>NC_030686.2:33825460-35080460 GCF_000004195.4 Xenopus tropicalis | reverse complement strand
GATATCAGTTTGGCAGGTTTGAAAGACCCATAGGACGAAAATCGTATCCTCGCATTGATGCAGCCCTCCACTAATAGTCTCCATAGGCTCAGTGGCGTAGCGAGGGGGGTGCCGAGGGGGCCATGGCCCCGGGCGGCGTATCAGAAGGGGCGGCGGCAATCACCATGATATTTAACCCCCAACAGACCATCGGCGGGGGGTCCTTCTCTCTTGTGGCGCGGCAACAGGCGCTTTTATAAGGTTGCGCCCGTGCGTATGACGTCACACGTCAGCGACGAGGCGCAACCTTATAGAAGCGCCTGTTGCCTGTAAGAGAGAAGGAGCCGCCGCCGATGGTCTGTTGGGGGTATGTACTATGGGGGAAATTGGGGGCACTGTGTGGGGGCTACTGTCTATGGGGAAATTGGGGCACTTTCCATGGGGGGGGCCAGGTCTTTGTGGGGTATTGTGTATGGGGGCACTTCCTATTGGGGGCACTGTGTATGGGGCAATTGGGGCTCTGTGTATGAGGGCACTTTCTATTGGGGGGCAAGGTCTTTGGGGGGTATTGTCTATGGGGACACTGTGTATGGGGCAATTGGGGCACTGTGTATGGGGGCACTTCCTATTGGGGGCACTTTGTATGGGGCAATTGGGGGCACTGTTTATGGGGGCACTGTGTATGGGGGCACTTTCTATTGGGGGAACTTTTTAAGAATAACTAAATAGAGGGGCGGCAAATTTCCGGTCGGCCCCAGGCGACGAAAGCCCACGCTACGCCACTGCATAGGCTCCACCGTATGATCCCCTGGGCCAACGATTGGATCAGCTCCAAATGGTACAGTCCATGGGGGCTCAGCCTGGGCTGGGATTTGCTCTTTTCTGACCTCATTGCACTTTCTTTTAGTGGTGCTCAGCATCATCTGATCACGTGCAATTTTGCCTATTGACAAGGACATTGGAGCTATTTTCTGGTAATTCCAGGGTTCCCTCTGTGGGCTGCATCAATAGCCTATAGGGCTGATTTACTAACCCACGAATCCGACCCGAATTGGAAAAGTTCCGACTTGAAAACGAACATTTTGCGACTTTTTCGTATGTTTTGCGATTTTTTCAGATTCTTTACGAATTTTTCGTTACCAATACGATTTTTGCGTAAAAACGCGAGTTTTTCGTATCCATTACGAAAGTTGCGTAAAAAGTTGCGCATTTTTCGTAGCATTAAAACTTACGCGAAAAGTTGCGCATTTTTCGTAGCGTTAAAACTTAAAAGGTGCAAAGTTTTAACGCTACGAAAAAAGCGCAACTTTTTGCGCAAGTTTTAACGCTACGAAAAATCGCCAGATTTTACGCAACTTTCGTAATGGCTACGAAAAACTCGCGTTTTTACGCAAAAATCGTATTGGTAACGAAAAATTCGTAAAGAATCCGAAAAAATCGCAAAACATATGAAAAAATCGCAAAATACCGATCATTACGAAAAAAACGCAATCGGACTCATTTCGACCCGTTCGTGGGTAAGTAAATCAGCCCCTATGGGTGTTTTTTCTCGGTTGACTTTTTTACCACAAACTTTTTCCAATGGGAATTTTTCGGCGCAGAATCCATTGAGGTCAGTGGCAAATAGTGTAGGTGGGTTTCACAAAAATATTTATTTGTCAAAACTCAAAATCAAGATTGTTACAGTCTGTGTAGTACAGATGCCATTGACTTCTACATGCCCCCCCCCCCACCCCCCACAGCTTTTAGATGCATTTTTTGTGATTTGGGGAAAAAATAAATGGTGAAAAATTTGGGTTTTAGTTCAAAAAACACTAATTGCGAAAAAAATATTAATGTTAGTAAATGGCCCCCAATGACTGAATTTTCACATCATTTTTTTGCCTAAAAGTGCAAGTTGGTAAAAACATGTATCACTCCTGCCCCAAATTGTCGCAAATCTACCGGGAGACCGAAGAGTTGCTGAATAAAAATCTAATCATTTCAAAAACCACAAACAATAAAACATGAAGGCCAACTGCAAATTGCTTCACAATAACTTTCTCTTTAAAGTTAATTCGAAGGGGATCAACCCCTTTAGTAATGAATTGAGATTCACTTTACATGGCAGCATTGAAATCAGTGCAGTCTGCATCAGAATGTAATAATCATCCCTGTAGCATCAGCTTCTATGGCAGCTGTCACCTCATTTTCCACTAATGTTTAAATTATTTATACTGATCCTTAAGCTTAGTTTGTTAACAGAAGCTCAGAGCCCACTGAGCACGTGCAGTGCCACTGACACACAAAAGATAGCCTAACAAGATGGGGAGCTGCTGAAGGCCATTGCAGTTGCTGAACCTCTGGGCTGTTACAGGAAGTACAGTTCATAACAAAACAGCATTTCTACCCATATTCAATTGAACTAAATAAAAAGTATTAGTTAAAGGGGACATAAATCCTGTATAAACAACGCTCATTTGCAACATAGCATGCTGGGAAAACATCTCAATGAAACAGATATGTACACGCTCTCTTCTTTCCGCAAATGACTAGTACCAGGGTCATTAAACACATTTTATTTTTGCTCCCAGAACCACAATGTCCCCCCTTACGATGCCTGATGACAGAGTAGGCAGAATGCACATTACTCTCCCTATGTAAGTTAGCAGCAAGTGCTGATAGGGATGATTCCCATTGGTGAATCGACTTGCATCTGTAATTAGGTATGAGTCAGCCATATTGGCCAATATCGTGCCCATAGTTATTACTGTACATGAATGCTGCAGGGCATGATTGTTTGTCTGTTATACAGATGTTAAAACCACAAGCCCATGTGATGGACGGAAAGTGCTTTATGGCTGCAGAGATACATATTTACTCTCCGTCTGTAACAGCCCTGATGATATTTTTCCAGACGTGTTTCATTCATATCATTAACTTCTCCTCTCACATAAATCTGGGTGCCAACCGAGGCCAACCCCCGGCGTGTATGCGGGACTCACACAAATCCCCCACCAACCCCGGGCACCAATTTAAACTCATATGGAGCAGTGGCGAGAGGTCCCCATTGCTCTGTATGGGAGCAAAATTTCGGTGCCGCCCTAGCCTGAGCCTTTGTGGCCTCGCCACAAATCTGGACCTGGACGCAAGAGACAATTCTTTTGATGAGAGACAGTAATAGTTGACTGAAAATCCCATCTCAAGGCAACTTCCGCGATTTCGGGGAAATTGCTGCGCTGCGTATGCCATCCCATCGGCGATTTACATTCTCGCCGGTGGGATAGCATTTCAGGGAGATTAGTCTCCCTGTGTGCCAGAGCCCTTAAACTCTAAACTCACATTTTGATAAATCTGCCCCATAGTGTACTTTATACAGTCTCACACTCATAGATATTTATCTAAATGTGAAAAGGAAACTTGTTTGAAATAAAGGGAAAAAAAAGCAAATTTACGTTTAATTTTTTTTCCTAATGGAATTTTAGTAAATTTTAGTAAATATTAAATTACTAAGCACAACTCAGTAGAAACAGCCCCCTAGGTTTGCTCATAGCCTGTACAGAGAGATACCATAAAACTATGGCAGCGTAGGTATTCCCCTGTACTAAGCACAATTCAGCAGGAACAGCCCCCTAAGTTTGCTCATAGCCTGTACAGAGAGATACCATAAAACTACGGCAGCATAGGTATTCCCCTGTACTAAGCACAATTCAGCAGGAACAGCCCCCTAAGTTTGCTCATAGCCTGTACAGAGAGATACCATAAAACTACGGCAGCATAGGTATGCCCCTGTACTAGGCACAATTAAGCAGGAACAGCCCCCTAAGTTTGCTCATAGCCTGTACAGAGAGATACCATAAAACTATGGCAGCGTAGGTATTCCCCTGTACTAAGCACAATTCAGCAGGAACAGCCCCCTAAGTTTGCTCATAGCCTGTACAGAGAGATACCATAAAGCTATGGCAGCATAGGGATTCCCCTGTACTAAGCACAATTCAGCAGGAACAGCCCCCTAAGTTTGCTCATAGCCTGTACAGAGAGATACCATAAAACTATGGCAGCATAGGGATTCCCCTGTACTAAGCACAATTCAGCAGGAACAGCCCCCTAAGTTTGCTCATAGCCTGTACAGAGAGATACCATAAAACTATGGCAGCATAGGTATGCCCCTGTACTAGGCACAATTAAGCAGGAACAGCCCCCTAAGTTTGCTCATAGCCTGTACAGAGAGATACCATAAAGCTATGGCAGCATAGGGATTCCCCTGTACTAAGCAAAATTCAGCAGGAACAGCCCCCTAAGTTTGCTCATAGCCTGTACAGAGAGATACCATAAAACTATGGCAGCATAGGGATTCCCCTGTACTAAGCACAATTCAGCAGGAACAGCCCCCTAAGTTTGCTCATAGCCTGTACAGAGAGATACCATAAAACTATGGCAGCATAGGTTTTCCCCTGTACTAAGCACAATTCAGCAGGAACAGCCCCCTAAGTTTGCTCATAGCCTGTACAGAGAGATACCATAAAACTATGGCAGCATAGGGATTCCCCTGTACTAAGCACAATTCAGCAGGAACAGCCCCCTAAGTTTGCTCATAGCCTGTACAGAGAGATACCATAAAACTATGGCAGCATAGGGATTCCCCTGTACTAAGCACAATTCAGCAGGAACAGCCCCCTAAGTTTGCTCATAGCCTGTACAGAGAGATACCATAAAACTATGGCAGCATAGGTTTTCCCCTGTACTAAGCACAATTCAGCAGGAACAGCCCCCTAAGTTTGCTCATAGCCTGTACAGAGAGATACCATAAAACTATGGCAGCATAGGGATTCCCCTGTACATAGGAGAGAACAGAAATGTTCAGTGTCCCTACAAGTAAAACTTTTATCTCAGTGACAGCATTGTCCTTACAATGTTCCCTTCCTTGTCCGTCTGTTGGATACAAAAGTGCATCCAAATGCTTATTTTAAGTCTCCCGTCAAGTGATGAGAATTTACATGGGGTTGGAGGGAGGGTCCGGCTCAGGGATGGATAGTGAAGCCATTAGAGTTGAAAGCTAATCAATGCTGAGCTCTTTGCAGACGCAGAACCCTCCCGTTAGCACTTTTGTGTGAGCGCCGCCATGCAGCCCAGAGAAATAAGTGATTGCCATGATTTAGAGGGCCGCGTTTGATGTTGTTTCAGCTAATTAAAGGTTCCCTGTACTGTAACGATCTGCGAGGAATAGCAGCACATTGCAACGACCTGTAACCCTTCTGCCGTAACAGGGAAGGACAATTTGGCACCTAGATGCCGCGTTACCGCCCCGCCCCTATACCCCCAATCTGGCAACGTGAGGGGCAAGTTCAGCTTTGATGTGAGCCAACAGTTAGAAAGTTCTACTCGCTTAACTCAAATTTCAGGCATCTTCCTACTTAGATTGTAAGTTCTATGGAGTAGGGACCTCCTGCATCTCCTAATGTGCCATCATGTAGGTTTATTCATTGCCATGTTTGTCCCCCTGATTGCACAGCATATATGTATGTATGTATGTATAACTTTATTTATAAAGCGCCACAAGGGTATGCAGCGCTGTACAGTCTTACAGAATACAAAATTACACACAGGGAGGACAAGTGTTATAATAAATAAATACAATAAATATATATATGAGAACAAAGGGAGTAAGTGCCAAGTGGTATGAGACACAGTAGGAAGGAGTTCCCTGCCCCGTAGAGCTTACAATCTAGCACTTCCATGGTTTATACTCTCTCTTGCACTGCAACTCCCTGCCAGGCTCTCGTCATTGTTTAAGAAAGAATAGAATGACATATTTATGATGAGTCTGTCAACAGTTTCCCCCGGGAGAGATACAGTTTCCCTGGGGAGAGATGAAGGTTACTCTGGAATGTATGGAATGGATTCACTGTCCATCTTCCTCCAGAACAGACCCACATCCCACATCTATCAGAAGAACAACCAACAAACTAGGTGCCCTCAGAAAACATCAGTATTTAGCAGCAATTTAGCTGGAATGTAGTCAGTAGCAAAACCATTTACATTAGTCCCTGCCCCAGTGGAGCTTACAATCTAAGGTCCCTATCACATTCCGATCAGTCCCTGCCCCAGTGGAGCTTACAATCTAAGGTCCCTATCACATTCCCATCAGTCCCTGCCCCAGTGGAGCTTACAATCTAAGGTCCCTATCACATTCCCATCAGTCCCTGCCCCAGTGGAGCTTACAATCTAAGGTCCCTATCACATTCCCATCAGTCCCTGCCCCAGTGGAGCTTACAATCTAAGGTCCCTATCACATTCCCATCAGTCCCTGCCCCAGTGGAGCTTACAATCTAAGGTCCCTATCACATTCCCATCAGTCCCTGCCCCAGTGGAGCTTACAATCTAAGGTCCCTATCACATTCCCATCAGTCCCTGCCCCAGTGAGCTTACAATCTAAGGTCCCTATCCCATTCCCATCAGTCCCTGCCCCAGTGAAGCTTACAATCTAAGGTCCCTATCACATTCCCATCAGCCCCTGCCCCAGTGGAGCTTACAATCTAAGGTCCCTATCACATTCCCATCAGCCCCTGCCCCAGTGGAGCTTACAATCTAAGGTCCCTATCACATTCCCATCAGTCTCTGTCCCAGTGGAGCTTACAATCTAAGGTCCCTATCACAGTCGCACACATTAGGGGCAGTTCTATCAGGAGCCAATTAATACCCAATTAGTACCCAGAGGAAACCCACACAGACCCATGGCTGGAATCAAACCTAGAACCCAAGCAGTGCCAAAGGCAACGCTGGTAATCTACTGGACCCCTTATCTGGTGTCCTAATAAAATGCATCTGGAGCTCCACAACCTGCCCCCACACCTAGAAAAATCAAATCCAATGCGGAGATTTTCAAGTATTTTTTAGCCAAAAACTATGCTAAATTTTATTGTAGTCCTGCATGATTGGAAAATACCATTCCTGCAGCTCATAAGCCAATTAACTGCACTTTAACTATCATTAAATCTCATTATATAGGCATAATTACACTGACCAGACAATCACTCTTTAATACAACTTACAGTGCCAGCAAATAAAATAGAAGTATTCAAAAAAGGATGAAAACCACTGATATCTGAGACATTATTTTTGTGACCTTTGGGTCACTTTGCTCTGCATTGTCATCTTATCTCAGGTCAGCAGGATAATTGATGGAGCAAAAGAAAACACAGTTGCTTCATTTTGTTTCTGCCCTGCATTTTCTGCATAACTTGATTAAAGCCGATCCTTGTTAACACCAACAGGAAGAAACGGCTTTACAGACACACCGTCTACTCCAGGGGCTATTCATTAGTATCTACATATGTGTATAGCAAGGACTGGCAATCACTGTTTTTGTTATCCAGAATTACAATTGGAATTGTATTTATTTTTTAAGATTAAATTTTTGTACATTTTGTTTTAGAAAATGATTAAAAAAAAATATATTGTTTGTCTCCCTTGGCCTGAGGAATGTGGACTTAATGTGACTAAATATATATATATATATATATATATATATATATATATATATATATATATATATATATATATATATATATATATATATACATTAAGTCCACATTCCTCAGGCCAAAGGATAATCTCTTTATACAATTTTTTGGCTATTTAAAAAAAAAAAAAATATATATATATATATATATATATTTTATATATATAAATATATATTTTTGGTTAACAATATATCTACAATAAAAATTTTTTGATAAAACATTGAAGGGTGTGCTGGCCACAGATGATTATTTTCTATATATATATATACACACACACATATAGGCCAGCAAATATAGTTCTAATGCTTATAATACATTTTTGACTAATAAAAAAAATATATATATATACAAACAATTAAAAAAAAACCATATATATATATATAGATATTCACAAATTTTTAATATTAAATTTAATTAAAAAAAAATGAAAAAAAAAAATATTATATAATTATAAAAGAAAAAAGATAAAAAAAATCTATGTATATATGAATATATGAAATACTTATTGTGAAAAATTATTAACAAATAATATAATATATTTATATATATATTTTTATTTTTTTTACACATTGAGTATAGAAAAAAAATTATATATATATATATAAATATGCTTTGTCCCTGAGGAAGAGTACAGTTAGTACTCGAAACGTTGGATTTTTTTTTTAATAAAAATTTTTTCACTTTATCGTTAAGTCTTTGTGTGTGCGGCTCTCTGTCCATATATAATATATTTATATATATATTTTTATTTTTTTTACACATTGAGTATAGAAAAAAAATTATATATATATAAATATGCTTATTGTGAAAATAGTTAAGATGTTTTGGGCACATTTACTCCACATTCCTCAGGCCGGGACTAAACAACACATTTTGACTATTTATTTTGGAAAATAATATTAAAAAAAAAAAAAAAAAAAATATACATATATATATATACATACATATTTGTGCGTGTGTACACATATATAGTTTTTTTTTTCAATAATGCTGGAATATAATCATATATAAAATAAATACAATTTTCAAGAATATTTATAATATATATAATATAAAAACACTATTAAGTGTAGAGAGGCATCAGACAATGAGGGATTGGATCATCTATGGTTAAAGACCCTACAAACACCAATTAGTTTCAGTTCTGTTATTACCTTGAAGTCAAATAATTTCATGATAAATATAGCTTCCAGCTTTCTTCATTATAAAGGAATCACTAACACAGCTTATTTACCTGCTGACCAGTTCCAACTGGTCCCAACTGACAATGATTCCATTATGGTTATAATTACAACTGGTTTCCCTTGGAATTGGTAGAGAACAGGTTTTTGCCACATGAACCCATTTGATTTAAAAAATCATTCACTTTGGTAGAAAAAAAAAAATCAAAGACAATTTATCTCCGACTGAAATGAAGTTATATCACAATACCGAGCTAACCAAAAACCTCCTATCTTTCCTGTTTATCTGAGAATGGGGGCGGGTGTGTTTGAGGCTATTACTCTTGCAGCCATCATTACAAACCCAGTGGTGCTTCCTTTAGGGTAAACAATTCTTTGCTTTAAAGAAACGACGAAATTTCAGATAAGAGATCTCAAACAATACACAAAAAAAAGAAAAAAATTGTCGGTTGGCTGCATGTAAACAAACCCAGGTGGAAAAGTGAAGATGTATTTATATTGCGGCCGATGTTCCCTTTATCTGATATTGAAGCTGCACAAGTGGTTGCAGTGCTACAAACTGATTAAACGCATTGTGGTGGGAGGTTCAGAGGTGTCTGTTTCAGCATCGAGTATTGATTCTCGCAAGTATTTCAGTCAATTACCTTTCTCCTGTAGCAGATTTCTCTCGTAAATACATTTAAAAAAAAAAAAAAAATTAAATAAGGGAAAAGTCATTGTTACGCAAGCAGAGCCATGTTATAACTATTTGCCAATCTGCAATGGTTTTTTTCTAAACAAAATTAGATTTACATAAAAAGCGTACTTGCTTATACAGGTATCGGACCCCTTATCCAGAAACCCATTATCCGAATTACGGAAAGGCCATCTCCCATAGACTCAATTTTAATGAAATAATTCACATTTTTAAAAAGGGTTTCCTTTTTCTCTGTAATAATAAAACAGTACCTGTACTTGATCCCAACTAAGATATAATTACCCCTTATTGGGGCAGAACAGCCCTATTGGGTTTATTTAATGGTTAAATGATTCCCTTTTCTCTGTAATAATAAAACAGTACCTGTACTTGATCCCAACTAAGATATAATTACCCCTTATTGGGGGCAGAACAGCCCTATTGGGTTTATTTAATGGTTAAATGATTCCCTTTTCTCTGTAATAATAAAACAGTACCTGTACTTGATCTCAACTAAGATATAATTACCCCTTATTGGGGGCAAAATTTTTAGCAGACAAGTTATGGAGATCCAAATTATGGAAAGATCCCTTATCCAGAAAACCCCAGGTCCCGAGCATTCTGGATAACAGGTCCCATACCTGTACCATACTTAGTTTGTGCAGCTCAGCATCTAAATAAATGCATTCACAATATGCGTTTTGGACATCTGTGCATCTAGGCACCTTTAGGGCAAGGGCACACGGAGCGTAGATCCACTTCTCTCAGCCTGGCGTTTTTTCCATCAGGCTGAGAGAAGCGGATTCACTTCCCTACACTGCTCCGTATGCCTGCGCTGAAAACTACAGTATCTTCTCAGTGAAGCCACACAAAGCGGAACGGAACATATGTCTGCCCCAAAACATCTGCTTTTGCATTTAACAGTCGGACCCATGCACCCCTGCGCGTGCCGGCACTGGATACTGTCATTTTCAGTGCAGGCACATGGAGCAGCATAGGGAAAAATGCAGGGCTGAGAGAAGCGGATCTACGCTCTGTGTGTCCTTGCCCTAAGGTACTATTCATACTTTTAGGCTACACTGTTTGTATATAGTGGCCCTACTCCCCACTGGGACCCAAACAAGTGAACTAGGAAGGCCAGTTAGGGGGAGATTTGGGGTGAGTGCTTATTTGTGCCCTGGGTACCCCTGGAACTATAGCAGGGTGACAGTTACCCCAATGTTTCTATATATCTGTAACCTTGTTATGGGCTAAGGGGGCCCAGCCTGAAGGCCAGTTAGGGTGAGATTTGGGGTGAGTGCTTATTTGTGCCCTGGGTACCCCTGGAACTATAGTAGGGTGACTGTTACCCCAATGTTTCTATATATCTGTAACCTTGTTATGAGCTAAGGGGGCCCAGCCTGAAGGCCAGTTAGGGGGGATTTGGGGTGAGTGCTTATTTGTGCCCTGGGTACCCCTGGAACTATAGCAGGGTGACTGTTACCCCAATGTTTCTATATATCTGTAACCTTGTTATGAGCTAAGGGGGCCCAGCCTGAAGGCCAGTTAGGGGGGGATTTGGGGTGAGTGCTTATTTGTGCCCTGGGTACCCCTGGAACTATAGCAGGGTGACTGTTACCCCAATGTTTCTATATATCTGTAACCTTGTTATGAGCTAACGGGGCCCAGCCTGAAGGGCAGTTAGGGGGAGATTTGGGGTGAGTGCTTATTTGTGCCCTGGGTACCCCTGGAACTATAGCAGGGTGACTGTTACGCCAATGTTTCTATATATCTGTAACCTTGTTATAAGCTAAGGGGGCCCAGCCTGAAGGCCAGTTAGGGGGAGATTTAGGGTGAGTGCTTATTTGTGCCCTGGGTACCCCTGGAACTATAGCAGGGTGACTGTTACCCCAATGTTTCTATATATCTGTAACCTTGTTATGGGCTAAGGGGGCCCAGCCTGAAGGCCAGTTAGGGGGGGATTTGGGGTGAGTGCTTATTTGTGCCCTGGGTACCCCTGGAACTATAGCAGGGTGACTGTTACCCCAATGTTTCTATATATCTGTAACCTTGTTATGGGCTAAGGGGGCCCAGCCTGAAGGCCAGTTAGGGGGGATTTGGGGTGAGTGCTTATTTGTGCCCTGGGTACCCCTGGAACTATAGCAGGGTGACTGATACCCCAATGTTTCTATATATCTGTAACCTTGTTATGAGCTAAGGGGGCCCAGCCTGAAGGCCAGTTAGGGGGGGATTTGGGGTGAGTGCTTATTTGTGCCCTGGGTACCCCTGGAACTATAGCAGGGTGACTGTTACCCAAATGTTTCTATATATCTGTAACCTTGTTAGCTAGAGGGGCTATTCAAATATATAATTAGCTCGTGGGACAGTTAATATTCTGGCAGCCTTATGCAGACAATTTCACACCCTCATGAAAAACACCCCCCATTTAGTGATGAGTGAATTTTTTCAGCAGGCATGGATTCGCAGCCAATTTCCGCATTTCGTCACTGGCAAATTGTTTCGTGCAACTTCCGTGAAAATTCGCCACACTACATGTGGAAAGCTGGAAAGCACAGATTTACTTTATCTGATGCCACTTCAGAGTCACTGTTGTAGCGCAATTGTTAGGGGCTGATTTACTAACCCACAAATTCGAATCCGAATTGGAAAAATTCCGATTGGAAAACGAACATTTTGCGACTTTTTCGTACTTTTTGCGATTTTTTTGGCGCCTTTACGACTTTTCGGAAATTATCGCAACTTTTTCGTTACCAATACGATTTGCGCGAAAAAACGCGAGTTTTTTTGTAGCCATTCCGAAAGTTGCGATTTTTTCGTAGCGTTAAAACTTGCTCGAAAAGTTGCGCTTTTTTCGTAGCGTTAAAACTTAAAAGGCGCAACGTTTTGCGCAAGTTTTAACACTACGAAAAAATTGCAACTTTTTGCGCAAGTTTTAACGCTACGAAAAAATCGCAACTTTCGGAATGGCTACGAAAAACTTGCGTTTTTCCGCAAAAATCGTATTGGTAACGAAAAAGTCGCGATAATTTTCCGAAAAAATCGCAAAATACCGATCATTACGAAAAAAACGCAATCGGACGCATTCGGCCCGTTCGTGAGTAAGTAAATGGGCCCCTTAGTATTGCTGCATCCCAGTTCTGCAGTTCAAAAATATACTGGCATGTTAACTGGCACCTGATGAAATTGTCTTTGTATTGAAGGGAAATTAAAGTGTAAGCTCCACTGGGTCAGATGTTCAAAGCTGCATGGGAAATGCATATTCTTCATCAGACAGAGCCCAAACGGTAGTTTTAGAGCTCACTGTCTGTGCTCATCTGTCGTATTAGGAGACATAAGCTTAAGTAATAAAAAGATTTTAAAAAGGAAAAATTTCCATTAGATCCTGAGGACGATGTACCATTTCTTCCTAAACTCCACATGCTGAAATATCAGAAATGTTCCTCTCTATCCCACCTTGGTACTTGGTCTCTTGCGCCATCTGCCTGTAAAACTGGGGAACTGCATCACTAACAGCAACTTTAGTTTTGCTTCTTCATGAAATATATTTATATAACAGGAATTACATTTTCTATCTTTCTTTGAAAAAATAATTCATTGCCCTCAAGGCCATGGTTATGTCCTTACAACTTTCCCATTTCCCCCTATTTTTCTTTTGGACTCTTCCTATGGATAAACTATATTCCCAAAAGTATGTGGACACCCGACAAATTATTGGTATAAGCTATTTAAATCACAGACATAATTTCCATCATCGGTGCCACCACATTATAAAATTAAATTCCTAACAATTTAGTGCCTACTTTGTGGAACAGTTTGGGGAAGGCCCTTTCCTGTTTCAGCACAATAATGTCCCCATACACAAAGCCAGGTCCCTGCAGAATGGGTTTGCTGAGAAGGGAACCTGACGGGCCTGCACAGAACTACAATCTCAACCCAACTGAACCCCTGTGAGATGAACTGGAACCCCAACTATGAGCCAGGCCTGATCCCCAACATCATTGCACAACCTAACTTTGGGGCTGAATGCAACAATGTTCCAACATCTAGTGCAGGGGTGGGCAAACTTTTTGGCTCACGGGCCACATTTACTTACCCCCGGGCCAGGGCGGGCAGGGCCAGGCCAGCGTTACGCCCCCTTAGTCTGTTTAATTCCAGCCCGCCAATGACACCAAGTCTCGCGTGATGAGACTTGGCGTCGTCGGCGGGCCGGATTAAAAAGGCCAAGGGGCCGGATGTGACCCGCGGGCCGTAGTTTGCCCACCCCTGATCTAGTGGGAGCCTTCCCAGAAGCACAGAAGCTGTTATAGCAGCAAAGGGAGGGGTAACTTTGTTAATCCCCTTAATTTGGGAATGAGATGTTGTTCCTTGTCCTACGCTATAGTGTAGCTACATCCATTTACAGTGACTTTTATTCCGTTCTAGGCAACCAGGCAATCCATGTGGCTGAACAGACCACAGAGGTTCCTGCAGAAAGTCTGACTATATCATTGCAAGCTCACCACATATGAGGATGGCAAAGCTGGAGGAGATATGTTCTGTGCAATTCAAGTCATCTGGCCAAAACACACATCAGTTGTGCCAGTAGCCGGGTCCACTTTCGGTTCTGCCTCATAAACTTTGCAAAATCACACTGTACAGACTATATAATGCAAAGAGGTAATATGGCTCATTTAGAAACCTTACTGGATGGAATATTGCTATTCAAACACCCCTTTATATCTTGTAGATGAGATGATATAAAGCCTACCTCACCCAGCTGGCCTGGAGTGGCCTGGTTACCTCAATTGTTTATTTGCTTGAAAACAAGAAGAGCACTTTCCACTGTAAATGGATGAATGTGTGCAGGGTCAACAAGTATCAGAATATAAAGGGATAACGACCAATCCATTAAGCTGCACCTCCCCATTTCAAATCAATGAGTCCTAAGTCTTTGGGCTTCACAAAATATAGTTCTAGCCGCACCTCAAGGCTAAGCCTTTTGCCGTAAATATATAGAGCTTTTTGCTCTTCAATGAGACGTCTGCCTAGCCAATAATTTTAATTTGTAGGGACATACTTAATTTTTAACTTATTCAATACAGTTTATATTTTGATATAGAACACATCTTTTGCTCCATGATGTGGAATGGGGAGCTGCAGCTTACTTTGTCATTTTTTCTCCTTTTCTTTTGTATGCCCATTTTCTTCAAAACTTCATCTCATTGCTTGGAACTTTCTTCCAGTCACTTCTTACCCATTCAAGCTTCATTCCATCAATAACTAAAAGTTCTGCCCCCACTAATGCTATGATTCACAAGCTTCCTAATGGGGCATCCCAAATCTGTTTTCATCAGGCAAACTACAGACTATATATCAGAGTGTCCTAATAGACATACATTTATTTTTAATCTTTGGAATACCTTACTTGGTATAGACCTTGGAGCTTATGGGTTTTACAACATTGCTACTCCCATGTCATTACCAGAGCCACAAACTCCAGCAGTTGCCATCCATCCACGTAACGCATGACTTTGTTTCCTTATACATATTTCATTATTTACACTATATATTTACACAAATATTGAGACACCTGCCTGTCCAACACCTCATTTCCAGTGCAAGGGGATTAATATAAAGTTGATCCCCCTTTGCTGCTATAACAGCCCCTGTGCTTCTGGGAAGGTTCCCAGTAGATGTTGAGACATTGTTGCTGGGAGTTGCTCCCATTTAGCCCCAAAGTGAGGTTGTGCAATGATTTTGGGGATCAGGCCTGGCTCAAAGTTGGGGTTTCAGTTAATCTCACAGGGGTTCAGTTGGGCTGAGATTAGAGTTGCTTCCATTCAGCCACAAGAGCATTAATGAGGTTGGGCAATGATGTTGGGGGATCAGGCCTGGCTCAAAGTCGAGGTTCTCATTCAACCTACAGGGGTTCAGTTGGGTTGAGGCCAGGGCTCTGCCCAATCCTTTTCACTCCCATCTCAGCAAACCCATTCTGTAGGGACCTGGCTTTGTGCATGAGGGGTATAGTTGGGCAAAAGCAGGAATGGGCCTTCCCCAAACTGTTCCACAAAATAGAAATGACATTGAATGATGTTGCAGCACTTGTGTCAACACCGATTGGTCTGACCTAAATGGCTAATTCCAACAATTATAAGGGCTGTCCGCATACTTGTGGTTATATAGTGTATGTGACCAATAGTATTTTGGAAGTTAAACAGAACAGTACAATGAGATTAGGTCTCAAAATGCTTTTTTCGTGCTAATTATGAATTTTTAGTCACTGTATAAAACGAGAACTTATTTCAAACCCATCTGATGAACCCATGGCAGTTCTTATTTGAATCTTGGCATGTCACAAATAAGTGCTCATAATCCCAGAAAAAAAGAAGTTTTCAAGGAGCGAAGGAATTAAAAATGCTCATAAACTAAACTGACTTCAAGAAAAGTATGTACATAATATGGCTTTCTAGAAGTAAAGGGGAAGTAAACTCAAGTTGCATGTGTCATTCACTGGCCAGGAAAGCTCACTGCGCTACGCAGGTACACAGCAAAGGCAACCGCACCACTTTGTACAGGTATTGCAACGTCAGTGTACAAGCAGGTTGATCAAAATTTATTCAGATTTTCCAGCAGATGATCCAAACCTGGCCCTACACCAAAAAGTCATTTATATACACACACTTCTATGAAACTATATATACATATATACACACATACACATCTCAATGCTGTATGAAATTCTAATAATAGCTACCCTGTATACAAGATGTTTTAGAAAAAAAAATTCTGGACTACTCCACTTCCATCGGAATAATCCGCCGCGGTGCCTACTAGTTCACTAACGGTCCTTGTAAATTGGACGCCGCTATTTCTCATGCATTTCTACATACAGACAGCTGTATGCCAAGGCAAAGGAACATTTTAGTATTCATGGTAATGGGTATAAAGTGTCAGTCTGGTATGGAGTCTGCTGGACACAGAAGAGCAGAATGTGGATCCTCCTGGACAACGATGTAGCTGCGTTTGGGTGTGTTAACAAGGGGAGACGGAGAGAAAACAGGCGACTGGTGAGGCTCCTCCATTCGGATATAGTCTCCTGCATCACTAACAATTGTCACTTCTACGGGCTCCTCCTTTATTATATGAAGATGATCAAGGTCAGAGCACTCATCGATGCTGGAGGCAGACATAAACGCCTCATCGTTAGTCTCTTGGTCGTTGTCTGTACCGCTTTCATCCAGATGGTGTTGGATGGGATTGTTACCGATATCCGGCAAAGCAAGTTTTTGGGCAGCAGAAGGCGATGCTATTAAATTGACCTGACTCAACAGTCTGAGCTGGCTGGTAGCCATGTGGTCTTGGACCTTTGCCATACTGTCTAAAGCTCTAGCAGGCTCGGACGTGGTCTCTGCAGTAGCCCCTTCTATTAGGGGATGGTCGCCCATGAGCTTTACTCCGTCCTGCCCAAAGGGTAGAATCGTAGTGGGGAACTTAATATTCCTTATTGCAATAGTACTGGAACGCGGTGCGCTGGTTGCCAAAGGGATAAAGTCCAGGCCTGAAGCCTTCTGGGCAGCAATGATCTCACTGTGCTGTTTCTTATGACTCCGCAGGGAGTCTTCCCTAACAAAAGACGCATCACAAAGGTCACAATTATATGCTTTCTTAGCCTCCAACTTGGTGCCTTTACGGGACGTGTAATGCCTTGGGGAGTCCCCCTCTTTTCTGTGCAGAGAGCTCTTTCTGGGTTTCACTTGGTCCCCGTGACATTTCTTTATGTGGGTGGTCAAGTTGCTGCGCTGTTTTGTATCAAACTGGCAGAAGCTGCATTTAAAGGGACGGTCTTTAGAGTGAATCCTCTCGTGTACTTTCAGGGCAGCTTTGCTGGAACAGGAGTAGCTGCAATCCGCGCATTTAACCGGCTGCTCCGGGAGGTGGCAGCGTACGTGTTGCCGTAAGTCGGCTTTGCTTCCACACTGGAAATTGCACTCCAAGCACTTGAATGTGGTCTCTGTGTTATGTTTCATCCGGATGTGGGACTTCAAGTTTCCTTTCATGGCGCAGACGAAGTTGCAGAAGTCGCAGCGGAAGGGTTTCTCCCCCGTGTGAACACGCATGTGTCTCTTTAAGTCAGAGTTTATTTTAAATTTAGCGTTGCACAGAATGCACTGGAAGGGAGCGTCACCTAGAGGAGAATAGACAAAATGAATGCCATTATACATACAGAAATTTGCTGGTTTGTATCACTGGGAACATGTGACCATCACAATAGTGACAGGGACAACAATTTACTTTACATTAAGCCTGCATATACTCTGGATTAGCAAAATTAAGTCCAGCTGCCACAAAGTGAGACTGACCTGTGTGCGAGCGTAGGTGCACAGTGAGCTGGCTGGAGTTGCGGCTAGCATACGGACAGATCTGGCATTTAAATGGTCGCTCATTAGTGTGTATTCGCTGGTGCTTGCATAGGCTGCTGCTGTCTGCCGCCCTGTAGTCGCATTCCTTGCACTTGAATGGTTTCTCCCCCGTGTGGGAGCGCATGTGGGTCTTCAGCTTGTCCTTCCTGCTAAAGGCTTTATCACAGGTCGGGCATTTGTGGGGCTTGTCACCTGCACAAAAAGGAAGACAAGTTTTTACTACCTGTATTAGCAGACAATAAACATAGGGGGCAGAGCTGAGTCAGGCAGATTTGACACTCCGTATAAATCAACAGGGCAGCAGAGGATATTATATGCCTAATGGCAGGTGCCTGCAGAGCTTACAATTTACCAGCGGTATTGCCTTGTCATATTCTGTTTTGTACAATCCAGTTTAACGCTCTTGCCATGTAACTGTGCCAAAATGGCAATACTTGGCATTATGCTGTGGCAGGCACCCTGTAGCATTTTATGGCTAGGACAACCCTGTAGCCAACTAGTTAATGGGTTGTTAAATTTAAAAATATTCAACTATTCAAGTACAGCTGGACTTCTCTGCAGTAGAAGAGGACAATGAAGAGTGGTGGCTAGATGCAAAAGGGTGGGTAAGATCTGGGCTTGTTCATCATTAGCCATTTCAGAAGGGCAGAACTAGCCAATATGGAAGAGCAGGGTGCAGGAGACAGTGGCGGAGAAAAAAAGACAATAAATGGGAAGGATGGAAGAATGGCAGCAGGATTAGAGGATGAGGCAAGGGAATTAGAGGTTGCAGAAAGATGATAGTGAAGGGGCAGCAAATGACAAAGAAGATTATAAAGTTGTAGAAGGGCGATAGATGCAGATGACTGAGAGGTCAGTAGGGATGAAGCGGAGTCAGGTAATAGGGCAGAAGGTGCTTACATGAGCCAAGAATGAGTTACATGGCAGAAAGTGAAGGCGAGGCTGAAGATGTCAAAAGGGGCCAAGGATGGTAAATGAGTCAGCCAGTAACAAAAGTCAGGGGCAAACTTTGGGAGATAGGGTAAGATGATGGATAGGGGGCAGGAGAGCATGTATCAGCAGAAGACATGAGACAGAGGGTGGTTTAGGGGTAGGAATAGTAAATTATGTTTCTGGATGGATGAAAAACGAAACAAGGAGGAAATGGAGAGTTGCCTCCCACAATCCATGGCTTCGGCATGGCTGCCCATCACTACCCTGTGATCATAGTTACCCGTGTGAGTCCTTAAGTGGCGCTCCAGATCTTTCAGCCCATACGCGGTCTTGAACTGGCATCCTGCAAAACGATGGGGCAAATATGTAATAAACTGGAGTAAAACTCAACAGAGCAAGATTTCTGTACATTCAATAGGAACGGGATGGTTCTGTGACAGAACAACAGCGCCCTCTAAAGGCCAAGGAACATAAACTCAGCTGCACAAGGCAGAAACAAGGCAACTTCCCAGCAATCCAGGTGTTATACCAGCTTAGAACAATTATTCCACATAACAGAACAATGATTAGTCCTAATTATACTACTGATTTTAACTTGAGTTCCTCCCCAGCACAATACAACCCCCCAATAAAGGGTATATACCTACCAGGGTACGTGCAGCTGTGTTTCCTGCGGGATGAGGACCCAGACACTGTCCTACGGCACTTGATGGGTGGAATGGTGCGTTCTGTAGTCTGGGACTCTGCGTTCTCGCTCGGTAAAAAGGTCTGATATCCGTGCTCAAAGACAAATCCCGGAGCAGAAACTGTACCACAAAAAATAGTTTAAATTTCTTGTTGAGTAAAACAAGTGTCCATCATGATTCCATTTTGGCCAATCAAACTCACCCAACAAATCCCACACAAAGAGACAGTACTAGCCTTCGTTCTGTATGTTTGGCTCCAGGTTTGTGCACCTGATTCAAGCACCAGTAATACATACAAAGTAACAAGGTTTGCTCCATGTGTAGTAACCTATAGCAACCCCAGATATTGGCCAGAACAGAGCCAGAATGTGTCCCTGTCAATTGGTTGCTAAGTGTTGCTACACACAAATCAGCAATTAACCAGCAAGAGGAGATTACCAGCGATGGTTTGAGTCTCAGAAGTGATGGTCCGGGGAGAGGTCTGCGTGGGGGTCCCGGTGTCATTCTGCGGCACAAATTGTACGGCACTCGTGGCGCCATTCCCAGAGTTCAGTTGGCACCCGCTCTGCTTGTGAGCAACAAAAGAGTCCAAATTGGTGAACTGCTGCTTGCACAGGCCGCAGATGTGGATGTCTGTTGTGATTTCAACCAAAACGGCGGCTCCTCCATGAACTGGAATCAGGATGAGAAAGACTAATTGTTATATAGATACAGTGGTGTGAAAAACTATTTGCCCCCTTCCTGATTTCTTATTCTTTTGCATGTTTGTCACACAAAATGTTTCTGATCATCAAAAACCGTTAACTATTAGTCAAAGATAACATAATTGAACACAAAATGCAGTTTTTAAATGAAGGTTTACGTTATTAAGGGAGAAAAAAAACTCCAAATCTACATGGCCCTGTGTGAAAAAGTGATTGCCCCCCTTGTTAAAAAATAACTTAACTGTGGTTTATCAATTTCAATTTTCAATTTCAATATCAATTTCTGTAGTCACCCCCAGGCCTGATTACTGCCACACCTGTTTCAATCAAGAAATCACTTAAATAAGAGCTACCTGACACAGAGAAGTAGACCAAAAGCACCTCAAAAGCTAGACATCATGCCAAGATCCAAAGAAATTCAGGAACAAATGAGAACAAAAGTAATTGAGATCTATCAGTCTGGTAAAGGTTATAAAGCCATTTCTAAAGCTTTGGGACTCCAGCGAACCACAGTGAGAGCCATTATCCACAAATGGCAAAAACATGGAACAGTGGTGAACCTTCCCAGGAGTGGCCGGCCGACCAAAATTACCCCAAGAGCGCAGAGACAACTCATCCGAGAGGCCACAAAAGACCCCAGGACAAAATTAAGGTCAGTGTTCACGACTCCACCATAAGAAAGAGACTGGGCAAAAACGGCCTGCATGGCAGATTTCCAAGGCGCAAACCACTTTTAAGCAAAAAGAACATTAAGGCTCGTCTCAATTTTGCTAAAAAACATCTCAATGATTGCCAAGACTTTTGGGAAAATACCTTGTGGACCGACGAGACAAAAGTTGAACTTTTTGGAAGGTGCGTGTCCCGTTACATCTGGCGTAAAAGTAACACAGCATTTCAGAAAAAGAACATCATACCAACAGTAAAATATGGTGGCAGTAGTGTGATGGTCTGGGGTTGTTTTGCTGCTTCAGGACCTGGAAGGCTTGCTGTGATAGATGGAACCATGAATTCTACTGTCTACCAAAAAATCCTGAAGGAGAATGTCCGGCCATCTGTTCGTCAACTCAAGCTGAAGCGATCTTGGGTGCTGCAGCAGGACAATGACCCAAAACAAACCAGCAAATCCATCTCTGAATGGCTGAAGAAAAACAAAATGAAGACTTTGGAGTGGCCTAGTCAAAGTCCTGACCTGAATCCTATTGAGATGTTGTGGCATGACCTTAAAAAGGCGGTTCATGCTAGAAAACCCTCAAATAAAGCTGAATTACAACAATTCTGCAAAGATGAGTGGGCCAAAATTCCTCCAGAGCGCTGTAAAAGACTTGTTGTAAGTTATCGCAAACGCTTGATTGCAGTTATTGCTGCTAAGGGTGGCCCAACCAGTTATTAGGTTCAGGGGGCAATTACTTTTTCACACAGGGCCATGTAGGTTTGGATTTTTTTTCTCCCTAAATAATAAAAACCCTCATTTAAAAACTGCATTTTGTGTTTACTTGTGTTATCTTTGACTAATAGTTAAATGTGTTTGATGATCAGAAACATTTTGTGTGACAAACATGCAAAAGAATAAGAAATCAGGAAGGGGGCAAATAGTTTTTCACACCACTGTACATACAATGCATCCCAGATAATACATTCCTACCTTACAATCGCCACTAGGTGGGGCTGTTATTCTGTAAGCTGCCCACTTATGCGAGTTTCCTATACAGCCTGTGCTGGGGTGACAGATATTGGCTCTATTCCCCCCTATAGGAACCAAAGGGCCCCGGCCTAGGGCAGTAGATCTAGTTGGGTGCCTATATGGTAAATACAATTTAAATAATAAAGTTAGTGTTACTTTCTTAAGGAAGTGAATAAAGCACAGACTGCTCAGGGGGTGGAGGCCAGGCCTCGGTTACATAGGAGGATAATAATAAAATAATTCACGCTGCAGGGCTGCCATAAATATTTTATCAGCTTTTTTAATTAAAATGGGAGGTCCATTCACACACTCGGAGCTCTACATTACTGATGTCCTGATTCTTTCAATGGAAATGAAAAGTCTATGGCATTATGGGTAAGTCACACAGGGCTGCCTTTTGCATTGCCCATAGCCATGTAATAAGGGTAATTGCGCCTCACTATCACTACCACAATGTATCTGCCCCTTCTTCGGTAAAAAGTTGGTGCAAAGTCATTTTCGCTTGGGGGCAGATTTATCAAAATGTGAGTTTAGAGCTTAAGACATAGAAACTTACCCACATTCTAGTCATTCCTATGGGATTTTGAGAAGCGTATTTATCAAATGTGGAACTAACTCCTAAAATTCCCATAGTATCAAATATAATGTTATGTATTAAGCTCTAAACTTACATTTTAAATCTGCCCCATAGCCTAAGCTGTACTCCAAAAATGTGCCCTTACTTATGGCTTGAGTGGGGGCAAAGTGCAGACAACCTTCTGCTTTGGCACCGGTGGTCACAGTAAATAACCCCTGTATGGGCCAATTTCCGCCACTTATCTGTGCTGGTTACAGGGCGTAGCGGACGAACCCAATACTTCCAGGGAGCTTCTAGTTATCATAGGCAAATACAGAAGTCCACAGGCAATAATCACCCCTGGGTACAGGTCTACCCTTCATGGCTTTTACCTGCTGCCAGCCATACTAACTGTCAGCTAATGTTGAAAACTGCCAATATAAAGTCAGGCACACTAGCATCTCTAGAGGTTAATCTTTTCTAGGGCACCTTAAAGGTCCCCATACAAATTAAGATTCGCTTGCTTGGCGAGATCGCCAAGCGAGCGGATCTTCACCCGATATCCCCACCTATGGGTGGGAGATATTGGGGAGCGTGAAGGCTAATTCGATCGTTTGGCCCTGGGGCCAAACGATCGAATTATATTGGCAGCAATGGGGCAGTCGGTTCGGGGACCGCATCAACGAGCCAATGCGGCCCCCGATCTGACTGAATTTTCTAACCTGGCCGATCGATATCTGGCCAGATATCGGTCAGGCAGGCCCCTCGTTTCTGCCCCTACACGGGCCAATAAGCTGCCGAATCGGTCCAAGGGACCGATATCGGCAGCTACAATTGGCCCGTGTATGGGCACCTTAAGGCTGATGTTGGGGGTGCCTTCTGTTGAAAGCTAGAGGGTGCTGAAAACAGTTTAAGTGCCCCTTCATCAACACCCGTTCCTAAAGGTGGGCGATATCGGGGAGCTTGACGATAAAAAAAAAAAATAATCCGATCATTTGGCCCTGGTGCCAAACGACCGGATTATGTAGGTGGCAATGGGGCAGTCGGTTCAGGGACCACATCAACGAGCCGATGCAGTCCCCAATCCGACTGGATTTTCTAACCTGGCCGATCGAAATCTGGCCAATTTCAGCCCAGATATCGGTCGGGCAGCCCGCTCGTTTCTGCCCCTACACGGGCAGATAAGCTGCCGAGTCGGTCCAAGGGACCGATATCGGCAGCTTCTATCGGCCCGTGTATGGGGACCTTAAGAGCCCACAAGTGCAGGGCTTGAGTAATCCGGTGCCACAGGTTGGATCAGCAATAACTGCAATCACTTCATTCTGCAGTAGGAAAGGTTCAGCCCCAATCGTGCCCCAACTATGCCAGGCTGGGGGAGAAGGGACACTGGAGGCTCCCAGTATAAAAATGTGTGTTTCATAGCGGATGGCTTTTTAGTGGGGGGGACACAATCTCTAGCATTGGAACAAAGCAGCCTGGGACACAGTTCCCTCAGGAGTAAAAGGCAAGAGGTAAAAACTAACTCTCAGCTCTCAACTAATTCTCAGCGCCCAAGGGTGGCATTAGCCTACTGCAGGGATCCCCAGCCTTTTATATACGTGAGCCACATTCAAATGGAAAAGTGTTGGGGAGCAACACAAGCATGGAAAAAGGTCCTGGGGGTGCAAATAAGAGCTATACTTGGCTATTTGGTAGCCACTATGTGGACTGGCAGCCTAGAGAAGGCTTTATGGCTTTCTGCTGGGTTTTAGGCACTTGCCTGCAAGCCAGGAATTCAAAAATAAGCACCTACTTTGATGCCCCTGGGAGCAACATGTTACTCCTGAGCCACTGGTTGGGGATCACTGCCCTACTGGGAGCCATTACATTGTGAGGGTGTCGCCCTGTCAGGCTATATTCCCAGGAGCCCATTCAGAAGCATAAAGGGTGCGCGGCCATAACTTAGCCTGGAAGACAAAGGGTTATCCTCATACAGGTTTTGTTATATATACAGTATAGGACTAAATGGCAGAGGGCGCTGGCATTGAACTCTAAACCATTAAAGTATTATCTGACCCATCCCAGCAGCCGTGCGCGGCAGATAAAGGGTGTAGCAGGCAGAAGTTTGGGGCAGTAATACTGCCAAATGCACAGACACACACTTTCTTCACACCCCTTGTTGTACAACATTACACAACACAGGTTAAATGTTGTCACTGTATCAGTGTGTGTGTGTTTTGTCTTAACTCTCATTCACATTCACACACACATACATACATACAACACATCACAAAAACACACAGTCTGATGGAAGGTGTCCTGACCCAGTGTCTCCCATATAACAGCACACACACACTGACCCAGTGTCTCCCATATAACAGCACACACACACACTGACCCAGTGTATCCCATATAACAGCACCCACACACACTGACCCAGTGTATCCCATATAACAGCACCCACACACACTGACTCAGTGTATCCCATATAACAGCACCCACACACACTGACCCAGTGTCTCCCATATAACAGCACCCCCACACACACACTGTCCCAGTGTCTCCCATATAACAGCACCCACACACACACACTGACCCAGTGTCTCCCATATAACAGCATCCACAGAGACCCAGTGTCTCCCATATAACAGCATCCACAGAGACCCAGTGTCTCCCATATAACAGCACCCAGTGACCCAGTGTCTCCCATATAACAGCACCCAGTGACCCAGTGTCTCCCATATAACAGCACCCACACTGACCCAGTGTCTCCCATATAACAGCACCCAGTGTCTCCCATATAACAGCACCCCCACTGACCCAGTGTCTCCCATATAACAGTACCCAGTGACCCAGTGTCTCCCATATAACAGCACCCAGTGACCCAGTGTCTCCCATATAACAGCACCCAGTGACCCAGTGTCTCCCATATAACAGCACCCACACACACTGACCCAGTGTCTCCCATATAACAGCACCCACACACACTGACCCAGTGTCTCCCATATAACAGCACCCACACACACTGACCCAGTGTCTCCCATATAACAGCACCCACACACACTGACCCAGTGTCTCCCATATAACAGCACCCAGTGACCCAGTGTCTCCCATATAACAGCACCCAGTGTCTCCCATATAACAGAACCCACACACACTGACCCAGTGTCTCCCATATAACAGCACCCACACACACTGACCCAGTGTCTCCCATATAACAGCACCCACACACACTGACCCAGTGTCTCCCATATAACAGCACCCACACACACTGACCCAGTGTCTCCCATATAACAGCACCCACACACACTGACCCAGTGTCTCCCATATAACAGCACCCACACACACTGACCCAGTGTCTCCCATATAACAGCACCCACACACACTGACCCAGTGTCTCCCATATAACAGCACCCACACACACTGACCCAGTGTCTCCCATATAACAGCACCCACACACACTGACCCAGTGTCTCCCATATAACAGCACCCACACACACTGACCCAGTGTCTCCCATATAACAGCACCCACACACACTGACCCAGTGTCTCCCATATAACAGCACCCACACACACTGACCCAGTGTCTCCCATATAACAGCACACACACTGACCCAGTGTCTCCCATATAACAGCACCCACACACACTGACCCAGTGTCTCCCATATAACAGCACCCACACACACTGACCCAGTGTCTCCCATATAACAGCACCCACACACACTGACCCAGTGTCTCCCATATAACAGCACCCAGTGACCCAGTGTCTCCCATATAACAGCACCCAGTGACCCAGTGTCTCCCATATAACAGCACCCACACACACTGACCCAGTGTATCCCATATAACAGCACCCACACACACTGACCCAGTGTCTCCCATATAACAGCACCCAGTGACCCAGTGTCTCCCATATAACAGCACCCAGTGACCCAGTGTATCCCATATAACAGCACCCACACACACTGACCCAGTGTCTCCCATATAACAGCACCCAGTGACCCAGTGTCTCCCATATAACAGCACCCACACACACTGACCCAGTGTATCCCATATAACAGCACCCACACACACTGACCCAGTGTCTCCCATATAACAGCACACACACACACTGACCCAGTGTATCCCATATAACAGCACCCACACACACTGACCCAGTGTATCCCATATAACAGCACCCACACACACTGACCCAGTGTATCCCATATAACAGCACCCCCACACACACACTGACCCAGTGTATCCCATATAACAGCACCCACACACACTGACCCAGTGTCTCCCATATAACAGCACCCAGTGACCCAATGTCTCCCATATAACAGCACCCAGTGACCCAATGTCTCCCATATAACAGCACCCAGTGACCCAGTGTCTCCCATATAACAGCACCCAGTGACCCAGTGTCTCCCATATAACAGCACCCAGTGACCCAGTGTCTCCCATATAACAGCACCCAGTGACCCAGTGTCTCCCATATAACAGCACCCAGTGACCCAATGTCTCCCATATAACAGCACCCAGTGACCCAATGTCTCCCATATAACAGCACCCAGTGACCCAATGTCTCCCATATAACAGCACCCAGTGACCCAATGTCTCCCATATAACAGCACCCACAGAGACCCAGTATAACCCTGCAGCATCAGACACTGCCCCTGCGTCTCCCAGCAACCCCTACACTGTGCTCCAGTGCCTCCCAGTACAATGGGGCTGCTATTCCCGTACACACATTCCGGGGCGGCCCGGGAACCAGCCTGTCCCCTCCCCATACTCACACTGCACTGCGGGGAAGGCCTGGCCGAGCGCTCCGGGGTTCATGGCCGCTCCAGCTGGGGGTTTGTGGGGCCGCTGAAGGCTGTAAGAGGGCGGCGGATGGAGGAAACACCGAGACTTCCGCTAACTAGAGGGCGCCTGGCTCTTTATACCGGGCCGGGAGCCTCCCCCAGTGTATCGGGCTGCCCGCCCCCCCTGCGCATTGTGTATAATCTAGCCCGCCCCCTGTATAGATTATACGCCTGTCTCCCCTGCACATTGTATGTGTTATATTCCTCTGCACATTGCTCATAATCCTGCCTTACCCTGTATAACTCATAACCCCGTCTATACCCTGTATAATGTATAAACCAGCCTGTGCCCTGTATAACAGATATCGTTGTCTGCACATCGCATTGCTCATAATCCTGCCTTACCCTGTATAACTCATAACCCCGCCTATACCCTGTATAATTTATAAACCAGCCTGTGCCCTGTATAACTCATAACCCCGCCCTGTATAATTTATAAACCAGCCTGTACCCTGTATAGCAGATATTGTTGTCTGCACATTGCATTGCTCATAATCCTACCTGTACCCTGTATAACTCATAACCCCGCCTATACCCTGTATAATTTATAAACCAGCCTGTACCCTGTATAGCAGATATCGTTGTCTGCTCATTGCATTGCTCATAATCCTACCTGTACCCTGTATAATTTATCACCCAGCCTTTACCCTGTATAACTCATAATACTGCCTGTACCCTGCATAACTCATAATCCCACCTGTTCCCTGTATACTTTATAATCAAGCCTGTACCTTGTATAACACATAATACAACCTGTACCCTGTATGATTTATAATCCAGCCTGTACAACTCATAATCCTGCCTGTACCTCATCTCATTTACCCCATTAAACTCGTTGTCTGCACATTGCATTGCTCATAATCTTGCCTGTACCCTGTGTAATTTATAACCCAGTCTGTAACCTGTTTTATGCATAATATAGCCTGCACCCTGTATAACTCATAATCCTACTTGTTCCCTGTATAATTTATAATCCAGCCTGTACCCTGTTTAACTCAATCCTGTCTGTACCCTGTATAACTATTAATGCTGTCAACTTTAAGGTCCAATCCATCCCATATTTAACCCTAAGTGACCTTGAGGTTGGATTTACAGGACTATTTAGAAATATAAATGGCCAAATTGCATCTTTTATAACTTTTACAATGGTTCCCCAAGCCACTGTTCTGATGCCAGGCCTACAGTTTGGGGATCGGTGCTGTGGGGGTAATGGCAGATGGGGGTACTTTCTCTGCCCATGTTTATTTACGGCCAAATCCAGTGGTGCCACTTTGCTGATTTGCTTAGATCCATGTTTTTGAACTAAGCTCAGACCCAGACCAGCTCTCCTTTTTGCTGGTTGAGCATAAATTTGGTTTTTACATTACTACGTTTGCCCATTTGGTTTTTCGGTAAAGAGGAGCGCAGGCCCTGGGTCTGAGCCCTACCATTATTATGTTGACGGGGGTGGGGGGGGGGGGTGGGCGTTATTAGTCTCTCTCTCTGACAACAAACAGTCTGGCAGCTCCTTGGGCTACTAGTGCCACCTAGAGGTTGGTGTGCTTGTGTGCAGGTAGGTATAGATCCAGCCCTGACCTTCATCTCCCCAGTAGGATGTGGGCGCAGGAATACCTGGGCCGCTCAGTAAACAGCTGGGTAGGGTAGATGGGGGCAGTATATTTATAGCTTCTCCATAAGAATCTTGTATATACAAGTAAATGTACTGTCTGGAATTGCAGATCCGTGTGAGTTCTGGCTCGTGCTGTATACACATCATAAGCTACATTGGTTCAAATAACAAACTCCCCGAATGTGAATTATTGATCTGAGCTCTAAAAAACTAGGCAGTGCTTATGAAAAATGCATGTTCCTGGCCTGAGCTGGCCCAGTGCCCACTCTGCTTTCTCTTTCCTGAGGGCTCTGCGTCTAAGCACTGTCAGCTTATGAAAAATACATAAGGCAGGCCTGTATGGCTAATGGGGTTACGTGTTGCTTTAAATAAGGTCGGCATGGCAACTGCATGGCAATTTTAGGAGAGGATTTAGCATATTTTAGAAGGGAAATTAAATCCTCTGACAGAAACCTGCCTTGGGCATAGGGCAAAGTGTAAACCAAAAATTAAAAGTAGTACTCATATTCCTTTACTGGGAAATGTCTGTTATTATGCTAAAACATTTTGCTCTTACAGTCATATTCTGACAGGATCTGTACCCACTGGATAGCAGGAATCTCAGCCATAAAGCAGGACAGGACTGCTGCTTACAATGGGTATCAGATAGGATCTGTGCCACTGTGACAGAATGCTCTGTTATACAGATAGCTAGAATCTCAGCCATAAAGCAGGGCAGGACTGCCGCTTACAATGGGTATCAGATGGGATCTGTGCCACTGTGACAGAATGCTCTGTTATACAGATAGCTAGAATCTCAGCCATAAAGCAGGGCAGGACTGTTGCTTACAATGGGTATCAGATAGGATCTGTGCCACTGTGATAGAATGCTCTGTTATACAGATAGCTAGAATCTCAGCCATAAAGCAGGGCAGGACTGCTGCTTACAATGGGTATCAGATAGGATCTGTGCCACTGTGACAGAATGCTCTGTTATACAGATAGCTAGAATCTCAGCCATAAAGCAGGGCAGGACTGCTGCTTACAATGGGTATCAGATAGGATCTGTGCCACTGTGACGGAATGCTCTGTTATACAGATAGCTAGAATATCAGCCATAAAGCAGGGCTTTGTGACCACCATCTGTTTTTTCCTCCTGTACTTAAAATAATAACTTTAAAGATAATTATGGCTTTAAATAATATTCCTACCTTTCTCCATCTTCCACTGCAGTTTCCTCTATCCAACACCTCCCAAGATAAAGAAAGTTAATAAAAGGATCCTCTTGTTTCGTGTTTTTCTCCCAGGCAGAGGCTTTTATACAAGCCAAGGACACAACATCATGTGATAAAGCAGGGACACTTATGGGAGCGAATGCAATTAGCATGGCAGCACTGATTGCAAACTGATTGCATTTAGACAGAGATTCCCAGACCATCGGATGATTTTGGGACCCTTATAAAGAATGCAATTAGCAGGGCTGCACTGATTGCGCTTCATTGAGATGCAATCAGGTTGCAATCAGAAAGGCCCTGTCAGTTTGGTTTTTTTTTATACAGGTTTCCCAGATTATCTGGATGAACAGTATTTATAGGTTCTGGTCGTGGAGTCTGTATGTGCTGCTGCCCAGACAAAAGAGACTTTGTCCATAAAGTTTCATTATTATCCATATAAAGGGAGGCAAACCTGCGGCTCTTCTGTCGTTCATCCACTATTAGCCTTCAGCTGGGATGTTGGCCTACTGCTGCCTCCATCTTTCCCTATGGGGGCTCAGTTATCAACACTGGACCAAACAATGATTAGGTTTTTTTCAGCCAACTGGAAAAGAACAATGAAATAAAAAATGATTGTGATTGGTTACCATGGGTTACTGCAAAGGTTCCAATGTCCCGGCACAGATCAATTACTCTTCCTCTTCTCTTGTCCCAACTGTCATCATTCTGCCGACTGGGACCATCTTTCCCTAACTGTTGCCATCTTCCCCTTCATATACCTATTATCCCCAATTCTTATCTACCACCACTCCTGCTTTCTGGAATGTGACTATGTTAAAACCCCAACTACTGTATAAAATAGTTTGATGAAATGGAAAAAATCCAGGCTATGTGCTCCATAGCACTTTTGTCCCTGTTTTTTCCCCTGTAGTTTTATGATGCTATAGGCCAGTGGTGTAACTTGTCTGTGCTGGGTCCCCCCACAGAAAAATCTTCGGAGGGGCCCGGCGCACAGGGACTTCTAACTGCCCCAACCTGCCTCTTTCGTGTTTCCTGCTTTCTGGCCGCCGGTAGGAGAGAAGCTAGGTAGGGGAGATTTATTTGCAATTAGATGCAGGAAAAGGTGATGTACCTTATTAGCCAGTCAAAAATGTTTACAGGGTAACCCTTTTGAAATAAAAAATAACAAAAGTGGTATAAAGGTGATACCTTTATTGGCTAACTAAGATAACAATAGCAAGCTTTCAGAACATTTTAGTTCCTTTTCAAGCTGATTACAATGAAGCTGTGCTGCTCTCTGATATATATACAACATTCAGCTCATAGATCAAATACCCAGAAAAAAAGAACATCTGTGTGGAAGGTGTTAACAAAGTCATATAAATGGGGGGGGGGGGGGGGGGGGGGGGGGGGCTGCAAGGGACAAACATATACAAACAGATAAGGTACAGGATAATGTGGATCAAAGTGACTTGGTATAAATTAGGGTAAGTTACTGAAGTGTGAAGTGAATGGAATTCCATGTGATTAACCGGCCCAGTGTCTCTACAGATGTTGGTATTTCTGGCTGGGTGCAGGCAGTTCTTAATCTATGTAATTTGCCATAAATCCAAGGCCCAGGTTCAGTTCCTTCTCCAGAGAGTTGAAAGTTTTCATTAATTTATACTCCCAAACCTTCCTTTCATTCTCTTTTTTAAAGTTTCCCTTAAGAACCAAGATTCTTAAACCGTTTATGGAGTGGTAAGGGCTGTTAAAATGGTTCCCTACTGGTGTGTCCAGGTTTTTATTTGTTATGGTAAAGCGGTGGTGTGTATTCCTCTTTCTCAGGCTGTGAAAGAGTTAAACGCGCAGACGTTAAATGAATGTATGCTGAAAACTCGCACAGGATTCCGTCCAACACCCGAAAATGTATTTTAGACTTCCTGTCCCTCCACCTGAAATAATGCAGACAGAAACGAAGGAAGACCAATTGCAAGTATCGCAGCCTGCCAGAAGCGATTTTTGAAGAGGAATGTTCCCTTTATGCCTTCGCTGCTTTATTTGATATTTAACAATATTCTTTTTTTTTGTGAGACAGAGACTCCTAAAGCCTCGCTACATCCCTGTACTTGTCAGACGTCTCGGCGAATATCCGCGTCATTAGCCGGGGAGATGATTCCTCTGGCGCTCGTGGGTGACACGTGTCAATTAGTGACTGAAGTCATCTCGCTCGAACGCCGCCGCCATACCCTCTTCTGCCGGCAAGAAATAAAGGGGGAATAAAAAAAAACCCTTTAAGGAACAAGCGTGAGGCTGATCAGCGTTTGAGCGCGGTGACATATTTGTGTCCTAAACTCGAAAGGAGAACGTTTCCGCGAGAGCTTTTTTGGCATGCCGGCATTAATAAATTATAGCTCCCCAAGGCTTCGGAGAAAATTGCTCTCTCTAAATTTCACTTTTGTTTTCTGACGTCTTTTCCTGGCGGATTAGAAACCGACCCCCCCCCCTCTCCCCAAAAAATAAGGCATCGCTCAATGACTCGTTAGTTTGATAAACTGTCATAAGTGACTTGCTACAGTGGGATCGGCAAGCACAACAGCGTTTATAGGGCTCCGGGGAATTGCGCACAACACAAAAAGTCTTTAGCAGCTGAAACGCAGCCAACAGTTCGGAATCTTTGTATTTTTTTTTCTTCATTTTAGTTTTGCCGCAAAGAAAAATGTCAGATCTGAACTATGGAGTTTTCTGTTCCTTGTAGATTGCTCTTATGTAGAATGTATATAGAGTGAGTATGGAAGTACAAGTGTGTCTTGTCACATTCACACACACCAGGGGCAGTTATGCTGTATAGAGAGATACCATAAATCTATGGCAGCATAGGTTTTCCCCTGTACTAAGCACAATTCAGCAGGAACAGCCCCCTAAGTTTGCTCATAGCCTGTACAGAGAGATACCATAAAACTATGGCAGCATAGGTATTCCCCTGTACTAAGCACAATTCAGCAGGAACAGCCCCCTACGTTTGCTCATAGCCTGTAAAGAGAGATACCATAAAACTATGGTATACAAAAATATCCAGCCCTTAAATTTGATTACATAGGGTTAAAAAAAGACCATCAAGTTCAACCCTTCCAAGTAAACCCAGCACACACAACCTATACTAACCAATCTATACACTCACATACATAAACTATATATACAACCAGTAATACTAACTGTAGATATTAGTATCACAATAGCCTTGGATATTCTGCTTGTTCAAGAACTCATCCAGGCCCCTCTTATAGGCATTAACAGAATCTGCCATTACCACATCACTAGGAAGGGCATTCCCCAACCTCACTGCCCTCACCGTGAGGAACCCCCTACGCTGCTTCAAATGGAAGCTCCTTTCCTCTAATCTATAGGGGTGACCTCTGGTGCGCTGATTGTTTTTATGGGAAAAAACAACATCCCCCATCTGCCTATAATCCCCTCTAATGTACTTGTACAGAGTAATCATGTCCCCTCGCAAGCGCCTCTTTTCCAGAGAAAACAACCCCAACCCTGACAGTCTAACCTCATAGTTTAACCCTTCCATCCCCTTTACCAGTTTAGTTGCAGTCTCTGCACTCTCTCCAGCTCATTAATATCCTTCTTAAGGACTGGAGCCCAAAACTGCCCCCCATACTCACGGTGAGGCCTTACCAGGGACCTATAAAGGGGCAAAATTATGTTCTCATCCCTTGAGTCAATGCCCTTTTTTATACAAGACAGCACTTTATTTGCTTTAGTGCCACAGAATGACACTGCCTGGCATTGGACAACTTGTTATCAACAAAAACCCCTAGATCCTTCTCCATTAAGGAAACCCCCAACACACTACCATTCAGTAGAAAGTTTGCTTTTTTATTATTTCTACCAAAGCACATAACTTTGCACTTGTCAACATTGAACCTCATTTTCCAGTTTGCTGCCCAGTTTTCCAATTTTGTCAAATCGCTCTGCAAAGCGGCAGCATCCTGCATGGAACTTATAGTTTTGCACAATTTAGTGTCATCAGCAAAAATAGAAACAGTACTGTCTATGCCCACCTCCAGGTCATTAATAAACAAGTTAAAAAGCAAAGGCGCAAGGACTGACCCCTGCGGTACCCACTAACCACACTGGTCCAATTAGAGAATGTTCCATTTACCACCACTCTTTGTACTCTATCCTTCAGCCAGTTCTCTATCCAATTACAAATATTATGTTTCAGGCCAATATTCCTTAATTTGACCATTAACCTTCTGTGAGGTACTGTATCAAACGCTTTAGCAAAGTCCAAGTAGATGACATCAGCTGCCATTCCAGCATCAAGGTTCCTACTCACCTCCTCATAAAAGGCGACTAAATTAGTCTGGCAAGATCTGTTACGCATAAAACCATGCTGGCACAAACTAATAGTATTGTGAACTGCAATGTATTCAAGTACCCTATCCCTTATTACCCCTTCCAAAAGCTTTCCAACCGCTGATGTCAGACTAACAGGCCTATAGTTTTCAGGCTGAGAACGGGATCCCTTTTCAAATAACCACTTTAGCAATTCCCAGTCTCTCTGCACCATGCCAGACGTCAAGGAATCCTGAAAAATTAAGTGAAGGGGCTTGGCAATGACAGCGCTCAGCTCATTTAATACTCTGGGATGAATCCCATCTGGTCCTTGACCTTTGTTTACCTTTACATCCTTGATGGAGAAGGACGTGTAGCAAGCAATGCCAGTCAGCAACAGGAAGGGCCAGCAAGGTACTTTCCTGTATAAGAATGTGTATAGGTTCCTATGAGGAGAAGGCTATCCCCCCTCTTTAGTAAGTGCTGGTAGGGCCCCATCTAAAATATGCAGTGCAGGTTTGTTCTCCAGTCCTAAGAAGGGATATTTACGAAAAGAAAAGAGTACAAAAAAAACTAAGCCAAGGGCTCAGTTATGGGGAAAGGCTTGTCAGTTTGGGATTGGTGACTCTGGAGAAGAGGCAGTTAAGGCTAATGTTCCATGGGGAGATTAGTCACCCGTGATAATCCCGTCACCCGTGCTACAGCTGCCAACTAGTCTCCCCAAAAAGCCCCTTGCAATGAAGGGAATCACCGGTGGAAAGGCCTATGCATCGCTTTGGTTTTCCAAAGTTGCACAAAGTTTCTTTCTGCAGGCAACATTGTGCGATTTTGAAAACCCAAAGCAATGTGTAGGCCTTTCCACCGGTGATTCCCTTTATTGCAGGTAGAAAGACTTTTTGGGGAGACTAGTCGCCCGCGGTTGCAGAGATTAATCGTGGGTGACTAATTGCCCCATGGGATATTAGCCTAAAGGAGAAGGAAAGCTACTGAGGCATTTTATTGCCAACAAAATAGCCACAATAGGAGGTATGATCTTGTTATATATTTCTATATAGTGATCATATCCCCCTATTGTGGCTGATACATTAGATAGCTTCTGGAAAGGATCAGATGCTTTTTTAGAAAGTGAGAAAATAGTTACTGAAATGAACTCACCTTCCTCTGAATCAACAAGGATTTAGGCAGGAATCACTTTTTTCAGCCTCATCTCCTTGTTTGTTTCTGAACGCCAGGTAGTTGCACAAGTTTATAGCAACCAATTAGCAAGTAGATTCACAAAAAGTTGAAAAAAGTGTGTATTTTTATCAATTGCATCTACTACATGACTAAGTGTAGGTTTTTTAACACTTTTATTCTGTTTCATTTTTTTGGGGAATTATTTGTGCCATGGACATCTATGGGGTGGGTGGTAAGGACTAGGCCCCATTGTGTCCTGTGACTCCTGCCACAAGGGAGGGTAGAGTCCTGCAGAAATTCTGAGGAAGGCAGAGTTCAAAATGCACATATTTTTGCCCATGGCCTTATGTAACTTAAGGTCCCCATACACGGGCCGATTATAGCTGCTGATATGGGTCCCTTGGACCGATTCGGCAGCTTATCGGCCCGTGTAGGGGCAGAACCGAGGGGCCTGCCCGACCGATATCTGGGCTGAAATTGCCCAGATATCGATCGGCCAGGTTAGAAAATCCAGTCGGATCGGGGACCGCATCTGCTCGTTGATGCGGTCCCCGAACTGACTGCCCCATTGCCGCGTGTAGAATTTGATCGTTTGGCCCCAGGGCCAAACGATCGAATTCGCCTACATGCCTCCCCGATATCGCCCACCCATAGGTGGGGATATCGGGTGAAGATCCGCTCACTTGGCGACATCGCCAAGCGAGCGGATCTGCCCGTGTATGGCCAGCTTTAGATAACCCCTTGTCTGTCCTCTCTGTGCTTGAATAAATATTTTCTGCTCATTGAGAGAACAGTATTCTCTTCTTTTACCACTAGATGGCGGCAGAACAAGCAAAATAGAATTAATTAATTTGCTTTACCATGTAGTTACCAAATGGCTTCAATGTCACAAACTGCCCCAGCTGACATTTCAAGCCCTGCATCTTTGTGCTATCTCCTATTTTATTTATATAATGAAATTGCATCTTCTTAAACCATTCTTGAACAGTGTATAATTCCAGGGGTACCCAGGGCACAAATAAGCACTCACCCCAAATCTCCCCCTAACTGGCCTTCAGGCTGGGCCCCCTTAGCCCATAACAAGGTTACAGATATATAGAAACATTGGGGTAACAGTCACCCTGCTATAGTTCCAGGGGTACCCAGGGCACAAATAAGCACTCACCCCAAATCCCCCCTAACTGGCCTTCAGGCTGGGCCCCCTTAGCCCATAACAAGGTTACAGATATATAGAAACATTGGGGTAACAGTCACCCTGCTATAGTTCCAGGGGTACCCAGGGCACAAATAAGCACTCACCCCAAATCTCCCCCTAACTGGCCTTCAGGCTGGGCCCCCTTAGCTCATAACAAGGTTACAGATATATAGAAACATTGGGGTAACAGTCACCCTGCTATAGTTCCAGGGGTACCCAGGGCACAAATAAGCACTCACCCCAAATCTCCCCCTAACTGGCCTTCAGGCTGGGCCCCCTTAGCCCATAACAAGGTTACAGATATATAGAAACATTGGGGTAACAGTCACCCTGCTATAGTTCCAGGGGTACCCAGGGCACAAATAAGCACTCACCCCAAATCCCCCCCTAACTGGCCTTCAGGCTGGGCCCCCTTAGCCCATAACAAGGTTACAGATATATAGAAACATTGGGGTAACTGTCACCCTGCTATAGTTCCAGGGGTACCCAGGGCACAAATAAGCACTCACCCCAAATCTCCCCCTAACTGGCCTTCAGGCTGGGCCCCCTTAGCTCATAACAAGGTTACAGATATATAGAAACATTGGGGTAACAGTCACCCTGCTATAGTTCCAGGGGTACCCAGGGCACAAATAAGCACTCACCCCAAATCTCCCCCTAACTGGCCTTCAGGCTGGGCCCCCTTAGCTCATAACAAGGTTACAGATATATAGAAGCATTGGGGTAACAGTCACCCTGCTATAGTTCCAGGGGTACCCAGGGCACAAATAAGCACTCACCCCAAATCCCCCCCTAACTGGCCTTCAGGCTGGGCCCCCTTAGCCCATAACAAGGTTACAGATATATAGAAACATTGGGGTAACAGTCACCCTGCTATAGTTCCAGGGGTACCCAGGGCACAAATAAGCACTCACCCCAAATCTCCCCCTAACTGGCCTTCAGGCTGGGCCCCCTTAGCCCATAACAAGGTTACAGATATATAGAAACATTGGGGTAACAGTCACCCTGCTATAGTTCCAGGGGTACCCAGGGCACAAATAAGCACTCACCCCAAATCCCCCCTAACTGGCCTTCAGGCTGGGCCCCCTTAGCTCATAACAAGGTTACAGATATATAGAAACATTGGGGTAACAGTCTTACTCCTTTAGTTTAGGGGTACCCAGGGCACAAATAATCTTCTGGTTTTAAATATCACCCTAACTTTCCTTATGGCCAGGGCCCCATACACAGCTTGCTTGGGCCTCTAAATGGGGCAAGCCTCATAATTGGGGAGTCCTACAGTCTGGTGGAAATGTATTCTGTTTTTATCCCTCTTCCCTAGAAAACACTTAATCATTTCAGACACCATTATTTCAATTTGTATTGCAGTGAAACTTATTCCCATAATGGAAATTTAGCTCCACTCCAGTTTGCACCACACTAACTGCTTAGAAAATCCAGACTTTTTCTGTTGAAGTTTTCCGCTGAGGTTTAACCTTGTTCACCAGAAGCCTCCCTAGCTAATAGCAGTGTTACATATATACACAAGCAGTGACGTATCAGCAATAGCTTCAAGAATATCTATGATATCAAATACATTTTCAACCCAAATGTCACCCTAATTAACATTCGCCTGGGCATTCAGGTACATTTGTGAGAGCAAAACGTCATTCTTCCCCTATATGGCCTTTAGACTGAGCTTAAATACAAATATACAGAGAAGGAATGTTCTGGGCACACAATAAGCTGTACCCTCATACTGTACTGTCTAAGGGAAACAATATGGCACCTCCCTCCCATATGTATAAATACAAATATACAGAGAAGGAATGTTCTGGGCACACAATAAGCTGTACCCTCATACTGTACTGTCTAAGGGAAACAATATGGCACCTCCCTCCCATATGTATAAATACAAATATACAGAGAAGGAATGTTCTGGGCACACAATAAGCTGTACCCTCATACTGTACTGTCTAAGGGAAACAATATGGCACCTCCCTCCCATATGTATAAATACAAATATACAGAGAAGGAATGTTCTGGGCACACAATAAGCTGTACCCTCATACTGTACTGTCTAAGGGAAACAATATGGCACCTCCCTCCCATATGTATAAATACAAATATACAAATAAGGAATGTTCTGGGCACACAATAAGCTGTACCCTCATACTGTACTGTCTAAGGGAAACACTATGGCACCTCCCTCCCATATGTATAAATACAAATATACAGAGAAGGAATGTTCTGGGCACACAATAAGCTGTACCCTCATACTGTACTGTCTAAGGGAAACAATATGGCACCTCGCTCCCATATGTATAAATAATACTTATATACAGAGAAGGAATGTTCTGGGCACACAATAAGCTGTACCCTCATACTATACTGTCTAAGGGAAACAATATGGCACCTCCCTCCCATATGTATAAATACAAATATACAGAGAAGGAATGTTCTGGGCACACAATAAGCTGTACCCTCATACTGTACTGTCTAAGGGAAACAATATGGCACCTCGCTCCCATATGTATAAATAATACTTATATACAGAGAAGGAATGTTCTGGGCACACAATAAGCTGTACCCTCATACTATACTGTCTAAGGGAAACAATATGGCACCTCCCTCCCATATGTATAAATACAAATATACAGAGAAGGAATGTTCTGGGCACACAATAAGCTGTACCCTCATACTGTACTGTCTAAGGGAATCAATATGGCACCTCCCTCCCATATGTATAAATACAAATATACAGAGAAGGAATGTTCTGGGCACACAATAAGCTGTACCCTCATACTGTACTGTCTAAGGGAAACAGTATGGCACCTCCCATTATTTTTTTAATTTAGATTATACAGCACACTCTCCCCTTAATGCAGCTTAATACAACGTAGACAAGAGATTAAAGACTTTTTTTTATCATAGATTTCCTTTTAATACTGAGATTCATTGCATGAATCTCTCCCCAGCCATCCTATTCATTTTATAACAAATGAGTGACCGGTCTAATTTATAGCAATCTATGTTAACAGATATGATTAATTTTCCATTTTATGATGCAGGTAACATCCTCTTTATACTCATTTACTGTGCATTACAATGTGTTTTACTCTCTTCCATTAACTCCCTGATAATGATTCCGTGTTCTCGCTGTCTAACCGTCAATCCCATTTGTAGTCGTAAACTTTTTAATGGCAGGATTTATGCTTTGAGATTTGTAGCCGGCCACTTGTTGTTTCACATACTTGTTTTGAAGAAATTATGTGTTGTTCAGCTTCTGCAAGGAATGACGGAACGTAATGTCCTGTGCCTGTGTGATAAATGAGCTTTTCTTGTAAATGAATGGATGGGATCAGAGAGGTCAAGGAGAATATGGAGATGGGGGTTCAAGATGGTTAGGGGTTGAGTGGAAATATGTTAGGGATAGAGGTGGAAGGATGAAACTGGAGTAGATATGGAATAAAAAGACATGAAAGAGAAGACATGGAGAGAGGTTTGAGTTGGTCGGAGTAAAGGAGTAGGAATATAAATGGCATAGTACCGGGGCGCCAAATATCTGTTCCTAGTTAGTGATGGGCGAAATGTCGGCAGGCATGGATTCGCGGCGACAAAAGAATAGCCGCAGGCGACAAAAGAATAGCCGCGTGACAAAACAATAGCCGCGGGCGACAAAAGAATAGCCGCGGGCGACAAAAGAATAGCGGGGCGACAAAAGAATAGCCACGGGCGACAAAAGAATAGCCACGTGACAAAACAATAGCCACGGGTGACAAAACAATAGCCTCAGGCGACAAAACAATAGCTGCGGGCGACAAAACAAAAGAATAGCGGGGCGGCAAAAGAATAGTCCTGGGCGACAATTTTTCAAGATTCACAAATTTTTCGGTGAAGCGAAACGGGACAGATTCGCTCATCACTATTCCTGGTAACTTTAAGAGCTGAACTTCAAGAGCTGAAATGGAAATTCGGCTTTGCTAGTGTAGAGAGCGCAATTGCACGCTCTACACTAGCAATGTGGGCCCCCCTGGACCCCCTCCGGCGCTGCAAGGTAAGCGATGGGGGGGGGGTGATATTGGAGGGGCCGAAAACGCAGGGTCGGACTGGCCTACCAGGAACCAGGGAATCTCCCAGCAGGCCCCAGTGTAGTCCCATTATGTCTACAATAGAGCTGTGTAATCATTTTTATATCTAACGGTATCCAGGGTGCCCAATCTGACACTGTCTAGAAAAATGATTGGATGTAGATGGAAACAGATATAGGAATGGGGCAAGGGTTGGACAAAAAAGAATGAATGGTGAGAATGGTAGTAGTACTGATATGGGGTACAGATTGCATAGAGTAGAGCTGAAAAGCAATGGGTACAGCCTCTTCTTTCTTATTTGGCCATTCCATTTCTTTCTCCTTTCTTTCTTTCTTTCTTTCTTTCTTTCTTTCTTTCTTTCTTTCTTCGGCCATTCATTTTTTCTTTTCTTTCTTTCTTTCTTTCTTTCTTTCTTTCTTTCTTTCTTTCTTTCTCTCTTTCTCTCTTTCTTTCTTTCGCCATTCCATTTCTTTCTTTCTCTCTTTTTTTCTTTCTTCTTTTCTTTAACCCTCCTTTTGCATTCCTGTCACATACGTATCTGTGTATATATAAATGCTAAGCATTTCTTTTGGTAATGCATTAATTGTCTGTTTCCTGGCAGCTAATTTACTATCAACTTGTTAACTGCTTGGAAATGCCCAATGTGCCTGGATTTATGGCTTAAGTAATATTATCTCCACTGGCACATTATACGGAGGTTTAAGAGTAGTTCCCAGTAGTGTTTAAATAAATTCACACCGTGGCTCAGACGGAATACAGGTCAGCGCACAGCAGGCGGCACCTTCATGATCCCATGGTCTGTTGTATAAAAGGAATATGTTATATTATTTACCGTAAGGAACCTGCTTTACAATTTGAAGGGTTGGGGGCACATTTTGGAAAAGCTTTTGCCTCTGTAATTAGAAACATTTGCTAAGTACCCAGGTAGACTTTCATTGCTGGAAACGTTTCCATCTTAAGAAGGCAATGAAAACTTCTTCTGATGTGCTCGCTGCCTCTGAGTATAGGGAATATGTCTTTGTATTTGTGTTCATTGTGTTAACTACATAGATGCTGAGACTGAATGGGTTATGGATAAAATATAGATAAGGATACAGATAAAATCTCTAAAACAGGATTCAATCTCTAAAACTGTCATCTTGGGTTTCTTTTATGTGTAACCCTAAATAACTAGCTGTGAATATGGGGGAACAGAGGGGAACATAAGGTAGGCTACGTGGGTAATAATGCAATCGGCCAGTGCTTGAAATGGCGTGGGTGTATGTAGGTATTGCATAAGGCACGAATATTTACAATGCTATTAATTGTTGTGTAATTATCTGAATGAATGAGACAATGCTTCTACATGTTCTGCAGTGACAGTTTATCAATATAAGATAGACATTTAAAGGGGAGGAATGTATTGTGTAAGAGAGGAACTTGTGTATAGCATTTTAGATTATTTTTTTGTTATATAATATATAAGAAATAATGTATATAACAAGGACGCAGGCTAGATTATACAGAGAACTCTGAGTATCAATTATGGGATAAGGGATAATGTACCCCCTACTGTAAATGATAAGGATATTAGAAGTCACTGAGGGGTTCTGTGCCCATATAAAGGCACAAGGCTGCAGGCTGAGTTATACAGGGAACTCTGAGTATCACTCATGTATTATAAGGGATAATATACCCCCTACTGTAAATGATAAGGATATTAGAAGTCACTGAGGGGTTCTGTGACCATATAAAGGCACAAGGCTGCAGGCTGAGTTATACAGGGAACTCTGAGTATCACTCGTGTATTATAAGGAATAATGTACCCCCTAATGTAAATGATAAGGATATTAGAAGTCACTGAGGGGTTCTGTGCCCATATAAAGGCACAAGGCTGCAGGCTGAGTTATACAGGGAACTCTGAGTGTCACTCATGTATTATAAGGGATAATGTACCCCCTACTGTAAATGATAAGGATATTAGAAGTCACTGAGGGGTTCTGTGCCCATATAAAGGCACAAGGCTGCAGGCTGAGTTATACAGGGAACTCTGAGTGTCACTCATGTATTATAAGGGATAATGTACCCCCTACTGTAAATGATAAGGATATTAGAAGTCACTGAGGGGTTCTGTGCCCATATAAAGGCACAAGGCTGCAGGCTGAGTTATACAGGGAACTCTGAGTATCACTCATGTATTATAAGGGATAATGTACCCCCTACTGTAAATGATAAGGATATTAGAAGTCACTGAGGGGTTCTGTGCCCATATAAAGGCACAAGGCTGCAGGCTGAGTTATACAGGGAACTCTGAGTATCACTCATGTATTATAAGGGATAATGTAGCCCCTACTGTAAATGATAAGGATATTAGCAGTCACTGAGGGGTTCTGTAACCATATAAAGGCACAAGGCTGCAGACTGAGTTATACAGGGAACTCTGAGTATCACTCATGTATTATAAGGGATCATGTGCCCCCTACTGTAAATTATAAGGATAATGGAATTCTCTCCGTTCTGACAAGATGGAACCACTTTATATTAGAAATATCCAGTCTGCAGACACCTCCTTTCCAAAACCAAGTCTTCTGCTTTCAATAATACATTTTTAATTTATTCCCTTAGGTCCCGATTAATAGTAGTAATCAAGTATTTTTCTGTAATTCCTATTTGCATGCACAATAGGATGACATGACCAGCCATGGCCAGCAGATGGCGTGTGGGGTACATTCATTGGCTGTAGAACAATCCTAGCAGTTGTCCCTAGGACAATGGAAAATAAATCTTAGATGGACTGAATCCGCGCGTTTGTATTTAGGCCGCAGGAAATCACTGCAGTATGAATAGAACAAACACACATACATAATGGGAGCCATTGATAGTTGCAGGTTGCTAACTAATAGTCTGAGCCTGGATGAGTGTTTTCCTTATGAGTCCTTAGAAGAGTCTGCCAAATATGTCATATTGCCATAACTCCCCAGATCAAGAGCTATTGTTTCAGCATCCCATGTGTAGTGATGGGCATACAGTGTCTGTCCTAAAAAGCTTGCAAAATGGCAAAATTTGCGACAAAATTTTGTGATTAATTTTTTCCCACCCAACTTTTTTTTTTTTTTTGCAATACATTGGAGTCTACGGATATTTTTTGCAGCAAAACCTGCAGAAAACTTTCAGCATCACTATCCATGTCTCTTGGTGGGTACAGACCTAGAGGGGTGCCTGGGATCAGGTAATTTATACATTATCATTCTGTCAGATGGATAGAATCACACATTCAAAGCACTTCAGCTGAGCAACCAATTTTAAAACAAATAGGAAAAGTTTAGATTCTGCATTTTCCTTTTGGCCATGTACTCTCTCCTCTGCCAATATACATGCCTACATAATACCTTTCCTCCCCACACTGGAGCACAAATGAAAGAAACAGAAGATAAAAGGAGAAAGATGATGGCAACGAAAACACCGAAGAGCAGAACACAAAAAAGACAGAAATGCGTGAACAAGAGTTTCTCTCAGCTGCTAATTATATACAGCATCCAATAATCCAATAATCAGATTGCATGGCCAACAGCTTAACCCAACAATAGCATATAGCTCCTTTTCTGAATGATAGCATATACTGTAGCTCCTATTCCCAGTAATAGCCTGTAACTCCTATTCCTAATTATAGCATATGGATCCTATTCCCATTCCCATTTATAGCATATAGAGCATATTCCCATTCCAAGTGATGGCATATAAATCTAATTCCCGGTGATAGCATATAGCTCCTATTCCCAGTGATAGCATATAGCTCCTATTCCCAGTGATAACATATAGCTCCTATTCCCAGTGATAGCATATAGCTCCTATTCCAAGTGATACCATATAGCTCCTATTCCCAGTGATAGCATATAGCTCCTATTCCCAGTGATAGCATATAGCTCCTATTCCCAGTGATAGCATATAGCTCCTATTCCCAGTGATAGCATATAGCTCCTATTCCCAGTGATAGCATATAGCTCCTATTCCGAGTGATAGCATATAGCTCCTATTCCCAGTGATAGCATATAGCTCCTATTCCCAGTGATAGCATATGGATCCTATTCCCAGTGATAGCATATAGCTCCTATTCCCAGTGATAGCATAAAGCTCCTATTCCCAGTGATAGCATAGAGCTCCTATTCCCAGTGATAGCATATAGCTCCTATTCCCAATTATACCATATAGCTCCTATTCCCAGAGATAGCATATGGATCCCATTTGCAATGATAGCATATAGCTCCTATTCCAAGTGATAGCATATACAGTAGCTCCTATTCCCAATTATAGCATATGGATCCTATTCCCAATGATAGCTTATAAATCCTATTTCCAATGATAGCATAAAGCCCCTGTCTATACCATATAGATCCCTTTCCCGTTGATACCATATAGAACCCATTCGTGGTGATACCATATAGATCCCATTCCCAATTATACCATATAGATCCTTTCCCAATGTTAGTGAATATATTCTATTCCTAGTGATAACATATAAATCCCATTCCCAACAATAGTTATAGATGTTATAGAGGTTTCCCACCCCCAGCCATAGAGGTTATAGATTAGATAATAGACTGTACTATGCCCCTGTGAGGTTAGAGCAATTGCATTAATTATTGGCGCTATCAGTTCTAATTTCCTATTTAATTATTCATTCACTGCAGGTTCTTCTGATTCAACAATGGCTGCCATTGTAATAATAATAATAATAATAAAAAAAAATATTCTTTATAAAAAAAATCAGATTGCCATGTTTCTATATCAGTTTATTAGCGGCAGCAGACTCCCTTGATATAATTCCCCTGAAATCCACCAGGTGTAAAGAACAAATCTTTGCTCGATCGCTGGGGATTTGTTTGAATAACATTGCTGGTTGTAATTTTATGGATGAGGATACGCTACATTGAAGCTGAAATTTTGTTCCCTTCGGTCCCATAGGAACCAGTATAAAGTAGTGTCACATAACTGGGAAATATTCAAACTGATTTAAAAGAATATCGAATTTGTTGTGCCGCCTTCCCGATTGCCATACTCATTTATTAACCGCTATTATCATCAGCCTTTGATTATATAATGGGGACTATGGATCAGTTTCCATGGAATGTTTATTATGTGTATAAGTGCCTACAGCAGTGGAGCTTACGATTTTATTCTCCTGCTACAGACACAAATACTAAGGGCCATTTACTAACGGAGAGGCCATTTAGCAGTTGCAATTACACTGAAATTCTGGGGAAAAAATGCTGCATTGCGGGAAAAAGGGTTTGATGGTACAATTTACCAGTGTTTATTCATAAAGCAACAAGATGGCATACCAGGTAGGGGAAAGCCACACCTGGCAAGAATCCTGTTTTGGAACTGCCAGGGCAATTATGTATGTGGGATAGTTGCTTAGAATTACATTGAACAAAATGTTATTTTTGGGTTAGGTCCCCTTTAATTTTGCAGTGTAAGGGCTGCTGTCCAGGGTGCTGAAACAATGACCTTAGGGAGCAATCACTGCAATAGCAAGGGAGGCAGTAACCACCCTCTTTTCACTTTTCTGCCCATACAACCTTTCCACTGAGAAGATTCCACAACCGCACAGCTATTAAGGTACACAAATATATATCCTGATCCTATGTCCACTGTAAAGATTTACTCAGGAATAAAAAAACAGAAAGTTTATTGCATGATCCCATATATATATATATATATATATATATATATATATAGTACCAAGCACCCGCGGTATGATATGTAGCGATGTGTCACCCTTTGTGTGTGTGTGTATGTATATATATATCACACTAGAACAAAAGGAGCACACCCTTCAGGCAATTAAACACCCTGGCCAAAAATAACAATAAAGGAACAGAGTGCCGCACACAGTGTGTGTGCGGCACTCTGCTCCTTTATACACAGTATAAACCTGTATATGTATGTATGTATATCTTTATTTATAAAGAGCTACTTATGTACGCAGCGCTGTACAGTAGAATACATAAATACTAAGATAATAATAGATAAATATAACAATAAATAAATACAAATAAATGCAAGATACAGTTGCAATAGGTTAAGAGTCAAAGACACAAGAGGATGGAGTCAAAATCAGCACATATATAACAAGTCGCTATGCATGGGTTAATGTTGGCTGCATCAGCACATGTATAGTGTATCCTCTATACCCACTGGCCTTGTATGTATGTACTGTATGTATAACTTTATTTATAAAGCGCCACAAGGGTACGCAGGGCTGTACAATCTTACAGAATACAAAATTACACACAGGGAGGACAAGTGATATAATAAATAAATACAATGAATTTATATATGTATAAGTGCCATGTAGGAAGGAGGTCCCTGTCCCGTAGAGCTTACAATCTGGAGAATGCATTAACCCTAAGTAATATTTTGAGACATACCCACTGACCTGTTGCCCCACTGACATGCATTCACCTACCCATTACTTGCCCAATACATACAAAGACATTGTTTGCAGCTGGCCAAGCCCTTATAGGACCTATTCCAAAGTATAGCCCTTTGCCTTCTCCCTTTGCACATGCAGTGGGCATGTCAATCCGGACACAAGGGAAGTGGAACATTTTAGAGGTGCAATGCAGCTGGCTGTGGGGTGCCCTAGGACAGTGATCCCCAACCAGTGGCTCTGAGCAACATGTTGCTCCCAGGGGCCTCAAAGTAAGTGCCAGTTTTTAAATTCATGGCTTCAAGGCACGTTTAGGCAGCGTAAGGACACAGGTTTTCTCCAGCAGAGCTTCCTGTAAGCTGGCAGTCCACATGGGGCTACCAATTAGCTTATCACAACACTTCTTTGGCATACAGGTATGGGGTCCCTTATCCGGAAACCATTATCCAGAAAGTTCCTAATTATGGAAAGGCAATCTCCCATAGACTCCATTATAAGCAAACAATTCTACTTTTCAAAACTGATTTCCTTTTTCTCTGTAATAATAAAACAGTACCTGTACTTGATCCCAACTAAGATATAATTACCCCTTATTGGGGGCAGAACAGCCCTATTGGGTTTATTTAATGGTTAAATGATTCCCTTTTCTCTGTAATAATAAAACAGTACCTGTACTTGATCCCAACTAAGATATAATTACCCCTTATTGGGGGCAGAACAGCACTATTGGGTTTATTTAATGGTTAAATGATTCCCTTTTCTCTGTAATAATAAAACAGTACCTGTACTTGATCCCAACTAAGATATAATTACCCCTTATTGGGGGCAGAACAGCCCTATTGGGTTTATTTAATGGTTAAATGATTCCCTTTTCTCTGTAATAATAAAACAGTACCTGTACTTGATCCCAACTAAGATATAATTACCCCTTATTTATAGTTACATAGTTACATAGTTACATAGTTACATAGGGTTGAAAAAAGACCATTGTCCATCAAGTTCAACCCATCTGAGTAAACCCAGCACACAACCTATACTAACCAATCTATACACTCACATACATAAACTATATATATACAACCAGTAATACTAACTGTAGATATTAGTATCACAATAGCCTTGGATATTCTGCTTGTTCAAAAACTCATCCAGGCCCCTCTTAAAGGCATTAACAGAATCTGCCATTACCACATCACTAGGAAGGGCATTCCACAGCCTCACTGCTCTCACCGTGAAAAACCACCTACGCTGCTTCAAATGGAAGCTCTGTTCCTCTAATCTATAGGGGTGACCTCTGGTGCGCTAATTGTTTTTATGGGAAAAAAGAACATCCCCCAACTGCCTATAATCCCCTCTAATGTACTTGTACAGAGTAATCATGTCCCCTCGCAAGCGCCTCTTTTCCAGAGAAAACAACCCCAACCCTGACAGTCTAACCTCATAGTTTAAATCTTCCATCCCCTTAACCAGTTTAGTTGCACGTCTCTGCACTCTCTCCAGCTCATTAATATCCTTCTTAAGGACTGGAGCCCAAAACTGCCCCCCATACTCAAGGTGAGGCCTTACCAGGGACCTATAAAGCGGCAAAAATATGTCCTCATCCCTTGAGTCAATGCCCTTTTTTATACAAGACAGCACTTTATTTGCTGTAGTAGCCACAGAATGACACTGCCTGGAATTAGACAACTTATGATCTACAAAAACCCCTAGATCCTTCTCCATTAAGGATGCCCCCAACACACTACCATTCAGTAGATAGTTTGCGTTTATATTATTCCTACCAAAGTGCATAACTTTGCACTTGTCAACATTGAACCTCATTTTCCAGTTTGCTGCCCAGTTTTCCAATTTTGTCAAATCGCTCTGCAAAGTGGCAGCATCCTGCATGGAACTTATAGTTTTGCACAATTTAGTGTCATCAGCAAAAATAGAAACAGTACTCTCTATGCCCACCTCCAGGTCATTAATAAACAAGTTAAAAAGCAAAGGACCAAGGACTGACCCCTGCGGTACTCCACTAACCACACTGGCCCAATTAGATTATTGGGGCAGAACAGCCCTATTGGGTTTATTTAATGGTTAAATGATTCCCTTTTCTCTGTAATAATAAAACAGTACCTGTACTTGATCCCAACTAAGATATAATTAATCCTTATTGGAGGCAAAACAAGCCTATTGGGTTTATTCAATATTAAAATTAATTATAGTAGACTTAAGTTATGGAGATCCAAATTAAGAATCCCTTATCCGGAAAACCCCAGGTTTTGTATAACAGGTCCCATACCTGTACTAGTTTTTACATTATTGTTACATTATTAATCATGGGTGAAAAAAGGTTTAGCTATAAATAAATAGATATTTACTCCAGACTTTATTAGGTTTTAGACTGCAGCATTGTATGGAAAAATGAAAAGTAGCCACGTTCAATATGTATTGGCAAAGCTCTAATACATTGTAACATCCCACAAGCTCTGACAGACTAGAACACGGATGTTAACAAGGTCTCAGTGATATGTGGACGGCGTCCCCCTAACTGATAAATACAAGACTCGCTTTGCTTCTGTAGCATCCCCACCAACAAATAAATCACACCACCACAGCCTTATAACGCAGCCCGTAACTCACTGCATTGTAATATCCATGGCAGCATATGGGAAACATCTGACAGCTGCTACACAGATGTGGCAATTAGCAAGCCTTATGGCCGCGCTGTAAGAATTTCTATACAACACGCTTTCAGCACGAAATTCGGAGGGTTTTCTCACTCTGCTGATAGACTCATGTTGAGTACTAATTTAAAGCCATGCTATCATCAATATTAATTAAAAAAGTTTTTTTCCATTTGTCACTGGATCCTTACAGAAAACTACACCACCCTGCCATTCTATAAAGTCTATATAACAAGCTGTTGAGGCACTCTTCCTGTCAGGTTAGCCTGCGGTATCACGGGGAACAGCTAGGGGAACTCAGATATCCACAATGCAGACAGTCCTGCGTCACAGGGGCCCTGTACCCTTAGGGGGTCCCTCCCCCATGTTTCCTCTTCATGCCCTGTGTGTAGTGATGGGCGAAATGTTTTGTCAGGCATGGATTTGCAGCGAATTTCCGCGTATTGCCATTGGCGGATTGTTTCATGAAATGGATGAAATAGTTTGCTGCGGAAAAATTCGCCAAAAATTGACGCGGGCATCAAAAGAATTGTTGTCGCCTCAAAATAAATAATCGCGGGCGTCAAAAGAATAGTTGCAGCGGCAAAATAAATAGTCAGGCGTCAAAGAATAAGTGCGGCATCAAAATAAATAGTCGCGCGTCAAAAGAATAGTCTCGCGCTAAAATAAATAAACAAACTAAATAGTTGCGCGGTGAAAATGATAGTCGTGTGTCGGGCGACAAATTTTTTTTTATGTGTGATATTTTCTGCGTTTTGTGAATTTTTTGCCGTTTCGCGAATCTTTTGAAAGATTCGCAAATTTTTTGGCGAAACAAAACGGGACAGATTCGCTCATCACTACCTGAGTGTCCTCCTAATCCTCTTCATTCCTCTTCTAATTCACTATTCTTTCCCCTTAGTTGTTTCCTTTACTTCTCTTCTCCTAACTTCTCCCCTTGTATATATTTTCCATTCTCCCATCAGTGTTTCTTTCTTCCTTCCCTCATGTCATTCTTATCTCCTTACTCCAGGGATCCCCAACCTTTCTTACTCGTGAGCCACAGTCAAATGTAAAAAGACTTGGAGACCAACACAAGCACCATAAAAGTTCATGGAGGTGCCAAATAAGGGCTGTGATTGGCTATTAGGGGCCTCTATGCACCCTATCAGCTTACAGGGGGCTTTATTTGGTAGGAAATCTTGTTTTTATTCAGCCAAAACTTGCCCCCAAGTCAGGAATTCAAAAACAACTCCCTGGTTTGGGGGCACTGAGAGCAACATCCAAGGGGTTGGGGAGCAACATGTTGTCCCTGAGCCACTGGTTGGGGATCACTGCCTTACTCTATTTCTCCTCTTCCTCCTGTTTCTCCTTTCTCTTTATTATTTTACCCTTGTCCCCCATTCCCCATTAACCTTTTCTCTACTTCATTGATCTTCTTCCACCTTTACCAACAAGAGTATAGTTTGTGGTATTCACTCGAGTGGTATAACACTCAAACCAATAGCAAAGAGGGGAATTTCCTGTGGGATTGGGGGTTTCCAGTATTTGGTAATTCCACCCAGCACACCAATGAACTCTTTCTTGAGATTACAAACACTGGTTTAGCTTTTGGCTAAGGCAAACCATTGAAATCCTGTTAATAAGTCAGTTTTATCAGTCCTAGTATCAGTCAAGTATCCCTTTTTTAATCCTTTTTAATTAAAAGATGCCACTGTGCTTTGCATGTTTCCTATAGGATGTATTAAGCTCAGACTCATAGGTGCACATTTACAAAAGCACGAATGCCCCAAGCGTATTTTCGCGAATTTTTTGGGCGTCCGCACGACTTTTTCGTACGCTTGCGCGAAAAAATCAGAAAGGTTTTACCGCTGTTTACAATGGTTCTGCACGAAAATTTCGTGACTTTCGTATCGCCAATACGATATTATCGTGACTAATACGATTTTTTCGTAAGCATTTTCAGGATATTTGCGATCTTCAGAAATTTTCTTTTCCAATCCGAATTTTTCCCATTCGGGATTCGAATTCGTGGATTAGTAAATCTGCCCCATAGAATCTATGGCATGCTGGCATTTCAATATCAGCGCTAGGGATGCACCGAATCCAGAATTCAGTTTGGGATTCAGCCATATTTCGACCGGATACGGATTTGGTTGCATCCAATTGTCACGTGAACGTGAACACGGAAGTTAAAAAGATGTACAGTAAGTGTGAGCTGAGGGAGCACTTCTATTTAACCCTTCTGTAGCCTCATTTGCAAATTGGGATTCAGCTTTAGTTTGGCATTCGTGCGAATCTTTCATGAAGGAGCCGGGGTGTAGAGATGTAGCGAACTGTTCGCCGGCGAACTAATTCGCGCGAACATCGGGTGTTCGCGAACACGGAAATTTGCGAACTTTTGGCGATGTTCGGCATTTTGGGTTCGCCGCGTTTTTTTTTGCGCCGCGGTTTTTTCCACCGCGTTTTTTTGCTTCGGTTTTTCGCCTTTGCGTATACATAGGAATAGCTTGCGTTTTTTTTTTGGTGTTATTTTTTGGCGTTTTTTTTTGGCGTTATTTTTTGCGTTTTTTTGCGTTTTTTTTTGCGTTTTTTTTACAAAGTATTTTTCAGAGAAATTTTTGCTTGATCCCCCCCCCCCTGCATGCCACTGTCAGTTTTCTGGCCAGAAATGGCTTTTCTAGGTTTTAAAGTTCGCCTTCCCATTGAAGTCTATGGGATTCGCAAAGTTCGCAAATATTCGCGAGTTTTGCCGAAAGTCCGCGAACGGGTCCGCGAACATTTTTGGCGATGTTCGCTACATCCCTAGCGGGGTGTAGCTAAACCATTCATTTTCTCCGAAAAATTTGATCTCTCCTACAAAATGTAGAGAAAATTCACGCTTGCAACGGAACAATGTTAATCCAGTTGTGTCGCAGGGGCCCCAATTATAATGGCTAATGGACAATTCACGAATTAAAACGAGTCCTCTATCATGTTAAAAAATTCAACGAACAGTTTTCAATTAGGAATGAAAGCGGAGGCAAAAAAAAGAGGAAAATGAGAGATCTTTTCCCCTTGATGTTCGCGGCATTCGACAGAAAGAAAGAAAAAAAAAGATGAGAGTAACTTTGGGTTTTTTCATTATACAGTAAGGAGAATCAAGTAATGATGCGTATTTAAATTATGAATCAGGTCAGTATCTGTCATTTGGAAGCAATATCAATTAAGGCGGCACTGGGTCCGTACGACATCCTTATATTTAATGACAAAACTAAGACTGTTAATCTCACTATGGAACAAAAGGATAATTTAAAGCCGCGAGAAATCAAAACGTGTTGTCACAAAAATAGACTCTCGCAGGGCTTTTTGGCTGGTGATATTATAATTAATAGACTACATATGACTCTTTTTTCCATTCGTTATGGGGTTCAGAGAGGCAATTTATTGCAGACATAAAATATAAGTTAAGAAAAAAAAAAAGGGAGGTTGGCTAAGGGTCTGTGGGCATCTTGCAATAGCAGCGGCCTTCAAAGGAATAATTCAATTAGAATTTGAGATAATAATTCAATTTGCAGACCGTGTCTGATCATGTTCCCTTAATACCAGTTCAGGTTCTATAAATCAGACTTATAGTGAGATCAGTTGTACATCAGCACTAGCTGACAATTTGTCAAGATGGTCTTGCTTTAAAACAGGTCGGATACATGAACCGGCTCGTGATCTGACGTGTGGTAATAGAATTAAAGGGCAAGTCTTCTAAATGATTGAAAGGCAACAAAAGGCTTACCAAGGTTTAGTCCAGAGTAATCGATCAAATACTACGGGACCAGCTGGTTCCCCATCTTTATGTCACTCAAAGTGATCCTGAGTTTGAAACCAGCTGATATTATGTAATACAAGTAGGATAGAGTTCTGTTCCCGTTCAGGTCTTCTGATGTAGAGAACCATGGTGAGATATATCTTGTAGAGAAGATAAGACTCTTGCATTTCCATCTGAGGTAGAGAATGTGGTTGTGGATGGAGAAATAAATGACAGTAGAGTCAAGGGCATGGCTTTATTGTCATATGAAAAAGAGAGAACTGAAGAGTTTGGGGTGTTGGCCAGGCGTATTGGATCCCACAGACTCTCATGAGTCCATTAGGTTGTGAGACTTAACATTTGGGAAAACAAACCAAAATGGAGATCCCCTTAGAAGCATTGGTGGTTTGGACGCACTGTATTGCAGCACTTGTACCAAGTGTCCCCCTAAACTGAAATACTGTACAATGGTGTCGGCAGGAGGCACGGTTTGTAGGGGAGAAGCTTCCCTCACATTTAACTCTCTGGAGTAGCGGTTTCTGGCTTGATAGACACATTTCCCTTTTTACCTCCTCTTTTTGAGTGTAGAATATAAGGGATTGGGACTGTTATTGTAAAGGAGTAATGCCAAGTAATGTTCTGTTCCAGTTCCAAGTACTGTGCCCGGGTGTGATAGAACGGCTGTGGTTTTTCAACTTCTTTTAGTTCAAGTCCCTCTTTGGCTGTCCACCTATTAAACAGGGCTTACTTAGTTCATAAAATAAGTTCAGAGATTGGAAAATATTGGCATATCAGACATTCATTCATAGTATTAAGAGTATCGAGGACAGCAAATACATATTTTCCCCCAAATCTTACTCCAACTGACCTTTAAAAGAAAATGAAAGGAGTAATGGGGGGCAGGGTTGGACTGGGCCTGTGGGGCACTGGGAAAAAACCCAGTGGGCCTGCAGCCGGCTCAGACCCAATCCAGATCTCTCTCCCCCATCACGTCTAAGGTAAGACTAAGGCAGGGGCACTTAGGGGGTACATGGGGGTAGTCCCAGTCCAACCCTGATAGGGGCCCCCCAGTGATAATAATCGCTTACCTGATCCATCCCCTGGGCCGGTACTCCTGTTACCAAAAATTTACCAGACCAGGGTCTTTCTGTAGAAACTTTTATAGCATGATCTCCTACCTCTTCTGTCTTCTTTTCTTTGGGTAATGGCAGGCGCATGGGTAGTAGCGTAAAAAATGTCTTTTTGTGTCTAAGTTTGGCTTTCACTCTACTGCACATGGGCTGGACTGGAATGAAGAGAAGATAGAAGAATACAGTGCAGTTTTTTGTGAACAGGAGCACTTGCCCAGGTAGGGTTGCCAACTTTATAAAAATCTTTCACCAGTCGATGGGGGATGGGAACAAAAGGGGGAGGAGCAGGGACCTGTAAGGGGCGGTACTGTTATGCAATAGGGGCTAGGCTACAACACATGAAGGCCAGGGGGAAGGATGTAGAGCAATCGGGAAGAAAAAAATATAAGTTTGAGGTGGATTGGGGGCAGATCACAGACAGACCAGGGGCTTATCTTAAGGGTATTACAAATTTGCCAGCAGCTACATTGCCAGTAAATTTGTAATACAGGCCCAGCCTCGGCAGGTGTTTTAGCGGCTAGATTGGTAACATACTGGCTAGGGGGAAATCCTAGGCCCAGGGTATCAGGTAAGCAATTGTAATCACTGGAGAATGCCCAACATAACCTTCCATTCTCCCGTAAACTGGGTTTTAATTCTATATTTCTATATACTCATAGTCTGTACACTGGGGGTTTCCAAACTGTGGGGTTGGCCGTTCTCTTCAATTCCCACCCTAACTGGCCTTTGGGCTGAGGGCCACCTTCTTGCTCCAAGTCCCCCTAGAGAGGCCACGCACACGGTTTGGAAACCACCGGTGTATAGGCTATAAACTGCAAACTTTACAGACTTTACACAGATTAAAGGGAAAACAAAGCAAGAAGGAATTCACCTCTTATTTCCATTAGAACAATACGAAAGTAATTCAATAGCTGGGATGTGTATATAGGCAACCATATTTCTGCCTGCAACAAATGAGACTTTTGGTGGGAGCCCTCTCATTTCAATATTGCTCTAAGACCCCCCAGCTCATAATAAATTGCCATTTGCTTTTAAATGTTATTGAACCAAAAGCCACTGAAAACCTTCAAGCCCTGTCATTCACCCTCAGATGAAATATAGAATTAAATAACATGTAATAAAGATGAAGAGGCCGCTGTCCAAAGACATTATTCTCAGTCTAATGGCTGACTGTATTCATAGATTTAGCAGAGCTACCCAAAGGCATGACAGCGCTGTAAAGTTTTTGTTACCCTGCTGGAGAATTTTAAGATTATAGTGACAGAGATTTCCAGAAGGAGAGAGATTTATTTTCTAATCAGAATTTGCTATAGTTTTTTTCTAAATCCCCTTTAAAATCTGTTTGGGCAAAACCAAGTCCCATGGGATAATGGTGCATTTCCTATTAGCAGTGCAGATAAAATATACTATGGGGTTTATATGCTATGCTGACATTCCATAAAGTAGGTAAGATATCATTTCTGAGCTATATGGATTTTTAAAATATGGTGAAATAGGCGTGTGCGTCTTTAAGCTTGTAGGTAGCTTGTAACCCACATAAAGGGAAAGTGAGTGTTTATTTTCCAATAGATATACTTTGATGCATATTGCTATAAGTTATGCTTTGCAGCATGTCATCTTTACCTGTGAACATATGTTTATTTGATTAGAGCAGTCATACTGGTTGGTAGAGTACAGCAGAGTACCTATGTTACTATATTGTTATATTTTGTACAGGCTATGAGCAAACTTAGGGGCTGTTCCCGCTGAATTGTGCTTAGTACAGAAGAATTCCTATGCTGCCATAGTTTTATGGTATCTCTCTGTACAGGCTATGAGCAAATTTAGGGGGCTGTTCCTGCTGAAATGTGCTTAGTACAGGGGAATCCCTATGCTGCCATAGTTTTATGGTATCTCTCTGTTCAGGCTATGAGCAAACTTAGGGGGCTGTTCCTGCTGAATTGTGCTTAGTACAGGGGAATCCCTATGCTGCCATAGGATTATGGTATCTCTCTGTACAGGCTATGAGCAAACTTAGGGGGCTGTTCCTGCTGAATTGTGCTTAGTACAGGGGAATACCTATGCTGCCATAGTTTTATGGTATCTCTCTGTACAGGCTATGAGCAAACTTAGGGGGCTGTTCCTGCTGAATTGTGCTTAGTACAGGGGAATACCTATGCTGCCATAGTTTTATGGTATCTCTCTGTACAGACTATGAGCAAACTTAGGGGGCTGTACCTGCTGAATTGTGCTTAGTACAGGGGAATACCTATGCTGCTATAGTTTTATGGTATCTCTCTGTACAGGCTATGAGCAAACTTAGGGGGTTGTTCCTGCTGAATTGTGCTTAGTACAGGGGAATACCTATGCTGCTATAGTTTTATGGTATCTCTCTGTACAGGCTATGAGCAAACTTAGGGGGCTGTTCCTGCTGAATTGTGCTTAGTACAGGGGAATACCTATGCTGCTATAGTTTTATGGTATCTCTCTGTACAGGCTATGAGCAAACTTGGAAGGCTGTTCCTGCTGAATTGTGCTTAGTACTAGGTGTACATAAAATTTAGATGTACAAACATTTAAACATTCTCGGAATAAGGGCGTCTGCATCATTTGCAGGGTTAAATACAAGAGGGGAGATGCAACTTAGCACATACACCTCTATGTTAATTCCCCTTAGAAACATAGAGAGATGAAGGATAGCAAAATGTTTATGGATGAATAGAAAGGTTGGCACTGAGAAGGGTTAGATAAAGAAACATATATATAAGGCATTCAAGTTATCTGGGTCAGCTGAAACTTTTATTAGGTTCTAAGAGGCCACTGGAGCATGCAAAAAAGCTTGCAAAAATATAAAGGGTATTGCTGAGAAGTATAAAACAAATCCCCAAATTATTTCCTCAATATATAAATAGTAAAACATTAAATGAAGCATATGGGACTTAGAAAGGGATAGAATGATTAATGGAAACAGGGAAAAAGCAGAGATTTTAATCCAATTTCTTTTGTCTGCTTAATCCAATAAGAGCGGTAATCCCATAAATTAGGGCCACTGACACCCTGGCTCCGAAAAAGATCAGATCAGCTGAAAGCCTGGTATTAGCAGCCTAAAACTATCACCGAAACCACTAAAAACAGAAGGATTTATTGAAATAGCAGCACCGTGAGCAAATATGCATTCATTTTCTTTTTCCCAATGAATCAAAAGCCACAAAAGGTTATATCCTTAGTCCCATATCTTTGTGTGCGTAATGGAATGAATGCCTTCTGGATCTCATCATCTGATAAACTGATTGATAAACCAAAGTGATTTCTCGAGTGACATGATAATGAATGGCAAACGGATACTTGATGGACGGAAGGCAGTATTAATGAACTCGGGCTGATGAGGTTTTTCGCCTGGGCATAAATTGAGTTTCGTCTGAGAAATGTATCAGTGTTTTATATTTGATCCTTTTATGTATCATTTAGTACATTATTCACTAGTCAGTTATTAGGGGACGTGAATTATAGGAAATAAAGTACATAAATAATAAAGTGTGGCTGTTATTGGCTAGCGCTAGTGGCAGAATCCATCTCATCTGGGAATGGTACCGCTTCTCAAAGGGGCTGTCAATATAAAAAAGAAAAATTTGCTTAAACGAGAACTCCGGCTTCCAAACCCAAATTTGTTAAAGAGCCCCACACAGCACAGAAACCCATAGTAAACCCCAAGTATGAAAAAATACCATTTTTATATGCTGAAATCCAACTGCAAAACAGTTCTTCATTTTTTGAATCATTTGAAATCCTGGCAGGGGAGGAGGGACTAAAACACTGATGTTAGAAATTAACCCAAAACCCAAATTTGTTAAAGAGCCCCACACAGCACAGAAACCCATAGTAAACCCCAAGTATGAAATAATACCATTTTTATATGCTGAAATCCAACTGCAAAACAGTTCTTCATTTTTTGAATCATTTGAAATCCTGGCAGGGGAGGAGGGACTAAAACACTGATGTTAGAAATTACAACAGTTTACAGACAACATGCAGGGACTACATAACCCATAATAAAATGCACTGTAATGTTCCTTTCCTTATTGACTTCATGTGTGCAGGGAATTGTGGGATTGGGGGGATGCAGGATGAAGGCAGGTTGAGAACAGTCGACTACTGTTATATTTTATTTGAGTCTCAAAGTAGTCAGCCAGATCAGCAGGGGAACAGGTGGCGGGGCTTAGGGAATTGTTCCAAACCGTATTATTACATGAAAATCATGAAAAGGCTGCATATTAATTTATATTATTACATTACTTTTCAAAAGCTTAAATTGGGTTTGGGTGGAGTTCCCCTTTAATGAAAAAAATGCAGATCTAGGCAAATGCCCAAGTGATTTTTAAATTATCAGTAATTTGTAGCTGCTAACGGAGGCAGTGTCTGTCCATCTCTTTCTGTTTTTTGCTCTCATTCCTGTGGCTACAATGTCCCGTTTCTTCACAACTGGCTTCTGCTACATAGTTTCTGCAGTCGGAATGAGCGGAGGACAGAAAGGGACAGACAAACGCTGCTTTCAATAGCAATTACGTTTACTAATAACATTGTGTAATGAGTGTATATTAGGCAGTTTCTTACAATGTTATCAGTTGAGTCCCCGACCAGACTGAAGCTGAGGATTTGTATCGGCCCAACAAACAGCCCGTGTCTGCGGCTGGATTCATTCTCGCCTCATCTTCATTTACACCGCAGAGTTTTATATCATCCTTTCAGCTGCATTGATTTCCCCGTTATGTTTGTATTTCAGTTTCTGCACTTGTCTTTTCTCATTGCCCCCAGGCCCCTCCAGTAAACCAAGTGTCTGGGATACATTTCCATCTCTGCTTCGATTATCGACAGTGGGAATGATGGAAAGATTGTCAGGTCTGTCGGCAACGTGAGGGCTTTACTTATTGTATTCTGGAAGCTTCCTCTTGGGAATGGATTAGAACAGGGACAGGTAAAATCACCACTTGATGTGACTGTTATTTCCATAAGGGCTAAAAATGTAAAATCAGATCAGGAAACCAATGAAACTATGGGGGCGGTTCCCAAAGTGCGTCTGGCCCTACCTACAAGGCAGAGGGTTATACCCTTTAACTAGAGCATAACAATATATATCTAACATTAATTCAAGCAGTGTCGGACTGGCCCACCAGGATACCAGGAAAACTCCCAGTGGGCCCTCCTGCTTTCTGTTTAGCCTATTTCATGGTCATTTCCTATTTCTGTATGGGAACATGGAAGCTTGATAGATGGAAGAATAGAGTATAGTATGTAGAGAAAAGAGACTAGGATAATAAAGAGTTTGAGGGAGGAGAGGAGCAATTAAAGTTTTGAGAGTGGGCCCATTGTCTAGGGTTTTCTGGTGGGCCCCTGCCATCTCAGTCCAACACTGAATTCAAAATAGAGACCTGAGCAAATGTTGGATCCCAAATGGATGGAGCAATCCTAGCAAGTCTTAATAACCCTAACAATCAATCAATAATCAATTCAGTGGCTGGTTCAGGGTTAGACTGACAAGAGCAGTTGCTCCCCACTCCCCCAGGGGCCCCCCCACCAGACCACTGCCACCCCCAGTGTGCATAGCTCATACTTACCTAGGCACTTTTGGGGGAGGGGAGTCAGCAAGGGAGCACTGATGCTTTCTGGAAGGAATCGGGTCTGGGTCAGTGGCCCACAGGAATTTTCTTCGGATTCCGTCGGCCCAGTCCTCATCAGACCTTACCCAGTGGACATACAGTCTAATCTCCCTACCATTTACACAAAGTCAGATTCATGAGGAGCCAATTAACCTACTAGGAAGTTTTGGAAAACCCAGGCAAGCATGTGATCTCCATGCAGATTTGAACCAAGGATCCCAGTGCTATAAAGTTGGATTTCTCTGGATTTGTGTTTTGTAAAATATAGGGATATTAGAAGTAACCAAGTAGTTTCATGACCATTGAGGAACTCCAAGGTGACTTCTAATGGTCACAGAACTTCAAAGCAACTTCTAGTGGTCATAGAAGTCCAAAGTGACTTTTAATGGTCATGGAACTCCAAGGTGATTTCTAAAGGCCATGGAACTCCAAGGTGACTTCTAATGGTCATGGAACTCCAAGGTGATTTCTAAAGGCCATGGAACTCCAAGGTGACTTCTAATGGTCATGGAACTCCAAGGTGACTTCTTAAGGCCATGGAACTCCAAGGTGACTTCTGATGGTCATGGAACTCCAAGGTGACTTCTGATGGTCATGGAACTCCAAGGTGACTTCTGATGGTCATGAAACTACAAGGTGGCTTCTGATGGTCATGGAACTACAAGATGACTTCTGATGGTCATGGAACTACAAGGTGACTTCTGATGGTCATGGAACTACAAGGTGACTTCTGATGGTCATGGAACTCCAAGTTGACTTCTGATGGTCATGGAACTCCAAGGTGACTTCTAATAGTCATGTGACTCCAAGTTGACTACTAATGCTCATGGATCTTCCAAGGTGACTTCTAATGGTCGAAGAACTCGAAGGTGACTTCTAACAATATCTTCATATTTTACAATGGGGGGGCACATTATTTATTATAATTCACATATTTCAGTGAGTCCTGATAGAAATGACATCACTAAGCAACGATTATAACTAATGACATCCCTAAGCACCATTTATAAGGATATAATTTACAGGATATTAATACACAAAAGACACATATTATCAGTCATTTAGCTACCCGAGTTCAGCACAGGACCAGGTAATACACAAAGTTCCAGCTATGACACACTGGGCAGAGACACAGACAGACGTAGAGCGATACCGGTAAGTGCAAAGACACATGGGCACATGAGGTGCTGTATTGGTTGTGGCCCTACCTAGGCCTGGGGCCCGGGGGTGTAAGTAATTAAATGTTTCTTCACAGCAGAAAATAAAGGGAAGGAGTGAACAAGGAGGGGGGTGTAAGACAATGGAAAATGCCAATATGTGCACATGAAACTGCTACTGTGCCAGGTGATCAGCCACTGAACTGATATTTACTTTGAAGATCCTTCCCGCAAGCGGCGTGTTTGTTCCAATTTAATTAGCTTTGCTTTAGCTCCTTCCACTATTTCCCTCTCTCCGCTTTTAGATTGCTCTTTCTGTTGGATGTGCTGTCTTGTGGCCTAAAATGTATTTTTATTGCCTTTATTATTCTCTCTAAACTTTTCTTTGGTGCCTCCTGTCTCTCATTGTTTCCACGGTGTCATCAAAAACTGGCGGAGTCAGCCTGCCAATTAGCCTTTATCTGTCGCCCCATTCATCAGAGCCTTGAAGGTGAACTCTGAGTGGCAGGGCTTTAAAGCTGATTTTGACATGGAGGTGGGTGCTGTACAGAGTGGGAGACACACTGAGCCGTGCAGGAGTGTATATGTGCGCACATAATAAACACACACACAGGCATTCACAAACATACACACAAACACATCCACTTACACAGGCATGTACTAATACAGATTTACTCTTATAATCATTTACTCATGTACATATGGCCACACAGCATCATGCTTACACTTACATGGTGATACACACCCATACAGAATTGAACACTCATGCCTGTGGAATATAGAGGCTTTTCCTCTACAGAAATAGGGGTTGGTAGCACTAGGTAGGTACCTAATATATAGGGGCAGAGACAGGGGAAAGTGTTGGAAGGGTTACTGCCTGCTCTGCTCTCATTTCCCTACAGAAATAGGGGTTGGTAGCACTAGATAGGTACCTAATATATAGGGACAGAGAGAGGGGAAAGTGTTGGAAGGGTTACTGCCTGCTCTGCTCTCACTTCCCTACAGAAATAGGGGTTGGTAGCACTAGATAGGTACCTAATATATAGGGACAGAGACAGGGGAAAGTGTTGGAAGGGTTACTGCCTCCTCTGCTCTCATTTCCCTACAGAAATAGGGGTTGGTAGCACTAGATAGGCACCTAATATATAGGGACAGAGACAGGGGAAAGTGTTGGAAGTGTTACTGCCTGCTCTGCTCTCATTTCCCTACAGAAATAGGGGTTGGTAGCACTAGATAGGTATATATAGGGGCAGAGACAGGGGAAAGTGTTGGAAGGGTTACTGCCTCCTCTGCTCTCATTTCCCTACAGAAATAGGGGTTGGTAGCACTAGATAGGTACCTAATATATAGGGGCAGAGACAGGGGAAAGTGTTGGAAGGGTTACTGCCTGCTCTGCTCTCATTTCCCTACAGAAATAGGGGTTGGTAGCACTAGATAGGCACCTAATATATAGGGACAGAGACAGGGGAAAGTGTTAGAAGGGTTACTGCCTGTTTACATATAATTCAAACTAATAGACATTAATTTCCCAGTCACTGCAGGTCATATAACTTTCAAGATAAAAAAAAAATTCCATTAAAAGTGCATTTTTAAGTTGAACAGTTTTCGCAGGGCAACGTCTCTTTAAGTGAAGTCATTTTCCAGTAATTCCACATCAAGCCCCATTCGCCTGCTATATATCACACTGAGCTGTTGTTTTTTTTTTTCATCCTCCGTGATCAATATTTACTTGATCTCATCCAGAGCATCTTCATTCCCCAGCGCTGCACCGTCGGATCTGACAAAACAATGGAGGTTTCAGTTAAAGGCGACTGGGTACAGCGTGAGATCATGTATCAAGAACTGACCAAAGATGCCCTGATCGGCTCTTCCACCTCGAATGAAACCCTTTGAGAGATAGCTGTATAAACTTTTGGGTATTGTAAGCAACATTTATTGCTTTTACTTTCAACTCCATACAGGCTTTAAAAATACAAGTTTTCGTGTTCATTTTGGGTCACTAGTTGTATAATACTGCTCACCAACCCTTATATCAGGGCTGTAAAGCCTATCTAACAAGTTGGTCAGACTCTATTTCTGCCAGTCTGTGACACTGATTGGAGCAGGGAGATAAAGGAAATGCTCACAATAAGTATGAGCTCTCGAGCCAACTCTCTGCTAGATCCAGGGAATGTTTCCAGTATCCATGGGGGTCAGGAAGGAATTTTTTCCCTCTTGAGGCATAATTGGCACAGGCTTCAGGGTGGGTTTTTTGCCTTCCTCTGGATCATAACAGTGGATATATGATAATGTGTTTTAAGTTTTATTTGGCACAGCAGAGGTAGGACCTTGCCAGAGTACTGCTCAGGTAATTTTAACAGAGGGAGAAAGGAGGTTCCCTCCTGTGACTTCACGGTGGATTGATAGATACAGACGCTACTACTGCTTGTGCTAGGTGACAGCCTGCTTGGATTCCCTATCATTTAGACACTGCAGATTTAGGACTGGCAGAGGGCTGCTGAACTTCTCTCATGGTTGGTAATGCAGCTCCTGCTGCTAGCAGAGTTTGGGGCCATCCTCTCTGTAGGTAGAGGCAGTCTAATACTCAGTGGCGGATATAATGAGTGCCGATCTCAAATGGCAACTATTGAAGTAAGATTCAAGTCTTCAGCTAGGAATGGCAGAGCATAGTAGTGATCTCTTATGGAATTCTGGCCTTGGAATATTGCCTTGGGGTGAGGCTGGCAAAGTCCTGTTGATTTGATAAAATGTGAATAAATTCTGTGGCCATTTTATCCATTTCTGGCTCCGGGTGTTTCATTCAGTTATGTAACAAAGGGGTTCAGTGGGTTGGCTCAAGGCGATGGGTCAATTGAGGAGTCTCCTTGTCAAGACTTAAATGATAAGTTTACCATTGGTTGCTATTGTTAACTGCTTTGGGTTGTACATAAACCTGCCCCCCTGGAACCTGCTCATATTTATGTGCATTAATATCTTCAGTATAAATCAAACCCATAAGCACTAATGCATATATTAATACTCGGTGTGCCTGTGTCTTAAGTCACTTTGCAATAAACTATTATTTTCCACCAACTAAATGCTTCCCTTTGGATTATACATTTTAATTGGACGTAAACAGCAATAACAAATAACTATTGTTCACAATCAATGGGGATGTCACACCTTGTCCCTGAAATAATCATTCCATTGGCAAAAGACTTTTATTTCCCGACTACGAGACAAATATATCAAATGATCCCCAGACTCAGTTTTCTACGCTCGCGGCTCTTTTCGTTGTCCTACATCTGTCTGGCAGTTTTTGCAGACTCAGATGATGTTCCCTAAATAATCCCGTGGTGTCATCAGTTATAAACAGATGACATGAAATCCTTGCGCCTTTATCATAACCTTCATACAGGGCGCCGGGGCTGGGAGAGTCCAACTCTCCTTGTGCAGAAGGCGCCGGGGCTGGGAGAGTCCAACTCTCCTTGTGCAGAAGGGGCTGGAATGGTGACGCAGTGTTAAAGGGGATGTGAGCCCAAAATGACACTCAGTATGGATTCCCCCGTGGAACTGCGAGGGGTGAGGGATCTGGTGGGGGAAGGCAGACATTTCTGCTTGGGGCAATCACATGACCTTGAATTATGTTTGAATGTTCTCAAAAACTGTTATTTGCTGTATTAATAAACGTGGTCAGGATACAAATAATTCCTGTATACACTAACACTCTTCTCCTGTGGTCTGCACACACACTGAGATGGGAGAGTTTTTGTTATCATCCCAAACCCTCTTTCGAATATAATATTCTTCTCCTATATGTTACACCTGAAAGCTAAGGCAGCACTATGGGAGCTATTAATAGGCAATTCCTTGTCCCTCCTTGCACTAGGAGAGAGAATAAAACCCAATAACAACCTCTTCGTTATTACTGGTGCTGCAGGATCAGGGTAGTGGCCCAGTATAGGTCTTTGGCTTGGACCCTGCTCATTCTTTGTAGTCAGAAAACCTTCCCTTCTGTAAGCAAAAAGAATAATCCTCTGCCCTACCGTCTTCAATTTTCCCTTATGTCTCAATCTTGCCCTACTGTCTCAATCTTGCCCTACTGACTCAATCTTGCCCTACTGTCTCAATCTTGCCCTACTGACTCAATCTTGTCCTACTGTCTCAATCTTGTCCTACTGTCTCAATCTTGCCCTACTGACTCAATCTTGCCCTACTGACTCAATCTTGCCCTACTGACTCAATCTTGTCCTACTGTCTCAATCTTGTCCTACTGTCTCAATCTTGTCCTACTATCTCAATCTTGCCCTACTGACTCAATCTTGCCCTACTGACTCAATCTTGCCCTACTATCTCAATCTTGTCCTACTGTCTCAATCTTGTCCTACTGTCTCAATCTTGCCCTACTGACTCAATCTTGCCCTACTGTCTCAATCTTGCCCTACTGACTCAATCTTGCCCTACTGACTCAATCTTGCCCTACTATCTCAATCTTGCCCTACTGTCTCAATCTTGTCCTACTGTCTCAATCTTGCCCTACTGACTCAATCTTGCCCTACTGTCTCAATCTTGCCCTACTGTCTCAATCTTGTCCTACTGTCTCAATCTTGCCCTACTGACTCAATCTTGCCCTACTGACTCAATCTTGCCCTACTGTCTCAATCTTGCCCTACTGACTCAATCTTGCCCTACTGACTCAATCTTGCCCTACTGTCTCAATCTTGCCCTACTGACTCAATCTTGCCCTACTGACTCAATCTTGCCCTACTGTCTCAATCTTGTCCTACTGTCTCAATCTTGTCCTACTGTCTCAATCTTGCCCTACTGACTCAATCTTGCCCTACTGACTCAATCTTGCCCTACTGACTCAATCTTGTCCTACTGTCTCAATCTTGTCCTACTGTCTCAATCTTGTCCTACTGTCTCAATCTTGCCCTACTGACTCAATCTTGCCCTACTGACTCAATCTTGCCCTACTATCTCAATCTTGTCCTACTGTCTCAATCTTGTCCTACTGTCTCAATCTTGCCCTACTGACTCAATCTTGCCCTACTGTCTCAATCTTGCCCTACTGACTCAATCTTGCCCTACTGACTCAATCTTGCCCTACTATCTCAATCTTGCCCTACTGTCTCAATCTTGTCCTACTGTCTCAATCTTGCCCTACTGACTCAATCTTGCCCTACTGTCTCAATCTTGTCCTACTGTCTCAATCTTGTCCTACTGTCTCAATCTTGCCCTACTGACTCAATCTTGCCCTACTATCTCAATCTTGTCCTACTGTCTCAATCTTGCCCTACTGTCTCAATCTTGTCCTACTGTCTCAATCTTGTCCTACTGTCTCAATCTTGCCCTACTGACTCAATCTTGTCCTACTGTCTCAATCTTGTCCTACTGTCTCAATCTTGCCCTACTATCTCAATCTTGTCCTACTGTCTCCTTCTTGCCCTACTGTCTCCTTTTTGCCTTACTGTCTCAGTTTTGCCCTACTGTATCTATCTTGCCCTACTGTCTCAATCTTGCCCTACTCTCTCCACCTTGTTCGACTGTCTCAATCTTGCCCTACTGACTCAATCTTGTTCTACTGTCTCAATCTTGTTCTACTGTCTCAATGTTGCCCTACTGTCTCAGTGTTGCCCTACTGTCTCAATATTGTCCTACTGTCTCAATCATGTCCTACTGTCTCAATCTTGCCCTACTGTCTCAATCTTGCCCTACTGTCCCAGTCTTGCCCTACTGTCTCAATTTTGTCCTACTGTCTAAATCTTGCCCTACTGTCTCTATCATGTCCTACTGTCTCCATCCTGCCCTTATTGCCCCACTGTCTCCATTTGCCCTGCTGTCATTACCTTGCCTTACTGTCTCCATTCTATCTTTCTTGCCCTTCTGTGTCTATCTTGCCCTACTCTTTCCATCTTGCTCTGCTGTCATTTCCTTGCCCCTGCTATTCTACAAAACCCGTAACCAGTAAGCAGCTTACCAAGGTAAATAGGCTGGTCCCGGTGCCCCAGTCCCTCAGCTCCAGGGAGCGGGCTGTCCCTACACACATGCTACCTGCATCGGGCAGTCTCTGAGGCTTTAGTTGTGGAAACAATAATACATACAGAAATTTGCTTCTATCACCTCATTTGTGTTTGTCCCGGCGGGGGATATAAACATCATATCGGAGTGTATGCTGCTGCTTCAGGCTACAACAGATAATGGAACCCAAGCATATCCCTCTCTCTTTCTCTCTGATGCCTTTTATTTATTTATTTCTATTGTTCCGATGTTTCGGGAATGTATCCGGGCGGTTTATTGTCGTATGAGGAAGAGCAAGCTTTGCTGAGAACCTTTGATTCCGCGAGGCAAAGACCCCTGCAGTAATATATCAAAAGCGGCTTAACTTTCATCAATGGGCTGAGCGGACAATGGCACCTCGGTGCACTGTTGAGAACAACAAAAGGAAATTTCTCTAGAGGGCAGTATTATATTTAAAGGTTGGTTTATTTCCCGCAAGAGGTGCAGCATCAAGGCCAAAAATTTCCCCTGAAAAATACATCAGGACAATAGGAAGGCTTTAGCGAGCTGTATATCACCGCTGCCTTTAACACTGTGAAAAGAAAAGTATACAGATCTATCTACTTTCAGCATAATTGAAACATTTGGATGAGGCCATGAAAATCACTTTTAAGAGTAATAGGAATCCGACTCGGTGCGAAACAGTGGGAAAGTTATTAGTCTGAAAGCAAATTGCAAATCTGCATCATGCATAAATCTTGTGAAATGCTCCGAACGGATTCTCTCTTTTCTTTTCTCTTTACAAAAGGAATTAGTGGGTTTTTGTAAATCCATCAAGGTCAATATGGATCAGTTGGAGAGGTTAACTAGGAATCACAGGATAGGGTCACAGTGCTCTGTGTTTATATGGGGGCAACTTACACCTACTTAGCTATACCCGCATACTGTACTGTCTAAGGGAAACACTATGGCACCTCCCTCCCATATGTAGAAATACAAATATACAGAGAAGGAATGTTCTGGGCACACAATAAGCTGTACCCTCATACTGTACTGTCTAAGGGAAACAATATGGCACCTCCCTCCCATATGTATAAATACAAATATACAGAAAAGGAATGTTCTGGGCACACAATAAGCTGTACCCTCATACTGTACTGTCTAAGGGAAACACTATGGCACCTCCCTCCCTTATGTATAAATACAAATATACAGAGAAGGAATGTTCTGGGCACACTATAAGCTATACCCTCATACTGTACTGTCTAAGGGAAACAATATGGCACCTCCCTCCCATATGTATAAATACAAATATACAGAGAAGGAATGTTCTGGGCACACAATAAGCTATACCCTCATACTGTACTGTCTAAGGGAAACAATATGGCACCTCCCTCCCATATGTATAAATACAAATATACAGAGAAGGAATGTTCTGGGCACACAATAAGCTGTACCCTCATACTGTACTGTGTAAGGGAAACAATATGGCACCTCCCTCCCATATGTATAAATACAAATATACAGAGAAGGAATGTTCTGGGCACACAATAAGCTGTACCCTCATACTGTACTGTGTAAGGGAAACAATATGGCACCTCCCTCCCATATGTATAAATACAAATATACAGAGAAGGAATGTTCTGGGCACACAATAAGCTATACCCTCATACTGTACTGTCTAAGGGAAACAATATGGCACCTCCCTCCCATATGTATAAATACAAATATACAGAGAAGGAATGTTCTGGGCACACAATAAGCTGTACCCTCATACTGTACTGTGTAAGGGAAACAATATGGCACCTCCCTCCCATATGTATAAATACAAATATACAGAGAAGGAATGTTCTGGGCACACAATAAGCTGTACCCTCATACTGTACTGTTTTATGGGTTGCAAGTAGCAGGAGTCTGACGGTATCCCATAATGCTGTGTGCAATACAACTTGGCAACACTGTAGCCTTCTACATAAGTGTGAGTATCTCATTGCTATTTCAAAGATTCTCGAACATATAATTGTTAAAATTGCGTCTGTACCTTGTTTTTTTCCTCCCCCCGTATCGCTAAGTAGAGATATTCATTTAGGTTTTTTTTTTTTGTAAGACAATCATAATGAAAAATTGCCATTTTTAGTCGAAAACATAATTGTCATTTCATTTTTTCTTATGAAATGAATAATTCATCAATTAAAAATATATAATAGCATTAACATATCTTAAAGCATTAGTGACCCCTCCGAAACAACATCGGAGGCATTAACAATGCAGATTATAATTATACCCTGACAATTTTCATCCATCTCATCGATCAAATTGGCGAAGGCGCTGAAAAAAAAACATTTAAAGAAAGTGCCGCAAGCAGGAGATTCATGGCATTCTATTGATTTAAATTCCATGCGTTTACAACTTTTGTCTTATTTCATGGTATTCATTAGGAAAATGATCTGGTTTCTGTGGCTGGGGAGGCAAACAAAACTCTTATCCGGGTTCAGGTAGCAGCAGGATGATAGAAAATCCAATTCCCAGATGAGAATTTCTGCCCCTTAGGGGCTTTTAATGGCTCTGGACAAGATTCTACCGAGATTGTTTGGACACTGAGACACCAGGGGGCTGATTTACTAAGACACGATTTCGAATCCGAATTGGAAAAATTCCGATTGGAAACGAACATTTTGCGACTTTTTCGGCGTCTTTACGATTTTTGTGTAAAAACGTGAGTTTTTCGGCGTCTTTATGATTTTTGCGTAAAAACGCGAGTTTTTCGGCGTCTTTACGATTTTTGCGTAAAAACGCGAGTTTTTCTGCGTCTTTACGAAAGTTGCGCAAAGTCGCGATTTTTTCGCAGCGCTAACACTTGCGCGCAAAGTCGCGCCTTTTTCGCAGCGTTAAAACTTAAAAGGCGCGACGTTTCGCGCAAGTTTTAACGCTATGAAAAAATCGCGACTTTGCGCAACTTTCGTAAAGACGCCGAAAAACTCGCGTTTTTACGCAAAAATCGTAAAGACGCCGAAAAACTCGCGTTTTTGCGCAAAAATCGTAAAGACACCGAAAAAATCGCGAAATTACCGATCATTACGATAAAAAACGCAATCGGACGCATTCGGCCCGTTCGTGGGTTAGTAAATGTGCCCCCAGGTGTTACATAGTTACATAGGGTTGAAAAAAGACCAGAGTCCATCAAGTTTAACCCATCCAAGTAAACCCAGCACACCTAACCCACACCTACCAATCTATACACTCACATACATAAACTATAAATACAACCACTAATACTAACTGTAGATATTAGTATCACAATAGCCCTGGATATTCTGCTTGTTCAAGAACTCATCCAGGCCCCTCTTATAGGCATTAACAGAATCTGCCATTACCACGTCTCTAGGATGCTTTGGTGCTTTGGTACCCACACTTTGTCTTGGGGTGGTGGCACCAAATCTCCCACATCCTCCATTATATGATAAGACAGCCACCTGATGGAGCTCAAGTAGATTCTTATCTTGTCTTATCATGCTGAAACATCCACAATTACCCCATGGAACTTGCCCTAAAGGTGGCCATACACACTAAGATTTGCTCGCTTGGCGAGGTCGCCAAGTGAGCGGATCTTCTCCCAATATCCCCACCTACGGGTGGGTGATATAGGGCTAATTTGGTCCTTGGGCCAAACGATCGAATTAGAACGACGGGTATAGGTGGCCGTCGGTTCGGGAACCGCATTAATGAGTCCATGCGGTCCTCAATTCGACCAATTTTCAATCCTGCCCGATCGAGATCTGGCCAATTTCAGGCCAGATGTTGGTCGTGCAGGTTCGTCATTACTGCCCATACACGGTCTAAGGGACCAATATCGGCAGCTAGAATCGGCCCATGTATGGCCACCTTAAGCCCTAAAGGTGACCACACACGTGGCGATTTGCGATCGTACAATCGGCAGATAAGGAGGAAGAAACAATAGGATTTCTACCTCCTTCTGCCGATTCAGCGCTGAAGGCAGATTTTGGTCAGACGCCTTCTATGGCGCCCGATCAAAATTTTTTTAACCCGCCCGATCGGCGAGTCATCCGATATCTGCAGCCTCCTGCGATATCAGTTGACTCGCCGACTTGCCATACACGCTCCGAATATCGTACGAAACGAGGTTTTGTATGATATTATTGGTGCGTGTATGGCCAGCTTTAGTCTGGTCTATTTTGAGCCATTTAGGTTCAGTAAATGTTCAGCATTGTCTATTTTAGTGGCCAGGACAAGTAGCTGCTACTAGTAGCTCCGTGTGTCTTCAGCCTAATATACCCTAATATCAATTAGGCTAACGCGGATGTTTTTACCATCAATTGGGGGTCAAGTTTTCATAAAGAGTATGACCTCTTGGGTGGCTTAAGAATAATCCTTTAGGCCATAGCCTACTTCTTACAGTATGACTGGTAGGTGCTCCAGTCAAAACAGAAGGTAAAACTTTCATTTATCAATCAAAGTGTGACTTTAGTTGAACTCTGTATGGACATTTTATATTGCTCTAAGCAAGAACCTAAACTATGGTTGAAGTTTGCCACAGAAAACTGTGTGACTTGACACACACCAGCTGCCAGATAGAAAGGCATAACAGGCACTTTTTGTATAAAACTCCTTATATCAGCCTTGTTTACTCCAGGTTATATTGTTGGCTAAATAACACTATGGAGATGAAATGAAAAACAGCTGGTCTATCTTCTGTATTTTGCTTTTTTTTCCTTAAAATTGACAACATTATTTTTGGCATCTCCCAAAGACTTGTAGATTTTTTTAAATAAGGTGGGACAGGCCTTTTTCCCTAATGCCCTTTATTTATATAAACCTACTGGCTTAATTTAATCAGAAAGCCCAAGAATGTCATTAAAATAAGAAACTTACTGATATCCGCATCTCATCTCTGACCTCTTTCCTGTTCTGGCCAAACACCAGGGCTAGTAAGGGTCGGGGTAGGCACATGCCTAGAGTGCAATGGTAGGGGGGCGCTGGGCATGTTTTAAACCCTAGACAGGGCCTTTATCCCAAATAATACTCTGAATCAATTAGGTGTGCCAGTATCATGACTTTCCACTTTTACCCTAGGCTGCTGGGTGTATTTTACAACCTGACCTACTGCCCAGTCACCCGGTGGTGTGCTCCTTCCCAAGCACAGGGTGAGTGCTTTTGTCCAATTACAGGGTGGTGTGCTCCTGTCTAGTTACAGTATGGTGTCCCTGGAGTGTGGCCTTAAGAAACCCAGTTAGCACTCTAGGGCCTTACTTAAGTACTACATCAGGGCTCTCTAATCTTACTGAATAGATGTAAATATGTATTTTATTAGGGCCCCATAATTACAGGAACCTAGCATCTAATGTGGACATGCAGACATGGGAGGGAAAAACAGACTTGGGGAAAATGATACAAATACTAAAGAATACTGTGAAGGAGAGAAATAGAAAGTCAAGGGGATGAGAGACAGTAGAAGAAGGGGGGGGGGGTGTAAAAGGAGATTAGGAAATAGAGACAAAATGGGCAGTAGATCTGGGAGAGACAAGGACGGGTGCAGAACAACAGTAAGACTAAATAGAGGAGAACAGATAAAAAGAGAAATACAAAACAGAGGATTACGGAGCAGGAAAGAAAAAGACGGGAGAGAATGGAGCAAACAAGACTTTAACAGAAGATGGGAAGGAGATAGGGGAATAAAGAGAGAAATGGTACGTGTAAAACCGAGGAGTAATGAACTGTCTAACGTCAGTGAGAAGACTCTAATAAAGCACGAGCTTCTGTTTGGAAACAACGGCTGTTGAGGGATAGTGAGAGTTCAATAACAGTTTGGATTATAAATAATGGGGCTTCACCAATACGTAGAGCTCTGACCAATACAACCCCCCCATCTATTTTTAAAATCAGCCTTTGGCTTTATGCCTGAGTTAATAAACATTCTCCTGGCAGGATTCTTGCCCTTCCCTAAGCGACCATAGGACAGGCTGGAGATGACTACCCACCAGGTGATTGTTGTACGCTATGTAAATAAGTGCATATTTCCATGTGATGCTCCCCTCAAGAACAGTAAATAACACGCATCACATACGGCTTTTCCTCTGCAGCATAAAACATATTTCAGCTAAAATACCAGAAATGCAACAAACTTTATTGCATGCTATGATTAATGGACCCTATTAATTCAACTTGTTTGACCAGATGGTAAATCACAGAAACTTACTTTAATTTGTGAGGCAAAGCACTTTTCAAGAACTTGGAATGTCTACATGATACATCAGGTCAAGCCACGCTACCGTTAATAGGATCATGGACTGAAGGGAACCAGAACTGTTATTTTAAGGGGGGGGGGGCACAAATAAAGGTTACTTTACTCACCCATGCACATAATAGGGCCCCTGAGACCAGCAACTGTATGCAGCAAAGAAACATAGTAACAGTAGAGCAAATATCGGGACAAGGTGAAGTAGGAGAAATAGGACAAGTAGTCTGGCAACAATAGGTCAAGACCATAAACCAACAATAGGGCAACATTAGAGCAGGGATCCCCAACATTTTTTACTTGTGAGCCACATTCAAATGTAAAAAGACTTGGGGAGCAACACAAGCATAAAACATGTTCCTGGGGGTGCCAAATAAGGAATGTTATTGGCTATTTGGTAACCCCTATGTGGACCGGCAGCCTACAGAAGGCTCTGTTTGGCATTACACTGGGGTTTCATGAAGCCAAAACTTGCCTCCAAGCCAAGAATGAAAAATAAGCCCCTACTTTGAGGCCACTGGGAGCAACATCCATTAGGTTGGAGAGCGACATTTTGCTCATGAACCACTGGTTGGGGATCACTGCATTAGAACAAGATGATTACCGTAGAGTTAAATGGATGATGGTAGGCAATATACCAACAACATGACAAGATGACTAACCATAAGGGATTATGGTTGGGGTGGGTCAAATGGGACAGAACTTAACTTTTAGCCCCATAGTGGCTAATATTGGGTGGGGGTGAAATATTGGGGTCAGCCAAGGACTTCATACTTTGGTTGATATAGTTTCTTGTCTGGATGTGGTGCAAGTGTTTGGTCTTTACTTGTGCCCAAACCGAAAGGATCTGCACCCCACACAGTTGGTCCAAGTGATCAAAAAGAAACCAATGTGATTATGGAGATGATATTTCTGATATGTTCCATTAGTAGACTGTGTGTTGAGACCACAAGCTTGTTTCTGTAGATGGGCTTGTTCCAACACCTGGAGCTGTGGGGTAGGGCGTACAGTAATGCAAGCTGATGTAGGGACCATTACTCTGGGATAATAATATCATGTTGCACACAATGGGGGTTGTATAAGTACAACAGCATCATGTTGCTAGTTGGGGCTGCTGGGAGTTGTATTTCTTTAACAGCTGGAGAGCTGCAGGCTGTTTTATAAATAATGCGGGGGTGTTGGGTTCCCCAGAGCCCACCACCAGTAAGTAGATTCCTATATTTAGCCTCTCCCAAAAGTTCTCCCCCAAAATATCCCACCCCCCCCCAATAGTTGGCAATGAATTAATGTCCTCCACCACAATGGCCCCCGGGGTGACAAACAGAAAGTCAGCACATGGGTCTGTATTTACAGCCACTTTCCTTGGGCCGTATGCCGAGCAACTGTTTCTCATTGTTTGCAGAAGATTTTGACGTGCAACTAAGTAATGATGTCTCCGCAGCCATTTGTCATATAAATGCCTCATATCATCGGAATGCTGTGGAATGTTGCCCCGCTACAGGATGGAACATTTATTAACGAGACAGGCAGATTCTGAGATGTCATCAGTCAAATTTACATCTGTATAAGGGAAAAATGCAAATGGTTTCACTCAGCATCTGTGCAGGAGTCGACTGAAACCGGAATATTCTCCTATTTCTTTCTAATCATTCCTTTACATAAGGGACCTGGCATAGTTCAGTTGCACTACTACAGAGGATTGGCCAACCTGTGGATGTCCCATTGCAGCAGGCAGATCTCCTGGGGGCTCCGTTTCACCTTTTTCTAATAAATTTTGCTCTTTTCCATTTAAGAGAACATATAGTTACATAGTGACTGATGTTGAAAAAAAAGACCGTTGGGCTCAACCCTTTGCTTAGTCAATTCCTAATCTAACTTCTAGCTGAAATCTGTTTCAAGTTTGCATTAAAATGGAAAAAAAAATCCTGCCAAAATAATAGAATCGAAATGCCATGAAAACAAGGTATGAGGACTTGTAGTTTTTCTATACCGCACCAACACACAGTGGGCAGGGCCATTTTAATATAAAAGGGGCATTTGCCCAGGGCCCACCAATTACAATTCCCTGACATAGAGAGGTTTTATTTCCCTGTAACGTTGGCCATTATCCAGGTTCCATCTGGTGCCCTGCCGCTTTATGTTGTACAGGTATGGGATCCCTTATCCGGAAACCCGTTATCCAAAAGCTCCGACTTAGGGAAAGCCCGTCTCCCATAGACTCCATTTTAATCAAATAATTCAGAATTTTAAAACTGATTTCCTTTTCCTCTGTAGTATAAAAACAGTACTTTGTAATTGATCCCAACTAAGATATAATTCATTCTTACTGGATGCAAAACAATCCTATTGGGTTTAATTAATGTTTTATTATTTTTTTTGTAGACTTAAGGTATGAAGATCCAAATTACGGAAAGACCCCTTATCCGGAACACCCTTGGTCCTGAGCATTCTGGATAACGGGTCCTATACCTGTATGTGAAATGCTGGCATGTTTCATTCTCTAACCAGAATTTGTTTCAACTGCACTATCCTTACCCTATCTCCTCCCAAACTTGCCCTGGCAATCCCTTCTTTCTCACAATCTCTTCTAGCTCTGCTAGACTATTGGCCAATTGGGCCTACCTAAAATTTAATCTGTATGACCCTAAGCATGATGGGATGTTTATTGCTTAGAAACTCAGGAATCTCATCTGCAAGGAAGCCCTTGCTTTCTACATTCTATAGAGAGAAGAGGCAGACTTGGCTATTGCAGACCAACATGGCAGCTTTCAGACAGTGTATGAGGCCAAATTGTCAGTCAGCCCACCAATATCTAGCCAGATATCCATTGGACAGGCTAAATATATAATTTGGTAAGGACTGCATTGGCCCATTGATATGGTCTTGTCTAGATCCCACCATACTTAATCACCAAGCCCCGGGCAGAAGATGAGTGTATCTAAACTGCTTCCACCCCACATGAATCTCATTTTTTTATACCAGAGCATCTTCTACATCCACCTTATAAATCACTTTATAATCTTTAGCATTTATAAACATCCCGCTCCAAGAACCAACTTCACTATTTCTCATCATTCATCAAAATTATATTATTTTTTAATATATGATCACTTATGCCTTTTGTTTATGGTGGTGCCATGGCAAAATGTCACATTCCCCAAACAAATAAATGATAGCCATGAGGATATACAGCAGCCACGATACATCTTGCCTCTCATTTTAATGTTCATTACCTTAGCTGACAATGGGTTCATAAGAAGGGTCATTCGCTTTATAGGTCGCCGTTTTAATTACAAGGCTACTTCTCTTCCATAACAGTCTGAAGAGCTGGATGACTCCATAAATCATTGACAGCATGCTATCTTCCGTATGAATCACTTTGACACTCATTTCATTACATTGCCTGACCTAAAATTGATATGAAATTAAAGCAGTGGTGGGATTGGCCCTTTCTGTGAGACTCTAGGTATTTTTTCAGCTCAAGGGACTTCTTGAAATAGCCATTGTGTGGTTGGAGTTCCTTAGAGCTAATGATAAAGGGGCCAAAAAGTGGGACGTTTTGGTTGAATTTTTCTGATTTATCTATGTGGACCCTATATAAAAATAAATATTCATTGTACAGGTATCGGACCCCTTATCCGGACACCCGTTATCCAGAAAGCTCCGAATTACGGAAAGCCTGTCTCCCATAGACTCCATTTTAATCAAATAATTCAGAATTTTAAAACTGATTCCTTTTTCTATGTAGAAATAAAACAGAACCTTGTAATTGATTCCAACTAAGATATAATTAATCCTTATTGGATGCAAAACAATCCTATTGGGTTTAATTAATGTTTTATTGATTTTTTAGTAGACTTAAGGTATTGAGATCCAAATTACGGAAAGACCCCTTATCCGGAATACCCTTGGTCCCGAGCATTCTGGATAATGGGTCCTATACCTGTATATGATTCAGTGTATTATGCAAGTGATTTAATATAATAGGTGCCAATGTTGAAAAGAAAGCATTTGATTGGTCGCTATGGCTAAAATCTAGAACACACCAGAACTGTTTTTGCAACCTTGGCTTTTTTTATTATCATACAGATTTACATTAAGCCATTTTTTTTACAAATCAATGATGAAATATGTCCTCCTTGTGAGCTTGTGAGGCTGAAGACATTGTGAAAGGAACAAAATGAGATTAAACTTTAAAAAAAAATCTTCTGAACTTGTAGTGGCTGTTTGACTTCTTTGGTTCAAGTTACCCCTTAGCTCATAGCATGGAGATATGCATATACAGAAAAAAATTGTGTTAACAGTCACCCTGCTATAATTTCAGTGGTACCCAGGGCACAAATAAGCACTCACCCCAAATCTCCCCCTAACTGGCCTTCAGGCTGGGCCCCCTTAATTCATAACAAGGTTATAGATATATAGAAACATTGGGGTAACAGTCACCCTGCTATAGTTCCAGGGGTACCCAGGGCACAAATAAGCACTCACCCCAAATCTCCCCCTAACTGGCCTTCAGGCTGGGCCCCCTTAGCTCATAACAAGGTTACAGATATATAGAAACATTGGGGTAACAGTCACCCTGCTAGAGTTCCAGGGGTACCCAGGGCACAAATAAGCACTTACCCCAAATCTCCCCCTAACTGGCCTTCAGGCTGGGCCCCCTTAGCTCATAACAAGGTTACATATATATAGAAACATTGGGGTAACAGTCACCCTGCTAGAGTTCCAGGGGTACCCAGGGCACAAATAAGCACTCAGCCCAAATCTCCCCCCTTAGCTCATAACAAGGTTATTATCCCCAAATCTTACCCATACTAACCTTCAGTCTGAGCCCCCCAGTCACTTCTCCAGCACACACAACATTTAGGAACCACTGCTCCAAGCACGGAACCATTACACCCTACGAATTCTCATCACCCAACTCCCTCAACTGTGCCAGGGGGTCAAAACTGCTGCCCATTTGACCAATTAACAGTTTAATAGTTTTGTTAGGAAAATCTAGTGTGTAGTTCTGTGAAGGAATGGAGATAGTATAAGAGCCAACAAGACTTATCTCTGGTTTCTATCAAGTTAAGGCCCTATATTTACCCCATAGTGTTGGTCAGCGCTCCACTCACAAAGTATAAGTCTCAGAGAAATGCTGTTTCCAACTGCTACTCCCAATTAACCCAATTAAGTACAGCGGGAAGCTGCAATTTAGACATCCACTTGTCTTAAAGCTAATATCCATCCATCATCTTTATTTTCTCCTGATCCAGGCTGTTCCTATCAAGCCTCTTACAGGGAACGTTTCTATCAAGCAAACAGGCTGGCTGTCCAAGGTCTGTCTCCTCTTCTCGCCACTCTAAGACACCAAGTTGACATCACAGCCATCTGATACAGTTACTGCATCTTTACCTTAGCTTGAATGACTCATCTCCTTCTCACAATTACATTTTTGAGCCTTAATGCCCAGAAAGGATTATTTACTGTGACAGGACACTGCGGGATAAACAGAGCAGATTAAATCTATATTGGCAGTTACCATTATGTTGCTGTTGTGACTAATAGGACCTGACTAGCAATAAAACAAAATTTAACAGGGAAAAAATGTGGATATGGAGATGGAAATGCCTATGTTTCTCCGCTGTTTTGGGCTAAAACGGATCATTTTTATATCAATTCAGGGAAAGATTAATGACATCATTAAATACAAAGATTCACTGAGTATCTTGTTATTGGATATTCATAACTCATCAAGTCATATGTCTTTTTATGATATCTTTTTGTAAAATGAATGCATGCCTTGCCTCTGGATGGGTTTAAAAAGTCTATCTATCTATCTATCTATCATCTATCTATCTATCATCTATCTATCATCTATCTATCTATCTATCATCTATCTATCTATCTATCTATCTATCTATCTATCTATCTATCTATCTATCATCTATCTATCTATCTATCTATCTATCTATCTATCTATCTATCATCTATCTATCTATCTATCTATCTATCTATCTATCTATCTATATCTATCTATCTATCTATCTATCTATCTATCTATCATCTATCTATCTATCATCTATCTATCTATCTATCTATCTATCATCTATCTATCTATCTATATATCATCTATCTATCTATCTATCTATCTATCTATCTATCTATCTATCTATATCTATCTATCTATCTATCTATCTATCATCTATCTATCTATCATCTATCTATCTATCTATCTATCTATCTATATCTATCTATCTATCTATCTATCTATCATCTATCTATCTATCTATCTATCTATCTATCTATCTATCTATATATCATCTATCTATCTATCTATCTATCTATCTATATATCATCTATCTATCTATCTATCTATCTATATCTATCTATCTATCTATCTATATATCATCTGTCTATCTATCTATCTATCTATCTATCTAAATATCTATCATTAGTAGCACACTCAGCATGTAAAAGGTTTATTAAAGAGCTTCCCCAAGCAAAGTTGACATATTGGCACTGATCAGGCAGGTGTTACCTTGATCCACTGTGTCCCACTGTGAGCTGCCATAGCTTGATACACACAGAGAGGATATCTCAATTACCTGTTTAACATTAACCAACGAGAAATAACAGAGAAATAACCAGTGAAGTGTCGGCTAAGTACTAATTCCAGAAGAAATTTATGAAATCTAGAGGACAGTGCATTAACTAGTACTGACATAGTTCAACCATAGTAACCTGTTAGTGAAACCCCTTATGGTACGGGACAGTTGGCAGAAGCTGATTATGAGTGAGAATTGGGCTCTCCACTTCAAAGCAATACATTTTTGGGCTGGGTAAACAGATTTCTATGGATGCAGTTCTAGCTGGAGCAAAGTATAAAACGTCATTTACGAAAATAGATAGTGGTCCTAAATGGTCTGGAAGAAGTTCAGAGACAAACCCAGACACGTATCCAGTAGTTCTGTAAGAGGGCACAAGACCATATGCAAAGATATTGTGAAACGATTGTGGTGATGTTTTGATAAGATAAGAGGTCTAATTTGTGCCAGAAGTTGAACTGCAATAGCATCTAGTTGGCCTCCAGCATATACTCAAGCATCTACTTTTAAGGGGTTAATACAACTTTATAGCTTTCTAGGTGTGGTAGCTAGGGGAAGAAGGGGTCAATGAGACTTTCTAGATCTCAGTGTGGGAGCTGGAGGAAGAAGGGGCCAATAAGGCTTTCTAGATCTCAGTGTGGGAGCTGGCTGAAAAAGCGGTCAATAAGACTTTCTAGATCTCAGTGTGGTAGCTGGGGAAAGAAGTGGTCAATAAGACTTTCTAGATCTCAGTGTGGTAGCTGGGGGAAGAAGTGGTCAATAAGACTTTCTAGATCTCAGTGTGGTAGCTGGGGAAAGAAGTGGTCAATAAGACTTTCTAGATCTCAGTGTGGGAGCTGGGGAAAGAAGTGGTCAATAAGACTTTCTAGATCTCAGTGTGGGAGCTGGGGGGAGAGGGGGTCAATGAGACTTTTTAGATCTCAGATAATTAATGGAGCTAACTGCTATCCCTCTGTTTCTTGTTCATAAATATAGAGATGCTAATTGCTCTGTGGCAAGTGGTACCTTGGCCCAACCTGTTCATTATGCAACAGTTTCCAATTTAGTTCTGTAATAGCCTCAAGTTGGCCTCCAGAATATACTGTAGCATTTACTTTAAAGAGGTTAATACTGCTTTTTAGTTTACTAGGTGTGGTAGCTAGGGGAAGAAAGGGTCAATAAGACTTTCTAGATCTCAAAGTGGTAGCTGGGGGAAGAAGGGGTCAAGAAGACTTTCTAGATCTCAAAGTGGTAGCTGGGGGAAGAAGGGGTCAAGAAGACTTTCTAGTTCTAAGTGTGGTAGCTGGGGGAAGAAGGGGTCAATAAGACTTTCTAGATCTCAAAGTGGTAGCTGGGGGAAGAAGGGGTCAATAAGACTTTCTAGATCTCAAAGTGGTAGCTGGGGGAAGAAGGGGTCAAGAAGACTTTCTAGATCTCAGTGTGGGAGCTGGGGGGAGAGGGGTCAATAAGACTTTCTAGATCTCAGTGTGGGAGCTAGGGGGGGGAGGGGGTCAATAAGACTTTCTAGATCTCAGTGTGGGAGCTGGGGGGAGAGGGATCAATAAGACTATCTAGATCTCAGTGTGGTAGCTGAAGGGAGAGGGATCAATAAGACTATCTAGATCTCAGTGTGGGAGCTGGGGGGAGAGGGATCAATAAGACTATCTAGATCTCAGTGTGGGAGCTGGGGGGAGAGGGGTCAATAAGACTATCTAGATCTCAGTGTGGGAGCTGGGGGGAGAGGGGTCAATAAGACTATCTAGATCTCAGTGTGGGAGCTGGGGGGAGAGGGGTCAATAAGACTATCTAGATCTCAGTGTGGGAGCTGGGGGGAGAGGGGTCAATAAGACTTTCTAGATCTCAGTGTGGGAGCTGGCAAGTGGTACCTTGGCCCAACCTGTTCACTATTCACTAGTTTCAAATGTATTTCTCTTTCGTGATTCTGATCTTGTCTTTACATAAAACAAATAACCAGAAGTTGATGTTGCCTCTTTGCCCCATTCAGATATTCAGTTTCAAAAATGTCTAGGATATCAAATAAGTGTTTGCCCCAAATACCCTAAAGCTGGCCATACACGCACCGATAATATCGTAGGAAACCTCGTTTCGTACGATATTCGGTGCGTGTATGGCAAGTCGGCGAGTCGACCGATATCGCAGGAAGCTGCTGATATCGGTCGACTCGCCGATCGGCCAGGTTAGAACATTTTGATCGGATGCCATAGAAGGCGCCTGAGCAAAATCTGCCGTCAGGGCTGAATCGGCAGAAGGAGGTAGAAATCCTATTGTTTCTACCTCCTTATCTGCTGTTTCAGCCCTGAAGGTTAGTGGTGGGTCTGACGATCTTTTGTCAGAAAGATCGCAGATCGCCACGTGTGTGGCCACCTTAACCCTAAAGCTCAGCCCGCCGGCCGCGCAGATTGGAAACCAATGTTTGAGGGCCACAAAACCCAATGGCGACTGCACAAAACAATAATGCAAACATATGCTGCTCTTACTATTGCTGAACGTAGCCAGGTTTCTGGTCATTTACTAAACAAAATCAAAAGAACTACTTTTTGTTGAGCAAATAAACCCACTTTGATCAAAAGAAGCAGCTTTAATTTTCCTGTGCAGAATGATCATTAACACCCAGTTGTTCAGTAAACCAAAGCATATAGCCAATTAAATTAAATTAGTATAGCTAGACGCACAAGCAGTGCTCCTTCATCCCATTCTTGGAGACAGCGTGCTGAGGGATGACAATAGAATCTTTACAAGCAACTAAAATTAACATTTTCATCTCATTCCCCTTTCTCTCTCTTTTTTTTTTAATCTTTAAGCATTTAAAACACTCATTGTCCACATAAAACCGCATTAGTGAATCTCTATTTCTGAGACTGTTTAATGGGATGGAACTGGTTGAGTTAGCATTTAAACTGTTGAAAATAGAATGAGCTACTACTGAACTACAACAGAAAAAGGAAAGGAAAGAAAGAAAATCAAATTAACTGCATTCAGGAAAAGTTAGTTTTATGAAATATACTACGTTCTACAGCAAAGGAAGAATACGAGTTATTGGACCATTTATGTTTATGTAAAAGCATTTTAATAAAACATTTGTTTAGCTAAACAAAGATTTGGACCTAAAACTTGGGGCCTAATATATAGGATTTTTAAGTTAAACAGAGCTTAGGATGACATGTCCACCTACAGTACAAATATGACAAGGGACAGAGACAGGGGGAAAGTGTTGGAAGGGTTACTGCCTGCCCTGCTCTCATTTCCCTACAGAAATAGGGGTTGGTAGCACTAGATAGGTACCTAATATATAGGGACAGAGACAGGGGAAAGTGTTGGAAGGGTTGCTGCCTGCTCTGCTCTCATTTCCCTACAGAAATAGGGGTTGGTAGCACTAGATAGGTACCTAATATATAGGGACAGAGACAGGGGAAAGTGTTGGAAGGGTTACTGCCTGCTCTGCTCTCATTTCCCTACAGAAATAGGGGTTGGTAGCACTAGATAGGTACCTAATATATAGGGACAGAGACAGGGGAAAGTGTTGGAAGGGTTACTGCCTGCTCTGCTCTCATTTCCCTACAGAAATAGGGGTTGGTAGCACTAGATAGGTACCTAATATATAGGGACAGAGACAGGGGAAAGTGTTGGAAGGGTTACTGCCTGCTCTGCTCTCATTCCCCTACAGAAATAGGGGTTGGTAGCACTAGATAGGTACCTAATATATAGGGACAGACACAGGGGAAAGTGTTGGAAGGGTTACTGCCTGCTCTGCTCTCATTTCCCTACAGAAATAGGGGTTGGTAGCACTAGATAGGTACCTAATATATAGGGACAGACACAGGGGAAAGTGTTGGAAGGGTTACTGCCTGCTCTGCTCTCATTTCCCTACAGAAATAGGGGTTGGTAGCACTAGATAGGTACCTAATATATAGGGACAGACACAGGGGAAAGTGTTGGAAGGGTTACTGCCTGCTCTGCTCTCATTTCCCTACAGAAATAGGGGTTGGTAGCACTAGATAGGTACCTAATATATAGGGACAGACACAGGGGAAAGTGTTGGAAGGGTTACTGCCTGCTCTGCTCTCATTTCCCTACAGAAATAGGGGTTGGTAGCACTAGATAGGTACCTAATATATAGGGACAGAGACAGGGGAAAGTGTTGGAAGGGTTACTGCCTGCTCTGCTCTCATTCCCCTACAGAAATAGGGGTTGGTAGCACTAGATAGGTACCTAATATATAGGGACAGACACAGGGGAAAGTGTTGGAAGGGTTACTGCCTGCTCTGCTCTCATTTCCCTACAGAAATAGGGGTTGGTAGCACTAGATAGGTACCTAATATATAGGGACAGACACAGGGGAAAGTGTTGGAAGGGTTACTGCCTGCTCTGCTCTCATTTCCCTACAGAAATAGGGGTTGGTAGCACTAGATAGGTACCTAATATATAGGGACAGACACAGGGGAAAGTGTTGGAAGGGTTACTGCCTGCTCTGCTCTCATTTCCCTACAGAAATAGGGGTTGGTAGCACTAGATAGGTGCATTATACAAATGTAATAGGCAGCCAAAGATGTCTGACCAAAGAGATCATTTTCCTGGGCCCGCTGACACCTTTAATCAGCCCTGTAGGGCAGCTCATATTAATTACATTTCGAGTCAGAAAGGGGTTAACAAAGTTGCTTATTTCCTTTTTATTTAACTTTTAATAATTGCTCAACAGAGTCTTGGGAAATCTAATATTTATTATATCACCGGTAAGCAGGACTATATACAGTATACATTACACATATGTTGCTTTTCTCTGGAACATTTTGTGCAATTTTGACTCATTTAACATCTGTGGTTAACCGCTAGTTCAACAGTGATCTACAGGCTCTCACTGACCCATTATTAACCCCTTGCATGGCGCAGGTTTTGGTTGAAGCCAGATCAGACGTTGCCAAGCTTAAATATCACTTAACCCTGAAATGATTCTATGGTGGTGGCTTTGCTGGTTTGAGCTATGGTCTGTGGCACTTAAGGGGTTAAATCTGCTCAGCCATTCACTGCACAACTTAAAACGAAATTAATAGAGCAATAATAATAATAATAATGATGTTTTTTGTATTGTATTTATCGAAAGTGTTTGATCATTTGGTGACCAAACAAGTGGATGTGGCCATGTATGGAAACCTTTAGTTTCTAAACATACAAGCTGGCCAGTTCAAGGCCTTAATTAATCTTCATTACTTATGGAGATCCCCTGTCTTGCTTTTCTTTGATAGATAACATTTGAATACCTTGAGCTGCTTTAGTTAAAGGAATACTGTCATGGGCAAACATGTTTTTTTCTAAACCCATCAGTTAATAGAGCTTCTCCAGCAGAATCCTGCATTGAAATCTGTTTTTCAAAAACACAGGCAGATTTTTTTAATTTTGAAATTTGTCATGGGGCTAGCCATATTCTTCATTTCCCAGGGTACCACAGCCATGTGACTTCAATCACACTTTACTGCTGTGCTGCAAGCTGGAGTGATATCACCCCCCTACCCCCCAGCAGCCGATCCGCAGAACAATGGGAAGGGAGCAAGATAGCAGCTCCCAGTAGGTATCAGAATAGCACTCAATAGTAAGAAATCCAAGTCCGGCTTGGGACTCCTCCAGTTACATGGGAGTAGGAGAAACAATAGGTTAGCTGAAAGCCGTTCTTATGTGTAGCGCTGGCTCCTTCTGGAAGATCAGACTCTACTGTATTTGCCATTGCAACTACCTTTGGAATAAAATTCTATTCCTTTCTTACTGAACAAATTCTATTTTACAGTGAAGAAAAATTGATTGATTTATTTTAATTAAGTTGGGAATCCTAACACTATCAGTTCACGTCCACGTGAAGCAACACAGGCTTTTTCTTCGTGTCACCCTCTCCGTGGGACAAACGGCCCAAGCCCAGAGTAAGGTTTGCATTTCTGACACATCAGTTCTGTCAGTTCCTCTCAAATTAAGAACAGGTTGGAACATTTGTGTGGGATCCGTATGAAAACTTTGTAGACTTTGTCCAGAGCAACAATTCAAGTTCCCTTCTGTCAGACCAGAATATGTAAGGATCTGAGCTTTTGTCTGAATTAAGGGAACAATAATGGGGTGTGTACCATATAGTCTAGCAAGGAAATGAAGAACCACCCAATTCCCCCCCCCCCGACATATCACAAGGTCATCTGGAGCATATCTCCCCCCAAGCCTATCCAGGAAGACTACATATCTTTAAATCTTCTAGTGACATGCCATAACTGACTGGCATATAAGTTATTATATTATGGTCCCAAAGAGCTGTAGGCAAATATCCGTGATGTCCAATATATTGTTTCTAGGAGTCGTAAGTCTAAAGCACCTAACTTATTCAGCACTAGTCACACCGGCTTCTTCAGTTCAACTAAGGGAGCCCCACATATGAGTTGTCAATGTGCATTTAGGCTTATTGCTAAACACAGTCTGGCTTGACCTGGATAAATGAAAAATGTAATATCTAAGAAGTTATGCATCACCTTACTGTATCCATTCATATGTGTCCCATCATGAAGTAGGATGGATGTATTAGGACAGGCAGCATCCCACATTGCCAGTATAATATCCCACCCCCCTTCTACTAGTTTCCATAGAAAGAAGTCTATCCAGTACATTCAATGGTGCCCCCTGGATCAGGAATGTCTTTGCAATCTGGGGAAAGACCAAGCCAATCCCAGACATATAGTGAGCTGGCAATTGGATAGAAGCTTATTGGATTCTTAGAAAGTTTCTACAAAGCAACTTAGGAAGCCGATGGGAGTTATTGTGTTACATTCTGGTTTTGTCTTTTTGGCAATGGAACAATCAAACCAGGTTGATAGACATTTCCGTCTGCCAATTAATTAGTCATAGGTGTCCATAATGAGGACTTTTGTGGTGGACTCCAAATGATTCAGTGTCCAGATCAGTGATGAACGAATCTGTCCCGTTTCACTTCTCCGAAAAATTTGCGAATCTTTCAAATGACTCGCAAAAGGAGAAAAATCAGCGAAAGGGCAAAAATGTTGTGTGAAAATTTTTTTCGTTGCCTGCGACTATTCTTTTGACGCCCGTGACTAATTTTTTGACACGTGACTATTATTTTGACGCCGCGACTATTTATTTTGACACGTGACTATTCTTTTGACCCCATGGCCATTTATTTTGACGCCTCAAAAATTCTTTTGACGCCCGCAACAATTTTTGCACGCGCAGCGAATGTTTGTATCCGTTTCGCCAAGCAATCCACCAATGGCGAAATCGGAGATTCGCCGCGAATCCATGAGTGGCGCAACATTTCGCCCATCACCAGTCCAGATTGCTTGTATGTATAATATGTATATATACCGTGTATAGCTAGTTAAAATGATAATGGAAGGATAGGGCTATAGACATCTTTAAATCTATTGGGTTTCTGTAATAATCTTTTTTTTTTTATTCAGTATTATTGTTCAAAGCCATTAAATCACTCAGATTCATGTCAGCGGGAGGAGAGCGCCTGATTGAAATTCATAAGGTCAAAACGGAAACTAAAAATCAATTTATAAGCAATGAAATTTTAGGTTACAACTATATCACTGAGAAATAAAATAACGTACGCCAGTGAATTTCAGAAATCACTTGCAGAACTTATGGGGCCAAACCGACTTATTAAGTCCTGCTCTGGCGGAAGGCAGAGAGCATGTCATTTTGTCAGGCATTAAAGGAAAATCTTGGATCTGGTACAAGGCAATGTGAAATGTCGTGCTATTAAATCATTATTAGGTGACACATCCTAAGGATTTGTACGTTAATGATTTAATAGAATGATATTTTCACAACAGCTGGAAGGAGATGAGTTTCAAATTCCTGCCTTAAAGAGCCACTTTACCCAAAATTGATTCCATAGATTTGTGCTTAGTACAAGGGAATACCATTACTAGTTCCATGGAGCAGTCCATTCACAGCCCTCTTCCCCTAGTTAAACCCCAAATGAGGCCCTGGGACTGCTAAGCCATGCCTTCTCCTTCTTGTAATGGGATTATAGCACAACAGGGGAACAATGGGAGCGTTATGGACATGCACAATGGCTGAAGCTGCAAATTGAGCCACTAAAATAGAAGTAAAAGTTAAAATATAATATGCTTTCACCTCAATATTCAATATAAATATTAAACATATGAAGAATCTTGAGAAAAATGGCTGCAATCAGGGTTGGACTGGGCCGCCGGGACACAGGGAAAATATCTGGTGGGCCCCAGCAGCCCAGACCCGACCTGATCCTGGCTGCTGATGTCCTCCCCTGATGCTTTTCCCATGGGTGCATTCAGGGGGGATGTCAGGCGGGGGTCCTTGTGGGGGGTGTTAGGGGTGAGCGGCGGGGGTCCCTGCAGGGGACGCATCTGGCGGAGGTACCTTGGGGGTGCTGGGGCAGTAGCCCCGGTAGGCCCTGCACCCCCAGTCTGACCCTGGCTGCAATAGTTTTGTGTGCCATAGGCCTCAACCTTTGACTGTTTGGAGCACCATTGTTTGGGTATTTGATAAGCTTGGCCAGGGCTCATTTACGACCAAAAGCACAGTTGCGCACCTGCGTTTTTCCCACTTTTCCCTACTGAAATTACTGCCTGGGAATAAACATACTTCTGTGCAATTGTGTCTGATTTGCGACAATTGTGCCTGCAGTTGCTGCAGTGCTATTGCATCAGATGCAGAGCCCCTTTACGACCACGATTGCACTGGAATACTGGGAAAAAACACTCTCTTTAATGATTAGCAGTAGAAGGTAAAGAAACACCGTGTAAATTATTCATTTCGTTCATTAGCTCAGGTCTTTATTGAGAATTGTTGGTGTGTTCCCGTGGCGTTCGGTGGTATATGAGACAACACTGTGCCTATTGTTATAAGCCCACATGAAAAGCTTATTTAATCTGCTGCTTTAACCAACAACATGGAAATAATGAAATTCAATACATATTTTTTTTTTGCCCACATAAGAAAGAAAAAGAAAAAAAAAAAAATCATTCATAATAAGGAACAAAACATTAAACTCGGCTTTGCCTGCGAAAGAGAAGAAATGAAAGGATAAATTAGATAAGGTTAAGAACCTTGCTGAGTTTCTGTAACAAAGCTCCAGGGGATTCTAAAATTCTGTGTTCTTCTAATCAAATAGATAAAGTGTAGGGTGAGAGACCACTGGAAGTTAAAATAAATTAACATGAGAAATGTGAGCAGCGCGAGGCTGGGGTCACAAACACAGAGCAGAGAAACAGGTTCAAACTTACCAGGGAAAATAGGAATGAATTAAAGCAATATTATAGCTTTTTTTCATTTGTTTTACTTTATCTTTTCTACTCCGGAGCGGATCCAGATTTTTAAACCTGGACTCTTGACCCGCAACCCTCATTTTTACCCGCTTGGATCTGCTACACGACCCAACCCACAACTAGAGATGTAGGCGAACTAATTCGCGCAAACATCGGGTGTTCGCAAGTTCGGAAGTTCGCGAACTTTCGCGTATGTTCACAATTTGGGTTCGCGTGGCGTTTTTCCGCTGCGTTTTTTCTCGGCCTAAAAACGCTGCACAAGCCACACATGGCGTTTTTCAGCAAATCCCATTTCCATGGTGCTAATAGTGCGAAATAGCAAAAAACGCAGCGTATTTCCGCTAGGTCTGCCAGCTGCCTTTGCGATTTTACGCAACTCTGTGCCAACAACGTATTTTTCAGAGAAAGTTTTGCCCTTGATCCCCCTCCTGCATGCCCCTGTCCAGGTCGTGGCACCCTTTAAACAACTTTAAAATCAGTTTTCTGGCCAGAAATGGCTTTTCTAGGTTTTAAAGTTCACCTTCCCATTGAAGTCTATGGGGTTCGCAAAGTTATACAGGGACCCACAGGGCAATGTGCAAACAAAGTATATATGTATATCCAGAAGGAGAAAATAGAGAAACACCCAAACGGGTGGTCCCTAATTGGACTTTGATCAAATGCACCATTGCCCAAAAGTTAATAACAGTTAATAACACGCCTGCTATTAACTTTTGGGCAATGGTGCATTTGATCGAAGTCTAATTAGGGACCACCCGTTTGGGTGTTTCTCTATTTTCTCCTTCTGGCTTTACTCCTTAGAGTGTTAAGGAGTAGAACTTGCTACAGATAAGACCCCACAATCCAACCTGTTACCCCAAAACTTGCAATCCTACCATCTATACCCACTTCCGAAAGTCCTAACCACAAGCTGAAGGTTACCCACTTTTTTGTGGGCATCCCAAGGGTACCCGACTCTCTGCAGGACACTAGCCCCAACCTACCAGCAATCAGCTTCCATTACTCTGCTCAGGGATAGGAATGTACAGACAGGAGCTGATGGTCCAACCTGCAATATTGGACTACATATTCCTGAATTAGGGCCTTTTATATGTAATAGGGTTGGTGCAGATTTTAAAAGCAGAATGATGTAAGCCTTGTTGGTGATTTATTTCCACATACACAGGGCTTCCTGGATAGTGGGAACAGACTGAACTAGATGACATTAAATTTGGGAGAATTTTTCATTTTTTATGCTGCTCACCTCTAATGTCCACTCATAGTCAACTGATGAATGGAGAATATTGAGATAGTGGAGCTAATGTATGTCCAAGGGTGGAATTTTTGTGGACCAGGATTTGAGGTCAAGGAGTTTTTGGATCAATCACAATCTGCATTGAACCATCTACTGTAAATGAACCACAGATATTAGAACTAAAAAATAGTAAGAAGTGTTGTCTAAGCTATTGTTCCTTAGTTACAATTATGTCAATGCCATCTATGACATGTAAAACAGGCTGGTCAATCACGATGACCAATGTCTGAGGGCATTGCTTCCCTGGGAACAAAGAAACCAAACAAACAGAATTGGTACCAATCAAGAGAGTAGCTATTAATGCAATATGGCAGCCTAAGAATAGGTTTGGTGTTGGATTTGCCACTTCGAAGATATCAAAGACAAAGTATTTCATCGGAAACATCAGGCAACTATTGGCTGCTACTTAGCAATATTTTGGCCTGGTGTTGTTAAAGGAAAAGTAAAAGTAAAAGCTAAGTAAGATCTATGTAAATACAGCCATAAGCACTTACAGAAAAGCTGCACTGAGTCCTCTATCAAAAGAAACACAGGATTTCGTCTCCTTTTTTGTAAACATGTTCTTTGGGTATTTGACTTCCTCTCTCAGAAAAATCATTCATTTCCAGGGCCAGAATCTGCGTAGCTCTCTCCTCTATCCTGCTCCCCCCTCCCATAAGAATTCATAAAACTCACTCCCCCCTCCCTTAGGAATGTGTAATGTGAGCAACCAGCAGCTAGAGCTACAGCAGGAAGCTACGAACACCAAGCTAAAATGGCAGCTGCAATCTTAAACAAACAGAGAAAGTTTCTAGGGCTCTTTACTCAGGTATGGTAAAGCTTTCTGCAGAATAAATATAATGTTCTAGGTGTCACTAATGTGGCAAATCTATTGGCAGTAAGATGCCAAAATTACCTTCCTTCTTTTTTAGTGTTTCTGCGAACTTGTTGCCCGCAAATTTTTTTGTGACTCGTGCATTTTTTTTATGCAACGGCGACTTTGTCCTCGCTCTGTGAATTTTTGTTGTGCCAAATTTTTGCGGCAGTTTCGCGAAAAAATTCACCAGTGGCGAAATGCAGAATCCATACCTGGTAAAAAAATGTTGCTCCTCACTAATACCAATAAATTCCCCTTATTTGGCTTTATTTGGCTGCCTATGTATGTGTTAGACACCCGGAGACTTCCGAAATACTCATCATTAATAAACTGTCCTCTTCCTCTTCCCTTATACCAAAGCTTGCACATCAATCTGACCATTTCTAATGAGATATGGGATAATACCACACGACGAAACACTCGCTGTCAGCCACCGGCTGATGGGTTTAGAATAAGAAACGATCCTTCATTAATTAACCTTCACTTTCTATGTAGATTCACTCATTGAGATGCAGGTAATTAAACCAAGGTCATTTCAAGGACTGACAAGGGAGAAAAAACCATCTGTATGGACGTGGTATAGCCTCTTGGTACGGGGAGATTCAGCCTGGTTTAATGCAGTAATAAAATTATTTCAGATCTGCCTTTCCGTATAATTTCTTCACGTCACCACAGTTTTAGCTGTTGTCAGAAAGGTTTCAATTGGTGATCAGAGTCAAGCTTCATTAAATTAGGTCTGAAAATACTTCGCTGTACTTTTTAACAGAGTTTTGCTGTATTTTGTCAATTCTCCAAGGATATGAGAAGTAAGAAGCTGTTCCACAAGACAAAGTCCCCACCGTCGGCAAGTCGCAACTCTCAAGGACAAATTGGAACCTAAAAAGTTTTATCAGCGCCTGGAAATCTTTAATATACTTATATATTTTTTAAAATCTTTTAAAATGTAATACAGATATGGGATCCCTTATCCAGAATTATTATATATCCATTATTCAGAAAGCTCTGAATTACAGGATGGACATATCTCATAGACTTCATTTTAATGGAATGATTTACATTTTTAAAAATGATTCCCTTTTCTCTGTAATAATAAAACAGTACCTGTACTTGATCCCAACTAAGATATAATTACCCCTTATTGGGGGCAGAACAGCCCTATTGGGTTTATTTAATGGTTAAATGATTCCCTTTTCTCTGTAATAATAAAACAGTACGTGTACTTGATCCCAACTAAGATATAATTACCCCTTATTGGGGGCAGAACAGCCCTATTGGGTTTATTTAATGGTTAAATGATTCCCTTTTCTCTGTAATAATAAAACAGTACCTGTACTTGATCCCAACTAAGATATAATTACCCCTTATTGGGGGCAGAACAGTCCTATTGGGTTTATTTAATGGTTAAATGATTCCCTTTTCTCTGTAATAATAAAACAGTACCTGTACTTGATCCCAACTAAGATATAATTACCCCTTATTGGGGGCAGAACAGCCCTATTGGGTTTATTTAATGGTTAAATGATTCCCTTTTCTCTGTAATAATAAAACAGTACCTGTACTTGATCCCAACTAAGATATAATTACCCCTTATTGGGGGCAGAACAGCCCTATTGGGTTTATTTCATGGTTAAATGATTCCCTTTTCTCTGTAATAATAAAACAGTACCTGTACTTGATCCCAACTAAGATATAATTACCCCTTATTGGAGGCAGAACAGCCCTATTGGGTTTATTTCATGGTTAAATGATTCCCTTTTCTCTGTAATAATAAAACAGTACCTGTACTTGATCCCAACTAAGATATAATTACCCCTTATTGGAGGCAGAACAGCCCTATTGGGTTTATTTAATGGTTAAATGATTCCCTTTTCTCTGTAATAATAAAACAGTACCTTGTGTACCTTTAGGGTGAAGACACACTGGGCTACTAGTAGCAGCTACTTTTTCAAGAAAATACCCTGCCATAGACAATACTGAGAATTGCCTCTGCTAAAACACACGTAGAGACAATTATCAGTAGTGATGGGTGAAAATTTGCCAGACATGGATTGGCGGCATTCATGGATTTTTTCGCAAAACGGCAGGCAAAATTCACCATGGAAAAATTTGCCGCACGCCCAAAAATGTCTCCCGTGTCAAGTGTATTGTCGCGCGTCAAAAGAATTGTCTTGCACCAAAAAGAATTGTCTCTCGCGTCAAAAAGAATTGTTTCTCATCAAAAGAACATCAAACGTATTAACGATTTTTTTTGATGCGCAACATTTTCCCCATTTCGCAGATTTTTCACTGTTTCGCAAATTATTTGATTCGAGACTTTTTTGCCGAAACAGGACAGATTCGCTCATCACTAATTATCAGTAAATGATCAGCATTGTCTGTTTTAGTGGCCACGACAAGTAGCTGCTACTAGTAGCTCCATGTGTCTTCACCCTTATTGGAGGCAAAACAACCCTATTGGGTTTAATTATTTATTTTTACTTAAAGTATGAGTATGACCCCTTATCTGGAAAACCACAAGTCCTGAGCATTCTGGATAAAAGGTCCCATACCCATAGAGCCATTTTTCCAAAAAGATTTTGAGCATTCTTTTCACAAATTTTTGATGTTAGTTTGTAATTACATGGATTCGCAGCGAATTTCCACATTTCGCCACTGATGTTTTTTTTGGCAACACGGGCGACAAATTCAATGCGGAAAAATTCGGCAAGAGTCAAAAAATTGTCGATCCAAAACCCTTGCTATAGATTACCTAAATCAAATCATAAAAAGATGTTTTTATTATAAATATGTGATCCTTAATTGGATTATAACACAGTAGAAATTTGGGGAAAATAAAACAAAGACAAAGATACAAAATCAAAGAGGAACTTTTAAAGATGAAGGTACAACTGCATTGTCCATTCCCCCCCTCCTCCTATCAAACGAGCTGAAATAGAATTACACTGCATATTGTTTATAAGCTAAACAGTCAATGTGATTTTAAAAAAGATTTAATTGGCGTCACTATGGTAATACCAAGCCACTAATTTAGATGCAAGATAAACTAATTGGCTTTCTTGTGTTTTTAGATGCAATGTGGCAGTTTATCCCAAGATACAAATTTATTTATTTTTTTTACAAATGTTTAATACTACTGCAGCCTATATCTGCTAAATCCGTCTGTCAAGAAACATTTCATATAAAAAGGCTGAAAACTGTATTAAAACATTTTATTGTTGGTTAAACTCAAATAGGCCCTATGTGTTTTGCACACAGGGTATTGTCCTTTATTTTCCTACTTTTGAACCTATTCCTAGATTTGAATGTAATTAAGAGATACACAATCATACGTTTGTATGGGTAGGGGAGTCAGGATTTAATTGTTACCTTACCTGTTAGAATTATATTCAGCCCAGGGCAAAGCCAAGGAGTAGATCTCCATGCATTGGCAGGTATGACCTAGGAATCTCCTATTGGCAAGGGGGTGTCAGGTGTGTCCATTTTCTGAAAGGGGGGTGGTTGGTGATGGGAGGTTGAAGCAAAATAGGCCTCCTATAAGAAGTGTCCCTGGGGAGATGGCCCCCTTAGAAGGCTTTCCATTTAAGAACTTTTATATGAATACACAGGTATGGGATCCGTTATCTGGAAAAACCCATTTATCCAGAAAGCTCCGAATTACGGAAAGCCTGCCTCCCATAGACTCCAGTTTAATCAAATAATTTAGACTTTTAAAATTGATTTCATTTTTCTCTGTAAAAAAAACCAAACAGAACAGATATGGGACCTGTTATCCAGAATGCTCCGTAATTTGGATCTCCATAGCTTAAGTCTGCTAAAAATCATTTAAATATTGAATAAACCCAATAGGAGTGTTTTGCCTCCAATACGGGGTAATTATATCTTAGCTGAGATCAAGTACAGGTATGGGATCCCTTATCCCGAAACCCATTATCCAGAATGCTCCGAATTAAGGAAAGCCTGTCTCCCATAGACTCCATTTTAATCAAATAATTCAGATTTTTAAAATTGATTTCCTTTTTCTCTGTAATAATAAAACAGTACCTGTACTTGATCCCAACTAAGATATAATTACCCCTTATTGGGGGCAGAACAGCCCTATTGGGTTTATTTAATGGTTAAATGATTCCCTTTTCTCTGTAATAATAAAACAGTACCTGTACTTGATCCCAACTAAGATATAATTACCCCTTATTGGGGCAGAACAGTCCTATTGGGTTTATTTAATGGTTAAATGATTCCCTTTTCTCTGTAATAATAAAACAGTACCTGTACTTGATCCCAACTAAGATATAATTACCCCTTATTGGGGGCAGAACAGCCCTATTGGGTTTATTTAATGGTTAAATGATTCCCTTTTCTCTGTAATAATAAAACAGTACCTGTACTTGATCCCAACTAAGATATAATTACCCCTTATTGGGTGCAGAACAGCCCTATTGGGTTTATTTAATGGTTAAATGATTCCCTTTTCTCTGTAATAATAAAACAGTACCTGTACTTGATCCCAACTAAGATATAATTAATCCTTTTTAGAGGCAAAACACTCCTATTGGGTTTAATTAATGTTTTATTGATTTTTTTTAGTAGACTTAAGGTATGAAGATCCAAATTACGGAAAGACTCCTTGTCCAGAATACCCTTGGTCCCGAGCATTCTGGATAATGGGTCCTATACCTGTATGTCAGTATATATCAATTAGTCCCTTTCAGCCTCGGACTTGGCTGCTGGGGTACCAGGAAAAAAAACGGTTGGCCCCAGCATCCCAGATCCCATCCCCCCTCCCTCCCCCCACACACCGCAGGTAAGTTTCTTTTAGGAGCGCTCAGGGTAGGGGGTCGGAGGGTGTTGGGGGCCTCTGCGGGGGGGGGGGGGGATTAAGGCAGTGGGGCCATTATGGACTAAGGTGGGACTGGGGGGTGCAAGCCCACCGGGGCTTCTGCCTTAGGGGCCCCTGCACCCCCCAGTCCCACCCTAGTCCATTTTTGGTCAGGCTAGGCCTCCCAAAGCCTTCAATCAGAATGCTAATATTACCTTTAAAAGTTATTTAACATTCAACAGAAATAAAAAATGTCCCCCGAATGTTTGCTTGTTTACTTTTACCACAGAAAAGCCTTTACAAGTCAGATGAACTTGAACGCAGCTCTGAATATTCCAGGCTTCTGCCAAATAAATTCGTGCTTAATTAGATTATGATATTTCAAAGCTTTGCCCGGTTGTTGTAATTTGTTTACGATACAGAGATGGTCTTTGATCATGCATGCTCATTTTTGTGGAAGCCATGTTAGCGTGCGGAGGAGAGATATTAAGCGCATTAAGTTGGCGGAAGAGGAAAACAGGAAATTAAGTGCTACTTAAAACAGGGCTTATAAATAAAATATGTGCTGGTGTCAAACTTGAGAGAGATAAGGAAATATTTTGTCTTTAATATCATTTTTAGTTCCACAGTATGCAGCTTTGTAATGACTAGGGTTGCCACCTTCCAAATGGGGGAACCCGGGCAGGGGGCAGGGTGGACAGCTTCAGAGGCGTGGTCGGGGGTGGGATTATCATGTGGTGATTGGCAAATGCCACTGTCTAAAAGAGCCCTGTCCAGTTTCTCTAACTCTAAAACCGAGCAGGCAGTTTTAACCTTGATAGCCCTCCCAAAAACTGGGCTGTCCGGGTCAAAATAACCCTTTATTTCAGCCTCTCTTGCACCCATAGCATTTATAGGATCAATAATAAGAAACGCTAGGGGTGGGGCATATAACATATAGTTTATATCTTGGTATGTTCTGCCTTCACCTGCTTATATCATGTGACACTCCCTTATCATTTACAGTAGGGGGTACATTATCCCTTATAATACATGAGTGATACTCAGAGTTCCCTGTATAACTCAGCCTGCAGCCTTGTGCCTTTATATGGGCACAGAACCCCTCAGTGACTGCTAATATCCTTATCATTTACAGTAGGGGGTACATTATCCCTTATAATACATGAGTGATACTCAGAGTTCCCTGTATAACTCAGCTTGCAGCCTTGTGCCTTTATATGGGGGGCACAGAACCCCTCAGTGACTTCTAATATCCTTATCATTTACAGTAGGGGGTACATTATCCCTTATAATACATGAGTGATACTCAGAGTTCCCTGTATAACTCAGCCTGCAGCCTTGTGCCTTTATATGGTCACAGAACCCCTCAGTAAGATCCTTACGTCTGGGGATAATTTATCCCAATGTAATTCCTATTAATCCAGGCCTATTTGGAACGAAGGCCAGACTCAGCTTCAAAATATAGCTTTTTATTTCAAATGCATAGAGGTCAAATATCCCCACACTGACCTACTATAAAGTCCAGGCCTGTTTGGAACCAAGGTTGGGAGGGTTTAGGCAACTCTGTCTGGATGTTGTACCTATTTCTCACTGCTTTGTGCTCAAGGTAACAGTAGCATAACTAGATATTACTGGGCTTCGTAGCAAATTTAACTCCAAAATATTGGAAATTGACATTTTCTACTAAAATATATTAAAATTGCTCATTATTTGGGCCTCACTGGGCCCTCCGCAATCCTGGGCCCCCTGCAATCTTGGGCCCCCTGAAGTTCCTCTGTAGTTACGAGTGGTAATAAGTCAAAATAGAAAGTTCAGCGCTACGTAGTGCAACATGAGTGCCGCCTGAAGCACAGACCTGTCAGGAGACCTACGAGGGGAAGGAAGTGGTTTGCTGACTGATTTTCTGGACATAGGCCAATATGTGTGCAGTGGATGAGGAGGAATTTTCTTTTAATGTCATCAAAATGGGACACTTTTATTGACCTGCTAGTCAAATCAATAAAGCCTCCGAGATTTGATTGACTTGCTCTGAACACAGGTTTCCTGAAACTGTTCCAGTATTTATTTGGCTTGGTTCCTTTTGAGGGGGGATCCATCACTTAGGAGAGCAGCATTTGCCTCGTACTCTCTTCCCTGACACGGTGGTACTTCAGTTCTTTATCGAAATGCTTGTAAATCAGCAGCGTTTGAGGGTCTGGGAGCCAACGAGGCTTGATTCCTCATATACTGTAATAATCTGCTTCTGTTTGATTGATTCTTGCACTTCAGCAACCCATAACCAATGATGAGGGGAATGCCCTCTCATTATCAGCCTTGGTCATCTGCTGTAGGGCAACCACCAGGGCAGGGGCGTCCGTAATCCGGGAGAATTTCTCTCAACTGGCTCTTCTTTATCACATTCAACAGAAGGTTAAGCTCAATAAATCAAGGAGAGCAGCTCTGAGTGGCCCATAAATACCTCACGCCATATCTCTCACAAGAATGCCAGAGTAATTCATGGAAGAGGCAAGGTAACTTTGCAAGGAAGAGAATTACAGCCTCTATAAAGCAAAGTTCTGCAGGTCTATTACTGCTCCTGTCTGCAGCTGCTTTCCCTTTCAACCTTTGTCGGAGGGGAAAAAAATGAAGTTTCCAATAATGTTTAGTACCTCGGAGCTAGTCATATATATGCTCTTGTGAGCCAAAAAGTGCAGAAATTGATCAGAAACACCAGCAACAAGGTCTTTCAGCTGTTCTGTAGCATTTTCCTACTTTTATTCCTTGTCGTTAGCTTTTGTGCAGACCCAATGAAACCTGTGTTGTTGCTCGCTATTGGTGAATTACTTTCCATCATGTTTAAATGGTCACATAATAGGTGGAGCATGGAGCACCACTAACCTCTTCCCCAATAAAACTCCACAGCATCATGATTGGAAAGAGAGGGCTTTACTGTATCTGTATCTGGGGGGGTATAGTTTACCTTTTACATACCCCTATCCAAGGCTGACTACTTTTCCCTCAGGACCCCAGGCCTACCAAGCTACTCACTCTCTATGTCAAATACCCGCTTTAACATCCCCCCAGGGGCTCAGAGTCAAGGTACCACCTCCAACTGCAACAACTCACCTCTATAGGCAAGCCTACTGAAGAGGTAGGATTACGTCAGCCTTTATAATCCCTTCTCCTAGCCCTCTACCCTAGAAATTCAAACCTCTCAATCACCATCTTGCTAGGGATGTAGCGAACCCGCGCAAAAATGTTCGCGAACCCGTTCACGGACTTTCGCCAAAACTCGCGAATATTCGCGAACTTTGCGAACCCCATAGACTTCAATGGGAAGGCGAACTTTAAAACCTAGAAAAGCCATTTCTAGCCAGAAAACTGATTTTATTTTTTTTTTTTAAATCTTTATTTATAACATTTTAATAAGGAGAGGGGGGGGGTACAGAAAGAAAGAGGGGGGGGGAGGGGTGCATAAAATTATGTAATATCCAATTTACATTTCACATTAGTTCACATTTTGATTAAAACACTTTTTGGGTTTGCTTTTAAAGAAAGAGCTATATGGTTTCCCTATCTAGGAATTCAATTTGTGCGGAATTCCGCTAAGATAGTTTTTTGTCTATTTTTGGAGTCTAAGGAAATTTATCCATGGGGACCATATTCCCCAATATTTTTTACTTTTTCCATGAATGATCGCTGTTATCTCTTCCATTTGTCTAGTTTCTTCTAGCAGAGAGATCCATTCCTGTTTGGTCGGTGGGGATTTATCCTTCCATTTTTTTGGTATGGTGGCTTTTGCGGCTTGCAACATAAATAGGAGCAGTCGATTTTTGATGGTCGATGAGGATTGTGTATCATAGTGGAGAATAAGCTTGGGTAAGAAATTTGTGGATAGGTTTTCTTGTGTGACCTTTTCCGTGATTGTGGTGACATCTTTCCAGTAGTCTTTTAGTACTTCGCAGTGGTACCAAATGTGGCTATAAGTGCCTTGATGATGATGGAGACATCTCCAACAGCTGTCTTGGGCTGTGGGGAACATTTGTTTCAGTCTAGTTGGGGTGTAGTACCATCGGGTAATTAGTTTGTATGTGAATTCTTGCGTTTTAGATGCTGTAAAGGCTTTATGTGTTGAAGTGTAGATATTTTTCCACTGTTCTGTTGGTATTTTTATGTTTAGTTCTTTCTCCCAGCTGATTTGATGTGGTTTTTTTGTCTCATGGAAGGAGCAGAGGAGATGTTTGTATAGTTCCGACAGTGGCCTTTTTAATTTAGTTTGGGTTATGATTAAGTTCTCCCACCACGTATATTCTTTATTGGAATCTTTTAGGTTTGTAGTTTCTATGTAATGGTGGCAGAAAACTGATTTTAAAGTTGTTTAAAGGGTGCCACCACCCGGACAGTGGCATGCAGGAGGGGGATCAAGGGCAAAAACTTCTCTGAAAAATACTTGTAAAAAAACGCCAAAAAATAACGCAAAAAAAAAAAAACGCCAAAAAATAACGCCAAAAAAAACCCCGCAAGCTATTCCTATGTATATGCATAGGCGATAAAACGAAGCGGAAAAAACGCGGCGGAAAACCAAGGAGAAAAAACGCGGCGCCAAAAAAAACCGCGGCAAACCCAAAGTGGCGAACATCGGCAAAAGTCCGCGAATTTGCGCGAACGCGAACACCCGATGTTCGCGCGAATTAGTTCGCCGGCGAACAGTTCGCTACATCTCTACATCTTGCATCCCCCCAGGAAAGAAAGTAATGCCAGAAGAGAGGACCCCCGGGTAATCTAAAGTATCAAAAGTGATAATTGCTGTTTTTATGAGCAGCTATTGATAAAGTTTAATGGCATCATCATAAAATTACTGGCGACTGGCAACATGTTTAGAAGGCAGTGTTGAACTGGGGTGTTTTGGACCCACTGGGGCTGTCACTTCAGGGGCCCCCCACTCCAGTCATGAACCTCCCCCCAAGGCCCCCTGCTATCAGTGATCTGCAGACTTCAGATGGGAGAGCAGGCCTGCATGCTCTACACTCTATAAAGCCCATCCAATGCCTGTGTGGCTCTACACCGGGACTTTCCCCTAACAGTAGGGAAAGTTGTGTAGAGTAGAGAACATGTGGCACGGAAGCTCCTGCTCTAGGGTCTGCAGATCACTGAAACCTAAAAAGTCACCAGGTCTGGGACCTGCCCCCCCATGATGGTGCTGGGAGCAGGACTTGGGTCAGGGAGGCCCAAAAAGGGCCCATGGTCCACTGGGTTTTTCCTGGTGTCCGGCCAGCCCAGTTTTAAAATGTTTTATTGGTTGCTACTGCTGATTCTGCTCCTATGAGCATATATCAGTCCTGCTGCCGCATTTTCCTATATAATTTTTGTGATGAACAAAAGTTTTCACCAGACATGGATTCGCCGCAAAATTCCGCATTTCACCATTAGCAATTTTATTCCGCACCATGGGCGCAAAAATTCGGCACAACAAAAATTAGTTGCATGAGGAAAATAGTTGTGGTTGCGTCAAATAAATCGTGGTTGCATCAAAAAAGTCACGGTTGTGTCAGATCATTGGTTGTGCCAAATAAGTTGCGGTGGCGTCAAAACAGTTGGGCAGTAAGATGCATTTCGCAAGTTTTTCGCCGCTTTGTGAATTTTTCAGCATTTTCACAATTTTTTTGGCAAAGCAAAATGGGACAGATTCGCCCATCACAAAACTTTTTTTCTTATATTATTATTATTAACATTTATTTATAAAGTGCCAACATATTTCGCAGCGCTGTACAATAAATATCTTCTTATATCATGTACAGTTAATTCTCTATGTGTACGTATATACAGGTATGGGATCCCTTATCCGGAAACCCATTATCCAGAAAGCTCTGAATACGGAAAGCCCGTATCCCATAGACTCCATTTTAATCAAATAATTCAGAATTTAAAAACAGATTTTCTTTTTCTTTGTAGTAATAAAACAGTACCTTGTAATTGATCCCAACTAAGATATAAATAATCCTTATTGGGGGCAGAACAGCCCTATTGGGTTTAATTAATGGTTAAATGATTCCCTTTTCTCTGTAATAATAAAACAGTACCTGTACTTGATCCCAACTAAGATATAATTACCCCTTATTGGGGGCAGAACAGCCCTATTGGGTTTATTTAATGGTTAAATGATTCCCTTTTCCCTGTAATAATAAAACAGTACCTGTACTTAAATCCCAACTAAGATATAATTACCCCTTATTGGGGGCAGAACAGCCCTATTGGGTTTATTTAATGGTTAAATGATTCCCTTTTCTCTGTAATAATAAAACAGTACCTGTACTTGATCCCAACTAAGATATAATTACCCCTTATTGGGGGCAGAACAGCCCTATTGGGTTTATTTAATGGTTAAATGATTTCCTTTTTCTCTGTAATAATAAAACAGTACCTGTACTTGATCCCAACTAAGATATAAATAATCCTTATTGGATGCAAAACAATCCTATTGGGTTTAATTAATGTTTTATTTATTTTTAAGTAGACTTAAGGTATGGAGATCCAAATTACAGAAAGACCCCTTATCCGGAATACCCTTGGTCCTGAGCATTCTGGATAATGGGTCCTATACCTGTATATAGATATCTAAAATGAGAGGACAAATGTCACTTATTCTCATGTGTCGGTCGGCGTGAAACAAAAGCCACCCCCGCGTCCCCATCTCTCTCGCCAGGAAAGTCAGGCTCAGTAAATAAAGGCAGCGCTTGATAATGTGGAACGACCGTAGTGCTTAACTCTGCCCTAGGAGATCGTTTACATCAAACCAGCGATCAGAAAGCGCTGCAGATAAAATTTGTCACGGGGGATTTCCTTACAAAAGAATTACAGTAGAGAAATGGCGCGATCGATACCATAGATTTTCACTGCAGGGGCTCACAGTCCAATTGCAGTTCAACGCTCACACACAGATAAAGGCCAAGGCTGCCAAATTCACAGACAGCTGATTCAGCACAAGCCTTGTCAGGTATTTATAGCCAAAGTGTTAGAGAATTATCACCTTGCAGCTCCCAGGCGCTTGTTAGTTGCGAGATTGCCTTCCTTTATGGGGCCGCTAAATGCAGGTGCCTGGCCCCCCAAAAATTGACTTTTAGCTGTCAAAGTACAGGAGAAACGCAGAGAGCTTAAATCTCCTTTTTTTTTTATCCTTTCAATGATTAAGGTGACTACAGCTTTCTATGTAGGTCTTTTAGCGAGCAAGGGCAATTAGTTTGACATTCCATTTAAAGGGTAACTAAACTTTAAGATCAATTTTTTTTTAGGCTGGATATAAAATCAGTTAGATTGTTTTTACTTTAGAACTGCTCTAACTACTGTGACCTATGAATATATTCCTTATACTATAACACTCCTTGTTCTAGCACAATGGGTTTATGTGAGTTTAAAGGGCCGGTATAACCCCTTGTTCAACATGAGCGCAATGAATAGGGTTTGTGCTGAACATATTTTTTTTTTTTTACCTATTTTTAAATAAGAGAAACTTGCTGGTTCTTGCAAGGTCAAGAATCAGTGTTTCCATATTGCCCCCCCGGCACAAAATGTAACCACAATTTTTTACAACTGGTGCAAGTTTTAGTGGCCACGTATCACAAAACAAACTGTATATATAATAAACAACACCATATAGAATGGGCACAATTAGAACTAATGTATTGGCCTTTAATATATATAGGGGCAGATTAGACTGGCCTCAGCAAAAACACCGGCCCTAGCATATTTTGCTTTCACACTTACTAGCTCCATTGTAAATAGCTGAGTTACTTTGACTAAAAATAATGAGCCCTGTATAAACAGCCCCTTCTTTTACCCTTCTTGTTGTAGCTGTTTTGGCTACATATATATTTAAAAAGGAATTTAAAAACTTTCCAGAATGTAGCCATGGTGCAATAAAGACTTTTGATTTTTTTTTATCTATATGTAGCCAAAACAGCTACAACAAAGGGGTAAAAGAAAGGTCTGTTTATACAGGGCTCATTATTTCTAGTCAAAGTAATTCAGCTAATCACAATGGAGCTAGTAAGTGTGAAAGCAAAATATTTTAGGGCCATTGTTTCTGTTCGGGCTACTCTAATCTGCCCCCCCCCATATATTAAAAGCCAATAAATGTGTTGCCCATTCTTGTGACAATTCCAAGTGTTTACAGAGCGAGGCCCTAGACAAATCCAGTGCAGAGCTGAGATTCCTACTCAGACACTGTCGCTTGGGGTTGTGTGTCAGTACTTTCCTGTTAGAATAGACCAGTGTGCCATGACTCCTCATCTTGATTGGCCCCCGGCACCGCAACGAGTCCTGGCAATACTGGATAAGTAGTAATGACGTGCCTTCACCCTGCCCTTGTCATTCTCATAGGCATCACTGCTTGGCTTGTGTTGATTCAGCATCTGTCAAATCAGAGTCAAGGAAGGAAAAACTCTCAGCTTCTTCTGGGCTGTTGTCAGGTTGGAGAATAGGGTGCAGGGGATTTTGGTGCATGGGTGCCTTGTACTACACCTGCAGCAAACAGGAGATAGTTGCAGGATTTTTCATTGAACAGCTGAATTGTGGGGGGGCACTGTTGGCACGACAATATTACTGGCACTGCAGCCCCAGATGTACCAAACAGGTGCAATTGTTTGGCCTCTATTGATAAATCTGTTACAAGAACTGCATCATTCAGTATTTTAGTGTGAATTTCATTCCAGTGGAATTAAGGAAAACATTTGTCAGGCATGGGTGTGCGGCGAAATTCCGTGTTGGTGGAAGAATTAGCAGCGCATCCAAAAAGTGTCGCCCGCGTCATCAGAATTGTTGTACGTCAAAAAGAATTGTCTCGCTCATCAAAAGAATTGTCTTGCGACAAAAAGAATTTCTCTCTCATCAAATGAATTGTCTCTCGCGCCAAAGAGAATTGTCTCTCACATCAAAAAGAATTGTCTCTCGCGCCAAAAAGAATTGTCTCTCGCGCCAAAAGAATTCTCTCACATCAAAAAGAATTGTCTCTCACATCAAAAAGAATTGTCTCTCGCACCAAAAAGAAGTGTCTCTCACATCAAAAAGAATTGTCTCTCGTGCCAAAAAGAATTGTCTCTCGCATCAAAAAGAATTGTCTCTCACATCAAAAAGAATTGTCTCTCACATCAAAAAGAATTGTCTCGCGCTAAAAAGAATTGTCTCTCGTGCCAAAAAGAATTGTCTCTCACATTAAAAAGAATTGTCTCTCGCGCTAAAAAGAATTGTCTCTCACATCAAAAAGAATTGTCTCTCGCGTCAAAAAGAATTGTCTCTCACATCAAAAAGAATTGCCTCTCGCGTCAAAAAGAATTGTCTCTCACATCAAAAAGAATTGTCTCTCGCGTCAAAAAGAATTGCCTCTCGCGTCAAAAAGAATTGTCTCTCACATCAAAAAGAATTGCCTCTCGCGTCAAAAAGAATTGTCTCTCACATCAAAAAGAATTGTCTCTCGCATCAAAACGAATTGTCTCTCGCGCCAAAAGAATTGTCTCTCGCGCCAAAAGAATTGTCTCTCACATCAAAAAGAATTGTCTCTAGCGCTAAAAAGAATTGTCTCTCGTGCCAAAAAGAATTGTCTCTCACGTCAAAAGAATTGTTCCGCGAGACAATTTTTGATGCGCGACATTTTCCCCGTTTTGCAAATTTTCCGCCGTTTCGCGAATCTTTTAAAAGATTCGCAAATTTATCGATGAAGCAAAATGGGACAGATTCACTCATCACTAATTGGGAACTGAGCCCAATAGCATAATATGGATCCCAGGATGGGACTGCTTGGCATTTTGGAGACAGAAAGGCAAGTACCTTCAATGAATCGTGTCATTTTGCACAACCACCACTGCAATTGCACTCATAAATGAATCCCTTTTGTATCTGTCTATCCAACTTAGAGCCAGAGGTTGTTGGGGGATTCTGGGATTTGTAGTTCTATAGCAAGTGGAGAGCTCCCTCCCACAAGTGATTTTGATCTGAGCCCCATTAGCAGCACTTAACTTAGATTTAACTCTCAATATTATGTGGAAACTTCAACGAGAGTTTTCTATTTCTTCTCTTTTATATGTGTGTTTTTTAAAATTATTTACATTAATTTCCCAGATGTAGAATTTAGAGAGTAGAATTAATAATCATGCATGGAGGGTGCATAGCAGGGGGCTTAAAAAGTAAAATAAACAATAATAAAATTAAAAAAAAGCAAAACAATAACATTGAAGCCACTTTTTTTGGGTTGCTGGGGTCAGTGACCCCTAAACAGGAAAGAAATCTATGATGACCAACTGATCAATTGCTTAGAACACATCCATCTGTAACATGATAAAAAATGAATGCAAAGGCAGATTTACCCTTTAAAAAAACATTTGTTAGTTTCAATGTCTGCTGCAATTAGAGGGCCAGATGTTGGTTATATCTGACATAAAGCCAGGCTGTGGGCTTGCTGAACTGCCTGAATGATCTGAGCTGCCTGGAGACGGATTTAGCTCAGACTGAAATTTTGCAGCTGTAAGAAAAGAGCAGAGGGTTTAAATGGCAGAGAACCATCTGTCTGTTACAAAGTGAGTTCCCTGGCCAAGAATGGAAGCGCTTCTCTGTTCTGACTTCAGAAATGTTTAATAACCTTCCATGCATTTATAAACTCCTGACAATCCCAACGTGTACACAATGTATACTATACAATGCACTAATAATGTCTGTAGGGGAGGATTGTGTCGGGGGAGGAGTTAGGCCAGTTAGGGGGGGATTTGGGGTGAGTGCTTATTTGTGCCCTGGGTACCCCTGGAACTATAGCAGGGTGACTGTTACCCCAATGTTTCTATATATCTGTAACCTTGTTATGAGCTAAGGGGGCCCAGCCTGAAGGCCAGTTAGGGGGAGATTTGGGGTGAGTGCTTATTTGTGCCCTGGGTACCCCTGGAACTATAGCAGGGTGACTGTTACCCCAATGTTTCTATATATCTGTAACCTTGTTATGAGCTAAGGGGGCCCAGCCTGAAGGCCAGTTAGGGTGAGATTTGGGGTGAGTGCTTATTTGTGCCCTGGGTAACCCTGGAACTATAGCAGGGTGACTGTTACCCCAATGTTTCTATATATCTGTAACCTTGTTATGAGCTAAGGGGGCCCAGCCTGAAGGCCAGTTAGGGGGAGATTTGGGGTGAGTGCTTATTTGTGCCCTGGGTACCCCTGGAACTATAGCAGGGTTAAAGTTACCCCAATGTTTCTATATATCTGTAACCTTGTTATGGGCTAAGGGGGCCCAGCCTGAAGGCCAGTTAGGGGGAGATTTGGGGTGAGTGCTTATTTGTGCCCTGGGTACCCCTGGAACTATAGCAGGGTGACTGTTACCCCAATGTTTCTATATATCTGTAACCTTGTTATGAGCTAAGGGGGCCCAGCTTGAAGGCCAGTTAGGGGGAGATTTGGGGTGAGTGCTTATTTGTGCCCTGGGTACCCCTGGAATTATAGCAGGGTAACTGTTACCCCAGTGTTTCTATATATTTGTATTGCAGAAAGACTGATATGACAGGGATTTCTTGCTTCCTGTAACCTTGTTGTGAACTGTAGAATAAAATGTTAAATAATTAAAAAATAACAGAGAATACAGAAATGAATCAAAGACCAATGACAATTCTTCTGTTTATACCACAATCTACATTATTCAAAATGTATGACCTTGTGACACATGTGCCAACTGATAAACTGGAATACCACTTATAACTCTTTAGATAAATAAAATGGATACATAAAGGAACTGTCCTGATAAATCCTACTATCAAATCAAACTGTCTTTCAGCCATTGAAGGGGGTATTATGTGTGGTTCTCCCATATCTGATGTATTTGTTGAAACAGTCTTGCTATATGTATTGGGAAAAAATGTTGGCTTCCCGAGCCTGGTGGGACTTGGTCAGATATCAGTAGGGAAGGCCAGACAAGTCCCATTGAGTGAAGAACCAGTGGGTGAGCTGTACTCATTAAGTGAGTACAGCTCCATAAAAGGAATTTGGATTTGTATACATTTTTGATAATTCTCATAATTAAAGGGAAACTCCACCTAAACACACCTAAAAGTAAGAATAATTTCAACTTTACAATATACATCAATTAAAAAATATGATCTCTTTTAATGAATTTTAATGTCATACTATGGCTTGGATTAATTACCTAAGCCTGACCCCCCGTTCCCCTGCTGATCTGGCAGTAGTCGACTGTCCTTAGCCTGCCTTCATCCTCCAATCCCCACAATTCCCTGCACATGTGATGTCAATAAGGAAAGGAACATCATAGTGCAATGCATTGTGGGTTATGTAGTTCCTGCATGCTGTCTGTGAGCTGTGGAGAGGTTGTTACAATTTGAAACATCAATGTTTTAGTCCCTCCTCCCCTGCCAAGAACTGTTTTGCAGCTGGATTTCAGCATATAAAAAGGTTATTTATTCACACTTATAGATTACAGTGATAGGTATATAAGGGATGTTTGTGTTGTTCAGGCTCTTTAACAAATTTTGGTTGGAAAGCTGGAGTTCCCCTTTAAAACGTTGGTAACCCAGCAACTTCATTTACAGCGCTACCAGATGCGAATCCATTTGGAATCTGTAGGCTGATTACCGCTGACAAATTTCGTTCGCCAATCAGCAGATTTTTGTGATTCTCCCTTTTCATTACAATGAAAAGAAACAAAGACCAAGCGGCTGAAATCCTGAAGAAGCCAGATACGAGAAGAAAGCCGTAAAGAGGGGGGGGGGAATAAGTAGGCACTTTGCATGAAGCCGTTATTGGTGATCAACATAAGCGAGCGAGCACTCTCTCATTATGTACAATATTCATATCTGCTCGGGCAGCTCTTCTTCCCTCCGTAGCTCCCGTAATGCGCACCAAGAAAATAAGCAGAATAAAATTCCATCTTCCAAACAATAACATAAATTCCCCATTGCTTTGACAAGTACGTAATTTTGTGCAGCGATGCTCTTCACGTCTGGAGAGTTATGAGGCAATCTCATTCCCATCTGACAAATTTACAAAGAAACATTAGAGGCAAAGGATTAGCAAAGCGAGAAAAAAAAAATTTATAGACTTTATCCTTAGGCTTTTTTATTTTTTTTATTTTTTTTTGTGTGTGCCACTTCCATCAGGAATATGTAGAAATGAGTCCGACCGGGGAACAAACATTTAAAAGCAGGAGAGGTGCCAGATATCTTTTATATTAAGTGATAGCAGTGCTACAGCTCAACCAGAGAAAACCTCCACTGTAGATATCTGCAGGCGGGTACATTGGTGGGAAATGTAATCAAATTGTGTCAGGATTTAAAAAAAAGGGGTTTATTTGAGGGTCATGTGATCTGAGCTAGTGGGGCCAAGTCAGCTTTATGACTAGTTGCCACCTCTGTATTAAGTAATTGGCTACTTTGTTACTGTCAAGTGTCTTCTTTTTATCTGTCAGAGTTTTTTGGGGGTAATTTAATTCAAAATACATTTGATCTAGGTCTAGTAACTCCTAGCAACCGGTTACAGGTGAACTATAAACACTAGTTGTTGATAAGATGTTAAGTAGGGATAAGCGCAAATCCACGCTGGAATTTCACATGCATTTTGTTTCACTGGAAACAATACAGCCAGAAGGCCAGTTAGGGGGGGATTTGGGGTGAGTGCTTATTTGTGCCCTGGGTACCCCTGGAACTATAGCAGGGTGACGGTTACCCCAATGTTTCTATATATCTGTAACCTTGTTATGGGCTAAGGGGGCCCAGCCTGAAGGCCAGTTAGGGGGAGATTTGGGGTGAGTGCTTATTTGTGCCCTGGGTACCCCTGGAACTATAGCGGGGTAACTGTTACCCCAATGTTTCTATATATCTGTAACCTTGTTATGAGCTAAGGGGGCCCAGCCTGAAGCCCAGTTAGGGGGAGATTTGGGGTGAGTGCTTATTTGTGCCCTGGGTACCCCTGGAACTATAGCGGGGTAACTGTTACCCCAATGTTTCTATATATCTGTAACCTTGTTATGAGCTAAGGGGGCCCAGCCTGAAGCCCAGTTAGGGGGAGATTTGGGGTGAGTGATTATTTGTGCCCTGGGTACCCCTGGAACTATAGCAGGGTGACTGTTACCCCAATGTTTCTATATATCTGTAACCTTGTTATGAGCTAAGGGGGCCCAGCCTGAAGGCCAGTTAGGGGGAGATTTGGGGTGAGTGCTTATTTGTGCCCTGGGTACCCCTGGAACTATAGCAGGGTGACTGTTACCCCAATGTTTCTATATATCTGTAACCTTGTTATGAGCTAAGGGGGCCCAGCCTGAAGGCCAGTTAGGGGGGGGATTTGGGGTGAGTGCTTATTTGTGCCCTGGGTACCCCTGGAACTATAGCAGGGTGACTGTTACCCCAATGTTTCTATATATCTGTAACCTTGTTATGAGCTAAGGGGGCCCAGCCTGAAGGCCAGTTAGGGGGAGATTTGGGGTGAGTGCTTATTGTGCCCTGGGTACCCCTGGAACTATAGCAGGGTGACTGTTACCCCAATGTTTCTATATATCTGTAAACTTGTTATGGGCTAAGGGGGCCCAGCCTGAAGGCCAGTTAGGGGGAGATTTGGGGTGAGTGCTTATTTGTGCCCTGGGTACCCCTGGATAGCAGGGTGACTGTTACCCCAATGTTTCTATATATCTGTAACCTTGTTATGAGCTAAATTCTAATTATTACAGTTTCTCCGTACATTTTATTTTGCCAGAAAAAAAACACTTTTTTTTGCGCTGGAAAAAAAATAAAAAATGAAAAACACAGACACATTGTCAGTGAATGTGTTTGGTGAAATTTTGGTAAAATGTTGCCTTTTAGTGGATTTTTCTGTGGTTTCAAAGAGAAACCAGCCACTTTTGCTCATTACTGATTATAAGGTTTATAGAACCTCCTGGTTGGAGGAACAACCACCTATAGGTTAGGCTTCCACTGGGGTATTCTTAAAGGGGTATTTGCAGTGCTAGACTCAACCAGAGATTTATTTGGGGGCACCATAATACCCTTTTATCCTTAATGTTACACTTTAAGAAGCTGAGAACTGTTTTATTATCCTATTAAAAAAAGTACAGTGAATATCCATCATTTACTGCCCCGGCAGAGCTTACAATGGAAGGTCCTTATTACTAGAGTCAGCAGGAACCATTTATAATTTGTGCTACCATTATAGGTCCTATTGGACTGAGGACTGTTGTTATTGTTCCTAGCGAGTGTATTAGCTCAGCGACAACACTGTGGGACCAGGAATCCAATCTCTCCCCATAGCACCGATGTGTCCGACAGTAGAGCTCCACGCTATAATACTATCTGAGGTGCCAGAGGGGATTATTGACACAGTTGAATAAATAATGACATTATGCCTTTAAGTTTTACACCAAGGTAAACTCTTATTAATTGTGCTCCATTTATTCAGTTCCTCACTTGCCCCTTCCCATAAGTTATGTCTGCAGAGAATGCAGCTATTCCGTCGCACTACTTAGTAAAGCATTTTTAAATCAAGCCTTGTATCACTTCTCAAAGGTCTGCCAGTAATTTCCAATGAGGGCAGTGATTTGAAAGATCATTTTTTCCTCTCCATCAAACCTAATATAATAACAGATGGTGTACAAGTGCAGATGAGAATTCTTTATGACCACGATTTCACAGCGGGAAGACAGAATACGCAGTGCAGTTTTAGTGGCCTTAATTGTAGGACCCATGGCGCTACATGGCAAGGCAGCCTAGAGGTTCTGCGGCTCTGCCAGAACAGAAAGGGGGGAAAGCAGCTAAGAGCAAATTGATGTGCTCGGAACAGAATATATTTTTGTGTGTTTTTTACACAAAAACAATAACTATTTATAATAACTAAAAGAAATCCAAATGGTATAAAAGAGCCCCCTTGTGGTAAACGTCAGTATAGGGTGTTGAGGGCAATAAATACACTTCAAAAACCTATGCAGCATTACTGTGCATTTGTGTATCTCAGCCATTACCCTCTTTATAGGCAGCTTGGGTTATTTGTATTTCTGGAAAGAAAGCTGCCATGTTAATGTTTGAAATCATCTGCAGTGCTGCGTTCTGGCCAGTAGGTGGCGGCTCTTGCACTAATCCATGACTAATGGAAAATGGTCCCTGTCAATTCTGCTCCCTGCTGCAGGGTGGAGCTGTGCTCTAAATAGAACCAGCACAGGGTGACAAAGGCAGTGGGTCATTTATAAAAACTAGGCAAATTTGCACCAGTATAGCCGGCCATACATGCACCAATGATATCTTAAGAAACCTCATTTTGTACGATATTCGGTGCGTGTATGGTGGCTCGACGAGGCAAAAGGCTGCGGATATTGGTCGACTCGTCGATCGGCCTGGTTAAAAGATTTTGATCGGGCCCATTGAAGGCGCCCAAGCAAATTCTACGTTCAGGGCTGAATCAGCAGAAGGAGGTAGAATTTCTATTGTTTCTACCTCCATATCTGACGATTCAGCCCTGAACGTCAGTGGAAGGTGGGAACCAATGGTCGCACGAAAGATCGAAATTGCTACGTGTATGGCCACCTTAACCCATGGCAACCAATCAGATGTTTGTTTTCATTATTCTTGCAGCTGGCTGAAAAAAAGCTAATCACTGATTGGTTGCTATGGGTAACTGTCCAGGTGCAAATTTGCCAAGTGTTAGTGTGTTAAGGCAATACAGAGGTGTTACTTTATCTGTATAAACAATGACTTTGAAACCTGTTAATACAGGAAAAGATTCCAGCAAACATCAGTATAGGGGAGTGTGTTCCACTGGGGCCAATTACTTACGCACACAAGAGACTTGGACACATTATTGATATTTACTGGTAATATGGTGTTGGTAGCTTGAAATAATGCCGTTCTGTGGGGAAATGTAAATGTTAAGATGATAATCACATGAACTTCTGAAATTCTGAATAAATGTACAACTATACAGTGAGAATTAAAACTATTTTGATCAAGGCAATAAGTCTAGAAGTGGAGGATGTGAAATGAAGTTAAGGAATTGGCAGGCCAACATTTCCCTTGTGGAGTTGATGCTCAACATGGACTTCATCTCCTGAGTCTGAGTTGGAGTTAGAGAAACAAAACACTGTTTGACGACTTTAAGAGGAGCCATGTTGGCGCTGGCTACACAAACCTTTCTATGATATATATATATATACTGTATATATATATTATATATTTTTATAATATATATTATTATAGTATATATTGTTATATATATTATATATTCTATAGAGGATACTTGGTGGAGTAAAAGTAGAAAAAGGAAGCAATAATGATCTATCTATCTTCACCGATCTATTTATGTCTAGCTACGTCTTTCTATCTATCATATACGTCTATCTACGTCTATCTATCTATCTATCTATCTATCTATCTATCTATCATCTATCTATCTATCTATCTATCTATCTATCATCTATCTATCTATCTATCTATCTATCTATCTATCTATCATCTATCTATCATATATGTCTATCTATCTATCTATCTATCTACGTCTATATACAGCTATCTATCATGTATCTATCTATCTTCTTCTATCTATGTCTAACTACATCTTTCTATATATCATATACGTCTATATACATCTATCTATCTATCATCTATCTATCTATCTATCTATCTATCTATCTATCTTCATCTATCTATGTCTAGCTACATCTTTCTATCTATCATATACGTCTATCTACATCTATCTATCTATCTATCTATCATCTATCTATCTATCTATCATCTATCTATCTATCTATCTATCTATCTATCTATCTATCTATCATCTATCTATCTATCTATCTATCTATCTATCTATCTATCATCTATCTATCTATCTATCTATCTATCATCTATCTATCTATCTATCTATCTATCTATCTATCTATCTATCTATCTGTCTGTCTGTCTGTCTGTCTATCTATCTATATCATCTATCTATCTCTATATCATCTATCTATCTCTTGATCTGGCTTTGCATTCATCTATCTTTCTATATCTCCATTACAGACATACACAGGCCGATAAAAGCTGCCAAGACAAAATGGAACAGATTAACGGATGATGTAAACAAACTGACAAATTGGTTCCCAGGTTACAAATGAGCTATTTAATGACAGCTTGATGAGCTATGTGGTCATTTACTGTCAGATCTCCTGTTTTGTGTAATAAAACTGCAAACACTGTTAAACAAAAACCCTCCAAACAGTGCCAACCGCGAGGCGTTGCTTGAGGTTCCTTTAATTGGCCAAAATGCCTCATTTAACAAGTTTAAATCTGTTACTTATGCATATTATTCAGCCTGCCCAAACCGACTTTACAGTTCAGCGCTGAGATCACATAATTAGAAACACAGATTCCTAATTGCCTGAACCAGATTTGGAAGTTTAAAATACCCAATCCCGAGTGATTCAAGATGTTTTTGACACTAATAACAATGCTATTGTGCATAAAACAAGCAGGGGGAAAGAAACGACGTGTCACTGGAGCTGAATGCAAGATGCAGAAAGTTTGCTTCCAGACATTTCCGCGTGAGCAAAGCAGAACTGATATGCTAATAAACATATTTGTGATGGAAATTTGTTACTTTTCCCCCCTTCTCGTTTTTTTTTAATAGTACTGAGAAAGAGTTCTGAAAATGACAAGCAGGAGGAAATCATTTCAATTGGAAAGAAATACATTTTAGAAAGCTAAGAAGCTGCTGCAGGAGAATCACTTTGAGGAGAGCAATTAAGATACACACACAATGCCGGCTCAAAAACATGAATAAAGGGACCACCTAGAACATAAGGCAACCTTCCTAAATCATAGATTTTGGGGGGGGTTGTCCAAACGACAGCCTAAGCCTAGGGGGGTCAGTGTTTAGTTTCTATCAGCAATTAGGAGCGAATTAAGCAGCATCCAGGAGAAGACGTAGCATTCCCAACAGACAGCCTCCCATAAGTTCTACCTTTCCCCAATGGTCGTTTCATCTTCTTGACACCTTTTGCTATGACTAGTCAAGCTTGAATTAGAATTTCAGAATTTAATGGGCGATTTTATGGCTTATTTGAATATATTGTAATGACGGAGCTGCTGAACCTGACTGGAAACAATTAGAAAATCGCCAGAAAAATAAAAAGAATGAAGACTAACTGCAGATTGTCCTCCGTCATGCAAGAAGTTCATTTGAAGAGGAAGATCCGCCTTAAGAGATCATGTAAAGATAGCATTACATTTTTTATCTTTTTGGTTACTCCCGTTTTTGCAGAGCTTCACCATCTTAAAAAATGGTGTGACTAAACCACGTTAAGGGTAGAGATGTAGCGAACTAATTCGCGTGAACATTAGGTGTTCGCGAGTCGGGAGTTCGCGAGCTTTTCGCGTATGTTCGCAATTTGGGTTTGCGTGGCGTTTTTCCGCTGCGTTTTTTCTCGGCCTAAAAACGCCGCACAAGCCACACATGGCGTTTTTCAGCAAATCCCGTTTCCATTGTGCTAATAGCGTGAAATATCAAAAAACGCAGCGTATTTCCGCTAGGTCTGCCAGCTGCCTTTGCGGTTTTACGCAACGCTGTGTCAACAAAGTATTTTTCAGAGAAATTTTTGCCCTTGATCCCCCTCCTGCATGCCACTGTCCAGGTCGTGGCACCCTTTAAACAACTTTAAAATCAGTTTTCTGGCCAGAAATGACTTTTCTAGGTTTTAAAGTTCGCCTTCCCATTGAAGTCTATGGGGTTCGCAAAGTTCGCGAATATTCACACTTTTTTTTTGAGATTCACTACATCCCTAGTTAAGGGCAATAATCACCAAGCAGGCTATAAAGGCAACGGACATGGCTTTAAATGATCCAGGCTGCTCCAGCACAAATAGTAGTAGAATGTACTGTAGGGCGTGTACAGTCCATTCCTTTCTGACTTCTTGTTAGATTATATTGTATGTCTTAGATGCCCATTTTGTGGGAACTTGACAATGTTTCTTTGGGGGAGAATAAATGAGTTCATTTGTGATTAATTCCCATTGTTGCAATATCTTTACTCCAACTACAGGGGAAGTAATGGATGTTAGTGAGCCATTTCTGGTGTAGATCAGCTTGGGACCCACCAGAAGACGTAACCTCAAAGTTCCACCTTGCACACCCCATGTGGGACAGGGAACCCAATTTTCCCAGAGAAGCAAGGAAATCTTGTTGAATTAATGTTGTAAACCTTAGTTTCAGTGGTAGTCATTCATTCTCCCATTCTCCTCAACCTGTAGACCCTGTTTTGAGATTTTATGTATCAGCTTGCAGGTTACTTATTTAGCTAGTAAACATTTCTTTCAATTTTCTTCTGCCACAGCAAGTTTAGGTGAAGTGGGAGATGGTTTGGAGGACTCATTGCCTTCTTGGATCCTTAGTTCGTCTGCAGACCTCTTAATGAAGAAGGTTGTAAACTTAAGAGGAGATAGCTAGTGATGAGCAAATCTGTCCCATTTCGCTTCGCCATAGAATTCGCAAAACGGCAAGAAAATTCGCAAAACGGTGAAAAATTCACGAAACGCATTTGTTGCGCAATTATTTGTTTGTCATCCACTTTTTTTTGTCGCCCGCATCTATTTTTTGTCACCTGCATCTATTTTGGGACGCGCGACTATTATTTTAACGCCGCAACTATTTATTTTGCCGCTGCGACTATTTATTTTAACGCCACGACTATTTCTTTTGACGCAGCGACTAATTCTTTTGACGCAGCGACTAATTCTTTTGACGCCGCAACTATTCTTTGATGCCCGCGACTATTCTTTTGGCGTGTGGCAAATTTTTCCGCGGCTAATTTTTTCATCTGTTTCGTCACGCCGCGACTATTTATTTTGACATCGCGCCTATTGTTTTGACGCCTGCGACTATTCTTTTGACATGTGGCAAATTTTTCCACGGCTAATTTTTTCATCTGTTTCGTGAATCCGCTAATTCGCCAATGGCGAAATGCTGAAATCCATGCCTGGCGAATTATTTTGCCCATCACTAAATGACAGATAAGGCAAGACTGACTCCCTAAGCTGAGAAGAGATAATTTGCTCTTCAGCTTCATAAAATCTAGGGACTAGTGATGGGCGAAATAAGTTTAAACTTTAGAAATAAAAGCGCGCAGAAACTTTACCCTGTCAGAATCCAGATAAATAATTACAAATTGATCAAACATATTTTATCTAAAAAAAAACCAAAACAAACAAAAAAAGCCCCACATTTACAAATGACAATGAGAACTTCACAGGGAAATCAAGCAGAATCCTCCCCTGCACGGAATTAAACCTCAGAACTTTGTGGGTCTCATGAAAGCGGAAATTCTGTGAGACCTCAGACAGCGACGTCGTTTCAAGGATCCGCAAATGAGCCGAGATCTCGCTCCGATACCATCACGGATGTTTGCCAGTCTGATTTGAAATTCATATTTTTCTATTGTTCTGACTCAATTATCATATTAGCGAACAAGAGCATCATTATCGTATTTCATCTCCGACACCCTTTGATAAGATGTTTGCAAATGTGAACGCCAGAAATATATCTTATTACGTTGTGACAAATAAGACTTTAAGCAGTTAGTAATTAAGGTTTAATATGGAGGATGCAGTCTTCATTTGTTCATATAAATATTCATATGGAAAGCCGTGTTTGTATTTAGCAAACATTTTTGGAGCTATAGAGATATCAGTATCAGTGCCTCCTTGGCAGCCTCTAGAGAAGAATGATAGTTGGATTATTATGGAAGAAGATGAGTAAAACTGTTGGTCATGTCCATGGGCAAAATTGTACAAAACTCCAAAGCAAACTTTGCTCCAACCAATCAGGTGTTTTCCTATCAAAAGTAATTCTCATTCTTCATTGGAATCTAGACCTGGTGTCCCTGTGTATATGTTATTACAGAAACAGATCATCTTCTCCAATGTTTTTGGAGAATTTGTTATGATGTTAAGTTATTGGCTGCTTAAGAACTATATATATTATTAGTGATGGGCGAAAAGTTTCAGCAGGCATGGATTCGCTGCGAATTTCCGCGTTTCGCCATTGGTGGATTGTTTCGCGAAACGGATGAAAAATTTCGCCGCGGAAAAATTCGCTGCACGTCCAAAAATTGTCGCCGGCGTCAAAAAAGAATAGTAACGGGCGACAAAATAATAGCCGCGCGACAAAATAATAGCCGCGGGCGACGAAATAATAGCCACGTGTGACGAAACAATAGCCGTGCGACAAACCAACAGTCGCGGGCGACGAAACAATAGCCGCGCGACAAAATAATAGCCGCGTGCGACGAAACAATAGCCGTGCGACAAAACAATAGCCGCGGGCGACGAAACAATAGCCGCGCGACAAAATAATAGCCGCGTGCGACGAAACAATAGCCGTGCGACAAAACAATAGTCGCGGGCGACGAAACAATAGCCATGCAACAAAACAATAGCCGCGGACGACTAAACAATAGCCGCGCGACAAAATAATAGCCGACAATTTTTTTTGTCGCACGTCATTTTCGCAGTTTTGCGAATTTTTCGCCGTTTCGCGGATCTTTTGAAAGATTCGCGAATTTTTCGGCGAAGCGAAACGGAACAGATTCGCTCATCACTATATATTATATGTAGGACATCATAATATTCTCTTCTGGTTAAATTTCCCTAAATTTTGCCATTATCTAAGGGGTCTATTTATCATGCTGTGTAAAAAGTGGAGTAAACATCACTGGTGATGTTGCCCAAGGCAACCAATCAGCAATTAGATTTCAACAGTTAGAAAATCAAAGCAAAGCATTTGATTGGCTACTATAAACAACATCACCGGTGATGTTTACTCCACTTTTTACACAGCATGATTAATATGCCCCTAAGTCTGGCACACCATGTCTAGTGATTAGTGATGGGCGGAAAAAATTCAGCAGGCATGGATTTGCGGCAAATTTCTGGATTTTGGGAGTTTTTTTCTTGTGAAACGGGCGACAAAATTTGCTGCGTTCAAAAATTGACGCCCGCGTCAAAAAGAATTGTCTCTCGCATCAAAAAGAATTGTCACTCATGACATTTTCTCGATTTCACGAATTTTTCACCGTTTCGCACATTTTTTTGCAGTTTCGCACATTTTTTCACCACGCATGGATTCGCAGTGAAATTCCGCATTTCACCAGTTTCAAGAAACTTCTGCAAAATTTCTTTGTAAACTTTGTAAAAAATGGTGCAGTCACATTAAAAATGGGTGCGAATGGGTGATGCCGGCCCCTCCTAGACCCCCTCTGGCGCAAGAAAAGGTAAGTGTTGGAGGGCAGGGGCATCACATGATCACATGGTGGCCAGAAATGCTGGTGGGTGGGGCAGAAGGGGGTGGGGCTTGCCTTGGGTGCCCTCCCCAGTAGGCACTGGCTTATTATCTCATTATATTAAAGGAGATGGACAGTACAATAGAGGTATGGGGTCCGTTATCCAGAAACCTGTTATCCAGAAAGCTCCAAATTAGGGAAAGCCTGTCTCCCATAGACTCTATTTTAATCAAATAATTCAGATTTTTAAAATTCATTTCCTTTTTCTCTGTAATAATAAAACAGTACCTGTACTTGATCCCAACTAAGATATAATTACCCCTTATTGGGGGCAGAACAGCCCTATTGGGTTTATTTAATGGTTAAATGATTCCCTTTTTCCCTGTAATAATAAAACAGTACCTGTACTTGATCCCAACTAAGATATAATTACCCCTTATTGGGGGCAGAACAGCCCTATTGGGTTTATTTAATGGTTAAATGATTCCCTTTTCTCTGTAATAATAAAACAGTACCTGTACTTGATCCCAACTAAGATATAATTACCCCTTATTGGGGGCAGAACAATCCTATTGGATTTAATTAAAGTTAATTAATTATGGAAAGACCCCTTATCCGGAATGCCTTTGGTCCAGAGCATTCTAGATAATGGTCCCAAACTCAGTGGGAATTACAGGGAAAGAGGTTAGGAATAAGCTACTAGGAATGTTAGAAATACTTTTATAAAAGCTAGGAAAGACCTGTAACAGGAATATCTTTACCCAGTCATCTCTTGGCATTTTCATCACTCCAAACTATAGATGCAAGGATTTGTAATTTTCATGTAGACTATATAGAAGTATTTAATATTATCTAAGGCCTATTGATCGGTGCTATGCCTATAAGCCACGTGGTTTGCTCTGTTGCTAAGAGAAACTTGAGACTGCTACTTTATGTTTAAATCTCACAATTTGCACGATAATTTGTTGGCTCTAATAACCATAACCACTGACCAATCAACAAGACCAGCTGGTTCAGGAAGCGAAATTACCCAGAATCCTCCCAGCAAAGACTAAGACAAAAGGAAAACTACTCTGTTGATCGCCTGTGACTCTGGAAAATGCACATCAGCATACCTTAACGAAAAGACAAATAAATCTTCAAAGTTTAATATCTCTATTGCACAGACCTAAATAGGCCCCTTCGGAAAACTATTTTATTGTTTCTCATTAAATTAGAATTGTGCTGAGGTGCGTCTATCTAGGCTTTCCTATTATTATTAATGTACAAAAAAATCTGTGCATATTCAGCTTTTTTTGCAGTTAAGACTAAACAATAGAAGGAAAAAAATAATTCTCCTACCAATCTCCAGTGGTTTTTATATATGTGTTTTCTTCTTGGATTTTAGATGAATTCCCCATTTCATGTTTCCAAATAGATTTACACATTCTATGGCTTGTTTAGAAGCTTACATAATAAACATTACTTTAAATATTCACCAGAGAGCTGTTATAATGTGACCTGATATTGAGATGGGGGGGGAAAAAAAAAAGAAAGAGGAATACTGAAGTATATTGCGGAACTGTTCACCCTTTCTTTTCCAATTGCCAAATGGATTCTGAAGGGGTAAACATCATTTTCTGCCTTTCAGTATTACTTATGATGATATTTTCCAGTAAATTGCAGCATTATACATTGTAAAATAGACTTTGGTTTCCTAATGGCGCCACTTTACATAAATTCCTTGTTTCTGACTGTGGTATCCTTGCTTGACTCTTATATGAATAATATTTTTGTATCTCTCTTCTGTACAGCATGATGGAAAAACCTGCAGAGATTAAAATATAAAGAAATATCCAAGAGCCCCCAAATCCTTGTATATAAATATTTGTAATCATTTTAATGCACATCTGATTAGAATTCTACTGTTTTTATTTTACTTTCAAAAATAGACTGCTGCTTACAATGGGTATCAGATAGGATCTGTGCCACTGTGACAGAATGCTCTGTTATACAGATAGCTAGAATCTCAGCCATAAAGCAGGGCAGGACTGCTGCTTACAATGGGGATCAGATAGGATCTGTGCCACTGTGACAGAATGCTCTGTTATACAGATAGCTAGAATCTCAGCCATAAAGCAGGGCAGGACTGCTGCTTACAATGGGAAATAGATAGAATCTTTGCCACTGTGACAGAATGCTCTGTTATACAGATAGCTAGAATCTCAGCCATAAAGCAGGGCAGGACTGCTGCTTACAATGGGGATCAGATAGGATCTGTGCCACTGTGACAGAATGCTCTGTTATACAGATAGCTAGAATCTCAGCCATAAAGCAGGGCAGGACTGCTGCTTACAATGGGGGTCGGATAGGATCTGTGCCACTGTGACAGAATGCTCTGTTATACAGATAGCTAGAATCTCAGCCATAAAGCAGGGCAGGACTGCTGCTTACAATGGGTATCAGATAGGATCTGTGCCACTGTGACAGAATGCTCTGTTATACAGATAGCTAGAATCTCAGCCATAAAGCAGGGCAGGACTGCTGCTTACAATGGGTATCAGATAGGATCTGTGCCACTGTGACAGAATGCTCTGTTATACAGATAGCTAGAATCTCAGCCATAAAGCAGGGCAGGACTGCTGCTTACAATGGGTATCAGATAGGATCTGTGCCACTGTGATATAATGCTGTTATACAGATAGCTAGAATCTCAGCCATAAAGCAGGGCAGGACTGCTGATTTATAAGAGTAAGAATCCTGTGATGTAATTTTGCTAAATGTGTGTATTTCTGGAGTATTCAGCCCAACCAAAATACAAAATGAATGTGCCTAAAGCACTGAATGTCCAACTAAACTGCAACTAAAATCTTCTCTAAGAAGCCACAATGATGATTTCACCAAACAGTTGGTGATAGAATAAAAATGATGCCTAACCCCCAAGAACTACTGAATAACATGAAACCTAAAGAAGTCAATTTTTCCCACCATCAAGGCCTTCTCCATTATTTTCCAAATCTCCTCTGGTAGAGATCTGAGCACTGAAACCTGTGGGATTGATAAACGAGGCCCAATATCTTTGAGTTCTGATGATTTAATATAAAATATGTTTGGGCCTTGGAAGAAGCATTTCCGTCTTCAGTTTCGGAATCAATGTAACTAGCGCTTCAATGACCAAATGCTTCAGGTTACAATTAACAGCGCATCAGTCAGAACGATCAAGCGAGAATGGGAAGGCACGGGCAGAATCAATCAGGGCACTGTTGTATGCGGCTGACTGTCTCCCTTTTGCTGACCAAGCATTTGGCCCACTTCATATCTGATTAGATGCTGTCAGGCTGAAGAACACTGAATTGAGTAGGAACATCAGGGAATCACTTCCATTTAGTGTGGATCAGAGACAGATACCAATATTATTTGTTATGTTTCACACTGCACCTCCTCTAGTTCTAAGTTGGTTTCTTCTGCAGTTGGATTTGGGCAGTCTTAACAAAAACATATAAACACTTCCAGGGGCTTGCTGGTGTGCAAAGAAAACACCAACCCCCTATGTAAGTCATGGCAATGTGCAATGATGTTGCTCTCAACCGCCTTCTTTGGTTCACCTCCCACTAAGTGATAGGTTTAGCAGGGAAGCCTAAGGGTGAAGACACACTGGGCTACTAGTAGCAGTTATTTTTTCACGGCTACTAAACTCCAAAAAATCCCCTGCCATACCTGTAATGAATTCAGTCACATTACATGACGGCATAGAAACCTGTGCATTCTGCATCAGAATGTAATTATCAGCCCTGTAGCATCAGTTTCTAGGACAGGTGAACCTCATTTTCTGCTTGATGATTGGCAACTACCCTTAAAGGAACAGTAACACTAAAAAATGAAAGCTTTAAAGTAATAAAAATATAATGCACTGTTGCCCTGCACTGGTAAAACTGGTGTGTTTGCTACAGTAACACTACTATAATTTATATAATAAGCTGCTGTGTAGCCCATACCTCCCAAAATTTGAAAAACAAAAAGAGGGATTTGGCGCGCGCACTTTTGTGACCACGCCCCAATTAACACACCCCATTTTTTTCTAAAAATACTCCTTTTATATAGTTGAAATGGCGGGATCAGATGCAAATGTGCTATTCCCTCATACTGTACTACCTAAGGAAGCCCACAGAGCCCCCCCATACACAGTGCCCTTCATACACAGAGCCCCCCCATGTACAGTACCCCCCATACACAGTACCCCCATACACAGTACCCTTTATACACAGAGCCCCCCATACACAGTGCCCCCCCATACACATAGGCCCCCCAAACACAGAGGCCCCCCAAACACAGAGCCCCCCAAACACAGAGGCCCCCCATACACAGAGCCCCCCATACACAGAGGCCCCCCAAACACAGAGGCCCCCCAAACACAGAGCCCCCCAAACACAGAGGCCCCCCATACACAGAGCCCCCCATACACAGTGCCCCCCCATACACAGAGGCCCCCCAAACACAGAGCCCCCCAAACACAGAGGCCCCCCATACACAGAGCCCCCCATACACAGAGGCCCCCCAAACACAGAGGCCCCCCAAACACAGAGCCCCCCATACACAGTGCCCCCCCATTACACAGAGCCCCCCATACACAGAGGCCCCCCATACACAGAGCCCCCCTTACACAGAGCCCCCCATACACAGAGCCCCCCAAACACAGAGGCCCCCCATACACAGAGGCCCCCCCATACACAGAGCCCCCCATACACAGAGCCCCCCATACACAGAGGCCCCCCATACACAGAGGCCCCCCCAAACACAGAGCCCCTCATACACACAGCCCCCCATACACAGAGCCCCCCATACACAGAGCCCCCCAAACACAGAGCCCCCATACGCGCTCCGACTCCTTGCGCTGCTTCTCTCCTGTGGCTCCTTCTCCGGCGGTCCCTGGCCCTTTTATAAGGTTGCGCCCCGTGTGTACGTGTGACGTCATTACACACGGGCGCAACCTTATAAAAGGGCCAGGGACCGCCGGAGAAGGAGCCACAGGAGAGAAGCAGCGCAAGGATTCGGAGCGTTCATCCCGCTGTCACGGATCCTTCTATGAATGTCCCGCATTTCCGTAATCTATTACGAAAATGCGGGACATTCAGAGAACTATCCGGGACAGCGGGATGAGCTATAGAAAGCGGGACTGTCCCGCTTAAAGCGGGACAGTTGGGGGGTATGGTGTAGCCATGGGGGCAGCCATTCAAGCTGGAAAAAAGGAGAAAAGGCACAGGTTACATAGCAGATAACAGATAAGTTCTGTAGAATACAATAGTGTTTTATCTGTTATCTGCTATGTGCCTGTGTCTTTTCTCCTTTGAATGGCTGCCCCCATGGCTACACAGCAGCTTATTTATATAAATTATAGTAGACTTTCTGAAGCAAACACACAACTTTTACCGGTGCAGGGCAGTAGCACATTATATTTTAGTTACTTTTATACACTTTCATTTTTTGGTGTTACTGTTCCTTTAAGCAGCTTCCCAGAGCACACTGAGCATGTGCAGAGCCACTGACACTCCTAACAAGATCCAAGATACGGGGGGTTGCTGTACCCAACTATAATTATAGAGAGAGAGATAATTACAGTTGCAGAGATGCTGAACCTGTAGGTTGCTGCAGCAAAAATACAGCATGTGTACCCATATTCTGTTTTAGTTCTTTAAGCAGGATAACCTGAATCCCAGAAAATTAGACTCTATGGCTGATGCCACACAGGACTGATTTTCGGCCTATGGAAAAATGCAGGCCAACAATCAACCCCTATGCTGGCATCGCCTTCCTATCCTGTGCAGTCAGATATCGGCTCTGCAATTCAAGCTCCTTGATGCCAAATGCGAAAGTTTTCCGGCCAAAACATCAACAAGACATTTTCCAACTCTGTTGCAAAGTTTGACAAAGAACAGCAAGAACATGATTGAGGTTTTCAAAATAATTTTAGACAGACGTGCGCGGTGCATTATGTATTTTTGTATAACACATCCCCTTTCATTTCGGGGTCTTTTTCTCTGCGGCAGAGCCTCTTGTCACAAAAACTCAGCCCTAATTTACTGCAGGTACCGCTGTTTCCACTTCTAAACCGCCGTGTTTACAGCCCGCGGCGAGAGCCTTTCCTTGGCTAACAAAAAAAAAAGACTTATTCAGAATTAAACAACCCCCTCTGTTTCCTTTAAGGCCCACTCAGTCGCACAATACAGGCAAATGGGCCCGATCCTTGATGGACAGCGCAGCAATATAATCCAACCAGAGCAGCCGCATTGTAACTATTGTGATACCTGAGCTAAGAGCATGTAATTTAAAACAGTGTGAGCAATTCTTATTAAATTATACCATGCAGCAAGTTGTAGTTGTTGGCTGATTCGGAGCAACACAAAAGCTTCGCACAAAGACTTAAATATAACGTCCGTTAAAAAAAGAGAGAAAAAAAAATCACAATGGAAGGAAAGGAAAATGACTGAAAGCGGCTGGAAGGGACCTCGATTCTGGAATTTTTATGTTAAACAGGCCAAGTTTCATTTTTGTTTTTTTAAACTTAAAGAGAAAGTCGATGTGTTGTAGGCAGCAATGGCCTCTATTTATTTTTATTTTTGTATATTTTTATTTCTGTGTTATTTACATAAGTTTATTGTTTATAAGCCACAATTTTCTGCCATATTGTGTTTTTGGCCTACTCAGTGGGGCAGATTTACTAATCCACGAATCGGAATTCCGAAAGGGAAAAAAAATCGTATTGGAAACAAAATTTTTCGATTTTTCGAACTTGTCGTGACTTTTCTGGCGCCGCCGCGACTTTATTGTATTTTGCGCGATTATTTTGTTGCCGTCGCGATTTTTTCGTATTGCGCAATAGTAAACGCCGGAAAAACCAATCCGATTTTTTCGCGACGGCAACAAAAAAGTCGCGGAAAATATACGAAAAAGTCGTGACGGCGACGAAAAAATCACGGGACATACGAAAAAGTCACGACGGCGACGAAAAAGTCGCAAAAATACCGATCATTACGAAAAAACGCATTCGGACGCCTTCGGACCGTTCGTGGATTAGTAAATCTCCCGCAGTATGTCCAATACTTTGCCACTATAGACACTTTCTGCCCAATTCAGCATACAAAGCATAAATCATAAAAATAAATCCTGCCCTTTGGGTGCTGCCTTCACCCATTTGATGAGTTCCCTCCCTAAACTGGGCCCCTTGTGGATTACCAGTAAGAACACAAATGGTTGGGGGGGGTCACCCCTGTACTCACAATACTTCTTTGGGGGAATTTCTCAGCTTCCTCAGGCTTTCTCAGTTCCGCAGTGACAATCATTCGCTTGGTCACAGGCTCCCTCTGCTCCGTGCAATGGCAGGCAGCACCCCCAGCCCCTCTGGGAGTCCCCAGAAAATAATTCACTCTACCATTTAAAATGTTATTCTTGAACCAACAAATGTATTTATTTAGCTGTAATATTGGTGTGTAGGCGCCATCTCAGTGCATTGTGCCTGAGTCTGAGCTTTCAGAAGGAGCCAGCGCTACACATTAGAACTGCTTTCAGCTAACCTATTGTTTCTCCTACTCCCATGTAACTGGAGGAGTCCCAAGCCGGACTTGGATTTCTTACTATTGAGTGCTATTCTGATACCTACTGGGAGCTACTATCTTGCTCCCTTCCCATTGTTCTGCTGATCGGCTGCTGGGAGGGGGGCGGATATCACTCCAACTTGCAGCGCAGCAGTAAAGTGTGACTGAAGTTTATCAGAGCACAGGTCACATGGCTGTGGCACCCTGGAAAATGAAGAATATGTGACATGTCAAAATTAAATATAAAAAATCTGTATGTATTTTTGAAAAACAGATTACAATGCAGGATTCTACTGGAGAAGTTCTATTAACTGATGGGTTTTGAAAAAAAACATATTTTCCCATGACAGTATTCCTTTAAATACCTTTATACAGGACAGCCTTCCTGCGGAAAGTGAGCTCTAGTGATGAGCTAATTCTTTTGGCAGGCATGGATTCACAGCGAATTTCCGCCATTTCGCCATTGGTGAATTGTTTAGCGAAACTTAGCAGAAAAATTTGTTGCGCGGAATTGTTTTTGTCGCGAGTCAAATTGGGTACGGTCGCGTCAAAAAAGGCGTGGTTGTGTAAAAAAAAAATGTGCAGGCGACAAAAAAATAGGCACGGGTGTGAAAAAAAAATTGCGTTTCGCAAATTTTATAGCGCGGCGAAACGTGACAGCTCATCACTAGTGAGCTCCAATATGTGAGTTGGACCACTGGAATGGACCGCCTGGTCTGCTTGTTCCTTCCAGAACACTATAGCTTCCTGGCCCAGACAACAAAACCCTTACAATAGAGAAAGCATTCTCTGTTTAGTAACAAATCTAGAATTGTTTTTACATTTCATTTTTATTTTTCTAACAATGAATGGTTAATAACCAATAATACATGTATTTTTATAAGTTCCATTGCATTTTTATGTGCGTATCAGAGATTTTGGTGCAGAATGTGCTCCGATACCCACATTTTGTTAGAGAAATCACACAGCTCGCTAAGCAGATGTTTTTGCCAAATGTTCAAGAACCATTATTGTCTTCAGCCAACTGCCTGTGGAACTGCTGATGGAGGTGACGCTTTATTTCTTTATTTATTTGCTTCAGTTTGCTTCACTGCACAATTTTCATATTATGTGATATCCTAAATCAGCATTTCTTTAAACTCAGTAGCAGCTAATGATAAGTAACAAGGAGAAACGCCATGGCGATCATTTGCATAAAAATTAAAAGATATCCAAAGGGCTTTTTGCAAAACAACACAAAAACACATTGATTCTAAGCAAACGGATGTGTCTGTGGAGGGGAATCTGAATTCCGTTAGATCAGAGATTTACATGCATGTCTGTGTATGGCTTATTAAATCTATAGATAATGACTTTCAAAAGGGTCTTTGTAAATCCAGTTTACAGTCTCAATGATCCCATTTGTGAGGTTAAAGAAATATAGTCCCTTGTGCAATCAGATGAGGTGCCAGCAGTACCCAAGGTCTATGGCACACAGTGTATGCTCTCACCCCAAATCCCCCCCTAACTGGCCTTCAGGCTGGGCCCCCTTAGCTCATAACAAGGTTACAGATATATATAAACATTGGGGTAACAGTCACCCTACTATAGTTCCAGGGGTACCCAGGGCACAAATAAGCACTCACCCCAAATCCCCCCCTAACTGGCCTTCAGGCTGGGCCCCCTTAGCCCATAACAAGGTTACAGATATATAGAAACATTGGGGTAACAGTCACCCTGCTATAGTTCCAGGGGTACCCAGGGCACAAATAAGCACTCACCCCAAATCCCCCCCTAACTGGCCTTCAGGCTGGGCCCCCTTAGCCCATAACAAGGTTACAGATATATAGAAACATTGGGGTAACAGTCACCCTGCTATAGTTCCAGTGGTACCCAGGGCACAAATAAGCACTCACCCCAAATTCCCCCCTAACTGGCCTTCAGGCTGGGCCCCCTTAGCTCATAACAAGGTTACAGATATATAGAAACATTGGGGTAACAGGTACCCTGCTATAGTTCCAGGGGTACCCAGGGCACAAATAAGCACTCACCCCAAATCTCCCCCTAACTGGCCTTCAGGCTGGGCCCCCTTAGCTCATAACAAGGTTACAGATATATAGAAACATTGGGGTAACAGGTACCCTGCTATAGTTCCAGGGGTACCCAGGGCACAAATAAGCACTCACCCAAAATATCCCCCTAATTGGCCTTCAGGCTGGAGTCCCCATATGGTTTTTGACAGATAAAATACAGTACGAGGGCAGGGAGGTGGAGGTTTGCAGCCCCGGTGGGCCCCTGATGCCCTAGTCCGACACTGACCTTATCCAAGGCACCACTCCTGTAGGGCAAATAGCTACCACCAAGATAAGTCCTTGCTGTCATAGAACAAAAAGTATGTTCACTCTTAATACAGTAGAAAAGCATAATGCCTTCTCTTCATAATAGACGCGTAAATAACCCCATGTCATCAGGGAGGTATTAACCCAATACTGACTTATTTCACTTTACAGTTCAAAGTTAAAATGAGTCAAGATTAGACCTTACGTTCCTAATAACCTCATCAGGGGTTAGTTACATTAGCACCCCCTACCCAGCCCCTGGCTCTAGAAACCTTCTAAAGATGGCTACCACGTTTAATCCTATAGGCAGATGACTCTTTAGGTGTAGCTTGCTCTTGAATATGATTGCATTGTGCAGCACTCGTCCTTCCATGATATGTATATGATGGCTTGTACTCAAAAAGCAACGTGGGTCATGCTTTGTTCCCTCTGTATATCCCTGAGGGCAAGCAAACATTATCCAATGGGTTCCATGGGTCATGCTACCTTCTTGCTGTACAACACTGGGGGCCCTGGTCGGAAGGAACTTACAAAGGGGATTCAGATGGCCAGGCAATGGGATATCATGGGATATCAGAGGCTTCTGCTGTGGAACTTGCATGAAAATTCTGCTGCAAAGAAACAAGACACACGCAGAGGAAAAAAAATCTAAACTGTTCTTTCCAATCCCATGAATATTGACACCCAAGCAGTAGATGGAAAGAGCTGCAGAGTTAAAGCCTGCAGCCCAACGATTCGTCATTGTCACTTCTGAAATGTTCGGCGTTGTTAAGGAAATTGTAAGTGTGAGGCAAAGCCGCCCGTGACCGCCACATGACAAGGATACAGGGGTACGAGGGTGTTTGTGACTAAAAACAGAGGTTTTATGTGTCCTATTATCTGCCCGGCAGGAATCATAAATAACTCTGACACGATTCTTATTTTTTTTATTTTATTTTTTATTTTTTTTTTGTTTTTCCGTTGCCTGAGAAAGTCCTTGACCATGTCTCCCCCCCGACTGAGGCTCCTTTTGCCGTCCGTTAGGGGCGCCAGGCAGCATGATGATAGATAATACTGTACAGCAAGTGACAGGCGGATAGATTTTTCAGTTTGTGCTGGGGAAAGAATCAGATATGCTGTATAAAGCAATAATAAGGCACCGTCGCATAACCACACACACAAGCAAAAAACACGATTTTAACTCGTACCCTACGGCGCAGAGCCAGAGCCCCCTGTCTTGTCGTCAAGTTCATTCTTACAGCAACTGTATTTTTGTGCATAATTATCACTTTCGGAGAAATCACATTGTATAAGAAAGACTGGAGCTTCCTGGGAAATTCATTATACTATTAAAGGGAAATATAACGTATAAGTAGGGATTTTCATTTACTTTTTATCTGGAGTCATGATCCAGAAACCCACTATTCGAAAGTTTCCACATTCGGGAATACCACAAGTTTTGTTTTTTAACTAACATACTTATCTGACATACATAGTACCGTATATACTCGAGTATAAGCCGATCCGAATATAAGCCGAGGTACCTAATTTTACCTAAGAAAACTGGAAAAACTTATTGACTCGAGTATAAGCCTAGGGTGGGAAATGCAGCAGCTACTGCTAAGTTTCAATAGTCAAAATAAATACCCATAAAATTACATTAAATGAGGCAACAGTAGGATATATGTTTTTAAATATTTACAGTAAACTAGCTCAATCAGCAACCAAGCTAAAACACAAAGAGTTAAAATCCTTGAAAACTATATATAGTTTATATAGAATATAAAGTGCAATGTCCAGTGCAGAATAGGACAATTGAGGATGGTAGATGAAGATGAATTTGGGAGTGGGCCAGGGCACTGGAGGGTCTGGTTGCGGGTGGCCTAATTTACACACAAAGGACAGAGGGTGCTAGTCTAGAGGGACCCATGGCACCCGACTCGAGTATAAGCCGAGGGTGACTTTTTCAGCACATTTTGGGTGCTGAAAAACTAGGCTTATACTCGAGTATATACAGTATCTCTCTATACAAGCTATGGACTATCTTAGAGAGAAAACTAAAGCCTAACTAAAGCAGTAGGGCAGAAATGTTGTACATTATGTCTGGTGCTTCTGTTCCAGCTCAGGGCAACCCCAGCCCTTTAGCAGGGAAGATCTGTGCCCCTGAATATGCCCCCAGTAGCCCCCCATCTTCTTTTCGGCTGCTGTCACTTACCTGAGCTTAGGGCCCGACTCACAATATACTGTATATACAGAATATAAATTCCACAATTTCTAATTAATACATATAATTACTACATGGCAGCTCTGAGACCAGTGCAACTATCATCAAAATTTAATAATCAGACCTGTAGCATCAGCTTATATTTCAGGCCAGCCTTGATTTCTGCTTGACGACCCCTAAGCTCAACCTCCCAGCTGCTCCGAGCGTACTGAGCATGTGAGTGTCACTGACACTTCCAACAAAAGCCAAGATGGGGCGCTCCTGTGATAACTGTAAAGACCTGGATCATTGCTGCTATAAAGATGCTGAAACTGGTGCAGTAAGTTCAGTGGCTTCTTGTAAAGGTGAAGACAGACAGAGCTACTAGTAGCAGCTACTTGTCATCGCTACTAAAATAGACAATGCTGATCATTTACTGATAATTGTCTCTACGTGTGTTTTAGCAGAGGCAATTCTTGGTATTGTCTATGGCAGGGGATTTTCTGGCATTAAGCAAATTGACAAGTAGCTGCTACTAGAAGCTCAGTGTGTCTTCACCCAAAGGGCCACCAAAGCAAGTTTATATTCAAAGATAACTTTTGTTTGGGGTCCAGCTGCGCACAGCATTGATGGGCATAAGGCCTAACTGCCTGGCATAGTACTGGTGGTATATACAGGGCCAATTTTATCTGAATGCTGAGCAAATCAGAGCAGAGGACAGGAGGTTGTCCTCTATAATACAATGAATACTTCCAAATATAAAGGCAATCTAAAAAAGAAAGTTTAGTTACCCTTTACTGGAATACATTCCTTTAGTAAATAGTGAAATATGAGAAAACAAGACACAATTTTGTAAACTTGCAAGTAGCCAATTAATATCAAATGGAAACGCCAGAAGTCTGAGTAAGACTTATATGTTTATACTAATAATAAATCCTTAATTTGTTCTTAAATGTTTTCAGCCACATTCATTTTCACATATATTGCTTGAATAATGTTTCCACGTTCCCGTGTGAAAAAATTCATGCAATTGTTTTAATTACCAGGAGCGATGTTTGCCAGTATTGAGTGGGTAATATAAACACCAGCGTATGACCTCAGTTATTTGGGTAATTCCACTCATCACAGTTCCATGAGGAATGCCATCGTGTATGCTATGGCATAAATAAAGTATAAATCAGTATTTCGCTACAGTGATTATTCCCATAAGGTGTTGCCGTAATGAATTTAGGGAGAGTAAAAAAAGGTTAAAAAATGTTTTACAGAATTAAAAGTGTTTAACAGGTTTTTAACTACATCAAGGCTCATTTACAAGAAACTGCTCTAATCAGACACATATTGCTATTTTTACCCATAATGCAGCTCTGGTTTTTAGAATTTTAGAATTCTAGCATAATAGTGGGCACCGATTAAGTAGTGTGCACTGCAACTTGTAACCAATCAAAGCTCACACTGGGCTCAAACTGGGCAAACTTGCATTATGGCGTATTATTTTCTAGTCAGTAGTAATGAGCAAATCTGTCCGAAAAATTCTTGAATCTTTGAAAAGAGTCACGAAGTGGCGAAAAATTTTCAAAACGCAAAAAAAGGTTGCGGGGTAAAAAAAAAAATGTTATGCTTGCATCAAGAAAAATGGCATCCGCAACAATTTTTTGATGCAAGCATTAAAAAAATTACGCAGCAAATTTTCCAACAGTTAATTTTGCCGTCCATTTTGCGAAAAAAATTCGCCAATGGCGAAACGTGGAAATTCACAGAGAATCCATGCCTGCCGAATTATTTCTCCCAACACTACTAGCAAATATATTAATCTTAAATTTCATTGAATTTTACCACATTATGAAATTTTAAGCATCAGTTCGGCCAATGGCGAATTTCCGCATTTCGTAGTGGAAAAATTGGTCGCGTGACAAAAGAAGTCACAGTCGCGTCAAATTGCCAGCAGTCATGTCAAAATAGGCCTGGTCGCATCAAAATTGGCACAGTCGCAATGAAATAGACACGTGTAAAAAAAGAAACCGGCGACAAAAGACACGGGCGACAAAAGAAGACGTGGGCAACAAAAACTTTTTTGGGAATTTTTCGCCGTTTTGCGAATTTTTCTGCCGTTCAGTGAATTTTCTGGCAAAACGAAATGGGACACTCCTTCACTCATCACTAATTGTGAACCTTCAAGATAGAATTAACCCAAATCAAGTGCTAGAAAATGATGTAACAAATAGGATAACACATGGTAACGACTCACGTAAATCAAGAATAGTCGTGTAAATTCCAGATAAAAACGTATATATCCGATTCCAATTTTTTTCAATGGTATCTTGGAAGCTGGAAAGATGATCGATTCAAGTTTAATATATAATAAATCTGATGAAATCTTCAAATTGTTCTAGAAAATGAATCCCGCTAAAAAGTTGCCCAACATTGATCCAAAACTCTTGTCACTAATCAAATTCAATTTGGATTTTCCAGATAAATTTTAAAAAATCTGGAAAATTTGAATTTAAAAACACTTTGTCAACAAAAACCTAGGAGTTTCTAAAGCAGTCACTGGGAGGTGTATTTGTAAAATAAATGCTATTTTGTTTATTTATTTTTTTAAATTTAAAAATTGTAAATCAAAACAAATTCACTCCCCCTCCCATCAGAATGTGTGATCTGAGCTACCAGCAGCTAGAGCTGCAGCAGGAAGCTATGAACACCAAGCTAAAATGGCAGCTGCACTCTTAAACAAACAGAGACAGCTTCTAGGGCTCTTTACTCAGGTATGGTAAAGCTTTCTGCAGAAAAAATATATTGTTCTAGGTGGCACTAATGTGGCAAATCTATTCGCAGTAAAATGCCAAAATGACTTTGCTTCTGCTTTAATTACTTGCTTGTCGTGGTGCCTGTTTTCATAGTAAAGATGGTGTACACCTATGAGTGTGGTGTCAACAACTGCATTAATGTTGGATTCACTTGGTGTAAGTCAGTTAGGCCCACGGATATAACCTGCCTGGGGGAATCCTGGACTTATTGCTTTGAGATCCATGTCATCAGAATATACTGATTGGACCCATTGGTGTTCTCTGCAAAGTTGCTAGGGGCATGTATGGGCACAGGTACCTTGTGAATAGCGTCAGCGTGAGCTCAATTTTGCTATGTAAATGAGCCCAACGAAAAACAGCAGTTTGGGGCAATAATCTCTTATTTTTAAGTACGTAGCCAGAGCATCACAGTTTCCATTTCCTACAATCAGTCTTATTCTGTGACCGGGGCAATCCTTATTCTGTGACTGGGGCAATCCTTATTCTGTGATCGGGGCATTCCTTATTCTGTGACCGGGGCAATGCTTATTCTGTGATCGGGGCAATCCTTATTCTGTGACTGGGGCAATCCTTATTCTGTGACTGGGGCAATGCTTATTCTGTGACCGGGGCAATGCTTATTCTGTGACCGGGGCAATGCTTATTCTGTGACCGGGGCAATGCTTATTCTGTGACCGGGGCAATGCTTATTCTGTGACCGGGGCAATGCTTATTCTGTGACCGGGGCAATGCTTATTCTGTGACCGGGGCAATGCTTATTCTGTGACCGGGGCAATGCTTATTCTGTGACCGGGGCAATCCTTATTCTGTGACCGGGGCAATCCTTATTCTGTGACCGGGGCAATCCTTATTCTGTGATTGGGGTTCCCCTAAAGGAAAAGGAAAGCTATAAACCATGGGTTCCATTAGTCTCTATGGAATTCTTGGAATCAATCATTTTTCGAAGTAACCCAGTAAAGCATGCAATTCCCATTCCCCCCCTAACAAGACTCAATACAGAACTGAGAATATTAAACCGTGGTCATTTCAAAAGGTGCAACCAAAAACAAAAATAGGTTTTTCTTTTTATTCTAGGGAGCAGATATTTATTGCTCTACCTGAGCGGGGCCAACGAGCAGAGCATCAATCACTGGGCAGGATGTGTCGCCAAGGCCCCGATGAATGATGACAATCAATTCCTTGTCGGTTTCACATGGCTTTGATCAATCAATGCACTCTAGGTGAACTGAAGATAAGTATTTCTGAGCTGATATCTACATTTCCAGTGGAAGTTGTAAGAGGATCAGACATGGGGGGGGGGGGTATAGGTGGAGGCAAATTAAAAACACCTGCTGTTTGGTATATAAATAAAAATGCTGCAACAAAAGATCAATAGTTTCATATGGAAATTGGGTATTATTCTCTTCCTAGTCTCTTACTTTTTTATCAATAACTCAATACAAGCTATGGAGGTACTCAACCAAGAATGAGTCTAGAGGCGCTACACCTTCAGCTGGAAAAAAATCTGTACCCCTGAAGATATGAAGACACACCATTAACCCCCCGTATTCTTTACTCCTGATTCCCAGCACATGCTCTGGGCTGCTGTCACTTACCTAAACGTTGGGACCCATTCACAATATACAGAAACAGTGCATACTACTAGTGAGGAAAAAGTTGCGGTAGCATCAAAAAAGTTGCGATCGCGTAAAAAAAAGTCGCCGTCACATCAAATACATTGTGGTTGCATCTTGGTAGACTCAAAGTTGGTAGACTCTTTGAAAATGATGAGTATGATGATGAGATTGTGATTGCTTTTTCAACTCGACAAGGTATAAATTCAAATTCAACTCAATCATTGCTGTATTTATAAAATGTTACGATAATGCTTGAATTGTTCATATGAACATTTTGAGTTTCCATTCCTGAATTTTTCGAGTTGAAAATTTGAGTTTAAATGGAAGTTTGTTTCCATGAATCCTTGAATTATTTTTCCCAAACAGGAATTGCCCCAGCAGCCATTTAAGGAGCATTGGCACTCATTCTTGAAACTGGGTGAAACAGAAAACAATTATGGGGTTGACTTCCCCTTGAAAACGTGTGAAATAGAAAACAGTGAGGGGATTAGCTTCCTCTTGAAGCTGGGTGAAACTGAAACCAATGAGGGGATTATTTCCCCTTGAAGCTGGGTGAAACTGAAAACAATGAGGGGATTAACTTCCCCTTGAAACTGGGTGAAACTGAAACCAACGAGGGGATTAACTTCCCCTTGAAACTGGGTGAAACTGAAAACAATGAGGGGATTAACTTCCCCTTGAAACTGGGTGAAACTGAAAACAATGAGGGGATTAACTTCCCCTTGAAGCTGGGTGAAACTGAAAACAATGAGGGGATTAAGTTCCCCTTGAAGCTGGGTGAAACTGAAAACAATGAGGGGATTAACTTCCCCTTGAAGCTGGGTGAAACTGAAACCAATGAGGGGATTAAGTTCCCCTTGAAGCTGGGTGAAACTGAAAACAATGAGGGGATTAACTTCCCCTTGAAACTGGGTGAAACTGAAAACAATGAGGGGATTAACTTCCCCTTGAAGCAGGGTGAAACTGAAAACAATGAGGAGATTAACTTCCCCTTGAAACTGGGTGAAACCGAAAACAATGAGGGGATTAAGTTCCCCTTGAAACTGGGTGAAACTGAAAAACATGAGGGGATTAACTTCCCCTTGAAATTGGGTGAAACTGAAACCAATGAGGGGATTAACTTCCCCTTGAAACCGGGTGAAACTGAAAACAATGAGGGGATTAACTTCCCCTTGAAGCTGGGTGAAACTGAAAACAATGAGGGGATTAACTTCCCATTGAAACCAGGTGAAACTGAAAACAATGAGGAGATTAACTTCCCCTTGAAACTGGGTGAAACCGAAAACAATGAGGGGATTAAGTTCCCCTTGAAACTGGGTGAAACTGAAAAACATGAGGGGATTAACTTCCCCTTGAAATTGGGTGAAACTGAAACCAATGAGGGGATTAACTTCCCCTTGAAACCGGGTGAAACTGAAAACAATGAGGGGATTAACTTCCCCTTGAAGCTGGGTGAAACTGAAAACAATGAGGGGATTAACTTCCCCTTGAAACTGGGTGAAACCGAAAACAATGAGGGGATTAAGTTCCCCTTGAAACAGGGTGAAACTGAAAACAATGAGGGGATTAACTTCCCCTTGAAGCTGGGTGAAACTGAAAACAATGAGGGGATTCAATTCTCATTGAAAGTTCACAGACTATTCTATTCCTCTACTATTCTAAGCCTCCATAGGACACAATGGTACTTGACAGATCAAAGATTTTTTTTTTCTTGACAAAAAAAGTTAACTAAACATTAATAAATCACAAATTATGGGAGTTATTTTCGAAAATCTCGAATTTTTCGGGAAACAATAACGAAAACCAATTCATAAATCACAAAATTATCTAGAAGTAAGAAAAAATCCGACTTTATCTCAAAATTGCTTAGTAAATGAGCCCCTAAGTGATTTTTCAGGATTTTAGTTATTTTAACAAAGAGTTTTCGGCGGAATGCTATCAGGTAGATTAAAGAATTGTTGTAGAAAATAGCAATATCTGCATTTTTTTTTTTTACACAAAATCAAGAATGTAATCTATTTTTTTCTTTATGTCATGGTTTCGGGTTTGTAAATCCATCTCCAAACAGACAGGGAAATGGGAAACTTCACTAGGCAACGACTTGTCTAATGTTCTACTTTTTACACATTTGATACATTCCGAGTGCAGCTATCTAGTCAGATTCTATTTGTCCTTTTGCTGGAGTCACTATTGCAGGAAATTACTGTCTTCCACACCTAGATTAACTTGATTGAAAAATGCACCACTTTCACTCAATGGTCCGTAAATCAAAACCTAAGTATCCCCAACAGCATCAACATGATATGGCTTCATTTCCTTAGCTCTACCTCTGATCATCGGAACAGCCGGGGACGAGAAGAGAATACTGATATTAAACTTTTCTACCATTGCAGCAGTTTATTTAGAGCCATTACACTGAGTTGCTCTGGTCTGGGAAATTTCAGTCATCTCCCCCCTCCAAAGATTTATATTTGTTTTTATTCATCAACTTTTTTTTAAAAAGGGTAAAAACAATTACTGGGTAATTTAAAAAAGGCACCAGGTGTAAGAACACCTACCTCCTTGGGGTAGAAAAGAGTCAAAGTGAAAAAGATTGTAGAAATGTTACTACATCTACAGACATTTGAGTAGGTAAATGTCGCACTTTTTAAACAGGGGGCCAGTCAGTGTCGGACTGGCCCCCCAGGATACCAGGAAAACTCCCGGTGGGCCAAGGTGTCAGTGGGCCCTCCTGCTCCTGACCATTTGGCCTGTTTCATGGCCATTCCCTGTTTTGGAATGGGAACAAAGAGGAGAAATAGATGGAAGAATAGATGCTAGCATGTAAATAAAAGAGACTAGGAGAATAAAGAGATGGAAAGGAGGAAAAATAGTTTGGAGAGCCTATGATCTAAGGTTTTCTGGTGGGCCCCTGGGGTTCCAGTCCGACACTGGGGCCATAGTTCATGGTCCCTCAGATTGTTCGGGGGTCGGACTTTAGTCCTCAAACTAGCCCCCTCCCCTGCTCCCTGCTGCGTCCTCAAACTATGGCCCGCTCCCCACTGTATTCTCCCACTCCCTGTTCCCCCACTCCCTGCTGAGTCCTCCCCCAACCTGCTCCCCGCTGCATCCTCAAACTATGGCCCAATCTCTGCTGCGTTCTCCCACTCCCTGTTCCACCTCTCCCCGTTGAGTCCTCCCCCAACCTGCTCCCCGCTGCATCCTCAAACTATGGCCCGATCCCCGCTGCATTCTCCCACTCCCTGCTCCCCCACTCCCCACTGATTCCTCCCCCAACCTGCTCCCCACTGCATCCTCAAACTATGGCCCGATCCCCGCTGCGTTCTCCCACTCCCTGCTCCCCCACTCCCCACTGATTCCTCCCCCAACCTGCTCCCCGCTGCATCCTCAAACTATGGCCCGATCCCTGCTGCGTTCTCCCACTCCCTGTTCCCCCACTCCCCGCTGAGTCCTCCCCCAACCTGCTCCCCGCTGCATCCTCAAACTACGGCCCAGCTCCCTGTTGTGTCCTCAAACTACGGCCCAATCCCCGCTGCGTTCTTCCACTCCCTGTTCCCCCACTCCCCGCTGAGTCCTCCCCCAACCTGCTCCCCGTTGCATCCTCAAACTACGGCCCAATCCCCGCTGCGTTCTTCCACTCCCTGTTCCCCCACTCCCCGCTGAGTCCTCCCCCATCCTGCTCCCTGTTGCGTCCTCAAACTACGGCCCAATCCCCGCTGCGTTCTCCCACTCCCTGTTCCCACACTCCCCGCTGAGTCCTCCCCCAACCTGCTCCCCGCTGCATCCTCAAACTATGGCCCGATCCCCGCTGCGTTCTCCTACTCCCTGCTCCCCCACTCCCCGCTGATTCCTCCCCCAACCTGCTCCCCGCTGTGTCCTCCTGTTTCCTCCTGCTGCATCCTTGCGTCACGTCACCGTGATGAGACAGACAGGTAGTAGCCAGGGGTGAAGACACAGCAGGGGCCGGAAAAATTACCTTGGGGACCCATGGGCTATAGTTTGAGGACCCCTGACTTATATCAATTCACCAGGAGGCTGAGGCAAAGTCAAATAAAATCAAAAGAAGAAAAGGAAAACTGCTACTCCATTAGAGCCGTTGTCATCCTTTCCTTCTTCTGATTCTGTGATAGTGAAAGCCGCGGAGGCTATGCCCCTGAATTACATTCTGTTGTGTGTGTAACTAATAAGCAATGGTGAGTCTGGGTTGGGATCCTCCTTCCTAAGTCAAATCAATCATTAATGGTTATTTTATAAAACAGGTCAAGTTGGAAATACAGTATAAGTAAAGGGCTTATTTACCAATGCAGCCGCAATAGCGGTCAAGTAAAAATGGACACAGTTGTTGCATGCATTGACATCATTCATTAAAGCTCCTTGTATTCATTTCACCTTTCCAACTGCGCAGAACTGCACCTATTGATTGAGGGGAAGCTGGCAGCAATTCCAGGCTCCTTTCTGGGGGCTCCATCAAAAGGTACAGTAGAGTTGTGGCTAAAGAATGAGACACATTTTGATGCTGGGAACTGGAAAATTTAAGTGCAATTGAGTCAAATTGTTAAAATGCGTGGGGCACAACTCATTTTCACAGGCGCAATTACGCTACATTTATGGGAAAACACTGCAGATTTGGTAAAAAAGCACAATAGCTTCTGTCTGAAACTGCACTTAGCACCCCTATCATTTTCAAACTTTAGTTTTTTTATACATAGGGACCTTAATTCAAGTTTTAATCTCAGAAAACAGAGAGGAGTGGACAGGGCTCAACTGTCAGTCAGTTTTACAAAAATTGTTTGGTTTTTTTTGCAAGTTTCTTTAATCATGCAAAAACTTTGAATAAATAAACCCCATAATGTTTAATGAATAGACTAATTAAGCCTTTGTGAAGTGTGAGTAGCCATCAACCCTACTTCCCCTCCAACTTCCTGTATAATCCAGTAACTTCCTGTACAATCATAGAAAGACAATGAGTTCCTTTGGCTACATTTTACAAATTCCAGATCTGCTGGAACCAAGTAGCAGACTGCCGCCCTATGAGCCAATGATTGGCTGAATATCAGGGTCACTTCTGATATTTTGAATTATTTTGAAACATACGTGATAACATTTTCGAACTTTCTACCCTACATCGCTACAATAATTCATGTCAGCGGAATGCTAGAATGTTAGAGGTAGCAGCCCAAAAGTGGCTAGAATTTGCAATAACTGAGTTTAGTATTAACAATGAATATGTCTACAATACACAATTTTGACCAATAGACCTTGGAAACCCAGGGCTGACGCCCTCTTTGCATTACACCAAAGTCATCTCTGGCTGGCACAATACAAGATGACAGTTACTAGTGACGAGCAAAACTGGACCATTTTACTTAATTGAAAAGTACACAACAATTTTGCCAAATGCATTGGAGTCAGTGGGGCTCATTTATCAACACTGGGCAAATTTGCCCAGTGTTGATAAATGACCCCCAGTGGGTGTTTTTGTTGCTTTTTTTTTTTTTTTAGAAAAAAAACACAATCAAAAAAACAAAAAAAAGCATGTCAATATTCAGTAAAAGATCTGTATCCCTGCCAGTGACTGCTACTATATTATATATATTACTATACTATACTAATCAATGAGCCTGTCATGCCTTATACTGTATATCTCCCATTATGTCTGATACTTCTTCCATCTTCCCATCGCCCTTTCTATAACATAACAATCGATACATATTCGCAGTACTTCTCTTTTGACTTCCATTGTTCCATTGTCCTTACGAGGTATTTGATGGTAGCAGAGATCTCCGAGATACAGTCTGGCGCGAGCATTTGATACATCAAAAGAATTTCACCCTCCGCTCCAACTTCATTGAAAAACTCTGCAACTAAAAGTGCATGAAAATAATAGGACGGTAAATTACTCTTCGCCGCATACACAAAGTTGCTAGGGAACAAGTCATTTCCTTGCGAGCTGCCAGCACGATTACATTTGCAAACATTTGACAAGGACTGACCTTTGTCTACTCCTCGCTGTCTGCCAGTTACCAGGCATGGAGTAGCTTTGTAACTTGACGGACAGCCATGATGGGCAGATTTCCAGACAGTTTGCCGTGTGAATGGCGGAGCTCGCCTTGTCTCGAGATCTGCTAGGAATCAAGAAGTCTTTAAGTGAGTCCTTACATCGTAACTGTTTGAGAGAATAAAAGCTTCTACATTGACTGGTTTCAATGGAACTCGCAGTGATGAAGTGCGGAGCTGGATACGCCATTGTGTGTTTGCGAGTTATAAAGAGCAATATGTTTGTTGGAGAGTTCGGACCAGGAATCTAAAATCAATATGAGACATGAATAGAGGCTCACACACAGGTGTACATACAGTATATAATACGACTTTTTAAAAAAGTATATTTTACCCATGATTTTATCAGTTTATTATAACTTAGCACCCAAACAAAACACAAATGTATGTATGTATGTATGTATAACTTTATTTATAAAGTGCCACAAGGGTACGCAGCGCTGTACAGTCTTACAGAATACAAAATTACACACAGGGAGGACAAGGGATATAATAAATAAATATATATATATATATATAAGTGCCATGTGGTATGAGACACAGTAGGAAGGAGATTCCTGCCCCGTAGAGCTTACAATCTAAGTGCTTGGGTAACATACAGGCACAAACTGGAAGGTAAGAGTGCATCAGGTATGGGCATTTGCCATTAAGCGCAGGACTGGGCAAAATAATGTGGGGAGTGTTCCCCAAATCATTCAAATATCCATCATTTCTCATTTTTGTTTTACTTTCAAATTCGACTAAATTCATTTTCCTGAATGTCTGATATTTTCTAAAAAAAAAGTTGCAATTTAACGTTAGAAAAAGTCATGATTCTCGGACAAAACCCAGCAAATTACCAGCGAGATAAAATAACTTCAAGGAAAGGGAAGGGACCTTTGCTATTGACTTCTACACGAACGCGGTAAATTTTATCTGGCAATATGTCGAATTTCACATAATTTTTTCTCTGTGACTTAAACAAAAAAAAAAAAAAAAAACAGAATTGAATCTAAAATAAAAAATCAATGGTTAGCAAATGAGCCCCTGAGTGTTACCAACGCACTTGGTGAGTTTCGTGAGTGCAATTTACTTGTGGAGCAGCAGCAAAACAACTAGAAATATTTGGGGTCACCCCTGTGACTCCGCTTACTGGTTCTTAACCAGATAGTTCAGCCATAAGGCTTTATTATCACTGGCAGCAGACAGCACCCAAGCTCCTCTGGGAATTCCTTCCATGGGCAGGTAGGCTTTCTGCTCTCTGTCCTGCTTAGAGGGATCATCCTAAAATAACAGACAGCATCAAGGTTGCAGGAGATGGATACCCCAACCTTACTGCTTAACTGATCCATTTCCTTCATTTGACCTTTTGGGGACAAATATCCAGTTTGTGGATTTTAAAGGACACAGCCTTAATTAGAATCAGAACAAAACTACAAGTCAAAGATTTAAATATAAAGTAATTGTGGTTGCCAAGAATAGCCACCATATAGCTTCCTGGGCTTCCTGACATGATAGCCACACAACTCCCAGGGTTCAGGTTGTACCAAACCTGCAACAAACCGATAGCTGTGACAGTATTGATAGCCTAAATATGTGTGGGTGCCATGATGGAATAAAGGCTTTTTAACTTTATTTTTTACCATATGGTGCTGTCTTTTACATACATTACACATAAAGCCTAACTTTGCTTTCCCAACCAACAACTGCTTGGTCTTTTTAACTATTTTTCTGTTCTTAACTGTAAAATACAGAGTAGAGCAGCAGAGTTGCTGCGCCCAATCTGGTGCCACTTTGGTTTTCAATGAAAGAGATCCAAAGAAGCGTCAGATATTGCCTTCCAACCCGAAATGTTGGGCGGAAAAAAAAAATTGTCATCCGTGACTATTCTTTTGACACCCACGACTATTCTTGCAACAATTTTTGGACACGCGGTGAATTTTTCCGCAGTGAATTTTTTTCATCTGTTTCACAAAACAATCCGCCAATGACGAAACGCAGAAATTCGCCGTGAATCCATGCCTGCCGAAACATTTTGCCCATCACTAGTCATTGGTTGTAAGGGAAGAGAAAGACCTGTGGAGGGAGCTGAGGTCCCTCTCCCTTTTTATCTAGCCACTGGAATTGAAACTGTGAAGGAAAACGTGATCTAGAAAGTGAATAGTTCAATATTTGAAAGTAGTGATGAGCGAATCTGACCCGTTTCACTTCGCCAATAAATTCGGCAAAAAATTCACGAAATGGCGAAAATGTTGCACGGAAAAAAAATTGTCACGGGCGACTATTCTTTTGACGCCTGCGACTATTCTTGCAACAATTTGGACGTGCGACTGTGTTTTTTTGACGCCTGCGACTATTCTTGCAACTATTCTTATGACTATTCTTGCGATAATTTGGACGTGTGACAATTCTTTTGACACCTGCGACTATTCTTGTGACAATTTGGACGTGCAACTGTTTTTTTTTTACCCCTGCAACTATTCTTGCGACAATTTGGATGTGCGACTGTGTTTTTTTTACGCCTGCGACTATTCTTGCAACTATTCTTATGACTATTCTTGCGATAATTTGGACGTGTGACTATTCTTGCGACAATTTTTGGACGCGCGGCAAATCTTTCTGCAGCGAATTTTTTCATCCGTTTCACAAAACAATCCGCCAATGGTGAAACATTTCGCCCATCACTATTTGAAAGGATTGCCCCCTGGTCTTGTTTCCTTCCAGGCCTCGGCACCCCGGTCTGTTACTGGTTAGGCCCTGTACATCCCCAGTAGTTGAGTGTGGAAGCCAAACACCTAATACGACGACATTGCAACCTGTCTGGTGAGTGCTGTCTGTAACTTACACAAATTATAACGAAAATGACAAAATTTCCCATAAAAACACTTCAGATTCAACTTTGTAATCATCCCACAATATTGCTTTAATAAGTCCATTTCCTTTCTCGCTAACGATTTTGTGCCAAGGACGTGACAAATTATTTACAGAATTTAATAATTGCAGCTTTTCTCAGAAGTGACAAGAAAACAATCTCGGCACGAAACTCCTCCGTGAGAATGGGGGGGGAAACGCACATTGACATTAAAAAAAGACTGTCCAATTAAAGGTTGTGCAATTAATTAAGTGCGCATTCTGTAAATCTCCACCAAGGAGAATATTCATCAAACCCATGAAATATGACCTATCTCGTCCCAGAGCCAAACACATTTAGCAAAAAAAAGATGAAAATTGATGGCAACATTATTACAAGTAAAGTGCTGGTAGAGCAAGACGGGGACAGGTGCGCGCTGATTGGGCAGCAGAAGGTTCACCTTATAGATAGAGACATTCATCTTCTGCTGGAGTTTGTAAAACTTCTTCATCTTTAGTCCCTGAAGTGCCATAGACTCTATAATGAGCTTCAGTCTTGTGACGTCTCCTCAGTCATTGCCCATGTACCAAATAATATGGAAGAACACTTTGGGCCTTCAAAGAGAGCTGTTGAGCCAAAAGCCCGCCTAGCTGTCTAAAACTGCTGATATCTCAAAAACCACTGAAAACAGGATATTAATGCACATGGCAAAAGTACTCAGGGGACCACTGGGAGTAAGATTTATTTATTTATTATTTTTTGGGTTAAGTTTCTCTTTAGTTTATTTTTTAATGTAAGTCATGTCATGTTTTAGAATAGGGTCAACAGTAGTGATGAGCGAATCTGTCCCGTTTCGCTTTGCCAATAAATTCGCAAATATTTCAAAAGATTCGCAAATGGTGAAAATGTCGCGCAGAAAAAAAATTGTCGCCCGCGACTATTCTTTTGACACACGACTATTCTTTTGACCCCTGCGACTATTCTCGCGACAATTTTGGACGTGCGACTATTCTTTTGACCCCTGCGACTATTCTGGCGACAATTTTGGACGTATGACTATTCTTTTGACCCCTGCGACTATTCTTGTGACAATTTTGGACGTGCGACTATTCTTTTGATGCCTGCGACTATTCTTGCAACTATTTTTGCAACAATTGTCCGCACAACTATTCTTTTGAATAACACACAGGATGGGCCTCTGCTGTGTGGCAGGATCAAGGGGAAGGTAGTGCAACTACAACCCACTTAAGCTGTGTACAAAAGTAATGAAATAAAGGACTCCAAAGGGTTCTTGCAGCTCAAACAGAACTGGTTTTATTTGCCAAGACAAATGATTCACAGGGATAAACACAAAATGATAGCACAACATAGATTTAGAGCAATGGATTGGCAGGTTCAATGCATAACAAGTGAAATACTGGTGCACTACTTAATGTACAGCACTGCGGAATATGTTGGTGCTTTATAAATAAATGTTAATAATAATAATAATAATACTGTGGAGAGTAGCTTGGGCAGTAAAAAATGTCCTTGGGGTTTCTATCTCTGGTGGTCCGGATCCCATACAGCAGACGTGGATCAGGGAAAATAAATCTATGCCTGATACCCTTGTCACTACTGTGGTACCTTCACTAAGGCAGCAGAGCCTGTAAAGGAGAATACTCACAGCTATCTCTCCCGGTTGGAGCAAAGAAGCTGCTCTTGCTAGCTAATTCTGATCTGACTTACTTTCCTAGAAAGTGCTATAACATATATCTATCCTGCACTAACCAATCCTAGGTCATGGGGTCCCTTTGGCTTTCTCTATGGCCAAACACGTCTGGGTCGTGTGGATCCCAGGCTTCCTGGAGTGTATCCACATAGATCAACAGCTGAAGGCCAGGAAGGAAGATCCACCCCTAACCAAACACTCTGTTAAAGTGTGGCAGGAAGTGGTCATAAGGCATATGGCCAATAAAATATAATACAATATGTAAAAAGGAAAAAGAGATACTTGGGCTTCTGCCCAGTAACAATGGAAATAAGGAAGGTAGGATTAAAAGCTATAGGGATTTTTAACCTTTAGGTTCCTGCACATACTTATTTGCTACACTGGCTGGACTGCCCACCCTACGGGTTATAGCATTGGTTTTATATACAGAGGATCTCATAAAGAAGCCCCAGCAACTCTACCATTGTCTGATTGATACACACCCGCTTGAGCAACTTCGCAAATTAACAGAACTTTTCTGAAGCTGACAGTAAAGAAAACTGACGTGACGCTTGTTGTGACTGCAGGAAATGAAAGCCTGTTCCGTTCATATTAAAATGTAATGGCCCCATTAAAGCAAAGAGCCACTGTTAAACTTGATTAAATAAATTAGTTAATTAACCATAACACTCCTTCCAGGCATACCTCTATACTTTGCAACAAGGAGGACTTGTGTATTTTTCCGTTTAAAATAAGCACAATGTAGGACTATTCTTATCTAATGTTCCACTCATTGCTGCAGCAGCCGGTATTGGGGTTTGCGGACTGGGGGGGGGGGGGGGGGGGGGGTGAATTCTGCTTTGCAGTTTGCCATGAAAACAGAGGAAATCAAAACCTTGTTTCATCCCATTGTAATTTGTCAATGCCACTAAAACAAATTCTGAAATGTTTTCTGACACTTCACTTGTCTCTCCTTGAATTTCCCCTGCCTCGGGGCACTTTATGGAACAGTCTGCCCTTTCCTTCTTCATTATAAGGGCATTTTGCTCTGATTGCAGACACACGCATATCTAATAGTATCGTTCATGTGAAGCTTCACTCAGGCCCTGTGTTTAGAGCAGACACTCAGAGATATCTACAAAGACAGACTGCGTCACAATGAGGTGGAGGGGCCCAACAATATGCACAAGGACCCATTAACCACTCTCCTCGTCTCTTCAATCAGTTTCTCTCTATTTTGACTCTCCCCAACTGTTCATTGTCTCTCTGCCCTTCCTTTCCTTTCTCTCTTCTCCTTGTCATCTCATCTGTTTTCCTTTTATCCCCAACTACTTGTCCTTACTCTTCCTCATCCTCCCTCTTCTGCTATTTCTCATTACTTTACTATTTTTACTTCTTTCTCCATTTATTTGACTTCCCTTCTCTTTCTTAAAAACTTGAAAGGGTAACGCCAAGCCTTCTCTTTCTAATACCATTTTCCCTCCCCTCTATAGTGTCTATTGCAACTGTTGAATAGTTTCCAAAAAAGCCGCAACCCTGAGACCCTGCTTTACAAGTTCCCAGTTGTGGTCCTGATGGAGGCCATGTTAAGGAGCACACTGCTCTTTGATTGGACAGGAGGTGAGGCCTGAAATTCCTGCAGTGCCCTGAAGCAAAAGTGTTATAAGAATATACAGCTGCCCCCATACACTGATGCTAAAGGTGTTCACACTCAGTTAATCCTTTTTACATTACCACATATTGCCTGTATATAATCTAATAGGGTATCTACAGTACTTTATTTCTATATGGAGACATTTACTAGATTTCAGACCAATGTAAGTTTACATGGATAATGTGTAAGGGTAATTCATAGATTATTTAAACGTGGCATAAAAACTGTAAAGTGTTTTGAACCTAGATATGCACGTTAGTCTCCACTTTTAGCTCATAGTATTAGGCTGGGCCTCTTAGGACCCACCAGAGAACCTGACTTTCAAAGGCCAATATTAGGAATATGTAAAGGTTGCTGGGAATTTTCCTTGACTAGGACCCACTAGGACTAAGCACACTAGAATATTATCTGGTACTCTGGCAGCTCAATCCAAGCTTGGGTGCCACTGAATATGGGGTATCTCCCAGCCAATTCCCTAAAAAATATTAATTCATGGAACATAATGTTCAGCAATGCAAAAATCTTTAATTTAGCTTAAACAAAACAGTAATAAGAAGGATAAGTAAGGAACGCTGGAGAACAAGAACAGCTCTGCTCATGTGTTCAAGAAAATACCAAATTCCCAAATATCCAACAATTATACTGGTCTCCATGTTTCCAGGCCTATTAAGCACAAAAATACCCCTCCATTTAATTCTATGTACAAGAGCTGTCACTCCATCACCCTGGAAAAAGCTGCCCTCGGCTGAATGTGGAGATCAGTCATTTAATCCTTTGAAACCCAATGCATGTGCAGAAATGGGTCATTGGTTGGCTTTTTTTGCTTGTTTTGGCCAATCAACTTTATCCCAATGGCTTATCAATAGGTAGAGCGACCGCAATCTCTTGAAAGTTGACTTAATTCTATGGAAAAATAGGATGGGTGGCCATCTTGAGTGCTCTATAGTCTGTGAAGAACAGAAGCGTGAAGTTTTGTATCTTTGATCTTGGATCACTCTTGGATCATGTTCCAATGCACTTATAAAAGGGAAGGATGAAGATAACTTGGAGACATGCTGTTGACGAAGGGACTATGGGACAGTCTTGGAAGGAAATTCCAAGATTAAGTATCTACTTTATTTCTAGGGTATCTACTTTATTTCTATATGGAGACATTTAATAGGTTTGAGACCAATGTAAGTATACATGGATAATGTGTAAAGGTAATTCACAGATTATAAATATGGATAAGTAAGGAACCCTGGAGAACAAGAACAGCTCTGCTCATGGGTTCAAGAAAATACCAAAGTCGCTACAAGGGATGGAAATATCAGATTCCCAAAGATCCAACAATTATACTGGTCTCCATGTTTCCAGGCCTATTAAGCACAAAAAGCCCCCTTCCATTTATCTTGGATCACTCTTGGATGTTCCAATGCACTTATATAAGGGAAGGATGAAGATCACTTGGAGACATGCTGTTGACGAGGGGGTGAAGACTATGGGACAATCTTGGAAGGAAATTAAACTTCTAGCTAAAATAGGGTCAGGTAAGCTTTGTAGAGAACTATGGTTCAAAGAGAGATTGCAGCCATTGGGGTCAAAGACCAATCACTTTCTGGGAAGGTTTCTGCTTTCTTTACCCCACTATTTTGCTTTCTTTTTTTGTTCAGAAATCAAGAAACTTCCACCGTTTCCAGCTAAACAGGGAAATTACAAGCCACTTCACTGATAGTCAGGCTCCATAAACCGTGAAAAATGCATAAAACAATCTAACGGGTGGACAGCTGTTCCAGGGATCCATCACTTAAAATAAAAGATATGTAGTGATTACTTACAGTAAAAATGCAAACAGCTTAGCATTTGCAGATTGATTTTTTTTTTTAGGAAATGCGAGCAGCATCTTGCGATCATGTGCACAATAAAGTAAGTGCTTCTGTTCCTATGCCAACCAGAAGAAAAAAATAAGAGAGATATATAAATTTGTTTCGGTCTCAGAAGTGCGGCAAGAAAGCACTTTTAATCCCACGTGACTTTAAAACAACCCTATGAGTGCCGAACGGATCAATGTAAGGGATATGTCTAACGTATAAAAAAAAACAAAAACTTCCCAAATCTAATTTCGAAAGGAAAACACAGCATATATCAAAATCACCTATAGGCCACGGCAGCTGGTCAACTGGTTTCTATCACAATTAATATTAAACAGAGCTCGGCCGTTATAAATATTTATTTTACGGAATACATACGGTCTGGGGCTTTCATGTAGGTTAACGCTGTAATCTTTGGCTTGTCAGCTTCAGGATATAGCAGAGGATAAATCACGCTCTCTTGAACTGATAGATGTCTGGGCTGTTGTATACAAATGGATGAATATGTCAGTGTGTACGCTAGTTTAGGTTGCATTTTCTATAAACACTGACATTCCAGAAGAGTGAAACCATTTGCTGGCTGAGGAGTTAAGGGCTTCAGCGCGTTTGATGCTTTTTTCGAGTTTTAATAAGATCTTAATGATTTCAGATGTTTGCAATTAATGAAGCCGAGATTAATTGGCGGATTATGGCTACGGGGATTTCACTACGTGGTGACAAGACATTTAAATTGGCGTTCAGAGGCTTTTCCCGCAAGTGATCGTACTTTTATGAATCCTCACCCTTGCATGAAAAGTGTATCGAGGTTCTGATTGGAAAAAAAGAGTATTGTATTTTTGTAATGGGATTATGCGGTTGGATTTGGTTGAATGAGATAATTACACAGGTACATGGAAGAACAAAAAACATAAAACATTGAATGTTTTGTATAATCTGGAGTTCATGTGGCCCCTATAGCTGGTTTCCAACAGAAATAGTACGGTATTTTTGAGATGAGGATGAGGTTGGATTTGGTTGGGTGAGATAATTGCACAGCTATAATCCAAATCTTGCGCAAGGTAGAACAAAGAACATACAACATAGGGAACATTTAAAGCCACATTTTGTACAAAGTGGAGTTTGTGTATCCCCCATGGATGGTTTGCCTCTACAGTAATTGTAATGGGATTTGGTTGTATGTGATAGGTACATAGGTACGACCCAAATCCTATGCAGAAGCAAAAACAAAGAATAAAAAAGAACACACTGAATGTTGGAAGCCATATGTGGCCCCTATAGCTGGTTTCCAACAGAAATAGTACGGTATTTTTGAGGCGATGAGGAGGTTGGATTTAGCTGGGTGAGATAATTGCACAGGTACGATCCATATCTTGCGCAAGGTAGAACAAAGAACATACAACATAGGGAATATTTGAAGCCACATTTTGTACAACGTGGAGTTCGTAAAGCCCCCATGGATGGTTTGCCTCTACAGTAATTGTTATGGGATTTGGTTGGATGTGATAGTTACACAGGTACGACCCAAATAGTACACAGAAGCAAAAACAAAGAATAAAAAAGAACACAGTGAATGTTTGAAGCCATGTTTTATATAATCTGGAGTTCATGTGGTCGATATAGCTGGTTTCCAACAGAAATAGTACAGTGTTTTTGAGGTGATGATGAGGTTGGAGTTGGGTGAGATAATTGCACAGGTACGATCCAAATCTTGTGCAAGGTAGAACAAAGAACATACAACATAGGGAACGTTTGAAGCCATGTTTTGTAAAACATGGAGTTGGTGTAGCCCCCTATGGATGGTTTACCTCTACAGTAATTGTAATGGGATTTGGTTGGATGTGATAGTTACACAGGTAAGAACCAAATCCTACGCAGAAGCAAAAACAAAGAATAAAACAGAACACAGTGAATGTTTGAAGCCATGTTTTGTATAATCCGGAGTTCATGTGGCCCATATAGCTGGTTTCCAACAGAAATAGTACGGTATTTTTGAGATGATGATGAGGTTGGATTTAGTTGGGCGAGATAATTGCACAGGTACGATCCAAATCTTGTGCAAGGTAGAACAAAGAACATACAACATAGGGAACATTTGAAGCCATGTTTTGTTCAACGTGGAGTTCGTAAAGCCCCCATGGATGCTTTGTCTCTACAGTAATTGTTATGGGATTTGGTTGGATGTGATAGTTACACAGGTACGACCGAAATCCAAAACAGAAGCAAAAACAAAGAACTATCTGGAGTTCATGTGGCCCCCATGGCTACTTTTTTGCTGCTTACATTGGAGCAACCCCGGCCGGCTGAGGTTTGCGTAACTACAAATTTCAGGCTAGCGATGAACCCACGGAAACATCAAAACTCACCAAATCATTTTGTTTCTCTCTAAACACAAAATGCAGCGTTACACCAATGGCTTTTCTTTTTCTTCCTTCATTTTTTTGCTTTTATTGCTTTTATGATCTTTCCTTCTCTTTTGCTCTCATGATGATTTATAGTCATTTGTGTGATTGTCTCCTTGCTTTATGGCAGTTTATGTCATCCTGCTTTTGTCACAAATGACTTCCATAAAGAGCGGTAGAACACTATAAAACATTAGCTCAAGTCGCTGAATGTCAAGGTTCTTGAGTGTATAAAAATTGACAGATAATGACAACTGATCCAAGCCAGAGAATCGTGGGAAAACGCAAGGGGTCATTTGAAGAAGACCTTCTCATGACAACTTGTATTGCCCCATTTTTCACCCCAGGGCTCAATAGTCTATGTCGACGCTGCAGTTCTTAAAGGACTGTCACTGTATGGGTGAGTAATGAGATGAAGCACATCTTCCCGAAATGTACAAGTTATAAAGATGTAGTGGCATTGGTGCAGTGTTTTCCAATAACAAAAGCACAGACTTAGAGACAAAAGACATAAATGGTCTTATATATAAAATGATACGTAAATGATGCTTCTTCCCTCAGCATTAGCCAGAATGCTGGGAACTGTAGTTTAGCAACATCTGATGGGCTTGAGAATGCCGAGCTCTGTAATAAAGCATAAGAGGTTAGCCTTTTGAAGAATATTAAACGTATGAAGGACTCTCTTCCTCTTCAATTGGCTCTTAAACTGGGATTTAATTGACGCCAAATCTGTGAAATTACATTGGTAATGGGTCATTGGGTTTCTTGCCGGTGTAAAGAAAAAATGGGATATTGTGATGGATAAAATGTATTCAAATAATATGTACAAACTAGAAATTCACTATATTCACTATTTGTCTGTCCTCACTTTGTCCCTAGGTTTTCAAGTCAGGAAATGTTTCTGCATTTAGCCACTAAAAGCAGTATTTCATTTACTATTGTTGCCCTACTATACCCTTTATATACCAGCCCCAGTCCCTTCCCAAAGGCTATAATCCCACTGCTACTATAGGCACCATCTCTCCCTACTATACCTGCTATCCCACAGCCCCAGTCCCTTCCCAGAGGCTATTATCCCACTGCTACTATAGGCACCATCTCTCCCTACTATACCTGCTATCCCACAGCCCCAGTCCCTTCCCAGAGGCTATTATCCCCCCACTGCTACTATAGGCACCATCTCTCCCTACTATACCTGCTATCCCACAGCCCCAGTCCCTTCCCAGAGGCTATTATCCCTCCACTGCTACTATAGGCACAATCTCTCCCTACTATACCTGCTATCCCACAGCCCCAGTTCCTTCCCAGAGGCTATTATCCCCCCACTGCTACTATAGGCACCATCTCTCCCTACTATACCTGCTATCCCACAGCCCCAGTCCCTTCCCAGAGGCTATTATCCCCCCACTGCTATTATAGGCACCATCTCTCCCTACTATACCTGCTATCCCACAGCCCCAGTCCCTTCCCAGAGGCTATTATCCCACTGCTACTATAGGCACCATCTCTCCCTACTATACCTGCTATCCCAGAGCCACAGTCCCTTCCCAGAGGCTATTATCCCCCCACTGCTACTATAGGCACCATCTCTCCCTACTATACCTGCTATCACACAGCCCCAGTCCCTTCCCAGAGGCTATTATCCCCCCACTGCTACTATAGGCACCATCTCTCCCTACTATACCTGCTATCCCACAGCCACAGTCCCTTCCCAGAGGCTATTATCCCCCCATTGCTACTATAGGCACCATCTCTCCCTACTATACCTGCTATCCCACAGCCACAGTCCCTTCCCAGAGGCTATTATCCCCCCACTGCTACTATAGGCACCATCTCTCCCTACTATACCTGCTATCCCACAGCCCCAGTCCCTTCCCAGAGGCTATTATCTCCCCACTGCTACTATAGGCACCATCTCTCCCTACTATACCTGCTATCCCACAGCCACAGTCCCTTCCCAGAGGCTATTATCCCCCCACTGCTACTATAGGCACCATCTCTCCCTACTATACCTGCTATCCCACAGCCCCAGTCCCTTCCCAGAGGCTATTATCCCCCCACTGCTACTATAGGCACCATCTCTCCCTACTATACCTGCTATCCCACAGCCCCAGTCCCTTCCCAGAGGCTATTATCCCACTGCTACTATAGGCACCATCTCTCCCTACTATACCTGCTATCCCACAGCCCCAGCCCCTTCCCAGAGGCTATTATCCCCCCACTGCTACTATAGGCACCATCTCTCCCTACTATACCTGCTATCCCACAGCCCCAGTCCCTTCCCAGAGGCTATTATCCCACTGCTACTATAGGCACCATCTCTCCCTACTATACCTGCTATCCCACAGCCCCAGTCCCTTCCCAGAGGCTATTATCCCCCCACTGCTACTATAGGCACCATCTCTCCCTACTATACCTGCTATCCCACAGCCCCAGTCCCTTCCCGGAGGCTATTATCCCATTGCTACTATAGGCACCATCTCTCCCTACTATACCTGCTATCCCACAGCCCCAGTCCCTTCCCAGAGGCTATTATCCCCCCACTGCTACTATAGGCACCATCTCTCCCTACTATACCTGCTATCCCACAGCCCCAGTACCTTCCCAGAGGCTATTATCCCCCACTGCTACTATAGGCACCATCTCTCCCTACTATACCTGCTATCCCACAGCCACAGTCCCTTCCCAGAGGCTATTATCCCCCCACTGCTACTATAGGCACCATCTCTCCCTACTATACCTGCTATCCCACAGCCCCAGTCCCTTCCCAGAGGCTATTATCCCCCCACTGCTACTATAGGCACCATCTCTCCCTACTATACCTGCTATCCCACAGCCCCAGTCCCTTCCCAGAGGCTATTATCCCCCACTGCTACTATAGGCACCATCTCTCCCTACTATACCTGCTATGTCACAGTCCCTTCTCCAAAGGCTATTTTCCTCACAAAAATTACATTTGTGGGACATCATAATACATTTCATCACTTTCCCACCCACAATTGATACTCTTCAGAGCATTATTATTTATGAGGTCTGAGGCAGTCACACTGATTGAACACTGCTAAAGACATAAATAATATTATGGAAATTGGAGCGTTTTTCCTTGCAGAATCAGCTTTGACTATTTTACTAAACATGCAAAGTAAAATAAAATGAAAGTAAAAACTGTATATAAATATCTATTTTTATATTAAAAAGAAAACATTATTATCTTCCAAATAAAGCCACACATATTCGTGAGTTTCAGATATCCTCCTGTTCAGAATGACTTTTTTTAGCTTCCAGACATAACTTTGATTATTGGCTCCTGCTGGCAGAGCCCACCTGTTCCATTTTCCATATCGAGGGCCATATTATTTATATTGCTAATAGATGTTTATTGGAGGTACTTGGGTTAGACAGCAGCAAAGTTAATAACAACGTCGGTGCACAGCTGGCATAGACTTTACATGTACGATAAGATATGCAAAAACACACAAAAAAATCAGAATGAAATGTATGTCTGAATTTATAATTATCATGTATTCAAAGCTGTCCTGGTCTAGGGTAGTGTTCCTTAAGGAGAACATATCACATATTATGTTGAGGTCTCTTCTTGGTTTGATGATTAATCAAGAGGTCATTTCCAGGAGATTCTCGATCCAAACATAATTTGATTTCAATCATTAAAGTTTCGAGTGAAGGCTATAACCATGTGTAGGGGTGCTTGTGAGAATTATAGCCCTGGGGGTGGTGCTCATGAAGCTTGTAACCATTGATGGTCTTGCTCATGAATTTTAAAACCATTAGTGGTGGTGCTCATGAAGCTTATAACTATCAGTAGTGGTGTTTATGAAGTTTATGGCCATTGGTGGTGGTGTTCATGAAGCTTATAACTATCAGTAGTGGTGTTCATAAAGTTTATGGCCATTGGTGGTGGCGTTCATGAAGCTTATAGCTATCAGTAGTGGTGTTCATGAAGTTTATGGCCATTGGTGGTGGCGTTCATGAAGCTTATAGCTATCAGTTGTGGTGTGCAGGAAGTTTATGGCCATTGGTGGTGGCGCTCATGAAGCTTATAACTATCAGTAGTGGTGTTCATGTAATATATGGCCATTGGTGGTGGCGTTCATGAAGCTATTAGCTATCAGTAGTGGTGTTCATGAAGTATATGGCCATTGGTGGTGGCGTTCATGAAGCTTATAGCTATCAGAGTGGTGTTCATGTAGTTTATGGCCACTGTTGGTGGCGTTCATGACGCTTATAGCTATCAGTAGTGGTGTTTATGAAGTTTATGGCCATTGGTGGTGGCGTTCATGAAGCTTATAGCTATCAGTAGTGGTGTTCATGAAGTTTATGGCCATTGGTGGTGGTGCTCATGAAGCTTATAGCTATCAGTAGTGGTGTTCATGTAATATATGGCCATTGGTGGTGGCGTTCATGAAGCTTATAGCTATCAGTAGTGGTGTTCATGAAGTTTATGGCCATTGGTGGTGGCGTTCATGAAGCTTATAGCTATCAGTAGTGGTGTTCATGAAGTTTATGGCCATTGGTGGTGGTGCTCATGAAGCTTATAGCTATCAGTAGTGGTGTTCATGTAATATATGGCCATTGGTGGTGGCGTTCATGAAGCTTATAGCTATCAGTAGTGGTGTTCATGAAGTTTATGGCCATTGGTGGTGGCGTTCATGAAGCTTATAGCTATCAGTAGTGGTGTTCATGAAGTTTATGGCCATTGGTGGTGGCGTTCATGAAGCTTATAGCTATCAGTAGTGGTGTTCATGAAGTTTATGGCCATTGGTGGTGGCGTTCATGAAGCTTATAGCTATCAGTAGTGGTGTTCATGAAGTTTATGGCCATTGGTGGTGGTGTTCATGAAGCTTATAGCTATCAGTAGTGGTGTTCATTAGAGATGTAGTGAACTGTTCGCCGGCGAACAAATTCGCGCGAACATCGGGTGTTCGCGAACGCATATGTTCTCGAACTTTCAGCGTATGTTCGCAGTTTGGGTTCACGCCGCGTTTTCCGCCGCGTTTTTTATCTTCGCAAAAGTATTGTACAATACCCCGCACAAGTCACACATGGCGTTTTTACGCAAAACCCGTTTTTATGGTGTTTAGCGCGACATAGCAAAAAAGCCGCATATTTTCGCTAGAATAGATTGCGTTTTTTGCGCAACGCCGTGCCAACAAAGTATTTTTCACAGAAATTTTTGCCCTTGATCCCCCTCCTGCATGCCACTGTCCAGGTCGTGGCACCCTTTAAACAACTTTAAAATCAGTTTTCTGGCCAGAAATGGCTTTTCTAGGTTTTAAAGTTCACCTTCCCATTGAAGTCTATGGGGTTCGCAAAGTTCGCGAATATTCGCGGGTTTTGGCGTAAGTTTGCGAACATGTTCGCAAACTTTTTTTTTTAGGTTTGCTACATCCCTAGTGTTCATGAGGTTTATGGCCATTGGTGGTGGCGTTCATGAAGCTTATTGTCATTAGCAGTTATGTTCATGCAGCTCCTGACAAGGTAGTACCATCTAAGGGAATGGGCATACTTTAACCCTTTGAGGCTCACTCAGTATTGTGTCACAACTGCAACAACAATGTGATCTGAAAAAAAGGAAATGTGCTCTGTTGTTCTTTACACAGTGGCCAAGCCAAAGGGACATGTATGTGTTTAGCATTTGCTTCACACATGAACCATACAGATTTTGGAAAAATCTGAAAAAACCTATTGTAGGCAGTTATTAATGATATATGGTGCTGGTTTCACTTTGCTCTAAAATGTAATACTATCTGTAAAAATGGTCCTTTTATTGGTGTTCACAATAGATCCTCTCAGGTCTCTGTCCATGTTTCAAAAGAGGGGTGGGCGTGTCCTAACAGTTTCTGCCAGAAGCATAGTAGGAGGGGAATAGGCAACCACAACCCTGCAGTCACATAACGTGTCTCAGTTGCCTATCAGGTCACCCTAGCTGCTGATTGGTTCCTAACCTACAGTGCAGTGTGCTGAGCGCTGCTGGCCCCCCTGAACAGCCTGGGAAAGTAGGCAGCAGGAAGTGGAACAGATGGGCAGATCTAGTAGGGTTTTTGGGGAAGTTTTTACACTGATGGCTCAGCTAAATCTAGTCTGTGGCTGATGCAGGATATGGTACATAAAGGTTTACTTAAAATGAATATGAACAAGTCACCAGGGCCAGATGCAATACACCCTCGGGTACTTAGCTTAGTTCCGTTTTAGACCGGCCTCTAGTCCTCATTTTCTTAGACTTGCTTTCATCTGGTATGGTCTATGGAGTGGCGGAAGGTTTATATAATTCCTATATTTAAAAAGGGATTACGATCTCAGCCTGGCAATTATAGGCCAGTAAGTTTGACATCTGTGGTGGGCAAGTTATTTAGAGGCTTGTTAAGGGATCACATTTAAAATAACGGCTGCTTTCTAAGCTCTGGTCTGTTGGTCTTAGTAAAGATGTATGTACATTGGGTACAGAGGGAGGTTGTTAATGGTACATTTGTTACTTGGTGTAAGGTTCTAATTGGGGTTCCACAGGGTTCTAGGTTGGGTTCAGTTTTATTTAAATTGTTCATTAAAGGGGTTGTTCACCTTTGAGTTAACTTTTAGTATGACGTAGAGAGTAATATTCTGAGACAACAAGCAATTGGTCTTCATTTTTTTTTTATTATTGGTAGTTATTTATTTATATTACTTTTTGTTAGGCAGCTCTCCATTTTGGAATTTCAGCGGTTATACTTGTTGCTAGGGTGCAATTTACCATAGTAACCAGGGAGTGGTTTGAGAGAGTGACTAATATATGAATAGTAGAGGGACTGAATAGAAAAATAAGCAATAAAAAGTAGCAATGATAATGAAATTACAGCCTCACAGAGCAATCGTTTTTGTCTGCTGGGGTCAGTGACCCCAATCAATAGCTGGAAAGAGGCAACCAAAGAAGGAAAATAAATGAAAAACTATACAAAATAAAAAAAGAAGACCAATTGAAAAGTTGCTTAGAACTGACCATTCTATAACATATTAAGTTCCGTAAGGGGCAACAACCCCTTTAATGACTTAAAAGAGGGTATTGTAAGTAATGTATTAGTGTTTGCAGATGACACCAAACTCTGCAGCCCAATTAACTTCATCTATCTTGACAAACTGGCAGTCTGGGCGGCTAAGTGGCAAATGAGATTAAATATGGATAAATGTAAGGCCATGCACCTGGGATGTAAAAATATGCAAGCCCCGTATACCCTTAATGGGACTGCACTAGGCAAATCCCTAATGGAGAAGGACCTTGGAGTCCTTGTAGATAATAAACTTGGCTGTAGCAAGCAATGCCAGGCAGCAGCTGCAAGGGCAAACAAGGTTTTGAGCTGTATTAAAAGGGGTATAGATTCACGGGAGGAGGGGGTTATTCTTCCCCTTTACAGAGCGCTGGTAAGGCTCCATCTAGAATATGCTGTTCAGTTTTGGTCTCCAGTGCTCAAACGGGACATTATTGAAGGCAGAGAAGGGCAACTGGCCAAGTTGGGGCTGTTTACGCTGGAGAAGAGATTCTTAAGGGGGGAATATGATAACTACAGTACGTATAAATACATAAGGGGATCATATAATAATCTCTCTAATGCTTTATTTACCAGTAGGTCCTTCCAGCAGACACAAGGGCACCCATTCTGATTGAAAGAAAGGAGGTTCCATCTTGTTGTGGAATTCTCTTCCTGACTGACTGATACATTAGATGTCTTTGAGAAGCGGTTGTATGGCTGTTTAGCTAGTGAGGAAAATTTGCCCCCTAACGCCCCCCTCAAGGCAAATTAGAAAGGGTTTGTTTTTTTTTCCTTCCTATGGATTAACTAGCAGTTAGGCAGGGTTTTATATAGACAAAAAAGGTTGAACTTGATGGATGTGTTACTATGACGGCATCTCCTCCATATGCTGCTGGCTTTGCTGCCTCTATCTATAAAGCACCACACATCAAGCCAAATATCAGACTGACTTTAATGTGCGTGAGTTTTGCACTTCTGTTACTACATGACAGTATTAAGATTCAAGACCTACCTATTCTAAGAGAGGCCTAGTGGGTTTAAGACCTAGATAGATCCAGAACTGATCAGTGGGAAAAGTACAAGTCAACTCAATACTGGAAGTACAAGAAGATAAATGAATATAAGGTATGGCAGCATGACAGAGACCAAGTACAAGACACATGATGCATATATGAATGGGTACTGTATTAATAAGTCAAATAATGGACCCCCACATATGGTTGGCCTATTGCAATGTGAGTTCTGTATCTGTCAAGAATTTGGTGTAAGAGATGACATCTTGTATAGATTGCATTATTTTCCGTATGATAGGAAATATGCTTGCAAACGTCTGGCAAGGGGGAATCAGATAGGCACCCTTTTTTGCCGATATGGCTAAGATGCAGGAAGAATACAATATAGTACCCATATATATGTCTGGTCCTGGGGTGGTGTGGGTAAAGTTTATCTGTAGTTTGTGTTTGTGTAAGTGTTGCTCATACTATGGCATCACAATGACCCTGTTAAATATTTGAATTGTGCTTAGTACAGGGGAATCCCTATGCTGCCATAGTTTTATGGTATCTCTCTGTACAGGCTGTGAGCAAACTTAGGGGGCTGTTCCTGCTGAATTGTGCTTAGTACAGGGGAATCCCTATGCTGCCATAGTTTTATGGTATCTCTCTGTACAGGCTATGAGCAAACTTAGGGGGCTGTTCCTGCTGAATTGTGCTTAGTACAGGGGAATACCTATGCTGCCATAGTTTTATGGTATCTCTCTGTACAGGTTATGAGCAAACTTAGGGGGCTGTTCCTGCTGAATTGTGCTTAGTACAGGGGAATCCCTATGTGCCATAGTTTTTGGTATCTCTCTGTACAGGCTGTGAGCAAATTTAGGGCGCTGTTCCTGCTGAATTGTGCTTAGTACAGGGGAATACCTATGCTGCCATAGTTTTTGGTATCTCTCTGCACAGGCTATGAGCAAACTTAGGGGGCTGTTCCTGCTGAATTGTGCTTAGTACAGGGGAATACTTATGCTGCCATAGTTTTTGGTATCTCTCTGCACAGGCTATGAGCAAACTTAGGGGGCTGTTCCTGCTGAATTGTGCTTAGTACAGGGGAATCCCTATGCTGCCATAGTTTTATGGTATCTCTCTGTACAGGCTATGAGCAAACTTAGGGGGCTGTTCCTGCTGAATAGCATCTGGGTGCCTGGGTACTTTGCACCTTGTGAGTAGTGCATGAATGCAGTTTACTGCTGGGTGTTTGTATAATTATATTTATAACAACTCCCCAATAAAAGACCTTAAGCTACCCATGCCAAGCACACTCCCCATACACATGCCTGGGTGCGCAGGGAATGAATATTCAATGTAGAACTGTTGTTCCAAACTTCTCTCTCTTTTTTGTCCCTTGATTATTGGAAAAGATTTACTGGAATCAGCCTGTCTGAATGATGAAACGGAGGAAGCTTTTAACAGGCACCTATATCACATTAATGTAGCCGATATGTACAAAAAGCCCTGTCTGCTTTTTATTACGTCAAATAGAGACAGACTATTAGTTTGAAAAGCTTTCTCTAAAACCCACATGATGAATTGCGCATCATAAATGCACCGCTCCGCTCCGACTAGATCCGCTTGCAATCCAAACCCGAGGAATAATTACTTGTAAATAGCAAAGAGGCAGATACAGCCCCGAAATGTGGCTCTTTTCTATGTAATATAGGATATATACATTTTATATAATTTATATAGACAAAGACACACACATGCAGGGTATGATAATGTTCTCCAATACACAGCTCATGTATATATGTACCTTCGCTTCTGTAACACTTGTAATTATAAACAACTTGCTTGGGACATTTCCCCACAGAAATAGGGGTTGGTAGCACTAGATAGGTACCTAATATATAGGGACAGAGACAGGGGAAAGTGTTGGGAGGGTTACTGCCTGCCCTGCTCTCATTTCCCTACAGAAATAGGGGTTGGTAGCACTAGATAGGTACCTAATATATAGGGACAGAGACAGGGGAAAGTGTTGGAAGGGTTACTGCCTGCTCTGCTCTCATTTCCCTACAGAAATAGGGGTTGGTAGCACTAGGTAGGTACCTAATATATAGGGGCAGAGACAGGGTAAAGTGTTGGAAGGGTTACTGCCTGCTCTGCTCTCATTTCCCTACAGAAATAGGGGTTGGTAGCACTAGATAGGTACCTAATATATAGGGGCAGAGACAGGGGAAAGTGTTGGAAGGGTTACTGCCTACTCCGATTCTAGTATCAGTGAGGCCTTATTTTGGGTATTCCTCTTTTCTCTTGAGCCTGCCCTGACCTTGAAGGAGTTGTTTCATGTTCTTTACATCAGAGAAACAGGTGCTGTATAAGATACAGCCAAGAAACAGATGTTTTGGAAGAAAAGTTGGCAAAACAGAAACAGAACAAGTTATTGAGAAGAAGAAGAAAGTGAGGAATCTGCAGATAAGCATTTCATTATCATTGGTCACTGTGCCAGGACTGTAATTAGAAGGGACTTTTAATTTAAACTGCAAACGTGGAATTCTGGGGTAAAACATGATTAGACCCAAGGCTTCATACTGGCACCACAGTTACAGGATGCCATTAAGCCCTTCATCAGGATGAACCCCCTGCATCGTTGCACAGCCCTAGGGTTCCCTGTGTTTGTGTTGCTATCAGTGACACATCGACAGTCCCACCTATAGGAAATCTGGACACAGACATTCCAGTCAAACACACAAAGCCTGTTTTTCATTCCTGAAAGAATCTGATCCCTGTATTCGGCTGTAGCCCCAATAGGTGCCATAAAATGAAAGATATCAATATTCTGACCATTTGATTGGCTGGTGGGAACCCTTGCATCCCATGCATTACTAGTGTATGGAGATAAACACTCTAGCAGCCAATGGGGAGGAGAGACAGTCAGTGACTTGTGTAGTAGGCGGGGCTAGGACATTCTAGAAAACTATAGGGGGAGGATCAAGGTGTCAAGGATAACCTGTACTTTTCAGTCAGTATAATATAGTACTACTACTACTTTCATTATTTATTAGTAGCCTGAGTTTGGTAAAGTTAACCACTGAAATTATATCTCTCCCTGATTTCTGCAGGTGATACAGGTATATACACCAAGTTGGTTTGCAAGCAATTATAATATTATGAATTATTAAAAATAATATTACAGATATAGAACTCGTTATCCAGAATGCTCGAGTCCAAGGGTATTCTGGATAAGGGGTCTTTCCATAATTTGAATCTCCATACCTTAAGTCTACTAAAAAAAATCAATAAAACATTAATTAAACCCAATAGGACTGTTTTGCATCCAATAAGGATTAATATATTTTTGTTGGGATCAAGTACAGGTACTGTTTTATTATTACAGAGAAAAGGGAATCATTTAACCATTAAATAAACCCAATAGGGCTGTTCTGCCCCCAATAAGGGGTAATTATATCTTAGTTGGGATCAAGTACAGGTACTGTTTTATTATTACAGAGAAAAGGGAATCATTTAACCATTAAATAAACCCAATAGGGCTGTTCTGCCCCCAATAAGGGGTAATTATATCTTAGTTGGGATCAAGTACAGGTACTGTTTTATTATTACAGAGAAATAGGAAATCAGTTTTAAAATTCTGAATTATTTCATTAAAATGGAGTCTATGGGAGATGGGCTTTCTGTAATTCGGAGCTTTCTGGATAATGGGTTTCCGGATAAGGGGTCCCATACCTGTATATGCCGTAAAACATGATTACTGCAGTGTGTTATTTTTCTGTCTTTCTGGGGTTGGAATATTTTTTGGTTTGCAAACCAGTAGAGAGCACTCTTTCTCTGCTACAGTATTGGTTCAAGCTAGTGGCAGCATAAGGATTCCCCTGTACTAAGCACAATTCAGCAGGAACAGCCCCCTAAGTTTGCTCATAGCCTGTACAGAGAGATACCATAAAACTATGGCAGCATAGGTATTCCCCTGTACTGAGCACAATTCAGCAGGAACAGCCCCTAAGTTTGCTCATAGCCTGTACAGAGAGATACCATAAAACTATGGCAGCATAGGGATTCCCCTGTACTAAGCACAATTCAGCAGGAACAGCCCCCTAAGTTTGCTCATAGCCTGTACAGAGAGATACCATAAAACTATGGCAGCATAGGTATTCCCCTGTACTGAGCACAATTCAGCAGGAACCGCCCACTAGTGCTCACCTGACCGTGTGTGCTGCTGGGTGCTGATCGCAGGTTGTGTGGTGCTCGTTGAGCTCAATCATGAGCAATTGCAGCCCTGGAGGGTGTGGTGCGCCCAGGGATGCTGATCCAGGAAAGCCCCAGGCCTCATCTGAGTCACCTAGGCCTCGGGGTGCTTCTGCAGAAGGAGGAGTTTCTGAGGGGCCCCAAGCGGAGTCCCCAGTGCAAGTTGCGGGGTTTGACCCTGACATGCTGCCGCATGAACCGGGATTCCAGGAAAATCTGGCCAAGGGAATTCAGAAGTTTAAGGAGAAAAGGGCTGAGCTTGCGGCTCTGAAATCTCTAATAAAGACCAAGAGGTATGAGTGCGCTAAGGCCTACAGCCTGGCCCGGCCCCGCAAGAAGGTAGAGATTGCTGCCCTGTGCGACAAACAGCGCACTCTGGAGCGGGAGCTGGACTTCCTTGGCAAGGGAATCGGCGCGGTAAAGGAATCCTTTGATAATGCCGAGCGGTTCCGGGAGATGGAGCAGAGGCGCCAGGAGGAAAAATACAGGCATCGCTGAGAAGCAGAGCCATTACAGAGGTGTCCAGCGATGAGGAGCCTGAAAGCTCTGGGGCCCTCCAGCCAAACCGGCCAGTTCCAAAGAGCCCTGGGATCCCCACTGGCACTCCTACTGGTACCCCCACTGGTACCCCCTCAGGTACACCGGGCCTCCTAAGGGAGATCAGGCAGGTGGAGTCTCCTTGCTCCCTGAGACCGCAAAAAATGGTCTTTTCTATGGAAGAAATTGAAGATATTGACCCCAAGGAAAAGGTAAAAGCGAAGGAAAAGAAACAGCAGCTGGAAGTAAGTAGCTTTGTCTACACAGAATCTGATTTCCCTGTCCTGCCCTCACCCCAAAATCAGCCTATATCTATGGGTGTCTCCCAGGCTGCCCCTCAGTCAGCTGAGGATGTTGGGGTGCAGTCAGCCCCTGCTGCGTTGGCCAGTTGGGCACACAAAGCAAATGCCAATATGGCTACAGCAGGGAAAAGTGAGAATCTGCCATCTGGGAGGAATGTAGGGCAGCCGGCGCAGAACATGGCTGAAAGGGAATCAGTTTGCCACACTGCTGCAAATATCGGTGCAGAACAACTAGCGGGCCCTGAGGGTGTCATCTCACAGCAGCCAGAGGCCACTACATCCACTACTGTGTCTCTCCCAGAGCAGGAAAAAGCCAGTTGTGATGGGAACAACTCGGAGCGGAACCATAAAGGCAAAGCTGCAGTCGCTGAGCAGCAGGAGGAACAGCGAAAGGGAAAGAAGAAGAAGAAGACCAAGCCTGCTCCTAAATCTGGCAGGAAGAAGGCGGCTGCAAAAGACTCTGCAGCGGACTCTTGTAGTTCAGCAATTCCAACTGCTGCCATTTCCAATGGTGCAAGTGTGCGTGGGCGTGACTGCAGTGAGGGGATCGGTGAGCGACTGCCTGAGGCTGGTGAGTGCACTGGGAATGTGAATTCTGTGGGTGTAAATGTGTGTGGGGGGAAAGTGTTGGGGGGCTCGGGTCCAACTGTGCAAGGGTCAAATGCTGTTGTGCAAGAGGTGAATGTGGGTGCAGATACAAGTGTTGTGGGTGCAGGTATGAGTGCTGTGGGTACAAGTGCTGTGGGTGCAGGTACGAGTGCTGTGGGTGCAGGTATGAGTGCTGTGGGTGTGGGTACAAGTGCTGTGGGTGCAGGGGTGAATGACCCAACTGGTGCAGTTAATGCCACAGCGGCGGGTGTGAGTGCAGTGAATGAGGTGGCGGGAGTGAGTGGCCAAAGCTTTGCTAATATTGTCCGTGGCAAGGCTAAAGTGCCTGGCAGTGTGAATGTGGCGAAGGTGGCAGTGAGTGGGGCGCGTGTGGGTGACAAACCTGCAGTGGGGAATTACCCCCGACGTGGGAGGATCTACCCCGCAGACTCGGGGAGGCGCAGGAATGTGGTGCGGTTGCAGTGGGAGGGGGAGGGTCCCTTGCCTGAGGGAAATAATGTTATTGATAAGATCTGTGATATGGGCTTCACTGCAAATGATATTTATTGTTTTGTGCATAACAAAGTTTTCAAAGATTATACCATCAGCTTCATGAGGCCCCAGGAGTTAGATGAATTCTGGGAAAAGTTTAGGGATGCCACAGGGATGTGGGAGGGGTTTCGGGCAGTGCCCGTGTCTAGGCCGGGGGTCTGCAAGGTCACCATTCTAATAGAGAATGAGTCCATCCCCCCCGCAGACCTTAAGATCTGGCTCAGAAGGTATGGGGATGTGATAGGGGAGCTGGAGAGGGACTTTGGGTACAGGGGGATATGGACGGGGGGCTGGCAGGCTAAGGTGCGCCTACGCACAGTAGGCAATGTCACCCAGCACATCCCCAGCTCCGCATACATTGGCCGGGATTTAGTCTGCTGCTTTTATCCCGGGCAGCCCAGGGAATGTTGGAAGTGCGGCTCCACCAGGCATTTCAGTATTAGTTGCGATGTACTGAAATGCGCCATGTGCCTTGGGGTAGGTCATGTGGCAAAGCACTGTCCCAAAAGTATCCGGTGCAACTTGTGCGGAGAGCTCGGCCATGCGTACGGTTCCTGTCCTATGTCGTGGCAAAGCATTGATGAGGAATACCACAAGGAAATGGGGGTGCTGGAGTCCGAGGCCACACAGGGTCAGGTGGTTGGGGAAACTCAGCCTGTGCCTGATCCTGACCCCCCGTTCATCCCCCATAATTCATCTCAGCCTTCCCATGGCCCCCAGCCTCCCCAGGGCCCCCAGCCTTCCCGGGCCCCGCAGTCTTCCCAGGCCCCGCAGTCTTCCCGGGCCCCGCAGTCTTCCCGGGCCCCGCAGTCTTCCCAAGCCCCGCAGTCCTCCACATCCGTTAGGGCAACACGGGGAAGGGGGAGAGGACAACCTAGTGGACGGTCACTAATGTCCCAAAGGGTAGTTCAGGAGACCCCCCCTTCTGAGCGGCCTAGTGCGGCTAACAACACATTGGGGGATTGGGTCAAAGTAGGCGAACCCCAGAAAGCCACCTTGGCCAAGCAAAAGGCTACCAACTCGAGTGGGGGGAATCACAGAAAGAAAGAGGAGAGGGCAGAGGGTGCCCATACAAAGGAGGGGGCTGATCCCTTTCCTTTATCCGTAAACAGATTTGCTCCTTTATCTTGGGGGGAGAGGGCAGAGTTGGAGGAGGAGGAGGAGCTAAACAGGGAGCTTGGCCAGTCTGATAACGCCAACTCTTCCTCTTCGGAATTTGAGGACATAAGTCCTGCTGAAGCTGAAAAGCTTCCATCTGGTCTCTCTGCAAAGAGGGAATGCTCTGACGATGATAGGAAGGTAAAAAGGAGGGTGGAAACCTCCTCATCTTAATCACCCTGTAAATGGCTGTTCCCCCTCCGATACGCGTCGTGACCATTAATGTCGCGAGCGTTAAGTCTGTAGGTGCAAGAGACACGGCCTTCTTTTTTCTCTCCCGAGTTGAGGCAGACATTTTATTTTTGCAAGAGACCAGATTATGCAATCTTCAGGTGCTCCATAGGGCCAAGAAGGAATGGGTGCACGGTCCTTCTTACTGGTCTCTTGCGGCCGAGATGTACAGCGGAGTGGCGGTCCTTTTTAAGACCAGTAAGGTAACAGTCAAACGGGTGATTGAGGTAGAGATGGGCAGATGTATGGTCTTAGACGTCCTGCTGAATGGGCAGAATCTTCGCCTTATTAATGTGTACGGTCCTCAGACCCTAAAGGCGAGGAGGGACCTGTTTAGCAGGATTAAGCCCTTTCTTTTACAGCCCGGCCGATAATTTTTGGCGGTGACTTTAACACCGTGACTAGGCCTATGGATAGGGGAGGTGCCGCAGGTCGGCTGGGCTACGATAGCATTTACCTGAATAGCATAGTTAGTCAGGCCGGCCTAGAGGATGTGCACATTCGCCACTTCCCTGACCGCACGGGTTTCACTTTTTATAGAGGAACATGTAGAAGTAGGATAGACAGGTTTTTTGTTAAACAGGACTTCATAGTGTCTCCTCCTGAGGTGACAGCCGTGGAGTTCTCCGATCACTGTATGGTGAGTGTGTCCTTGAATGTTTCAGAGTCCCCTCAGAGGGGAAGGGGTCTTTGGCGCCTGAATTCGGCCCTCCTGGGGGAGGAGTGTGTAAATCAGTCCTTCAGGGAGTTCTTTCAGGCTCAGGAATCCTTATTAGATCTGTGCAACACTAAGGCGGAGTGGTGGGAGATGGTCAAAAAGAGGGCAGCAGGACTCTTTCGAGGCCTAGCAAACAAGATACAAATTGATAAAGATCGTGCCTACCAATCTCTCAGGAGAAAGTTAGACAGACTGGTGTCTGATGGGGCCCAAGGTGGGGAAGTTGCCAGGGTCCGTGCCCTCATGAAGGAGTATCAGTATGACAGGTACTCTTCCCTGGTTTTGGAGAGGGACTACGGGAAGCACCACTCGCCCGACCCTTACCAAAACTGCCGGGAAGTGTTTTCCCGCAAGTCCATACACGGCTTGCAAAATGAGGCTGGGGTGCTAGAGACTTCGGTCCCTGGTATTCTCAGAGTTGTTAAGAACTACTATGCTAAACTCCTGAAGGGGCAGGGGCTCTCCCGGGCCAGTATGTCTTCCTTTCTGGAAGAGACCCCTATTCTGCAAGATGAGAATATTTCTTTGACGAATTGGAGTGTGAGATTGGAGTTGAGGAGGTCAGGAAGGCAATTGAAGGCTTAGGCCTCAAAAAGTCTCCAGGGCCTGACGGTTTAACAGCCGAATTTTATAAACAGTTTGTTGATGTCCTGGCCCCTCGTCTCACAGAGGTATTCAATAGCACCCTGGAAGAGGGCCTACTCCCTCCCTCTATGAGACACTCAGCTCTTATTCTCCTCTCCAAGGGTTTGGACCAGTCTAAGGTTGAGAACTGGCGCCCCATCGCTCTTCTCAATACAGACCGAAAGATTCTGGCAAAGGTCATGTTCAACCGCCTTTTTCCTTTTGCAGAAAGGCTTCTTTCCCCCTCTCAGCACTGCACAGTGAAGGGCCGCAGCACCTTTTCCGCTGTCCTTGGCATCCGGGAGGTCCTAGAGCGGTGCAGGATCTGCGAGTGGGGTAAGTATCTGCTGACTTTGGATCAGTCAAAGGCTTTCGATAGGGTAAACCACGAGTATCTCTGGTTGCTCCTTGACAGGTACGGTCTTCCGGGTAAATTTGTTAATTGGCTAAAGATTTTGTATAAAGGGGCCGAGAGTTTCCCACTTGTGAATGGTTGGTCCGGGGAGAGCTTTGGGGTTTCTTCTGGGGTCCGACAGGGCTGTCCTTTGAGCCCTTTGCTTTATGTATTTGCCATTGATCCCCTCATAAGGCGGATAGAGTGCGATGCATTAGCAGGGGTTCCTCTGTCTCCCGGGAGGGCCCTGAAGGTCTCCGCTTATGCAGACGATGTCACAGTAGTCGTGTCTAGTGGGGAGGAGGCAGAGACTGTGGCACGGGTGCTAAGGGACTACTCAAGGGCCTCTGGGTCCTTGATTAATCAGAATAAGTGCAAAACTTTCTGGATGGGGAAGGGAGATCCTGCCTTCGATCTTCCGGATGTCTTCCCAGTGGCCCAGCCCAAAATTAAAATTCTTGGTATCGAATTTGGCCATGGCGATTATGCCAAGCAAATTTGGGAGGGCAAGTTGGAAACCGCATCTGTTCTGGTGAACCGGTGGAAAGGGTTGAAATTTACCCTCAGAGAAAGGGTGGATCTTATCAAAACCTACCTGATTCCAATCTTTTTGTATCTCAGCCATGTGTGCCTTTTGCCAGAAGCTTTCTACGTTAAGATCAAAGGTCTCTTCTTCCAACTGTTATGGGGGAATAAGACAAACCTCATCAAAAGAAATATTACCTACCTACAAAGGAAGGAGGGGGGTCTCGGTATGGTGAACCCCGTTGTGTTCTTCGTGAACACCTTTATTAAGTATAACTATAACAACCTCCTGTTGGAGAAGCCTCCTTTGTGGGTGGAGATCTTCAGAGTTTGGGCCCTTCCTTTTCTTGAGTGTTGGAAGAGAGGCGGCTTGGTAAAGAGCGTGCGTGCTCCTCATGCCCCTCTCCCGCCTTATGTTGCCGTGAGTCTGAAGGTGATGAGGCGGTGGTGTGTGTCTGTTGGGGAGATCAGGGCTTCTCCAAGAAGGGACATCGATAGGAGAGTCTTGGGTTCCTACTTTCATGCATCACTGGCCCTGAAAGACTGTCCAGACGAGGTGTTGAGATCAGGGCTCTCTTTAGTCAATTCCCCAAGGGTTCCCCCGAAGCTCAGGGATGTCGTCTGGCGCTCCTTCCACGGGAAGCTCTATGTTAATGGGAATCTGAAGTACAGACGCACTGATGACCGTGACTGCCCACGAGAGGAATGCTCTGGGGAAGTGGAAACGATGGACCACTTCTTGCTTCAGTGCCCCTTTAACATAGATGTTTACAAACAAGTCTCTGCTGCCTTGGGCATTCCTTGCCTCTCTGGTTGTAATTACCAGGAGTGGGCCTATGGGGCATTCAAGCGACACAGGGGGTATGATTTGGGCACTCTTTTCTTAGTCAGCTCTGTTGTCCGCTTTTACACCTGGAACACACGGTGCAAGGTTTCTCTCAGGCGTGAAGTCCTCCCCTGTCCAGTGGTGGTGGATATGGTACTGGGTGAGCTCGGGAAGATACGCTCTTTGGAGAGACAAAGGATGGATGAAGCAAGGTGGAAGGGTCTGTGGAGGGGCATTCAGTTTGACCCACCGTGAGTCTCTTGCTAATTCTGATGTCTCTTTGGTGTTGGGCTAGTTCTTTTCACCCCCCTTAGATTTTTGCCTTCGTCGTATTTTTCTGATGGGGCTTCATACAGTTTTAGGTGAGTAGCCCAATCTTTTGCCTTCCTGGAGTCAGAGCCATGTTTTGTGTATATAGTTGTTTATAGTAGAGTGGCCCCCAGCCAGGCTGAGCCGCTCATTGAAGTTGAGTTAAAGTTGGAAATTGAGCAGCGTTGTATAGCTCAGGTGCGACTATACATCAGCTTTGTAACATTTGTACAGTTGCCCACAGAGCAAGCGGATACGTTTTATGGATAAGCTAATTATGTTTACTGCATGTAAATCTATTTAATGCTTTTGCTTATTTGTTATGTTATTTTAAGCTTTATTGTATTAGGATGCAAGAACTCAATAAACAAAAATTTCCCCTGTACTAAGCACAATTCAGCAGGAACAGCCCCCTAAGTTTGCTCATAGCCTGTACAGAGAGATACCATAAAACTATGGCAGCATAGGGATTCCCCTGTACTAAACACAATTCAGCAGGAACAGCCCCCTAAGTTTGCTCATAGCCTGTACAGAGAGATACCATAAAACTATGGCACATAGGGATTCCCCTGTACTAAGCACAATTCAGCAGGAACAGCCCCCTAAGTTTGCTCATAGCCTGTACAGAGAGATACCATAAAACTATGGCACATAGGGATTCCCCTGTACTAAGCACAATTCAGCAGGAACAGCCCCCTAAGTTTGCTCATAGCTTGTACAGAGAGATACCATAAAACTATGCCCACAGGAAGCAGTATATTATTAGGGTATTGCAGGCTCTTTAGGTATAGCCAATCTCTTGACAGAAGCATAAGCCATACCACCCACCCTCTGCAGTTCACAAAATATTAAGCAAGTCATCAGTTTAATTAGTTTTCTTCAATTAGCCTTAAATTAAGTACATTACTTGCAGGCTGCTGAGTCCATGCGCATCGGCTAATTAAGATTATCTGTTTGTTTAGTGGTGACATCATAATTAATAAACAGAGGCCACAAACAAGGCCGAAACTTACTTTCACTTTTAATCCACGTGTAGGGAATGATATGTGTGTGTGTGTGTGTGTGTGATTATTGGTGCTTTAGGTTGGGGCCATAGACCCCATATGGGGTAAGTATTAATATCAGGCTGCAGTTCTTACCTAACGTCTATCACCATCTGCCTGCTCTATTGTTTCATTCTGTACTGAGCTCCCTCCTCCTGCAGGGGCAGGACCTGCATCCTGGCACCTCAATATGGAACACTTTTTTCTAACCTTGTGAGCTCCACCTGCTGGAAGGAACAGATTATTACAACTTAAATTTAAAAAAAATGGCACATTGCCTCCCCAGAGAGGCAGAGAAAACAAGTAGCAATTATGGAAAATATTATCACTCACCTGTGACCCTATTTCCCAATTACTGCTACTTGCCTATTCATTGAGCCCAAGATGTCTGCCATGATCAGTTATGTGTCTAACCAGACTTAATGCGCCCAAAGCCAGTCTTTGCCCACTTTGCTCCCAACAACACCTATATTTCCATATTGCTTGTGTCTCGTGGTGGAGGCGGTAGACACAAAAACCACTGGAATTCTGGGAAATCACAGCAGGGATTGCTAGATATCTGACACTTTCAGGGTCAGTTTGCTCACTATTTCATTAACATGATTAATATTTCGTTAATAGGTGCGCACAGGATTACTGTATCATTAGCTTTAATATATTCTTGGGAGCTGACAGTCTCTTTCTAGGGAGCATATACTCTAGAGTTCAAAATGTCAAATTTGATCAATTTTGCACAACAAATTCTGCCATATTAACTTAGTATTGAAGAACATTGGTGTCTCCTCGCCAGTAGCAAGCAATTTGCCCTGTTTTGCTTCAACAAAAAATCCGCAAAATGATGTGGCGACTTTTTTTTACATGACCACAACTTTTCCGTCAAATTTTTGCGTCCGTTCTGTGAAAAAATCTGCAAAAAATGCCACATTTTACTACGAATCCATGCCTGCTGAAAAATTTCGCTCATCGCTACTCGCCAGGCGTAATTAGTAAACAGAAGAGTTTAAGATTTTTTGTTTCCCAATTAAAGGTACAGTAATAACCATAATTAACGTTTCATTCATTGCCATCGCTCCCAAATATTATTAATATATTTTCAACGGAAACTTTGCCCTCGGCTGTTGGCGAAGCAGTGGGTTCCTGCATGTCTGACTCCCCGGCTGCTCAAATATGTTTTCAACGCTTTATATGTGAAATTTCTGCAAGGAAGTAGGGTTTTTACTGAACATATTTGTGCCAGATGACAAAAACGTTGACAGGGTGCAAATTGAACACAGATTTGCCATATAAAAATAGAATAAACCTTTAAAGGGGAAAAAATACCCCCAAATTAACTTGTAAGTGTCTGAAACGCGCTTCGTTTTGTATTAAGCACCATTACACTGCGTAGCTGGAACTACACAAAGGCTTTAGAATGAGAGAAAAGGGTTAAACCTGATGGGCATATGACTTTTTTCAGCCTTATGTTATTACTGCGTTATATAGAATATAGCACTTTTCCTAGACATGCAAATATTTCTCTGTTTTGGCAAAATTCCAATTAATGAGCTATGAAATGTGGGAACGGGACAAGGTTTGGCCACGGTGGCCTGATTAATGCTAGCCGTGTCAGCCTTTCACAAAGGCACAAATGATCAACAACTCAGAATCGTTTGCACTATGTAAACACTTCATTAACGGTTTCGCCACTTCGCTCCAATCTAAGGGGCTAATTAAAAGAAAACAATAATAATAGATGTGAATGTGTTTTTGCTCAGCTGAAGGTTTAGTTGAAACCCATTATTTTTGCCTCCATGTCCGTCCCCAACCATTATTCCTTCTCACAGGTTTATAATAGTTATTCATGGCTCTACTGCAGGTATCTAAATCCAAATCTGTTGATATGTGTCTAGGCAAGCCTACAAACCCGTGAATATATAGAGTCCCCTTTCTTACCCGCTAGTCATCTCAGTTGGGCTCGGTATTGAAATAGTACTGAAATTGCCCTTTGGTGCTAGTTTGTCAGGTTGGTTTGATGGGTCAGACGGAGGCATGAAGATTTAATCCTATATTTACTGATCAGTGTTGTAAAACTATACCCCCAGACAATGTAGGTCTCTATAAAAATGTATTTCATAAACTCATATGTAAAACCCTGCTTCATCTAAATCAGTGATCCCCAACCTTTCTTACTCATGAGCCAGAGTCAAATGTAAAAAGACTTGGGGAGCAACACAAGCACCATAAAAGTTCATGGAGGAGCCAAATAAGGGCTAAGATTGGCTATTAGGGGCCTCTATGCACACTATCAGCTTACAGGGGGCTTTATTTGGTAGGAAATCTTGTTTTTATTCAACCAAAACTTGCCCCCAAGTCAGGAATTCAAAAATAACTCCCTGGTTTGGGGGCACTGAGAGCAACATCCAAGGGGTTGGGGAGCAACATGTTGCCCCTGAGCCACTGGTTGGGGATCACTGATTTAAATAAACCATTTTCATACAAATATACTTTTTTAGTAGTATGTGCTATTGGGAAATCCTAAATAGAAAATTGCTATTTTAAGAATTAAGGGCCGCCTCCTGGGATCATAGGATTCACAGTGCACACAAACAAGCCAAGCCATACATGCTAGGCCCCATCAGCCATTAAATGGACAGAGTTCTGCCTTTTGCTTCCACACTACTTCCTGTTACAGTCAGAGCTGCATTATTTCTGGTCATGTGATCTCTGAGGGAGCACACAGCCCATCACTAAATGGCGGCTCAAGGGAAAGGATGTAAAAGGGCAATATTTACTGATACTGTATATATATTCCAGTTTGGTGAGATTCTTTAATAGGCCACTTAACATAATATAAACTGTCTGTTGGTTAAGTATTCATTCTGAGGGTATAGTTCTCCCTTAATATGAAGCACTTTAAAAGGAAACCCATTGTCAGTAATCTGAGATCTCTTGTCCAGCCAAATCAGTTTGTTACCGCTGTTATATTACCCAGGGGTTATTTAACTTAACTTATTTCTTTTTTCCTTGGTGCGGGATCTCTATGCAGTTTTGACACTTAGGGGCAGATTTACTAATTCACGAATCCGAATCCCGAAAGGGAAAAAATCGTATTGGAAACGAAAACTTTGCGACTTTTTCGTCGCCGTTGCGATTTTACGTATTTGTCGTGACTTGTCGACTTGTCGCCGCCGCGACGTTATCGTATTTTGCGCGACTATTTCATCGCCGTCGCTATTTTTTCGTATTGAGCGATAGTAAACGGCGAAAAAACAAATCCGATTTTTTCTCGACGGCGCCGAAAAAGTCGCGGAAAATATATGAAAAAGTCGCGACAGCGACGAAAAAATCACAGGACATACAAAAAAGTTGCAACAGCAACGAAAAAGTCGGAAAATTACCGATCATTGCGAAAAAACGCATTCGGACGCCTTCGGACCGTTCGTGGATTAGTAAATCTGCCCCTTAGCATCTTAAAAATACCGGTGAGACGTAAGACTGGGTCCATAGCTTTGCCTGGTAGAACAGGACGTACAGTGCCCTTGGGTAGGGTGGCTGGCATGACAGGTAACCCACAGTCTGTGGATGGTGGCTAATTGTGGCATTTTATCGGGGGTTAGTTAAGTCATTTAGTTATGTCTGTAAATGTAGTTGTAAATGCAGTTATTAATATTTCTGAATCAGTTATTAAAGCTGATTCCCCCTTTATTACTATGGTGTAACCAGGCCCTCACAGCTAGAAGATTTAATAATCTCAATTAAATACTGTATTAGGTGGGTTGCTATTTCCCCTCCATTGATTTCTATAGCATTTTACAAATCCCCCGTAAGTGCAAAATTATATTCCATATGAATCAGATGATCTGCTCCTGGCAGTTAAGAGCTTTAACCTATGCGACTTATTTGATGTCTGCTAAAGAAACTAAGCGTATTGATTTATTGACTAAAGCATTGCGTCCCCAGAGCTTACGCCCAGAGCCGCTGAATTCCACTACTGTGTTTAGAACACAAATCCTCCCGATCAGGAATTAAATAAAAAAAAAAAAAGCGGTTAGTGTCTGAAATGCTCGCCAGATTTTCGAAAATCCTCCAGAGACTGGTTTTCACAGCGGAGGCAGATCTCCCCACGGAGATTTTACATTACAAGAATTACAGGTTGTAAATGTATTTAAATCCATATGATTATGGGAATTTCTAGTTCCCTTCTCTGTGCGAACTGGCGTATTGTTTTAGCAACCGATACCGGTATTTTGGGGCAATAGGGCTTTTTATAATCGCTGTTTCTCAACCCATTTTCCACTTTGTTTTACATAAATATACATATATATATAGAGATTATATATAGAGAGATAATAAATATAAATATAAATATATATATATATATATATATATATATATATAGAGAGAGAGAGAGAGATAATATATATATATATATATATATATATATATATATATAGGATTGATCTGCTCCCAATAAGGGGTAATTATATCTTAGTTGGGATCAAGAACAGGTACTGTTTTATTATTACAGAGAAAAAGGAATCATTTAACCATTAAATAAACCCAATAGGGCTGTTCTGCCCCCAATAAGGATTAATTATATCTTAGTTGGGATCAAGTACAGGTACTGTTTTATTATTACAGAGAAAAGGGAATCATTTAACCATTAAATAAACCCAATAGGGCTGTTCTGCCCCCAATAAGGGGTAATTATATCTTAGTTGGGATCAAGTACAGGTACTGTTTTATTATTACAGAGAAAAGGGAATCATTTAACCATTAAATAAACCCAATAGGGCTGTTCTGCCCCCAATAAGGGGTAATTATATCTTAGTTGGGATCAAGTACAGGTACTGTTTTATTATTACAGAGAAAAGGGAATCATTTAACCATGAAATAAACCCAATAGGGCTGTTCTGCCCCCAATAAGGGGTAATTATATCTTAGTTGGGATCAAGTACAGGTACTGTTTTATTATTACAGAGAAAAGGGAAATCAGTTGTAAAATTCTAAATTATTTGATTAAAATGGAGTCTATGGGAGACAGGCTTTCCATAATTCAGAGCTTTCTGGATAATAGGTTTCCGGATAAGGGATATATTCCCCTTTTCTCTTTTTCTTCACATTTATAATAAGATGAGTTATTTGCTGCACATTCTTCCCCTAAGGCAGATGGTGGGCTATATAGAATTTCTTCTGGGCAGGGCAAAATGCCCATATAGAGCAAGAAAAATCTGCAGCAAAATAAAATGCCCATTGCCTCCAATAAATTTGGAATGAGAAAAAAATTGAGAAAAAACACCCAATAACTCCAGTGCATAGAAATGTCACCATTTTTGCAACAGGGTAGTTTTCTAATAGACAGATAGCAGCTTATAATGAAGGAAAATACCAGAAAGGCTCATTTATGAACACGAGTTGCCATGTTTGTTACCCACAATGCAAAGGTAAATTCCACTGCCCCCAATGAACTGACTGACTTTTTAGCACATGAATTATGTTTACTATTTTTCTGAACTACTACTGACTAGTTATTGGGTCCCACAGAAACATTATTAACTTCAGCGTTTACGTAACTTATTTGTAACTTTTATACCAATCGGTGACAGCATAGAGCAGGGGCAGGTAGGTAGGAAGGGGTTAAACTTTGGGCAAACTCCACTGACCCCCTATAAACTGAATGACTTACTAGCACATTAATCAATGGATAATAAACTGCTTATTATAGAGTATTTATTTATATTGCAAACACAAGGGGTGTGGGCAAAATGTTGGTAATGTTTGCTTGCATTTATGGGGGACCCCATATAAATAACTTGTGCAGTCCCCAAAGTTTCTGATGGTGGTCCGGGATGGCACCACTTGTGGCATTCAGTATTTAGATATTATTTGTATGTGATACTTTGGGCACGTGTTCAGGCAACTTGTTGGTGAAACCCCAGAGCTACTGCCATGTTCAGGGTGGGGGTAACACCAGGGTTCCCCAGGATCAGTGGGGACAGTTTTTCCATTGGTGGCAGAATGAATGGGTGCTCAGCTTTAGAATGTTTGAATGCAAGTACATTCAATGGACAGTGTAAATACATGCACAGTCTTGCTTCCATTTTAGCTCTTCCTAGAAAATCCAGATTATGTTCCCGTGGGGGTTAAATGCAGGAGACTCGCTTCCACCACTTGACATGCCATTTAAAAAATACAGGAACATATGCATCTCCTTATTTAATCCAACAGCATCTCAATCTTCTATTGCCTGAAGCAGCCCCTTGGTTAATGTTCCAGCCGAGCAACTAAGTGCCGATCCCAAGAAAACTTTCCTCACTCCTGTGACCGAAGGAGGAGATGATTCAACTTCATAAAGTCAGCAAGTGACAGCGGCAGGAATGCTCCCGGGGGCTTGGGAATCATATAAATAGATACTATGTTTGTAAATCAGTTTAGTTATTAAAGGAAAGGGAGTAAACGAAGGTAAAAATAAGGAATATAAGTCTGCTGCCCTACTGCCTAACTGCAACCTGGAGACTTGGGGGCCATGGGTGAAATGAGTGGGGATTAGGTAAACGTGTCATTGCCAATGCAACAAAAAATGAACTGTAGGGGCCTAAGCAGGTATTAAGGGAAAATAATGGTATAAAATTATCTGTTGCCCTTAATCTATCATTACACTACAATTCTCAGCATGATGATATCACTGAACAGGAGTCATCTCAATGTCATGAGTCACCAAGTGCCTGAACCCACAGGACGTCATTGTACGTGTTAATATGAGTCAATGTAATGCCGTTGTTCAGTAATCAATAAAAGGTGCAAAAACCAACAATATATCATTCAGAATGAGACAAAATGATATAAAGAAATATAGAAACATTGAGGTGATAGCTATCCTGCTATAGTTCCAGGGGTACCCAGGGCACAAATAACCACTCACCCCAAATCCCCCCCTAACTGGCCTTCAGGCTGGGCCCCCTTAGCCCATAACAAGGTTACAGATATATAGAAACACTGGGGTAACAGTCACCCTGCTATAGTTCCAGGGGTACCCAGGGCACAAATAAGCACTCACCCCAAATCTCCCCCTAACTGGCCTTCAGGCTGGGCCCCCTTAGCCCATATCAAGGTTACAGATATATAGAAACATTGGGGTAACAGTCACCCTGCTATAGTTCCAGGGCCTGACCATTAGCTATGAGTTGCGATTCCTCCAATAACAAAAGCAGACATGCTGCTCATATAATGGGTTTGCACCTTTAAGGCTAAGTATTATAAGAAAGTGAGTGCAGGGCAGTAAAACATCTCCCGCTTCCTTATGGCGCTCATTTCCAAGGTTGTTTTAGGGCTAGCAATTAAATTTTACACTTTTAATTTCCTCCATCATCACCGTTTTTATTTTTATTTTCTACCCCTGCAGACATTTAATTTAAACAACCAGAGAAAAAATACTGTTTTCTATAAAGGGAAGTGCAATTACTCGGCGCTGCGTATAGATTTACAGCAATAATATTTTACCAACCGAACCAGGCAAAGTGTGGGCTGCGCGGGCTGCAGGGGGAATCAGCTTGTTAATTAGCAAAATTAACAGTGCGCTGTTTAAATGTATTGACAGCCATAAAACTGGAGCTGTGTAACTGATGCACTCACAATTGAATGGGGGGGTAACAAAAAGAAAGAAAAAAAAAAAAGGCAGATGAGATATTTACACCAAAGCTGTTGCGACTTTTGAATACAATGTCGGGAGAAGTGTTTTCATACTTGAGAGCTGACGTTTGCAGGATAAAAGATGGGCAGAGCTGTAATCACAAGCTTTACTTCCCCCATGTCTTCACATAGCAACCATATGAATATTTATATGGGGGGAGCATTGAGAGCAAGAGCAGAGATCTTACTGTAGGAAGCCAATGAGTCCGTAAAGAACTTATCTAGAACCATAACTAACCTGGATATTCGGAGGTGGAATCTTCCAGATAGGCCATTACTGGGCAATATTGGCCACCGGGAAAAGGGGCTGGATGAAGGCATATGGGGAGGGACCAAGAGTTGTTACACATTGGGGGGGGGGGGATTTAGCTTTGGCTGGTGTTTTATTGGCTAAACTGGTTATATACAGTACCATCCAGGTGGCAACCCTACTGGTACCAGCAGTGATGGAATCTCAAAGAATTAATGTTCAATAAAAATCCCCCCCCATCATCCTCCTCCCACATAATGCACTCGGACGATCCAATGAGAATTCTACTTGGCTCCCTGTTCTTTCTACATGTGGTTGGTATGTTAAGTATGTTATAGAACCGCCTATTCTTAGCAAGTTTACAATTGGTCTTCATTTTTTATTCTTTATAGTTAGTGAATAATTTGCCTTTCTGTTCTGACTCTTTCCATCATTCCAATGGGGGCCACAGGCAAAAAACCATTGCTCTTTGAAGCTAAAGTTGTTTTTGTTACGGTCTATAACCTATTTCTCTATTCAGGACCTCTCCTATTCATATTTCTGTCTTTCTTTCAAACCACTGCTTGGTTGCTAGGTTAAAGTGGACCCTAGCAACTAGATAGCAGCTGAAATACCAAGCCGGAGGGCTGCTGAACAAAAAGCTAAAAAAATTGCTAAACAATAGAAATAATATTAACAATAACAATCCAATCTGTTTGGTTGCCAGGGTCACTAGCCTTAGCAGCCTGATATTATTCTTATTTCCACTTGCGAGAAAAACCGAATACGTCAGTTTGCATAATTCTAACCATTTAAAGGGTAACTTTCCCAACATGTTCTTTCCGTAATCAAGCCCAGTCTGTGCCAACTTATAAAACGAAAATGGGTCTGCTGTGCCAAAAGCCTCTTAAAATGTGACATTTGGTTCAGAATAAAACCATTAAGTTCTTCTTTTATCTTTTCTGTTTGCTAAAGGTGCTTGTGTGTGAGTCCTCTAAGGACACTTACCAGCATCAGATGAAATGACTTTCAATAGATTCCTTAGTTCGACACTCCAGCAGAAAGATGGAAGATATTGCTTGCCGAATGTAATATACAGATAGTGCACTTTTCTCTTTTTTTTTCCCCCCCGATGTGATTTACATGCACTGGAAAGCTAATGTGCAACAATATCCTGGCGTATTGATTTTACAAGGTAATTCTAATGTCTAGGTCACAGTGGGCAATTTCCCTATCTATCAGAGCTGCTCTAATCCTGATCTCACCAATAAATAAAGGGCACAGACACTGGACATGTCCTGCTCGAAATCTCCCCGTCTGAAATACTGCAGAGATGCTTAACCCTTGTGCCTTCCCGCGGCAGATAAATTAGAACTTTTGGTGCAACGGGAAAGAGTGAAACTTAACTTGGAAAGATTGCCCATAATTCTCAGTGTACGTTAGGCTTTTAGCTGAAAAATGGTTGTTTATGCCACTGAATGTAATTATCGGTACAGGTATGGGACCTGTTATCCAGAATGCTTGGGTCAATGTACTGTTTTATTATTACAGAGAAAAGGGAATCATTTAACCATTAAATAAACCCAATAGGGCTGTTCTGCCCCCAATAAGGGGTAATTATATCTTAGTTGGGATCAAGTACAGGTACTGTTTTATTATTACAGAGAAAAGGGAATCATTTAACCATTAAATAAACCCAGTAGGGCTGTTCTGCCCCCAATAAGGGGTAATTATATCTTAGTTGGGATCAAGTACAGGTACTGTTTTATTATTACAGAGAAAAAGGAAATCATTTAACCATTAAATAAACCCAATAGGGCTGTTCTGCCCCCAATAAGGGGTAATTATATCTTAGTTGGGATCAAGTACAGGTACTGTTTTATTATTACAGAGAAAAGGGAATCATTTAACCATTAAATAAACCCAAAAGGATTGTTCTGCCCCCAATAAGGGGTAATTATATCTTAGTTGGGATCAAGTACAGGTACTGTTTTATTATTACAGAGAAAAGGGAATCAATTAACGATTAAATAAACCCAATAGGGCTGTTCTGCCCCCAATAAGGGGTAATTATATCTTAGTTGGGATCAAGTACAGGTACTGTTTTATTATTACAGAGAAAAGGGAATCAATTAACGATTAAATAAACCCAATAGGGCTGTTCTGCCCCCAATAAGGGGTAATTATATCGTAGTTGGGATCAAGTACAGGTACTGTTTTATTATTACAGAGAAAAGGGAATCATTTAACCATTAAATAAACCCAATAGGGCTGTTCTGTCCCCAATAAGGGGTTATTATATCTTAGTTGGGATCAAGTACAGGTACTGTTTTATTATTACAGAGAAAAAAGAAACCCTTTTTAAAAATGTGAATTATTTGATTAAAATGGAGTCTATGGGAGATGGCCTTTCCGTAATTTGGAACTTTCTGGATAATAGGTTTCCGGATAAGGGGTCCAATACCTGTAGTTTTAAAAGGCGCTGCTACCCCTAGAGCAGCCAGAAAGCCCAACTTGAAGTCAATGAGGGAGCTGAAAGGTAATTATTGGAACTATGGCGGAATGACTGGCACAATTTTTTTCACAATTTCTTCTCTAACCCAGTGATCCCCAACCAGTAGCTCAGGGGCAACAAGTTTCTCCCCAACCCCTTGGATGTTGCTCTCAGTGCCCCCAAACCAAGGAGTTATTTTGAATTCCTGACTTGGGGGCAAGTTTTGGGTGAATAAAAACAAGATTTCCTACCAAATAAAGCCCCCTGTAAGCTGATAGTGTGCATAGAGGCTGCCTAATAGCCAATCTTAGCCCTTATTTGGCTCCTCCATGAACTTTTATGATGCTTGTGTTGCTCTCCTAGTCTTTTTACATTTGACTGTGGCTCACGAGTAAGAAAGGTTGGGGATCCCTTCCTTAACCATATCAGGTTATATCAGGCCTGATCAAAGGTTGGACTTCTATATTGGGTTTAATATGAAAAAGTCCAACAACACTTTAGGATTACCAGGATCGATTGGCATATAACTGATTGTTGGTGATATATTTCTCCATGGGGGTTGCTAAGTTCTTTTTTCCACTGGAATGGGGGGGGGGGGTGTGGCTTAGCAAGAGTAAATGAAGTTGGCCCATAGCACATAGCCTGAAGTCAGAGACATAGCTTGGCATCAGGTACAGGCATCTGACTGGATTAGACAGAAAAAAGGTGTAGCCTAAGTTACGTCTTATTCATTACCCCATGGATGGTCCCATTACCCTCTCTGCCAATAGCTATACAGGTACTATGGTCAACTCCACCTGCTAGGATCATAAACCCACACACAAGATATCTTAACAGACCATACGATTCTAGATATTCTGTTGCTTTATATGCCTTAAATGAATGGTTACAGTTTTATAAAGATAAAAGGATAAAGCCGCTATTGGTGTATCTTTACATAAGTGGAGGACAAGGACTCAATAGAGTGTATATCCTTTAGTATTGCCAACAATACTGAGAATGGATGTGCTTTGGGTATAAAGAGGTCTGCTTCAATGTCTAATTAACTGTATATTTTACACAAAGCTGATAATGTATTTTAGCATTTTGCCTTTTAGACACCTAAGGGCTCCCTAGTTAAGAAGCCATGGCATTGAAACTAGTGCAGTACTGTCCTCATGTTTAGTATAAAGAACTGCAGTTGTGACAACCCTCTTACTCTATTATTACATAATGGGTTACCCTAAATTTAGCTTATGAGTAAGTGCTCCTTTAGACACAGAATGCATTAGGTTTCCCTTGTCCTAAATGAAAGCTTTATTTAACCCTATAATTGGCTGCTACTATTTTTTTAAATCAGGGATCTCCAACCTTTCTTACTTGTGAGCCACAGTCAAATATAAAAAGACTTGGGGAGCAACACAAGCACCATAAAAGTTCATGGAGGAGCCAAATAAGGGCTAAGATTGGCTATTAGGCAGCCTCTATGCACACTATCAGCTTACAGGGGGCTTTATTTGGTAGGAAATCTTGTTTTTATTCAACCAAAACTTGCCCCCAAGTCAGGAATTCAAAAATAACTCCCTGGTTTGGGGGCACTGAGAGCAACATCCAAGGGGTTGGGGAGCAACATGTTGCCCTGAGCCACTGGTTGGGGATCACTGGTGTAAGGTATCACCTTTTTTGGTTGGGATTTTATTTCCTACTTTTTTTTTTATTTTTTATTCTAGAGATACATTTTACTTTCCCTATCTGGATGTTAGGCCCTTCCAGACCTCCAATGACTCCTCTCCCTGTGATAAAGATGGAAACGTGTGACATCAATTGAAGGCAATCATGGCCTAATCGGAGGCACGGTGATGGTATTAGCTCTGTATGGAGAGCTAAGCTTATAGAATGACAGAGCTAAACCCTCCTGAATATTTCACATTAGGTTCACGTCTAAAATATCATCTTGGTTGAAATATGTTAAAGCGAATGTAATGCAGTCACTGAACATAATGAAAAGTGACATGTTTTTGCAATGTGTATAAAAAGTGCTTAGCAAATCAGAAATCTTACATTACCCTGAGTATTCGGCTTTTTTTTCCCACTAGCTAAGGCATGTTGGCACATCATAATTCCCAGAATAAATGTGTATTCCACCATCTATATATCATGACAAAATATCACTTATGATTCCCCTAACCAGTGGAGAGGGGCCTTAGGCTTTTTTCCCCTTCATTTTGGTAATAGAAAATGAGTGGCATAAAAAGTAAAAGAGCGGTTCCTTGCTGTACATGGCTCCAGACCCAGCAGGTATTATTTGAATGGATAACCCACAAATGAGGAATTTGGGAGATTTTACCATCAAATATTATGATCCCTATGGATGCACAATAAAAATCCTCACCATATTCTCTTTACCCACAAGGCCACGTTCATTGCCAGAATTCCAGCGTAATTGCTCGTTATGCATCTATAACTAGTGATGGGCGAAATGTTTCGCCAGGCATGGATTCACGGTGAATTTCCACGTTTCGCCATTGGCGGATTGTTTCACGAAACGGATGAAAAAATTTGTTGCGGAAAAATTCACCGCACGTCCAAAAATTGTCGCTGGCGTAAAGAATAGTCGTGGGCATCAAAAGAATAGCCGGCGATGAAATAATAGCCGGCGACAAAATAATAGCCATGCGACGAAATAATAGCCGGGCGACGAAATAATAGCCACGGGGACGAAATAATAGCTGGGCGACGAAATAATAGCCGCGGGCGACGAAATAATAGCCGGGCAACGAAATAATAGCCGCGGGTGACTAAATAATAGCCGGGCAACAAAATAATAGCCGCGGGTGACAAAATAATAGCCGTGCAATGAAATAATAGCCGAGGGCGACAAAATAATAGGCGGGCAACAAAATAATAGCCGTGCGACAAAATAATAGCCGCGGCAACGAAATAATAGCCAGGCGACGAAATAATAGCCGGGCGACAAAATAAAAGCTATGGGCGACAAAATAATAGCTGCACGACAAAATAATAGCTGCAGATGATAATTTTTTTGCTGTACGACATTTTCGAAACGGAACAGATTCGCTCATCACTATCTATAACACTATTTGCAAGTGACTCAGCTGGTACAAGGGTGAGCACCAATAAACACAATATGGAAACAAGTGCTTTGTATTCTGCAAAGCAAGTTCAACCATCATATTGGCCCAAAGGGCAAATACTCAGAAAGCATTTCAAGAAATGGCAATATGATGGGTGCAACTATGCACCCATTCCTGCACCCAGCACTATGCCTTTTGATCAAAGATCAAGTTTGTGCAGAAATGGGGCTGATATGGAAGCGTGGCTGAACCTCTACCAGAAATGAATGTGTTTTCAGAGGTGCAGGGTGATGCTCTCCATACTGGATTCTTCTTTCAGGTGGATAAAGTAATGTGAGTCTAAAAAAGAAATTAATACACAAACATACAAAATGCGGATCTTATGAGAGAGGTTGGGCGATGAAACGAGAAGCTCTGCGAAAGCGAGGGCTAAGAATAAACGAAGCAGCATGCGGTGATGCACTTGGAACAAACAGAAGAGGAAGGAGGCAATAAAACAGCCTTTTCTACCCCCTACACAACGCTCTATAAATGGGAAAGTGGGCAAGTGAATCGGTTCTGCAGTCTGTGCCAGAGGGAGGAGATGTGCCAGCACCGTCCCACACTACAGATAACAAGGAACATGCAGTGGCACAAACACTCCCAAATCTGTTTGTTAGAGCTGAATCTTCTTGGCAACCACCATTGCAGTCAAATGTAATCAACCGAAGCATTTCATTGCCTTTGGTTCAGTGTGTGCATCATGGTGGGACTGGGAACGTTAGGCCTGTGTTGGACTCACAAAGGAAATTGGTGCCACAAAATCTTATAGAGCCTTGCTGAATGGGGTACCAGTGATATCTCACTACTTGCGTCAAAACATTTAAACTGTATATTAACAGAACCGCTTGGCCAAAGGTGTTGTTTCATTACATGTCATGTTTGGAGAATGATTTGGTTATAGGACAGAATACCATAGCCTGCCTTTGATGTCTTTTATGACCCTTTCCTTGGTCTTTAATACATGACATGTTAATATCAGTTAGTGGCAGTGTTCCAAAATTTGCTCTTTGGGTATGTTTATTTGTGTAAGAGACTGGTTGTAAACACCAGTATAGTCTTCCCCCTGGACCTGGTCACCCCAGGCCTGCTAGAAGAGTGTGAGGAGCAGGCTCGCAGCACCAAGAGCCAGGGAGAGCAGCAGGAGTAATCCAAAGGCTGAAGGACACAGCTACAGAGATCCCCCACATTTTGGAGGGTTAATAACAAATATTGGTTGAGGGCTGCAGGCGTTGAAAGAAATGTGACTTTCTGCTCGACCCTCTTCCCCTCTAAAGATATTAAAGTGGCTGGTAGCCTTGGTCCTTGGCCAAATACATCACCAGAGCTAAAATTGGAATTTTGTCGTAGAGAAGAATTAGAAGTGAACTGTGCTTGGCTTTAGAGGTGCCATTAGATATTAAGACTGACAGTAGGCATGACCTTTGGCAAGAAGAATTCTACTTTGTGATTGTCAGAGAGTTTGCACCTGTTACTATAGCTGAGGCCCTCTGTGTCTTTATGGCAATTGATCATCTTAGCTAGTGATGAGCGAATCTGTCCCATTTCGCTTCGCCATAAAATTCGCAAAACTGCATGAAAATTTGTGAAACGGTGAAAAATTTGTGATACGCATTTGTTGCGTGAATGTTTTGTCGCCCGCGTCTATTTTTTTCCGCCTGCGGGTTTCTTTGATGTGACAAATTTTTCTGTGGTGAATTTTCATGGAAGTTTCGAAAAACTATTTGACAATGGCAAAATGCTGAAATTCGCTGCGAATCCATGCCGGGCAAAAAAATTCGCTCATCACTAATCTTAGCAGTTGTCAGCAATTTTGAGAGACATTCACCAGAGCTTTAAGTGTACCCATGGGTCCAGGAAAATGGTATACAAATTAATGGGACAAACTGGATCATTTTGTAGTTTGTCTATTGAGCAGCAATTCACTTGGGCAACAAGGTCCCTAAATTGCACTGGCTCGCCTGTCCAATTATAAATAGGCCTTGTAGTCTCCTAATGCATGTATGGTTCCTATGGTTCCCTTTGAAAGACTGGAACCATATACATCAAAAAAAGTCCCATGTGACTACTCTTGTGATAGAGGAGGTGGGTGGGTCAGGGATTTACAGCTAATGTTATAGCATTGATTTGTTGTTCTAGGTTAAGAAACACTAAATTGCTGTTTCAGTGTATACCCGTAGCAACACAGAGAATGTGCAGTAGGAAATAAAAAAAAAATAATATCTGCAATAACTACACGAACAGCAGATCAATATAATTAAATAGACATCACTGTGCATTGCTGCTTTCCTGCTGGTTTATTTGTTTTTTTTTTAAATAAAATAAGTGGATTTTCTCTGTAGACATACTACTGACTTTGGTGGGGACTGATACAGGTCTTGTAGAGCAGTAGTAAGTAGGAAGAGGGGTAAGCGGGAAGGGGGGCGGAGTAGCGGGTCCAGTAGGGTATAACAACTTAAGGACCAGATGATGACAGAAAGGCAGTCTGGTGAGATGCAATGTAGACAGATAGAAACAGTAGCACAAGATGGAGACAATAGGACAAGATGGTATGACAGGAAAATGTGGTAAAAGTAGGACATGATGGAGACTGCGTGAAAAGATGGCAACATAAGGGCAAGATTGTGTCAAGTAGGGCAAGATGTTGACATTAGGAAAAGATGGCAGTAGGGAATGATGAAGAAGCTTGGACAAGATGGTGAATAGCAACAGTAGGAAAACATGTAGACAGCAGGGCAGAATGCCAACATAAGGAATAGATGGTGCCAGTGGACAAGATGGTGACAGGAGGGAGGCATGGCAATACATGGCAAGATGAAAGTAGAACATGTTGGTGACAGTAGGGCAAGATACAGACAGCAACATTTTCTATTAGTGTTACCCAACCTGTAGATCCTTCAGTAGCACTTCCAAACTGGGTAATATTGGCAGAAAAGTAAACTGTCACTATCTTGTCCTTTTGCCACCATATTTGAATACTCTTGCCATCTTGCTCTACTATTGCTCTGTAGTCTTACAATCACCAAAAGGGGGGTTGTGGGAGCACACCAAGGGTAAGTAAAAATATATAAGTACATTGGAAGTGCAAGTGATTTGGCTTAATTTGCTACAAGCATACAAAAGAGAGGGGGGGTTGATCAATGCACATTCCCTGGTCCCCGGTTTCACTAGTAATTTAGTATCTAACCAAATTTATATAAATATATATATATATATACTGGTTTGTCCCTGAAGAATAACACATTTAGGGGCACATTTACTTACCCAGGAACGGGCCGAATGCGTCCGATTGCGTTTTTTTCGTAATGATCGGTATTTGGCGATTTTTCGGAAAATTGTCACGACTTTTTCGTTGCCATTCCGAATGTTGCGCAAAATTTGGCGATTTTTTCGTAGCGTTACTACTTGCGTGAAAAGTCGCAACTTTTTCGTAGCCTTCGCGCCGAGTACGAAAGATTCGGATTCATTCAAGCTTCAATATGGTGACTTTTCTTGGGCCAGGTTGGAGCTGCAGGGTGCCATTGAGTCCTATGGGAGGCTTTCCTAGGGCCAGGTTGGAGCTGCAGAGTGCCATTGAGCCCTATGGGAGACTTTCCTTGGGCCAGGTTGGAGCTGCAGAGTGCCATTGAGCCCTATGGGAGACTTTCCTTGGGCTGGGTTGGAGCTGCAGAGTGCCATTGAGCCCTATGGGAGACTTTCCTTGGGCCGGGTTGGAGCTGCAGAGTGCCATTGAGCCCTATGGGAGACTTTCCTTGGGCCAGGTTGGAGCTGCAGAGTGCCATTGAGCCCTATGGGAGACTTTCCTTGGGCCAGGTTGGAGCTGCAGAGTGCCATTGAGCCCTATGGGAGACTTTCCTTGGGCCAGGTTGGAGCTGCAGAGTGCCATTGAGTCCTATGGGAGGCTTTCCTAGGGCCAGGTTGGAGCTGCAGAGTGCCATTGAGCCCTATGGGAGGCTTTCCTTGGGCCGGGTTGGATCTGCAGAGTGCCATTGAGCCCTATGGGAGGCTTTCCTTGGGCCGGGTTGGAGCTGCAGAATGCCATTGAGCCCTATGGGAGGCTTTCCTTGGGCCGGGTTGGAGCTGCAGAGTGCCATTGAGCCCTATGGGAGGCTTTCCTTGGGCCAGGTTGGAGCTGCAGAGTGCCATTGAGCCCTATGGGAGACTTTCCTTGGGCTGGGTTGGAGCTGCAGAGTGCCATTGAGCCCTATGGGAGACTTTCCTTGGGCCGGGTTGGAGCTGCAGAGTGCCATTGAGCCCTATGGGAGACTTTCCTTGGGCCGGGTTGGAGCTGCAGGGTGCCATTGAGTCCTATGGGAGACTTTCCTTGGGCCGGGTTGGAGCTGCAGAGTGCCATTGAGTCCTATGGGAGGCTTTCCTAGGGCCAGGTTGGAGCTGCAGAGTGCCATTGAGCCCTATGGGAGGCTTTCCTTGGGCCGGGTTGGATCTGCAGAGTGCCATTGAGCCCTATGGGAGGCTTTCCTTGGGCCGGGTTGGAGCTGCAGAGTGCCATTGAGCCCTATGGGAGGCTTTCCTTGGGCCGGGTTGGAGCTGCAGAGTGCCATTGAGCCCTATGGGAGGCTTTCCTTGGGCCGGGTTGGAGCTGCAGAGTGCCATTGAGCCCTATGGGAGACTTTCCTTGGGCTGGGTTGGAGCTGCAGAGTGCCATTGAGCCCTATGGGAGACTTTCCTTGGGCCGGGTTGGAGCTGCAGAGTGCCATTGAGCCCTATGGGAGACTTTCCTTGGGCCGGGTTGGAGCTGCAGGGTGCCATTGAGTCCTATGGGAGACTTTCCTTGGGCCGGGTTGGAGCTGCAGGGTGCCATTGAGTCCTATGGGAGGCTTCCAAAATCATGCTAAGTCTGAAAGTTTCGGCCGCCGCTTACGAGCGCTCAATACGAAAAAGTCGCGACAAGATACGAGCGAATCGGAATGGCTACGAAAAACTCGCGTTTTTATATATATTTATATAAACCCATATATTTACAAAAACTTTTTTTTAGTTACATAATTATGATTGTAAAATTGACAAGCCACCATACCACATCAAGGTAAACTATGTAGAGAGGTGCCAGCCTATGAGAAATTTGACCGGGGGAGAATAGTTAGGACCAGCACTTACTGTAGGGTTTTAGGGTTTACCTTGACTTGCTTTGGTGCCTTATCGATCTTATTATCATCATTTTGTAACTAAAAACCCCTTGTTTTTTTAAATATATGCCCTTGCATAGATACTAAATGACTAGTAAAACAGGGGACCCGGGTGCATTGAGCAATCCCCCCTCTCTCTTTTATAGTCTTACAAGTACTTTATTCCTCCCTGTCGTTCCCTTGCTCTATACTCGCTATCTTTCCCTTTTTTCTAGGTGCTGCTCTAGGTTACCTCACTATATCTGGGACCCTGTTTGGACCCCATAAAAACAGCTCTCCAGTGAAACATTAAATAGATTAAAGGGTAAGAACATCAACATCAACTCATGAAACTCAACATTTTTTTATTCTTTGGAACTTTCTACAAAACCAGTAGGGGGAACCATTAGTTTTTTGCAGCCTTTGATGTGGGATTTTTTTTTTTTTTTGGAGTCCTGGTTATAAAGAGAATAGTAGAATAAAGCAATAAACTAAGAAAATGGATCCCATAACCAGGATTATTACTGACCATCTGGTCACAGCAGGATCAGAACCTTCCAAACTCGGCAAATTTAACGGCTTTATAGAAAAAAAAAGTTTCCTTTCCTTTGAAAGTTATGAACAAAATATTTTTTGAATGCAATTAGGTTTTATTTGCGACGCTGACATGAGTATGCCTTTTTTTTTGGAAACCTTCCACCCAATTCTTAGCAAATAACATGCCGCTCGGCGAATGGAGCCCCCTTTGAAATATCACAAGTAAAATGCTGGCGTCGAGGCCAAGACCCACCCACTGCCTTGCTCTCTCTCTTAATGACAAACATCTCGCTCAAGCTGTTCAACAAACAGTTGCTGAAAGCCGACTCGGGGAAGAATTTCCTACGTGTTTACAGCTCTATAAGGTTGTGGGGGGGAACTTTGATGTCAGCGTTCGTTGCTGGGTCAGACCTGGGGAAGAATTATTTTCACATGTGTGTATAATGCTTATATATATGTATGTGTGTGTAATGCTTTTATGGGGAGAAAGGAAGGGAGAAGAGATCAACTGGAATCTTTTTGTAGTTTGGAAAATTGGACTGATACTATAGAAAATTATATCAAAATTAAAATTTGAGCTCAAAAAGTGCAGGGGTTACCAGCAAATACACAATCTGATTGTTTTCGTCTCTCTGGGGAGGGAAGCCGCCATTTTGTTTTCTTGTTTTAGATGGAATGTTTAGTGTTGTCCAGTAGCTGAAACCTGCACCATAACAGAGATGATATTACTGGCCTGTAGAGAAGGAGGGTATTGGTATTGAAGGCTTTCCATTGGAGGACTGAAGATTTAGAGGGGGGTAGGGGTTAGACTCCCCAAAAAGAGGCAAATTGCGCTATATTATTATATAATGATAGGTTCCCCAATGGAAAGACTTTTATTGTAGCCTCCCTAAACCTAAATCTCACCCTTCTCAGCTGCACATAATTATCTGCACCAAAAGTATCAAAAAGTGCAGAAAAAATGCTGCATATTGAATTGTGTCAAAAAATGGCAGTTTGCACACTATAAGTAAATGCCACATATGGTTCCACAAAACTGATATAACAATCTTGCCTTACTGTCGCCCTCTTTTTGCTTCTGTTTCCATCTTGTCCTACTGTGTGCATCTTTCTCTATTGTGTCCATCTTGCCCTACTGTATTCATCTTGCCATACTGCCTCCATATTCTCCTACTTTCTTCATCTTTCTCTATTGTGTCCATCTTGTCCTACTGTCTAAATCTTGTCCTACTGTGTCCTTCTTTCCCTACTGCCTTCATCTTGTCCTACTGTCTCCATCCTGCCCTACTGTCTCTATCCTGCCCTACTGTCTCCATCTTGCCCTACTGTCTTCATCTTGTCCTACTGTCTCCATCCTGCCCTACTGTCTCTATCCTGCCCTACTGTCTCCATCTTGCCCTACTGTCTACATCTTGCCCTACTGTCTTCATCTTGTCCTACTGTCTCCATTCTGCCCTACTGCCTCCATCTTGCCCTACTGTCTTCATCTTGTCCTACTGTCTCCATCCTGCCCTACTGTCTCCATCTTGCCCTACTGTCTTCATCTTGTCCTACTGTCTCCATCCTGCCCTACTGTCTCCATCCTGCCCTACTGTCTCCATCTTGCCCTACTGTCTTCATCTTGTCCTACTGTCTCCATCCTGCCCTACTGCCTCCATCTTGCCCTACTGTTTTCATCTTGTCCTACTGTCTCCATCTTGCCCTACTGCCTCCATCCTGCCTTACTGTCTTCATCTTGTCCTACTGTCTCCATCCTGCCCTACTGCCTCCATCCTGCCTTACTGTCTTCATCTTGTCCTACTGTCTCTATCCTGCCCTGTTGTGTCCATCTTTCCCTGCTGCCTTCATCTTGCCCTACTGTCTACATTTTGTCCTACTGTCTCTATCTTGTCCTACTGTTTCCATCTTGCCCTACTGCCTCCATCCTGCCTTACTGTCTTCATCTTGTCCTACTGTCTCCATCCTGCCCTACTGCCTCCATCCTGCCTTACTGTCTTCATCTTGTCCTACTGTCTCTATCCTGCCCTACTGCCTCCATCCTGCCTTACTGTCTTCATCTTGTCCTACTGTCTCCATCTTGCCCTACTGCCTCCATCCTGCCTTACTGTCTTCATCTTGTCCTACTGTCTCTATCCTGCCCTACTGTCTCCATCTTGCCCTACTGTCTTCATCTTGTCCTACTGTCTCCATCCTGCCCTACTGTCTCCATCTTGCCCTACTGTCTTCATCTTGTCCTACTGTCTCCATCCTGCCCTACTGCCTCCATCTTGCCCTACTGTCTTCATCTTGTCCTACTGTCTCCATCCTGCCCTACTGCCTCCATCCTGCCTTACTGTCTTCATCTTGTCCTACTGTCTCTATCCTGCCCTGTTGTGTCCATCTTTCCCTGCTGCCTTCATCTTGCCCTACTGTCTACATTTTGTCCTACTGTCTCTATCTTGTCCTACTGTTTCCATCTTGCCCTACTGTGTCCATCTTGCCCTACTGTCTCTATCATGTCTTCAGTTGTCTTTTCGCTCTTCCTATCACTGCAGATGAACTCTACTAGATCTAAGGCCATGGGCAGTTGCACCTTTTTGGACAGGGAGTGACAGTAGTTTTTAAGACTTAATTATAAGACACCAACATATTCAGTAGAGATGACACCCCCTGATACATAATTCCTAATCTAATAAAACAGAGGTAGAACATATTGAATAAACATGCTATGGGGACAGGGCAAGGCTGTGATCTCTTTTAACCCATTAAGTGATATATAGAGTGAGTAAAGCAGATGTGCTGTATGGGGATATTGCTTGGTAACACTTCTATAATTGCCAAGTGCTTGGCACAGATGGTCCCACAGTCCCACGAGATGAGTTCAGTGACTCTGCTTTATTTTAGTCTTCTGCTGAAAACAGCTTTATATTTGGCACTAATTATTGGTCTGTGAAACAAAAGAACAAGAGAAAAAGATTGTGATCACATTGTTTCAAGTTCCCCTACATCAGATGCTGGTTCTATGGACAAACAACGTAGTCATTACAGAACTCCTGCGCCAGAAACTTTGTTCCACCCAGAAGGTCAGACAGGAACGGCAGGGAAGCAGGTGGCAGGTCCATTTTCTTATTTCTTGGCTCCTTTAAAAGGGCCCTGCACCTTCACGTTTTATTTTAACATTGGACTGGTCTAATCTCACTACAAGCTGAGTCTGCCCTAGTCTTGCCCAAACTGCCCTTGTCTTGTCTCAGTCTTATTCTCCTGTACTAAGCACAATTCAGCAGGAACAGCCCCTAAGTTTGCTCATAGCCTGTACAGAGAGATACCATAAAACTATGGCAGCATAGGTATTCCCCTGTACTAAGCACAATTCAGCAGGAACAGCCCCCTAAGTTTGCTCATAGCCTGTACAGAGAGATACCATAAAACTATAGCAGCATAGGGATTCCCCTGTACTAAGCACAATTCAGCAGGAACAGCCCCTAAGTTTGCTCATAGCCTGTACAGAGAGATACCATAAAACTATGGCAGCATAGGTATTCCCCTGTACTAAGCACAATTCAGCAGGAACAGCCCCCTAAGTTTACTCATAGCCTGTACAGAGAGATACCATAAAACTATGGCAGCATAGGGATTCCCCTGTACTAAGCACAATTCAGCAGGAACAGCCCCCTAAGTTTGCTCATAGCCTGTACAGAGAGATACCATAAAACTATGGCAGCATAGGGATTCCCCTGTACTAAGCACAATTCAGCAGGAACAGCCCCCTAAGTTTGCTTATAGCCTGTACAGAGAGATACCATAAAACTATGGCAGCATAGGGATTCCCCTGTACTAAGCACAATTCAGCAGGAACAGCCCCCTAAGTTTGCTCATAGCCTGTACAGAGAGATACCATAAAACTATGGCAGCATAGGGATTCCCCTGTACTAAGCACAATTCAGCAGGAACAGCCCCCTAAGTTTGCTCATAGCCTGTACAGAGAGATACCATAAAACTATGGCAGTCCTAGAGTTTTCTGATGTTTTTTTTTGAGTCACAGGTTACTGAATCCAGAGCAAAATTTGAACCTATTATTATTTTACCCCCTAAGGAGCAGGAATGCAGTGCTGTATGACAATGACACCATGTGTCCTCTCTACAGGCCTCGGATTCCTTGGGGACTCTCAATGTTCTTTTAAATGACAGTAATACAGAGATATCTTTAGAATCTGCAAAAGCTTAGTGACTTTATACAGGTCACAAAACACCAAGGTGAATCCTCATATATATATATATAGTCATTTATATTTGGGAGAGTATCCCCTGATTCACACTTGGGGCTGAATGCTCTTGCCTTTGCTTATGCTTAATGGAGAAGTTAAAATCACTGGGGTGTCAAATGTTAGGGACCCCCAACTGATTGTAATCGATTAGTCAAAAAGGGGTTGTCCACCTTTGAATTAACTTTTAGCATGTTATACAGAGGGCTTTTCTGAAACAATTTGCAACTGGTCTTCATATTTTATTATTTGTTGTTTTTGAATTATAAAGCTTTATATTTAGCAACTCTTGGAATTGTAAAAGCTATGTGGTTGCTAGGGTCCTAATTACCCTAGCAGCCAGGCTGTGGTTCAAGGTTAAAACTGAATTATGAATTGAAATGGGTCTGACTAAAAAGATATATAATAAAAAGTAACAATAACAAGGAAATTGTAGCTTCAAAGAGCAACAGTTTTTTGGCTGCCGGGGTCAGTGACCCCCTTTTGAAAGCTGGAAAGAGTTAGAAGAGAAAAGCAAATAATTAAAAAATGTAAAAGAATAAAAAATGAATACCAGTCCTTCCAACACTTTCCCCTGTCTCTGTCCCTATATATTAGGTACCTACCTAGTGCTACCAACCCCTATTTCTGTAGGGAAATGAGAGCAGAGCAGGCAGTAACCCTTCCAACACTTTCCCCTGTCTCTGCCCCTATATATTAGGTACCTATCTAGTGCTACCAACCCCTATTTCTGTAGGGAAATGAGAGCAGAGCAGGCAGTAACCCTTCCAACACTTTCCCCTGTCTCTGCCCCTATATATTAGGTACCTATCTAGTGCTACCAACCCCTATTTCTGTAGGGAAATGAGAGCAGAGCAGGCAGTAACCCTTCCAACACTTTCCCCTGTCTCTGTCCCTATATATTAGGTACCTATCTAGTGCTACCAACCCCTATTTCTGTAGGGAAATGAGAGCAGAGCAGGCAGTAACCCTTCCAACACTTTCCCCTGTCTCTGTCCCTATATATTAGGTACCTATCTAGTGCTACCAACCCCTATTTCTGTAGGGAAATGAGAGCAGAGCAGGCAGTAACCCTTCCAACACTTTCCCCTGTCTCTGTCCCTATATATTAGGTACCTATCTAGTGCTACCAACCCCTATTTCTGTAGGGAAATGAGAGCAGAGCAGGCAGTAACCCTTCCAACACTTTCCCCTGTCTCTGCCCCTATATATTAGGTACCTATCTAGTGCTACCAACCCCTATTTCTGTAGGGAAATGAGAGCAGAGCAGACAGTAACCCTTCCAACATTTCCCCCTGTCTCTGTTCCTTACCTTTCCCCGGCCCTGTGTTTAACCTAACATGCTCACCCCTTGCTTTATGATTGTATTTAATTAAAGTACTGGCAATAAATTAATGCTATGATGTAGTTATTCAGTTTGGATGTATACAATGCACCAGTGGATATTTCCCTGCACTTTACAAATCCCCCTTTCCCCTATGTTTGAACGTGGAATTCTGGCTTCTCTTCTCATTGGCAGTTTCATCCCCTTAAAATTAAGTTTACTGCGCAACGGTCTCCATAATACAGTCAGGCAGTTAATCTGGGCTGTCACTGTGCGCCAGTCTATAATACGGAAGAAAGGTGTAATAGGGGTCTTCGTGTTACGGGCCCTTGGGTGAAGTTAAATACAGTGAATGATCTCCATAGCAAACGCTGACTTGCCTTTGGTCCCAAAACCTCAACGTGTCCATCTGCGAATCTCATCATCCCGGCGTTACATCGCACTATACAGCCCCCCCTTTGCCAATATTTTATATTTCTCTTGCATCGTGAAGCCAAGTGAAGGCCGAGCGAGATTTATTACCAACCTCTTCGCACATCATCAGACTTTCCCCCAGCTGCAGAACAATAGAAAATCATTTGAGAAACAGCTAAACATCTTCTTAAAGAGATAGTAATATCAGATATTTATTTAAAAAAAAATAGGTTTGTCCCCGTTACATTAATTAAAACTGTTCTTAGTTTAAGTGCCATCTTGGAGTCAGGAAGAAATTTTTTCCCCTCTGTGGCAAATTAGAGAGGCTTCAGATGGGGTTTTTGCCTTCCTCTGGATCAACTAGTAGTTAGGCAGGTTATATATAGGCATTATGGTTGAACGTGATGGATGTACATCTTTTTTCAACCCAACTTACTATGTTACTATGTAAGAGGTATTTTAATTAGCTATGAAAGAACTGATATTTGCACTCTTGCTGTGGGGAGGGGGGGGGATGGATTTTTTGGTAGCTGCCCCTGATTGGTTTATGGCAGGTTTCCGAATGAGCCCTCCTATCAATTAGAATGAGGCTCATATTAAAAGAGCACATTCATTGGCCTTGCCTTATTATGTCCGAATCCCCACAATTCCCCCAAACCCTGCTTACTCCCCTATAAGCTCCACCCCCTCTGCTCCTGACTGTAGCACCTCCTGTACCTCCTGTACCTTTCTGTTGGCCTGTCTTGATACCATGAATTTAAATGGCATTAATGTGGGAATATTTGATGTACATCAGCGCCATTTTATGTCCCTATATTATAACAATGTCCCTTTGTGCCGGAGGAGACGCAGCCGCAGCACTACAGTAGATCTAGTCACACAGACACCTCTGAATGTATTTTCCTATTATCCTAATTGCTGCCGGCAGGGATATGACTGGCACATTTATCAAACTCAATTGTTCTTTGGAGCTTCATAAAAACTCTCGTTTTTTGGGTAAATAATTATCATATTCTCAGTTTTCATACAGCAGGTCTCCCGAATCACCCTGCCTGGGTAAATGGGATAATTACTATTGTTAGTTGTTTCACATTGTGTAAATAATGAAAGGAGCTCTGTCTTTATCATGTGAGTCTCAGGATAAGAACTGTAGCCAAAGGCTTAAGTAAAATGGAGCTGCTGATGAAGGAAAAAAGAAAAAGGGGTGGGACTGTAGGAAAATGGGTGGGATTTGTGGTATCAAGGTGGGTCTATGAAATAGTGGGAAGGAAGTGGTGAGCATACAGGAAATTGGCTTCCATGAAAAGGATACTTGCACCTTGAAATATGTTGTGCTCTCTGAGAACATAGTCAGGTGCTGATATACACCATCTTGTCCTCCCTTCATTCTTCTCCTCTTTCCTCTCTAAATCTACCCTTTCTTCCTTTTTTATTGTCGTTTGTTTTTTTGTCACCCTTTATATTCTTCTCAACTATTTGGCCTTACTCTCCCTCATCCTCTCACTTCTCTCTCCTTCAGTATTACATCCTCTTCTTTGGTCTCGCTACGCTATTACCCTCTTTTTCTTACTTTTCTTTCCCTCTTCTTTTTCTCTTTCATCACTTCTGCTCCCCTTTCCAACTGGTTTGCCTTACTCACCCCTATCCTCTGTCTTCTCTCCTCTTCTATATTCATCCTCTTTTTCCCCATTTGTCTCTCTACCTCTCAATCTCCTTTTCCTTATCCTCTCCTTCTAGCTCTTATCCCCTCTTTTTTCCTTTTCTATTCTGCCCCATCTGTTTGTCTCTCTACTCCTTAACCCCCTTTCTCCTTCTGTGTCTCATGCCCATTCCTTTCCTATCCCCCCAGTTGTTTGGCCATACCCTTCCCTATCTCTTCTCTCCCCTTAATTTTTCCTCTGCATTTGTCTCTAACAATTTCTGGTCTATTCTAGATCTAAATCTCTACTCCATATTTAGTGTGGAGATGGCAGGGGCCCACCAGAAAACCTTGGACCATAGGCCCACTTTCTAAACGATTTTTCCTCCTCCTTTCCTCACTCAACCTCTTTATTATCCAAGTGTTTTTTCTCTATCCTCCCATGTCTTTTTCCCCACACAGAAATAGGGAATGACCATGCAATTGGCTAAATAGTTAGAAGCAAGAGGGCCCACTGACACCTAAGCCCACCAAGAATTTTCCTGGTATCCTGGTGGGCCAGTCCGACACTGTCCATATCTCTCTTTGTTTCTCCTTCTTTTCATCCCTTGTTCTTTCCTGTATTCTCTTTAACTATTTAGCCTTACTCTCCCACATCCCGCTGCTTATCATTCCTTTCCATTTTTCTCCATACTTTCTAACCACTTTTCCCCATCCTATCCTTTATCACATCTATTATCCTTTTTCACTTCATCCCTCTGTTTGGACATTTGACCTTGATTTTCTCCTATAGCGCTCAGTTTCTCCTCCCTTCACTCACCCAGACATGGGGTGGTACTGTACAAGTTCCAGTTGCTGGCAAAACGGCAGATATTTTACATGTACACTGCCCCAGAGTGCTTGTTGAGTTTATGATATGGACCATGCTTGAGATATCCCTACATAAGGAAGGAGTGCCATGGTGCTTGCAGGGAATATACAATGTTATCCTGCTTACCAGCACTTAGCAGATATGGACATCTGAACTTGCAGCCTGAACTTTCCTCGCCTCCTTGTTTGAACACAAGCAACCGCCAACGCACTTCTCTTGGCTAACGTCACACTCAGTGCAAACCCACAGCCACTAATTGTGTTTTCATTAGTTCTTTATAGAAGGTTAGTGCGTCGCCGAGATTTCTCATCAGGAGACTCCATTCTTGTAATTATCACAGCGTTGCAAATTGAAGGCGCTTCCCCTGGAAGTGAGTTAAACAGAAAAGCAAAGGATTCTTTATTTTTGGTAACGTGGAATTAGACTTAAGCGGGGAGCGTGTCAGGGCTGCTCTTCATACCTGTTAGCTGCAGGCTTCTGCTTAATGGCACAACCCCCGAAAATACAACTTTCTGTAGCAAAATGGAGGCAATGTTTTCTCTTTTCTCATACACGCACCAGTATAATCGCATGAAACATAGTTTTGAATGATTTTCAAACCGTGTGTGGGCTCCAAAATATCATCCTGATCATATTTGTACCATGGCGATTGGTCATTTAGTTGACTGGACAGGTTAGAAAATTTTGGTCGGATAACAATAAAATCTGTGCGTGTATTATGTATCTGACGATATCCTTGGGGGGACCTACATGCATTTCCATGAAGTTACTTTCTGGTGTCTGGCAACTATTTCATGTTCAAAGCATCCTTCTATTTGTTATTTTTAGTGCTTTATCCTACAATTTCAGTCTGAATGTTAGTTTTAGATCATTGCATTTAAATGTACAATTGATATCTGAACGTTTGTCAGTAGAAGACCAAAATCGAAATGTGTATGGCCATCTTTATTCTGAGGAGAAGCAACAGAATTATCCGACTGCAGGGTGACCTTATTGGATATGTGCCTTTTCCATCCCTAACTGCTCTGTTACTTGTTTACAAGGCCAATACAATGTTAAATTAAAAAAAAAAAAAATGAATTTTGCAGTCAAAAGACAAAACAAAAGCCATGTATGGGATTATTCCTAAAGTCAGAAGATGTGACATTAATGCTACATACTTTGCATCACTTTAATAGGCTTAGTGGCAGGAAGTCTTATGTGCACAGGAAAATTGCATTGCGGACACGGCAGAACATAAAAGGTTGATGAAGAGAGCACTCTGGTCAGATCCCAGGACCCCAGACATCATGACAAAAAAATCATCTTATATTATAATCCCCATATGTTGTAGCCTATTATATACTAAGGGCTTATTTACATAACCAGTGTTGGACTGGCCCACCAGGATACCAGGAAAACTCCCGGTGGGCCCAGGTGTCAGTGGGCCCTCCTGCTCCTGACCTTTTGGCCCGCTTCATGGTCATTCTCTATTTCTGAATGGGAACAAAGAGGAGAAATAGATGGAAGAGTAGATGTTGAATTGTTTGGAAAGCGGGCCTATGGTCTAAGGTTTTCTGGTGGGGCCCCTGGGTTCCCAGTCCAACACTGTACATAACCAGTGCAAAAAGGCTTAGGGTGCCAACAAGCTGGCATTTCATGGCCCTAGCCATTATTACATATTTACTGGGTATCTACTTTGTAACTGTAACTATTTGTCCTTACCTCCCCACCCTAAACCTCTCCAAACCTTTCCAGTCCTCCATACCCACTCCCATCACATGCAGTTTCCCTACCTGATATCACTGACCCGCCCCATCTCTGCAGGCCAGTAAGGTGCCACCATAACCAAGGCTGCCACTAATTTTAGGCTTCCTTCACATCACTGCACTTGTATGTAATTCATCAGAGCAGCCTGGAGGGGCGCATTGGCATTTCCATGAATTGGTGCAAGTTCCTTTCTGAATAGCGTCAGGGTGCACTCAATTTTTTGTCCATTTGCATTTGAACACAAGCCCTTAACTGCATAAACCATAAGCATTTGGTGTCTGCCCTTGCCAATAGGCCTCCCTCTTGAATAATAGGGGATTAGCTACTATAGAATGACCAGACATAAAGGTGGGATAGAATTGTGATGTATCTGGGTCATGTAAATTCTGCTACCCGCACCTATAATATACCTATAAAGCTTCCTGCACCCCATCTTCATGTTGCCCGGTGCACTCATTTCCTAAAGATTTCCATTTTTAATATAAAACATCTTGGTCGGGAAAGCGACAGTGCAACATTTATGAGTGACAAGACTGTAAAAGTATTGTAATACGTGTTTTTTTTTTTAAGGGTATTTCTGCGCTGAGTTATTTCTTGGAGATTCAGATAATGACATTATAAATCTTTCGTTGCAGGCAATTACTAAGGAAGAAACAGCCTATTCCCCATTGGCTTATAGGCTCAGCTTACTGACATATTACAAGCAGTCTTACCACGGTCATTAAGAACTGATCTGGGATTTATTGTCCCTCTTTAAAGTCTCAGTACTTTGGAAAGTATCGAGCAGGAAGGAATACAGATTCCTGTAAAACCAACAAGCACATTAGATAAATATACAGACACACACAGTATATACACATACACACACACATATATTTGTTAATATTATTTGTCTCTTGGGTGGAGTGTGGAGCATGTGGGTGTGGCCTGGTAAATAAGGGGTGTGTTAGTTCTATTAACAAAACATTCCCTCCCATTTGTTGTCCTTTTTTACCCAGGACCCTAACCTTAATATTACACTGCCTTTCATTTCATATAATATACCTAGTGTGCCAGTATCCTCTGTCTGCCACTATTGAAAATATGCCAGTACTCATTGTCTTTTATTACATATAATGAGCCTGGTGTGAGCATTTTCCAACTCTAAGCATGTTAATTTGAAATAAAGCACCCGCAATTGTACTTCTGTGTGGCTCCCAGTGGTGCAACTACTGGAGGTGAGACTGCACCCAGGCCCTTTCCCCTTGAGACCTAATGGAGGCGAAGAAAAGGGGACCCAGGAATGGTTCTGGGTGCACCTCTTGGCCCCTGGCCCAGTCTACCCTAGTTAAGCCATTGGTGGTTCCCATTGAAGTCAGTGAGGTGCAGGAGATACTAGGCCTCTCCAAACCAAAAAATCATCCTAAGCCTACGCTTGTCATCATATTAATGTAGTGTGCTGGCAGTGATTCCAATTAAACTCAAATATTGGCACTGGGTCTAATGGTGATGGTGGGGGGAATGCATTTCCTGGGTCCGGAGGGGTCATGGTTATGGGAACACTGGGTGCATTTATTTTCATTAGGATCCTATTCTACTTGTTGGCCGGGCCTACCATTCAGGGACTAATGGGCTAGTAATTTTGATTGTGCTAGTAATTGTGCTAAGTTTGTACATGCAACTTGAAATCAATCTGCCAGATGCTAGTTTGTGTCCATATCAGTAGAGATGTAGCGAACTGTTCGCCGGCGAACAAATTCACGCGAACATCGGGTGTTCGCGAACGCGTATGTTCGCGAACTTTCAGCGTATGTTCACAGTTTGGGTTCGCGCCGCGTTTTCCGCAGCGTTTTTTATCATCGCACAAGTCACACATGGCGTTTTTACGCAAATCCCGTTTTCATGGTGTTTAAGCGCGACATAGCAAAAAAGCCGCGTATTTTCGCTAGAATAGCTTGCGTTTTTTGCGCAACTCTGTGCCAACAAAGTATTTTTCAGAGAAGTTTTTGCCCTTGATCCCCCTCCTGCATGCCACTGTCCAGGTCGTGGCACCCTTTAAACAACTTTAAAATCAGTTTTCTGGCCAGAAATGGCTTTTCTAGTTTTTTAATGTTCGCCTTCCCATTGAAGTCTATGGGGTTCGCGAATATTCGCGGGTTTTGGCGTATGTTCGCGAACATGTTCGGGAACTTTTTTTTTTAGGTTCGCTACATCCCTACATATCAGTGGATCAAACGCAAGTGGTGATGGTTGTGGTTGCTGGAATTCTGGGCAAAGCAATGCATTGTGGATACAAATGTGCAAACCTGCTTCCAAAAATTGCACCATAGGTTACTTTAGTAAATGAGTCATCTCAAGAGAAAAGTAATAATATCGCACATTCGGATAGGGGCCACTTTTAATATTCTCCTGAAACCAAATGTAATAAAAGTAATTAACGGGAGAATAAATATGTTACATTCTTCCCATCCACACAATAGACTATGCAGCAGGTTTGCATTGTGAGCAATTATAACTCGCATTATAATCTCTGTCTAATAAGGAAAATCACATTCCAAAATGCGAATATTTCCTCTCCTTTATGCAACTTTTTCCATTTATGACTTTGATTCCCTCCCCTATATAAGTTCTATAAGTATATAAACCTGCACTCTGCATTATAATGACACGCAGGCTTTATTCCATAAGGATAATTGGCTAACAGCCAGGTTTATAATTAAAACGTGCCCATTAAAACTTTTTGTCTAGATTTAAATTCTTTAATATGCTGAATGACCTTTAAGCTTCTGAACAGAAAATATTCCAATAAAAGTTTATCGGCAAAATATATATATATATTTATATTTTATTACATGCTGAATTTCTTCCATATGTTTTTACAAATTCAAAACAGAAAATAATGAAGCTCCACGACACCCCAGAGGTGACCAAATGGATTCCTATAGTACTCGCCTCCTTCCTTGTTATTGCAATAAAATTCTCTGTAGTGCCCCCAGAGGAACCCGGCGGGTCATTGCGCTGGCTTTATAAAGAGAATAAAAATACAGTATGTTATAAACAATGGCTAACAATCAACCAAACCCAAATATTCTCACTCCCTTCTATTTACCAGAGGGAGCCAGAGGAGAATGGATACATATAACAGTCACTGGAGTTAAATGAACTGAGAGCCGTACAAATCTCAGCCAAACTGCTATTTGCTCATTGGCCCGTGCATGTTCCACTTCCCTTAAACACCCTGAAGCTCATTGGCTGAGTTTGTCCCCTGAGCGCACATATTACATACCCCATTTAGTATCTAATTATACCCCAACAGAGGCCCTTGTATTCATTAGGCTGAGAGGGAGCCTCCTAGACAGGGAAGAACTCACAGAACTTTTTTTCAGCAAATTTCTCATATTTTTTTTCCTTTTTATTTGGGAACTTAAAAACTTCAGTGTTACATTTTGATATACAGAATATTTATTTACAGTTCTTATCAATATCAACAGAATTTAGGAATATATTAATATATTTCCATCTGAATCTTCCCACATAATTGGTGTCATCCACATATTGTCCAAGTTAGCATGAATAAAGTCTTAAGACCTGATTTGTCACATACCAAGTTAGCACTCATTACTTTCTAGATCCCATTAACACACCATAAGGTTACGGCCCTAAATATTCCTTCCTGGGATACTAAACTACAGTAATTTCTGTTTAGCGGATATCAGTAGGGTGGCATCGGCAAGTGAATGGAGACTCTAAATAATGAAGACTTGTAGCCATGGACTTCTTTTTCTTATGGATCAAAGCAATTAATATATCATACTATGATGAATGGCCTAGGGCATTTATTCATAGGATAATTTTCTATCATTAAAATGTTAACATTCACTGAGTAATGATGAGCAAATCTGCAAAAAACTTTTTTCACGCACCTGACTTTTTTGATGCAACCACACCTTTTTTTTACATGAATGTGCCTTTTTTCTGACCCTGCCTTTTTTTTTTCTACGCGACCGTGCATTTCTTACGGCTAAATTTTTTGATAGTTTCTCCAATGGCAAAATGCAGAATTTTGCTGTGAATCCACGCCGGGTGAAAAAATTGGCTCATCACTATCACAGAGCTCAGTAGGTAGAACTTAAGAATATTCCATAATAATTTTTCTCCACCCCATCCTCTCCTCAGGGTCCTTGTAGCTCTCATATGGAGCAATGGGGATAGGACGCGCTGACGTTTTCTGCGTGTCCCATCCACAGTGCTCCGTATGTGAGGAGTTGCTGGACGGCATGCCACCCCAAAATTCATGCCACCCTAGACCTGGGCCTTTGTTGTCTCGCCACAAATCCGAGCCTGAGTAGAACGATTGTTAGTAGAGGCCCAGAGCTGACCAACCCCTTGCTTGACCAATTGAACATTAGGAGCATTGTATATGTTCCAACAAAAAGCTTAGTTATCACGGTGCAATTAATGTATGAATTAACACTAATCATTAAAGGTACTTGGGTCCAAAGCTGCTTTTTGTGCAGCAACATAGTTGTGCCTAATTCCAAAGTGGCTGCATCAGTCTTTGCCGACAGCCAGAAATGACACTTTTGCTCCAAGCATGCTTTGCACACTGCAGTTGCACTCCTGACTCCTAATGAGCACTTGTCTTGAAAACTTTCCGTACGTCGTCAAAGTGCAATTAAAGAATAAATCTCAGAAATTTTGGAAAACTTAGCCAGAAGCGATAGACACAGGTTTGTGAATTATTTGTGAGTTATTATTGCCCTGAGACTGATGCAAATCAATGAGCAACCACCGCTGGGAAATCTCTGGGAAACTTTCTTGAAAACACTGTGACTCACTGATGACTTTAAGAATATTCCATCATAATTTTGGAGAATATTCCATCATAAATTTGCACCAAAAGACCTCATGATGCATTCGTGAATCATCTCAAAGTAAAAGTGATGACAAATCCAAAACCATTATGGAAAGAGAGGGGGACGGTGTCTTAGAAGTTACATTTGACAAAACCCCTCAGTTGAACCCCAAAATCTGCAACTGGAAATCCTCAAAATCAGAATCTTGCATCTCTGCCATCTTACCTTTTCCATAGGGAGATAACAAGGATTACTGATATACTAATTCGGGCAAAGTGTGGTTGAGTTGCAGTATTGGGAAAAGGGTGTCTGTCTATGGTTTCTGAAACTTTTCACATTATATTTGAAAAGGGTAAAAAAGTCCCATAACAGAACAATTTGTACATCTGCTGCATTCACCAGAGATATACACAATACATGCATCGTGGTAGTATATACACTATCCCTCCTGGGAGCCAGGGAAAATGATTTTAAAAGGCAGAAAACAGCAATTACATGCCTTAGGAAAAGTCTTTGAAGAGATGATGGTGTTGTTACAAGCGAAACGCAGCTTTAGAGATATTTCTGGGTGTATATTGTGTGTGCTGTGTTTTTGGTGAATACAAATGGCTGTAATTTGTCAACTGCTAAATATAATTTCTACAAAGAGCAAACAAGGCAAAATTACAGGAGCCGCGCGGAACGCAGTGTGGGATCTTCAGTAATGGAGAGATAAACAGAGCCGGGGCTAAATGCACAGTCTCATCATATGCTCTGGGGTACTGGGATTGTTTGATTTGTTGGGGTTTAGTCATTTGTGGCCCTCTGTCTTAGTTCCCCATAAAACAGAAGTCATCTGACTTATCCATTTAGATCTTATAGGCTCTCCTTAGCAAGCTCTGCTTGCCTCTGTATAGAGCAGTGATCCCCAACCAGTGGCTCAGGGGCAACATGTTGCTCCCCAACCCCTTGGGTGTTGCTCTCAGTGCCCCCAAACCAGGGAGTTATTTTTTAATTCCTGACTTGGGAGCAAGTTTTGGTTGAATAAACATAAGATTTCCTACCAAATAAAGCCCCCTGTAAGCTGATAGTGTGCATAGAGGCTGCCTAATAGCCAATCTTAGTCCTTATTTGGCACCTCCATGAACTTTTATGGTGCTTGTGTTGCTCCCCAAGTCTTTTTACATTTGACTGTGGCTCACGAGTAAGAAAGGTTGGGGATCCCTGGTATAGAGCTATATGTATGGGGATATCCAAGAGTTACTTCCCAAGCCAGATATTAACCCAACTGACCTTCAAGTCAGGCACCTTCATTCAGTGCTTAGGGGCCCCAAGCCCCACAGTTTGGGAACCATCACCATAAATATAGTGCACCTATTGACACATCTGTCTATGGGAAACCAGGGTGGCAGTAGCTTTAGGATTCCCTCAGAGAGGTGCATTAATAGGCACAATTGCACCGCCTCCACTGGCACCAGTGATAATTGCCTGACCCACAAGTGCACCAACAGGTTGCAGGTGGTGATAAAATTCGCAAAATGGCAAGAAAATTTGCGAAACGGCGAAAAAATTCACGAAACACATTTGCCGCGCAATTTTTTTTGTTGCCCGCATCTATTTTTTGTCGCCCTTGTATATTTTATTGTCGCCCACGCTTTTTGACATGACCGCGCCCTTTTTGACACATCCGCGCCCAATTTGATGCGCGACAAAAAAAAATCCGTTCAACGAATTTTTCCCAGGCGAATTTTCACTGAAGTTTCGTGAAACAATTCGCCAATGGCGAAATGTGGAAATTCGCTGCGAATCCATGCCTGGCGAAAAAATTCGCTCATCACTAGTTGCAGGCAATTATCAGTGGATACAGGGGCAATACCCAATGTTAAGGTGCCTACCGAGCTGGAAATCTATGGTTTGTTATTGTTAATTGAATGTTAAATGTTCTTGAAAGCCAAGTCTATCAGTCAGTTATGGGGAAGGGCTTGTTTTTGACATTCCTGGAAGTACAGCAGGGTGGCCAATAGACAATATATTTATATAATTAGTATCCTTGTCATTTCGTATGGCAGTGGGGGGTGGAGCCCATCATTACATATGGCAGTGGGGGGCGGAGCCCATCATTACGTATGGCAGTGGGGGGGCGGAGCCCTGACCAGCACAAAACAGTCATTTGGCCTCTGCTTCTGTCTATGTTTCCCCCATTTCACACTAGAAATTATAAAGGATAAAGGAATATTCCCAGCTGCGTCGCTCAGACAGTACTGATCCAGCAGAGACAGCAAATCAATAGAACAAACATAGAACCCTTTGCAGAAGGGATTTCAATAAATAGCAAGATTATCTTCCAACTCATAGAGATCCAGAATAATGGTATTTGGGGACTGGAAGATAATAACACTAATCAGAAATCATCGGGGGGGGGGGCATTGGAGAGCCATATTGAGTCCCCAAAGGGGAAGGAATTGCTACGGAGAGTCACTTAGGGGCTGGAGAGACATAGAAACTGCCCTTTAGTTCACATTTAAATGTGAGATCTTTAGCCAATCAGCATCCAGGCAAGAGGCAATGCTTAAAGTGGAACTCCTCTGGGTGCTGTGTTAAGAAAACCAATGCTGGCCTTTTTATGATTTATAATGTAATAATATGGTTTGGAACAGTTCCCTAAGCCCCACCCCCTGTTCCCCTGCTGATCTGGCTGACTACTTTGAGGCTCAAATAAAATATAACAGTAAGTGAATGTCATCAACCTGCCTTCAGTCTACATCCTCCCAATCCCACAATTCCCTGCACACGTGATGTCAATAAGAAATGGACTATCACAGTGCAGTGCATTGTGGGTTATGTAGTTCCTGCATGTTTTTGCTAAGCTGTACAGAAGTTGTTACAGTTTGTAACATCATTGTTTTAGTCCCTCCTCCCCTGCCAGGCTTTCAAATGATGAAGAAAGGCATAAACTGTTTTGCAGCTGGATTTCAGCATTTGGTATTTATTCATCATTTTACAAGGATAGGTATATTAGGGGTTTCTCTCTTTTGTGGGGCTCTTTAACAGATGTTGGTTTGGAAGCTGGCGTTCCCCTTCCAAATATAAGACTTTGCAACTTTCTGCTTCTTCTGCTGAGCACTCGCTACTTAATATATGGACCTTCATTTACCCATGGGGGGATCCCCCAGTGTCTCACTTAAGCTTATTATCCACTAGGGCCTAGGTGCTCACAGTTTAGATGCCATAGCCATTCCCACAATTCCCTGGCATGGTGGGTAATAATCATTCTCACTGCAAAACAAAGTTTTGGGGTCCCTGGATAACTGAAGTCCTTTATGTAATGGTGTCTGTAAGGTACCTATGATGCCACCGCTTACACGCAATTCAGCTACCTACAGGCTGCTTGTACCTACCTCTTCTAATCTACCCAACTACACAACCCGCCCCGCTGATGATTTTGTGATATATTGGCAGTTTTTATTGGGGACTGCCAGAAGGAATGTTTATCTCACAATTGCTTTGCCTCCCACCATAGCGAAGAGAAAACACAAGGGGGTAAATCGGCAATGAATGAATGCTACATCCGGATGGTAAAATATTTATGGCACTAATATTATTTTTGCCCTTGAGTGCTTTGGCGGCAATCAATACAGCGCAGGGTACAGCAGGTTGCACCGTGGAACATCCCAGCGTGAGACTTTCATAGCAAGGCATTTATTATCTTGCAGGAGAGCAATGCAGAACAACAGTCTCGGGGCTGCGCCATGTGGCCGATGCGTTGCTACACACACCCGAGTTACATAAGCACTTAAATAGGTTTTATAAACCTTTCATATAACCTCTTGCATAGATTGTCAATAGGGAAAAGGGTGTGTCACTCAATAACAGCAGCGATGTATAGTTTTATCCTATAGTGTTGTAAGCTTAAGTGCAACTAAGCATTTCTATCCAGAAACCCACTGTAAACAGCAGTCCTGCCCTGCTTTATGGCTGAGATTCTAGCTATCTGTATAACAGAGCATTCTGTCACAGTGGCACAGATCCTATCTGATACCCATTGTAAGCAGCAGTCCTGCCCTGCTTTATGGCTGAGATTCTAGCTATCTGTATAACAGAGCATTCTGTCACAGTGGCACAGATCCTATCTGATACCCATTGTAAGCAGCAGTCCTGCCCTGCTTTATGGCTGAGATTCTAGCTATCTGTATAACAGAGCATTCTGTCACAGTGGCACAGATCCTATCTGATACCCATTGTAAGCAGCAGTCCTGCCCTGCTTTATGGCTGAGATTCTAGCTATCTGTATAACAGAGCATTCTGTCACAGTGGCACAGATCCTATCTGATCCCCATTGTAAGCAGCAGTCCTGCCCTGCTTTATGGCTGAGATTCTAGCTATCTGTATAACAGAGCATTCTGTCACAGTGGCACAGATCCTATCTGATACCCATTGTAAGCAGCAGTCCTGCCCTGCTTTATGGCTGAGATTCTGGCTATCTGTATAACAGAGCATTCTGTCACAGTGGCACAGTAAAAATGGCGACTTGCTTTCCTAACTGTATTAGAAATTCAGAAGTAGAAAGTACATTTTAAATATATTTTTGTAACAAAAAGTAGAGACCTTTAAAAATCCAACATTTGCTACAAATAAATGTATTTCTCTTGCTGGTCCCTGACACATTGTTTTCCTTTCTTGGCATCTCTTTGCAAACTACCGATCTTCCTCTGCGCACATTACCTCTCCGATCCTCCACCTAAATGAATATTCAGAGGTAGCAAAGACATTTCAAGATTTTCACATCTACATATAAAACATATGGAAACCTTCCATAAACAAACTCAGTAAGAGCGTGTTATGTTGCATTCTCAAAATGCTTCTGCCAGTTGTCAAATCAGTTGCTGTTCACCCTGCTGCCGGGCGCCTATGCAAATGTACCACCTTTTGGAGTAATTTCATTTGCAGCTCTTGATTTGTACATAAATGGGAGAGCGGAGAAGGAATGAGAGACACAAGATGTGGCCAACATAGCTCATTAACACGGCCATTTTGCTTTTAGCTACAAAATTAACCTATGTAACCTTTATAATTTAAGTTCATTGGGTCAACTCCAGACTAAATAGTCATGTTATACAAGCTTAAGTGCTATTAGTACAGATCTGTGGAATATAAATAACATCTTAGCAAATTTGGAGCTTTCCTACCCGATTCCTACCATATAGTAGGGAGAGATGGTGCCTATAGTAGCAGTGGGATAATAGCCTCTGGGAAGGGACTGTGGCTGTGGGATAGCAGGTATAGTAGGTAGAGATGGTGCCTATAGTAGCAGTGGGATAATAGCCTCTGGGAAGGGACTGTGGCTGTGGGATAGCAGGTATAGTAGGGAGAGATGGTGCCTATAGTAGCAGTGGGGGGATAATAGCCTCTGGGAAGGGACTGGGGCTGTGGGATAGCAGGTATAGTAGGGAGAGATGGTGCCTATAGTAGCAGTGGGGGGATAATAGCCTCTGGGAAGGGACTGGGGCTGTGGGATAGCAGGTATAGTAGGGAGAGATGGTGCCTATAGTAGCAGTGGGGGGATAATAGCCTCTGGGAAGGGACTGGGGCTGTGGGATAGCAGGTATAGTAGGGAGAGATGGTGCCTATAGTAGCAGTGGGGGGATAATAGCCTCTGGGAAGGGACTGGGGCTGTGGGATAGCAGGTATAGTAGGGAGAGATGGTGCCTATAGTAGCAGTGGGATAATAGCCTCTAGGAAGGGACTGTGGCTGTGGGATAGCAGGTATAGTAGGGAGAGATGGTGCCTATAGTAGCAGTGGGGGGATAATAGCCTCTGGGAAGGGACTGGGGCTGTGGGATAGCAGGTATAGTAGGGAGAGATGGTGCCTATAGTAGCAGTGGGGGGATAATAGCCTCTGGGAAGGGACTGGGGCTGTGGGATAGCAGGTATAGTAGGGAGAGATGGTGCCTATAGTAGCAGTGGGGGGATAATAGCCTCTGGGAAGGGACTGTGGCTGTGGGATAGCAGGTATAGTAGGTAGAGATGGTGCCTATAGTAGCAGTGGGATAATAGCCTCTGGGAAGGGACTGTGGCTGTGGGATAGCAGGTATAGTAGGGAGAGATGGTGCCTATAGTAGCAGTGGGGGGATAATAGCCTCTGGGAAGGGACTGGGGCTGTGGGATAGCAGGTATAGTAGGGAGAGATGGTGCCTATAGTAGCAGTGGGGGGATAATAGCCTCTGGGAAGGGACTGGGGCTGTGGGATAGCAGGTATAGTAGGGAGAGATGGTGCCTATAGTAGCAGTGGGGGGATAATAGCCTCTGGGAAGGGACTGGGGCTGTGGGATAGCAGGTATAGTAGGGAGAGATGGTGCCTATAGTAGCAGTGGGATAATAGCCTCTAGGAAGGGACTGTGGCTGTGGGATAGCAGGTATAGTAGGGAGAGATGGTGCCTATAGTAGCAGTGGGGGGATAATAGCCTCTGGGAAGGGACTGGGGCTGTGGGATAGCAGGTATAGTAGGGAGAGATGGTGCCTATAGTAGCAGTGGGGGGATAATAGCCTCTGGGAAGGGACTGGGGCTGTGGGATAGCAGGTATAGTAGGGAGAGATGGTGCCTATAGTAGCAGTGGGGGGATAATAGCCTCTGGGAAGGGACTGGGGCTGTGGGATAGCAGGTATAGTAGGGAGAGATGGTGCCTATAGTAGCAGTGGGGGGATAATAGCCTCTGGGAAGGGACTGGGGCTGTGGGATAGCAGGTATAGTAGGGAGAGATGGTGCCTATAGTAGCAGTGGGGGGATAATAGCCTCTGGGAAGGGACTGGGGCTGTGGGATAGCAGGTATAGTAGGGAGAGATGGTGCCTATAGTAGCAGTGGGGGGATAATAGCCTCTGGGAAGGGACTGGGGCTGTGGGATAGCAGGTATAGTAGGGAGAGATGGTGCCTATAGTAGCAGTGGGGGGATAATAGCCTCTGGGAAGGGACTGGGGCTGTGGGATAGCAGGTATAGTAGGGAGAGATGGTGCCTATAGTAGCAGTGGGATAATAGCCTCTAGGAAGGGACTGTGGCTGTGGGATAGCAGGTATAGTAGGGAGAGATGGTGCCTATAGTAGCAGTGGGGGGATAATAGCCTCTGGGAAGGGACTGGGGCTGTGGGATAGCAGGTATAGTAGGGAGAGATGGTGCCTATAGTAGCAGTGGGGGGATAATAGCCTCTGGGAAGGGACTGGGGCTGTGGGATAGCAGGTATAGTAGGGAGAGATGGTGCCTATAGTAGCAGTGGGGGGATAATAGCCTCTGGGAAGGGACTGGGGCTGTGGGATAGCAGGTATAGTAGGGAGAGATGGTGCCTATAGTAGCAGTGGGGGGATAATAGCCTCTGGGAAGGGACTGGGGCTGTGGGATAGCAGGTATAGTAGGGAGAGATGGTGCCTATAGTAGCAGTGGGATAATAGCCTCTGGGAAGGGACTGGGGCTGTGGGATAGCAGGTATAGTAGGGAGAGATGGTGCCTATAGTAGCAGTGGGGGGATAATAGCCTCTGGGAAGGGACTGGGGCTGTGGGATAGCAGGTATAGTAGGGAGAGATGGTGCCTATAGTAGCAGTGGGGGGATAATAGCCTCTGGAAAGGAACTGGGGCTGTGGGATAGCAGGTATAGTAGGGAGAGATGGTGCCTATAGTAGCAGTGGGGGGATAATAGCCTCTGGGAAGGGACTGGGGCTGTGGGATAGCAGGTATAGTAGGGAGAGATGGTGCCTATAGTAGCAGTGGGATAATAGCCTCTGGGAAGGGACTGGGGCTGTGGGATAGCAGGTATAGTAGGGAGAGATGGTGCCTATAGTAGCAGTGGGGGGATAATAGCCTCTGGGAAGGGACTGGGGCTGTGGGATAGCAGGTATAGTAGGGAGAGATGGTGCCTATAGTAGCAGTGGGATGATAATAGCCTCTGGGAAGGGACTGTGGCTGTGGGATAGCAGGTATAGTAGGGAGAGATGGTGCCTATAGTAACAGTGGGGGGATAATAGCCTCTGGGAAGGGACTGGGGCTGTGGGATAGCAGGTATAGTAGGGAGAGATGGTGCCTATAGTAGCAGTGGGATAATAGCCTCTGGGAAGGGACTGGGGCTGTGGGATAGCAGGTATAGTAGGGAGAGATGGTGCCTATAGTAGCAGTGGGGGGATAATAGCCTCTGGGAAGGGACTGGGGCTGTGGGATAGCAGGTATAGTAGGGAGAGATGGTGCCTATAGTAGCAGTGGGGGGATAATAGCCTCTGGGAAGGGACTGGGGCTGTGGGATAGCAGGTATATATAGGAAGTTATAAAACTCTTACTTTACCTAGGGATTTCCTCTGGATACCGTCAGCTCATTTATTCAACAACCTGGTTACTCAGTACATCTCTTCTCTCCAACTTCATACTCCACCTAAACACAGTTTGCCTCTCCTTACACAATGACATGGAAGGAAGCCTTGGCATAGGTAACACATGGATGAAATGCCACCCCGCTAATTAAGGTGAACAAAGGGGAGAAAATAGTGGGAGAAGCAAGCAAAAGATAAAGGAATGAGACTTACGCTACAGAAAAGAGCAGAAAATAAAACAATTAAAGACAAACTAAAGGGGGGGGGCATGTGAGAAAACTTAAGGTGGCCATACACGAGCAGATCCGCTCGCTTGGCGATGTCGCCAAGCGAGCGGATCTTCCCCCGATATCCCCACCTACGGGTGGGCGATATCGGGGACCATTTAGGTAAAAAAAATAATAATCCGATCGTTTGGCCCTGGGGCCAGACGATCGGATTATGTGGGCGGCAATGGGGCAGTCGGATCGGGGACCGCATCAACGAGCCGATGCGGTCCCCGATCCGACCAGATTTTCTAACCTGGCCGATCGAGATCTGGCCAATTTCAGGCCAGATATCGGTCGGCCAGGCCGATCTGCTCTCCCCATACACGGGCCGATTTGCTGCCGAATCGGTCCAAGTAACAAAATAGAAGGATATTGGGGAGAACACTAAAGATAAGGAAGAGGGAAGCAGAGAGAATAAGAAGAGAAAGAGGCTGTAGGAGAGGTGGAAGACAAAGCACAAGAAACAGGGCACTTTTAATCCATTGATAAAACAATGGGTGCAGCACTGCATCTGCACTTTACTGTAGAAGACATGTACTGTCTGTAATGATTGTGCGGAGCAGCTGGAGTTCTCGGTACACAAATAAGCCACGGAGAGTCAGTTGAGCTCAGCTCAAATGAAGATAACATCTGAACGGATGGAGAAATATAGTCTTTGCCTTGTCACATTACTGCGGCCCTATCAAGCAGCAGTTTATCAAGAGGCAACTCACAAGGTTTTAATGAGCATGCTGCCTGTTCTTGTACAATACTAATTAATCCCATTTTTTCCACCCTGGCTTGATTGCCTCGTGAAACCCGGCATTGTTTCATACTCAGCAGCAATGTAACAGCGGCTGATTAAATCTCGTCTTCCCATCGCCGGAGCCTGACAACTGAATTATACCTTGCTCAAAATAATAATAGGTATCAGCTAATAAATATGGTTTAACGCATACGCAAAAAAAAAAGGGGGGGGGAAATAAAAGGAAAACCAGCAGCCAAAATCCCACGGCAAAGATGGAATCCCTGAATTATGGCACAGCAGGGCCCGCATTAACATCTGGAGCGTAATTCATCGGTTCCTCCCCCCCCCAACACATAATAAATGAATTGATGAGAGCACAGGCAAGTGTATTTATTAGCTAATTGTTTATATCTTGGCTAACGAGTTTCCTTATGTTATTAGGGAAATAAATATGAGCAGGGTTCTGTCGGAGGCTAATTTCGCCTTCACATTTCCTCTGTCAATTTGATATTGTTGCCAGAATAAAATAGTTCCATTGTGTATTGGGGAGGTTATCTGTCATGTGATTGTCTGACTTCCTTTTTGGCAAAATTGCAGCATTCCTGTCTTGCTTTATGGGATGGAGTCAATATCCACAACACAACAATATGTAGCGTAGATAAGAGTCAGTGGCAGTTGCACCTAGCCCTTGGAAAAATCACCCTATATTTTCATATTATATATATACAGGTATGGGATCCGTTATCCGGAAACCCTTTATCCAGAAAGCTCCGAATTACAGAAAGCCTGTCTCCCATAGACTCCATTTTAATCAAACAATTCTGATTTTTAAAACTGATTTCCTTTTTCTCTGTAATAATAAAACAGTACCTGTACTTGATCCCAACTAAGATATAATTAATCCTTATTGGAGGCAGAACAGCCCTATTGGGTTTATTTAATGGTTAAATGATTCCCTTTTCTCTGTAATAATAAAACAGTACCTGTACTTGATCCCAACTAAGATATAATTACCCCTTATTGGGGGCAGAACAGCCCTATTGGGTTTATTTAATGGTTAAATGATTCCCTTTTCTTTGTAATAATAAAACAGTACCTGTACTTGATCCCAACTAAGATATAATTACCCCTTATTGGGGGCAGAACAGCCCTATTGGGTTTATTTAATGGTTAAATGATTCCCTTTTCTCTGTAATAATAAAACAGTACCTGTACTTGATCCCAACTAAGATATAATTACCCCTTATTGGGGGCAGAACAGCCCTATTGGGTTTATTTAATGGTTAAATGATTCCCTTTTCTTTGTAATAATAAAACAGTACCTGTACTTGATCCCAACTAAGATATAATTACCCCTTATTGGGGGACAGAACAGTCTTTTTGGGTTTATTTAATGGTTAAATGATTCCCTTTTCTCTGTAATAATAAAACAGTACCTGTACTTGATCCAAACTAAGATATAATTACCCCTTATTGGGGCAGAACAGTCTTTTTGGGTTTATTTAATGGTTAAATGATTCCTTTTTCTCTGTAATAATAAAACAGTACCTGTACTTGATCCCAACTAAGATATAATTACCCCTTATTGGGGGCAGAACAGCCCTATTGGGTTTATTTAATGTTTTATTGATTTTTGCGTAGATTTAAGATATGGAAATCCAAATTACAGAAAGATCCCTTATCTGGAATACCCTTCGTCCCGAGCATTCTGGATAACAGGTCCTATACCTGTACAATATATTACTTTATAAAAGGGTTGTTCAACTGAAAAATTCTTGCTGTTGTTAAACTACAACTCCCAGCATGCCCAGCAGTCCTCCCCAATGAGCCAGTTAAGTCAAGAACGGTAACGTAATAAAAGCAGAACTTGGTGCCGAAAAAGATTCCATTTACATACGATAAACAATAGCTAAATAATGAAAATGTCAAGCATTCTGGCATCTTTCATGATAATTTGGTCACTGGGGGCAATAAATGGCCTTTTATATTACCTGAGTAAGGAACAGGCCGGCTAATATATGCAAGTATAGCGACAAATAGGGCACTGAGCAGACTAACAAACGCCGGTGTGTTTTTCTCCAGAAGTGAAAATACACACGACCTACAGTATATAAAGTGATCCGATATATTGCTATTAATAATGGTATTTACAAATGCAAGCTAAAGAGCAGCAATGGAACCCAATGAGCAAGCACTGAGGCTATTCAGAAAGATACATGCACTTGTCCCTTTAACCTGCTTGTACTTGGTCAGATCCTCTCATTTGGTGAGGTCCCTAAATGAATGGATCTTTACCCAAACTGGCCACCAATGTGCCATCAGTACATAGTGAGGGCCTATAGAGTCCTTGCATGGTCGGGTTTTTAAACCACTCTCAGACTGCATCCCTCACCACTGTGGGCTTAACCTGGCAATACATCAAATGGCCAAATAAGTGGACCTTTCCCCCAATATTCCCACCTAAGGTGGCCGATATCACCCTAATCAGATCATTTTGCCCTACAGAGCTGATATCTAGTGATCGGGCAGGTTTGTTTTCCCTATTGGATCTTGGACTGTATCGGCTTATTGATTAGGTTCTCCAATGGGAAAATTAAACCTGCCGATCACTAGATATAGGTTGGGTAGACCCATACACAGGCAGATACACTGCTGACTTGGTCTGAAGGACCTCAATCGGCAACTTAAATCAGCCTGTGTAGGGCCACCTTTAGTCTGAATTGGCAGTTTTTATTGGTCTGGGCAATGCCAACGTAAGGTCCCCATACACGGGCCAATAGTAGCTGCCGATTGAGGTCCCTTGGACACAAGGGAAGGCTGGAGGTACCGACAGTTTGGGCCTGGCAGTAATTCCATGGTTCCTACTGTGGACTCAGTAGCCAAACTGACTTGTGCCAAGTGAATCAGACTCTAATGCCATTGTAGCTGCCACAACTTGCACATGATATACCATGGTGCACTGGAAGCAATGGGAGGAAGCGGGTTGTACTTTACTTAAATGGGTAACTTAATGGATGTGTCTTTTCTAATCTAATGTATAATCCTCTACCTTATTCTTGCAGATACAACTCATTAGGCTTCATTTGCCACCTGGGTGGTGCAAGTGCGACAGCATTAATGGGTGCAAGAGTAGTGCAGAAGAGGCACCTGCCTAGGGCACAACGATTGGGGGGAGCCAGGCAGGAACCCCTCCTGCCTACCCCTAGCCCCCACCGCTTGTCATTACGCGGTGGGGGCAATGACTCCCTCCCGCCACTCCCCACCTGACGAAATTGTACATGAAGTTCCGAGGAGCAGGAGTGAAGTGGCAAACCAGGTTGCCTATGGCACCTGGTCGGCTTGGCCCTCCCCTGGGCACAACCCAGCCTTGTCCTTATGGCTGCCTTAGCGCGGGCAGTGTGTGCCCCCTGCTGCTCTGTACCCTGCATGTCTGCATGAAGTGCAAGGTGCAGGGCAGGTACGGGGGGTGGGGGAGAGGGGACACCTCTGCAGGTCTCTGCACCCTGAAATGGAGGGAAGAGGCCTGGAACTGTTTGTCCTATGCCCCACATGGTGGGTAAAGTGCAAAAAATGACCGATTGCAGCCTTTTTTGCACTTGCCACAATGCATGGGTCATAGCAAATGACCCCTCTAGTTTTTATAAAGGGTTGGATGCATTTTTACCTTTAAGCATTGGTGTTCCTACCTTCCCCCCCATACATAGGCTTTCCTTGGTATGCTACTGGGCCCAAAGGGTCATTTACAACTGCACGTGCAATTTTGAGTCCCACATTGCAGTGCAGAATTCCAGCATCACTGATGTGTCAACATTAGTGATGAGCGAATCTGTCCCATTTCTCTTTGCCATAAAATTTGCGCAACAGCAATAAAATTCGTGAACCACATTTGTCGTGCGTTTTTTTTTTTTGTCACCCGCATCTTTTTTTTATGCGACTGCGCCCAATTTGATGCGCGGCAAATTTTTCCGTGGTGAATTTTCACAGACGTTTTATGAAACAATTCGCCAATGGCTAAATGCGGAAATTCGCTGCGAATCCATGCCTGGTGAAAAAATTCGCTCATCACTAGTCAGCATCAGTCGGACTACCACCTGGTTCGAACGTGGCGGTAGCTCCAGGGGTTCCTCGCATCAATAAGAAAAGTTTCGCCAGGCATGGATTTGCGGTGAATTTCCGCGTTTCGCCATTGGCGGATTGTTTCGCGGAACGGATGAAAAAAATTGCTGCGGAAAAATTCGCTGCACGTCCAAAAATTGTCGCCGGTGTCAAAAAAGAATAGTCGCAGGGTCAAAAGAATAGCCGCGCGACTAAATAATAGCTGCGGGCAACAAAATAATAGCTGCGGGCGACAAAATAATAGCCGCGCGACAAAATAATAGCTGCGGGCGACAAAATAATAGCCGCAGGTGACAATTTTTTTTGGCGAATGACATTTTTGGAGTTTCGCTAATTTTTTGGCGTTTCGCGAATCTTTTGAAAGCAAAATGGAACAGATTAGTTCATCACTAGTAACAGGAGGCAGATACGACAGAACAGCACAAGTCCTTTTCACGCAAGTTCATTTAATAAAATGGATTTTTTGCGTTAGGAAATATATCATGACTGTAAATGAGCCCCCTTCTGTTTCGGAATGGGGAAACGCACCCGTAAACAAACAGCTGAATCTTTATTAATGAGATTACAGGAGGGCGAATTCCATCAGGAACCTTTATTTCTATACATTTGTGTTAGTAATAACGTTTCACCTTCGACTGGCGAGATCCGTTGCAACTGTGGCGGCAACATATTTACAAAAGCGGAGGAGGGGCAAGGGGTTTGTAGTTTAATACCAGCTGATATGTAGCTTGATGGCACTTTGAATCTTATTAAGTGCTTGAATTTCTTCCTGTGTCTTTTTAGCCGGGATGACTGTCTCTCTCGCTCGGTGACAGCCTCCGCGCCACCAAATTGACAGCTCTTTAAAGCCGGCTGACGGAAAGCAGCATTAATTAAGTCATTGCCGGACGGTAATTGTGTTAAGAAGTAAAAATCTAATATGAGAAAAGGTTACTCAGCCCTCTCTTGTGTCAGACTTTCTACTCTCCATGAATATTAATGGCCTTAATGAAGACAATCTTTGCTTCATCAGACGCCGCTCTGTATTCAGGTGCCAAATCTCTCCGCCATTGATTTGTTTTTAAAGAACAGATATGTCACACACCGAGCGACTGTCCTGCTCCTTATCAACATCGCACGGGAGGCTTTGTGCGTCCCGCAATGGGGGGGGGGGGGTGATATAGGGTTTCTGGGTAGCGCCTACGTGACTGCTGCTAGGTAATAACGCCGAGCGCTTAAAGACAGTTTAATATCGGGGTAAAAAAAAAAACGCATAAATAGAAGCAATGAGTTTTTAATTTTGTTGTCAGAAACAACAGACGGGATGTCACAGGGAAGAGAGGCCGCGGATATTTTCTTATTGATTCCGCCGCTCTCCATAGGAGATGGTAATTTTATCAGGAGGAAAGTGTTCTACCAGGCATCCTTAAGGGGACAATCTAACCTATTTATACTGGCTTTCTCTGGCTTATTCTCCCGTTAATGCACAATACAGAGTGAGGGAAAAGCTTATTCTTCCTTCCGAAAAGTTCTTCTTTCTATATCTGTAAATGTTATTTATATTTATATATATTTATGTTTGAAGCTGCCATGTTGTTTCCTCAGTACAGTATAAGGGTGTAACTTGTGCACAGAACATTTGTTTACTGCAGCGGTATGTACCCTTGTACCCTCATCTGTATGTGCCCCTCACCTTCCCCTCTGTCTGGGCAGGTCCATCTGTGGTTCCTCAGTCTGTATGTGCCCCTCACCTTCCCCTCTGTCTGGGCAGGGTCCCTCTGTGGTTCCTCAGTCTGTATGTGCCCCTCACCTTCCCCTCTGTCTGGGCAGGGTCCCTCTGTGGTTCCTCAGTCTGTATGTGCCCCTCACCTTCCCCTCTGTCTGGGCAGGGTCCCTCTGTGGTTCCTCAGTCTGTATGTACCCCTCACCTTCCCCTCTGTCTGGGCAGGGTCCCTCTGTGGTTCCTCAGTCTGTATGTGCCCCTCACCTTCCACTCTGTCTGGGCAGGGTCCCTCTGTGGTTCCTCAGTCTGTATGTGCCCCTCACCTTCCCCTTTGTCTGGGCAGGGTCCCTCTGTGGTTCCTCAGTCTGTATGTGCCCCTCACCTTCCCCTTTGTCTGGGCAGGGTCCCTCTGTGGTTCCTCAGTCTGTATGTGCCCCTCACCTTCCCCTTTGTCTGGGCAGGGTCCATCTGTGGTTCCTCAGTCTGTATGTGCCCCTCACCTTCCCCTCTGTCTGGGCAGGGTCCCTCTGTGGTTCCTCAGTCTGTATGTGCCCCTCACCTTCCCCTCTGTCTGGGCAGGTCCCTCTGTGGTTCCTCAGTCTGTATGTGCCCCTCACCTTCCCCTCTGTCTGGGCAGGGTCCCTCTGTGGTTCCTCAGTCTGTATGTGCCCCTCACCTTCCCCTCTGTCTGGGCAGGGTCCCTCTGTGGTTCCTCAGTCTGTATGTGCCCCTCACCTTCCCCTCTGTCTGGGCAGGTCCATCTATGGTTCCTCAGTCCGTATGTGCCCCTCACCTTCCCCTCTGTCTGGGCAGGTCCATCTATGGTTCCTCAGTCTGTATGTGCCCCTCACCTTCCCCTCTGTCTGGGCAGGGCCCCTCCGTGGTTCCTCAGTCTGTATGTGCCCCTCACCTTCCCCTCTGTCTGGGCAGGTCCCTCTGTGGTTCCTCAGTCTGTATGTGCCCCTCACCTTCCCCTCTGTCTGGGCAGGGTCCCTCTGTGGTTCCTCAGTCTGTATGTGCCCCTCACCTTCCCCTCTGTCTGGGCAGGGTCCCTCTGTGGTTCCTCAGTCTGTATGTGCCCCTCACCTTCCCCTCTGTCTGGGCAGGTCCCTCTGTGGTTCCTCAGTCTGTATGTGCCCCTCACCTTCCCCTCTGTCTGGGCAGGGTCCCTCTGTGGTTCCTCAGTCTGTATGTGCCCCTCACCTTCCCCTCTGTCTGGGCAGGGTCCCTCTGTGGTTCCTCAGTCTGTATGTGCCCCTCACCTTCCCCTCTGTCTGGGCAGGGTCCCTCTGTGGTTCCTCAGTCTGTATGTGCCCCTCACCTTCCCCTCTGTCTGGGCAGGGTCCCTCTGTGGTTCCTCAGTCTGTATGTGCCCCTCACCTTCCCCTCTGTCTGGGCAGGGTCCCTCTGTGGTTCCTCAGTCTGTATGTGCCCCTCACCTTCCCCTCTGTCTGGGCAGGGTCCCTCTGTGGTTCCTCAGTCTGTATGTGCCCCTCACCTTCCCCTCTGTCTGGGCAGGGTCCCTCTGTGGTTCCTCAGTCTGTATGTGCCCCTCACCTTCCCCTCTGTCTGGGCAGGGTCCCTCTGTGGTTCCTCAGTCTGTATGTGCCCCTCACCTTTTTTGGGAGTACCATTGTCAGATATTTACCAAATTGTCCTGTAATATGTTACCTTTACTTTTTTTTCAATATCTTCCCTACAGTTACCTTATGGAATGTAATTTATCACCAGTATGAATAGTCCTAGACACCACTGATGAACCTACCTGATCACATTCCATACATCAATAAAATGGTACGTTTGGTTGCTATGGTGGCATTTGTTCTTGAGCAGGCAGGGGTTAAATTAAAGCCAATGATATTAGGAAGATGCAGACCCCCAAGACATAAGCTGGAGCATTACCGTATGGCACCTTCTCTCCCAAACAAGGTGGAGCAAGATGACTTGTTTACCATTGGCGAGCAAATCCCTTTACAGAAAGCAGATACCGCTCACACAATTATGATAAAGCGGCAGCTAAATTTGGTGAGAGCGCGCGCTACATGCCTTGTTAATAAGAATCAGAACAGAGCTAACATATGTTCCTGGGAATTTCTCAAAGCAGCCCCATTAGTCATAGAGGAAAGATGATGGCGTTCTGATAGATTGGTTTGAAAAGCGAACGTTACACCTATTTGTGTTGTACAATTTGCATAGATTTTCCAGCAGCTTTTGCTGTAAGTTCCAAAAATACAAGCCTGGTAAATGCTCAGGCGCCCAGAGGGTTTGTCTCAAGCAAAGTACAGGAGATTGATGGGAATTTGTATATACCGGCGGGATCTGCCATACTGCCTCCATCAGGGCTAACGCAACATTTCTTTCACTGGGGCTCACTAGAAAACCTTAGGCCAAATGCCCAATCTACAAGCTATTTATCCCTTTCTCATCATTCAGCCTCTTTATTCTCCTAGTCGCTTTTCCATCCAAACACATTTCTTTATACTGTGTCTTGTGCTGAAGAGCCATTTGCACCTGCTTTGTAGCCTAAGTAGTGTTACCACCTGACCAGGTGGCCAGGGCAAGAATTTCTGCTCCTGGTCCACATCTGACCCACCCCAAAACCCTTTCTCTGCTCCCCCAAATCCTGCCTATTCCTGGCCCAGCTGACCCTAAGACCGGGGTCCCCAACCTTTATTACTCGTGAGCCACAGTCAAATGTAAAAAGACTTGGAGAGCAACACAAGCACCATAACAGTTCATGGAGGAGCCAAATAAGGGCTGTGATTGGCTATTAGGGGCCTCTATGCACACTATCAGCTTACAGGGGCTTTATTTGGAAGGAAATCTTGTTTTTCTTCAACCAAAACTTGCCCCCAAGTCAGGAATTCAAAAATAATTGGGCACTGAGAGCAACATCCAAGGGGTTGGGGAGCAACATGTTGCCCCCGAGCCACTGGTTGGGGATCACTGCCCTAAAACATCATGGCTCCACCCACCAAACATTACAACTCCTCCTTCACTGCCCCATCCCCTAATCCATTAACCAGTAACACATGAAGTAAAAGGTGGCAACCGTATTGACCAACCTAGCTGCTAAATCTCCAGCTACGGAGAGTAAACTTGGCCCTTTTCTTTCCTTACCTTCATGAACAGCCCCCAGCTGGTCACCCTTACCTGCCCCCAATCCCACCCAGTTCCTTCCACATGATGTCACTGCTCCACCCTCATAAAGTGACCTATCAAACCCTCATCACTGCAGGTTGGCAACGCTATGTGCAAAATAAAGAGAATACAGATGCCAGGGATCCCTGGAATTAAGACCTGCATTGGAGAGAGGGTACCTCTGGGGCTTCAATATTTGCAAAGTAGAAAGTGAATGGACCACATGATAATGGTATTTAATGGAAGGATTCCTGAGTTGGAAATGCTGCACCCACATTAACAGCTAAATAAACACTATTTTGCCCAATTGACTATCCCTGACCATCATGACCATGGCCCCTAAGGAATTAACGTTACTTCTATACCCTCCATTCTATAAGTCCATTCACAGGATCCCAGTTGATCCAAATCTTTCATGCTCAGCCCATCCCAACGCAAAAAGTTATTGGACAATTAAACGTGAACCTATACCTTATATGTGTATAAGGGGGCACATTTTCCCATGAACGCCCCTTTGTACGTATGTGAGCAGATATTGGCATTCCCTCCCCTCTAATAACTACGAGGATGAAACTCTTTAACAGGCGAGCACGGAGCACGTTAATACCCATTTAGTAGATCATCTCTGCCAGTAACCCCCTTTTTACAGCCATTAACCTTATATCTAATGGACTTGGAAAGTCTGCTTTAACTTCATTTAAAAGAAGGAAAAAAAAACCCTCTAATGACTTTGTCAAACTCGCGGCCCATCACAATTCTCCATTTAGCTGCCTGGGAGAAGCAGGAGAAGGAGATTAATTCAGCCCTTTAATTTATGCCATTTATAAATGATCTGAGCCCAGAAAAGGCGTTTTCCATTCACTCTTATAATTACGTAGCACATAATAATTACAAGTAATTTCAGGCTGGATTTGCTTCCCTGTCTCTTCCATACAATGCAGTAATATATCCAGGGATTAAATCCGCCGGCAGAATGAGGAGCAATTCCTTCAGGAAGTGGAATCTCAGGGAAAGGAAATGGCGTTACAGTGCAACTTTCGCCGTTACTGGTTGCAAATTCATTTATTTTGCTTGGTGACTTGACGGTCTGGGAAGCATTTGGGTCTCTTGGCAAAGCATCTAGGCCCTGAAGGCTAAAGGCTTTTATGCCCACCAGGCCACACCTAGGGCATGGCCCATAACACTATCCAATTCAACCAATCCAGGTCGGCAAGCTCTTGTCTCTTCCTAGTAGTCCGGCCCTTCTACTGGGACCAGGTCCCTGACAGGCCCCCCTCAATGTCCCCTCCTCATGGTGGAAAGGCATTGGGCTAAAGCAGTCCATCCCAATGGAGCCCATTGGATCAACTCATCAATAATTGGGTGATGTGAGTGATGTAAGATGGCAGAGCTATAAGTAATCAGGGGGTAGGTACTAGGTTTGCCTTCAGCCAGGTGCCACATTGTCCTTCTCAAGTGTGGAGGCTACTACTATTTATAAACCCCTCCTGATGGCTTTGCTTAAGGCCTAGTAACCCATAACTACCAATCAAATGTTTGCTTTCAGACAGATGACAAGTCATGTAAATGACCCCTAAGGAGTCACTGGTACCTGCCAATTGCTTTCTTTTTTACTAATGTAACATTTTGTGGGCCACATTAAAAAAAATAACAGTAATTGTCCCAGAATGAACCCAATTCCTAGTTTCTGGGCATCAATGGCTGCCAATTACGAACTGTCAGAGTACAGTTCCCTAAGGAACACTTGACTCCTGAAATATGCCTTGAACATACAACAGTCACTAGTGCTACCGACCTCCAGATACATTTGTTACGCTCTGCAGACCAGATCTTTGTAGGGTGTAAGGGGAAAGGGAGGACAATTTGCAGTAGAATTTGAAAGGCCACGGGAGCATCTAGACCTGTGAAAACAGAACCTGTTGTGATATGAGTACATATGGATGGGACTCTCATTTTCAGGTGAGGATGCTGGGAAATTAGGTAGATTAGGTAAATTAATAAAAACTGAACTGGGCCCGAGGCCAGCCAACCTTGGGTATGGGTTCATGAATCTGTTCCACTCTACAGTGCTGACCACACTGGCAGGATGCCCTAGGAAACCCAGCTGGCATTCTTGCCCAACCAATTCCCCCAACCACGCTTACCTCCTCAGCACCCCCCATTGCACCCTAGGAACATGCCTATTCTGCCCCCCCTTAGTTCCGGCCCTGCCACTTTACACAAAGTATAATTACTGATGCAAATTTCCCAAGTTTTTACCCATAGTGCAACATTTCTCCTATAATTCCAGCCTAATTGTAAGCATGTTCTGAGTTGCGTCCATCATGTCAATAAGGAGTCAATAGGCAGTGATTATTTTTGACTCAATTTGGGTACAAGTTACACCTAACAATTTCACAGTGGCGGTTGCATCACATTCAAAATGGCACTTGCATCCTGCATCCAACTCTCCTCCTATTGACTGGAGCCAATAAGAGTCTTAGAATGGTTATGGGGATATAAGAGGGTTGTGGAACTTATTCAACTGCAGCTCCGATATTACAATGTTGCTTTATAGTAGATTACAGAAAGTGGTACCCCCCATAGAAAGGCAACATTTCCATAATATCCATGTGTTATGAGGACATTAATAGAAAAGCCTGCGTATTCCCTGGCTCCCTGGGGGGGTGACGCTCTTGCTGAGCTTCCCAGATTAACATTCACAGTGAATTCCGACTTCACCTATGCAGACTCGCTACACTGTATCCTTAACACGGGCTTTGATCTCGCCCGCTCCGCGCTCTGCATCCTTGACCCCTCCGGTGAAGGGCTGCCATCCTCGCTGTCCCTCTAATCATGATTATTTCTGCCTTTGTCCCCCCTCCGCCTCCCCTCCCTCGCCTCCGCTCTCAATTCAAACAGTTAACAGGCCTTAATTTTTCCTCACTTTGTGAATATTTAATTCCCTCTTCTTTTTTTTTTTTCTCAACATCATTTTCAGGTTGTGTGAATCATTTTCAAAGCCCTTGCCAGTCTCCTTCCACTATCATCTGCATATTTTATGAAATGGCTCGGTAGGCTCTCCAAGGGCCCTTGATAAAAACGAAGCTGGCAGCCTGTTCATTAGCTGTTTACCTGGAGCGCTGGTGATTCCCCAGAAATTGGAGATGTCCCCTTTGGATTTAGGATGCTCTGAAAACCAAGAATCCTGAATTAGGCTTTTTCTGTTTTTCATTTTTCCTACTGAGCCTCATTATATTTCCTATTTTAGTAACTGCGGCTGAACAGAAAAGTAACGGAACTTGCCCAGACAGCACCTAAAAAAAGGGCCAACTTATACATGGAATTCAGGGAATAGTCAGTGTCCATGCATCAATACCTTAAAAATGAATTAGTGCCATTGCCCAGGCAACATAATAAGACAGTTTGCAGTTGGTCATTATTTTATTTTTTATTATTGATTTGTTTTTTCTGTCTTGCTTCAGTTTGGAGTAAAACTTGTTATGTGGTTGCTAGGGTCCCTGCTACGGCCTGATAAAATTATAACAATAACAATAACTTGTTCTTACGATTAACTTGTATGTATGTATGTATAACTTTATTTATAAAGCGCCACAAGGGTACGCAGCGCTGTACAGTCTTACAGAATACAAAATTACACACAGGGAGGACAAGTGATATAATAAACAAATACAATAAATACACATATGTATATATATATATATATATAAGTGCCATGTGGTATGAGACACAGTAGGAAGGAGGTCCCTGCCCCGTAGAGCTTACAATCTGAGTGAACAAAACTTGTTTGCTGGGGACAGAGCAGGGGCATCTGAATGATACAGAAGTTAAGGGATAGATAGGAAACATGATGGGTGACCCCTTATAAATACAGCAGTGGCAAATTCATTGGGTGGGCACAGGTCTCTGCACCCCAGAAACAGAATGCAGAGACCCAAAAGAATTCTTCACTGTGCAGGGCAGGGAGCAATGTGCAGAGAACATGGTGGATTGTGTCTGTAATTTTGCTCCCAGCGCTACACATAATAAATGACCCCTTGTACGTGAACAGCCAGCAAAGAAAACCCATAGAAAAGCAAGTCTTCAGTACAAAATTCCCTTGTAGGCATAGCAGTGCACTTTGTCCTTTGTGTCCACCAAGTCACCAAATATATGCTAGGCGCTAGTGCTTTATGGGCACTGGGCCCACTCTTACAATTTCTATATCACATCGTTAAACTCCCAATTCTGCGTTAGATAATAGTGCAGAGGATGGAAGTTTCTTTTTTGAAAGGAACTATGGCAACAATACATGTTTTCCTATAACAACAGGGGTTTAATTGTATGTTCCGTACTTGGCATATTATCAATAATAATGTGTGATATAGTCATAATTTGCGAGTGTAGGAGAGTATGAGATTCTTCCTTTAGCTCTCACAGATAATTGGTCTGATAAATGACTTGAGTTACTCATATACATACACCCTTATAGAACTGCATAAAAACAGAATCTAATTTAGATCAGGAACAATTTGCTGCGCTTAAACACAAAAAGGTGCTAGGGTGAAGAGCATGTGGGTGTCCTGAAGAGCGGCAGTTGTAAAGTAGGGAGAGATATAGAGGTCCCATGATTTCTGAAGGCACCCCTGCCCCAAACAATAAGAAATACAGATGGAGCAATGGGAAGGCAAGATGGCAACAGTTGAGCAACATGGAGACAGTATGACATGATGGACACAGTATGACAGGAAGGAGATGGTAAAATAAGGTGGAGAAAGTAGAGCAAGATGGAGCAGAAAGCCAAGGTGGTGATAATGTTGCATGATGGCAACATGAGGACAAGATGCTGATTGTAGGAAGATAAAGAAAGAAGGGCACAATGGGGATAAAGAAAGAAGGGCACGACAGAGATAAATAAAGTAGGGCAAGTTGACCACAGTAGAGCAAGATGGTGGACACAGAGAAAGATGCTGACAGTAGGGCAAGTTGGAAACAATAGGGAAACATAGCAACAGAAGCATTTCATACAGTTCAACTTTATATCAATGCATACAGTGGGCATCTTTAAAGCCTGCCCCATAAGGATAGTTTTGTTGTGTTGTGTTGATGTTAATAGTGCAGCCCTATCATCCCTTACTATAAGGTTCTAAGATGACCCACAAGGTGGTATTGCCAGTTTAGATTGATATTGATTCTGATTCAAAGTTGTGCATCTGTTTTGATTGCATGTTTCACAGACACATGGACTTTGTGGACAACAGGTTTTTTACATTTATTCGAAATATCTTCACTTCAGGCTTACAAGCCAACATCTCCTTAGCTTCTTCACTTGGTGCCAAAACTATTCTTTTTATCACATTAACCAAATTCTGTTGTTTTGGTGGTGATAGCCAATAAACTAGCCAACTAGACTTCCTCATTGTTTCTCTTTATAAATGTGCCCTGATAATCCCCCATCACTGAGATTATTGTCTTGGGGGTCCCAACTAATTAATTCCCTCTCCTAGTGCCTTGGACCCCATATAAGCACCATATGGGCCCAGATATTATCTTGCCTGCCCCAGTAGGGCCTCAAGAGCTCCTGCTCCTATACCAATGACCATAATTAGGTTTTGCATTGCAATGCAATTGTAAATAATGAGTAAATGTCTTTTAGTGTCTGCTAGTTATTGGGGGCAACATTAGGACAAGGTGAGTTGATGGTTATGTAAGAGCCATAAGAGCATGGGGCCATTTTGCTTTCATTATTCCTGTTCATACAAGGGCCACCACCACCAGGCAGACTCTAGATACTGAAGCAAGTAAGCTGAGCATCCCTGTAGGTAAGTTGCCAGGTTGCTGTGTACAGTCAGTAAGTGTCTTAGATCAGTTGAACCCAAACATTCAAGGGAGCAATGACTAGGACTATTGCAGTCATTAAGAATAATGGCCCAAGTATTCATAGTAGAGTAGAAATATGGGGTCTATATGGGACCTTGCTGGCCAGTAGAGATGGAAGCCTATAGGCCGAATATGACAATGCTTCTATGACTGTCTAATCTGTCTTCCTTCACAGACTGGTTCCACCAAGCATGGTTGGCATAGTGGGTAATTCTCACTCCAGGATTTGTATCAGACTGACTGCCCCCTACACAATCAGCTAAAAAATCATATTATGGTTCACACCCCTGGTCTGCCCCAGCCACACCCAATCACGTTGAAATCTCCCCTGATCCACCTAAACAACGGCCATTGTCCTGTAAGCTTCCCACCCAAATTGGGTTTAGTAATAGAAAAAAAGAGGAGGGATTGGGGAGGTCTTGGCATATGGTAAGATTTAATACACAACATATTTCTTTTCGAAAGCATCTTCTTTCAACTGCTTGTTTCATCCATAGTAACATAGTAAGTTGGGTTGAAAAAAGACATACGTCCATCAAGTTCAACCATAATGCCTATATATAACCTGCCTAACTACTAGTTGATCCAGAGGAAGGCAAAAAAACCCCATCTGAAGCCTCTCTGATTTGCCGCAGAGGGGAAAAAATTCCTTCCTGACTCCAAGATGGCAGTCGGACCAGTCCCTGGATCAACTTGTACTGAGAGCTATCTCCCATAACCCTGTATTCCCTCACTTGTACTGAGAGCTATCCCCCCTACCCCTGTATTCCCTCACTTGTACTGAGAGCTATCTCCCCTACCCCTGTATTCCCTCACTTGCTAAGAATCCATCCAGCCCCTTCTTAGAAGTTATATAATGTATCAGCCAGCACGACTGATTCGGGGAGGGAATTCCAGAACTTCACAGCTCTCCCTATTTAAAGGTAACAAACAGTTATTTTAGACTCCACCCCTTATACTTTTTTTTCACTTTGTTTTTCACTTTCAACCTGCCTCTGATATTTTAGATTGGAACACTTTGCCTAGTAGTTTCCTATGCTTAAATGCTAATTAACCAGCATAGCAACTGCACCAGAGCAGTTACCCATAGCAACCAGCCGGATGCTTGCTTTCATTTTGTATCCAATGATAGACTTATTCAGTCTCATTACTGATTGGCAGCTACACCTATGTTCCCAAATCTGCCCCTCCTCTTCTCACTGTGCATCACAAACATCCTAAGGCAAAGCACTGCTTAGTCAATGAGTCCCACGTCGTCGGTGGTGGGAATTGAACTCACAGAACGGTAAATCCAGGCGAAGCTTCCGTTCCTCCATAAATCTCCCTGCCTCCCTTTTATGAACTAGATAACACAGGCTTCTATTAATCACAAGCAGGTCCCTGGGTATTTTGAAAACTGATGAGGCTGCCAATTTGTGTTCCTCACTTTGTATGCAAATGATAAATTATAAATGAGAAATGGCGAGAAAAAAAAACACGTTTCTTCCTGTTCCATATTGAAAGAGGCTGGGTTAATAACGGCAGGTGGGGGGGGGGCAACTACGTGTATCCTTGGCCTATTCCTAGTGACTTTGTTTGCCCGTCTCCCTAAGCATAAAAATGGCAATGATTAAAGAAAGCGCGGGGAAATGAGTAAAGTGTTCCGTAACGTGTAAGCAGGGCCTAATAATAATTAATGAGCGCCTCCTGTTTAATAAAGCTCATTTTTAATTCTTGATGAATCAGGGCATTATGTGAGCGGACGGTGTCCTTGTCAGCGGCATGTAGGGAAAAAAAAGAAAAGCAGCGATCACGGAGACGTCAAAGCCTTTATCATACGGCGAGCGTAAATATTGGATGATGGGATCCGCTCGTTAACCTTGGAAATCATTTGTAATTTTCAGAAGGCGGCAAAAAAAAAAAAAAAAAAAAAATTGCAGATTCAGCAAATAAATGGCCGTAGGGTCTCCAGGCAAAATCTACTGCAAAGGAGGCCATTTTTCTGGTGGGTTTCCTGTGATTGAAAATGTTTGCCAAGACCCCTCGGTTACAGCGTGCCCACCACCAATCACCGAGCAGCATTTATAGAATGTTACAGAGCCTGCCGTACTAGGCATTAATGATAGATATTGACTGAAGCACCTGATTGGCAGTTGCAGGCTGGTGGCCCATTGTTGATCAGGAGAGTTTGCATCTCCTTTAACTCCACAAGGCATAGCCATGGAGAAGACTCTGGTACCCATTAGTAGGGCTCGCTTTAGAAGTAATGGGGCACCTTACACCTGGCTGGCCCCACACACTGGTCACCCCCATTATGCAAAAGCACACCCCTGGTCTGCCCCAACACCAGCTCCTCTTGGCATGTCAGGACCCCTCTCTGCCCCCCATAATGGCAGTTCTGCCTATTTTTTCATGTAGGGCAGGCAGGGTACAGCAAAGGCCAGTAGCCTTGGACAGCATGCACATTAGGGCCTTACCTTATTGCAAGATGCTGCTAATCCCCATGCACTGCCCCCTAATGGACACGTGTGGTCAAGGACCAGTAACGTTACACCTATATGGCCCTATATGTCTCTGTGTGAACCCAAATACCCCACCTGTAAAGAAAAGCACTTTCCAGACTTACAAACAACATCCTATTCATCATCTGTTTAAATACAGCCCTTCCTGGCCAAGAACCCCCATAATGCTGGACCCTTACTGTGGCAAATAGAGCAGCATGACAATAAGCAGACAACTTCCAATGGATTCTGCACATGTGTGAGTGGCTGCTGAGCACTATTTGCATTTAAAAACCTATATTTATCCTCGTTTTGCCTAATATATAGGGACAGCGACAGGGGAAAGTGTTGGAAGGGTTACTGCCTGCTCTGCTCTCATTTCCCTACAGAAATAGGGGTTGGTAGCACTAGATAGGTACCTAATATATAGGGGCAGAGACAGGGGAAAGTGTTGGAAGGGTTACTGCCTGCTGTGCTCTTATTTCCCTACAGAAATAGGGGTTGGTAGCACTAGGTAGGTACCTAATATATAGGGACAGAGACAGGGGAAAGTGTTGGAAGGGTTACTGCCTGCTCTGCTCTCATTTCCCTACAGAAATAGGGGTTGGTAGCACTAGATAGGTACCTAATATATAGGGACAGAGACAGGGGAAAGTGTTGGAAGGGTTACTGCCTGCTCTGCTCTCATTTCCCTACAGAAATAGGGGTTGGTAGCACTAGATAGGTACCTAATATATAGGGGCAGAGACAGGGTTAAGTGTTGGAAGGGTTACTGCCTGCTCTGCTCTCATTTCCCTACAGAAATAGGGGGTTGGTAGCACTAGATAGGTACCTAATATATAGGGGCAGAGACAGGGGAAAGTGTTGGAAGGGTTGCTGCCTGCTCTGCTCTCATTTCCCTACAGAAATAGGGGTTGGTAGCACTAGATAGGTACCTAATATATAGGGACAGCGACAGGGGAAAGTGTTGGAAGGGTTACTGCCTGCTCTGCTCTCATTTCCCTACAGAAATAGGGGTTGGTAGCACTAGATAGGTACCTAATATATAGGGGCAGAGACAGGGGAAAGTGTTGGAAGGGTTACTGCCTGCTGTGCTCTTATTTCCCTACAGAAATAGGGGTTGGTAGCACTAGGTAGGTACCTAATATATAGGGACAGAGACAGGGGAAAGTGTTGGAAGGGTTACTGCCTGCTCTGCTCTCATTTCCCTACAGAAATAGGGGTTGGTAGCACTAGATAGGTACCTAATATATAGGGACAGAGACAGGGGAAAGTGATGGAAGGGTTACTGCCTGCTCTGCTCTCATTTCCCTACAGAAATAGGGGTTGGTAGCACTAGATAGGTACCTAATATATAGGGACAGAGACAGGGGAAAGTGATGGAAGGGTTACTGCCTGCTCTGCTCTCATTTCCCTACAGAAATAGGGGTTGGTAGCACTAGATAGGTACCTAATATATAGGGACAGAGACAGGGGAAAGTGTTGGAAGGGTTACTGCCTGCTCTGCTCTCATTTCCCTACAGAAATAGGGGTTGGTAGCACTAAATTGTCATATAATATATATATATATATATATATTGAATATAATATTTATGAATAGGATATCCTTTCACTTTAAATCAAGGATAAACCCTGCATTGTGTGTCCTCATTTCACTCTGTCATGTATTTATTATTATTATTTCGTATAATTGTCGCGCCGGCTTATTGCCGGCATCCTGTTGAGCCCATTTTATTCTGTGGCAGCGCCTAGATCTGAGTACAAGTCACTGGAATATATTACCCCTGAAGCACAGGTAGAATTGAGAACCCTGTGGACCGTAATTCTTGCCTTATCACTGGACATTGGTTCTAATTTATACAAATCCAATTACACCCAGCTTTATGAAATCAGTAAGGAAAAGAGAAAGCGGCAGGGAGAGCGCCCACTTCAGGTCATGCTACGCGTGCACTGTCCGTGGATGAGTAGAACTCATTGCTGGGGAGATAGGGATTTGGGGGAGACGTTAGATCCCTATAGCTTATTCCTATGTAACAAGCGCTATTGCTCAACACTGCTCAGTCCCTATGGAAAAAAGGCATCTTTTTTTTTTTTTTTTTTTATTAACGGCGTGAATAATTAACCCCAACCTGTAAAATGTGCGAGATATGATTTGTGTTCCCATTCAGGCAGGTTCCAGTGGCTAATGTGTCAGGCGGCCTTATTATTTTATCTTTATTGCCTCCTGAGTGATGAATTGCCGCTCAGTGTGTTGATCGGTTTCAGAGATGGAAAAAAAATCTGATTTCTTTGCAGATCTCCATGAACCGGGGCACTGGCGCTGTTAAATCAACTGGTTTCCCCCCTCCCCTGGCAGTTGCAGGTGGTATTGCCTAGGGAGTAGGGCTCATTTGCAACTGCGACCTGATTGCAGCTGCTCAAATATGGACGCAGTTGATGCCATTACTTTTAGGTACTTGGTCCAAAAACACTTCCAGCTCTTTTTCATAATAGAGCTTAGTACCATTGTACCAGTGCGTCCGAACTGTCTCCTGTTCCGAATCGCACACAAGTGGGCCTATTGGCGCAGGCGAACCCTGGAGATGCTTCTAGCTGGCAGTAATTGCAATACGGACTGTGGGAATAAGCACGACAGACTTGTACCTATAGATCCAGTGCCAAGCATTAAATTACACAGTGTTAACTTTTTAAATTCCGTTCAATTCAAGCCAAAACGCAAGCACAATTTTGAGCATTTTTACACATTGGGTGCAATTGTGTCAGACTCAAGTGCCTATTGTGGCCATAATTATGGAAAACAAATGCTGCGTTGTGGGTAAATTGCATCTGAACTTGCGATATGCTCACTGCACTTGTTTGTAAATGGCTGAAGAGTGATATATCAGTCAGGCGTCTGGGCATTGTCCGGTGTGCTGAGCCTGTAGGCAGGACTTTGGGCTGAGGGGCAGAAGGCATTGCTATCTGAATAATCAAAAGAGAAGAGAGGGTGTGCCCCCATAGTGTAAAATCAATAATACAATTTATTAATTAAAAAATATAGCTCTTACGCATTTAAGCAGTACAATCAGCATCTCAAATGATACAATCCGAATTGACAGCCCAGTAGCCCAACGCGTTTCGTCTATATTCAGACTTGAGGAAGTCTTGTTGGGCTACTCTCTATAATCCCCAGGGGCTTCCAGAATTTCTAGGAGCTTTAACATTGTTATTAGACATGGTTCTTACATGGGACTTGGAGTTTTCTGGACCTGCCAAGCTCACTACTTTGGATTTTGCTCCTTCAGACCCCCGGGAGCAACAAATTCTTACAAATAAATCCGCTACAAAAGCATAGACTCTTCTTGGACTGACACTGCTTTTGTCCAATTGTCAAGTTCTTCATTAAGACCAGTGAACTGAGAGGGTGAATTTTGGTTGTATAATGTAAGTTTGAATTATTGGCTGGCATGACGATATGCGTTATGTTAATCTTTTCTTGTGAAGTTTTTTAATAAAAAACATAAAAACCCTATATATTAGGTACCTATCTAGTGCTACCAACCCCTATTTCTGTAGGGAAATGAGAGCAGAGCAGGCAGTAACCCTTCCAACACTTTCCCCTGTCTCTGCCCCTATATATTAGGTACCTACCTAGTGCTACCAACCCCTATTTCTGTAGGGAAATGAGAGCAGAGCAGGCAGTAACCCTTCCAACACTTTCCCCTGTCTCTGTCCCTATATATTAGGTACCTATCTAGTGCTACCAACCCCTATTTCTGTAGGGAAATGAGAGCAGAGCAGGCAGTAACCCTTCCAACACTTTCCCCTGTCTCTGTCCCTATATATTAGGTACCTACCTAGTGCTACCAACCCCTATTTCTGTAGGGAAATGAGAGCAGGGCCAGCAGTAACCCATCCAACACTTTCCCCTGTCTCTGTCCCTATATATTAGGTACCTACCTAGTGCTACCAACCCCTATTTCTGTAGGGAAATGAGAGCAGGGCAGGCAGTAACCCTTCCAACACTTTCCCCTGTCTCTGCCCCTATATATTAGGTACCTATCTAGTGCTACCAACCCCTATTTCTGTAGGGAAATGAGAGCAGAGCAGGCAGTAACCCTTCCAACACTTTCCCCTGTCTCTGTCCCTATATATTAGGTACCTACCTAGTGCTACCAACCCCTATTTCTGTAGGGAAATGAGAGCAGAGCAGGCAGTAACCCTTCCAACACTTCCCCCTGTCTCTGCCCCTATATATTAGGTACTAGTGCTATCCTTTGCCCCATCTGCCCTGAAAAAAAACCCAGACAAAAGAAGCAATGAATGTGTTCCTACAGAGTCTTCTCTCTGCCCCTCTATTACACTTTTCCCTCTTGGCTTGGAGACATTAACATGTCAGCCAGGGAAGCAAGCACAAGGTTTCCCAGAATAGAAAATGACAAACGCAGCAGCGATAATATTTTATGTACAGCATTGTATATGTGCATGGCACCTAGGCAGTGTTTTAATTAAACAGATAATATTTCAACAACCCGTTTCCTCTGTTCCTCCTGCCTGATATGTTCCTGTCCTTGACCTGAGGTTTTTTTGTATGTGATCTTCCAAAGAACTGGTTTTATCCTGTGAATATAACAGCAGAATATGTGTGTGTGCATTTGATCTCCTGAACCAAAAAAACACAATGTTTTATGTATCCTTTATTTAATCAGAAAAGTTTATTTCTTAAAGAAAAGGGAACTTTCAAGATGTGGAACAGTATAGTGATAGACATTATTATTGCTGCTGAATTGCTCTAAATGCAGGGAAATACATATGTGGGTATAGTGATATTCGTAGGGGGTACATTATCCCTTATAATACATGAGTGATACTCAGAGTTCCCTGTATAACTCAGCCTGCAGCCTTGTGCCTTTATATGGTCACAGAACCCCTCAGTGACTTCTAATATCCTTATCATTTACAGTAGGGGGTACATTATCCCTTATAATACATGAGTGATACTCAGAGTTCCCTGTATAACTCAGCCTGCAGCCTTGTGCCTTTATATGGGCACAGAACCCCTCAGTGACTTCTAATATCCTTATCATTTACAGTAGGGGGTACATTATCCCTTATAATACATGAGTGATACTCAGAGTTCCCTGTATAACTCAGCCTGCAGCCTTGTGCCTTTATATGGTCACAGAACCCCTCAGTGACTGCTAATATCCTTATCATTTACAGTAAGGGTACGTTATCCCTTATAATACATGAGTGATACTCAGAGTTCCCTGTATAACTCAGCCTGCAGCCTTGTGCCTTTATATGGGCACAGAACCCCTCAGTGACTTCTAATATCCTTATCATTTACAGTAGGGGGTATATTATCCCTTATAATACCTGAGTAATACTCAGAGTTCCCTGTATAACTCAGCCTGCAGCCTTGTGCCTTTATATGGGCACAGAACCCCTCAGTGACTTCTAATATCCTTATCATTTACAGTAGGGGGTACATTATCCCTTATAATACATGAGTGATACTCAGAGTTCCCTGTATAACTCAGCCTGCAGCCTTGTGCCTTTATATGGGCACAGAACCCCTCAGTGACTTCTAATATCCTTATCATTTACAATAGGGGGCATATTATCCCTTTTAATACAGGAGTGATACTCAGGAGTCCTTATCACAAGTTTTCCAGTCCCTTAAGAGTCATAGTACACTCCTCATGGTTAGATTATATTGAAGCAAAATATTACATTTCCCATAATCCTATATTTTTTTTATTACTGTTTAATGTATTCCTTTATTTTCTACATTTTGGGATAGTAAACTGCCTTTGCATTGGGGGAAATGTAACAATATTTTCTTGTAATTTGTTTTATTTCATCAGAATAGAGACTTGTGATGCTAACATTCTATTATGTACAAATGATACATGGTTATGCAACGCCTGCTACATTTTGCATTATTGTTCAGTAGCAATAAGATGTATTATCCCCATTTTTTTCCCCTTTTCCGCTGAAGGATAAGTGTACTTAATTCTGTATTACCTAATCTCCCAAGCCTTCAAAGAGACATAATGATGCTGAAGTGGTGTAATACGGTATACAGTATATTTTTATTAACTAGGGGCTTACATAATGCATTGCTTTCGAATGTATTTGAGCATTGATAACTTCAAAGTGTTTAAAGAATCACAGATTTGAATTATCCAGGATGCCATTAACTAGGGTTTCTGTGTTTGGAGCAGGGAATGAAGCTGTAAAACTCTTCCACCGAGCTTGTCGGGGTTTTAAAGCAAATATTCTCTTTATAAACGTTTTTTTTTTTTTGGTTTGTCTTAAATCCTCTGTTATTACTATATTTTCTTTCGTTTTTTGGTGACTATCTCTTGTTATTGCATTGAATTCCTGCTTCTTTCATGACTTGGAACAGAGAGTCCGACTGTCATTGGTTCTTTAGTGATATTGATACTGTTCAAAGGGGATATAAACCCAAGTATGACATATTGTATCATGTAGGCAAGTGTAATTCTTAGCAGCATTGCAATATTTGATAATTATGCAATTTTGTTGATTTTAAAGTTATCTATATATGTAATTGCTACTGAAATCCATATCTGTCTCACCTTTAGTATCGGCGGCAGTGCTGGTTCTGACTACATGTACCATTGTAAAAATAGTGCAGTAGTCAGGTCTCCTAGAGAATTTGCTTAGAGTTGTAAAGGGCAAATATAATCCCCCCCCAGTTCTCATTTACCAAGCAGTTGACATAACTCTGCCTATTAACAAATGGGAAAAATGGAGCTACAGACCACACTGTACAAATGGTCAGGCAGCCAGGTGAGTTTTGAATGTGAGTTTTAAATGATAGATCAACGCTAAATAGTAGTGTGTTGGGGGGATCACTAACGGACAAGGTCTGCAGATTTTTGTGGATAACAAGCTGTGTCATTCTGTGGCTACTAAAGCAAATAAAGTACCTTCTTCCATAAAAAGGGCATTGATGCAAGGGATGAGAACATCATTTTGCCTCTTTATCTCTTGTAAGGCCTCACCTTTATCTCTTGTAAGGCCTCACCTTTATCTCTAGTAAGGCCTCACCTTTATCTCTTGTAAGACCTCACCTTTATCTCTAGTAAGGCCTCACCTTTATCTCTAGTAAGGCCTCACCTTTATTTCTAGTAAGGCCTCACGTTTATCTCTTGTAAGGTCTCACCTTTATCTCTAGTAAGGCCTCACCTTTATCTCTTGTAAGGCCTCACCTTTATCTCTAGTAAGGCCTCACCTTTATCTCTTGTAAGGTCTCACCTTTATCTCTTGTAAGGCCTCACCTTTATCTCTAGTAAGGCCTCACCTTTATCTCTTGTAAGGCCTCACCTTTATCTCTTGTAAGGTCTCACCTTTATCTCTAGTAAGGCCTCACCTTTATCTCTTGTAAGGCCTCACCTTTATCTCTAGTAAGGCCTCACCTTTATCTCTAGTAAGGCCTCACCTTTATCTCTTGTAAGGTCTCACCTTTATCTCTAGTAAGGCCTCACCTTTATCTCTTGTAAGGCCTCACCTTTATCTCTAGTAAGGCCTCACCTTTATCTCTTGTAAGGCCTCACCTTTATCTCTAGTAAGGCCTCACCTTTATCTCTTGTAAGGCCTCACCTGTATCTCTTCTAAGGCCTCACCTTTATCTCTTGTAAAGCCTCACCTTTATCTCTAATAAGGCCTCACCTTTATCTCTTGTAAGGCCTCACCTTTATCTCTAAAAAGGCCTCACCTTTATCTCTAATAAGGCCTCACCTTTATCTCTAATAAGGCCTCACCTTTATCTCTTGTAAGGCCTCACCTTTATCTCTAGTAAGGCCTCACCTTTATCTCTAGTAAGGCCTCACCTTTATCTCTAGTAAGGCCTCACCTTTATCTCTTGTAAGGTCTCACCTTTATCTCTAGTAAGGCCTCACCTTTATCTCTTGTAAGGCCTCACCTTTATCTCTAGTAAGGCCTCACCTTTATCTCTAGTAAGGCCTCACCTTTATCTCTTGTAAGGTCTCACCTTTATCTCTAGTAAGGCCTCACCTTTATCTCTTGTAAGGCCTCACCTTTATCTCTAGTAAGGCCTCACCTTTATCTCTAGTAAGGCCTCACCTTTATCTCTTGTAAGGTCTCACCTTTATCTCTAGTAAGGCCTCACCTTTATCTCTTGTAAGGCCTCACCTTTATCTCTAGTAAGGCCTCACCTTTATCTCTTGTAAGGCCTCACCTTTATCTCTAGTAAGGCCTCACCTTTATCTCTTGTAAGGTCTCACCTTTATCTCTAGTAAGGCCTCACCTTTATCTCTAGTAAGGCCTCACCTTTATCTCTTGTAAGGCCTCACCTTTATCTCTAGTAAGGCCTCACCTTTATCTCTTGTAAGGCCTCACCTTTATCTCTAGTAAGGCCTCACCTTTATCTCTAGTAAGGCCTCACCTTTATCTCTAGTAAGGCCTCACCTTTATCTCTAGTAAGGCCTCACCTTTATCTCTTGTAAGGCCTCACCTTTATCTCTAGTAAGGCCTCACCTTTATCTCTAGTAAGGCCTCACCTTTATCTCTAGTAAGGCCTCACCTTTATCTCTAGTAAGGCCTCACCTTTATCTCTAGTAAGGCCTCACCTTTATCTCTAGTAAGGCCTCACTTTTATCTCTAGTAAGGCCTCACCTTTATCTCTAGTAAGGCCTCACTTTTATCTCTAGTAAGGCCTCACCTTTATCTCTTGTAAGGTCTCACCTTTATCTCTTGTAAGGCCTCACCTTTATCTCTAGTAAGGCCTCACCTTTATCTCTTGTAAGGTCTCACCTTTATCTCTAGTAAGGCCTCACCTTTATCTCTTGTAAGGCCTCACCTTTATCTCTAGTAAGGCCTCACCTTTATCTCTAGTAAGGCCTCACCTTTATCTCTAGTAAGGCCTCACCTTTATCTCTAGTAAGGCCTCACCTTTATCTCTAGTAAGGCCTCACTTTTATCTCTAGTAAGGCCTCACCTTTATCTCTAGTAAGGCCTCACCTTTATCTCTAGTAAGGCCTCACCTTTATCTCTAGTAAGGCCTCACCTTTATCTCTAGTAATGCCTCACCTTTATCTCTAGTAAGGCCTCACCTTTATCTCTAGTAAGGCCTCACCTTTATCTCTAGTAAGGCCTCACCTTTATCTCTAGTAAGGCATCACCTTTATCTCTAGTAAGGCCTCACCTTTATCTCTAGTTAGGCCTCACCTTTATCTCTAGTAAGGCCTCACCTGTATCTCTTGTAAGGCCTCGCCTTTATCTCTAGTAAAGCCTCACCTTTATCTCTAGTAAGGCATCACCTTTATCTCTTGTAAGGCCTCACCTTTATCTCTAGTAAGGCCTCACCTTTATCTCTAGTTAGGCCTCACCTTTATCTCTAGTAAGGCCTCACCTGTATCTCTTGTAAGGCCTCACCTTTATCTCTAGTAAAGCCTCACCTTTATCTCTAGTAAAGCCTCACCTTTATCTCTAGTAAGGCCTCACCTTTATCTCTAGTAAGGCCTCACCTGTATCTCTTGTAAGGCCTCGCCTTTATCTCTAATAAGGCCTCACCTTTATCTCTAATAAGGCCTCACCTTTATCTCTAATAAGGCCTCACCTTTATCTCTAATAAGGCCTCACCTTTATCTCTTGTAAGGCCTCACCTTTATCTCTAATAAGGCCTCACCTTTATCTCTAATAAGGCCTCACCTTTATCTCTAGTAAGGCCTCACCTGTATCTCTTCTAAGGCCTCACCTTTATCTCTAGTAAAGCCTCACCTTTATCTCTAATAAGGCCTCACCTTTATCTCTTGTAAAGCCTCACCTTTATCTCTAAAAAGGCCTCACCTTTATCTCTAATAAGGCCTCACCTTTATCTCTAATAAGGCCTCACCTTTATCTCTTGTAAGGCCTCACCTTTATCTCTAGTAAGGCCTCACCTTTATCTCTAGTAAGGCCTCACCTTTATCTTTAGTAAGGCCTCACCTTTATCTCTAGTAAGGCCTCACCTTTATCTCTACTAAAGCCTCACCTTTATCTCTAGTAAGGCCTCACCTTTATCTCTAGTAAGGCCTCACCTTTATCTCTAGTAAGGCCTCACCTTTATCTTTAGTAAGGCCTCACCTTTATCTCTAGTAAGGCCTCACCTTTATCTCTAATAAGGCCTCACCTGTATCTCTAGTAAGGCCTCACCTTTATCTCTAGTAAGGCCTCACCTTTATCTCTAGTAAGGCCTCACCTTTATCTCTAGTAAGGCCTCACCTTTATCTCTAGTAAGGCCTCACCTGTATCTCTTGTAAGGCCTCACCTTTATCTCTAGTAAGGCCTCACCTTTATCTCTAGTAAGGCCTCACCTTTATCTCTAGTAAGGCCTCACCTTTATCTCTAGTAAGGCCTCACCTTTATCTCTTGTAAGGCCTCACCTTTATCTCTAGTAAGGCCTCACCAGTCCTTAAAGGTCCCCATACACCATAGGATCCGCTTGGCAATGTCGCCATAGAAAAGATCAATGCACAAGAGAAACAGAACTTCATTTGAAGCAGCGCAGGGGCTTCTTCGTGGTGAGGGCAGTGAGGTTGGGGAATAGCCCTTCCTAGTGATGTTGTGATGGCAGATTCTGTTAATGCCTTTTTTCTTGGTGGTCCCGGGGCCCACAAATGCTCAGTAGAGTAAAAAATCTGACTTTCCTGTTAAAGTTGGGCTTCTCACTCACTGTGTAGGCACAAGCAGCACAAAGAGAATCGCTCACTGGCAGCTACCCCGGCTGGTGCAGTTTTCTGCTGACGGGGGCACCAGCCAGACATAAAAAAACTATATAATAAAAGTCAGTCTCAAATTAATCATGAAACCCTAATTCCTTTTTTTATTAACATATTCATAACCATTATAAAAGCATTTAAAGATCTCAGCTGTCAGTCATAAAATGCCTGCCCTACCACTATGCCTCAGTCATAGAGGCGGGGCAGGTCATTTTTTTTCCTCCATTCTATCACATAAACAAGCTATTGGCATGATACAAAGCTTGCCTTAATAACAGGGCCCACAAAATGGTGCCTGCCTGCTTGCTGTGACTGAGTAATTCCAAGACTGGAGGAAATAAGATTTATATCATTTATATAGTGTAAGTGAAGTTTATTTTGCTTGACAAACACGTTTGAAATGATTTCTTAGGGTGACAAAGTGCCTTGGATGATTTCTTAAACAAGCATAATAGCCAAGGCTGTTGTGATACTACAATCTCTAGTTAGTACAGATATTTGCATGTATAGTTTGTATATGTGAGTGTATAGATAGGTCAGTGTGGGTCTGTATGTGAGTGTATAGATAGGTCAGTATGGGTCTGTATGTGAGTGGATAGATAGGTCAGTATGGGTCTGTATGTGAGTAGATAGATAGGTCAGTGTGGGTCTGTATGTGAGTGGATAGATAGGTCAGTTTGGGTCTGTATGTGAGTGGATAGATAGGTCAGTTTGGGTCTGTATGTGAGTGGATAGATAGGTCAGTATGGGTCTGTATGTGAGTGGATAGATAGGTCAGTATGGGTCTGTATGTGAGTGGATAGATAGGTCAGTGTGGGTCTGTATGTGAGTGGATAGATAGGTCAGTATGGGTCTGTATGTGAGTGTATAGATGGGTCAGTGTGGGTCTGTATGTGAGTGGATAGATAGGTCAGTTTGGGTCTGTATGTGAGTGTATAGATAGGTCAGTATGGGTCTGTATGTGAGTGGATAGATAGGTCAGTGTGGGTCTGTATGTGAGTGTATAGATAGGTCAGTATGGGTCTGTATGTGAGTGTATAGATAGGTCAGTATGGGTCTGTATGTGAGTGGATAGATAGGTCAGTGTGGGTCTGTATGTGAGTGGATAGATAGGTCAGTATGGGTCTGTATGTGAGTGGATAGATAGGTCAGTATGGGTCTGTATGTGAGTGGATAGATAGGTCAGTATGGGTCTGTATGTGAGTGGATAGATAGGTCAGTGTGGGTCTGTATGTGAGTGGATAGATAGGTCAGTGTGGGTCTGTATGTGAGTGGATAGATAGGTCAGTGTGGGTCTGTATGTGAGTGGATAGATAGGTCAGTGTGGGTCTGTATGTGAGTGGATAGATAGGTCAGTATGGGTCTGTATGTGAGTGGATAGATAGGTCAGTATGGGTCTGTATGTGAGTGGATAGATAGGTCAGTATGGGTCTGTATGTGAGTAGATAGATAGGTCAGTTTGGGTCTGTATGTGAGTGTATAGATAGGTCAGTATGGGTCTGTATGTGAGTGGATAGATAGGTCAGTTTGGGTCTGTATGTGAGTGTATAGATAGGTCAGTGTGGGTCTGTATGTGAGTGGATAGATAGGTCAGTATGGGTCTGTATGTGAGTGGATAGATAGGTCAGTATGGGTCTGTATGTGAGTGGATAGATAGGTCAGTTTGGGTCTGTATGTGAGTGTATAGATAGGTCAGTGTGGGTCTGTATGTGAGTGGATAGATAGGTCAGTATGGGTCTGTATGTGAGTGTATAGATAGGTCAGTATGGGTCTGTATGTGAGTGGATAGATAGGTCAGTTTGGGTCTGTATGTGAGTGTATAGATAGGTCAGTGTGGGTCTGTATGTGAGTGGATAGATAGGTCAGTATGGGTCTGTATGTGAGTGGATAGATAGGTCAGTATGGGTCTGTATGTGAGTGGATAGATAGGTTGGTAAGAGTGTGTGTATATATGTGCACTGGGGATCCCTTGGCCTTTTTTCAACCCAACCTAACTATGTAACTATCATATAGATGTTTCTTTTTATGTTAATGGTACGAGTGAATGATCTTTTCAGCGAATGCCATGGCTCGCCCTTTATCCTCCTTGTCTCTAATACCAAATACCCTCATAAGGGCTGTTACAGTCGCTCTGTGCCAGTGGGACATTGAACCACAAATACATTATCATTTTATTCATGATTAACATTCCCACCAATGCAATATAACAGCGCCCGCTACATCCCCAAGCCATCTATCTATGCGGAATAATATGTGAATTGACCAATCAGTGTAGAGTGGCCCCCAAACCATCCCAATGTTCATAAAACTGAAATTATATAAATCATTTTACCCACTAATGGATTGGAGCAGCACTGTGTAAGTGCTAACTAGAAACCTTGCATGTTGCAGGTCCTTAGGGGTTGTTTTCTTCGCAGAAGAGAAATTAGAATGCATGTTATCTTGTGCTAAATGAGTATCCGTTCCAGGAATCAGCTTCATTATAATGACAAAAGAACATCTCACCTCTTCCTTATACAACAGCTATTTGTGCCAATGCTCCTTGCTTTATAAGCTGCATAGTTTGGGTTATTCTGCTTCAGTTGGATCATTGCTCTGATTGTATGTGTCACATGGTATAACTGAATTAGTGAAGCTAAAGCACCCCTAAATATGTGAAACACCTCATTTTGTTACAGGCCACACCCACTAAGCCATCATTACTTACCCATCATTCTATATGTCACATGAAAGCTAATACAACTATTAAGGAGACAATGCCGGAGAAAAAAAGACATCTATATTAAAGGGGGCAAATGTTTTTAATTAACCATAGGCAGTTACATTACTACCCCAAGAATACTGGTGCCATGATACCCGTTTTGCCCAGCTCTAGTCATGGTGACCCAACATAAACCAGGCCCAAAACACACACTTTAGCAAGTTTAGTAGCATATAGGAGGAGGGTGACTTTTTTGTTTGGGGCAGCTAAAGATGGGCCATACATAGACTGCCTCTTGCGGTCCCCATTGACTGCCAGGGATACTGCGCAAAAGTGCGGGTGGGAGTGCTTTTTTCACCCTATAATGCTTAGGATGTAAAAGTATTAATACATGCACTTCTGTGAGGGGTTCTCCTCCATTTGTGTTTGTGATCAGTTAGCTTAAATGTATTTTGGTTAGTTTTATAGCGAGAAAGGCAGTGGGTTCTGACATCTCAGGCACATTATATACAGTCTAATTCATGTTAAAGCGGACCTGTCACTCTCACCTGAAAATTCAGCTACTGGTTCAGCTACTGGTGCAGAAAAGCAGCGCTCTCTTTTTTTTTTTTCCTTTTCTGTGTCTTTCCGCAGATATTGCCTATTATCTTTATGCCCTGTCAATCAAAAGTATTCAGCTACGCCTCTATGCCTTAGGCATAGAGGCGTCTCCTTGTATTCTACGTCACCACTCCTTCAATTCTCCCCCTCCCTATACAGACTATCAGTCTCGCGTAGCTTTAATGAGAACGCGCACACGTTATTATGGTAGAGACGCGCCTAACTATTGTGAGCGAGCTCTATACTGAGATTCTTGGAGGTGCACAGACTCGCAAAGGAGCGTGACAGTATCTCAATTTGGATGCGAGGAACTATACGCGCCCCTTCATTTACAGCGTATGCACGATATTAAAGAGCAGGACAGACGTGAAACATAAAGATGGCGGATCAATATGGCGGCTCGCACCCAGCAAAAATGCAGCAGTGGGTTGGGATACAACGGCTTTGCTTACAAAGGTAGCAGAGATCTAGAATAAGTTCTTAAACGATATAGTTTATATTTCGAAAGTTTATTTTGGATTTGTGAAAGGTGACAGGTCCACTTTAAAGGTTCCAGAGCAGTGCAGAAACGGAATGGGTTTTTTTTTTCCTTTTTAAGGTGCCAAGCAGGTTTGGGGAGGCTTAGCCTCCCCTAGCCTTATTGAAAATCCGCCTATGGTAAAAAAACTAATAAATGTGGCCATTGGTGGTGGCGGCAACCTCCAGCCAACGCCCTCAAACCAAAAATTGTTTATGCCATTATTGTGAGACAGTGATGTCATTAAAAGACGCATGATCCCACCCCATTACATCACATAGGTAACAAAAGAGGAGGAGTATGTTTAGGCACGTGACAGCAATGGCAAAATGGTTCTCTTTGCTGCCTCTCAATTCTAGGTTCTTGGGCTTAGTTCTGACCAGGGTGATGACCAGTTCTGACCAGGGCAATTGTGCAAATTTCCCCCAAAGCTAAATCACCCCCCACCCCTATTGCGCCCAAGGCACTTGCTTACCCCTAGCCTAGTATATTGATATAAATGTTGCTTAGGGATGTCTTCAGCTCTAATCAGTAGTGATGAGCGAATCTGTTCCGTTTCACTTTGCCGGAAAATTAGTGAATCTTTCAAAAGAAAAATTTGCGAAACGGTGAAAATGTTGTGCGGCAAAAAAAATTGTCGCCCGCGACTATTCTTTTGTCGCCCTCGGCTATTCTTTTGTCGTCCTCGGCTATTCTTTTGTCGCCTGCGGCTATTATTTTGTCGCCCGCGGCTATTATTTTGTCGCCCGCGGCTATTATTTCGTCGTGCGGCTATTCTTTTGACGCCTGCGGCTATTCTTTTTTGGCGCCGGCGACAATTTTTGGACGTGCAGGGAATTTTTCCGCAGCAAATTTTTTCATCTGTTTCGCGAAACAACCTCCAATGGCGAAACGTGAAAATTCGCCGCAAATCCATGCCTGGCGAAACATTTCGCCCATCACTACTAATCAGCAGTTAGTGATGTCCCTCGTCTAATAAGTCACTGCAGCTGGTATATTATCAAAAATAAAGCATTTATTTATATTTTAGGAATGTGATATCCTACATACCAATCCTAGGCCCCTTCCCATAGCACAACAGGGTTGGTGGACGCCATCTTGGATGCCTTGGACCCTCTTTCTTTTGTACAACTGCTGACTATAACCACATGCAGTTAAAGCCAGGTCCACTTTGTCTTTAGTCGCATACGCCAACATTTTAACATCCCCGTTATAGTTCTCCTTGCTGTCACTTTGTATGAAAGCCCACTATATGATTACGAATCTCTGCAACTTATTATATTATATACTGACAATATTCCTATTTGTTATTTTACTTCTCTGCTGGGGGTGCCTAATCCCGTACCCTGTTATAACAGAATTCTAGATCAAATCATACAACATTATATATTTATAAGCCGCTCTTTGTTGTTAAGGTAACACTGAATGCACCCAATGTTTTATTAAGATAATGATCATTTTTTCCCTGAGCTTCCATCACATTATGACAGTGGAGAGGGGGCCAGAATTCGGCCTGACACTCCTGCCGGGATCAGGTGACTATCACATCGCATGGATGCCCGCTTCCGTTCAACTGTAATTAGGCGCGGCCTCGTCAATCAGCATATTTTCTGTCTCCTTTCTAATCTGCATAATTACCTGATTGCAATACAGAAAAACATTTAACATCAGCCATTAGGCAGAAGGTAGCATTGTTTTCTTCAACTGTCACCAAAGTGATTTTCAATCAGGACACAATTTAAGGAAACAATTATGGAAATTAGTCTGGTTTATAAGTTATATAAGATTCATCTGTTCTGGCAACACAATATGTAGGGTGAAAAAAATCCAATTTAAAAAAGACCTTTCCTATTTGATACACAGGCAAGTAACAGCTGATTTAATAGCTGATGGGATTGGCACGTTTATTCTCTTGTTTCCTGCTTCCCATTTAGCTCTCATTGTTTAACCAGAAATTCTCTTTCTCCATTGAACTAATTGTGCGCCCAGAGCATTCCTTTTCTGCATTTATAGATAAGGGAAGAGCTGCCATATTGTTTCCTTAGAAAGTACAGTAAGAGGGTATAGCTTATTGTGTGCCCAGAACATTCCTTCTCTGTATATTTGTATTTATACATATGGGAGGGAGGTGCCATAGTGTTTCCCTTAGACAGTACAGTAAGAGGGTATAGCTTATTGTGTGCTCAGAACATTCCTTCTCTGTATATTTCTATTTATACATATGGGAGGGAGGTGCCATATTGTTTCTCTTAGACAGTACAGTATGAGGGTACAGCTTATTGTGTGCCCAGAACATTCCTTCTCTGTATATTTGTATTTATACATATGGGAGGGAGGTGCCATATTGTTTCCCTTAGACAGTACAGTATGAGGGTACAGCTTATTGTGTGTCCAGAACATTCCTTCTCTGTATATTTGTATTTATACATATGGGAGGGAGGTGCCATATTGTTTCCCTCAGACAGTACAGTATGAGGGTACAGCTTATTGTGTGCCCAGAACATTCCTTCTCTGTATATTTGTATTTATACATATGGGAGGGAGGTGCCAGATTTTTTCCCTTAGACAGTACAGTATATGGATATAGCTTATTGTGTGCCCAGAACATTCCTTCTCTGTATATTTGTATTTATACATATGGGAGGGAGGTGCCATATTGTTTCCCTCAGACAGTACAGTATGAGGGTACAGCTTATTGTGTGCCCAGAACATTCCTTCTCTGTATATTTGTATTTATACATATGGGAGGGAGGTGCCAGATTTTTTCCCTTAGACAGTACAGTATATGGATATAGCTTATTGTGTGCCCACAACATTCTTTCTCTGCATATGTTTTATGAATAAATGTCTTGACAATATGATAAGGATATTAGAAGTCACTGAGGGGTTTCTTTAACCATAGAAAGGCATAAGGTCAGATATTTATTTGAGTCACATGACACTAGATACTGTTTATAATGGGTTTTTAGGAGAGGATGTATTCACAGTAATTATATATTTCTTGTATGTCACCACCACACCAGTAATCCCCAACCAGTGGCTCGTGAGTAACATGTTGCTCCCCAACCCCTTGGATGTTGCTCCCAGTGGCCTCAAAGCAGGTGCTCATTTTTGAATTTCTGGCTTGGAGGCATGTGTACAGCCAAGCAGAGCCTTCTATAGGCTGCCAGTCCACATAGGGGCTACCAAATAGCCAATTATAGCTCTTATTTGCACCCCTAGGAACTTTTTTTATGCTTGTGTTGCTCCCCAACACTTTTTCCTTTTGAATGTGGCTCACGGGTATAAAAGGCTAGGGATCCCTGATCTGGACCTAATGCTGGTAAGAGTGAGCTTGGGAAGTCAAGGTTACTGATTCACCCAAGAAGGCCCAATCCAACCACGCTGGTATGTAAACATATTTCCCATACCTCCCCCCATATTCTACACCATTTAATTGCTCGTATTGAAACTGTGGCCGCACAGAACATCTGACAGAATAGACGATGACTCTTCCCACACTTCCAAGCAGCCTATGATGGGCAATCCATAATTTACCTAAGCAATCTGTTCCACTGTTTAACCACTACAATAAGGTCTAATTTAAGCCTCCCTCGTTGCAAGTTAAAGTCCATTACTTCTTGGCCTTTCCCTCGATGGACCCTGCGAAATCATTGATCATGATTCTCATTATGTCAGCCTTTGTATCTCTGCTCCATCGGAATGATCAAAGATTCCATTACGTTGCATCACCGGGTCTGAATGTGCCATCCGAGACTTAGACTTTGCTAGAAGAACCCGGCTTTCAATTCATCTCTCCGAGGCTCCAGCGTAGCTTCTCCGCTTCCTGCTGCACACGGCCTAAATGCCTCCGAGTTTGTTTTGGGGAAAAAAAAAAAAAAAAACTTGCGGCTTAAAAAGAAGAGAGAAAAAAAAAAAAAAGAAAGAAGAGAGGAAAAACTCCCGGGACGTTTCACTCACTACTGTCAGCAAAATATTATTACTTCAGCCTTCGTTTGTGAGACAAGTGAGGGCAATTTGCATAGCACTTCCAGATTGTCAAGATTTGTAGGTCATAAACTGTCTGTTCTAATTGATGAAAAATGTTACAGAGGAGAGCGGAGAAGAATCCTGCCGTTCCACAACCATTCCGTGACTAACTGAAAGCAAACGCCATGTGTCCAACACTCGGGAGGGTTTCTCTACGTGCTCTATAGGAGAAAACTCTATTATGGCTCAAATATGTGGTCCCTTTTGGGATGGGAAAAATAAAGGTCATTATCTAAAGGCTGGAAAAACGTTATTTTAACCCTGTAAGTGCTGCCCATGCTGGCCACTGCAGTTGCGGATGCCATGGCACAATGCTAGGTGACTGTTTTTTCCTATAGGGATAACAAGAACTCAGAAAAGTAGAGTCTACAGGGCTGATATTCTGGAGAGTGTGGGAAACATAGATCCTACAATCTATGGCACTTAATAAGGCTTATGGTGCACTGCCCCCCACTTGTTTAAATTGATTACATCAGGGTGTGCAGCCCTACATTTTTTGCAGGAGTACGCCATTGGGCAGCAGGCCCTCAAGCTATGGCTAGTCTCTTATCGTGTCCTTTTCTGACCTCTACAGCAGGGATCCCCAACCTTTTTTACTCGTGAGCAACATTCAAATGTAAAAGGAGTTGGGGAGCAACACAAGCATGAAAAAGGTACCTGGAGGTGCCAAATAAAGACTATGATTGTCTATTTGGAAACCCCTATGTGGAATGGCAGCCTAAAGAAGGCTCTGTTTGTCTTTACACTTGGTTTTATGCCACCAAAACTTGCCTCCAAGCCAAGTTATCAAAAAATGAACACCTGCTTTGGGGCCACTGGGAGCAACAGCCAAGGGGTTGGGGAGCAACATGTTGCTCACGAGCTACTGGTTGGGGATCACTGCTCTACAGTATCTTCTTAAATGGCACGCTGCATGACTATGGATACCAAAATAAACCATTAAATATGGAAGTATACTAAAAGGTGCAGCAGGCTGGGACATGTATTTGGAAGCCACCTTGACCATCCCTGCCCTGAATCCTTCTGTAACCCAGTAATGAAAACTTTTGAGTTAATGGTGAATTCGTAGAAACCACAGATGCCTATTTTCTCCTTGGATTAATTGTTTACATCAAACGACCCAACAAGCAAGAAATACTTGGTAGAACTAATGAGATGAGAGGTCTATAAAAGATCAAACCCATCAATCTATCTCTGACAATAATCATCAGAGTTGTCCCAGATATGGAATTTTCTGTGTGTGGAGGTTGGACAGTAAAGAATCAATACATTGAAAATACTGTAGACTGTAGATGGGAAACAAACAAGTGGATCCTTGACCTGATAAAACCTGAGCTTCAAAGTATAGCACAAATGGCTAAATTATAGCTGTCTTATTTTGGGCATATGAGAAGACACAATTCAATGGAAAAGGCAGTATTTTAGAAGTTTTTGTATCCAAAAATACATTATTAATTATGGAAAACCACATATTCCTATATTGGGATCCAAGCCAGGAACCTCCAGGTTTCTGGACAGTCTCTTTAACCATTAGGCCAGGAGAGCAGCTGGTGAGTTCTTTCATGCTCATTAATTCCCAGGTTTTTACCTTGCTCTCCCATAACAGCTCACAGCCCCACAACTGCCCCGACTTGTTGATATGGATTACATCAGGGCATGCAGCCAATCACAGCTGGCCAAGCCTTATTTAAACCCAGCACTTACTTCACTTCTTTTGCCTGAGCATTGGCTTCTGATAGCTTGAGCATTGTGGCATGTCCCTGATTCTTGCTCCCTTGCTCTGGCTTCTGTTTCTAGTCCTGTTACTGCTCATAGTCCTTGTCCTGTTTCAGTCCTGTCTGGTTCTGTTCCTGCCCAAGTCCTGCCCTAGTTCTCTTCCTGCTCTGGTTCTGTTTCTGCTCCAGTCCTATTCCTTTTTCAATCCTGTCTGTTTCTATTCAGCCCTATTACTGCTCCAGTCCTGTTCCTGCTTGTCCATATTGCTCCTGAATTTCAGCCTCTCCTATTACAGTACCTGTCTAGTTTCTTTTGGTCACAATAACCAGTCCTTGACTGAAGGACTCAGCTGGAGGTTCCCGGCTCAAATCACAACTGTTCTATATCCTATGTCTACAGTTGAAGAAGTTTTGGTAGCCCCATTGTGACCTACATCAGATTTTGCCATAATGCAATGATGGCACAAGTAAAAGCCATTTGCACAACACTGACATACGCCAGCACAGACCGGGATGGAGAGAATCTTAACCCGCCTTACCAATGACCTCCCAATGATTTGGGGGGGGGAGGGGTATATGGTTTATAAGCGGTTGTCAGAGAGCAGTCTCTACACATGTAGGATATAAGATGGTGCAGTCTATATGCAGCTGTCTTGATGCTTAATAATGAATCTCACGCAGAACTGCGTTACAATACATTCTTTTCTACACAATATTGTTGTGTGCATGAACGGGTTAAAGAAGACAATTTACTATACATTTTTTTTTTTTTTAGTTGCCGACCGATCAATACCTCTTCCCACAGTTCATTTGTGTCAGTCCACAAACTACTACTGGTTCAAGTTGACTTGACATTACGTCAATAGATTTACAGGATTTTCGTTGATAGATACATTTGAAAAAGCCTCCGAAGATATTAGTGAAGGTGGATACGGTGAAGTAATTTTATAAAGTCTCTTAAACCTGGCGAAACCCAAGAGCCATATTGTGTTTTGATGTAATTATTGCGAATGCACAAGGTAATTTCCTGAAAACATGTACGATTTTTGATGGAAATTGGAAACCGGTGGTTGAAGTTACAGCATCTTAAGGCGTCTACTCCATTCTCTAGAATATCTGGTAACAGATTAATAGCTGAGATCCTGGGAGATTTCACAACCATTGATTTTACATAGTACATTCAAGAAACCATTACAACAAAGAGCTGAGCTTTGGAGAAGTATATTCTACCAACACATGTTCTACTATAATCGTCAGCTGTCAGTGATTCTGGCCGTAGGGTATTTTCCTTTACCTTTAATATAATATTTTGAAAGTTTTAAAATAACAAGGAACTTTAGGAATATAAGAACCTATTCTGACAATAAAGTAAAATACAGCCAAGAAATAATACATGCACTTGAGGATATTTATTGCCCGAAAGAAAAAAAAATGACCCCTTAACCAATCAAAAACATTCAAAGACTAAAGGCATAACTGGTCATTTTTCAAAGGTTTCATTATTATAGAAATGTAAAACCGTTGAAACGATTTCCTGAATGATGAAATTATAGATTAAAATGGTTGGTTTGGTAAATCAGCCTAAGAAATGTCAGATGAATGCCCAGTGGACATTAAGACACCAATAACAGTGTTCTAATTAGATTGTTCTACCAAGAGGTCATCAGTAGTTCTTCCCCCTTATAAATCATTATCGAGTGATTCTCTGATATTAAGTTCTTCCGGTCAATAAGCAATGGAAAGTTCCAATAATCCACGCTTTCTCATCCTAATTGAAGGTATTACACCAGTAATGGAAATATGCCTCTATGTATTCTTTGGGAGGGAACCAAAATGGCTCAGCAACCTACATTGACCCTAATGGTCAGACATTGTCTACCAACGGCAAGCTATTCAAGCTGGTGCGGTAGATCCAAAAATAAATTAAACTGAGGAATACAAAGCATGGTTCCTGAGTTAATGAAGCACAAAATGACATTCTATCATGCTTAGAGCCATGTGTAAAAATGCTGGGAAGGCCCTGTATGGCTATAAAAAAACAAAGAGATCTTAATGACGAATTGGGGTTGTTGGAGCAAGTTTGCAGGGCAATACACTGAAGAAGATAGCCAACTTGCTGATGTATCATGAGGAACATAATTTTGCCTCTTTATAGGTCCCTGGTAAGGCCTCACCTTGAGTATGGGGGGCAGTTTTGGGCTCCAGTCCTTAAGAAGGATATTAATGAGCTGGAGAGAGTGCAGAGACTGCAACTAAACTGGTAAAGGGGATGGAAGGGTTAAACTATGAGGTTAGACTGTCAGGGTTGGGGTTGTTTTCTCTGGAAAAGAGGCGCTTGCGAGGGGACATGATTACTCTGTACAAGTACATTAGAGGGAATTATAGGCAGTTGGGGGATGTCCTTTTTTCCCATAAAAATGATCAACACACCAGAGGTCACCCCTTTAGATTAGAGGAACGGAGCTTCCATTTGAAGCAGCGTAGGGGGTTCCTCACGGTGAGGGCAGTGAGGTTGGGGAATGCCCTTCCTAGTGATGTGGTAATGGCAGATTCTGTTAATGCCTTTAAGAGGGGCCTGGATGAGTTCTTGAACAAGCAGAATATCCAAGGCTATGGTGATACTAATATCTACAGTTAGTATTAGTGGTTGTATTTATAGTTTATGTATGTGATAGTATAGATCTATAAATATAGGTTGTGTGTGCTGGGTTTACTTGGAAGGGTTGAACTTGATGGCCTCTGGTCTTTTTTCAATCCTAAAACTATGTGACTAACTAACTATGTAACATGGGCTATGGGGGTGTTGGTATGGAAGTTGTGGGGAAGGTGCATATGTCTTATGCAAAACACAGTAGGGGTCATTTATAAATACTGGGCAAATTTGCACATGGGCAGTAACTCATAGCAACCAATCAGTGATTGCTTTTTTCTGCCAGCTGCAATTCATGCTAAACCACTACATATATTTACATAAAAAAGGTCTACTAATGCATCAAATGTATTTGCTTTATATAACTTTTGTGTCTGCAATCTTGGCTTGTATCTGTGCCATATCCTTCTGCTAAAACTGGAGGCAGGGCATGTACATTGGGATGGTGGGCTTCTGAGAGTTATCATTGACCCATGGGCCTCACTAAAGCCTAAAGGTCCCCATACAGTGAGTGGATCTTCTCCCAATATCCCCCACCTACGGGTGGGCGATATCGGGAGAATCCAGGGTAATTTGATCGTTTGGCCCTATGACCCTATGACGGGTATAGGCAAAGTCGGTCTGGGGACTGCATCAACGAGCTGATGCCGTCCCCGATCCGACAAGATTTTCTAACCTGCCGGATCGAGATCTGGCCGTTTTCAGGCCAGATATCGGTCAGGCAGGCCCCTCGTTTCTGTCCCTACACGGGGCGATAAGCTGCCGAATCGGTCTACAGGACCAATATCAGCAGCTAGAATCGGCCCGTGTATGGGGACCTTAAGAAATCCTCTAAGATTAGGCACCCACAAGATCTGGGCTTGGCTTGGAGCAGTGTACATACTCCTCATCTGAGATAGGACTGGAAAGGAGCGGAAGAGGGCTGAGGATAGCCAACACTGATGGAGCCAATCATAGGAGTGAACTGGTAAAACCTTACAAGAAAGACCAAGTTTGTATTAACCACATTACTAATGACACGGATATCAACATGGCCATTACTAAATATTACGGAAAATAGATTCTAATTTCCGATGAACCACTTCCTTGCCTATTTATACAGTAGATCTCTCCCCGCAGCGTTCTGTTGTTAAGCAGTTGATTAAAAAAGATGTTTTTCACTTTCCGTGTATCTAAAATGTTGATGCAACAAACCTGGGTTGTGTCATTAATTACAGCGCGTTTTGCATTTTTGGCCCGAAAAAAAAATCTCAAATATGAAAAAAAAAACTACTCCAGAAATTCAAAACAAAGTCACTCAGAAGTGTGTGTTTTGGAGCGGATTCCAATGGTATTCCATGTCTCCCCCAAGATGTTGTTGACATATCAGTGTTAAACAGAAGCACTCAGACTCTTGTAGAGCTAAAGATATAAAACAACCACAAGCACCATACTGTTTATTAGAAATTATGCCGTTAAAACTGCTCTCTGTTTCACACCAGTGGGATCAAGCTGTTAATCTAAATAAAACTTCGCGCAGCCCATCTGAAGCAGTTGACATAACATACTGTAAAATGGGATTTTAAAGAGAGATTGTCAAAGCAAAAATTGCTGGGCCGTGTGGTTAATTACCATTATCTCACCCTAAGCAGAATCTCGTCGCGAGGCTACGGGAGAATAAAATATTTCCGAGGTGTTTAAACAGACAGAACGCGTCAACTGGGGAAGTCACTCACTAATCAACCCTGCGCGAGTCTATTCGTGTTATATTGACAGGATGCTGAGAGCGGATATTAGCTATATACTGTAGCATTTGCATAGTTATTAAAAGCACCGATGAAGGTCAACCATGATATACAATTATTCAACACCCCCATATGCCATTACTTTTTTTTAGTGACAAGGGGACTTCCTGTTATTGCAAAGGACAAAGTGGATGCCATTTTGGCTTTGTCAAATGGACAGCAGGCAAAAATAAACATTTATATTGTGAAATGAGGATAATGGGATTCAGCCATGCAGCTCGGGGAGGTTGTAATTAAGACTGAAATGTGCTATTCTTGGGTAAATTACCTGCACCGATAGATTTTATAGCATGTTAAATTCAACTATGTTATGTCCACTATCATCAGAGGATGAAGGCAAAGAGACTTGATAGAAATTACCTCCCAAGTGGGCATTAATAGAGTGCAGGACTATTTTGTCTATTCTGATCTATGTAAATACAGCCATAAGCACTCACAGAAAAGCTGCATAGAGTCCTCTATCACCAGAAATACAGGATTTCTTGTCTCCTTTCTTGTAAACATGTTCTTCGGTATCTGACTTCCTCTCTCAGAAAAATTCTTCATTCCCGGGGCCAAAGGCTGCGCAGTTCTCTCCTCTCTCCCTTCACCTGCTCCCCCCTCCCATAAGAATTCATTAGAACTCACTCCCACCTCCCAAAGAATTCATAAAAACTCACTCCCCAATATGGCTCTTGGGTTTCGCCAGATTTAAGAGACTTTATAAAATTACTTCACTGTATCCACCTTCGCTAATATCTTTGGAGGCTTTTTCAAATGTATCTTTCAACGAAAATCCTGTAAATCTATTGACGTAATGTCAAGTCAACTTGAACCATTAGTAGTTTGTGGACTGACACAAATGACCTCCCAAGTGGGTATTAATAGAATGCAGGATTATTTTGTCTATTTTGATATATGTAAATACAGCCATAAACACTCACAGAAAAGCTGCACAGAGTCCTCTATCACAAGAAATACAGGATTTCTTGTCTCCTTTCTTGTAAACATGTTCTAAGGTATCTGACTTCCTCTCTCAGAAACATTCTTCATTCCCTTGGCCAAAATCTGCACAGTTCTCTCCTCTCTTCCTTCACCTGCTCCCCCCTCCCATAAGAATTCATAAGAACTCACTCCCCCCTCCCTTAGGAATGTGTAATCTGAGCTACCAACAGCTAGAGCTACAGCAGGAAGCTACTTAAAATGGCAGCTGCAATCTTAAACAAATGGAGGGAGCTTCTAGGGATCTTTACTCAGGTATGGTAATGCTTTCTGCAGAATAAATATAGCATTCTAGGTGGCACTAATGTGGCGAATCTATTGGCAGTAAAATGCCAAAATGACTTTCCTTCTCCTTTAATCACCATTGATAGACTGGTAGATAAGTAGGACAGGGTCAACTGATGCCTTTAAAGGAGAACCTTAAAATGTTGACACAGGCTGGCAGGTACTTTACGAGGAAAATTGGGACATAGTTTAAATGAAGCAATAGTGTGGATTGTTGGTGGGACAGCGGTTTGTGGGTTATTGGTACCACTGACTTTGTGCATTGATGAGAAAATTAAGAGAAGATTACAATTTTAGGAAGGCTTCCAAAAAACCTGGATATGTGAAGACCTCATTGTTGGGTCAATGACTGGAAAAGGTGGGTTTCAATTAGCTAAGCCAAGGCTGCTCTAGATACATAATTTGGGACAAGGACATCCTGGAAGACATATGAACTGTGCATGAAAAAGGTGATGATAAAGGTCATGTGGATGATGAAGTAGCGAATGGAATTGGGTGACTAGGTTGACAGACATAGCACAGCACATTTCTTCTAGCTTTGGAGAGAACTAGAATGATAAACCACAGAAGTCAAGCTGGAAGTGGACAATATTTTTGTTTTTGTTGATCACTTTGATCATAAAGAGACCAATAGGTACAAAAGGAACTAAAAATATTGGTTGAGGAGCCCGTCTTGTTTTACCACCATTTAAAGGAGAAGGAAAGTTACAATCCCTGGGGTTGCCAAAATGTGTGGCACCCCCCAGTGATTGTAATTGCTTACTTGAAACCCCCAGCCAGAGATCTTGTTAGGAGAAAACTGCACCGGCTTGGGTTCACACATGAGCAGTGGAGAGAAAAGCTGAACTTTAATAAAAAAGCTGCAGGATCTTGCCAAAAGGAGAAAGAAGATCACTTGTCTGCATTAACCCCTGGCCAATGCAGTTTTCTCCTGACAGGAGCACCAATCAGGGGTATCAGGCAAGCCATCCAATCATTTGGTACTCCCCAGTGATTTAGCCTTTCTTTCTCCTTTGAGTTGATGACACTCATGGATACCCACTAATCTAAGGCTAATATAGATAACTGAGATGGGGTAAGGACATAAAAAAGATGTATGAACTGTGTAGAGTGGGAAAACCAACTGTCATTACATATCAATGATGATAAAGGTCATTTTGATGATTAAAAACAATATGGATTAAGTAACTGGGTTGAAAGACTTGGCTAAGCATACTTTTTTAGGCACTGGATAGGAACAGAATGATGAATCATGGAAATCAAGATAGAAGTGAATAATATGTTTGTTTTTTGTTGACCGCTGTAACCATTGAGAAGGCCAAAGGGTAAAAAAGAAACTAATACAATTGGGAAAAGAAACCCTTTTGGCTCTTTCTAAGTTTATGGTGAGCAGATTCAGTCTGGCCTATTTCAACCAATCAAGTGGACAACCAACAGACGTTTTAGACCAGTGATCCCCAACCAGTGGCTCGGGAGCAACATGTTGTTCACCAATCCCTTGGATGTTGCTCCCAGTTGTCTCAAAGCTGGTGCTTATTTTTGAATTCCTTGCTTGGAGGCAAGTTTTGGTTGCATAAAAAGCCATTGTAATGCAAAACAGGGTCCCATGTATGCTGCCAATCCACATAGAGGCTACCAAATAGCCAATCATAGCTCTTATTGGCACCCCCAGGAACGTTGTTCCTGCCTGTGTTGCTCCCCAACACTTTTTCCATTTAAATGTGGCTCACAGGTATAAAAGGTTGGGGACCTCTGTTTTAGACAATGACACCCTGGTGAGGTCAACTGCCATCAGCACATGTATAAGGTGATGGTCCAGTAAAGACGACAAAGCAGCCAACAATGCCTCATAGTGAGTAGTAAGGGTGCAAATCACTTGGATTAGTGTAATTTAGCCCTCCATGTGTCATCAAATTGCAGAGTACCCAACTCACTGGACAGCTTATAAAGCAGCCATCTCCATATAAATATCAGTGATGATGGAGGACACCTACACTGCCCTATATTAAAATGTGGTAAGGAATGAATAAAACTACAAAAACATAATGATAGTTTTCATGTAAGAGTGACGGCATCGGGCGACTTCTTTAAATACCATGGCTGTTTTATCTAATGAAAGAGTATGTATAATAAAATTATATTGTGCACAGTCAGAATTAATCACTCTAGGGAAACATTTGACGGGAGGTATGATAGTACATGAAATCAAGAGCAATAAGCAAAGATGGAGTTTGCATGGCAAACCATTTCAATTGGTTCTTAAGGGCATAAGGGCAGATGATCTTTCACACATGTTGATATAATCAGATGTTGAAATTTGCCACCATGCCTCAGCTAAATCGGTTCAATCCTCTCCTTACTATCTCCCATCGCACTCCTATTTTGTTGTAATATATGGCCAAATATCTAAGTAGAAGTTGCTTTCATAATCTGATGCTCCATTCTACAGTGTTATTTCATGTTACCATCATTTATTTAGACATGGAATGGTAGGAGGTCAACGATTGCTTTTTGCTGACAAAACAGTCAACCCCCACTTCTGATATCAACATTCCATAAAATAAAAGGTTTCAGGGACTATCCTCTTACCCGCAAGAGGGCAAGAATCCCTTTTTTTAACTATCCCCAACCTGCAATATACTAGCTCAGGGGTCTTCAAACTACAGCCCGCAGGTTGGATACGGCCCCCCAAGATCATTTACCAGGCTACTACCTGTCTGCCTCAGCGTGGTCCTCGTCCCCAGCGGTGTGACCGCTGTGACTCGGTGACGCACTTGGGCTGAGGACCACGCTGAGGCAGATAGGTAGTAGCCAGGGGTGAGGACGCAGCCAGGGCGGGGACTCGGTGGGGGGGGCATAGTTTGAGGACTAACTATAGTCCGGCTCCCCTACAGTAGTAGATTGTGAACTGGGCCCGTTTAAAAAGTTTTAGGACCCCTGCACAAGCCTATCAATCTGATCAATGACCTTGTACCATTCTACAAGGCTCAGTAGCATTGTTGTCATTAACCTTTTGTCCCAGCAAGCCACATTTAGATATAGAAACTATCATTTTCTCCAGAGTTTGAAAATAAGTTCTATGATTGGCTATTGGTTTGCCTATGTGGACTACCTGGCTATAGCAGCATCTGATTAGCTGTAGACTTTTATCTGTGGATGAGTTCCTGTTGTGTTCATGCACAATACAGCTAAGTATCTGTTATGAGACCTTTGCTAACCTCTATTGATATAATATGGTTGACTGTACCCCTACATCCCCCCCGGGGGCACCCAGATATATGATATCATTTTGGAATGATTCCCTTTGTATGCAGCACGTAGCTTGGCTCATATCCTTTATTCCAACACCAGGTGCAGCTCTGTGCCCATTCTAATACCTGACTATCACTCCCAAAGACACCCCAAGGTCAGCCTGATCTCCTTATAACATCCCTGCAGGCTGACCACCGCTCGGCACTTATTTGGGGGGGGCGGGGGGTTCATTCATGTTCCTGAAATTGCTTTTGTAATCTCTCCCTGACAGGTAGCTATTTGTTTGCAGAGCTCAAGCTGACATTAATTGTTCATATAAAACTCTAATAATAATAATTAGCAACATTTTAGTTTCGCCTGGGTTTTAATGCCGGCACACAGCAGCTATAAACCATCTCTGAACCTTTCCGACGGGCAGGATAGTAGGATCCAATTTAAATATAACAATGGGGTTGTGGGATAGGAAGAAATACCAAGTCCAGAATCATATTTGCACATTGCCACGTCAGGTTTGTTCTGAGATAAGTTTCCAGTGCTGGGATTCTAAAGCATAAATGGGAAGTTCACCTGAAATTAAAGGGTATAACGTTGGATATAGATTGTCATTTAGTATCATTTATTTAGCAATTGCAGTGACTAGCTATTCAGCTTAAGCACCATATCCCATATTGTCTTTGCTGCAATGTCACCAAACCTGCCCTTATTTGGAATCCATTATGTAAAGGGGAAGTAAATGAAAATATATTTTTTTTTCTTACGTACATGATTCAATAATCAAAAGTTCCTTACACATTTTGTTGCACATACATGGGCCAATAATATCTGCTGACTCTTAATGGACCAATTATGGGGCCCTTAAGCCTGTCCAACTTATATTTAGTTGAAAATTGGACAGATATTAATTGGGCAGGTTTACAGATGCCCCCAGGTAAGGACTGGTCTCTGTAGCACCACTGCATGATATGATAGTTGGCAAACCTGGCCAAACCAGGCATTAGGCGAGATCCCTATACCATGTATGGCCAACTGTACCTGTACTTGTAAATGTAATAGTTATTGAAAGCAGTTATAGGCTGTCCTATGCACTACTGGTCCTGACTACTTGTGCCATTGTAACAATGTCGGAGTACATAGCTCTTCATTAACCAAGACTGCATCTCCCACAATGCCTTGCAGATGTCAGGCATTTTCCTTCTATTAAGACGGAACATGAAAAGCATTGTGAGAATTGGCGTCTTGGCTGAAGGAGCACTGACGACAGTTACCGGTGACTGTAAAATGTAATTCTGTCGGAGAAATGTGAAAATAAAATGAAGACCAACAGCAAATTGCTTAGCTCTGTAACCTAATAAAATGGCATTTTATGTAGACCAAAAATCAGTAAAACCCTGACCGTATCCGCTAATGTGGCTTCAGCTTTACAATATGGCTGCAGTCTGGATGTCGCCGGCGTGGCACTGCATCGTGGCTTTTACAGCAACTTGATCTCAAATGTGAAGTCTATTATTTCTGGAATTAGAATAAAGCTCATTTGTGTATGAATCGTTATGTTAATTTTGTTTAACTTTGTTTAATTTAATTTTAATGTGTTTAATTTTTTTTATTCATTGCCGCATGTCACAAATCGCACGGCAAATGACAAACAATTAACACGAGCGCCAAGCCCGTCTGCCAAGTAGAGTAGGTATTCCACAACAGGGAGCTCACTGTGTCATTTGGAACTGCATTGGCACTGGGTGGGGGCAAGGGAGACTCCCTCTGCATGGCAGGCCCAAAAAATAATGAAATTGGGGAAAAATATTATATTTTGGTGTTCCGTGAACCAAGCCTTGAAGGTAAAATGAGCAAATGGCTACTACTGATTTTTAGTATTTGACTATTTAGATTAAATTGACCATTTATCTATTATTAACTAACCAATAACTGAATATTTATTGACAGATTCTGCCACTAGGTGGAGCACTCAGTGACAACGGAAGGAAAGCAGTGGAAGATGGCATTGCTGCAAGGGCTCTAGACATTATCAAAACCAACCCTCTCAACATTCATATCACTCCCTTCATTATAAATAGTGATGAGTGAATCTGTCCTGTTTCGCTTCGCCGAAAAATACGCAAATCTTTCAAAAGATTTGCAAAACGGCGGAAATGTTGCGCGTCAAAAAAAACCTGTCGCCCGCGGCTATTCTTTCGTCGCGCAGCTATTCTTTTCGTTATTTTGAAGCACGGCTATGATTTTGTCCGAGGCAAATTTTTTCATCCGTTTCGTGAAACAATCTGCCAATGGCGAAACGCAGAAATTCGCCGCGAATCCATGCCTGGAGAAACATTTCGCCCATCACTAATTATAAATATAAATATATATGGTGCCTTGCTTTAAACCCAAACAATGTGTAGGCATATAATAAGGCAAGTCATAATATGCATTTGCTTCCTCCAGTCTCGATCTTGCTTCTTCAGGTCAGAATCTGACCCAAAGACATTATTAAAGAAAACTATACCCCCAGAATAAATACTTAACCAACAGTGATGTTAAGTGACCTATTAAAGAATCTCACCAAACTGGAATATATATATACAGTATCAGTAAATATTGCCCTTTTACATCATTTCCCTTAAGCCGCCATTTAGTGATGGGCTGAGTGCTCCCTCAGAGATCAGCTGACAGGAAATAATGCAGCTCTAACTGTAACAGGAAGTAGTGTGGGAGCAAAAGGCAGAATTCTGCCCATTCATTGGCTGATGGGGCCTAGCATGTATGTGTGCCTTGGCTTGTTTGTGTGCACTGTGAATCCTATGATCCCAGGGGACGGCCCTTAATTCTTAAAATGGCAATTTTCTATTTAGGATTACCCAATAGCACATACTACTAAAAAGTATATTTTATAGAGACCTACATATTTGGAGGTATAGTTTTTCTTTAAATCAAAATAAGAGAGCTGTTGTTGGGTGTTGGCAGTTGTACTTCAGCAACAAGTAAAGGGCTGAAGGTTGGGCAGTACAGATATAAAGTTACTGCCACCATATTGATTTTCCCTGTCCATCTAAACCTTAATGTGACAGCTTTCCCTACTGTCACCATCTTGCCCAGCTGTTGTCATTTTGCCCAACTATCCCTAGGAGGGACCCATGGCCGGTGACCATATTTGCAACTAATCTTAAGAAAACGATGGATCTGCACTATAGAGAGAATGTACACAAAGCAAAATTATCCAGGCATTATTCAAACCCTTTCATTACGTGGGGAAGAACAGAGGGAAGGGAATCTTTATGAGATCTCATTATTAATAAGCTGCTTTGTTTTACAACAGGAATAGCAATTGCACAATACACCAGAAATGCATTCTCATAAGAAACAATAAACACAATTTATATGCCGCCGATTCTTTTTGACGATGCATTTCTGGTGCGAATGTTACTAAATACTCATTACTATAAAAGCAGCTTGTATTTTCACACCGGGAAGGATTTGCACTGTTAAATAGTCCCCTGTATTTGCTGAATTTGTACGTACGCTAGACATCTGTCTACAAACAGCCAACCTGGCACAGATTCCTTTTGCTTCAGGACTCAGTGTCTTTAATCCGGTGATGAGCACATTGTGAGGCACAGAGCTGGTAACCTGCCCTCCTGGCAAGAGTAATTATAGCACACTTCTCCCAAGGCTACCTGCAAAATGAAACTTCACATTATCATCCTTGTTAATTAATTAACACTATCTGGAGCACACCAGACAATCCAGCTTCCATCTTTGCATGGCCTGATATGACTCGGTACGGAAGATGGATGAAACGATATAGAGACACTGATGATAATAGCTGGGCCGGAAGGATCAGATCAGGAAGGTTCTGTGCTAGGGTATCATTTGAGCACAACAGACATGAGCAGAGACTTTGTTAGGGAGGCCAGACGGCTGGAGCACTGAGAGATGGAAACACAATGGAAATGTTTTGATGATTGAAGCTGACACAAGCCTGGAAAATGAAGATGATAACAGATTATACCCAGTGCCAGAGGGCAAGACCACACTAGAGCAAAAATGGGATGTTAAACTTTGTGCCTTGCCCAGTCGTGTTTTAATAATAAACTGAGTGAGCTGTCCATCATTGCCTGCCTGTTTAACCGTGCTTTCCTCCTCTTGGTTGTCCATAAACATTTTTATTCTACTGTCCTCTCCTACTATCCACTGCCTCTTCAACCCAATGGCCGCTCCTACTTCCTACTAACTGTCTTCTCCCCCATACATTCTCACCTTCATTTCCTATCCATTGTCCGCTCTGCTCATACTTACACACCATCCTCCCCTACCTTTGTAGCTCAGAATTTTCTGCTAATCCCCTCAGCAAAATTCCATCCAATGTATGCCATCTTCCCTACCTACCTCTCTCACCCATAGTTTTATTTACTCTTCCCCTCCCTTGTTCCCTCCTACCTCTCCCACTCGCTACTACAATCCCACTATCCCCTTCTTTCCACTTCCACCTCTATAACTGCCACTATCTCTGGAACTCACAATCCTTTCCTACATCTATTGCCTACTCTCTTTTCTTACCTCTCCTAACCACTGTTTTCTCCTACATCTACCACTCACTGTCTTCCCCTACTCTTTCTGGTCACTGTTCTTTCCCATTTACTGCCCTTTTCTCATCTCCAGCTTTCCTTTCATATACATCTGTCCACTAAGCATCCATAGAATATTCTCTTTTCCCTTTGTCCTCTCCCATATTCTTCTCCACCATCTTTTATCCACAGTCTTCAACAAAATCTTCTCCTACTTATTAATTTTCCTTCTTTTTGTCTTTGTCTACTTGTCGCACCAACCATTCTCTCCTACTCTATGACCCAATATCCTTTCATATTTTTCTCAGTGTCCTCTCTTCTTTCTCCCACCCTCGGCCCTTACACACTGCATTCACCAACGTTTCCATAACTTTCCCACCGACTATCCTCTATCCCACTGATCCCCTTATTCCCGACCCAGCTGCCATTTAATGGACAATGATTAATAACAGTTAGTTTTATAAATATATTTATAGATAGATACAGATAAACAAGCTTGTTGATTGGCAGAAGATGTTTAGGCACATATAATACTTCAACAACTGGACATAGTCAGTAACACTGTCTGCTGTTCTAGGAATGTTTGCACACGAATCTGGGACTATTTTAGCATGTTCTTTCCTATAACAGATGTAGATTTGAAGGCATTTTCCTTAAAGTCTGCTTTGGAAAGGTACAGAGCTGATGATATCTCATAATCTTTCAAAACATTTAGGAAAGTGGCCAAGTCTTTCCAGTCGCCTGCCAATTATTCTATTCCGTTATCCCACACAATATTATGTTTCCTTCTCTTTTTCATCAAAACCAACATTCTGTTTGGACAAGATGTCTCCAACTATTGTCCTTGTGATGTTAGTGCCCTCTACAAAGATGTAAAACAAAATTGAAATTATTGATGTTTATTAGTGAAGGGATTCCTCTAGTAGACCAATTCAAATGTATCTTTGTGGTGCAGCACTACAGGTTAGTCACACTGCACCAGAATATGATACATGTCCCTCACATGTTGTCTTCCTGTAAGGAAAATTACCAGAAGGGTTATGTGTAGGTTGGGATAGGGGAGATGTTTTCCATCTGGGAGAGGTCCTACAGGGAGGAGAGAATGCTTTATAACCTACTTGCTGCATGTCCTTTAACCTGAGGAAGGACGGCAATAATTGTATCCCTATGATAATGTGATCTGATAATAATGATTATTGTTGGATTGGACCTCCTAGGGTCCACCACAGATCCTGACATTAGGGGCCTACTGCCACTGTTATTAGATATTTTTTTTTTTTACAAATCATTGGCACTCAATCAGCCTATAACAGATCTCTTTTAAGAGTGCATGCTGGTAGTTATAGTTTTGCCCCATACAGGGTAACCTCACCCTCCCGTAAGCAAAAGAACTTCAAACTGCCATTTTTCCGTTGGAAGTTAAGTGGAAAGTTAAATATCTGCACCAAGATCTCGCGGCCCTGTGCAGCCCGTATCCCTCCCCATGATGTAAACATCTGTCAGGGCTCATTAATATATTTAGGAGACAGAGCAGAGCAGGAGATTAGTGCTTGTCTGCAATGAGAGCCTGTCAGATGATAAATATTGTTATGGCTTCTAATTGCCAGACGCAATGTTTCCTGGGCTTTTTGTGTTGGCCCATTTTTGTCTCATTCGTGATAAATGCCGCCCCAAGACGTACAATAAAGGAAAAAAAAGATTTTTATTTCACCTTTGATTTCTCTCCTAACAATAAACATCACTGCAGAGACACAAAAACAGGCTGGCAGTTGATGGGGGGGGGGGGGGGGGGGGGTTTACAGCTATGTCCTATCTATCTATCATCTATCTATCTATCTGTCTGTCTGTCTATCTATCTATCATCTGTCTGTCTGTCTATCTATCTGTCATCTATCTATCTATCTATCTATCTATCTATCTGTCTGTCTATCTATCTATCATCTGTCTGTCTGTCTATCTATCTGTCATCTATCTATCTATCTGTCTGTCTGTCTGTCTGTCTGTCTGTCTGTCTATCTATCTATCTATCTATCTATCTATCTATCTATCTATCTGCAGTGAGACCAGCCATACAACAACCTCCCGTCCTATAGAATCACACACACTATATTTCACCAATCCCACACCAGGGAATGATACAACGAAGATATGGAATTTGTTCTACATTTTTATTTGGTGGAAGAATAAAAATGTTCTTTTTTTCACTGTTTTATTAGCATGGTAGGCAAAGGGATTGATTGGGAACAGATGATTAAGGCAGCCTATCAAATGTGATTATCTATGAGGATTTCCATGCATTTGGATAAAAATAACTCGGCACGCAAATTCTGCCGATTCAGACTAAGGTCAATTATATTTTTTTATGTCCTTATAGTTCTATGGGGCCCGCCCTCCTAGAAGGGGGACATTTAGCATGAGATTTAGGGAGAATGCCTATATTCTCTTCTAGGAAACCAAGTGCTTATTAGCATGCTTATTTGTGCCCTGGGTACCCCTGAACTATAGCAGGGTGACAGTTACCCCAATGTTTCTATATATCTGTAACCTTGTTATGAGCTAAGGGGGCCCAGCCTGAAGGCCAGTTAGGGGGAGATTTGGGGTGAGTGCTTATTTGTGCCCTGGGTACCCCTGGAACTATAGCAGGGTGACTGTTACCCCAATGTTTCTATATATCTGTAACCTTGTTATGGGCTAAGGGGGCCCAGCCTGAAGGCCAGTTAGGGGGGGATTTGGGGTGAGTGCTTATTTGTGCCCTGGGTACCCCTGGAACTATAGCAGGGTGACTGTTACCCCAATGTTTCTATATATCTGTAACCTTGTTATGGGCTAAGGGGGCCCAGCCTGAAGGCCAGTTAGGGGAGATTTGGGGTGAGTGCTTATTTGTGCCCTGGGTACCCCTGGAACTATAGCAGGGTGACTGTTACCCCAATGTTTCTATATATCTGTAACCTTGTTATGGGCTAAGGGGGCCCAGCCTGAAGGCCAGTTAGGGGGAGATTTGGGGTGAGTGCTTATTTGTGCCCTGGGTACCCCTGGAACTATAGCAGGGTGACTGTTACCCCAATGTTTCTATATATCTGTAACCTTGTTATGAGCTAAGGGGGCCCAGCCTGAAGGCCAGTTAGGGGGGGATTTGGGGTGAGTGCTTATTTGTGCCCTGGGTACCCCTGGAACTATAGCAGGGTGACTGTTACCCCAATGTTTCTATATATCTGTTACCTTGTTATGGGCTAAGGGGGCCCAGCCTGAAGGCCAGTTAGGGGGGGATTTGGGGTGAGTGCTTATTTGTGCCCTGGGTACCCCTGGAACTATAGCAGGGTGACTGTTACCCCAATGTTTCTATATATCTGTAACCTTGTTATGAGCTAAGGGGGCCCAGCCTGAAGGCCAGTTAGGGGGAGATTTTGGGTGAGTGCTTATTTGTGCCCTGGGTACCCCTGGAATTATAGCAGGGTGACTGTTACCCCAATGTTTCTATATATCTGTAACCTTGTTATGAGCTAAGGTGGCTAGGATTGCCACCTTTTAGGGCAGGGATGTCTGGGCAGGGGCGGGGTGGATGACATCAGAGGGTGGGTCTGTGCCATAAGGGGAGGGGTTATAACATAGCGATCAGTGATGACAATTTTGGAAATAAAGACAGCCCTTCCAAAAAACTGAGCTATCCAGGTGAAAACTGGACAGGTGGCAACCCTAAAAGAAATCCAGTATGAAGGCCAGTTAGGGTGAGATCTGGAGTGAGTGTTTAATTGTTGTATTTATTTCACTGTACCGCATGAATGTATAATTATTTAAAGTAGATGGATGCTGATTGGGTTCTAGGCCTTACGCCACAGGGGCAGCAAAATCAATTGCCAGTCTCCAGCCCCAAGTTTCTTGCTAAAAATGTGACGGAAAACCGAGATGCTAAATAAAAACCAGGAAAAAAAGATGTTTTAATAAGTTGAAAATCCAAATGTTAAAATAATGAGCCATCTGTACGGGTGGCCCTCTCGTGAAATGCGCCAAGAGCTTTGCCATCTGTGAAACATTCACCAGCTGTTCCTCTCCTTTTTGTGAGACTCTAAGAACTCATCACAGTCAGTAATTTTTAGTGATGCATTTTATCAAAGAAACCGCTTCTTCTTCGAGGGTTTTAATGGAGGGGGGGGAGGTGTTTAAAAAATTGGCATTGGGGTAATGGGTTCGTTAAATGAAGCTGATCTCTCCCCAAGTCACACTAGGCCAGAAGTAGCGTTATGTCACCAAGTCCCTGTACGAAAGCCCTGCCATATTATATTGGGGAGGTGAGAGCAAAAACAAATTAGTGATCATTAGGCCAGAGAGGGAGAAAGGCTTCGGGTCAGAAGGCAGCGCCACAGGTTCCACGCTGATGGATCAGAATCTAGCAAGGAATAATATTCTGGTAGAACACTGGTATCAAATGAGTGACCTTCAAGTCTCTCTCCAGGGGAACAGGGCACTAGGCCAAATGGGATTTTACTAATTGGGCGAAAATGGATGTTGGCTTTGGGAAACCTGGTCCCTTTTCTGCCTGATACAATTTATATGAGCGCTACGAACGCAAAGCAGATTCGCTCACACCAGCGCCTTCTGCCATAATCATAGGCATCCTATGGCTGCAAGTATAATAAGCCCAAAGGATACCATGTAGTGTCACAGTATAGCCCCCTATTAGGGTTGCCACCCAGCCGGTATTTGGGCCAGCTCGGTCCGGTGCCAGTATTACATATTTACTGGCAATATATCTGCCAGTGAATTTGTAAAGGTGGGAACCCTACCCATAATCCTTTCCTTCCCTGACTCTTTCCACAGCAGATCACTCCCTTTTATATAGAGGCCAACCTCTGCCCTGCCTATTATCCCCACTCACCTACTCATTTCCCTTTCTCTGCCTAGCCTGCCCATATCCCAACCCCCAATTGACATCACTGCCCGTCCCCAACCTAACGGCTGGTATTAATAGCAAAAAAGGTAGCAATTCTACCACCTATTGTACGACTTGCCAGGGCCAACAGCCCAAATAATCATAACTGGAAGAGCTGTGGCTCCTATCATTTCCTCATCAGCTGATGCACCATATGCTGGCGATATATCAACCTGCCCAATCGACGGGTACTTTACTGGTCATTTACGATGTGAAAGGTAGCAGTGGCATAACTAGAAACCCATGGGCCCTGGTGCACCATGTTGCTGGGCCCCTCCTTCAACAGAGCCCCTTTTTGGACCTGCACACATGCCCATTGGCTGTTACCACCACTCTCCAAATTGATTCCTGAAAATTGTCCCTGCAGGCCCCACAGGTGGCTGGGCCCAGATACATTTACATCCGTGTCCCCATAGGCTCTTTCCACCCAGCCCTGCACACTTACTTGCCACTGGTCTCTTTGCTTCCCAATTAAAAACGTGCTGCCTGTGTTTTGTAGCACTGTATTCATAAAGTGTGTGGGGGGGGGGAGACATGTAAATATCCCTCCTTGCTCTTAACCAGTGGTACCCAACCAGTGGCTCATGAGTAACATGTTGCTCCCCAACCCCTTGGATGTTGCTCCCAGTTGCCTCAAAGTAGGTGCCATTTTTAAATTTCTGGCTTGGAGGCAAGTTTTGGTTGCATAAAAGCCAAATACAGCTTTCTATAGGCTACAAGTCCACATAGGGGCTACCAAATAGCCAATTATAGCCCTTATTTGCACCCCAGGAGCTTTTTCCATGCTTGTGTTGCTCCCCAACACTTTTTCCATTTGACTGTGGCTCATGGTTATAAAAGGTTGGGGGTTATCCCAAAAAACTTTTGAAAACCAATAAAAAAGTTAATTGAAAAAAAAAAAAAAGGTTGGGGGTTAAAAATTTTGGGAAGAAGCAGTAAATACAGGGCCCCGTTCTAGACTAGCAGGGGCTCTTAACTTATATGTCAAGTCTAGAACGGAGCCCTGTATTTACTGCCTGATGTAAAGGACAACAACATGCATCTGTTAGTTCTGACTTCATGCACCATTCCCACAATGTCTTGCTGACTACTGCAAAAGATTGTACATTTAGTCACATAAGCAGCAGTGCATGTGATTGCAAGGGACAAGTAGTCACATTTACACATAACTAAAACTTACTTAAAGCACAATGAAAGGTTAATATAAATTAAAAGTAAGTCTAAATGCATTCTTTTTAAGTACTTACTGCATATCTAAATTCCCAGATCCCTGCTTGCTTCTCTGAGATATGGTGCTGGCAGCCTACAGCAGTGTGAAGCCTACAGTGACATCACTGAAATCTCTCTCCCCTTCCTGTAGGTGCCAGCGGCAGCCTTCCTATTCTCTGAGCATGTGTGTAACTTGATCCTGTCTCCTGTTCTGAGCTACACATGCCCACCAGCCAATCAGAAGCGGATCTGGCAGAGGGGAGGGGGAAGGGAATGAAACACATGTGCAGTATGAAGCAAGGAGGGAAAGGAAGGGAGAATGCCTTTTTAGAGATGGCTGCCTGTTCTAGAAAATGTGAGTAAGTGTGACTGAGTAAATATGTGATTAGGTGAGCCAAAAGTGTGGCGTATTTACTAAACAATAGGAGGACTATTGGGCAGTATGCTTTTTACATTTTGACTTGCATTCTCCTTTAACTAATGTGTGTATTGGAAAGTCTCATAGCATTTTCTTCCATTAAGAAAAATGTATATTTGGTTTTGCATCCCCTTTTAATAGGGACAAGAGGACACTCCCATAAGAATTGTGCCTAATGCAAGAAGCGCCACATGTGAGCCCACATATACCTGCTGGTTTTCATACGAACAAGGGCTGATGCTTTCAGCTCTAATAATAAACTTAATAAGAGCAAATTTTGCATTTGTAAGGGACCAACATGTGTACCACCCTGCACCCATATCAAGCTCCTACGGTTTCATGTGACAAAGTCTATCCTTCTCCTGCAAGAGCTAAAGAGCAAAGATGATGGATTTATCTTACTTATCTTTTCTTGGACCTTGAGATACTAATGCTACCTGCTCTTCCTCCTCTTCTTCACCACTTTTGACTGCTACCTCACCGCCACATCTGCTTTGATAACCTCCTTTGAGTACTGCCTTCTTCTTCTTCCACTTCTACATAGATCATTGTCATAACCTACTGCTTGCTTAAAATGGCAACGACACAGCAATCACTGCATTGGCCTTATGCCTACTCTGATTTCTGCCATGGCCTTCTCCTGTCCCTTGTCTGTCTTTTACCTGTATTTGATCATTGCTTTCCCACCCCACCAAGCTCAACCAATACCTTTTTAGATCATATGCTTTACCATGTCATGGTCTAGGCATGTACTCTACATTAGTCCCAACCTTTGCCTGATGCCTACAATGGCCTCACATTGACTATTGTTTCCTTCACCTTCTACTGGGCAACCAAGCTTAGCCACATTTTTCCTTTGGTAAATAGATCTTCTGCTGTCATCGGTGCTACCATCAGAGTGGTACAGGGGGTAATCCAGTCAGGGTCCCCCTGGTATAGGACAGAAAAGTGAGTATCATAATGGTGCAAAGATCAAGAGCATGAAGACATTTGCGCACAGAATTGTTTCTCCTTGGGGCTCCACTCTACTTGTTAGCAGGTCCCACCCCCCCGGGGGATAAAAATTGTGGGAAGAAGGGCGCTGCTAATTAAGTAGTATAGGGCCCCATGATTACTAATGATGAGTCTGGCTGTCCTAATGCCTGGAGCCCTAATATCTATAAATTATCCAGAAACTAATGGGGAACAGGACCTGTTTTAGCATCAAATTCCTTTATGAATGTTTACTCTGCAATACCAGTGACATTATTCAGGGATGCAAATCGTCCCCAACTGCTGCAGATCATGTATATTATTTTGGCATCCCTAATAAAGTAGACGTGATAATGCTCTTGCATGGTTAGTTTAATAAAGTGCCCTATGAGATGGGGTAAAATCAATGCTCAGTCTTGAGTAACCATTCAGGACTAGACAGGGTTGCCTAGGCAACAAATGATGCTATACAGTAATAAGTAGGGCAAGCAACCTTCTTGCTGCTGCTCAGTAGATAATGTTGTCAGGCAAGAGGAAAATTGGTCTTGTGATTGTTTGTAAGTCAGTAACCAGCTCCCATTTTTATGACTTTCTAACCAGATTCTCTTGACTGTAAAACCTATTGCCCAAGAGCTGAACTTCAATTTCGAGTTACCTCTGACTCGCACCATTTTAGCCAGTGGCTATCATTCCTACTATAGGCACCATCTCTCCCTACTATACCTGCTATCCCACAGCCCCAGTCCCTTCCCAGAGGCTATTATCCCCCCACTGCTACTATAGGCACCATCTCTCCCTACTATACCTGCTATCCCACAGCCCCAGTCCCTTCCCAGAGGCTATTATCCCCCCACTGCTACTATAGGCACCATCTCTCCCTACTATACCTGCTATCCCACAGCCCCAGTCCCTTCCCAGAGGCTATTATCCCACTGCTACTATAGGCACCATCTCTCCCTACTATACCTGCTATCCCACAGCCCCAGTCCCTTCCCAGAGGCTATTATCCCCCCACTGCTACTTTAGGTACCATCTCTCCCTACTATACCTGCTATCCCACAGCCCCAGTCCCTTCCCAGAGGCTATTATCCCCCCACTGCTACTATAGGCACCATCTCTCCCTACTATACCTGCTATCCCACAGCCCCAGTCCCTTCCCAGAGGCTATTATCCCACTGCTACTATAGGCACCATCTCTCCCTACTATACCTGCTATCCCACAGCCCCAGTCCCTTCCCAGAGGCTATTATCCCCCCACTGCTATTATAGGCACCATCTCTCCCTACTATACCTGCTATCCCACAGCCCCAGTCCCTTCCCAGAGGCTATTATCCCCCCACTGCTACTATAGGCATCATCTCTCCCTACTATACCTGCTATCCCACAGCCACAGTCCCTTCCCAGAGGCTATTATCCCACTGCTACTATAGACACCATCTCTCCCTACTATACCTGCTATCCCACAGCCCCAGTCCCTTCCCAGAGGCTATTATACCCCCACTGCTACTATAGGCACCATCTCTCCCTACTATACCTGCTATCCCACAGCCCCAGTCCCTTCCCAGAGGCTATTATCCCCCCACTGCTACTATAGGCACCATCTCTCCCTACTATACCTGCTATCCCACAGCCCCAGTCCCTTCCCAGAGGCTATTATCCCCCCACTGCTACTATAGGCACCATCTCTCCCTACTATACCTGCTATCCCACAGCCCCAGTCCCTTCCCAGAGGCTATTATCCCCCCACTGCTACTATAGGCACCATCTCTCCCTACTATACCTGCTATCCAATAGCCACGCATTATGAATTAAACATGCTATACCCCCACCCTGGCATTAGGAACTTTCACCCATCCTCCTGATCCACAAATAACTTGGTTATGAGGAGACATGTTCATCTTTCTGCAACTTTCAAAGAGGAGAAAAGGCATCAGAACGTGTGGAAACATTTCTAAGGCTGTCTCTTCACTTCTCTCCTCTTTCAGATCACTGCCTCACAAATCTGCCAGTCAGTCCTGTATCCCTGCTGCTTCCTCCCCTGACAAGAAACAGATTTGGTTTTTGTGAGTTTATGAACGGCCTTAGAAGCCGACCAAAGGTCTCAACGAGAAACAAATCAAACGCTACATATGGTGCAGTGATCGCTAGGCCTTCTAGCTAGGAGCGAAAAGTTGCATTTGACCTTGGCGAGGATGTTCATTCTCATGTTTTCAGGGATTTTCAGTCTGTTCCTTACCCTGTCTGAGATTGAACTACAAATCTCAGCATCCCCAAACAGATTGTAAGGTGTAGTAAGTAAGGTAGTACGACAGCTGGCAAGAGGTAGGTTATGATCTCTGCTTAAATTAAACAACTTAATGCAGCAAGACCAGAGGAAAATGGAAAATAATATGAATGCATCAGTCAAAATAGTATGTATTTTGTATTTATACATATGGGAGGGAGGTGCCATATTGTTTCCCTTAGACAGTACAGTATGAGGGTACAGCTTATTGTGTGCCCAGAACATCCCTTCTCTGTATATTTGTATGTATACATATAGGAGGGAGGTGCCATATTGTTTCCCTTAGACAGTACAGTATGAGGGTACAGCTTATTGTGTGCCCAGAACATTCCTTCTCTGTATATTTGTATTTATACATATGGGAGGGAGGTGCCATATTGTTTCCCTTAGACAGTACAGTATGAGGGTACAGCTTATTGTGTGCCCAGAACATTCCTTCTCTGTATATTTGTATTTATACATATGGGAGGGAGGTGCCATAGTGTTTCCCTTAGAGAGTACAGTATGAGGGTACAGCTTATTGTGTGCCCAGAACATTCCTTCTCTGTATATTTGTATTTATTCATATGGGAGGGAGGTGCCATATTGTTTCCCTTAGACAGTACAGTATGAGGGTACAGCTTATTGTGTGCCCAGAACATTCCTTCTCTGTATATTTGTATTTATACATATGGGAGGGAGGTGCCATAGTGTTTCCCTTAGAGAGTACAGTATGAGGGTACAGCTTATTGTGTGCCCAGAACATTCCTCCTCTGTATATTTGTATTTATACATATGGGAGGGAGGTGCCATATTGTTTCCCTTACACAGTACAGTATGGGGGTACAGCTTATTGTGTGCCCAGAACATTCCTTCTCTGTATATTTGTATTTATACATATGGGAGGGAGGTGCCATAGTGTTTCCCTTAGACAGTACAGTATGAGGGTACAGCTTATTGTGTGCCCAGAACATTCCTTCTCTGTATATTTGTATTTATACATATGGGAGGGAGGTGCCATATTGTTTCCCTTAGACAGTACAGTATGAGGGTACAGCTTATTGTGTGCCCAGAACATTCCTTCTCTGTATATTTGTATTTATACATACGGGAGGGAGGTGCCATATTGTTTCCCTTACACAATATGTGTTGTACCACCCACAGCCTAGGGTACAGCAGTCTGCACCTTCTATCATGAAACACTCCAGCAAGAGGATCCCAGTCTTATTTAAAACCCCAGTAGTAAGGCAGATATAAATACTCAGCAGTAAGATGCTGTGGTGGAAGCACAAGGCAATTAGCAATATCCTTTAAGGGATGAAGTCACAGGGCTCAGTGGAACAACTCTGCCATCTGTTCTCAGACATGATCTCAAAGCCCCCCCTGTTGGCACATAATCTAATCCCAGACAATCAACGGGGACTTGGGACGGATCCCACACCGAGGGTTACACATGTAATCAACTTCAATCTTATCACCCACTTCTGTTCCAGGGTCCCTCTCTAATGAGCTGCTACCAATCTACCCCCTGTTGCACCAGGAGGCAAGTCACGGAACTGTCCCTGATTGGGGAGTTCCACTTAGCAGGGTCCTGGCACGGTTGCCCAAGGAAGGAGCAAGGGGAGCGAGAGGAGAACGGCTCATTTTCAAGTGATGCAGAAGGACGGAAATCTGCTTTGTCCCTAAACAGTAAAGGAAATGATTGCTCCCAAAATGTGCCCAAGTTTACTTAAACAAGGGGGGGTGCAGGCCCGGATTTGTGGAGAGGTCACAAAGGCCCGGGCCTAGGGTGGCAGAAATTTAGGGTCTTCATGCCGCCCCGCTGCAACTAAATTATTTGCCCCCATACGGAGCAATGGGGACTTCTCCCCACTGCTCCCTATGGGAGTTTAAATGTTTGCATGCTCTGGGAGGGGGGGGGCGATAAAGGGGGGCGGCCTCGGGGCGCTCAGAATGCGAATCCAGCGCTGGGGGGGGTGAAGTTGAGGTCTTTATATAAATATAAAGACTTTTTCAAGGTTATGTATATTTATCTTTTTACATTGATCCATTTGTTTTGGGCAAAATGAGAGGAAAAAGTTGAAGTACAGAGAACTGAATGGAAGGGAATTCCTCTGGTTAGTCTAAAGGTGGCCATACACGGGCCAATTGTAGCTATCTATATCTATATCTATATCGGTCCCTTAGACCAATTCAACAGCTTATCAGCCCATGTAGGCGCAGCAATGACAGGCCTGTCCGACCGATATCTGGCCTGAAATCGGTGAAGTTAAAAAATTCAGTCGGATTGGGGACCACATCGGCTCGTTGATGCAGTCCCCAAACCGATTGCGCCTATCACAGTCATTATAATTTGATTGGCCTACATTTCCCCGTAGGTGGGGATATCGGGAGAAGATTCGCTCACTTGGCGACCTCGCCAGGCGAGCGGATCTTTACGTGTATGACCACCTTAAGGGTGAAGACACATGGAGCAACTAGTACTTGTTGTAGCTACTAAAAAAGACAATGCCGATCATTTACTGCTAATTGTCTCTGTGTGTGTTTCAGCAGAGGTAATACTCAGTATTGTCTATGGCAGAGTCTAGTAGCCTTGAAAAAGTAGCTGCTACTAATAGCCCAATGGAAAAATTGGAGTTTGAGGCCAGATCCTTTTGATCATGTGACCATGGCCATTGTCCACCATTGTTTCATTATTTTCAAGAATGCAGTAAGAGACTTCCTGGCTAGGTACATATCTACTAGGCATTCTAAGGCCCTTGCAGTCCAAGCATAGAGACATATTTACATTTCATGTGTCCCTTACCAGAGGCATGTGTAAGTAATTATAGCACTTGGATGACCCTGTCCAAAGCATTCTGGCCATCTCCACATAAACCAGTTCATCTACACCCAGAATTTCCCTTCCAGTCCAACGACTGTTTCCCTATTTATACTCTTGATATGATTTTAATACTCTGAGTATGAAGAACAATGGAGTCTAATGCAGGGCTGAAACAATCACACCCTCATAAAAGTTAGGAAACAGCCGAGCAATCACTGATCCATAAACCTGTTCAGTAAAGCTCCATAAAGTTAAGGGATTTTTTCCCCCAAAGTCTGTCTGGGGATGATGGGAGCTCTTGATGGATATGTAGAGGTGTAAACAAATCAGCAGCAAATGATTAAAACATGGATTGCCTTTGGGTGGAAGGATGAAAAAGAGAGGGAGAGAGAAAGAGTGAAGGAGACGGTGAATGACAGAGTAAAGTTTAGTGCAACCCGGAATAGCGACTTTGATTTAGTATGAAAGTGACAGCTCGGCTGCTGCCTCGCTAAATTGATGCTTCTTTGGAGTTGTGGTTTTGTCTCCCTGTGAGTGACAAGCTGCCGGGCGTGTGTGTGCCCCCCGCTCAGAACTAATCAGCGGATCAGTGCTCCGGTCCAGGCAGGCAAAGTGTGGGGACACCTTCTGATCCCTGGAAATGCTGCAAAGCTCTCTCTCCTATACTCTAAACATTAACATTTATCCACTTTGTGTCCCCTCCCTAATGTATCTACTGAGGGGCCCTTCAATGTACCCACCATCAGCTCCAACTATGGGATATTATAAAGGTGCTTCACCTCTGAATTAACTTTTAGTATGTTATAGAATTGCTAATTCTAAGCAACCTTTCAATTGGCCTTCATTTTTCTTTAATAGTTTTGGAATCATTTGCCTTCTTCTTCTTCTGCCCCTTTCCAGCTTGAAAATGGGGGTCACTGGCCCTATGTAAAAAACAAATGCTTTGTAAAGCAACACATGTGTTGTTATTGCTCATCTTTCTATTCACCCCCCCCCCTCCTCTTCATATTCTAGTCTCTCATTCAAACCATTGCATGGTTACTAGGGTAATTTGGACCCTAGCAACCAGATTGCTGAAATTGCAAACAGGAAAGCTGCTGAATAAAAAGGTAAATAACGCAAAAAGCATTAATAATAAAAACAAAATGAAAAACAATTACATATTGTCTCAATATATCATTCTCTATATCAGTGATCCCCAACCAGTGGCTTAGGGGCAACATGTTGCTCCCCAACCCCTTGGATGTTGCTCTCAGTGCCCCCACACCAGGTAGTTATTTTTGAATTCCTGACTTGGGGGCAAGTTTTGGGTGAATAAAAACAAGATTTCCTACCAAATAAAGCCCCCTGTAAGCTGATAGGGTGCATAGAGGCCCCTAATAGCCAATCACAGCCCTTATTTGTCTCCTCCATGAACTTTTATGGTGCTTGTGTTGCTCTCCAAGTCTTTTGACATTTGACTGTGGCTCACGAGTAAGAAAGGTTGGGGACCCCTACTCTATATCATACTAAAAGTTATTTTAAAGGTGAACAACCCCTACCCCTGTGCGACTGCAGCATTTCCAAGCGCCTGGAAGTGCCTCACCCAGGGGTGCCATTAAAATGAACAGGGTGCAATTCTGTTGCCAATCTGGAAAACTCCCATGTGGCATTACTGCCCTACATTGACATTTGCAGCACTGCAGGCTGGAGATGCCTGTGACTGATTCAGCTATAAGTGCTGGAAAATATGGCCGGACCTGGAAGCTTTCTCCGCTCTTTCCTGCCCCGCCAGGCTTTGCAGCTTCTGCCGCTGGGTGTGAAAGGGTTAAGGTTGGAGATCATCTAAATATCCACAATTTCTGTTGAAATTAAATTAAGTCTCGTGCTTCCCCCCCTCCCCAAAAGGGCATTTCAGTTAAAAGGCGCTGCCTTTGTTCATTGGGATGATCAGTGCGTGTGCAAAGCAGGAATTCATTTATCTTTCTCTGACAGTTTAGCAGCAAATTGCACGGCTGGGCGGGTGGCACGGATTCCGCTACAAGTGGCAAAGTACAAATTCCGCATTCCAAAAACACTGAAATTGCTCACCTTCAAATAACCGCGATGGGGAGGCCCAGATATTCCTCGTTCCTTCCCAGATATAGAGAATACAGTAAATGCTGTCCATAGGCTAGGCCTCAGATACAGAGGGCTTTACAGGCCCTGTCCCATTGGAGCTTACAATCTAATTCCCCTACAGCCCACTAAGGCCAATATCATTAGCAGCCAATTAAAGGGTAAGTAAATACTGCAGCCAGTAAATCCTATAGCATGGGCACTTGAACAGCACCATGTTGGATTCCCTATACCCCTTTGGTTGCCTCCCATTGGAGCAACTTGTACACGTAACTAGGGACACCGGGCCAAGTAAGGAGGTTGGCTTCTCCTCCAGTGACCCTTTTTAGTCATGTGTCCAAGGGCAAGCTGCGGCCAATAGCTGCCCTACACAGAGGTCTTCCATGATGGAATTCAGGGCCCATGACTATTTAATGAAGAGGAGTTCAGTAAATATCTGTAATGCCCCATGCTACAGGACAGCCCTAGCCAATATTGCCTGGTGACTCAAAAAAGAAAGAGAAAAGTAGCAAAGGTTCAGGGAAAGGCAACCAAATGAATTAAGGGAATCACCAGTCTTTATACTTTTTAAATGATCAGTATTTTTAGTTGCCTGGTTTAGTCCAGCTTTCTCATGGCTAACTCCGTTACAAGCTTCTCCAGTAAGCAGAGCTGTATAAGTTTATGTGCTTTCAGATAAAGCATAACTGGCCCGCTCATGTCTTATGAGACTACTGGTCTGCTCCTATAACCTGCCATAAAGCAAGACAAGGCTGCTGTTTTTGTCGAAAAAAGTGTCAGTCTTATGTATGTATGTATAACTTTATTTATAAAGCGCCACAAGGGTACGCAGCGCTGTACAATCTTACAGAATACAAAATTACACACAGGGAGGACAAGTAATATAATAAATAAATACAATAAATATATATATATACAGTATATAAGTGCCATGTGGTATGAGACACAGTAGGAAGGAGGTCCCTGCCCCGTAGAGCTTACAATCTAAGTTGTTGGGTAACATACAGGCACAAACTGGAAGGTAAGAGTGCACCAGGTATGGGCATTTGCCCTTAAGCGCAGGACTGGGCAAAATAATGTTTTAGTGCTCCAGAAGGTAACAGATGAATGCCATGGCTTTGGATCCACTGAATCCACAATTTTAGGACAAAATACCAAACCTGTTACAAACGATTTAGCCAAATAAGCAAAAATCAGCAAATAAGCAGAATTCTAAAATTCACCTTCGCTTGTTAGTGATTAAAAGTCACATGATATTAAGGGTTTGGATCAGCCAGGCACCAAATTTCAGCCGAATCTCAGTCTTGCAAAAAAACTGGGATTTGAGCAAATCCTGAACTGATATTAAAAGAAACTATTATCACAGCATGTAATCTGCCCATTGTTGCATGGCATAACTACATGGGGTGTTAGCCTGAGGTCAGTGCCCTTAGGGTGCCACTTTGGGTCAGTCCATCATTAGAGATGTAGCGAACTGTTCGCCGGCGAACTAATTTGCGCGAACAATTCGCGGACTTTTGCCGATGTTCGCCACTTTGGGTTCGCCGCGGTTTTTTTTTGGCGCCGCGTTTTTTCGCCTTGGTTTTTCCGCCGCGTTTTTTCGCTTCGTTTTATCGCCTATGCATATACATAGGAATAGCTTGCGGGGTTTTTTTTGGCGTTATTTTTTTGCGTTTTTTTTTTTGCGTTATTTTTTTGCGGTTTTTTTTGGCGCTTTTTTTTGGCGTTTTTTTTACAAGTATTTTTCAGAGAAGTTTTTGCCCTTGATCCCCCTCCTGCATGCCACTGTCCAGGTGGTGGCACCCTTTAAACAACTTTAAAACCAGTTTTCTGGCCAGAAATGGCTTTTCTAGGTTTTAAAGTTCGCCTTCCCATTGAAGTCTATGGGGTTCGCAAAGTTCGCGAATATTCGCGAGTTTTGGCGAAAGTCCGCGAACGGGTTCGCGAACATTTTTGCGCGGGTTCGCTACATCCCTATCCATTATCTGCATTTCAGCAAATCTGCTTTGTGGCGCAGGAGAAGTTAATAGACTTTCCCTTTATCCTCTTTCAGTAAAGAGGATTTGGCTCTAAATCTTCACAGGTCTGCCGGTGATACTTGCGGAGCCCACAGACAGGAGAAGGTGCTATTTCCTATCCAGACCCAAAGTGCCATTATATTTCTCATAATATGGCAAAAAATGATTCTGTACCACTGTGACAGAATGCTCTGTTATACAGATAGCTAGAATCTCAGCCATAAAGCAGGGCAGGACTGCTGCTTACAATGAGTATCAGATAGGATCTGTGCCACTGTGACAGAATGCTCTGTTATACAGATAGCTAGAATCTCAGCCATAAAGCAGGGCAGGACTGCTGCTTACAATGGGTATCAGATAGGATCTGTGCCACTGTGACAGAATGCTCTGTTATACAGATAGCTAGAATCTCAGCCATAAAGCAGGGCAGGACTGCTGCTTACAATGGGGTATCAGATAGGATCTGTGCCGCTGTGACAGAATGCTCTGTTATACAGATAGCTAGAATCTCAGCCATAAAGCAGGGCAGGTCTGCTGCTTACAATGGGTATCAGATAGGGTCTGTGCCACCGTGACAGAATGCTCTGTTATACAGATTGCTAGAATCTCAGCCATAAAGCAGGGCAGGACTGCTGCTTACAATGGGTATCAGATAGGATCTGTGCCACCGTGACAGAATGCTCTGTTATACAGATAGCTAGAATCTCAGCCATAAAGCAGGGCAGGACTGCTGTTTGATGAGAAACACTGTCTATGCAAGCACAAGGGACACTAACCTGCTCAAGGTGAAAGTAATCATTTCAGCAGGGCAACTCTACTTTTTCTAAACATTTTACTTTATTCTCAGGCCAAACACAAACTTGATTTTTTGATGACAATTCCATTTTAAGCCAAAGAGAGAAAGAGAGAGAGAGAATGAGAACATTAACCTTTTCCTTGCCACAGAGGAGGACAGAGAGGCAGCTGACGGTGCGAGTAGAAACAAAAGCTGTTCTCTGTCAGAGATGAGTGAGTTATCCCGGTTGCTGCCAGTGGAAGGCGGCACAGGGAGACATAATGGAAGCTGCTTCCCAGGGAATGCACAGGAACTGCTCAAGCATAGAGAAACAGTTAACCCCGCTCTTTGCCTCTTGCAGAAGTAGCACAGTAGTACCGGTGCCATCCTTGCTCTGCTGCCTGTAGTAATGACAGTGCCTGGGACTAACTAGTTTTAACAGTACTGGTTGACCAGTAGTGGGTGCTGGGAGTTGTACTGCAATAAGAGCTGAACAGCTGTTTGCCCAAGAATGGTGCTGGTTTTCCGTCTCCATCTTGTCCTTTTGCCACGATACTACCTGGTGCCACCATCTTGGCCTTCTGCTGCCATATTCTCTTTCTGCCACCATCTTGCCTCCTCCCACCAACTTGCCCTTCTATACCTAGTATCCCCAACCCCTACCCACTACTACTGCTGCTCTGTAGGCACCATGGGGGGTGTAAAATGGTGTTTTTGCAAATGGTTAGTGCTATTCACAACGTAATACTATTCAATAAACATTTATTACATTGTAAATGCTTGAAGATGGCGCAATTGTGAGCGCGAGAAGCACGAGAACTTTTATTACATTCACTGCTCACGTGCGCAAACTAAAAAAGTTGCAGTCGCAAAACTTCTCTGGCAAGAAATGCAAAGGGTTTGCCACTTTGGTCCCATTTCGGACGTTTTTTCCATTAGCGATAGGTATTACATTGCCCCATATCAAACCCATCAGCTCCTAAGGGCTATGGCACACGGGGAGATTAGCCGCCCGCGACAAATCTCCCTGTTTGTGGGCGACTAATCTCGGCCGAAATCGCCTGCGCAGCGTGTGCCATCCCACCGGCGACTTACATTTTCGCCGGTGGGATGGTAGTTCGGGGAGATTAGTCGCCCGTGACAAGGGAGATTTGTCGCGGGCGACTAATCTCCCCGTGTGCCAGAGCCCTAAGGGCAGAGCCCTTGTTATTTATGTGCCTACAACCAACCCTTAGGGCCATATCTGCACTACAAGGGGCCTATTTATTATGCTGTTTAAATGAAATTCGGCGAAAAAACGGTATAAAAAGCAGTGTAAAATAAATGGAGAAGTTTGCCGGTCAAACGCGAGATTTTACACCGTTAAGTTCTGACGGAAGCAAAAGATGGATAAAAAAACGATGCCAATTTTACGCAGTTTTTTATATGGCGATATGTGGTGAATTTTGTCGCCGTCTTTTACACAGCATAATGAATCTGCACCTAAATGTATCTGTAGAACTATAAACAGTGTCTGCCCCCAAGGATATATATATATATACTGTATAGTGGCCCCCTCACTGTCACGTGGGCTAGTGAACTCCCTCCAATTACTATCTGTATTGAATTATAACAAATTAACCCCTTATGTGCAGGGTGGGAATGATGTCATGGAAAGGATATAACATCACCAGCCGCAGAGAAAGGGAAGGATTTAACCCCTTGTTGTGCTGAAGAGTGGAAATAAATATTAACCCCAATGCTTTACAGGTTCAAGCAGGCGGTGGGCATAAGTACCAGCACACGCAATCCATGCAGTGAAATGACACACGCGTGTAGGTTACACACACCTCACAACCTATAAAGGCAGCTCAGTAAGCGCGAGATGGGAGAGATGACACCTTTAAAATAGAACTGATAGAGCAGGGTAACATATTAACCCCTTAGTTTCCGCAAACATATACCATATGGTGACTTTCCTCACTGGAGGCTGGGATCAGGCCAAAAGGGGGTTAATTTTAAAAGGATACTGATCATAAGGGGTTCGGTGTTTTTTTGTGGAACTGGGTTACAGAAAGGTTATACCTGAAATTCATATTCATATAGTGTATTTAGAAAGTGATTTTGGCAAGGAGTGCACTGAGTAGAGGGGAATAAAGAGTTAACTTTTCTGGTCGAGGTGGGAAAGCATTTTGTTTCTGGGGCCCCTGGTGCTTATGGGGTTAATGCGTCACTTGAAGGGGTTTTTTATTATCTAATGTCAGAAGGCATGATAGATAGACTTATCTGTTAACCATTTAGTTGCCTGCGAGAGCTACTAGGTAGGGAAAATGTCAGCTGTTAACCATTTAGCTGCCACAAACACCTGTCAGAAAAACTTCCCTTTTAACCATTTAGCTGCCATTAACGCCTGTCAGGATAACTTACCTGTTAACTATTCATCTGCCATAAATACCTGTCCGTACTTACCTGTTAACCATTTAGCAGACATGAACAGATGTCGAGAAAACCTTTAAATAATTTAGCTGCTGTGAGGGTTATGCACTTTTTAACTCGTTTAAATCTGAAAAGGTGGCAAACGATAAAGTGTTAACCATTTAGCTGCCTGTGAGGTGTATGAACATATACCTGCCATAGCCCCTAAGCTACCTGTTAGGGTTATAAAACATTACCTGTCAGAAAAGGTGGAAAAATAAACTATTAACCATTTAAAGCCCAACAAAAGTATGAAAAAAAATACAAATTAACCATTTAGCTGCCTGTGAGAGGGATAAACACCTACCATTGCAGAATAAAACACCTGCTGGGGAAACCCTCCGTTAACCCTTTAGCTACCTGTGAGGGTAATACATATTTACCTGTCACAGAAAGTTTTAAAAAATTAACTATTTAGCTGCCTGTGGTGGTTATAAACACTGAGCTGTCATATCTGCCATAAACACTTACCTGCTGGGATAATGTACAAAAAAGAAGAAGAAGAAGAAAAAAAAAAAACAGAAAAAAAGTAGCATATATTTGCTGGGGGGGGGGCTATAAACAATTATCTGTCAGAAAATATAGAAAAATGCAAATATTAACCCTTTGGCTAGGGGACATCATAAAATTAAAAAAGGGAGGCTGTTTAGCTGGTAGTGTGGATGCCTGAATAGAAGGGGGGAGAGCTAACAGCCCATGATGGCAGAGTGGCACTGCCCTGGCACAGTAGCAGAGTTGCTGTGTAGTTGCCCCTTTGCCCCAGTGGCTGCCCGGGATGGAGCCAGGACAGGGAGAGGGGTGCTTGGCTGCTCCTTGCTGTGGCGCCCTCCCTGTGTAACTCACTATAACACTGACACACACACACTTGCACTCACACACACTCACACACACACTCTCACACTCACACACACACTCTCACACTCACACACACACTCGCACACACACACACACGCACTCACACACACTCGCACACACAAACTATCACACTCAAACACTCTTATACACTCACACCGACACACACACTCTCACACACACACACTCTCATACACTTACACACTCACACACACACACACACACTCTCTCATACACACTCACACACACACTCACACACTCACTCTCTCATACATACAACTCACACACTCTCACACACACTCTCTCATACACACTCACACACACACTCTCACACACACACTCTCACACACACACTCTCTCATACACACTCACACACACACTCTCTCACACACACACACTCTCTCATACAAACTCACACAAACTCTCTCATATACACACTCACACACACTCTCTCATACACTCTCACACACACACTCTCACACACACACACTCTCATACAAACTCACACACACTCTCTCATATACACACTCTCTCATACAAACTCACACAAACTCTCTCATATACACACTCACACACACTCTCTCATACACTCTCACACACACACTCTCTCATACACACTCACACACACACACACACACGCACGCACACACACACACACACTCTCTCATACAAACTCACACACACTCTCTCATATACACACTCACACACACTCTCTCATATACACACTCACACACGCTCTCTCATACACACACACACACTCTCTCATACACACTCACACACACACTCTCTCATACACACTCACACACACACACACACACACACACACTCACACACACTCTCACACACACACACACACACACACACACTCTCTCATACAAACTCACACACACTCTCTCATATACACACTCACACACACTCTCTCATATACACACTCACACACACTCTCTCATACATACTCACACACACTCTCTCATACACACTCACACACTCACACACACACTCTCTCATACACACTCACACACACACTCACACACTCACATACACACACTCACATACACACTCACACACTCTCTCATACACTCTCTCATATATACACTCACACACACACACTCTCACACACACACTCTCTCATACACACTCACACACACACTGGCTCTCCTCTATCTGCCTGAAGTCATTTCTCTCTGTCATCAGGTCGGGGAGGAGGAGGAGGAGTTCTGCTAATACTCAGTTTGTTCAGTAGATCCATGCTGGCTGGCATCGCCTCTCCCTGCCCGTGTGATTGAAGAGGCTTCTCCCCAGCTGCTAGCAGCTTCCCCCCTGCCCAGCGCACTCCCAGGCTGGCATCAGAGAGCAGCAGCACTTCCTTCCAGCCTGCACCCCTGTCTGACCCTCTCCCCCCAACCCAGGAGAGGGGGGGTCTCACCCAGCTGCATCCCCCCTCTCTCCTTCACTCTCTTCCATTCTCTCCAATTAGTCCTCTTTTTTTTTCTCCCCCTTTTTTTCCTCTATTTTTCAGCCCCCCCCCCAACCCCTTTTGTGTTTTTCTGATCTCCTTGAGATCTTGGATGGGAATCAGGAAATTTAGGAGCTTTGCAAGATCCATTCAAGAAAAGAGAAGAAGGAGGAGGAGGAGGGAGATCTAAGCCAAATAGGAAGAGAGGAAGAAGCAGCAGAACAAACCCAAGGCATTTTTTTTTTCTTCCTATTTGTGATTTTTATTTTTTTATTATTTTTATTGTGATCTGGATTGAAGAGGAAAAAAAAAACATCACTATTAACAAAAAAGGCTTTGGGAGAAGGTGGTGTGGACTGGAGAAGAGATGCCCAGGAGGAAACAGCAGGCACCAAAAAGAGCAGCAGGTAAGGCTGGCACCCAGTGACATGGCCCCCGACACCCTCCCCGTCCCCCCGGTTCCTTCCCTCCCAGCCAGGCTCATATCCCCATCTGATCCCACTACCTCCTGCAACTTTGTAACTTGTAGTCTCTCAGGCAGTGCAACTTTGTTGCTACCTTTTTTCCTTGGGAGGGGGATACTATAACAAGTAGGGGGTCTCTGTGCCATTGAGCGGCTGCCAGAGGTTTTATAGTTTTTAAATATCAAGTGAACCCCACTATTTATTAGTTTATCTATATATATGTAGCTAATTATCATGTATGAGTGTGAGTTTGCATTTCCCCCTATTGTATTTTATATCTATCACTTCAATGCAATACGCTTAGAATAGAAACTATGTCTATTTAATTACAGCAAGTTACTTACAAATTCAACTTTTTACAAAAAAAGGAGCATTTAGGGCCACCTTTTCATTTTATTAAAGCTCCTAATTGGTCGGTTCATATTGCAATGGCGGACTTCTGGCTTGCAGTGGGATTAGGGTAGCATTTCTAAATTATACTGGACTTTTAACCCCTATATGCCAGTGTGTAGTCACATAAACTGGCTTAAGGGCAAACATTTGGTGTGAAGCAGCGTTTAAAGGGCCCTGGATAGAGGGTCAAAGCTCCTGTTCCAGGGCCCTGTAAACGCTGCTCTATCAAATCTCCTAAAGTGTTTGCCTTTAAAATGTTTTTGCTGGGAAAGCAGTCTGTTGTTTTGAGAGTGGCGAGGTGAGATATAAAACTTATTCATTATATATATATATATATATATATGTATATATGTTCCTTATTTTTGTGTTTGCTCCCCCCCCCCCAGTTTCTATTTGCCAGCCGCACCCTGGCTTTTCCAGATGATTGCCACGTTTGATGTGACACATGATTGATCGGCTGTCATGTGTGTGGCCTCTCCCCCCCCCCCCTTCTCTCTTTTGATCTTTTCCATTCTTGATTGATATCAATAAATCATTTGCCATGGAAACACAAGAACCATTGACGCAATCCTTGGCCTTAGCTTCTTTTCGCCCTAAACTGGCACAATTATTATCTTGTTTGGTTTTTTTTTTTTTTCTTTAACGTGGGTGTATTTTTTAATGTTCGGGAGGGAAACTGAAAGGAAAGAGGGGGGTTGAAACACAGCTTTGTTTTTTAAGACTGGCAAAGAAACATTTTTTAAATTTCCACTTTCTTCCCTGTCGTTTTTTTTTTTTTGTTGTTTGTTGTGGCCTTGTTTAACCCCTTTGCTTCCAGATTGGCGCTGGTGCCAAGCGAGTGCCCTGTTTGCCCATAGAACAGCAACCAGAATCATTTCTTTTTTAGTTTTGGTTAAAGTTAGTAGAATCAGTGTTACTTTTCCTAAACTAAATGAGTTCATCACCAAAGTTGCCCCAGCCTTTGAACTTTACACGGACAGCCCACCTCTTCCTCCAAAACAATATCATATCCTTTGGTCTTAGGAGGGTACAACAGCTTTCTGCATAAGGTTCTAACGAGGCCATTAATTCATTAACCTTACTGTTTTGAAAACCCCAGTTTCAAAGGGGAATGTCACCCGTGCCTAAAGAATACCAATATACATTCATTTAAAGTTACTAATAAATGGAATTGGTATTGGAAGCAGCGTCTGTCTGTCCCTTTCTCTTCTCTGCTTCCGATTCTTCAAATAATGTTGCAGAACTGATTGCTTCCGTTTCAGACCCAAAGAACAGACACTGCTTTATATTACATTTACCCCTAATTTTAAACACATTGAAAATGAGAAATGATTGTATACTGAATTACATTTTCTTTGATTATGCCAAATACTGTACTTGGGTGGAGTTCCCCTTTAGCCCAAGCTGGCCCTTTCATTTTAAGTAGCTGGCAAACTTATTCAAGTTATACAAGATTTGTAGTAGCTGAAAGGCCTTGGCTAACACATGCCCAACGCTGCCGACCTTAGGCTGAATCCTCCGTTTGAGTGTGTGAATAGGTGAGATTGTTTGTGCACTTTGGTGCCTCTCCGTGACTTGGTATCAGTACAGAACCATGGAAGAACAATTCTGCTTCTGCCTAATATCAAGACAAAATCTCATTGTTAATGGTAATGGTTAGTTTGGGTTGAAAAAAAGATAAAGTTCTTCAAGTTCAACCCCTCATACTTATACTGTTATAATATATGTTATATATATATACTTAGATTGTAAGCTCTACGGGGCAGGGGCCCCCTTCCTACTGTGTCTTATACCGCATGGCACTTATATATATATTTATTGTATTTATTTATTATATCACTTGTCCTCCCTGTGTGTAATTTTGTATTCTGTAAGATTGTACAGCGCTGCGTATCCTTGTGGCGCTTTATAAATCAAGTTATACTTACATACATACATACATATATACATATATATACATACATACTTACATACATACATACATATATACATATATATACATACATACATACATATAGTCCTACATATATACAGATATATATATATATATATACTTCAATGCACAAATTGTCTTAATGTCCTTAATGGGGGAGTGAATAGGTGTATTGTCTTTTTCTAAATCTATATATAAATCCATATACACACTTACACACATATATATATCCTGTGTGGAGCGGCCCGTCTGTTCAAGTCTCTACACACATATATATATATATATATACATACAGACAGACCTCTCTGTATACATATTTGATTATCTCGATAGATCTGTATAGGCATGTATGTATATATATATAATATAATCAAATATATAACAATATCTTTAAACATACCAAAGCAGACCTATTGATACACTCACATATATAAAAATATATACACATACCTATACAGACCCTATTCAATAAACTCACAAATATAAAAATATGTATGGTTTACCGTCTTGAATTTTCTTAGCTCAGTGAACACAGCACATAGACATTAAGGTGTATATGGAATGGAAACTTGGCTGCAGAGATACATTGCAAATGTCCTAACTGTTTCTAGTACATTGTTGGAATTCCATGTATCCGTGTATCACTGGGCTTAGGTTATAATTACGTTGCCTTGTCTCTAAACACCAAATAAAGAGCAGAATACGTTATTTCGAGTGGGAGAGTAGATTGTAAGCTCTTTTGGGCAGGGCCCTCTTCACCTCTTGTATCGGTTATTGATTGCTTTATATGTTACTCTGTATGCCCAATGTATGAAACCCACTTATTGTACAGCGCTGCGGAATATGTTGGCACTTTATAAATAAATGTTAATGTAATGTAATGTAAAGGGGTATTGGTAACGCTGATACTTTGTGATTGTCTGTAGATTTGGGGGGGGGTTGAACGCGACAACGTTGCTGTTATAAACTCCCAGGTCACTCACAAAAAGGAGCAATGTTTCAAGTGTCTTGTACTAAAGGTAGAGCAAAAAAAGGTTAAAGGGGCACTAAAGTCGTTAACTTGGTTACAAATTAACACCCCCCCCCCCCCCTTTGCCAAACTCCTTGTAGTGGCTGAATTTTAAAAAGCCTTTCTTGCCATTTGATTAATGAGTAATCAAAAGCTTTTTTTTTTTTTTTAAGGGGGGGCTAATTCCTCCTAAACATCTAGGTGCTGTTGTCCGATTACAAATTTAATTGGGGGGAATATGGCAGCTATTTTTATTTTCTATAATCAGAGTGGGAGCTGACATCTTGGCTGTAGGGACTGTGATGCATTTGGAGTGCGGCGTCTTGAATCAAAGCCGAACCAACGCTTATTATTATTACTATTATTTTTTGTGCCTAATACAAACCTTTTTGCGGCTGCTATCTTTCAGAGAACCCAGGGCCCCTGTTTACCGTGACGTAAGAGCCACCTAAAGCCTATAATTTCAGGATTACACAAACGCATGCAAATTTATTCACGCGCTGGGCTCGTTTTATTCCTCTGAAGTAAATTGATGCAAACACCGCGCCGCTAAAAAATCAGAGTGTTCATGCTGTGAATATTTTATCAGGTTCTTTCAAAGAAAAATAATATATATATATAGATATATTCCCCCAACTTCACTTCTAGTGGGTGTCTGTTAACCCCAGTGCTGCCAGGCGGCTTTAAAACCTTAATGATATAGTGCTACTTGTATACGCAGTACTGTGCTTTTATATAATATAGTAACAGGGAGCACAGACAATGCAATTATCAATATAAAAACACTAAGAGAGACCTGGGGGAAGGAGGTCCAGGCTGTCTCCTTCCATCAAACGAGGGGTTAATACTTTATTTTGTAATAAAGCGTGACTTTGGGATTGATGGGTGCATAACGCAGGATAATAACGTGTTTGCAGGTACCTGCAATGTATATAGTCTTGCGGTGGATTTCACGATCAGAGACATATCGCAATTAGCAGGCGTTCGTTAGGCAGCACAGTCATATTCGGCAAGGCAAATGAGAGGCAATGCGCACGTAGCTTTAAATGAACGCAGGCCTGGAAAGGTTCTACTGATGCCCATAAGTGGGAGCGACTGTGTGTATACGGAAATATGCAACGTCCGTATCGTGATTGGGAGATTAAAGCCTATATCATATACTCTGCAGCACCGTTATTATTATTAACATGTACAGGTATGGGATCCCTTATCTGGAAACCCATTATCCAGAAAGCTCCAAATTACCGAAAGCCTGTCTGCCATAGACTCCATTTAAAACTGATTTCCTTTTTATCTGTAATAATAAAACAGTACCTGTACTTGATCCCAACTAAGATATAACTACCCCTTATTGGGGGCAGAACAGCCCTATTGGGTTTATTTAATGGTTAAATGATTTCCTTTTCTCTGTAATAATAAAACAGTACCTGTACTTGATCCCAACTAAGATACAATTACCCCTTATTGGGGGCAGAACAGCCCTATTGGGTTTATTTAATGGTTAAATGATTCCTTTTTCTCTGTAATAATAAAACAGTACCTGTACTTGATCCCAACTAAGATACAATTACCCCTTATTGGGGGCAGAACAGCCCTATTGGGTTTATTTAATGGTTAAATGATTCCCTTTTCTCTGTAATAATAAAACAGTACCTGTACTTGATCCCAACTAAGATATAATTACCCCTTATTGGGGGCAGAACAGGCCTATTGGGTTTATTTAATGGTTAAATGATTCCCTTTTCTCTGTAATAATAAAACAGTACCTGTACTTGATCCCAACTAAGATATAATTACCCCTTATTGGGGGCAGAACAGCCCTATTGGGTTTATTTAATGGTTAAATGATTCCTTTTTCTCTGTAATAATAAAACAGTACCTGTACTTGATCCCAACTAAGATATAATTACCCCTTATTGGGGCAGAACAACCCTATTGGGTTTATTTAATGGTTAAATGATTCCCTTTTCTCTGTAATAATAAAACAGTACCTGTACTTGATCCCAACTAAGATATAATTAATCCTTATTGGGGGCAGAACAGCCCTATTGGGTTTATTTAATGGTTAAATGATTCCCTTTTCTCTGTAATAATAAAACAGTACCTGTACTTGATCCCAACTTAGATATAAATAATCCTTATTGGATGCAAAACAATCCTATTGGGTTTAATTAATGTTTTATTGATTTTTCAGTAGACTTAAGGTATGGAGATCCAAATTACGGAAAGACCCCTTATCCGGAATACCCTTCGGTCCCGAGCATTCTGGATAAAGGGTGCTATACCTGTATTTATAAAGTGCCAACATATTCCATGGCACTGTACAATAAAAATCTATATATCATGTATAGATTTCATATGAACCAATACAGGAGGGCCCTGCCCAACAGAGCTTACAATCTAAGTGTATCAAGGGCCGGTTAGTGGATGTTCTCAGATAAAGGGATTCTTTCCTGCCTTGGATTAATGTTTAATACAAGATCCAGTTTCATGTATTTTAATGTATTTTGAAAGTTCGTTGGCCACAGCCCCCCCCAGCAATTCTATAACTGAAAGTATAAGAATATTTGCACTGCAGATAATTATAGACACACAGGGTCAATATTTAGCATCTTTATTCTGGTGAATATTGTAAGCGAATATTAGATTTTCCATATTAAGGATCATCGATCCTGTGCAGTGAGACAAATGCACCGATTCTAAGCGTCTGTCTAGACTCCCTGCCATAAAGAGAGACATAGGTGCTGCATGATGGCCAGCAAGGAAGTACAGGTACCAGGAAATACACTCCCCCCCAACAAGCATAAAAAGTATTTTTTTCAGAAGTACAGGATTTCAGTTTTCCCTAAAATGTAAATAAGTTTGACTCTCTTTTCAATAAGTCTTGAATACTTGAATATAGACTAGTTGTAGTTATTGTGTGCCCAGAACATTCCTTCTCTGTATATTTGTATTTATACATATGGGAGGGAGGTGCCATATTGTTTCCCTTAGACAGTACAGTATGAGGGTACAGCTTATTGTGTGCCCAGAACATTCCTTCTCTGTATATTTGTATTTATACATATGGGAGGGAGGTGCCATATTGTTTCCCTTAGACAGTACAGTATGAGGGTACAGCTTATTGTGTGCCCAGAACATTCCTTCTCTGTATATTTGTATTTATACATATGGGAGGGAGGTGCCATAGTGTTTCCCTTAGACAGTACAGTATGAGGGTATAACTTATTGTGTGCCCAGAACATTCCTTCTCTGTATATTTGTATTTATACATATGGGAGGGAGGTGCCATAGTGTTTCCCTTAGACAGTACAGTATGAGGGTATAGCTTATTGTGTGCCCAGAACATTCCTTCTCTGTATATTTGTATTTATACATATGGGAGGGAGGTGCCATATTGTTTCCCTTAGACAGTACAGTATGAGGGTACAGCTTATTGTGTGCCCAGAACATTCCTTCTCTGTATATTTGTATTTATACATATGGGAGGGAGGTGCCTTATTGTTTCCCTTAGACAGTAAGGTATAGCTTATTACCCAGAACATTTCCTTACTATATTCCTAAAGTGAAGACCAGGATGTCATTTATTAACTTACTAAAAGTTCCTTCCCCTTTAAATTAAAGCTGCTGGAATCATTTTTATTAGATATCATCTTTGTATTGTTCAGGTATATATTATTATTCTACATTATTAATCAGTCGCAGGCCATTAACCCTTACGTGGCTTCAGGCGTTCTACTGTCCCCATAGCTGGTCACTAACTGCTACAATTAGGCAGCTGGCTTGCCTTCCCCCGGGGGAGCAGTGTGTAGTTCCAAGCAAATGGCTGTGCCTGAATGAAACTGCAGCCATGGAAATGATCTCCATAAGTCAAGAGGAGAACGCATTCCTTTGGACCCAGCAATTGAAAGGGACAGCTCAAAAGCAAATTTCTTTTAACTCGTCTATTGATTTTTTTTCCTTCCCCCTTTTTTTTTCCTTTAATATACATTGGTATTAAGCGCTCCGTATTAACCCTCTTAGGGAGATTATGAATGGTAAGTCCGAAGGAACAGAGACCACTTACTATAGATTAGCCAGTGATAGATCTTCTCTAATCATCCCCCGGGGAATCTAGCCTGAACCCATCTTTATTCGGAGATTAATGCACTTTGCAGTGGGCTGGCATTTAAATTGTGGCTCCTATTGGTTTATTTATAAATAAGGCAGACTGAGGGCCCGTGTGGCGCAGAGCCACGTCATCCCAGGACTCAGGCCGCCGGGGTCCAATACTAATATTATCCTCTTTTATACAGAACGGATATATTCTGCAGCACTGTACAGCGATTATACATCATCCCCATCAGTCCCTACTACAATAAAGCTTACAGTTTAAGGTCCCTATCACATTCCCATCAGTCCCTGCCCCAGTGGAGCTTACAATCTAAGGTCCCTATCACATTTCCATCAGTCCCTGCCCCAGTGGAGCTTACAATCTAAGGTCCCTATCACGTTCCCATCAGTCCCTGCCCCAGTGGAGCTTACAATCTAAGGTCCCTATCACATTTCCATCAGTCCCTGCCCCAGTGGAGCTTACAATCTAAGGTCCCTATCACATTTCCATCAGTCCCTGCCCCAGTGGAGCTTACAATCTAAGGTCCCTGTCACGTTCCCATCAGTCCCTGCCCCAGTGGAGCTTACAATCTAAGGTCCCTATCACATTCCCATCAGTCCCTGCCCCAATGAAGCTTACAATCTAAGGTCCCTATCACATTTCCATCAGTCCCTGCCCCAATGGAGCTTACAATCTAAGGTCCCTATCACATTTCCATCAGTCCCTGCCCCAGTGGAGCTTACAATCTAAGGTCCCTATCACGTTCCCATCAGTCCCTGCCCCAGTGGAGCTTACAATCTAAGGTCCCTATCACATTTCCATCAGTCCCTGCCCCAGTGGAGCTTACAATCTAAGGTCCCTATCACATTTCCATCAGTCCCTGCCCCAGTGGAGCTTACAATCTAAGGTCCCTATCACGTTCCCATCAGTCCCTGCCCCAGTGGAGCTTACAATCTAAGGTCCCTATCACATTCCCATCAGTCCCTGCCCCAATGAAGCTTACAATCTAAGGTCCCTATCACATTTCCATCAGTCCCTGCCCCAATGGAGCTTACAATCTAAGGTCCCTATCACATTTCCATCAGTCCCTGCCCCAGTGGAGCTTACAATCTAAGGTCCCTATCACATTCCCATCAGTCCCTGCCCCAGTGGAGCTTACAATCTAAGGTCCCTATCGCATTCCCATCAGTCCCTGCCCCAGTGGAGCTTACAATCTAAGGTCCCTATCACATTCCCATCAGTCCCTGCCCCAGTGGAGCTTACAATCTAAGGTCCCTATCACATTCCCATCAGTCCCTGCCCCAGTGGAGCTTACAATCTAAGGTCCCTATCCCATTCCCATCAGTCCCTGCCCCAGTGGAGCTTACAATCTAAGGTCCCTATCACATTCCCATCAGTCCCTGCCCCAGTGGAGCTTACAATCTAAGGTCCCTATCCCATTCCCATCAGCCCCTGCCCCAGTGGAGCTTACAATCTAAAGTCCCTATCCCATTCCCATCAGCCCCTGCCCCAGTGGAGCTTACAATCTAAGGTCCCTATCACATTCCCATCAGTCCCTGCCCCAGTGGAGCTTATAATCTAAGGTTCCTACCAAATTCCCACTCACTAGGGACAGTTTTATTAGGAGTCAATTAACCAGCCTTTATGTGTTTGGAGTGAAGAAGGCAACCCACACAGAAACATGCAGAACATACAACCTGGAAAACATGCAGATAGTACCCAGGACCCCAGCACTGCCAAGCCGCCATTGTGCTGTCTGGCACAACCTTCCCTATTTCCACCCACAGCCCTGATGGGATGCTAAAATGAGCTAAAATGAATAGAAATATCATGGTATGTCATGGTAGTAGTTGTTGCATAGTGCAAAGGGTCAGTGGCAAGTTGTGGCTGGAATTGATTTTCAGGTGTTTGTATTAAAAGAGGTACAGACTGACAGAAGGTATTCTTCCCCTTTACAAAGCAGCAGTAAGGCCCCATCTATGCACCTACACATTCATTCATTTGCATGTTCCACTTCAATGCCTCTATATGTATTTATTTGCCAGCGTGCATGGCTGCAATCTGCAATTTTATTCAAACAAAGGCTGTGTCTCAGGGTAAATTCCCTACGTTCTGTTAATGTAATTGCCTTGAGTGGGACGTTCTCTGCTTCTTCTACTTCTTGTTTGTGTTAATGTCGTTTTTATTGGGAGAAATAAATACATTCTTACATGCAGAGGCCTGCAGTCTGTACACTTACCTGCTTCTAACGGGGAATAGAACAGAAATATATATGTGACCATATAAAGGCACAATGCTCAAGGCTGAGTTGTACAGATAACTCATCACTCATGTATTATAAGGAATTATGTACCCCCTACTATTAATTCTAAGGATAGTATAAGGATATAGGATAAAGTTGTAATTCACCCTCAGTAATACTTATGTAAAGATCAGGATGTTTTGATTAAATTTTGATTGTAAAACCCAGAATGTTTCAGAGGGTGCATTTGTGTTGTGGCTGGTTTGGATATTATGGGATCTGTACAAACTTGATAGTCCTGTGTCTTTTTCTGCATCAACTACTAGGTCTGTTTGCATATACACAACATGGTATTGTGTGGCTCTGTGTGATTCAGATACAACAATCTTCAGAAAGGTCTCTTTAAAGGGATTTTGTTATGATTTTTATGGTGTAATCTTTTTTCTAAATTACACTGTTTACATAGCAAATAATTCACTCTACCATTTAAAATGTTATTCCTTTACCAACAAATGTATTCTTTAGGCGTAATATTGGTGTATAGTACTTTGTGCCTGAGTCTGAGCTTTCAGAAGGAGCCAGCGCTACACATTAGAACTGCTTTCAGCTAACCTATTGTTTCTCCTACTCCCATGCAACTGGAGGAGTCCCAAGCCGGACTTGGATTTCTTACTATTGAGTGCTATTCTGATACCTACTGGGAGCTGCCTTCTTGCTCACTTCCCATTGTTCTGCTGATCGGCTGCTGGGAGGGGGGTGATATCACTCCAACTTGCAGTAAAGTGTGACTGAAGTTTATCAGAGCACAGGTCACATGGCTGTGGCACCCTGGGAAATAAATAACATGGCTAGCTCCATGTGAAATTTTAAAATTAAACATAAAAAAATCTGCTTGCGTTTTTGAAATCTGAGTTTCAATGCAGGATTCTGCTGGAGAAGCTCTATAAACTGATGCGTTTTGAAAAATAGATATTTTCCTATGACAGTATTTCCGGATAAGGGATCCCATACCTGTGCATTATTTACATACCACACCATCAAATTAATGTCACTTTTGTCACTTTCTTGCACTGTCTCCATATTGTCCTACTGTCTCCATATTGTCCTACTGTCTCCATCTTGTCCTACCGTCTACATCTTGTCCTACTGTCATAGGCCTGCTGTTATCATCTTTCCTTTGGTCTCTGTGCTCACACCTTTCCTTAATGCCACTGCACTGTCTCCATCTTGTCCTACTGTCTCCATCTTGTCCTATTGTCTCCATCTTGCCCTACTGTCTCCATCTTGCCCTACTGTCTCCATCTTGTCCTATTGTCTCCATTTTGCCCTACTGTCTCCATCTTGTCCTACTGTCTCCATCTTGCCCTACTGTCTCCATCTTGTCCAATTGTCTCCATTTTGCCCTACTGTCTCCATCTTGTCCTATTGTCTCCATCTTGCCCTACTGTCTCCATCTTGTCCTACTGTCTCCATCTTGCCCTACTGTCTCCATCTTGTCCAATTGTCTCCATTTTGCCCTACTGTCTCCATCTTTTCCTATTGTCTCCATTTTGCCCTACTGTCTCCATCTTGTCCTACTGTGAATGGCCTGCTGTTGTCATCTTTCCTTTGGTCTCTGTGCTCCATAACTATCACACCTTTCCTTAATGCCACCATCTTTACCTATTGTTGACAATATTCCCACTGTCCACATCTTGCCCTACCATCCTTATCTTGCCTTATTATATCCATTCTCCCTACCTGCAATTACGGCACAGAGTCCCTAAAAGCATATCACGCCCTGAGACAAATTCCAATATACTAAGTTGCAGTGGGCTTTACTTGCCCTTTAAACCTATAAAGTCAGAGCATTTCAATAATCCAATCTCGAGCTTTTTTCCAGTTAATTTTTGAAAGCCCCAAAGTTTGCAGTGAAGGATTGTCTTCTCTTCTGGAATGAAGCCCAGCTTTGCACTGGCATTACACAGGAACCGAGTGTGGCTCTATACGAGGGGAGGAAAGAAAAAAAAAAAACCTTAAATAAAGGATGTGAGAAAATATACTTTCTGAGTTCAAAAATAACTTGAGCTGTCGCTGCTAATGGCTTCTCCTCCGCCAGTTTCGCGGCTTTCTATTAATTTATGCTGAGTTTGTTTGCAGTGTAACCTTGGTGTTTGGAATCAGTCTAAAATTTTCCACATGAAAGAACTGATGGGAGCAGAAATTTCTCTGTTCAGAAGATAGCGTATTTATGGCGGAATCTTGTATTGAGTGGGAACGATGCAGCAAATGTATTAAACATGGTTAGAAAGGGGGCAGGAAATCACGCTTCTGATGATATTAGAATTATGCAGACATATTCTGCAGTGATGTACCATAGAAAGGTTCTATCTCAGTTGGGATCAAGGACAAGGTACAGTTTTATTATTTTAGAAAAAAATGAAATCATTTTTAAAAATGTGAATTATTTGATTAAAATTGAGTCTTTATGTAATGGCCTTCCCAAAAATTAAAAACTTTCTGGATAATGGGTTTCTGGATAAAGGATCCCATACCTGTATTATCCTCTGTAGCAGCAACATATTCTGCAGCACTGTACAGAGATTATACATCAGTCCCATCAGTCCCTGCCCCAGTGGAGTTTATAATCTACGGTCCCTATCACATTCCCATCAGCCCCTGCCCCAGTGGAGCTTACAATCTAAGGTCCCTATCACATTCCCATCAGTCCCTGCCCCAGTGAGCTTACAATCTAAGGTCCCTATCCCATTCCCATCAGTCCCTGCCCCAGTGGAGCTTACAATCTAAGGTCCCTATCACATTCCCATCAGTCCCTGCCCCAGTGGAGCTTACAATCTAAGGTCCCTATCACATTCCCATCAGTCCCTGCCCCAGTGGAGCTTACAATCTAAGGTCCCTATCACATTCCCATCAGTCCCTGCCCCAGTGGAGCTTACAATCTAAGGTCCCTATCACATTCCCATCAGTCCCTGCCCCAGTGGAGTTTATAATCTACGGTCCCTATCACATTCCCATCAGTCCCTGCCCCAGTGAGCTTACAATCTAAGGTCCCTATCACATTCCCATCAGTCCTTGCCCCAGTGGAGTTTATAATCTACGGTCTCTATCACATTCCCATCAGTCCCTGCCCCAGTGGAGCTTACAATCTAAGGGCCCTATCACATTCCCATCAGTCCCTGCCCCAGTGGAGCTTACAATCTAAGGTCCCTATCCCATTCCCATCAGTCCCTGCCCCAGTGGAGCTTACAATCTAAGGTCCCTATCACATTCCCATCAGCCCCTGCCCCAGTGAGCTTACAATCTAAGGTCCCTATCACATTCCCATCAGTCCCTGCCCCAGTGGAGCTTACAATCTAAGGTCCCTATCACATTCCCATCTGTCCCTGCCCCAGTGGAGCTTACAATCTAAGGTCCCTATCACATTCCCATCAGTCCCTGCCCCAGTGAGCTTACAATCTAAGGCCCCTATCACATTCCCATCAGTCCCTGCCCCAGTGGAGCTTACAATCTAAGGTCCCTATCCCATTCCCATCAGTCCCTGCCCCAGTGGAGCTTACAATCTAAGGTCCCTATCACATTCCCATCAGCCCCTGCCCCAGTGAGCTTACAATCTAAGGTCCCTATCACATTCCCATCAGTCCCTGCCCCAGTGGAGCTTACAATCTAAGGTCCCTATCACATTCCCATCAGTCCCTGCCCCAGTGGAGCAGTTATCACAATGTACAGTATATCCACAAACACTGCAAGCAGAGGTCAGTTATTCCTTATTAACAAGGTACATATAGAGTAGAACATATAGAAGGATGAATAGATTAATTTATTATAATAAAGAGATAAATAGATAAAAACAGACATGACAGATAGAGACACGTAAATAATATTAGAGACAGATGATAGAAAGATTGATATGAAGATAGACAAGAATATGGACAGACAGGCAACCAACCAAGCGAGTAGATGATAGAAAGGTAGCTAGATATACAAATAACAGACATGAGAGATAGATAGATATGTTGTATACAATAAGATGATCAAATAGACAATCTAGATAGATAGATAGATAGATAGATAGATGAGAGATAGATGATAGATAGATGATGATAGATAGATAGATAGATAGATAGATAGATAGATAGATAGCTGAGAGATAGATGATAGATAGATGATAGATAGATAGATAGATAGATAGATAGATAGATAGATAGATAGACGTGTGGCTGTGTGTTTAGTAGGCATGCTGGGTGCCTGACAGGAGTTACATGGGAGTATATCTGCCTTCGCCTGTGACATTCAGTGGTTAATTATTGCTCCTGCCGGCTGGCATTTCCAGACCGGTGCGTTACAAGGTGATATTCCGCAGATGGGAAATCGTCTCTCCTGAGTTTTACTTCTCTATAAAATCTAGATGGAACACCCCCTTAGAAAGTTTACAATCAGATCCACCCTCTTATTAAACAGAATGTTGCGCTTGTTAAATTCGCGTGTGCAAACCTTCTGAGCGTCTCTTTCTATAAACTCCTAATACCCAAACCGTAATGAGCATGCCACGTACCACTTATCTTACGTGGGCTCAGTCACAATGTTATGGAACCTGCAAAACGGCAGTGTAGTTGAACTCACAGTGTCAGACTGGGGTCCTACATTGCAACTGAATGTGCCAAGGGTGCTACTTAGTATGCCAGAGGGGCAGTGGGTAACTGTATAAGGTGAGCAGTGTGGCTCTGCAGGGCACCTGGGCCCACCGGGAGTTTTACCAGTGTATTGGTCGACCAGTCCAATACTGGAGGCATTTGGTGGGTTATGGATAGGAGTAGTTGATGTGGATATGGGTTTGGGTCAGCAGGTGGCAGGTTGGCACAGTGGTCTTAATTCTTCAGTACATCAATAATGGCAAGTTAGGTTGTGAATAAATCAGCTGCCGCCAGAGTAGCAGGTTCAAATGTGTAAAAATGGAGGTTGCAGGTGCGGATACATTTCTACCTGTTTAGATCCCTGTTTACTTCCTACCTGCCATTTCTTTCCTTATTAGTTACACATTTATAGAGACCAGGGAAGCCCCCCCAATAGAAAGCATATGAATTCTTTGTTATTATATAATATATTTCCTTAATGTTTTAATACTGCAAAACATAACATGAATATAAGCAAAACATAAAAATACAGGTATGGGACCTGTTATCCAGAATGCTCGGGACCTGGGGTTTTTAGAATAAGGGGTCTTTCTGTACTTTGGATCTCTAAGTCTGCTTAAGAATCATTTAAACATTAAATAAACCGAAGAGTATTGTCTATTATAGTGTTATCTATGGGAGAAAGTCTTCCGGTAATCCGGAGCTTTCTGGATAACGAGATTCCGGATAACTGATCCCATATCTGTAAAAGGATGAATATAAATTGGGTATATTTTACTTTAATTCCTAGTTAATCCTAGCACCCCGGCGCTCCTGCATTTCACCCATGATTGGCTCTACCCCACCAATTTGCACTTCTCTGTGACAGGGTAGTTGTTCGGTCGCTGACTATTTGCTCAGTCGCACATAAAAGAAACTTACTTGGTTAATTATCTGTTAATTTGAGAAATGCGTTAACTCTGGCCCCGGAGCACTGAGCCGAGTGACCCCTGTATTCAAAACCATTTCAGACGTGGGTGTCTCTTTGAATCCGTCTGTGTCGGTGCTGTGTGACACAATGATATTCACGATTTACGTATTTCATCTCTTTTATCTCGCTGTGACCCCCTTTTACATGCGACGCAGCAATGCAGAAAAGGTTTGGGGAGCGCCGCAGCCAACGGGTTAAACACTCTGCACGGAGCTTCAAATGTCACCTAATTGCCCTGCGTTCCGTGCACGGTAATTGTACGAAGCTGAATTTACTAGTGTTCGGGGGGTAAACGGGAGAAAATCTGTTTCCATTTTTCTAAATAAAAAGGGGGGGGGGGTTTAATGAAAAAGAAAAGTGCATTATTTTTTTTTCCTGCTTTCCCGAGCGCGGAATGGTTTTACTGTGCTCCAGAGACAGAGAAAATTACAAGGAGTTGTTTGGCTTCCAATTCGCCTTCCCCCAAGAATTATTTAATAGGAACGGGGATTGTTTTTTTTTTTTTTTTCAAGTTTTGGCTCATGGAGAACGAGGAAAGAAAGGTGTGATATTCCTATAAAGCCTTTTAGTTTTTCCATAATTAACGACCTTAAAATCCCCCAGTACCCAATCATTCGATTTAAACAATCTCTAGAGGAGAGGCAAACATTAATTAGGGGATTTTAACACATGTTTGCAGTTTGTAACATGAACAGAGTATCAATTTACCCCCACCTTTCTCCCTGTACCCTAATGTGACCCTATCAGGAATCACATTCTGTCACAGTGGCACAGATCCTATCTGATACCCATTGTAAGCAGCAGTCCTGCCCTGCTTTATGGCTGAGATTCTAGCTATCTGTATAACAGAGCATTCTGTCACAGTGGCACAGATCCTATCTGATACCCATTGTAAGCAGCAGTCCTGCCCTGCTTTATGGCTGAGATTCTAGCTATCTGTATAACAGAGCATTCTGTCACAGTGGCACAGATCCTATCTGATACCCATTGTAAGCAGCAGTCCTGCCCTGCTTTATGGCTGAGATTCTAGCTATCTGTATAACAGAGCATTCTGTCACAGTGGCACAGACCCTATCTGATACCCATTGTAAACAGCAGTCCTGCCCTGCTTTATGGCTGAGATTCTAGCTATCTGTATAACAGAGCATTCTGTCACAGTGGCACAGATCCTATCTGATCCCCCCATTGTAAGCAGCAGTCCTGCCCTGCTTTATGGCTGAGATTCTAGCTATCTGTATAACAGAGCATTCTGTCACAGTGGCACAGATCCTATCTGATACCCATTGTAAGCAGCAGTCCTGCCCTGCTTTATGGCTGAGATTCTAGCTATCTGTATAACAGAGCATTCTGTCACAGTGGCACAGACCCTATCTGATCCCCATTGTAAGCAGCAGTCCTGCCCTGCTTTATGGCTGAGATTCTAGCTATCTGTATAACAGAGCATTCTGTCACAGTGGTACAGATCCTATTTGATACCCGTTGTAAGCAGCAGTCCTGCCCTGCTTTATGGCTGAGATTCTGAAAACAGGCAATACTAAAAATTCGTAGTTACTGGGCAGGGGTAAATAGGGCGCTTGGAGCAGTCCCTGCTGGATCAGTTTGCAGAGGAATAAATGTCAATCTGCCCTGATCCACCCCAACTGGCATAGACTGGGAGGAGTAAACATAAATCCAATATCTCCCAACATTCGGGCTGTGACAGATCAGATTGGCACCCTGACAGTTTACAGTCATCAAGTTATTTCATTAGCCAGGGTGTGTCCTCTGCCAGGCACAGAGCTGCTATTCATTTGTATTTATAGAAGGAACATCTTCAGGTGTCAATTATTTATTTTTTGCTTAGTTTAATGAGTTTATATTGGTGGAAATGCTAAGGAGATCCAGAATCAAAGCTTCCCTGAGACACGTTGGAGGGTGTGACCGTATATAAACAATCCTACCAAGGAGACTGCAAGTATCTGCTTGGGCCTGACAACTATTATTTTCTTCCAATCCCATCTGCAAGGCACTTGTAACCTAAATGTGGCCATACACGGGAAGATTTGCACTTACCCACTAAAGTTTATACATATCTCCGAATTGGTGCACACTCACAAGCACCCAGTGGCTCTGCACAGTGCAAGTACCAGTCCCTCCAGGACAAGATAAGTAGAGACACAAGTGAATAAGTGCTTACACTTCATAGAGCTACTGTACAAATGGAAGTGTACACCAGTGTATACAGGAGAATCTTATTTAAAAAAAATTAAAATGTTTCCAGTTTCAGGTTTCATGAACAGAAGATTTTCTCATACGAAAGTAAAGTAAAGGTGTGAGCATTCTATGGGGAAGGCTCGTCCTTCATAAGAATCCCCACGTGGATTGGGTGTCGGTTATAAGTCCTTGCAAATTTCTTACTGCACTCTTTAATGAGTCTTAAAATTAGTTTTATCAGCAAGAAGGGTTTTATAGAGCAGTTTTGGCACTAGATTCAGCACAATGGGGACTGAACGTCAATGAGCGAGCTCTGCTAGTCAAACAAATGGTTTCCTGGCTTTTCAGGCTCTGATATGAGTAAAGTAAAGGTTACTGGCTGGATATAGCAAAAAATAAGTTTACTGCCTGTGTGTCTGGGTCAGTTGTTCATGGTATATTTGTATTTATACATATGTGAGGGAGGTGCCATATTGTTTCCCATAGACAATACAGTATGAGGGTACAGCTTATTGTGTGCCCAGAACATTCCTTCTCTGTATTTTTGTATTTATACATATGGGAGGGAGGTGCCATATTGTTTCCCTTAGACAGTACAGTATGAGGGTACAGCTTATTGTGTGCCCAGACCATTCCTTCTCTGTATTTTTGTATTTATACATATGGGAGGGAGGTGCCATATTGTTTCCCTTAGACAGTACAGTATGAGGGTATAGCTTATTGTGTGCCCAGAACATTCCTTCTCTGTATATTTGTATTTATACATATGGGAGGGAGGTGCCATATTGTTTCCCTTAGACAGTACAGTATGAGGGTACAGCTTATTGTGTGCCCAGAACATTCCTTCTCTGTATTTTTGTATTTATACATATGGGAGGGAGGTGCCATATTGTTTCCCTTAGACAGTACAGTATGAGGGTACAGCTTATTGTGTGCCCAGACCATTCCTTCTCTGTATTTTTGTATTTATACATATGGGAGGGAGGTGCCATATTGTTTCCCTTAGACAGTACAGTATGAGGGTATAGCTTATTGTGTGCCCAGAACATTCCTTCTCTGTATATTTGTATTTATACATATGGGAGGGAGGTGCCATATTGTTTCCCTTAGACAGTACAGTATGAGGGTACAGCTTATTGTGTGCCCAGAACATTCCTTCTCTGTATATTTGTATTTATACATATGGGAGGGAGGTGCCATATTGTTTCCCTTAGACAGTACAGTATGAGGGTACAGCTTATTGTGTGCCCAGAACATTCCTTCTCTGTATATTTGTATTTATACATATGGGAGGGAGGTGCCATATTGTTTCCCTTAGACAGTACAGTATGAGGGTACAGCTTATTGTGTGCCCAGAACATTCCTTCTCTGTATATTTGTATTTATACATATGGGAGGGAGGTGCCATATTGTTTCCCTTAGACAGTACAGTATGAGGGTACAGCTTATTGTGTGCCCAGAACATTCCTTCTCTGTATATTTGTATTTATACATATGGGAGGGAGGTGCCATAGTGTTTCCCTTAGACAGTACAGTATGAGGGTACAGCTTATTGTGTGCCCAGAACATTCCTTCTCTGTATATTTGTATTTATACATATGGGAGGGAGGTGCCATATTGTTTCCCATAGACAATACAGGATGAGGGTACAGCTTATTACATGTGCAGATTCAGGTACAGGTGTAGGGGGGGATGGGTTTAGTTATGTTGATAACCTTTTTTGTTAAATGACTTTAGAGTAGCACAGAATTTGCCCCTGGAGGACCCAATAATGGTAAAACATTGAAAGTATACATATACAAGTATACAAGGACATGTATTTTTAACATGCAGTGCTATGTATCTAGTACATGCACAAGGATCTATAGAGGGCAGTAGCACCAGGCAGATATGTCTGAGAGTTGTTCCTATTTGTAAAGACAGTTCCAGGGTTAACTTTCCCTTTAAAATATTTCCAGATTTCTGCCTTTGGAAACCCAACCTTACAATGAAAGCCAGGTCAGTGGGAAGAAGATAAGGAGTCATTACAGAGAGCTGGCTTTAGGAAATTGCTCCTTTAATGATGAATCTGTTGTCCCTGGGTGTGACTGATCCACCTCTAAAAAGCAGAGAGCTATTTGCTAAAAGGTCCATCTGGTGTATATCACAGGGCCGGCCCTGATTGCTCTTCTCACACAGGTCTGACACGTCCGTAGTTATGAATCATTCCCTGCCAGATGGGGCGATTCAGGGGGAGAAACTTTTTACTGGATTTGTGGCAAGGCCACGTGGGGTGGCCTCTGGGCGCCGTGGTGAAATCTGGCACTAAATCTGGTGTAAAGCTTCACTGTGAGTATATACAGCTATATATATAGTGCCCTAGCAAGAGGACTTGAGTTTCGCAGATACGTAATGAGATTGGTTGTCAGTAAGAAAACTCATTGGTCCTTGGGTTTTCTAGCAGTTTCAAGAATCTAATCAGAGCCTTAGAATATTCACAGGGCTAGACCAATATTTACTTATTTAGTAATACTGGGTAAATTTGCCCATGGGCAGTTACCACTGGCAACCAATAAAATTGCTTCAATCATTGGTCTACCTGCAGCTGGCTCACTTATGGGTTGCTATGGGTTTGCTTTTGGGTTGCTATGGCACTAGGGAATGGCATCTCAAAGCAAGATGGAGACAGTAGGATACTATAGAGAAAGTAGAGCAAGATGGGACAGCAGGGCAAGAAAGAGACAGTATGGAGATGGGGAAAGTAAGGGTAAATAAGGACAGTAGAGCAAGATACAGACAGCAGGACAAGAAAGAGACAGTAGGGCAAGATGGAAACAGTAGGGGAACTATAGACAGTAGGGCAAGATGGCGACAGTAGGGCAAGATGGCGACAGTAGGGCAAGATAGAGACAGTAAGGGAACTAGAGACAGTTGGGCAAAACGCAGACAGTAGGGCATGATGGTAAAGCAAGATAGAGATGAGTGGACAAGATAGAGAAAGTAGGATAAGATGGGGATGGTAGAACAATATGATATCTTAAAGGTCCTTTTTTCCCCTGGCAGCACCACATCTAAAGAGACCTTCTGTTTTAGGAATCAGAGGTTTCCAAATACTATTTTAACCTATTAGACCATGCAAGACATAGGGGGATTTAAGAAAGAGTACATAAATCATCTTACAGTCCCTTTGATTTTACACCTAAGCCATTAATTACACCACTCTGTTGGCTTAGCTGGATCCTAGTATTTTTTTTTTCTTTTGACTTGTGAAACCCATGAATTATGCAGTGCTGTGGATTGTAAAGAAGTAATGTTCAAGCAGGGATTTAATAGCGGAAAATAGTGTTCCACTTTTGATATATGACATCCTCACCGCCATTCATGTTGGAGCAACCATGATGTAATTGGGGCTCAAAACCCCACACTTCTATATGGTGGTTTTTGTTCAGGACACTCCCTTGGGTCACATCACATTCTGGCCCATATTTTACAGTCTACGATTTAAATGTAACATGAGCCAACATTTTATTTTAAGAGAAAGGAGGGGGGGTTGAATATAAAGACAAATTAGCTATCCATTGGTGCAAAATTATTCCCTTCCTGCTCTAACATTTGGTTAGGCCCCATCGGCTACAAATAGCTAAATACATAAATACATAGAAGCATCATAATAGCAGCAAACAGTTTGACCCAAATCAGTGTGTACTCCCTTTCCACTGCTTAGGAGAGAGAGAGAGAGAGAGAGTGAGAGAGAGAGAGCAGCCTTCCTTGTTGGAGATGCTTGATAGGTAAGAGGTGGTTATCTGAAATTTAAGCCTACTTTGAAGGTCCAACAATTGGACAGTGCCCCTGAAAGCATAAGCTATATAGAGACTTAAGTGTAACAGTCACCCTGCTATAGTTCCAGGGGTACCCAGGGCACAAATAAGCGCTCACCCCAAATCTCCCCCTAACTGGCCTTCAGGCTGGGCCCCCTTAGCTCATAACAAGGTTACAGATATATAGAAACATTGGGGTAACAGCCACCCTGCTATAGTTCCAGGGGTACCCAGGGCACAAATAACCACTCACCCCAAATCTCCCCCTAACTGGCCTTCAGGCTGGGCCCCTTAGCTCATAACAAGGTTACAGATATATAGAAACATTGGGGTAACAGTCACCCTGCTATAGTTCCAGGGGTACCCAGGGCACAAATAAGCACTCACCCCAAATCTCCCCCTAACTGGCCTTCAGGCTGGGCCCCCTTAGCTCATAACCATAACAAGGTTACAGATATATAGAAACATTGGGGTAACAGTCACCCTGCTATAGTTCCAGGGGTACCCAGGGCACAAATAAGCACTCACCCCAAATCTCCCCCTAACTGGCCTTCAGGCTGGGCCCCCTTAGCTCATAACTAGGTTACAGATATATAGAAACATTGGGGTAACAGTCACTCTGCTATAGTTCCAGGGGTACCCAGGGCACAAATAAGCACTCACCCCAAATCTCCCCCTAACTGGCCTTCAGGCTGGGCCCCCTTAGCTCATAACAAGGTTACAGATATATAGAAACATTGGGGTAACAGTCACCCTTCTATAGTTCCAGGGGTACCCAGGGCACAAATAAGCACTCACCCCAAATCTCCCCCTAACTGGCCTTCAGGCTGGGCCCCCTTAGCTTATAACAAGATTACAGATATATATACACTTGGTATAACAGCCATAGTTCCTAGAATATCTAAGACATCACATACGTTTTTACCCCAAAAGGCACCCGAATTTACCTCCGAACAGAGCTTTCATTTTTATATAGAGGAGAGCACATAGACTTTCTCCCCAAATCTCACCCTCAGTAGCCTTCAGGCTGAGCCCCCCTGCAACTGTACAAGCCCATCACAGGGTGAGGGGTAGACCCACTAGTTGGGATAAGGCTGAATTATATGATATTATATGAATTATATGAATTATATGATCTGAGTGCGCCTAAAAGCCAAATAAAATGGAACATAAACACCATTTATAGATAAGCTCTATTTTCTCTTTACACCCTCCACCATTGTCTGCGGCAGTCCCCAGGCACCAAACCCCGAACAAATCCCTCTAATGACAGAACAGATGCGTTAGCAGGCAGGCATCACTGACAGTTCCACTGGGACTCGGTACCTTGGGACCCAAAGTTCTACAGAAGAAAACAACACAGAATCTACTTGTCCTACACAGTTATTGCCGACCTCTCGTGGGAATTGCCGCGATGCTGCAATTAATATAGATTCTGTGATCATCATTCCAAATTTTCTGTAATTGTAACTTTGGGTGAATAATGATGCCTTCTGTCTATACTGAATGCCCAGCCGCATGTTGGCATGACACCTCATCTGACCTTGGCATTACCATCTTGTGGTTCTTGACAGACAGCACTCATTGTAGGGTTCTTCAGGATGTAACTTGGGTTCTAACAAAAATATATCTGGTGGAGACGCTAGACTTTATAACAATGATATGGTCTTGCTCAAATGTACTGAAGATATTGGCAGTTCTCAATTAATAGGGCCCATCCCCTTTGGCGTCCCAGCCTGAAGGCCAATTACGATAAGATCTGAAAAGAATTGTTCTTCTCCAGGGCACTTCACTTTGAGCTCAGTTAAAGGAAAACTGTCATGGGAAAACATGTTTTTTTCAAAACAAATCCGTTAATAGAGCTTGTCCAGCATAATCCTGCATTAAAATCCATTTTTCAAAAACACGAAAAGATTTTTGTATATTTTATTTTAAAATTTGGGGCTAGCCATATTATTCATTTCCCATGGTGCCACAGCCATGTGACCTGTGCTCTGATAAACTTCAGTCACACTTTACTGCTGAGCTGCAAGTTGGAGTGATACCCCCCCCCCCAGCAGCCAATCAGTAGAACACTGGGAAGGGACAAGATAGCAGCTCCCAGTAGGTATCAGAATAGCACTCAATAGTAAGAAATTCAAGTCTGGCTTGGGACTCCTCCAGTTACATGGGAGTAGGACTGTGGTGTGCGAGGCCCATTGGAGTTGCTACCCTGCTCACCCACCACCATCCTCTCCCCCCCTTCCCGCGCACCTTATACTTACTTTTGCTGTGATCGGGGAAGGGGTTGCAAGAGCAGATCAACGGGAGAGGACAGGGAGGAATAGGTTCTGAGTTGGCGGGCCCACTAAGTTTTTCCCTGAGGTCCCGCCTGGCCAACACAACCCTGAACATATATCAAAAACTGCACATAAAACAGGACTCTGCTGCCCCTCTGATTTCCCGCTCTTGTTTTCCAGATTTATTACTGTTAACCCAAGATTAACCCAGCCTGCAGAGAGTAATAACGTAATTGCTTTTTTTTCCATTCATCACCAGCCAAGGTATCAGGGAGTTAAAGCTTTGTATTGACTCTTTAATAAGAAAGCCCTGAGTGAATCAGTAAACATCCCGGCACCTCAGACTCACCTGGAGTGACTTGGGCTGTTTGCAGAGAGCAGGTGGCTTGTGTTGAGGTTACAGGAGACTTGCAGGCTGAAGAGCACTGATTAACTGTCACACTCCTGATAAATAATGCAAGGACAAAGTCCGGTCTTACACTGAGCTGATTCAGGCACCGGCACCATGCAGCATCCCTATGGATATACAGGCAGAATAATGATATGGTAGAAGAGATTATCCAAATTAAGTAAACCAAAATACCAAAATATTTGGAATTTTGGGTAATGAAATAAAAAATGTGCACATGTGTACCAGTCTAGTAACTCGTAGCAACCAGCCAGAAGGCTGCATTTACTGGTCACCTGTTTAAAACTGGTTGCTCTGGGTTACTGGACCTGTGACAGTTCAGATGGGGAACTATGCCATTTATTTTACACAGCTGTTTTTTTGGTGAATTTCATTTTACACAGCATAATAAATAAGCCCCTTAGCCCCTTGTCTTTAAAGGAGACATATTGGATAAATGGGAAAACCCTAATTTTGTAGGCAATTATGAATAATATCCGGTGCTAAAAATGAAATGGCCCCTTTATTGGAGCTCCCTATAGATCGTATCATTTCTCCGTCCAGTGTGAAATGGAGAGTGGGCGTGTCCTAACGGTCCCTGCCAGAAGCACAGTAGGAGGGGGTGAGCCAATCACAGCCCTGCACTCACACAAGCAAACACAGGCTTCAGTTCCCTATCAGGTCAGCCTAGCTGCTGATTGGTTCCTATCCTACAGTGCAGTGTACTGAGGGGCTCCCCTGCACATCCAGAGAATTCAGCCAGCAGGAAGTGAAATGGAAGGGAGGGGCTAATGGGGTTTGGGTTTCCTCAATAATGGGGTTTCCTCAATAAATCAGTCCAAAACACAACTTTTTTAGCACAATCCTTCTATATCTAGAGGAGTACAATTCCCTGGTAGATTGTTAATTTTTATAGGATATGTCTCCTTTAAAGGATGTAGAAGCTCCCTCTCTTGGCTGATATTAGAACAACCACAGTTGGTTGTCCAAGCTTGTGGCACCAATGCATGGACATCATGGACAAGGAAGAGGCACTTTCCCCCAGAGTTGCCCCCTAGGTGGTGCCTTTCCCTCAGGTTTATATGTTAAAATCCCCCTTTGCCACTGTGATGCCTCAGAAGTCTTTCTTACTGTTTCTACTGCCAGACCTGCCCCCGCTATGCCCCCTTTCTCACAGTCACTATGGGCTAATTCAGAGGTAATTGTGTCTGAATGACCACAACATGGTTAATAAAGATTGTCCAACAGCAGCCATACAGAGGGTAGCTTCATTATAATCCTCTAGAACTTACTGCTAATGAACCAGGGGGTCAGGGCATACTCTGGGAAGATGGCTCTGGTACCTTCCTTGGCAGAGTAACAATGTATTATATTTAAAATGGGTGAACCTTTCATGTTTTAGAGTTGCTGGTAAATTAAGGGAGATTTATTAAAATAACTGTAATATATATACTGTGTATATATATATATATATATATATGTAGTTCACAAAAAGACCAGCAACACCGGGAAATGTAATGAAAAACCAAATGTGTATTTAGCAGGGACATACATATATATATATATATATATATATATATATATATATATATATATATATATACACATATATATATTTGTGCCAGATTAATTGTAGGGCCTCTTTGGTGGCATACGGAGGTGAAACACCCATTAAGCCTTTGTTACTCAGTCTGCGGATTCAGTATCTGTCTCCTTTCCATCATGGGAACATTATATCCTCCCCTTGTACTGAAGGCAGCAATTATACATTTGGCAGAATATATTGTGACCATGATTTTCCCAAGTGCCTTTATACCTGATAGCTAAGGATTCCAACCCTATGGCCCCTGGGAACTGCAGACAGTGCATCGACTTAAATGCGATAACAACCTGAAACTGCGGCTTTCCCAAACCCAGTCCAATTAGTGACAAACGCTGGACTCGCTCTCATGTAAAAGCAATTCGGCAAGCAACGTGGACGCTGGAATTAGAACAGAGTTCAATGCCGCCATAAACGAGCTTTTCAGAGAATCTCTGATGTGCTTCTTAAAGGGCAACCATCTTACAATCAGGCTGATCATTTGGAAGTACATGTGCCAGCAGTGGCCCAAATTGGATTGGTTAAAATGTATAGCTGATTCATACAAACTTCTTTTTCAGTGGATCAGCACAGAATAATAAATATATAAGAACATAACTTGATGGCAGAACAGGGTAGGAGGTGCCATATATCTTCCCTTAGACAGTACAATATGAGGGTATAGCTTATTGTGTGCCCAGAACATTCCTTCTCTGTATATTTGTATTTATACATATGGGAGGGAGGTGCCATATTGTTTCCCTTAGACAGTACAGTATGAGGGTACAGCTTACTGTGTGCCCAGAACATTCCTTCTCTGTATATTTGTATTTATACATATGGGAGGGAGGTGCCATATTGTTTCCCTTAGACAGTACAGTATGAGGGTATAGCTTATTGTGTGCCCAGAACATTCCTTCTCTGTATATTTGTATTTATACATATGGGAGGGAGGTGCCATATTGTTTCCCTTAGACAGTACAGTATGAGGGTACAGCTTATTGTGTGCCCAGAACATTCCTTCTCTGTATATTTGTATTTATACATATGGGAGGGAGGTGCCATATTGTTTCCCTTAGACAGTACAGTATGAGGGTATAGCTTATTGTGTGCCCAGAACATTCCTTCTCTGTATATTTGTATTTATACATATGGGAGGGAGGTCCCATAGTGTTTCCCTTAGACAGTACAGTATGGGGGTACAGCTTATTGTGTGCCCAGAACATTCCTTCTCTATATATTTGTATTTATACATATGGGAGGGAGGTCCCATAGTGTTTCCCTTAGACAGTACAGTATGGGGGTACAGCTTATTGTGTGCCCAGAACATTCCTTCTCTGTATATTTGTATTTATACCTGTGTGGGAGTTGACATATTACATTCCTACTTACCTATAATTAGAAAAAAGTAACCCATTGTAATTTTCCTTTTATTACTTTAATCTACTAAATATAGTGAAATCTAATTTTAGCTGCACTTCCTCTTTATATTGAATAGGGCCCTTATCATTGCTTGGTGACTTTGTTCTTCCATAATAGACACAGTAGTGTGTTTCACTAATTGTTCTTAGTTGTGGGAACATTTGTATTCCTGTTCATTTGTATAGAAGTGATGGTGTTTGCCTTAGGGCTGATCTCATATCCAGGGCTCGGTGCTGAAAATATCCGGAATAATTCCGCTTTAGATGGACGCGTTGCCTTCTCTTTCACGAGGAGTCATTTTGTTGTGGAAAGTAGACAGTTCATAATGATAACTACCATATGGTTAAAACAGAAATTACAGCTGTCACCTTATTAACTGTGGTGTTTGGTTGCCGTCATTAGCCAATGTTGATGCTGCGACAGATGGTGCAGTGATCTTTGCTTGGTCTGAACGGGGAGGTGACCGGCAGATTGATATACTAAGAGGGCAGTGTATTGACTTTGCTTTCCCATAGTTCAACCAGAGTGCACAGCTCTCTAACACTATTAGGAAAATATTCAGTTATTATCATTAATATTCTTACCAACTGGAAAATGTGGAGATTATAAAATGAGCAAGAGTAAATCCATTGTTGTAATTCTACCTCTTAGGTCTCTGGAACACAGGATGGCACGCAGGAGGGGTGACACTTACTGCCCTAATGTATAAATCAGCAATCACCGCAATTCTTATCCCAACTGGCCTTCAGGCTGGGCCCCCTTAGCTCATAACAAGGTTACAGATATATAGAAACATTGGGGTAACAGTCACCCTGCTATAGTTCCAGGGGTACCCAGGGCACAAATAAGCACTCACCCCAAATCTCCTCCTAACTGGCCTTCAGGCTGGGCCCCCTTAGCTCATAACAAGGTTACAGATATATAGAAACATTGGGGTAACAGTCACCCCGCTATAGTTCCAGGGGTACCCGGGGCACAAATAAGCACTCACCCCAAATCTCCTCCCAACTGACCTTCAGGCTGGGCCCCCTTAGCTCATAACAAGGTTACAGATATATGGAAACATTGGGGTAACAGTCACCCTGCTATAGTTCCAGGGGTGCCCAGCGCACAAATAAGAACTCACCCCAAATCTCCCCCTAACTGGCCTTCAGGCTGGGCCCCCTTAGCCCATAACAAGGTTACAAATATATAGAAACATTGGGGTAACAGTCACCCTGCTATAGTTCCAGGGGTACCCAGGGCACAAATAAGCACTCACCCCAAATCTCCCCCTAACTGGCCTTCAGGCTGGGCCCCCTTAGCTCATAACAAGGTTACAGATATATAGAAACATTGGGGTAACAGTCACCCTGCTATAGTTCCAGGGGTACCCGGGGCACAAATAAGCACTCACCCCAAATCTCCTCCCAACTGACCTTCAGGCTGGGCCCCCTTAGCTCATAACAAGGTTACAGATATATGGAAACATTGGGGTAACAGTCACCCTGCTATAGTTCCAGGGGTACCCAGGGCACAAATAAGCACTCACCCCAAATCTCCCCCTAACTGGCCTTCAGGCTGGGCCCCCTTAGCTCATAACAAGGTTACAAATATATAGAAACATTGGGGTAACAGTCATCCTGCTGTTGTTCCAGAGGTACCAAGGGCACAAATGAATGCCCTATGAATGAATACCCATGCAAGGTATTAAGCTCCCATAGGAACATTGGAGCAACAGTCACCCTGTTCTGAGTGTATCCTGCACAGTAAATTACCATTCAGTGAAATCGTATCCTGGCTGAGGTTCAGACTGGGCCAGCGTGTACGTTCATTTGTAAGGGGGGAAGCCCTGCAGTTTGGCAGCTTCTGCTTTACAGCAAAGAAACCGTTAATTGGCAAAATTAACTGGAAATTTACAAGTTATTATCACATAGTTGAAAAGTAACACAGCATGACAGACAGAGCGTTTTCAGGGCCAAATGGGGCTGATGTCATATAGTGCAATAATCACAAAGGGGTGATGTCAGGCGTTCTGAAATATGTCATCATAATAAATCTGGAGCGCAGTGAGAGATTGTCAATAATTGGGCCTAATTCACTATCAGTCTTTGCTTCTTGTGAGTAATTGAACTTTTACTTTCTTTTTTGCCCCGTATTTCTTCCTGTTTCCAAAGAAATTCCTTACCATTCTTAATAAAAACCTGGTGAAAGCCAATTATTTCCTGTAAGGCACAACAGATCCTTTAAGGAAAGCTGATAGATAGAAATATCTGATATTTTCCTGCATTTTTCCTGGTTTTGTTGAAGTAACTCAAATGCTATTATCATAGTGGGATTTGGCAAAATAGTACTATATATAACTGCTAAGTCCAGCAGGATACATAAATTGTTAGGTCCTTATAAGTAATCAGTAACTTCTAGGTGATCAAAGCTTATACTCCACTTTTCATCTTGTAAAATTTGATGGCTGTCCAACTTTTACTGCTTTGGGTTAGTTTTAGGTGGGAAGACCCACATTTTGGAAAGCTCTGATGTTCCCTGATACACCCTAGACCAGTGTAGAGTATACTTTGTCAGGAACTTCACTCTTTGGATGTATCGGGGGCCTATTCAGACAAATTGTCCTAGAGATTGGAGGGCAGATGGAGTAGGAATGGACAATTACTTAAAGCAACATGGGCTGGTAAATCAAAGCAAAAAGGTAGGTCCTAATTCAGGCAAGTCAAGCAAGGACACAAAGGCAGGCAAGGCAAGATTGGCAAAAGTCCACAGCAAAGCACAGAAGGGATGAATGGGATCAGAGTCCAAGTTCATGCAAGGCTCAAGGCTGACAGGAGATTGGGTAAAGGAGTGAAAAGGCGAAGAGGGCATGGTGATCAGGAAAGGATTTGGGAGAATTTGGGCACACAGAGATTGGGGCAGGAGTATGGATATGGCAGGCGGGTATAGACTGGCAAAGGTGTATGGAGATAAGGGAAAGATTTGAGAGAAAGTGGAAAGGGCACAGACACTGGGGAAGGAGTGGGAAGAAGATAAGAGAGGTTTTAGTGATAAGGGAAGGACTTCGGAGAAGAGGGGCACACAGACATTTTGTAGTGAGTGAGGAAGAAGACAGAAAGGATATGAAAGGGAAGCATTTGGGAGAAGAGGGGCACACAGACATTGGGGAATGATTGAGAAAAAGAGAGGATATGGAGGTAAGGAAAGGATTTGGGAGAAGGGGGCACACAGACATTGGGAAAGGAATGAAAAGAAGACAGAGAGGATATGGAGGTAAGGGAAGGATTGGGAGAAGGGGGCACACAGACATTGGGAAAGGAGTGAAAGAAGAAAGGATATGGAGGTAAGGGAAGGATTTCGGAGAAGAGGGGCACACATACATTGGGGAATGATTGAGAAAAAGAGAGGATATGAAGGTAAGGGAAGGATTTGGGAGAAGGGGGCACACAGACATTGGGAAAGGAATGAAAAGAAGACAGAGAGGATATGGAGGTAAGGGAAGGATTGGGAGAAGGGGGCACACAGACACTGGGGAATGTGTGGGAAGAAGAGAGGATATGGAGGTAAGGGAAGGATTGGGAGAAGGGGGCACACAGACACTGGGGAATGTGTGGGAAGAAGAGAGGATATGGAGGTAAGGGAAGGATTGGTAGAAGAGGGTCACACAGACATTGGGTAAGGAGTGAAAGAAGAGCGAACATGGAGGTAAGGGAAGGATATGGAGGTAAGGGAAGGATTGAGAGAAGGGGGCACACAGACATTGGGAAAGGAGTGAAAGAAGAGAGGATATGGAGGTAAGGGAAGGATATGGAGGTAAGGGAAGGATATGGAGGTAAGGGAAGGATTGAGAGAAGGGGCACACAGACATTGGGGAAGGAGTGGGATGAAGCAGTAGAGGGCATGGAGATCAGGGAGGGATTTGGGAGAAAGTGGAGAGGGTACAGTCATTGGGGAAGGCATGGAGAGAATATGAAGGTTTCCAGGTCTCTAGAGCTCTGTGCTGCGCCGCCTTTTATTTACAAGGGATACAAAATGTGCCTCAGCCCACTCGAATGCACCCAGCCTACATTTCTTCCTGAGTGCCCTGAATCGGAGCAGAGATATATACACGCATTCCCATTAAATTATGTTTACCAGCCGCCTCCCGCCTCACTGAGAATGTGTTTGACTCAGCACAATAGCAGCTGTAGGAGCGAGCGGGCCTGTCAGGTAGATAAATGTATTAAGTGATACTGCCTGTGCGAGCTAAACACAGAAATAAAACATAATGCCGGCCTTTCCCCCTCAGCTCTGTGCCATTGTCAGATGTTGTTCCTACGCTGCCTTGATAAACACCCGCCCGTTCCCCTCTCCTCTCCCAACCCAAAGTCAGGACTAGAGCCGAGAGGACGGGGGAACTGACACCGAGGCGGTTTCCTGCGTCACAATCTATTACGGCATCTCCGTGAGAGTTTGGCCAGACGGAGAGTTGGAAGCTGCGCCGTTTAACCCTTGGGATTCTGGGCCAAAGTGCGCTGCACGGAGTTATAAGGATAGGATTAATGTTCACCGACAGGCCATTTGTATCCAGTGCATAGGGAAATGTTGTCTTTGAAGCACAACTGTCGGTTTTTATTGCTACCAGTTCTGAGGTGTTCAGCCATCTTTTATCTGGGGCCTAAGCCCGGCCCATTATGGAGGGAAGCCCTAATCTATGGCAGGGGTATCCAAACTTTCTTTATTCCTTTTGTACCACCTCTAAAGGTGGCCACACACGTGGCGATTTGCGATCATTTGTGTGACCACACAAACGACAGATAAGGAGGGAGGCCTTCTATGGCGCCCGATCAAAATCTTTTAACCCACCCGATCGGCGAGTCGACCGATATCAGCAGCCTCCTGCGATATCGGTCGACTTGCCATACACGCACCGAATATCGTACGAAACCTCGTTTTATTATCGGTGCGTGTATGGCCAGCTTAAGGTGCTGACAGCAATATGGTGCTCACTTTTACTGGCAGCAAAGGGGACAGGCCTATGACATCAAGAGGCAGGCTGTGATGTTTTGGGGGCGGGGATATGACATCACACAAGGATTTGTGTGCTTTTACACAGGTGGGAACTGTAGACAGGGGGTGTAGCCCCAACAGGTGTCAGGTGAGTGAGGTGGATTAGGCCTTATATATATATATATATATATATATATATATATTAGAATTCCTACAGTAGCTCTATGCACTATACTGCACATATAATTGATATAAACACAGAATATATTCAGGGCATTATGTGCTTTCCCACATCGCCTGACAGAGCTCCCAATGATTTAACATTCACTCCTGTATCCGGTTGGTGTGTTCCCGACAGACTTACATACATACACTGTGCCACTAGCAGAATGCAAACAGGATTCTGGGGATTCAGAGCCAAACTTCTACAAGATGTTGTTTAAAAGTACCGCCTCTACTGGGAGGCAGTTTCTCCTTGCCCTCACACTTTCCCATAAGGTTCACATCACAAACTAGAACTGTGAGGCAAGCAGACGAGTGTCTCCGATACACGAGTAGCACATTCAGGTGTCAATTTACCCACTGGGCTGGTGTTAAAGCGCCAGGATAGACTACTTTCTCCAGATAAACTATTCTCTGCATTGGTGGGGGGGGGGGTCCTATTAATTATGCTTAATAAATATTGTAAGTGCAATAATAATAGCATAGTTTTATTCTTTCTCCCAGAAGAGAAGTCATGAACAAATTTAGGGGGCTGTTCCTGCTGAATTGTGTTTAGTACAGGGGAATCCCTATGCTGCCATAGTTTTATGGTATCTCTCTGTACAGGCTATGAGCAAACTTAGGGGGCTGTTCCTGCTGAATTGTTCTTAGTACAGGGGAATACCTATGCTGCTATAGTTTTATGGTATCTCTCTGTACAGGCTATGAGCAAACTTAGGGGGCTGTTCCTGCTGAATTGTGCTTAGTACAGGGGAATCCCTATGCTGCCATAGTTTTATGGTATCTCTCTGTACAGGCTATGAGCAAACTTAGGGGGCTGTTCCTGCTGAATTGTGCTTAGTACAGGGGAATCCCTATGCTGCCATAGTTTTATGGTATCTCTCTGTACAAGCTATGGGCAAACTTAGGGGGCTGTTCCTGCTGAATTGTGCTTAGTACAGGGGAATCCCTATGCTGCCATAGTTTTATGGTATTTCTCTGTACAGGCTATGAGCAAACTTAGGGGGCTGTTCCTGCTGAATTGTGCTTAGTACAGGGGAATCCCTATGCTGCCATAGTTTTATGGTATCTCTCTGTACAGGCTATGGGCAAACTTAGGGGTCTGTGCTTAGTAAAAGGAAATACCTATGCTATTATAGATATATAGGATCACTTTGTAAAAAAAAAAAAAAAAAGTTGTTCCTAATAATTCTTACCTTGGCGTATTCCATTAATGGGCACTTTTACTTATCCATGCTCAGATTACATCAGGCCACACCCTTGAACTACTAGACCACACCTCTGAACTACTAGACCACACCCCTGAACTACTAGACCACACCCTCCCATGGCTTCTTGTAAGGGTATTTTTTTTCTTCAGGGAAGCTATAGGGGTAATAAAGAAGAAAGTGTATATAATGGAGACAGAATTTGCAAGTTGAATAATATCCACCCATATTCACTGGGGGTGGGGAAAGAATTATCCACTCACCCTTTAATCTTCCATTTAGACAATTTGTAATGGATTCCCACTTATGTTATGATATATACTTTATCTAAAATGGGGGAGACTTGGGTGGGGGTCCTAACTTGTGAAAATAAGACTGATGGATCAGGGTACAGTAACTCAAGCCGAAGGGGGGGGGGGGTGCAACTTTTCTCCATTCACTGTTTTTTCTCTCTGTGAACTTCTGAGAAGATTCCTGGGCGATCGGCTTACACGCTTTTCACAACAAAAAAAAAAGAAAGAAAAAAACGTCGGGGCCCGTCTGTAATCTGGTAAAATGTGTCAGCCCTACGGAGAAATAAGCCTTCCAGAAGACTTTCTTCATTGTTGAGGTAATTGTCTTCCCTCTGACAGGCACATTCATCAGTGGCTTAATGGTCAATCAAAAGTTGGCAGGCAGAGTGTTTTCATTCGAGGCTATCCACTACATTAGGCATACTTAATCAAAATGTCTCAGCGTAATGGCTGTGAAGAGTTCATGACTGAATGATCCGTTGTCTGTGCTGATAGAAAATTAACAGCTCAGTACTGGAAAGATGTGAACCCACAGATAAACAAATTGTACATTAATATTTCATCTCGGGGACTTGGGATGCGCTATCGGCAGCAGCGGCGGCGGCAAAATATATTCCGGCTTTTTTTTTTTTTTTCCCCTAACACCCTGAGATTCAGAGATTTGCACATGCATATATAAGTCATAATAAAATGATCTATGTGTTTACACAGATATAGACGCGGTCCGTAAAAGGTTCTACTCCATCTTTTTTTTTTTTTTTTTATTACTCCGCTCCTTAAATCAGCAAATTGAGGAGTAATGAAGGGAAAAGGAGATCTGCTGGTTGGGGTAGAGTGTTTAAGCAGGGGGAGAATCTAGGGAAGCTTTGGTTGTCTAATGGAACGTAATTGTGTTTGCGCACAATGAATTAAATGGCAAGTGTTGTTATAAATTCATATAAGCTGGAATTTACAAAATATATTCTGGTATTACAAGTAGCTTTTATTTTAATACCCTCAATCATAATAAAATATAGTGGTCTATGGGTTCATTTATGAAAGCCATGGACACAAACATAGCACTACAGGGCAATACAGTATCTCCTATGTAGGCAGGCTAAGGCAGTTGCCCTTGGATAGCTATATAAAATACTCCCTGGTACTCCTTAATGTTTGGTTACAGAGAACTTTTAAATACAACAACACCAAAATTTGCTCTAAGCCACTCATCACATCAGATCTAATTTAAAATTTGAAACAGCCAGTCTCAATTGGCATTCGCTCACCCCTTCATAAAGTTGCTCCGGGTGCCGTGCCCCGGACCCTTCACCCGTGGAAAATTATTTTTTTACGACTATTACTTCATTAGATTATCATGTAAATCTCAGTTTTTCATGGACACTCACCCCACTGATCCAGTGGTCCAGGTGCAGCAGTCTAGACCCGTAGCAAAGGGAGACCCAGCAGTCACAAGCACAATTTCTCGATGGGTACGCACTCCAGACACGGGTGAAGGTGGTTTAAGAAATAGCTTTATTCACATTTGTCGAGAAATTGTACAGAGAACTTTTAGTTACAGAAAAGTTGTGCCTGGGGCATACCTGTAGAGCGGTTGTGGCCAAGACGTCGGTTGCGGTCCACCAGTGGATCCCTTGTGGATTTCTAGTGGACCACGTCTAATCCGAGGGATGCAGAAGGGTGGCGCGGAAGTGCAGCGCGTTTATTGGGAATGCATACGTACGCTGCATCTTGGGGGAGGAGTCAACGGGACAAAGTCTGGGCACCCCCGCCGTAGAGCAAAAAGCTGTGGGTGCAATGGCAGGGGGTAAGTATGGGATTGTGTATGGCCTTCGTTTTCATGTCTGAATGCTCGTTTGTGTCGAACTGATGACCACGTGCGTCCATAACCCACCCCTTATGAATTTAGCGCTGCTGAAAACAATTTAGAGACCTGTAAATATGGGTGCTAATCATAGGACATAGTACAAAGGGCACTTTCCGCCCTGCCCTGCAAACTGTAAAGGAGAACTAAAGCTTAACAAAGATGTAGGGTATGTTGTACATTATGTTTTGGAATTCTGTACCAGCCCAAAGCAACCACAGCCCTATAGCAGGGGAGATCTGTGCCCCCAAGATGCCCCAGTAGCCCCCCATCTTGTTTTCAGATTTACTGCAGATGTTCTGTGCTGCTGTCACTTACCTGAGCTTAGGGACCAACTCACAATATACTGTATATATAGAATAGAAATGTCACAATATAAGGCTGATTAGTAATTTATTTACATTGTGTGGCAGTTCAGAAACCAGTGCAATTTAAGGAATTTAATAATTAGCCCTGTAGCAGCAGCTTCTATGAAAAGGGGACCTCATTTTCTCCTTGTTTATTTGCTTAGCTTAGCGTCTCAGCAGCTGCTCAGGGCACACTGCACATGTGCGTGTCACTGACACTCCTAAAGAAATCTAAGATGGTGAAGTCCCAGACTATTACTTATAGAGATTCTGAAACTATAAACTTATGCTGTAAGTGTTAAGTTCTCCTTTAATAAGGCCCATAGACCTTCTAAATAAACCGGGTGTCAAGTTAGTATTTTAGGGACTGCATGGGGCCCATTCACTCTCTAGGCTCTTATACTCTGTTCAGTTTAATGGGATTTTTTTATTTTCTTTATTAGTCAAGTATAATATATATCAGTGTTACCAGTGCCTCCCACTGAGTTTTACACACTCATTTTGGCTTGTGGTGTCATTTGGGTTTGACATTCCTGATATCGAAGATTCTCCTTCAAGTTTCTAAACTCCAGTCTTCTATTTGCAAGTTATAACAAATCACTGTGGGAAAGCATATCAGTGGGTATAAAACAATGTGATTGGGGGTGTACAGATCAGGTTCATGGGTGGGCCACAGATATGCTGTTCTGTGGTGAATTCCGTATTTGCTCCCCATGCACCAATTAATATTGCTCATAGCCTGTACAGAGAGAGATACCATAAAACTATGGCAGCATAGGTATTCCCCTGTACTAAGCACAATTCAGCAGGAACAGCCCCCTAAGTTTGCTCATAGCCTGTACAGAGAGAGATATCATAAAACTATGGCAGCATAGGGATTCCCCTGTACTAAGCACAATTCAGCAGGAACAGCCCCCTAAGTTTGCTCATAGCCTGTACAGAGAGACCATAAAACTATGGCAGCATAGGTATTCCCCTGTACTAAGCACAATTCAGCAGGAACAGCCCCCTAAGTTTGCTCATAGCCTGTACAGAGAGATACCATAAAACTATGGCACCATAGGGATTCCCCTGTACTAAGCACAATTCAGCAGGAACAGCCCCTAAGTTTGCTCATAGCCTGTACAGAGAGATACCATAAAATTATGGCAGCATAGGGATTCCCCTGTACTAAGCACAATTCAGCAGGAACAGCCCCTAAGTTTGCTCATAGCCTGTACAGAGAGATACCATAAAACTATGGCAGCTTAGGTATTACCCTGTACTTAGTGTTGTCACTTGGCTGGTATTTTACCAGTCTGACTGGCAAAAATGTTGCTGGATGCCAATGTTATTAGTAGGGAAATAATAGGAATTTATTTTGCAGGTGGCAACCCTACTTGTACTAAGCACAATTCAGTAGGAATAGCCCTCTTTGTGAAAGCAAAGTGCCAATAAAAATTCCTGACTTAGCTTGCTGAACAGCCTGCACAATGTATTTTATGGCTGAAGACATAATACTGAAGAAGTAAACATAATATAAATGATAGTTGCCTTTTCACGTAATAATGATTCACATTGTTCTTTCCTGATTTCCCAGTTGACAATATAATGAGTTCTTGACACACAGGCTCAAAATGGCTGCGCACGTGTCAGTTTCCCAGTGTGGCCTTCATCGCTCTCCTACTTTGTGCCTTGCGTGGCACGCAATGCCTGTCTCCCATATACATGTCTTCATTTGTGATGTAAATGGCTGCCATTCTCTCCTCTTAAATCTACTCCTTCCTGAAGGCCATCTTTCCCAGGCTGTGTAAAAGCGCAGTGTCATAGAGAAAACAGATTCTGATTGGTTTCTGGAGTAATCACAGCATCATTTCCCAGCGCACCCTGTTGATCTCGGGTGAGAAGAGGAGGTGGATTTATATGACTGTGAATCATTTGATTGGCAAGAACTGTGGGTGGCACTTAGCAATAGACAGACGTCATGGTTTGTAAATATGCGTGGGGGTTAACTGTCCCTATAAAACCACTGAAAAAAGGTTACTGAATGTAAATTGGACAGTTGCATTTTCTATTATTAGGCAAAAGCATATGCTTTTAGGTAGAGTTACACTATCATTGTGTCTATTTGGAAGGGTTGTTGTATCTCTGTGACCCAGAATTTTTTTTTCTTCTTCCTGGTCTTTAAAGGAGAAAGAAAGTAGAATCCCTGGTGGGTATCAAGTAGGGATGCCATCTACTGGTAAATTTGTATTCCCTAGTCATTCTGCTCCGGTCCTGCCCCTGATCTGCCCCAATCCCTATTTCCTGTTCTCAATCTATCCCCTCGACACCCTGTAACCCTGCCTACTCAGCAAGTCTCTACTCACTTCACCCACTCATGTCACAGCCTCAACCCCTTCTCTGACCTCCATTTACATCAAAACTCCACCTCCTCTTGCCCCTGCCCCCACCATATGCTGGTATGGAACTGAACAAAGAGTGGCAAGTTGGCAACCCTAGTGGCAAGTTGTTTGGTACCCCCCCCAACAGGGATTCTAGCCACTTACCTTTTATCCTGAGCACCCTGGGGGTTTGATGTAAGTGAGTGGTATCAATCAGTATTTGTATATTTGACACCTGCACTTTTATGTTGGACAGCACTGTGCTGTACTTGGTTCAGCCCAACCAATTGCCCCCCAGAGGCGACTTGCGGATTAACTGCCAGCCCATCTTCTTTATGACCTATCTGTGCCACTTGAACCCCACTTCTGATTGAGAGGCACTTGTTTATATACTCACATTCACCCCTTCCCACCAACTACGAAAATGTCAGAGAAGGAAGGGGTCAGGCTTAGGTGTAGTGGGGCGACACAACTGGCAGGTTCGGGCCCCTGTTGTACTAGGGTGGGATAGAGTTGGGTTGACCTGTGCATGACTATTGCAGAGTATGTTGGTGCATTATACATACATGCTCATAACGACACCTGTAAAGTACTGGAATGTGAAAGCACCTTGGGATTTGTGGCTCAGCGCTGGGAAAGTGGAGCAGCGCGTTTCAAACAAACCATTATTTATGTCTCGCCCTATTTGTGTCAGTTACCACTCCTGCCCATGAAAACTCTTCTTCCTATTCCAATTCAACACCCCCCCCCCCTTTTTATAAGGTGTTTTTTTTTATATTTTTTTAAGGCATGAGAGTCGCCAAGTGATTTATAAAACAGCAGATGTTCCAGAAGCTTGAGACAGAGCTGCTCGCTATCAAACCTGACCTGCTTTGGTAACTTGACTCTGTGAACAGAACATTTTGCACATACGAGACACAAACCCTTTTGTTTCTGCCGGTGTTATTATGTTCTTGCTCCTAGGAAAGCAGACAAAAGGCCCGGCGAAAATAAGAAAGAATAAAAGGGGAAAAAACACAGAAAAAGAAAATATAAGGATCTCGTCTGTCTTTTCTTTATCCGCCTTAATCGCTTTGTAAGCGCCTGCTGGCTGCACTCAAACAGAAACCTTTCTCTGGGATTTATTCAGCGTGGGTAATAACTGTGTTTTATGCTTTACTTATGCCAAACATTGTTAATGTTATTTTCAGGTATTTTTTATAATGAACTGCTGGGAGGTATTAACAGCACAATAACACAGGGGTAAAGGGAAAGCAAAGTTAGGCAGGTCACCGTGTCTGCGTGGGTTAACTCCAGGTACCCCGGTTCCCTACCACAATACATACAGGCAGGTTAAAGGTGGCCATACAGCTTACAATTGATCGTTCATTCTGTCCGCTGAAGTTCAGAGCTGAATCGTCAGATATAGAGGTAGAAACAATAGGGATTCTACCTCCACCTGACGATTCAGCCCTAATGCAGATTTTGCTTGGGCGCCTTCTATGGCGTCTGAGCAAAATATTTCGTCCCACCCAATTGACAAGACGACCGATATCCAATGCGCCTGAGATATCGGTCATCTTGTCAATCTGCCATACACACACCAAATATCATAATATCTGTGCGTAATATCTGTGTGTGTGATAGGGTCTGTGTGGCTTTAGTAACCATTCAGATGTGTGTTTGCAAGTAGTAAATCCAACCCTATTTGCGCTACTGTCCCCATCTTGTTGCTGATTTTGAAAGTCATGTTCTAACAGATAGAAAGCTCTTTGTGGCTTTAGTAACATTTCAGATGTGTGTCCGCAAGTAGTAAATCCAACCCTACTTTCCCTAGTGTCCCCGTCTTGTTCTACTCTTTCCTTCGTGCATTTCACTTGCCATCTTATGCTATTATACCTATTTGTATTTTCTGTTGCAATCTTGCTCTACTGTTTCCATCTTGTCCTACTGTCTCCATCTTGTCCTACTGCCCCTATATTGCTACTTGCAACCCACTATGTACAGGGTCCTAGACTGACTCCTTAATTTGGACCTTCTCATAACAGTTCTGCAACAACAGCAACCATCTCTTATGTTCTGCCTAATGCCATTATGCCTGCAAAACATAGTATATTCTTGTGGGCACCACTTGTTTCCAACCTGTCCCCTTACCAGAAGCAAACGAAAGTACCTTCAACCCGCATACGCCCTGACAACACAGTATTAAAGATATAACAAACTCACGGGAAGTCCTAGAGGTTGCCGGCTGGTTATTAATATGTGATTGTCACTGAGCAGGTGAAAGCGAGACACTTGCGGGTGCAGAAGAGGGAATGTATATAATTACGGTGCAGGGATGTCAGCATTGAATAGTCAAGGAGAGGGTGCACGTAATTGGAATATTCTGCATATTCAGCCTGTGAGGATCCCATCAGAGGGAGACTTGCAACTTTGCGCTTCGCCACTGATCCGGGGATTTTTCATGTATTTAATGCATAGGACAGCAGATTTAATGCTAAATAATAATGTGCTGTCTCCAACATTAAAGGGCTCTCCGTGTCTCTGCTCTGTGGCTGTCGGTGCAACGTGCACATTCTATAAATGTAACTGGCAGCTTGCAAAGATAGAATATATGTATATATATGTTATACATGAAATGTCATATTCACAGAGCTAGAGAGAGGGTGCATATTCATTCCCATCAGCCCCTTACCTAGGGGAGCTTACAATCTATTTTACCTATCACATTCTCACATTAAAGTCTGTCTCATCAGGAGCCAATAAACCTGCCAAGATGTTTTTGTAGTGTGGGACAGTTGAGCCCAGGAACTCCCCCAAACACTGGGGAGCACTAAGATTGTGACCTGGTGGGACTTGAACTTAGGAGCCGCTGCAAATATCTAAAAGCTGTCTCTGTTTTGGCACAACTGTCTTGTTTTGTTTGAAACCAGTCAAAAAAGTACATGGGTTGAAATAAAGCCAGGGAGTGGCGTGTAGGTTGTGGGCCTGACCTAAATGTTTGGGAATTCGTGACCTGGTAAGAATCAAACCCTCAACCTCAGCACCATAGGACAGGGATGCTATATTAACCTCAGCACCATAGGACAGGGATGCTATATTAACCTCAGCACCATAGGACAGGGATGCTATATTAACCTCAGCACCATAGGACAGGGATGCTATATTAACCTCAGCACCATAGGACAGGGATGCTATGTTAACCTCAGCACCATAGGACAGGGATGTTATAGGAAGCAGCATTGTGCTGCACATAGGTGTATGTTGGTTCTGAGGGTGCCTATGTGTGCATTGTATTTGTAAAGCAGGCAAAGCATTGTATATTTGATAGCAGTGTACAGAAGGATTCCAGCAGGAAGAGCAGAGAGTAGATATGTGATCCCCTCGCCGCAGTGTGACTGCAGTACAGGCACAGATAGCAGGTGACAGGGGAGGTTCTGTGCCGATCATTAAGCAGTGTCCCTAATAAGAGCAAATGCTCCATTCTGCGCAACTCTCTGCTATACAAACACATGCACCCCCCTTATATAGAGAGATAAGCAGAGAGCTCACAGGCAAATCTGCCTTAAAGCTAAGGAACACAAGGCTATGCATCAGTGCTCATCTCTAGGTGGATCCTTGATTGAACTTAAAAGGACAGCAACATCAAGCATACTGTATGTGACAATTTTACCCCTTCATTCATACATGAGCTACAAAACTGAACATTCCCTTGGGTTTATATCCCCTTTAAAAGATTTCTGAGCTCTTTCAGGGGTTAGCAGTACTTACCCTTATAGCAGTGATCCCCAACCAGTGGCTCGTCAGCAACATGTTGCTCCCATTGGCCTCAAAGGAGGTGCTTATTGTTGAATTCTTGGCTTGGCGGCAGGTTTTGTACTGACAAACAAAACCTCCTGTAGGCTGCCAGTCCATATAGAGCAGTGATCCCCAACCAGTGGCTCGGGGGCAACATGTTGCTCACCAACCCCTTGGATGTTGCTCTGACTTTTGGTTGAATAAAAACAAGATTTACCACCAAATAAAGCCCCCTGTAAGCTGATAGTGTGCACAGAGCCTGCCTAATAGCCAATCACAGCCCTTATTTGGCTCCTCCATGAACTTTTATGGTGCTTGTGTTGCTCTCCAAGTCTTTTTACATTTGACTGTGGCTCATGGGTAATAAAGATTGGGGACCCCTGATATAGGGGCTACAAAATAGCCAATCACAGCTCTTTCTTGGCACACTAGGAACTTTCTTTTTGCTTGTGTTGCTCCTCAACACTTTTCACAGTTGAATGTGGCTCTCGGGTAAAAAAGATTGTGGAACCCTGCCTTATAGGAAGCATTACTCCTCACTTCTTCCAATCCTGGACTGGGATTCAAAATAGGCCTTGGCATTTCAAGTACACAGATGCTGAAAGAGCACCCCACAACCCCAATGAATAGTGAGTGTCTATGGCATCTTACAGCAGCCCCTCTGGCATTTCCCAGAATCCACAGATTGCAAGTCCGGGCCTGTCTCCTTCCATGCTGCACCCCCTTGTTTCTTAGCCATGGGCCCCCTGTGTCTGTCCATATGTATATATCAGCCATGAAAGAATGACCCTACATAGAAAGAGTTAACCGGTGTTTGCTACCCTTGTCCCTTATTCCTCATGTCACTGTACATGAACTAGAGCAAAAGAGCCTTATTTATAACATTGATTTTTTCCCCCCATAAACACCCCCCTGTTACGGAATCACTCATGGCTCCTCTGATGCACGGCAATTATCCACAGAGCCCCCTACCCTTGCATCTCGCTCTGTGATGTCAACTGAACCTCCCTCATTAAATTAGCAATTGCTGGAAATATCTGTTGTCAAGGGGACCCCTAAATCTCGCCGGCACCCTCAGATCTTTCCATGTGGGATGATAGGATTAAAGCATTTAAATGGAATGGGAAAAACAAGAGAAAGTGCCTCTTTATCAGGCTGGAGTCCGCTGAATGTCACATTCTGAGCCGTGCAGCAGCAGCAGCAGCAGCAGCAGCAGCAGCGTCTCTATTTAACATTAAAGCTGATGCCTTTCTGACAGGTTTATAGTTGACAGTTTCCAAAGCGACTCATGCAGCACAATTATGTTGGAGCTAATTTGATGAATCAACTTGATGTTTTTAAGTCCCTGTTGGCTGCGCTAACGTATGTGCTCAATTTTCCGCTGGAGGTCAAAACTGAGCTATTAAAAAAAAAAAAAAATCCGGCTAATCGCGTTACGTCCGCCTGGCGAGATCGGGTTCAGGGGGAACTTTATGTGATGGAGCCAAGCCAGTTAGCGAGAAGAGCAAGTGGGGTTAAAGATCTGGAAAGCCCGGAAGCACCTCTCCCTGGCACTTTAGTCTGATACAGAATGACAAGTGGGGCTGTGCGGCTGCAGCACTCCAAGGAACAAACTGGACCTCTCACATATACAGCACTGTACAATCACCCAAACATTGATTTTGCATTATGGAAAAAAAAATCTTATTCTAAGCAACTTCCTTATAGTCAAAAATAATCTCTTTACCATTAAAGTGATACTGACACTAAAAAACTACTCTTCAAAATATGAATGTACATTAAAAGTTCCCCAACAGGGGCCCCAGCCACTGCCCGACATCCTCCCCTGATCAAGTGTAAGTGAAACGAGTCAGGGGAGGGACACCTGCGAGCAGGGGAGCGCCAACAGGGGTCGGGTCGGGGCCCGCCGGGGTTTTTCCTGGTGTCCCGGTGGCCCAGTCCGACCTTGGACTCCTCATAAAGGAACATAAGGGATCAAATAGGTAATGTAAAAGAACTGGCCAAATACTTTCATGCCTACATTTAAATAGCATGTAAATACAATGTTATGATAGAAGCAAAAATGATTTAATTTTTGGTGTCAGTATCTTTTTAATAGTATTAGTTATAATATTTATAGCCACGCCCCTAAAATAGAACTGACAATTAAGACAGACACACCCCTTTTTACCTGGTTGGAATGGCAGCATCAAGAATAAAGAAGAATAAAGAACACCAGCATTTTATAGACACTCTGTGACCCCCCAAACATCTTGCTGTTATTTAATAAAAGGAGATTACTGTATTATTTTCGCTTCCCAGTACAGGTATGGGATCCCTTATCCGGAAACCCAATATCCAGAAAGCTCCGAATTACGGAAAGCCCGTCTTCCATAGACCCCATTTTGATCAAATAATTCAGATTTTGAAAATTGATTTCCTTTTTCTGTGTAAAAATAAAACAGTGCTTTGTATTTGATCCCAACTAAGAGATAGATATAATTAATCCTTACTGAATAGAAAATAATCCTATTGGGTTTAATTAATGTTTTATTGATTTCTTAGTAGACTTAAGGTATGGAGATCCAATTTATGGAAAGACCCCTTATCTGGAATACCCTTGGTCCCGAGCATTCTGGATAACAGGTCCTATACCTGCATTAAACTGTTTGGGTTTGCATTGCCTTTAAGGCTGACTTTCAGACCGTAATTTGGTGCTTTTCTGCAGTTTACAAAGAATCTTTGTCCTAGAATAGACACACACAGACAGGCGCATGTGATTATATACATTTTGTGGTTCTTGTAATCTCAGCACAAATGGCTGCTGATTGATTCTGCACTTCTGGAAAATATTTACAATTTATAGATTTAGCTGAGGCCTGGAGTGTGTATCTGTCATGGAACGTTGCACGAGGGAGGGGGGACTGGCCGGTTGATTTACTATGCATAGGAGCCCGACATACAGACAGAACTGCACTTGAACTTACATTCTGCCTCATCTGATTGTCTTACATAGCAACAATTCCTTGGTCATGGCGCCTGCCCCTCCTTATGTAATAATATGTCTCTTCCTTCTTAAAGGCAAAGTCATGACACATATTGTAACTGTAAAAGTTGTAAAATCTTCAAAACCCAGTACTGTAGCTCAGTCACTATAGACAGGATCTGTGCCACTGTGACAGAATGCTCTGCTATACAGATAGCTAGAATCTCAGCCATAAAGCAGGGCAGGACTGCTGCTTACAATGGGTATCAGATAGGATCTGTGCCACTGTGACAGAATGCTCTGTTATACAGATAGCTAGAATCTCAGCCATAAAGCAGGGCAGGACTGCTGCTTACAATGGGTATCAGATAGGATCTGTGCCACTGTGACAGAATGCTCTGTTATACAGATAGCTAGAATCTCAGCCATAAAGCAGGGCAGGACTGCTGCTTACAATGGGTATCAGATAGGATCTGTGCCACTGTGATAGAATGCTCTGTTATACAGATAGCTAGAATCTCAGCCATAAAGCAGGGCAGGACTGCTGCTTACAATGGGTATCAGATAGGATCTGTGCCACTGTGACAGAATGCTCTGTTATACAGATAGCTAGAATCTCAGCCATAAAGCAGGGCAGGACTGCTGCTTACAATGGGGATCAGATAGGATCTGTGCCACTGTGACAGAATGCTCTGTTATACAGATAGCTAGAATCTCAGCCATAAAGCAGGGCAGGACTGCTGCTTACAATGGGTATCAGATAGGATCTGTGCCACTGTGACAGAATTCTCTTTTACAGTGGCATAACTATATATACAGCAGACACAGGGGGGTCCAGACCACGGGGTCTGCTGTACCTTAGTCCCCCCCAACCCAGCCCCTCTCCAACCTTAAATATAGCAGTGCGGTCGAGGCATGGGAGGGGGAGGAGGTAGTTGTCACACTGGTGGGCCACGGACACCCCAGTCCGACACTGCTTACAAGTATTTTTTTTTTAGAATTTTACACTAAACATTGCATGTTGTTTTTGAGCACAAAAAGGTTCTATTTAGGTAACAGTGTTCCTCTACCTTGGAATAAAGCTGTAATAGGTCAGTGGAATCTGGGATTTTAAGGGTTAACATCCTGATTACTTAGCGATGGCCGCAGATGTGAACCAGCAATTCCGGGTGAGGAATTTCTGGACAGCATCCAGAGTGCATGCTGCATGTTTAGACTTCCTAGTGTGGCACTTTGTAGTCTTGTCCTGCCTACTCTTTTATTGCCGAGACTGGGGAGCTGAGAAAATACAATTCTGAACTATTCATTGTGTTTTTATAATACAAAGTTGTACCATTATACAGTGAATAAAGTACCTCCTATTGTAAAATATAGGGATATTATAAGTCACCGAAGGCAGAGTGCTTTTATACAGTTCATGGGACTCCGAGATGACTTCTAATACCCTTATATTTTACAACAGGGGTTATTTATTTATTATAATATACAATTTAGTAAGTCATGTGACAGAAATGAAATCACTAAGCTCCAATTATAACTGATGACATCACTAAGCACTGCTTATAAGGATATAATTTACAGTTTGGTCCCATAGGAAAAAGACCATATTGTATTATATATATATGTACACATACATACAAACATATGCCAAAAGTTTCAATTGTGCTTAGTACAGGGGAATACCTATGCTGCCATAGTTTTATGGTATCTCTCTGTACAGGCTATGAGCAAACTTAGGGGGCTGTTCCTGCTGAATTGTGCTTAGTATAGGGGAATCCCTATGCTGCCATAGTTTTATGGTATCTCTCTGTACAGGCTATGAGCAAACTTAGGGGGCTGTTCCTGCTGAATTGTGCTTAGTATAGGGGAATACCTATGCTGCCATAGTTTTATGGTATCTCTCTGTACAGGCTATAAGCAAACTTAGGGGGCTGTTCCTGCTGAATTGTGCTTAGTACAGGGCTATGAGCAAACTTAGGGGTGTGTTCCTGCTGAATTGCGCTTTGTACAGGGGAATACCTATGCTGCTATAGTTTTATGGTATCTCTCTGTACAGGCTATGAGCAAACTTAGGGGGCTGTTCATGCTGAATTGCGCTTTGTACAGGGGAATACCTATGCTGCCATAGTTTTATGGTATCTCTCTGTACAGGCTATAAGTAAAGTAAGGGGCTGTTCCTGCTGAATTGTGCTTAGTACAGGGGAATCCTTATGCTGCCATAGTTTTATGGTATCTATCTGGAGGCTGTTCCTGATGAATTTTGCTTAGTACAGGGGAATAATGGTATAGCAGATCTTTGGGATGGGGGGTTGGACAAGAGGCTGGAATATATTGCTTAATACCATGTTTTCAGGCTGCAGAGGCATTATACCATCGCTATAATAAAGCCTGGCCTCCAAAGTGGCAATGTTGAAACCACAATGACCAAATAAGTTTAAATACTCTCCAGCATCACATCAGCTTGCTATTAACTTTATCCCCTTATTAATTAACTCCGCCTGCTAGCAGACACAAAAGAAATCAATGTTAATTGTATACAGCAGAATAAAGAGCGCGCGGGCTGCTGCATGTCACCGAGTGTAACACTTATATAAATGAGTCCAAAGTGAATTCCCCGCTCTGTAGCTAAAGAGCGGATGCAGATGGGAAGGAAGATATATTTATATATATATATATAAAAGGGCTACAGAACTATCGATCACGGCATATTATATCTCCGATGGATCAGCTCTTTGCATGTGTCTGTTTCTCCTACAAGTGCTGGCGGATATGATAGATAGCTTTAAGAACATATTACTGCAATGTGACTGGGTATTAATACTAATAGTGCAATGCTGAACCAAGGGCTGGGCTGAAAATGGCACAAAATAGCTGGAGCAATTTTTACCGCAAATGCAAATTTTTCTCTAAAACTCTTCATTTTGCACCCCTAGCTCTCCAAAAAGAAGGTGTAGCCAGTTTTAGTGCATATTCATATGTAGGACTCCGGCCTTGGTCCATGCTGATGCTGATGATGCTCCTTTGTGTCTTCTTCATAAGGGACTGTAGTTTAGATATACCGGTATCGGACACCTTATCCGGAAACCCCTTATCCAGAAAGTTCCAAATTACGGAGAGGCCATCTCCCATAGACTCCATTTTAATCAAATAATTCACATTTTTTAAAATGATTTCCTTTTTCTCTGTAATAATAAAACAGTACCTGTACTTGATCCCAACTAAGATATAATTACCCCTTATTGGGGGCAGAACAGCCCTATTGGGTTTATTTCATGGTTAAATGATTCCCTTTTCTCTGTAATAATAAAACAGTACCTGTACTTGATCCCAACTAAGATATAATTACCCCTTATTGGGGGCAGAACAGCCCTATTGGGTTTATTTCATGGTTAAATGATTCCCTTTTCTCTGTAATAATAAAACAGTACCTGTACTTGATCCCAACTAAGATATAATTACTCCTTATTGGGGCAGAACAGTCCTATTGGGTTTATTTAATGGTTAAATGATTCCCTTTTCTCTGTAATAATAAAACAGTGCCTGTACTTGATCCCAACTAAGATATAATTACCCCTTATTGGGGCAGAACAGTCCTATTGGGTTTATTTAATGGTTAAATGATTCCCTTTTCTCTGTAATAATAAAACAGTACCTGTACTTGATCTCAACTAAGATACAGTATAATTATTCCTTATTGGGGGCAAAAATTAATTACTGTTTAAATAATAATAATTAATGTTTTTAGCCATCTTTATGTAGGAGATCCGAATTACGGAAAGATCCCTTATCCGGAAAAGCTCAGGTCCGGAGCATTCTGAATAATGGGTCCCATACCTGTACTGAGTTTTATAGATCTTGCTTAATATTAGTGGTCTTTCTGTTTTGCTGTAAACACAGATACACACCGCACATGATGGCACCCTGAGGCGTTGGAGCACCCGTATCTAATACTTTCATATTTCTGTGCAGCACCATGCTTTCCGGGACAAATAAATTAACTAGGTCATGGTTTCACCTCGCCCTGACTGCTAATATGTTTTAAAGCTAATGAAATCCGGGGCAATAAGTATATTTGCAATTGCAGCTGTTTGCTTGGGGAGCAGCATGTATCCTTGTTATGGGCGGCTCATAACCATTTGTGAAGTTTGCTTCTTGCTAGTGATGGGTAGAAGCAGTGTGGCCTTCAAACAATGCAATGGACTTTATATCTTGATGTTATAGCTGCTACTAAGAAGTGAATTGCCTAGTTGATGCAATGGGTTGATGTGATGACACAATGAGGCGATGTGATGATGCAATGCGTCAATGTGATGATACAGTGGGTTGAGATGATGACACAATGAGGCATAAGATGATGCAATGCGTCAATATGATGACACCGTGGGTTGATACGATGACACAATAAAGTGATGTGATGATACAATAGGTCAATGTGATGACACAGTGGGTTGATTCGATGACACGATAAAGTGATGTGATGATGCAGTGGGTCAATGTGATTAAACAGTGGGTTGATACGATGGCACAATAAAGTGATGTGATGACGCAGTGGGTCAATGTGATGACGCAGTGTATTGATGTGATGATACAAAGGGTTAATGCAATGATTTGTAGTGATGATACAGTGGATTGTAATGATGACACAATGGGTTGATGCAATGATACTATGGGTTGATATGATGATACAGTCGGTTGATGTGATAAGACAATTGGGTGAGATGATGACACAATAGGTTGATGCCATTATGCTGCTATGATATGAAGGATTTCTGTAAGGATACTATAGATTTGCTGGGTTTGGATTTTCAAAAATCCATTGTTATTGTTGCTGGGCTAGACTACACCTCCCTCCCATCTTCAACATATGCTGGGGAATGCTGGGAGTGCCAGTTCAGGAAGATCTGGGGGTTAACAACACTACTGTGGAATGATTATGTCCACCTTAAACACCCAGTGTTATTTTAGAGTGGAGGTGGAACCTGGATTATCTGGAGCAAAGCCACCTAGCCACAGGGAGAACATACAAACCCCCTGCAGATAGTGCCCTGGCTGGCATCAAACATAGGATCCCAGTACTAACCCTACTGTAGAACTGTGCCACTAATTCTGCCATAAAGTCATTGACTCATCTTTCTGCAGTCTCTGTTACTTATGGAAGGTATTAGATCACTGGTATTTTAGGGGACTGAGAAGGAAGAAAGGATGTCCATTAATGTAAATTTGGGCTTAGGGGCCTCTAGTTGTGCCAGATTCCAGGGCATAACTCTTCTTCTCTTCCCCCTCTAGGGCTTATAGGAGTGTATGAGCCAGGGATTTGCTTTAAAATGCTTTAACAAAAACCCTCCATCAATCATAATAGAAGAGGTCCATGTCCCCTCTTCGGTGCCATATGGGCTATGAATATACAGCGTCACAAAGGAGGATAAATGTGTTATTCTATGCTTTTTGTTTGCTCGGCTTAGAATATGTAATGGTTTGGAGAGGGGCTGCGCATCCGTTATTGTCACACGTGAATGATAAGACCCTTATGATCGATGACTTGGCACCATTGAGTGATTTATGAAATCTTACCCCCATCCGTCTGCGCTGGGGGGGGGGGGGGGGGTTGCAAGTGAAGATGAGTAGAAGATGGATAGGACTTGGAACGTTCTAAGCTTCCCATCTGGCAAGGAAGATGCTATTTAAGCAGTGATTTGTTTTCTGATTAAAAGTATGCATCTACCGCGTATCGGTAAATTTGCTGATTTCGGCGCTTCTGCAGGGATTTTGCATTATGTTTTGCTGTCTGATGTCTTTTATACTGGCAGACAAATCCCTGGATTCTACAGTCTCAACCCACAGATTGGTTGAAAACCTTGTGGTTAATAAAAGGATAATGTCATTGCATGATTAAACCTCGTAATCCCATCTCTGTATTTAAACAAGTTCGTAGAGTGCCGTGCCACATTGGAGGCTCCAATTTTATTTATTGGTTCATTTTAAAAGTTTCTGGGTCTTGTTTGTTTTGTCTAATGCAGAGTTCTTATCTCTAAATGGGAGACCTCTCCAGGCATCAGTGTAGAAACTTTGGACCCAAATCTCAACTTTGTGACCGAATGATACAGCAGGGCCTATGGAAACCTATGCAAGATCTGGGTCAGTGCTTCAGTTCTGTCTTCAATTTGTGGGATTCAAACTGCCCAACAAAGAGGTGTCACTAACCACAAAAAGTTATATTGAATTATAATCCATATATATTTTGTTTTACATAATTTTATGAATAATGGCTCATCTGTGTAACAGACTACTTTTGTATTGTTTCTGTATTCTTTGTTCTACTGGTCTACTGGTGACCAACAAAACATCAACTGATTGTTTTTTTGGAGACAATTGGCTTCAAGATGTTCTAGAATGGAGCAGACCGTAGTTTGTCAGGCTGGTCTCACTTGACACTTCTTATTGAAGACCACCAGGTGCTTGCCCCAAGTGCACCAGTGTATCTGAGTGTTGGCTCCAAGGTATTCACACATGACCGAGTCCCTACAGTCTGATAGATGTTAAATGGTCTTTGGCCGAGCACACGCCTGTTCTAACTAAATCAAACTGCTGGAATGTGCAATGATGGTTACAGTCCTATCACTACAAGCCCTCATTCTTAGGGTTCTTCTAGTCATTCTCTAGGTTAATCTCCTTGCCTTCTCCTAACTATGGACTTAGGCTCTCCAGCAGTAACCACCACCTCCATAAAGTGGACCATAGTTACCCATAGTACCCTAGGGAATGATAGTTACTGTCCTATAACTATAAGATCTTATTCACGAGGCTCTTCTACTTGTCTTCCTGTATTCTCCTTGCCTTCTCCTAACTACGCCTTAGGCTCTCCAGCAGTATCCACCACCTCCATAAAGTAGACTATAGTAACCCATAACACATACCTCCCAACTGTCACGATTTTCGTGGGACAGTCGCGATTTTAACAGCTCAGCCCGCAGACCCAGATTCTTATTGAAAAGGCCCTCATTTCCCTTTGATCCCCTGCACTGAACACCAAAAAGCTACAAAGTTGGAGAGAAAGACTTGAATCTCGAAGGGCAATTTCACCTTCATTAGCAAAACTGTAATAATACATAAAACAAGACTTTAGAAATGCGTTAAAACTTTACATAACCTGCCAAATTATCTAAAATGGGAGTGGTATTTAGGGAGCGTGGACACAAAAATGGGTGTAGTAAAAAAAAAATTGCTACGCTATGCGTGGCAGTTCTTTTTGTCCCTTTTTACATTTTTCAAGTGTTGGGAGATATGATAACACCCTTAGGCAATTATAGTTACTGTCCTATCACTACAAGTCCTCATTTATGGGGTTCTTCTAGCCGTCTTCCACAAGGTATTCTCCTAACTGAGGCCAAAGGCTCTCAGCAGTATCTGCCACCTCCATAGAGTGGACTGGAGACTACCCATAGCCCCCCTAGGCATTGGTAACACTCTCCAGTCTAGAGGATCTCCCATACAGTGGAGAGGTCAACTCTTTGGATCAGTTATCTGGAATTCTTGGGCCCTGTGGTGTTTAGGATAGGCCGATCTTTCTATAATTTGGAACATCATGTATTAAGTTATTGAAACAAAATATTTGCCCTAGGTAAATAGATCCTTTAATCTTTCAGAGACATCAAGCACCCCCCCCCCGCCGAATAAAATGACTGTGTGCTGTTTACTCAGGCTCGGAACAAAAAGACAGTGCAGAGGCTTCCTGTAATTAGCACGTGGGTGTGTTCTCCAAACTGCCGGGAAAACCACCGTGCTTTTGCACACATTTGCACACTCATAGATTTCTTTGCATTCCTATTATTTCCCTGACCGACCAAACTTGCCTGTTCTGCTCCTCGCACATTTGTGAACAATTATGAGACAATGTGGCATTGACTGTACTTGTGTTGTATTCTCTGCAAATCAGTGTAGGAGTCCCCCCCCCCCCCATTAGAACGTTAGAACAACAGGCTGTTTTGTTCCGTGCGATTGCCAAGAGACGTTTACTGAAATCTGACTCATTTTCTTTGTTTATTGCTCACTGATACCCATAAATCATGAGATCTGCAGGCCTCGTACAATAAACTTATCGAGGGCCGCGCAAAGAGGGAAACAGAAAAGAAAAGAATTAAAAATTCCGCGGCACGGTATTTATTTTTCCAAAGGAGGTCGATGAAATAAAGCAAATTCACAAATAGGAACGATGACGAGTGTGCGACGGCTCAGGGTGCTAGACTAAATCATGGAAATTATTTCGGTGGGAATTAAGCTGGTTTTGTAAATGAAGATGAATGGAGAGCGTCAGCAGCACCGCGCTGCCTCCCCCGTGAAATGCGATTGTGAGCCCAAGGGCAGAATGACTGGATCAGCAACATATAAGCTCTAGGGTGCTACTTACCTCCAGGGATGTTAAAGGGGTGGTTCACCTGGTTAACTTTTAACATTTCAATTGGTCTTCATTTTTTATAGTTTTTTAATGATTTGCCTTCTTCTTCTGACTCTCTCCGACTTTCAAATGGGGGGGTCACTGACCCCAGTAACCAAAAATCTATTGCTCAGTGAGGCTGCAATTTTATTGTTATTATTAAGTTTTATTACTTATTTTTCTATTCAGGCCTCTTCTAATCATAGCACAGTCATTCATTCAAACCACTTCCTGGTTGCTAAGGTAATTTGAACGCTAGCAACTAGATAACTGCTGACATTTCAAACTGGAGAACAAAAACTGAACTGTTTAAATAACCACAAAAATGAGTAATAATTTCAAGAATATTACTCTTTGCGTCATACCCTTTACATCTACCCTTTAAAGGAACAGTAACACCAAAAGATGAAAGTGTTTTAAAGTAATTCAAATATAATGTACTGTTGCCCTGCACTGGTAAAACTAGTGTGTTTCTTTAATTTATATAAATACCCTGCTGTGTAGCCATGGGGGCAGCCATTCAAGTTGGAAAAAATTAGAAAAGGCACAGGTTACATAGCAGATAACAGATAAGCTCTGTAGAATATAATGGTGTTTTATCTGTTATCTGTTACCTGTGCCTTTTCTCCTTTGAATGGCTGCCCCTATGGCTATACCAGGGATCCCCAACCTTTTATACAGTGGTGTGAAAAACTATTTGCCCCCTTCCTGATTTCTTATTCTTTTGCATGTTTGTCACACTTAAATGTTTCTGATCATCAAACACATTTAACTATTAGTCAAAGATAACATAATTGAACACAAAATGCAGTTTTTAAATGAAGGTTTACGTTATTAAGGGAGAAAAAAAAACTCCAAATCTACATGGCCCTGTGTGAAAAAGTGATTGCCCCCCTTGTTAAAAAATAACTTAACTGTGGTTTATCAATGTCAATTTTCAATTTCAATATCAATTTCTGTAGTCACCCCCAGGCCTGATTACTGCCACACCTGTTTCAATCAAGAAATCACTTAAATAGGAGCTACCTGACACAGAGAAGTAGACCAAAAGCACCTCAAAAGCTAGACATCATGCCAAGATCCAAAGAAATTCAGGAACAAATGAGAACAAAAGTAATTGAGATCTATCAGTCTGGTAAAGGTTATAAAGCCATTTCTAAAGCTTTGGGACTCCAGCGAACCACAGTGAGAGCCATTATCCACAAATGGCAAAAACATGGAACAGTGGTGAACCTTCCCAGGAGTGGCCGGCCGACCAAAATTACCCCAAGAGCGCAGAGACAACTCATCTGAGAGGCCCCAAAAGACCCCAGGACAACATCTAAAGAACTGCAGGCCTCACTTGCCTCAATTAAGGTCAGTGTTCACGACGCACCATAAGAAAGAGACTGGGCAAAAACGGCCTGCATGGCAGATTTACAAGGCGCAAACCACTTTTAAGCAAAAAGAACATTATGGCTCGTCTCAATTTTGCTAAAAAACATCTCAATGATTGCCAAGATCAATATCTTGTGGACCGACGAGACAAAAGTTGAACTTTTTGGAAGGTGCGTGTCCCGTTACATCTGGCGTAAAAGTAACACAGCATTTCAGAAAAAGAACATCATACCAACAGTAAAATATGGTGGTGGTAGTGTGATGGTCTGGGGTTGTTTTGCTGCTTCAGGACCTGGAAGGCTTGCTGTGATAGATGGAACCATGAATTCTACTGTCTACCAAAAAATCCTGAAGGAGAATGTCCGGCCATCTGTTCGTCAACTCAAGCTGAAGTGATCTTGGGTGCTGCAGCAGGACAATGACCCAAAACAAACCAGCAAATCCACCTCTGAATGGCTGAAGAAAAACAAAATGAAGACTTTGGAGTGGCCTAGTCAAAGTCCTGACCTGAATCCTATTGAGATGTTGTGGCATGACCTTAAAAAGGCGGTTCATGCTAGAAAACCCTCAAATAAAGCTGAATTACAACAATTCTGCAAAGATGAGTGGGCCAAAATTCCTCCAGAGCGCTGTAAAAGACTCGTTGCAAGTTATCGCAAACGCTTGATTGCAGTTATTGCTGCTAAGGGTGGCCCAACCAGTTATTAGGTTCAGGGGGCAATTACTTTTTCACACAGGGCCATGTAGGTTTGGATTTTTTTTCTCCCTAAATAATAAAAACCCTCATTTAAAAACTGCATTTTGTGTTTACTTGTGTTATCTTTGACTAATAGTTAACGGTTTTTGATGAGCAGAAACATTTAAGTGTGACAAACATGCAAAAGAATAAGAAATCAGGAAGGGGGCAAATAGTTTTTCACACCACTGTACCTGTGAGCCACATTCAAATGGAAAAAGTGTTGGGGAGCAACACAAGCATGGAAAAATTTCCTGGGGGTGCAAATAAGGACTCTTATTGGCTATTTGGTAGCCCCTATGTGGACTGGCAGCCTACAGGAGTCTCTGTTTGGCTTTACATTGGGCTTTATGCAACTAAAACTTGCCTCCAAGCCAGAAATTCAAAAATGGGCACCTACTTTGAGGCCCCTAGGAGCAACATCCAAGGGGTTGGGGAGCAACATGTTGCTCATGAACCACTGGTTGGGGATCACTGGGCTACACAGTGGCTTTATTTATATAAACTATAGTAGTCCCTCTGAGTCAAACACACCAGTTGTTCCTGTGCAGGGCAACAGTATTATAATATTATATTATTTGATTTTTTGATGTTACTGTTCCTTTAAATGTCCCCCACAGTGGGGCTTAGTAGCATGAGGGCTTTATATATTAAATGGCTGTAAATTTAGGACTAAACAGGACTGGTCAGCTTTAGGTGTGCCTCATCATGGGCCATTCATCTCACCAGTCTTTGTTTTAATTGGGGTGTCTGCATTTATTATAAGACTGTAATGAAATGAAGAATGTAATTGAGGGTGCAGGGCATCCAATCCAGGGGCTGTATATGATCACCTGCCTATAGGTGTTTATTTTGGCTGCATACAGCCAGGCTTCTCTGTGCTGTTTCTGGCTTTTTATCATTACATATAAACAATTAACCCATTGTAACTTGCAGCCTAATACTTGTAATGACTCCTCCCGAATAATTGCCCTAAATTACAGGCATCCTTTGATGTTGTGACTATAAAGCGGTGCGTGAAAATCCCATCATTCCCAGGTAAAACAAACATTTGTGACTCACTGGCACCTCTAGGAGCTCAGTGCCATCCTCACAGTTATTCCGGTTAAATGGATTATCCACTGCTTCTGGTTTGGTGGATCAATTAAGTCCAAATAGTCTGCAACTCCCAGCATACCCTCAGCGTGTATTGCTATTGGATCTATGAATAGTTTGTTGCCCAGAATTCCCTGCAGCTTTAAATACACCATAAAGGGGTTGTAAAATACCACTACTGTGATATTAAAAGCACGGTGCTCCCCAATACAGAATTCCTCTTTTCTGGAAAAACCCCAGGTAAAAGATTCTATGCTTGTATTTACCCAGAATTTGCTTTTCCATAAATTGCAATATTTAGCCATAGGGCTCGCACTCACAATGCAGGTTATCGCTGAAGCAAACGCTTGTGAGTATGAGCCCTTATTGTCTGGAGGATCTTTTTATTCTCTCCTAGAACCATAAAATTGATGGTGTGATTTATATAATGGCTGATTTTGAGTCAAATCCAATGCATATCTTGGGGTATTGTATTTTCTCATAAGTAATAATGCATAAATCTATTTGACGGCTCGACTCCATGGGAACATCTGTTGTAACAATACGAGCAAGGTCCCTAGTATATATAATATACATTATGGCACAATGGCTCGTCTATGGAGAAGGAGCAAAGAGATGGAGGTATAACCCACGATACCCTCCTAATGTCTCACCCAGTACAGCCTGCAGCTCTATCCCAACAGGCTCTTCTTACACCTGTGACCCCATTATTATTATTTATTATAAGGTAAGATACAGGGTTTTCCAGTATAAACAATGGGAACCATGATATATTATCCAGGCTGTCCCTGCCACACCTTCTGCACAATACGAAAGGCCTATTAAATATAAATTAAAGGGGTAGCTTACCTTTAAAATAATTTTTCCTACAATGTAGGAGGTTGCCCTACGTGCCCCCCTTTCACCCCGTAACTTGCAGACATTCAGACATGAAAGGAAGCGCCCATCAGAGGTATATTCTTTTTGCGTATTCAATAGAGGACAGGGTTTTGGCCGCAGTTAATTGTCTCTCTAAGATTAATGTGCGGCCTCACTTTTTATGAAATATATTGTAATATAAACCTGTATCTGTGTGTATGGCCCTACCTGCTGCCAGCAGAACTATTGTATATGAATGCTGTTTGCCTGGCCCAGACTTTGGATAATAGCGGTTTAATCAAAGAACATGGTCAATACTATTTTTTATTGTTTGTAATTATGAAGTGCAGTCATTTCCAGAAAACCATCATTAATATTGCATAATAATGCATGCGGAATTCAAATTAACAACCACAAGCCTTTGGAACAATCTGACTGTATTCCTACCTCCCCCCCCCCCCCCCCAGTAATTAATCTGGGTCGACTCAAAGCAACATCTATCACGCAGGGAACACAGGCTTCACAATGTGTAATGAATTTGGTGGGATTATTATCATTAATAATATCTTAATACTCGCAGCACCAGAACAGGATAGCGTGCGAGGGATCTCTCATTTGCTTGGCTGCTGTACTGCTATTTACAAAGAGCCGGGGTGTTCTATTTATGCTGTACAATAGGCTTTCATTGTAAATGCACTTATAATAATAACGTGGCTACAGAGCTTTAATTCATTTATACTGGTTGGTTTACATCAAAGAATTAATACTGAGGGTGTGAGATAGAATGTGTGATATTCTGCTTCTCATCTTCCCTTTATCTGGGCAAGGAGTGTCTGTATCCTGTATGTACTACTCACCTCTCCTATGTCTAGACAGGGTATATCTGTGGTTCCTCAGTCTGTATGTGCCCCTCACCTTCCCCTCTGTCTGGGCAGGGTCCCTCTGTGGTTCCTCAGTCTGTATGTGCCCCTCACCTTCCCCTCTGTCTGGGCAGGGTCCATCTGTGGTTCCTCAGTCTGTATGTGCCCCTCACCTTCCCCTCTGTCTGGGCAGGGTCCCTCTGTGGTTCCTCAGTCTGTATGTGCCCCTCACCTTCCCCTCTGTCTGGGCAGGGTCCCTCTGTGGTTCCTCAGTCTGTATGTGCCCCTCACCTTCCCCTCTGTCTGGGCAGGGTCCATCTGTGGTTCCTCAGTCTGTATGTGCCCCTCACCTTCCCCTCTGTCTGGGCAGGGTCCATCTGTGGTTCCTCAGTCTGTATGTGCCCCTCACCCTCCCCTCTGTCTGGGTAGGGTCCATCTGTGGTTCCTCCGTCTGTATGTGCCCCTCACCCTCCCCTCTGTCTGGGCAGGGTCCCTCTGTGGTTCCTCAGTCTGTATGTGCCCCTCACCTTCCCCTCTGTCTGGGCAGGGTCCCTCTGTGGTTCCTCAGTCTGTATGTGCCCCTCACCTTCCCCTCTGTCTGGGCAGGTCCCTCTGTGGTTCCTCAGTCTGTATGTGCCCCTCACCTTCCCCTCTGTCTGGGCAGGGTCCCTCTGTGGTTCCTCAGTCTGTATGTGCCCCTCACCTTCCCCTCTGTCTGGGCAGGTCCCTCTGTGGTTCCTCAGTCTGTATGTACCCCTCACCTTCCCCTCTGTCTGGGCAGGGTCCCTCTGTGGTTCCTTATTGTCTATGTGCCCTTCACCTTCCCCTCTGTCTGGGCAGGTCCATCTGTGACCCTGGGGATACTGTCATCACCTAAATCCTAAATAGCCAGGAAACCCTATAATCTGCACAGCCATATTTAGCCCCCTAAATGAAAGCTGTACCTGTGCTAACCACCCTGTTGGCCAAAGATGGAATAACATCTCTGTATAAAACCCTCAAGCATGCCAGTCATTGCACCCAACACCGGAAAAAGATCATAACATAAACGCTTATTAAGAAGGTCAGAGGGTCAGTGTTAATGTCATCTGTTTTATTTTGTCTTTTTTATGTTTTCTATGCAAATATTGGAAGAAATAAGCCTCACGGTGTTTACAAGACCCTACTGCACATCGCATTGCTTTCTGCAGCACCGGGGTCATATCTGCGCATCAGTTTGTCAATAAAGGTGTTCTTTATCTTTTGCGATGGCGGAACGATTGCAGCAAAGCGAAATTCATTAGATTTTATTTGAAACATCTTCCTCACCAGTCTAATTTATTCTCCAACCCCCACCAGGAAAATTCCCTGAAGTTCTGGCTCCTTCCTTGCAGAGTCCTATGAGACAGGCGTACAACAGGTTCACAACACCAGCTCCCTCCTTCACTGTTGTCAGTGTCAATAAGCGCAGGCAGAAAGGATCTGTTATCTCCCGCTTGAACTATGGGGTAATTGTTTTAAGATTAGAGTATTTATCACCCGTTCTACATTAAAGAGCAATTTCAAGAGCCTGCGACTTACATATAGATAAGAAGGAGGCGAAATGCGTTGAGGCAGTTGAATGATTTCTGGAAAGGGAAAGAAAAAAAGAAATATTCGGTTTTATTGCTTTTCTCTGGTGCTTTGGGGAATAAGCCGTGAAGAGGTTTGATCTCAGCTCTGAGAGGTGTGAATGTATTGTGTGATAATGTTCTCTCCTAGTTACCATCTCGTGCACTGCTGATAGGGCAGCTTCAGGTGAGGTTTCCAACGGCTGTGATAAGGGGCATCATATGGACCAGCTGAATCTATGGAAACATACATGCCCCTTTCACCACCTCCTCTTCTACCCCCTACCCCTATGCGCATGTACCCCCTACCCCTAAGCTCTGACACTAAATTTGCAGTAGGTGTATGGGCGGTGGGCTAATGACTTTCAGATCATGCAGGCACGGGCCTGTATAAAAAATATGGCTCTGTATGTAGGACATCTGCTAATAAGTAATAGTGGACTGCAGTGGATCTCCTGGTGTGTGGCCCAGACCATTAGCACCCCCTTTCTTATTTTCACCAGGTAGGGTTGACACCAGACCTAGACTGGCAATCTGTGTATTCTATCAGATGCCAGAGGGGCTGCTGTAAGATGCCATAGACAGTGACTATTTATTGGGCCTGTGGTGGGCTATTTGGGCCTCTGTGTACTTGAAATGCCAGGGCCTATTTTGGGTTCCATTTCAGGCCTGGTTGACACCTTTCACCTTTGCATTGTGGTGGTATGGGAGCATAATGGGGTGGGCCATTGCTGGTAAATATATAACACCAGCCCCCACTTTTGCTGGTGAGTAACTCGCTACACTGCTGAAATGCCAGGTCACAACCCTAACCATAGGCCTCAATAAGGGTAGGCAGAAGTGGCACGTGGCTAGGGTGCAACGCTGGCGGGCATTAGACACATAGCTCTTCTGTCTGTCTTTCCCCCGGTGGCCTTGTACAGTATTTTAATGGTGACGCCAAACATTCCCCCTACTTGTCACCCCCCTGAAGGGTGGTCGCTGACGAGGCTTTTCTTTGGTTAACTCTTTGCTCAGCCCAGTCCTTATAGGCCTATATAACATCTGTAACTTGTACTACTGCCTACATCTAATTATTGCAAGATCTAACATTTAATAATAATTTGGCTTCTGGGGGGGGGGGTCACTGTTTTACTGTCTTGTTTCAAGAAATAGTATGGCAGCCCCTACTTGGCAAGGCACGTGAGTGACCACAAAAGTTTCAAAATTTGTTAATTTTACAAAAAGACTGAATACACTTAAAAACAGGATGTAAGGAACCCCCCAAAAACTCTATCTCTAATTTGCCTTTATCCTGGGACTCCCCCCGAACCAAGGTTGTGAGTCTGTAGGGATCCAGCCCCACAGTTTAAGAGATGGCATGTGTTACGATTACCTGCTGGGGTTAATTTCTGGCTCATTTTGTTGCAGGATAAGGTGGCTGCCGTGTAACAGGATTAGAGCAAATGCAGAGAGATGATTCGGGGACGATTCATCCTAGTTTTACTCAGCTGCGTCAGAAACATTTAAAAAAAAAAAAAAAAAGGAAAAATAAGCCTCTCGTGCTCGGCAGAAAGGGGACGTTTGTGCCTGTAGGGCGTTTCAGCACATTATGCACAGAGCCAGCCAAACATTTAGAGATCTTCAGCAGTGCCAAAATCCCATGCCATTTTCTGCTTGGGAAGGGAATATATCTACAATGCTTCTTTAAGAACCAAGAACAGCAAATTCCTCCCCCAGATTGTTTAACCCTCACCGCTCCTACTGCCTCCTCATATTAGGCACACCGGGGTGTAGTGCCATCAGTGCCAACAGTGCCCAGAAATTCCCTGTCCACTGGTCCCCACTCCTGATATGTGTGTGGCAGGGGTACTTTAACTATAACTGTTATCCACCAGGTGGCAACAATGGCCAAAATGTCCCACGTGCCATAGGAGATCTAGTTGTATTTTAGGTCTGTGGATTGGTTCGGAGATTTGCCTAGATATTATCCACCCAGCCCCAAACATTTGCAACAAGGACCAATGCTCAGAACTAGGGAATACACAGGGAACTAAACATATAGAAATATAAAAGTTACAAAATACTAGAGAATGGGGTCAATCTGAAAAGAGTTCTACCCAAAATGGGTCATTGTTCTTTGCGTGCCACACGGATATCTCCCATTTGTATATATCATTTACATCTTTATGGACATCATGGACACGAGTGTTATGTCGGCAGCTGTGTTTGGGTCACTTTCACTGGTCTGGCCAACTAATATCTGGCTGAATTCCTGTTGGATGGGAACTGCCTTGGCATACTGATGTGGTCCTCTCGTCACATTGGCCCATTATGATCCGATTAATAAACTAGGGGCAATATGATTGGATCATCCCGATTTGGCCCAGCCTGATGGTTGCCAAACTGGATTAAGATCTACTAGGACCCTGTACTTAATGCCTGGCTTGGGTACACATCTGTGCCGGTTAAGCAAATGAGGCCCAAAGTCTACTTTACCTTTAAAAAAAAAACCAAACTAGGGGAGTTTTTAAGCTGCAATAATTCAGTTACCAGCAAGCAGCAAGGTATTAATACCCCCCATAAACTCCTGGAAATGACAATCAATAAACTCCAGTGTTTTCTGGGAAGGTAACAACCTCATTTTACTGCTTTGCTTAGCAATAAGCATTTTCTGTGCCAATACCCAAGACCTCCGTGAAGTTCTGTTGTTTTTAGTTTTATTTTTTTTCTTTATTCTGTACGGTACTTGGCCTTTAAATCTGCCCGTGGATTGTGTAGCCTTTAATTGCCTTAAGGATCTCAGTGTTTATATTCCCCACTGTTTATGGAGTGTTGCTTCACAAAAGAAAGATCAGTTAATCCCCCAGAAGGAGTGATTGATCACTGCCAGTCAAGCATTGCTCCAGCCTTACCCCCTCCTTCTTGTACGTAGGTGCAGAGCAAGCCCCAGCCGGGCCTGATAAAGAGAGGCATTCACTGGGAGCCAAGTATAGTGTATTGAAGATTTAAGGCAGATTTGGAGGGGCGTGCTGCACTATTTCTGTATACACATTTTCCTTCAACCATATATCTTATTTCATAAATGTTTAACTTGTTCCTCTGAAGAAAGAACACCGCACATACCTGAGTTTAAAGGGGAAGTAAGGCGAAGCTGATACAAATGTATAGAAACGTAAATGGATTAAAGAAAAAGTCATTGGAATTTTGTTTAAAAAGTCTGAATATAAGGCATAATTATATGTACATTTGTATAGTTTTGTAAAACTGATACCGTTAAGGCAAACTATTTAAAGAATCATAAATGATGCTAGCTACATATAGTAGAGTATTATGGGGCCATTTGTGGGACTACTGCTTCCATGTTTTACGAAGGGAATTGGCTGGAGAGCTTCCAAGACTGAGGTTCTGGTCTCTAGTCCAGATGTGTTATTGGTTTCTGTCTATAAATGGCTGGGGAGGCTGAGTTTGACTGACCAAGGCACTATCTGCAAGGAGTTTCATGTTCCCATGTGGTTGTATAAACTCAAAAAAGAATATAAATCTAAGGTTACTAGTAGAGATCCAGCTTACCTGATCAGAGGTCTGGTCCGGGTTCTCATACTCCAGACCCTCAGCATAGGGGAGCCATATAGGAATCCAAAAAATAGGAAAGGCAGGCACTCCAGAGGTCCAAAAAAGTAGAGTAGAAGCTCATAATTGAAGTAAAATTATTAGTACTTTATTTTAATATACATACATGTTATAAAGAAGCCTTACGCATTTCGTACCATTTGGGGTACTTAATCATAGGCCCATGCTCCCATGTGGTTGTGCAGATTTTATTCCCACAGTCCAAAATACACTGGCAAATTCATGAAAATGACTCTTGTGTTAGTGTTTTTCGTAGAGAAATAACATGGCCAGCTCCTCGGGGGCGGGAACTGAAGTACATGAAATGGAATGTGCTGTGTAATATCAGGGCACAATATACATAATAATAATTTAGTTTCACTCTTACTGACGACTGACTGACTATCTATAAGCAGATGACCAATGGGCTTATACTTGGGGGCCCCTGGGAGGGCCCTGCTAACTTAACAGTATAACTGTTTATATTACTATTTGATATATTATCAAAATATATATATATATATATTATCAAAAATGCTTTTCTACTGAAATCAAGGTAGCCATCCCTGGGAAAGATGTAACAATCCTGCGCCTGAATGGCCGCAACTACCAATAGTTATTGAGAGATCTGCAGCCCGCGCTGCGCAATAAGGACAATATAGCGGTGTATTCCATGCTGCTCAGCCTGACTGTGTGTATGGTAGGAATATCCAGAGATCTATTCATACACCTTTTCATTTGCAAATACTGAATGAAACGGATAAGTACGCTTTCTGACGAATGGTTTTGACAGAGACGCACGCCTTCAATAAAGTGTTGTCTTATATCATTACATAATAGGAGTTTAACAGTGGCAGGATCGGAAATAAGATTTATACTGTGTGTAGATAGTGAGTACAACTGGATGCAATGCGTGTCTGTGTGCGGGTGAATACCTGGGTATGTATAATAAGATCTATTCAGCAGAGTTACATTCATTATTATTATTATCATTTATGTAACACAATCATTTCGGAATTTTATCTTTTCCACTGAGGAACACAAGGGCATTTTTAATTCATTTTGTGGCAGTTAAGGTTGGTGGAGAGAGACAAGTGGTATTGGGAGAGAAGAACATTTTGCAGTACTCTGTGTGAGGCAATGATATAAACTGCAGTGATCTTAATGGCATATCTGGGGCTAATGCAAGGCTCTAAATCCATTTTCTGCAGTTACATTATTGGCATATCGTTGGTTAATGCAATCTCAGTCTGTTTTCTTCTGTTACTTTCTGGCAGGTCTTTGGCTAATACAATACTCAGTAATGTTACTGGGAAGGCTTTGGTTAATGCAATGATCTAAATCAGTTTACTGCAGTGAGTTTACTGGCATGTATTTGGTTAATGCAATGCTTTGAATCCGTATTATGCTGTTAGCCTACTGACATGACTAAAGGGAGTTCCACGGTTGTGATGTAACAAAAAGGCCATGATATAAAATTTACAGCCCTGGGTTATTGTCCATTTTTTTGGGCTCCCAGTTTCACATTCGCTGTAGACTTCCCATGATATTCAATGAAAAGATGTTTCATGTTCGCTGTAAGACTACGGTTGCCACCTGTCCGGTTTTGACCCGGACAGTTTTTGGAAGGGCTGTCCACGTCAAAATCTCCTGCCTGGTTTCCCAAATTATGAAAACCAGGCAGGACTCACCAATCGGCCCCCTGACATCACAACCCGCCTTTTCCCTGCCCCGCAATGCCACAGCCCCACCTCTTCCCCGCCCTATGATGGCACAGCCCCACCTCTTCCCTGCCCCACAATGCCACAGCTTCACCTCTTCCCCACCCTATGATGGCACATCCCCACCTCTTCCCTGCCCCACAATGCCACAGCCCCACCTTTTCCCCGCCCTTCGATGGCACAGCCCCACCTCTTCCCCGCCCCCTGTGATGTCACCCCGCCCCCTGCCCAGCTAAGAAAGCCAGCAGAGGTGGCAAACCTATGTAAAACAAAGTGAGAACTCTGAAGATGGGGCCATCTCCCTGAATTGGTAGTGATGGCAGATACAACAAATTGTTTCAAGAAAGGGTTGCGTACCTTTCTGGCAAGTAAAAAAGACAAGGGTGCTAGTATCAGTGCTCATAGTACAGGTATGGGACCTATTATCCAGAATGCTGGGGACCTAGGGGTTTCCGGATAAGGGGGCTTTCCATAATTTGGATCTCCATAGCTTAAGTCTACTAAAAGATGATTTAAACATGAAATAACTCCAATAGTATTGTTTTGCATCCAATAAGGAGTAATTATATCTTAGTTGGGATCAAGTACAGGTACTGTTTTATTATTACAGAGAAAAGGGAATCATTTAACCATGAAATAAACCCAATAGGGCTGTTCTGCCCCCAATAAGGGGTAATTATATCTTAGTTGGGATCAAGTACAGGTACTGTTTTATTATTACAGAGAAAAGGGAATCATTTAACCATGAAATAAACCCAATAGGGCTGTTCTGCCCCCAATAAGGGGTAATTATATCTTAGTTGGGATCAAGTACAGGTACTGTTTTATTATTACAGAGAAAAGGGAATAATTTAACCATTAAATAAACCCAATAGGGCTGTTCTGCCCCAATAAGGGGTAATTATATCTTAGTTGGGATCAAGTACAAGGTACTGTTTTATTATTACAGAGAAAAGGGAATCATTTAACCATTAAATAAACCCAGTAGGGATGTTCTGCCCCCAATAAGGGGTAATTATATCTTAGTTGGGATCAAGTACAGGTACTGTTTTATTATTACAGAGAAAAGGGAATCATTTAACCATGAAATAAACCCAATAGGGCTGTTCTGCCCCCAATAAGGGGTAATTATATCTTAGTTGGGATCAAGTACAGGTACTGTTTTATTATTACAGAGAAAAAGGAAATCATTTTTAAAAATTAGAGGTAAAATTAGGTACCTCGGCTTATATTCGGATCGGCTTATACTCGAGTATATACGGTATTTGCTTATAATGGAGTCTATGGGAGATGGACTTCCCGTAATTCGGAACTTTGTGGATAACGTGTTTCCGGATAACGGATCCCATTCCTGTACAGTTGATATATGGACTTGTTTCTCTATGATCTGGAAGCTACATATGAATTGTTTTAGGAATAGGTTAACATTAACGGGCAGGTATCTTTTTTTTTCAGCCTCATGAATGATATTTATTCCTATTTGTATGTAACAACGCCATTACCGGGATGTCAGAATTTACAGCTAAATTGTAACAGCATCAGAAGGTCACACAAACGTAGCATTTTTTTTGGCCTGCCTTCCTTATAAAAAAAAAACAAAAAAAAAATCAAACTTTTGAGAAAGTTTTTCGACAAAGCAATAAATTATATGATTATAAGCGCTTAGCATGAAACAGCCGCAGAGACGTCTGACAAAAGGCGAGGCTGTACAACATATCATTTTACAGCACAAAAGAAAACCAAAGACTTGAAATCTTTAAAAACTCGCATTAGTGCAACATTTTCCCACTCACAGACGCCATTAGACAAAAAGAGTGTAAATTACATCTCGTAACAAAGCGAAGGTGTTTTCAGTGTTTAAAGGCAATTTTGTATTACCGCTGCTGTTACTTAAACTCTATTTGCAGTTTCGGAAAAAAAAAAAAAATATATATATATATATATACTGTATATATATATATATAAAGACAAAAGGCCCCCCGGTGATATTTTGAGGAGGAAAGTGCAATCATTTCAGTTGCTCTGCGATACGTTTGTATTTTGCCAAGTGCTTGATAGCGACAGAGTTGAATAATTTAAGCCGTAAGTGAAACAGATCCGTTACAATCTGAAGCCCCGGATCGTACGGAGCGCGTTCGTTTGCTGACAGCCGCGTCTTTAGAAACCCGGCGGATTGTCATGATGCACTTATTCCCCTTAGCTGATACCAGTAATTTGAACGGCAAGGAAACGTCCTTTTCTGCCAACGTTTTTGCTTTCTATGTTGTCGTCTCTGGGTAATTGTTGTTTTAAAGGTCCTCATTCACGGGCCAATTCTAGCTGCTGATATCAGTCCCTTAGACCCATTCGGCAGCTAATTGGCCCGTGTATGGGGACTACCGACGAGCCTGCCCAACCGATATCTGGCCTGAAATCGGCCAGATCTCGATCGGGTAGGTTAGAAAATCTAGTCGGATCGGGTACCGCATTGACTCGTTGATGAGGTCCCCGGACCAGCTTTTCCTATGGCCGTCTTTATAATTCAATCGTTTGGCCCCAGGGCCAAACAATCGAATTATCCTGGATTCTCCCGATATCACCCACTCGAATTATCCTGGATTCTCCCGATATCACCCACTCGAATTATCCTGGATTCTCCCGATATCGCCCACCCATAGGTGGGGATATCGGGAGAAGATCCGCTCACTTGGCGACATCGCCAAGCGAGCGGATTGGCCCGTGTATGGGGACCTTAAGGTGGGAAGCGCAGGATATGTTTAAAAACATTTATCAGCGCTCATAAACTTACAGCAAAAATGTTGTTTTTTTTTGTCATCTTTGTATTATGTATATATATTTGTAATATTCTGCCCCTTTACATGAACTGGCGACGTATGAGATATAAAGTGCGTCTATGGGAATTCCCAGATGCTTCACTATTTGTAGCTATTTAGAGCAACTAGGATTTATGGATGGAATATGAATGTCAACACACTTATTGGATCTTATTTGCTACAAATAATAGTCCTTTTGCACTTTTGTCTAAGGTTTTTTGTAGATAACCCCTGTGATCTCTATAATCTGTATTGTTGATGGAAACTAGACATACATAGGTTATATTTAAGCCTAATTAATCTTAAGTACCAAGTGCAAAGGACAAGACAACACAGCTTATGTCCCTTGTAAAACCTGTTCAGTTTCAAACATCAATGTCTTCTTAGCATTGTACCAGAGCTTACTATCTTTTAACCAACCATGATTCTGAAAGATGCCAAAAGTGCTTAGATTTTCTTTCTTGGTATGATGTAGATCTTTCAGGAACTCTAAGCATGTCTGTCTATTTAGTTTTATAGTCTTAGGAGGGTAGGACCCTGTTTAGGAGAACTGAGAAACGGGAACTGTGCATGGCACCGCAGAATGGTTGGTAGGATGGAGACAGTGAGAAAAAGTGGAGACAGTAGGGTAAGATAGATACAGTAGAACATTATGGAGACCAAGATGGAGAGAGTAGGGACAACATGGCAACTGTTGAGGGTATAGCTTGGTGTGTACCCAGAACATTCCTTCTCTGTATATTTGTATTTATACATATGGGAGGCAGGTGCCATATTGTTTCCCTTAGACAGTACAGGATGAGGGTATAGCTTATTGTGTGCCCAGAACATTCCTTCTCTGTATATTTGTATTTATACATATGGGAGGGAGGTGCCATATTGTTTCCCTTAGACAGTACAGTATGAGGGTACAGCTTATTGTGTGCCCAGAACATTCCTTCTCTGTATATTTGTATTTATACATATGGGAGGGAGGTGCCATATTGTTTCCCTTAGACAGTACCGTATGAGGGTACAGCTTATTGTGTGCCCAGAACATTCCTTCTCTGTATATTTGTATTTATACATATGGGAGAGAGGTGCCATATTGTTTCCCTTAGACAGTACAGTATGGGGGTACAGCTTATTGTGTGCCCAGAACATTCCTTCTCTGTATAGTTGTATTTATATATATGGGAGGGAGGTGCCATATTGTTTCCCTTAGACAGTACAGTATGGGGGTACAGCTTATTGTGTGCCCAGAACATTCCTTCTCTGTATAGTTGTATTTATACATATGGGAGGCAGGTGCCATATTGTTTCCCTTAGACAGTACAGGATGAGGGTACAGCTTATTGTGTGCCCAGAACATTCCTTCTCTGTATATTTGTATTTATACATAAGGGAGGGAGGTGCCATATTGTTTCCCTAAGACAGTACAGTATGAGGGTACAGCTTATTGTGTGCCCAGAACATTCCTTCTCTGTATAGTTGTATTTATATATATGGGAGTGAGCTGCCATATTGTTTTTCTTTGACAGGTAAACATAAGTTGTTCATTTCATTTATAAGCCTTAATTTAATATGAATTTTAGCAGCAGGCTGAGGATGCTGGGTTACAACACTTGGTGAGTGGCCTTGTGCTAAAGAATAACTTGCCTTGTCACTACCTGCTCAGTTCCAATGCTGGCAGAGAGCCGTATTCTCCTTCCCACCCAACAGAAGTAACTGCAGAAGAAAGAATGTTAATTGCCGCAGGCGCCTGGAATCTCATTGTTAAGGAAATATAGTTAACGGCTTCTTCGTGCCGAATGTACCAGCCAGGCCATTTTTATATGGCTGACCTACACAATCCTGCCTTTCTCTCAGCACAGCCCATTCTCCTCCAGGTAAATAGGTCACTCTCGGTAACAGGCCTTAATTCTACCCTACGGCGCTAATGCTTTGCTCCCTCCGTGCCGCCTTCTACACGAGAATCACTGCAAAGCAGAAAGGTGCTGCATTAGGCACCGACCTGAAATTTTTTGTGATAAAAAGAAAAGAAAGAAAGAGAAAAGGAAAGGAAGGAAGGGAGGGAAAGAGAAAATAAAGAAAGTAAAATAAAAGCAATAGTAAGTGAAAGGCAGAAATGAAAAAAACAATGAAAAAAGATAGAAAGAGAAAAAAAGAGAAAATTAAAAAAAAGAAAAAGGCATTTCTAATAATTGGAAAACATATATGGACCCTTCAGTGGCCACACCTTTCCATTATCAGGTTTTGTGGTGGCTCCCCTAGCATTTGGGGGCCACAGTTTAATATAAGGGGGGGCACGTTTCGCCCTGTAGGCAGCCTGTTGGTTTAGACCAAAAAAAAAAATCACATTGTAGATGGAAGCAGTGGCCATAACACACAACCCCCCCCCATAGCCTAATGCCCAAGCAGCAACATTTCTCTATAGCATTTTCTAGTTTTGGCAACTATGATATGACTTAGACATATTTGAGTCAGACATATTTATTCCCACAGCTGGGGCGGAGCAAGTTCCTCAGAGGTGGAGCTTTGTCTCTCGGCTGTTTCGCTTGTAGTTGGCTAATGATATCATTATACCTGTGCTGTTTCATAAAATGATTTTAACATGCAATCAGATTTTTATGTCACTGAAACCCCAATCCACCCCTCGCTAAAAAAAACCTATAGGGAAAGAAAGGTTGTTAAAGGGATGCTATGATCATTTATTCCCCTGCTTATTAAAGGGGACATATACTCAGCCAAACAACTTAATGTTAAACTGCTCACACTGCTCTGCAGAGCACTTTTTCATTTTCATTATATTGTCAGTTTTACACTGCAGATATCATGAATTGCTGTTCTTCCCAGTTAGCCAGATGGACAGAACCCAAGATGCAGGATTCATCTCCTGGCTGCTCAGATTTATGTACAGGAGGACTGAGCAGAGAAGAGTCAGGAGATACCTCTGGCCTCAGTAAATGAAACCTTATCCAAAGGCTGCACAGACTATCAAGGAGTGCTCCCAGGGCCTCCACCAATAATCATGGGGCCCCATACTACTATGTTATCTGGACCCACATTCAGGGGCCCACAGTTTTAAGCCCACTAGTCACCTGGGCCCTGCCTTAAATTAAAATGGGGCTCCTATGGAAAACATCCCTGATCCAATTTAGCCACGCTCCGATAATGCCAAAACTCTACTCATGGTCCACCCAAGCCCCACCCTTTTGCAGCCAAGAGTCATACTTTCTTATCTCTGCCCTCCCCCATGTCCATGGGGTCCCTGTACACAGTACCCCTTTTAATTTCACATCACTATAACTAATAACTAGGCCTCTGTTATGCACATGGGTGGCCAAATCGGGGCAAAGAACCAATTGCCAAATGAAAGGATCTTACCGTGTATACCCAGCTTTGCACGTCTTTCAAAATGACTGGTTTAGCAATTTAACAGCACTGATACGGCTGAGGGAGGAGCTAACTAAATCATTTATATATACATTGTTAATCACTACACTGTCCCTTGTGTTGTTTCCTACCTCCATTCAACAAATCTCCATTGTGCCATTGCTTTCTGGTCCTGACCCATTTAGCACCTGGTCTCCTCCCCCTACATTACAGTTGACATTAAGGATCTCATCAAGCTTAATTTCCTCTATAATAACTGTGAGTTTTTGATAAATAAGTCCCTTTCTTTGCAATTTTCCTACTGTGCGCGCCACGTTCAGCTCGGATCTGACATTAACATCTGTGAGCAAGACGTTCAGTTGAGAATCAGCATCTCCCAGAGATGAAAACATATAAAAGGGTGAAAAAAGGACTATTTGGTTCCTAGTTTAGTAGAGCAGCCCTGCTAAATAATAAATGCCAGGATGGGATCATGTTTATTAAGAAGCAACTACCCTGTCATTTACATTTTCTTCTTCAGTGACTCTGCTCCTGATGGGTTTACTCTTTTGGGATCTGCTGCAGTTTAGCCCGAGGCTGTCCTTCCACTCTGCGTTAGACGGAGGATGCTTCTGTTGATAAGAAGGACAATGCGTGCGTTGGGGCCGAGCATGTGTTTGACAGTGGTTGGGTGTTTTTGATTTTTTCAATTATATTTTATGGTGTGTACATTCCAAATAAACCAGGAAATTTAACCCGTGTTCTTGCAGCACCAAATACTAGCCGCAAGGGATGTTGAGAGTTATAGTTTAACAGTAGGTTGAGGGAGGCAGGTGGAGCAAGTACATTCAGAAGACAGTAATATGATCCTCAATCCAGTTTTGGTTTTATTTGTGCAGGACCCAAGGCAACAGAATTTGGGGGACCTCATTGTTTATGTACAATAGAACTGACTAGCCAATGGCTCTACTGCTGTCCTGGCAAAATCAGCAACACTAATATAAAGTGGCACTGCCTTGTCTTATTGGCTCCACTTTGTCCGATAGTATCCGTCCTGTCCTTCTATTTCCATCTTGGTCTAGTGTTTCCAACTTGTCCTACAAAATCCATCTTGCCTTACCGTTACAACCTCTCCCTACTGTTTCCTTCTTTGTCTACTGTTTACATCTTGTCCTACAGTCCTTCTGTTGCTGTTTTGCCCTACTGACTCCAATTGCCCTACTGTCTTCATCTTGTCCTACTGGCTCTAACTTGTCCTTCTATCTCCATCTTGCCCTACTGTGCACATCTTTTCACACTGTCCCCATCTTGTCCTTCTGTCTTCATCTTGCCCTACTGTCTCCATCTTTTCATACTGTCCCCATCTTGTCCTTCTGTCTCTATCCTGCACTACTGTCTTCATCTTGCCCTACTGTCTCCATCTTTCCAAATTGTCTCCATTCTGCCCTACTGTCTCCATCTTTTCATACTGTCCCCATCTTGTCCTTCTGTCTCTATCCTGCACTACTGTCTCCATCTTGCCCTACTGTCTCCATCTTTCCAAATTGTCTCCATTCTGCCATACTGTCTCCATCTTTCCATATTGTCTCCATCTTGCCCTACTGAATCCAACATGTCCTACTGTCTCCATCATGTCTTACTGTCTCCAACCTTCCCTACTGTTTCCATTTTGTCCTATTGTCTATCTGTTGCTATCTTGCCCTGCTTACTCCAACATGTACTACTGTCTCAACGTTTCCTACTCCCTCCATCCTGTCCTTCTGTTGCTTTCATGCCTCAATGTCACCACCTACTCTAGTGCAGCCATCTTGCCATAGTATAGTTGCTACTGGCCAGTCTTCTTAAATACAAATGCTGCTGTATTTGCCATACACAACCACAGGTAATGAGATATAGTTCAGCAACAGCTTGAGAAAGGTAGCTTTTATATTGGTTCTCATCACCACATATTACTTAATAAAAAAAAATGCCATCAATTTATTGAAAATGTATTTGCATATTAGTGCAATTAGCAGCTTGCATTTTACCTGCAGTCCCCCTTTAACTCAAAAAATATTATAAAATACACCAAAATCGAACTTGGCTTCTCCTGTATTCTCTGACGAGGGGAATTCGCTGAAAGAACTTTTTATCCTCATTTCTTCAATTATATTCAACTCACGGATTGCGAAGGGCGCCTAAAGCCAATCTCTGTTTGTTGTAGTTTTAGAAGTATAGCAAGTTTCATTTGTTTTGCTTAATTACGGCTAATAAATCTGTTGTTGTAATCAGCAGTTAAAATGTGAGGAACGAGCTACAATACAATATGAAACAGAATCCTTTCAGGGAGTGCATATTGACATTCACAGCTGGCCTGACAGATGGGTAAGTGGGTGTACGCTCTTATTAAGACTTGTTTTCAATGGTTGATTATGATAAAGTTCCCTTAGAATAGACCAAAATTGTCCAAGTGCTGGGAGATTCGCATCCCTCAATCCTGCTGCTGTGAAACTGTTACCCTTTGTCTAATTCCAATGAATTCCAATCCCATACAACATTGCAATCAACAAGGACTTTTGCTGAGGGCGTATATCATTAAATGAATCTGATTTTATCTGCGGAGATTTGTGGCATAGAAGCGTTCATGAGTGTTTTTTGGTTAATATTGGAGCTTGTATTCTTTTAAGACCATAGGGCGGGTAAGATGGTCACCTCTAGAGGCATACATACATGCCAGTTTTCCCTTTAATCTCAGTTTTTAGGTATGTGGGGGTACTTTTGACTTTAAATGTATCCACTGATCCATTTTTACTTTACAAGTTCCATCTCCAGGTCTGTGTGCTCTTCATCTACATTTCTGATTTTGCAATGTCCATCTGCTGGTATGAGTACTGTTTTCATTAGAGTGAGTTCCTACCTAGTATGTTCTTCTACTTCTTTTCAGCTTCATATTGGCCTTTGGGCAAGTCCCTGCTGGTATCTATATAGTCTTTTCAGCCTCATTGTCATCACAATACGCCCCTATTGATGCACAGGTGTATCTAACACCCACGGGTCATGGAGGTTCAGGTCACTAAGATGGGTTGCAGGTGCAGGCTTGGACAGGTTGCAGGCCAGTCCAGTTGCTGGTATTGCTAGATAGAGATGTAGCGAACTGTTCGCAAGTTCGTGAACTTTTAGCGATGTTTGCAATTTGGGTTCGCCTTTTTTGGGTTCGCGTTTTTCCGCTGTGTTTTTTCTCGGCCTAAAAACGCTGCACAAGCCACACATGGCGTTTTTCAGCCTAGTACTGGTGTAAGCAAATCCCGTTTCCATGGTGCTGCCTTTGCGTTTACATAGGAATAGCTTGCGTTTTTACGCAACGCTGTGTCAACAAGTATTTTTCAGAGAAATTTTTGCCCTTGATCCCCCTCCTGCATGCCACTGTCCAGGTCGTGGCACCCTTTAAACAACTTTAAAATCAGTTTTCTGGCCAGAAATGGCTTTTCTAGGTTTTAAAGTTCGCCTTCCCATTGAAGTCTATGGGGTTCGCAAAGTTTTGCAAAGTTTTGCACTTTTTGGCGTAAGTTCGCGAACAGGTTCGCAAACTTTTTTTTTGAGGTTCGCTACATCCCTATTGCTAGACCTGGGTTATGTGTTCCCATTGCTGTAAACTCTATAATCTTCCAGTGAGCCCTCCTTTTTGGTGATATCATTGCCAGACTCCTCCTCCTTGTGACATCAAATATGGTGAAAAAGTAAGAGTTTGTGAGCTCGGAGCTGTGGTGCAGTAATATTTTTGTGAACCATGCATCACTAGTTCCTACTTAGTAACCGCCATCTTGTTCATCTTTTTAACTTTATAGTGTCCTTGGAGTAATTTCCTACTTAGAAATATCCATCTGCTGGTTTCTATACTGTCTTTTCGGGATCACTGTTCTTAGAGAAAACTCCTATTTGATAAGGTCCATCCAGGGACGTAACTACAGGGGGCCCAGGAGTGTAGACAGCCCAGTGAGGTTCTAATTAATGGGCCATTCCTATATATCTTGGTAGAATAGGTCAACTTAGTTGACCTAAGTTAAATTTGCTGAGATGCCAAGTGACATCTATATACTCCACTGGGTCCATTTACCGTATATACTCGAGTATAAGCCGATCCGAATATAAGCCGAGGTACCTAATTTTACCTAAGAAAACTGGAAAAACTTATTGACTCGAGTATAAGCCTAGGGTGGGAAATGCAGCAGCTACTGCCTAATTTGCACAGAAAGGACAGAGGGTGCTAGTCTAGAGGGACCCATGGCACCCGACTCGAGTATAAGCCGAGGGTGACTTTTTCAGCACATTTTGGGTGCTGAAAAACTAGGCTTATACTCGAGTATATACAGTAAATTGTTTAAGCCTCATAGTTTCCTTATCTATATATATCTATATGGTATCTATTTGGTCTTTTCAGCCTCACAGAGTACATTCCTACTTATTAAGGTCCATCTGCACAATGTACTTGGAGTAAGTTCTTATGAAGTAAGGGGTATCTAATGGCGACTGAACAGTCATATCAGTATCACAGTGAGCTTGGAAAAATATCCTGTTTGATAAGGACTATTTGCTGGGGTTTATACAGTCTTTTGAGGCTTGCAATGTCCATGGAGTAAGTTCCTACTAAATAGTGCTGGTATCTCCACAGTCGTTTTAGCTTCATAATGTCCTGGGAATATGTTCCTTCTTAATAAGGTCCATCTCCATTGCCATTGACTTCCACCCAATACCCACACTGATATGAGTGGTGAGTTACTGAGTACTGGTGCTCAATAATACTACTTACAGTCAGTGTGCCTTTTCTTCCTGGGTAAAGAAAAGGGTTTGTTCAGCATCGGCCAGATGCGTTGTTTAAATATATTACTCATTAAAGCTAATCAGGCTTTCTACCAATGTTTCATGAACAACTAGGCACTGGGGGTGCTCTGTCAGCAGAGCCCTGTTTTGATCAACAAATATCTTGTCAAATTAAACCAGCTGTTGAAATACAACTCCCAGGCAGTTGATGGACTGGGTCTTGTAGTCAACAACATCTGGAGTTAGGCACTAAAAGTTTTAAAGGGAAACTGCTATTCTAATAAATAAATCCACCAGTTCTGGTTCACAAACAGTTTTGTTTCTTCTAATAGTTTGTTCAAATATTTCCTGTTCCATTAGTGACTTTTATCTACCCGGTATCCATTATTCTTGCTCCAAACAACTTACTCGTGCTGCGATTCTCTGACTGATAGCAGAAGTTTATGGTTGTATTGTGCCTAAAATGTCCTGTTTCCAGCAAGGGAAGTATGTGGTAATGCTTTGCCTTTAAAACGAATTTCAGAAAATAAATATCACTTCCCAACCCTTCTGGGCACATTTGGCTAAATTATTCTGAGCCAGTCTGGAGCTGGAGTTGTGTCTGTTTAGCTGGGGATGGGGTGGGGGTGGGAGGGTCACAGAAAAATCTTCTTATTTTACTGCAGAGCCTCCAGCCTCATTAGTATCCTTCCACCAGTTCCTCATTAGTTCTTAGATAGTGTTTTAATGACAACTAGAGAGCTTCAGCATCCTGCCCTTGTAAGTATTTATGATCCCAACAGTGCTAATGTGCACTTAATGAGAAATTCTTGTCTTGCGTATAAATCCTGTAACCGGCATTCAATTTATTGACAGATGTTTGCTTGGGCCTCTTTAAAATTACTTCATAAATCTTCCAGGATAAAAAGCCTCAAGTTTGGTTATATTAAGAGAGGGGATCTGCTGACACTTCCCCAGTTAACTCCTTGTAACCCCATTCTGCCTTTGTAAGCTCTGCCTTTAATCTGATGATTCTATTATATTACAGATGCAATGGCTTGTGTGGATGGATAGATAGAGAGATAGATAGATGATAGATAGATAGATAGATGATAGATAGATAGATGATAGATAGATAGATAGATAGATGATAGATAGATAGATAGATAGATAGATAGATAATAGATAGATAGATAGATAGGTGATAGATAGATAGATGATAGATAGATAGATAGATAGATGATAGATAGATAGATAGATAGATAGATAGATAGATAGATGATAGATAGATAGATAGATAGATAGATAGATAGATAGATAGATAGACAGACAGACAGACAGACAGACAGATAGATAGATAGATAGATAGATAGATGATATATAGATGATAGATAGATGATAGATAGATGATAGATAGATAGATAGATAGATAGATGGGTGGATATATAGATAGATAGATAGATGGGTGGATAGATAGATAGATGATAGATGATATATAGATGATTGATAGATAGATATAGATAGATAGATGATAGATAGATAGATAGATAGATAGATAGATAGATAGATAGGCGGATAGATAGATGATTGATAGATAGATAGATGATTGATAGATAGATAGATAGATAGATAGATGATAGATGATATATAGATGATAGATAGATAGATGATAGATAGATAGATAGATAGATAGATAGATGATAGATAGATAGATAGGTGGATAGATAGATAGATAGATAGATAGATAGGTGGGTGGATAGATAGATAGATGGGTGGATAGATAGATAGATAGATAGATAGATAGATGGGCGGATAGATAGATGATAGATAGATAGATGGGTGGATAGATAGATAGATTAGATTAAATTAGATTTTAGATTAAATAAATAGATTGATGGACAGACGGACTGAGCCACATCCAGACACAACCTGATCTGGGCAAAACCCCACCTACTTTATCTGCTTTATCTAAATGGGCACTGGTTGGGGGGGTATGTATTTATAACAAATTACTTTAGAATCTACCATTGATCGTGTGTAGGAGGCTGTAGAGGGGTTTGATGGGACCTGAAGTTGCACAACATCTGTATGACGCAGGCAGTATTTTATATTTACAGTGGGATAGGTCTGGTTTGTTAAGGTTTCCCCATTTAATCCTTTCCATTAGCATCAGAGTGACCCCGCCGAGGCCTCACTTATTCCACGTATATTGCTTTGTCAGGCCTGATGAAGTGTTGATGCTGATATGAGCTGAGGGAGGCCTTCTCAGGCAACACGACACAGTCCGAGACCGCACGTTACATTGATAAGAACTGAGCGTTAGATGGGCGACTGCTGTCAGAATCGTAGAGCGCACAGAGACAACTGCAAGCTCCACATGAGACCGATCCGTACGGGCTGTTCTAAGTTGGCAAACAGGCAGTCTGGTCTATATCCTCCATATTTAAAGAGACAGAATTCCTGAGGGAATGCCATTCTATATAGCTCTTCTCTAAAACAATAACAAATGTTGCTATTAAAATCATCTCTTCTTACATCATTCTCTTTATTTATAATATGCATTTTTTGTTATGTTTTATAGTCATGTGAAACACATGAGATCAGCGGCTCTTGAAATTCAAAGACCACTAGTTTCCAACATGTGAGGCTGGCCTCCATGGAGTCTCTATTTGCTGACCTGTGAGGCTGGCCTCCATGGAGTTTCTAGTTGCTGACCTGTGAGGCTGGCCACCCTGGGGTCTCTAGTTTCCATCCTGTCAGGCTGGCCTCCCTGGGGTCTCTAGTTCCCGACCTGTGAAGTTGGGGTCTCTAGTTGCCGACCTGTGAGGCTGGCCTCCCTGGGGTCTCTAGTTGCCAACCCATGAGGCTGGCCACCCTGGGGTCTCTAGTTGCCGACCCGTGAGGCTCGCCTCCCTGGGGTCTCTAGTTGTCAACCTGTGAGACTGGCTTCCCTGGGGTCTCTAGTTCCCAACCTGTGAGGCTGGCCTCCCTGGGATCTCTAGTTCCCAACCTGTGAGGCTGGCCTCCCTGGGGTCTTTAGTTGCCAACCTGTGAGGCTGGCCTCCCTGGGGTCTCTAGTTCCCAACCTGTGAGGCTGGACTCCCTAGGGTCTCTATTTGTAAACCTGTGAGGCTGGCCTCCCTGGGGTCTCTAGTTTCCAACCTGTCAGGCTAGCCTCCCTGGGGTCTCTAGTTGCCAACCTGTGAGTCTGGCCTCCTTGGGGTCTCTAGTTGCCAACCTGTGAGTCTGGCCTCCATGGGGTCTCTAGTTGCCAACCTGTGAGCCTGGCCTCCCTGGGGGTCTCTAGTTGCCAACCTGTTAGTCTGGCCTCCATGGGGTCTCTAGTTGCCAACCTGTGAGTCTGGCCTCCTTGGGGTCTCTAGTTGCCAACCTGTGAGTCTGGCCTCCATGGGGTCTCTAGTTGCCAACCTGTGAGCCTGGCCTCCCTGGGGTCTCTAGTTCCCAACCTGTGAGTCTGGCCTCCTTGGGGTCTCTAGTTGCCAACCTGTGAGTCTGGCCTCCATGGGGTCTCTAGTTGCCAACCTGTGAGCCTGGCCTCCCTGGGGGTCTCTAGTTGCCAACCTGTGAGACTGGCTTCCCTGGGGTCTCTAGTTCCCAACCTATGAGGCTGGCCTTACAGACCCAGGGAGCATGGGACAAAGCTGGGCATGGCCAGGGCATTATGAGGCATAGGCAAAATATCCCCCAAACAAAAATATAATGTTCCTGTGAATGTGGTTAAATCTTGCATTCAACTCACCAGCACAACCTTTGACCTTCTATACAAATCCCCAGGTGCCCGGTAGTGGGGGGGGGGGGGGGGGGGGGGTCGTTAACCTCCTAGGAGTTCCAATCATGCTTGATGAAGGGATATACCCCTGAAACATTGCACTACATACAATAAACACTGCAGGGTTTCCAACATTTGCCATGTGTGCCTGGGTTCTTTTCATTAATGTGGTATCGATGCCAGAAGAATTTAGTGGTAATAAAAGTTTCAAAATTTGCACTGGGTCTAGTAACCCATAGCAACCAAATGTTTGCTTCCAAACACTTGACCAGTAAATGATGATACCTGTGACAGATATTTTAAGCAAGTTTAGGTGTAATGGCCCTTTAATTTATGTTTTCACCAGTTCCAACTTTAAATTGGTAATTAAAAAGCCACTTAAAAGTCATGCGTCCATGGCTGTCTGGCACGGACCTGTCACATCTTATAGCCGCCCATAGCCTGTCACATCACTATAGAACGTGCGCAAATGTCGCATTCACTCATCTTATGCCATGCTGACTCTTCACAATCCATGGGGGACTTCAGAAATAAATCAGATTGGATCAAATCTACAGGAATGTCTCCCGGTGTCACTTCGGCAACACGAGAGGCAGTAACGTACCCGACACTCAACCTTATCTGATACCTCGCAACAGGGATTTTTGTAACTCTGCGCAGGCAAAACATAGCTGACCCGGCTTTGTCTCGTGGGACAATGTCTCTGGTTCTGAGAGTATAAATAGGGGCAGATTTATCAAGTCACGAATTCGAATCCCGAATGGGAAAAATTCGGATTGGAAACGAAAATTTCTGAAGATCGCAAATATCACGAAAATGCTTACGAAAAAATCGTATTAGTCACGATAATATCGTATTGGCGATCCAAAAGTCACGAAATTTTCGTATCTATGATTGTAAACAGCGCAAGCATACGGAAAAGTTACGCTGGCGTACGGGAGTTGACAAATTTGACACAAATATGCTCGGAACGTTTGTGCATTTGTAAATGTGCCCCTTAGAATACCTGCCATAAAGCAAGGCAGAGCTGTTGTTATCTGTTAGAAAGGACGTAGTTACATGGCTAACACATCCAATAGGGGCATTATCCAAGTATTGTGACTGTTATATTGTTGTATATATATTGTATATTGTGAGTCGGTCCCTAAGCTTAGGTAAGTGGCAGCAGCAATGTATCAGCAGAGAAGTAGATGGGGGCATCTTGGGGGCAAAGATTCACCCTGCTAAAGGGTTAAAGGGGTAGTCTTTCTTGCCTAAGTCTTTGTTGAGCTTTATTTCTCCTTAAAATACAATAAACAACTCTACAATAAAAAATCCATGAGATTTTTATGCGCAATCCAATCCCTTGTTTCCCAGAGCGACTTGTCCCCGGAGTCCAATCGGTGTGTTTGATCTGCTGAATTTCTGCTCAGAACAAAGTCTATCTGCCGCACCGAGGACACAGGCCGCCCGCCCCGCTGACCCAGGCGCGCAAGTGGCCGATCATATCGGGCCTAATCAGCACGCATTGCCGCTGTCACCAGAAGTGATCACCGCGCGGTGAAATAAATGTGGGTCGCAGGGAAAGATTGCAGGAGATGTATAATACATAACAATGCCATGAGCGGCTGCTCCGCACTGGGGAGAAACAATTACTCACAGGGAACAAGTTGGGATATTTCCTGTAATATATTTCCTGGGAGGATTACAAAGACAATACAGCTGCAAGCGAAGGCGGCGATTTGAGAGGAGAGAGGGCAAGATGGATGGTGTATGTTGCATGTGTGCAGCACAGATCTTGCAGGCCTAGAAAGAACCTATTAACCCTTATGGTTTGCTCATGGAAGCAACTAGTTTAAATAGGCCCCAATGATGGAAGAATGCCCCCCCCCCCCCACCCCCTGGGGCAGTAGTGGCACTAGTGATTTACATTTTGGGTAATGTAGATGTTTTATGCATCTGGCGCCCAGATTGTGCTTATTAAAGGGATGTTTACATGGGGGCATTTTGGATAAATGTAAAGGGGCATTGCATTCCTTTGTAAAATAATTCTGCTTTCAGTTCTATTGGTTTTATTTACATGTCGCTAGGTGCTTACATGGGCCATAGAATTGCATCCATCAGAACTCCAATATCAGTGCCAATGTACTTGCTGCCCTATACCTATATTACAGCCATGCCCAGTTTGCTTTGGTGCTGGGCACTAATCAGGGCTGTATATTTGCCAATGTTAGGGGTAGCCCTATACAGAGATACCAACGGGCATCCAAATTGATCCAGGGATATCTTGGATTTGCCTTTCATGGTAGAGACCCAAGACAACAGCAGTGGTATTAGAACCATGTCCATTAATCATGTGACTGCGGGTAACTGCGACGCATTGTGCCTCCTTTTGGTGCAGTTGGGATTTGGGATAAATGAGACCAATTTGAAAGAAAAGAAACAGGAATCCATCAATCACAGGAGCAGTTTCGTTAGTGCCCAGGTCAGACCACAGCACCGACTGTCGACTCCCTCGTTATCCCAATCGATGGCGGTTAAATGAGTGAATTGATTCATACGAAACCCAATTCTGAACAAATCTCGGTGATTTGCGAGACGCTGATTGACATGTAAATTTCTCAGTGCTGCTCCGTGGCCATTTCCAAGGCAATTAGCACATTCTTAACGACCCGGCCAATAATTCATGGAGGAATCAATGCCAATTTTTAGAGAATCAACACAAATTCCATAATTTAAACCAAGACCATAAATCATTCCAGTGTCTTCTGTTCCTTGAGCCCCTCATCATACAAAACATGAAAATTTGACTTTTTTTTTGGGGGGGGGGGGGTCACGGTTTTATTTTTTTTTCTAGGTGGTCATCAACCTCAGGCTATGGGATTCCCATGGGGGGGATTTGTGATTTATTGGAGGAAAGGAAAATTCACCATCAGCAGAAAAGGGGTTCTTTACTGTAAGGGCAGCCATATTATAGGATTACTAACCAAGAGAGGAGAATGAGTGATTTATTGGGGGGGAGAAAAGGAACTTTTATCATCAGCATATGAGGTATGGGCAGTTTGGTTATGGAATTCCCTACTAAGAGAGGGCAAATAAGTTCATTGGCGGAGGAGGAAAGGAGATTTCATCATCAACATAGGACAAGGCTCTTTACAGTAAGGGCAGCTAGGTTATGGGATTCTCTACTAAGAGAGGGGGAATGAGTGATTCATTGGTGAGCAGGAAAGGAGATTTCATCATCATCATCATCATCATCATAGGATGGGGTTCTTTACTGTAATGGCAGTCAGGTTATGGAACTTACTACCAAGAGAGCAGGTAGTGATTAATTGGCAGGGCTATAAAATGAGGGGATTTATAACTGTGTTTTCAGACCATATCAATTTATCTGATGGGTCTAAAGAGATGGGAGGTTTAGCTCAACAACAGAGATATTCAGAGTAAACACCTGTGCTACAGAGAGCTACGGAAGGGTTACTCCTGATGGTTATTTTATTCAGTCTGACTTATTATGTTAGTATGTAACTTCCCCCTTTAATTTCCACAGCTTTTGTTTACCCCTTAACCCACACACAGGACACTGGGGCATATGTTCCTCTGACCTAACGTGCAATAATAAGAAGAGGAAAAAAAAAAAATCAAGAATGTGTCTGATTTCCTGTTGCACGGAGCCATATATCACCAGCCTCCCATCTGTGCTGCTTGTGACACAATGACAGGTGTCATTTATCAACAAAGCTGGAGGAAACTGGGGGTAGAAAGCTGGAAATCATTTCTGGAAACAGTCAGTGTCTGTGGTCTTCTAGATCATTCAGAAGGGGATTCGCAACATTTACTGATGAAAAAAACATCACATTGTAGTTCTGCTGGGCTACTTTCTCCCTATTGTCCCCGACACGGGATGCCAGGGAGCGGGCATGTTAAACTTAGCAGCGACGTAATGTGGGGGAAAGATGGGGGTATATCTGTGGCTGTATATTATACAGTTACACTATGGGTATATATGATATGGGGGTTACGCTGGGGAAAAGATGGGGGTATATCTGTGACTGTATATTATACAGTTACATTATGGGTATATATGATATGGGAGTTACGCTGGGGAAAGATGGGGGTATATCTATGGCTGTATATTATACAGTTACACTATGGGTATATATGATATGGGGGTTACGCTGGGGAAAAGATGGGGGTATATCTATGGCTGTATATTATACAGTTACACTATGGGTATATGTGATATGGGGGTTACGCTGGGGAAAGATGGGGGTATATCTGTGGCTGTATATTATACAGTTACACTATGGGTATATGTGATATGGGGGTTACGCTGGGGAAAAGATGGGGGTATATCTGTGGCTGTATATTATACAGTTACATTATGGGTATATATGATATGGGGGTTACGCTGGGGGAAAGATGGGGGTATATCTGTGGCTGTATATTATACAGTTACACTATGGGTATATGTGATATGGGGGTTACGCTGGGGAAAGATGGGGGTATATCTGTGGCTGTATATTATACAGTTACATTATGGGTATATATGATATGGGGGTTACGCTGGGGAACAGATGGGGGTATATCTGTGGCTGTATACTATACAGTTACATTATGGGTATATATGATATGGGGGCTACGCTGGGGGAAAGATGGGGGTATATCTGTGGCTGTATATTATACAGTTACATTATGGGTATATATGATATGGGGGTTATGCTGGGGGAAAGATGGGGGTATATCTGTGCCTATATATTATATAGTTATATTACATGCATATATTATATGGGGTTATACTGTGACAGTGGGTGGGAGAAAGATGGGGGGTATACTTGTGCATATATATATTATATAGTTATATTACATGCATATATGATATGGGGTTACACTATGACAGTGGGTGGGGGAAAGATGGGGGTATATCTGTGCCTATATATTATATAGTTATATTACATGCATATATGATATGGGGTTACACAGGGGCTGGGGGAAAGATGGGAGTATATCTGTGCCTATATTATTATATAGTTATATTACATGCATTTATGATATGGGGGTTACACAGGGGCTGGGGGAAAGATGGGGGTATATCTGTGCCTATATATTATATAGTTATATTACATGCATATATGATATGGGGTTACACTTCGACAGTGGGTGGGGGAAAGAAGGGGGTATAAATGTGCTTATATATTATACAGTTACATTATAGGGATATATGATATGGAGTCTACGCTGTTGCAGTGGTTGGTGCTGGGGCAATTCTGGTCTGCAGGAAAGAGGAGTGCTGAAATAATTTTGCTTGGGGGCACATTAACTTTTAGTTACTCCGTGCTTACTGGTATCGGTGGTTCTACTGGGACAGTGAATGTAGTTGTGCCTCAGGGTGGTGAAGAAGCAGAAGGGGACATAGAGGAAACGGATGAACCAATCTGCCAGCAGCCATTAAAGTATCACAATAAATCAGCGGAGAGAGTCAGACTTGAGACTTGATTTTACCACAGGGGCTCCAAAGGAAAAAACAGGAACAATGCCCTCCTAGAATTCACTTGTTCTGTTTGTGCTTTTTAATTGCTTGCATTGTGTGCGATTTTATTATGTTGTGATGAACCGGAAATGTTGTGCAAATGGAATCTGCAACTTGCCTGAGAATGCTGGGAGTTGTAATGTAGCCATTGTTGGGAATATATCAGTGTGAGCACTTCTATGGGGACAATTACGGCCCCTCTTCTCATTTTCATCTAATGAAACTTTAGGGTCTATTTAGGAAAGACCAAAATAGAAGAAATTTCTATTTTGGAAAGTAATTTTGTAGAATTCTACCCCAGAAGCAGTGGAAATACAGTGGATAGTTAAGAAATGGCTGGTTGCTGTTCTTACAAGGGAATAAAGAAAATGTTACCGGTATGAATATTTATAGTACAGTGTTTCTCCAAATTGCTGTATTGAAGAAAAAGGATTGTTTTTCCCCTTGTATTTTCCTAAGTGTTCATATTTCGTTGCTGTCACTGCTTTTTATTTTTATTTTATTTTTTTTTTTAACATTTTTCTTTAAAATATCATTATTTCAACATTTAAAATGACAAATACTAGGTTTTCGTAGCAAGAACGGGCCATTGTCTTAAAAAAAGATGAAATGTTCTGAGCTCTCATCCGAATCCTTTTAGGGGTCGGTAATTGTTCGGTAAATGACTCTATGAAGCCCCAGGATTGTCAGGCAAATGGATTTTGTTGGTTATTACCTCTGTCAATCTCCTGAATATTTAGCTTCGACCCACCGTTCCGTACTCCATTGCCAGAGAGCGAGTCCCCCTGCCGTGCTAAATGATTGCGCCCCAGCCATAGATATTACAAGTAGGAAATCAACACGGCACTCAAATTATATAAATTATAGTAATGTAATAATGACTTAACTTCAGACTTCTCATCGACTCAGGTGGTTGGATATTTCCTTCGCTGCCTGGAGCTGCAGGGGTTGGAATAAAAAAAATATATAAATGTCAGATCCTCGTTGTTAAATGGGAAATTCTTTATTCTAGTTTGTATAGGATATGGGCAGAATATAAAATTACAAGGAAAGAATTGCCTGTTATGAAATTTCACTCCATTTGTTTTTTGTTTTTCTTTTTGTTGAATTGTATTCATGCTCAGGGTCAGACTGGGTTTCACTAGTGGGCCCCGGTAGCCCAGACCCGATCCCTGTCTGTGCTCCCCCTGGCTGCCCTGTGCTCCCTAGCCCATTTTATGCTCAGGGGACAACGGCGGTGGTTAGGGGGGTGCAGTGGGGGCTCCTACGGGGGATATGGCTGTCAGGGGATCTTTGGGGGGTGTGGGGTCCCTACACCCCCCCAGTCCTACCCTGTTCATGCTCAATAATAAAAGCAGAACATTAAAGCAAAATCAAAAATGTTTAAAAATGATGTCAAAAGTTTAATCCAAATTTGATGGACTTCGGCTGTTTTTGTAGCATAGAAAAATATTCGATAAAATTATAAATATAGAAGAATTTGACAATATTGAAGACGAATCATTTTGGTATTATAGCAGAAATTACACTTAGACTGTAAACTTCTCATCTTTACTTGTTTAGCATTGGAACCAATGATATTAATATCCAGACGGCTGGGGAGATTTTGCGTTTAATTTTTCAGTTTTGAAGAATTTTTGCAGATTCCACAAGGAAATCATTTTTAGCCATTTGCTAATGAAAAGTTTTTGTAAAGTCATTTTGGCATTTTACTGCCAATAGATTCACCACATTAGTGCCACCTAGAACAATATATATATTCTGCAGAAAGCATTACTATACCTGAGTAAGGAGCTCTAGACGCATCTGTTTGTTTAAGATAGCAGCTGCCATTTTAGCTTGGTCTTCATAGCTTCCTGATGCAGCTCTAGCCAGTATAGCTAAGATTACACATTTCTAAGGGAGAGGGAGTGAGTTTTATGAATTCTTATGGAAGGGGGGAGCAGGAGAAGGGAGAGAGGAGAGAGCTGCGCAGACTTTGGCCCCGGGAATGAAGGATTTTTCTGAGAGAGGAAGTCAGATACCGAAGAACATGTTTGCAAAAAAGAAGACAAGAAATCCTGTGTTTCTTTTGATAGAGGACTCAGTGCAGTGTTTCTGTGAGTGCTTATGGCTGTATTTACATAGACCTTTCTGATAAAGCTTACTTAGTTTTTACCTTTCCTTTTACCTTACCTTTACCTTACCTTACCTTTAATCTGTACTTTCACTACTTCTATATAATTTCACGAAAGCACACCTGTAGTTTTATTAAGTAAGTCTTTAAAGGGATGTTGGGTGTTCCATTAAACACAATATTTATGTGAAATGCAAAAATTGGTATTATAATTGGTATTATTGGTATTATTGGTATTGAATTGCTTGTGGAATAGTAAAATGTCATTCTCTTTTTTACTTGTTTAGCATTGTGACCATATTTAGAAATATACTGAAGGAATAGGGAGATTTTGACTCTTTTTTTCAGTTGCCAAAAAGAATTATTGCTGAGCCCCCCAAGGAAATAACAAATTTGCCAGATCTGAGGTGGTGAAAAGTTTTTACAGAAACTAGCATTAAAATGTCTGCTGATGAGCTTATGAATAGGGGAAAATGTGTGGGAAGCTGAAATCTGTTAGAATGGAAATGCATCAGAAATCTGTCAGAATAAAAAATTGCTATTGAAACAGGTTTGGAAAATTCCAAAAAATGTAACCGATTTCAACTTTTGATAAAAAAAAAAGGCCTTGATTTGCATATTTCTGTATCATTTCAAAATAGACGTGGTCGCATCAAAATGGACGAATTTTTCTGTCGTTTTCACGGGACAGATTTGCTCATCACTTTTGAAAAAAATTTCAATTGCAATCACAATTTTTTTTCTTGATCTTTAGCATATTTTGGAAAATACTCAAATCAGACAAAGTCAAGTGGAATAAAAATCCATTGTTCCATTTATTTTCTATGAGTCTGATAAAGTTGCTAAAATAACTAGAATGCCAATAATACACCTCCCATGGACTTCAAAGAAGCTCAACAGGTTTTAATTGCCTTTTTTTTTTTTCATTTGAATTTTTGATATTTTTTTATTGATAAATATCAAAAATTTTAATTAAACAACAAATTTCAAATCACACCAGAAATTTTAAATACAGGTATGGTATCCGTTATCCGGAAACCCGTTATCCAGAAAGCTCCTAATTGAGGGAAGACCATCTCCCATAGACTCCATTATAAGCAAACAATTCTACTTTTCAAAACTGATTTCCCGTTTCTCTGTAATAATAAAACAGTACCTGTACTTGATCCCAACTAAGATATAATTACCCCTTATTGGGGGCAGAACAGCCCTATTGGGTTTATTTAATGGTTAAATGATTCCCTTTTCTCTGTAATAATAAAACAGTACCTGTACTTGATCCCAACTAAGATATAATTACCCCTTATTGGGGCAGAACAGCCCTATTGGGTTTATTTAATGGTTAAATGATTCCCTTTTCTCTGTAATAATAAAACAGTACCTGTACTTGATCCCAACTAAGATATAATTAATCCTTATTGGGGGCAGAACAATCCTATTGGGTTTAATTAATGTTTAAGTAATCTTTTAGTAGACTTAAGGTATGGAGATCCAAATTACAGAAAGATCCCTTATCCAGAAAACCCCAGGTCCAGAGCATTCTGGATAATGGGTCCCATACCTGTACAAAGAAACTATGTATTATTTTTGGTTCAGCCGAACACAATAGACGAGGCATTGTTTAGGCCACAGACAAAACAGTAGTAGTGGTAGCAAACCCATTATAGTGGAAATAACCAGGAAGTCAAAGGAAATACTGTACATAATACAAATAAATTGTTTAACAATTTAATTCAGTTTTTACTTTTTTGATGCGGGGGGTCATTTAATGGAATTATTGAGCCAAACTTTTATTTTATATGGAAAGTCTCAGATTGGATTTAGGTCAGCCCAGGCTACTAATCCGCACATCTGTAGATGCTCATTTTACACAATTTCACCTAAATTCCCTTATCGCTTGCTGTGGTTTGCTTGTAAAACCATATACTACGCTTCTAATTTCCTTGATCTAATGTCAGCTGCTTTGTTGCTATTTAACCTCTTACCTTTTATTGGAAGAATGTCTGTGCGTGGAATGCAACTTCACAGTCAAAAATTAATCTCAATTGAATCTGTAATGCACATTTGTTAAGGTCACCGAGTTAGAAATATGGGATTACACAGATGTTTCTTCCGCACACATGGGCTACATTTCCTTGGATTTTCTCTTTTTGTAACTGGAAAAAAGAATTTCTGGATTATATAGGTATATATTCACATACATATATGTATCCCTCCTTGGGTCTTTTGCCAAGATATTGACACATACGGTGAAACAAATATAAAAAAAAGCCTGGTTCAATCAAGGTCAAAGCTCATTGGTCAGACCTTTATAGACTTTTCTCTTGTCCCAAACTAAGACCTATAGATTAATAAATATCGGCTCTACAATAATAAAATACCAAATTAATAAAATAGTGATGATCACTGATAGTGATGAGCGAATCTGTCCCGTTTCGCTACGTCAAAAAATTGGTGAATCTTTGAGAAAGATTCGTGAAACGGTGGAAAATTTGTGAAAATGTTGCATGTCGGGCGTCAAACAAAATGACGCAAAAAAATTGTCACCCGCGTCAAAAAAATTGCCGCGCGTGTAAAAAATAGTTACACTCGTAAAAAAATGTTGCGTGTCAGAAAAATTGTGTTTTTTACACGTGCAACTATTTTTTTTTATGTGGGCGACAATTTTTTGTCCGTGCTCCTAATTTTTCCGTGGCGAATTTTGACGCCCGTTTTGCGTAAAAATCCACCACCTGCGAAATGCAGAAATCCATGCCTACCAAATTATTTCGCCCATCACTAATCGCTGAGAATTTACAGTTTTGTCAAGTAAATTAAAAAAAATCAAAAACAATAATATTCAGTCAGAATCCAAAAGGTTTCCCTTTGTAGCAACATATGTGGCCTATCAGCTCTTTTGGTTTTAACTGCCAGATCAGTTCCCTTAAAGCAAGAAACTGGGGAGGGGATGTAATATTTATACAGAGGGAAATGTTTTACCATTGACAAATGCAACTCACAGTGCTGAGCAATGTTTCCCCCATATGTCCCTTATGTTTTATTGTGTCTACTCCATTTGAATGAATCCACATTGACATGTAATTATATATATATATATATATATATATATATATATATAATGCATTTAATATACAGAGTTAACTGGAAATTGCTTTATGCTGGATAATAAACTTTTTATCATTGATGGACAAAAAGCAGGGGCCATAAATGCACCCATAGCTGTCCCCTGCTTTCATAAAGAAAATATGTTCTCAGAATGAAAATAATTGAATTTGAGTGTCAAATCCAGCTATCTACATAGAAATTCTAGATAAAAACCACATGGATGACGTAGACTGTTCCTAGAGGAGACACTGGGGTATACTGATGGATTTGATACACGTTTGAGCACCGGAGGTAGCAATACATAAAAAGCAGACCTATTATTCATTTTTTCTGCGGTGAATTTTTGCTCCCGCTTCGTGAAACAATTCGTAGAACCATGGAAATTCGCCGAGAATCCATGTCTGGTGAAAAATTTCTGTGTTCCTCTTTGCTCTTGTTTTTGCCCTGTGTACGTGTGAAAAAAGCAAATGCTAAATTATAATTTTTTATTACAAACCGGTTCAGTGCAGTAAAATACATCATGGCCCATTTTTCTAACCAACTATGTTAGACCATCGCTCATACTGTAGATAACATTAGACACCTGATGAGAGAATTCTAACATATCTTAATTGACTAAGAAATTTGTCACAAAAGTTTGTATTACTGATGTGAAATGTCCGTTTTAAAAGAGCAATGGGCATCTGTTTTAGCTCCTAAAATAGCCCTACATTGTATCATTGCTATAACAAAAATTCAATTTTGGAAAAAATGCAGGGGCAGATTTAAGCTGCAAATTCAGGTCCTTCACACCAATATGGGAGCTTATCTGCCCATGTATGGGGCCCTCCATTGGGCCTCCCCAATCAGTATCCGCAGGCCCGGATTTGTGGCAAAGTCACAAAGGCCTGGGCCTAGGGCAGCACAAATTTTGGCCAGCACATACGAATCACTGGGGTTGAGGCACGCTGAAGTTTACTGCTTGTCCTGTCCCCAGTGCTCCATGTGTGAGCTAATAAGATGCGCTTGAGCGCAATCCTGGGGCGGGAGGGGAGACATCGGAGCGAGGGAGAGGAAGAAGGGGCGGGATGGGGGCGGACTCTGGGAGTTGTGTTTAGAAAACCGGTGCTGACTATCTGGCTTATAATTGGCCAGATGTAGAATGGGAAGGCTTTTCCCATCAGATCAAGGATCAGTTCACTGATGTGGCCCTCGTTCCGAAATCTCCTGTCCCCTTTATTGTCATGCAATTGTTTGGCCCTAGGGCCAAATGAGTGGATTAGAATGATATTGCCCACCCAAGTGGGAATACTAGAGGAAAGATCCACTCATTTGGCTCATTTGGATCTTATAGCGTATGGCCACCTTTAGCCAATAGAAACTCATTAAAAAAAAAAAAGCACCACCAACAAAGTTTATGGGTTTGTCGGCTCATGTCAGCTCACACGGAATGTTCTAATATCTTTCCGATCATCGTGGCACAGGTTGGTCTGCTATCCTGACGGCTGTTCCCTGTGCTGCTGGTCTTTCTATGCAGTGTGTGATCAAAGAAAGATTTTTTAATCTCGTTCCTGGAAATAGACGTGTTTCCATTAAGGTTGCGCAAGGGCCTTGTACAAATTGTAAACTACTTGAATCAGCTAAACAAAAGATAATTCTTCTGACCATTCCTCTTGCAACACTTCCAAAAATGTGTCCAAAGAAAAACAGAACATTTTCCTGAAAAATAAACTGGTTTAAAAATAAAAGAGAGCGAGAGAGAGACGCTTGTTAGTGGGGTTTAAATGGTTTTTGATACACTCTCTCCGTATGTTGGTAACCCACGCGGGCGGGCGCCAATACTCGCTTTGATGTTGCATTTTTGCAGATAGGGGTCCAGCAGTTCATCCTTTGCCAAGGAATTCATAAGTCATCTCCAGCTAGGTGCAATAACTTACATATAATTAGCAGGTTCTCCTCTGGTTTGGGAAACAAGATATAAATTACATTTGAGTCAGAACAGAGGAAGGAGGGAGGGTTGCAGAGCTGTGTTAAGGAGAGCCAGTAGAAATGTCTGCCTAGTGAATCCAGAGAAAGATGGAGGCCTTGCTATAAAGTGTTACAGCTGCTGTCTTTCTGTACCACCGCCATCATGTCTACTATATCTACTATCCCCCTGAAACTGGTGCCCTGCAGGACTTATCTGCGTGTGAGGCCAAAGGCAGATGTTTATGTTGGGACCCCATTTATACATGTCAGCAAGGGAGGATTTCCCAACGAGGGGTCTTTACAGTAAGAGGTGGGAAAGCAGACAGAGAGTTGCTAAACATTTCAAGAGAAAAAAATGAATCATTCCCCTGGAACCCAATGACACTGCTGAATGACGGGGTTTGAGATGGGCTTGATTAATGGAGTCTGGATCATATACGGATATATACATATGTGGGTACGAGTTAGGAGGGGAGGTGGGTGTTTTTTTCGCGTCAGAAATAAGTCAATCTGATAACGACATTATGAAATAATTACTTAGCAGTCATACAGGGGTCCTGGGACAGGAAAACAGTTCTACAATTATTCACCCTCGTCCCAGTAGAGAAAAGGTGCTTTTGTTGGGGCCCTAACTTCTGAGATGCTGATTTATAGGGTAGGGAAAGATGCCTATAGTAGCAGTGGGGATAATAGCCTCTGGGAAGGGACTGGGGCTGTGGGATAGCAGGTATAGTAGGGAGAGATGGTGCCTATAGTAGCAGTGGGGGTATAATAGCCTCTGGGAAGGGACTGTGGCTGTGGGATAGCAGGTATAGTAGGGAGAGATGGTGCCTATAGTAACAGTGGGATAATAGCCTCTGGGAAGGGACTGTGGCTGTGGGATAGCAGGTATAGTAGGGAGAGATGGTGCCTATAGTAGCAGTGGGATAATAGCCTCTGGGAAGGGACTGGGGCTGTGGGATAGCAGGTATAGTAGGGAGAGATGGTGCCTATAGTAGCAGAGGGGGGATAATAGCCTCTGGAAAGGGACTGGGGCTGTGGGATAGCAGGTATAGTAGGGAGAGATGGTGCCTACAGTAGCAGTGGGGGGATAATAGCCTCTGGGAAGGGACTGTGGCTGTGGGATAGCAGGTATAGTAGGGAGAGATGGTGCCTACAGTAGCAGTGGGGGGATAATAGCCTCTGGGAAGGGACTGTGGCTGTGGGATAGCAGGTATAGTAGGGAGAGATGGTGCCTACAGTAGCAGTGGGGGGATAGCCTCTGGGAAGGGACTGTGGCTGTGGGATAGCAGGTATAGTAGGGAGAGATGGCGCCTATAGTAGCAGTGGGATAATAGCCTCTGGGAAGGGACTGTGGCTGTGGGATAGCAGGTATAGTAGGGAGAGATGGTGCCTATAGTAGCAGTGGGGGGGGATAATAGCCTCTGGGAAGGGACTGGGGCTGTGGGATAGCAGGTATAGTAGGGAGAGATGGTGCCTATAGTAGCAGTGGGATAATAGCCTCTGGGAAGGGACTGGGGCTGTGGGATAGCAGGTATAGTAGGGAGAGATGGTGCCTATAGTAGCAGTGGGATAATAGCCTCTGGGAAGGGACTGGGGCTGTGGGATAGCAGGTATAGTAGGGAGAGATGGTGCCTATAGTAGCAGTGGGGGGATAATAGCCTCTGGGAAGGGACTGGGGCTGTGGGATAGCAGGTATAGTAGGGAGAGATGGTGCCTATAGTAGCAGTGGGGGGATAATAGCCTCTGGGAAGGGACTGTGGCTGTGGGATAGCAGGTATAGTAGGGAGAGATGGTGCCTATAGTAGCAGTGGGGGGGATAATAGACTCTGGGAAGGGACTGTGGCTGTGAGATAGCAGGTATAGGAGTTACAGTTTAACTACAGCAGATGTTGAACAGTCCCACAGTATGTCTTAAAAATTGAGGCAGGGTAAATACCTGAGAAATATCCCTACTTTTCCTTTAGCCCTTGTTAATTCATTTTCCAGGAAAACTCATTTTTTAGCACCGAAGAGGTTAAGAACATATTCCTTCCCCCCCATAAAGATAATAAACTTTATTTTTCTGTTTGCGTAGAGCAGGCAGATTCTTTGCTGACAGCATGTGGCTTCCAACAGAACATTATACGCCATTTCCAATGTTATGGTAATAGTGTCTTTCCTTGAATTCTTCCTTTGTCTGACCCAGGCTTTGAGATAACAGAGAAATTTTGCTTAGAAAATACATCATAAATCAAGGGCTAAACATAAGCGACTGTAGAACTACACGGGAAATAAATGTCTTGCAAGACATAACTGATGGACTCGAGATACCGGTTTTGTCTGTTACAAAAGGAAGATGTTATAATACAATTGTGTCTTCGGGGTCAATAAAAGCAGCTCGGCAGATGCAAGAATCTTCTATTTTTTTTTGGGGGGGGGGGAGTAAAACAGCTTTAAAGAAGGTCTTTTTTATTTTATCTACACACGCCAGTCTGGTACCATCCTTTTTATTTGTGTTGTGCTGTTACTCAGCTGGTAGTTGGAATCTTTTCAGTTACAGGATAAAAGTCCTGCGGGGAACCTCGGGGCACAAACAGGGAAATTGGCATTCGATAAGCATCGCGTTTCCTACCGTATATTCTCTCCCAGCCACAGGCGGCCATATTGAATTTCATGTTTTGTTTCGTTTTATAAGTGTATCCAGAGTTTACATATATTAAAGCCAGTGCTTAGGAACATTAAATGACAAAGATCATTCATATGAATTGACGTAGCATTTATTATGTCTGATAGCCTAAACTATTGCTTGGTGGCAGTACGGCCCATTTATGATCACTGAGCACAGAATTGCATACACAATGTGCCTATTGAGTGTAGCAAAGGAAATAGCAGGGTGCCATCTGCTGGTTGAAGAGGGGACAGCAGCACAAGTACTTTTCTTAACTCTCAGCCTTTCGGTTGTTTCTGCATTGGGAGATGGTGAATGTGCTGATGTGCAGGTGTTATCCCCATGATTGGTTTATAGAAAAGGATTCTTGGTGTTGCAAATGCAAATGAACTAAGCCAAGTTACTGTTACACTGGTAACACAACTGTGTCCCAACCATATTGGTGCAATATCCACATACATTATCCCTTATAATACATGCAGCCCTGATTTCTAATATACTTATAATTTAATCCTTATAATACATGAGTGATACTCGGAGTTCCCTGTATAACTCAGCCTGCAGCCTTGTGCCTTTATATGGGCACAGAACCCCTCAGTGACTTCTAATATCCTTATCATTTACAGTAGGGGGTACATTATCCCTTATAATACATGAGTGATACTCAGAGTTCCCTGTATAACTCAGCCTGCAGCCTTGTGCCTTTATATGGGCACAGAACCCCTCAGTGACTTCTAATATCCTTATCATTTACAGTAGGGGGTACATTATCCCTTATAATACATGAGTGATACTCAGAGTTCCCTGTATAACTCAGCCTGCAGCCTTGTGCCTTTATATGGTCACAGAACCCCTCCGTGACTTCTAATATCCTTATCATTTACAGTAGGGGGTCCCTTATAATACATGAGTGATACTCAGAGTTCCCTGTATAACTCAGCCTGCAGCCTTGTGCCTTTATATTGGCACAGAACCCCTCAGTGACTGCTAATATCCTTATCATTTACAGTAGGGGGTACATTATCCCTTATAATACATGAGTGATACTCAGAGTTCCCTGTATAACTCAGCCTGCAGCCTTGTGCTTTTATATAGTCACAGAACCCCTCAGTGACTGCTAATATTCTAATATTTTTAAATAGAATCTAGTAATTGAAACGCCGCTGTATGGAACTAAAACTCCCAGCATCCCTTATGGCTTGTGCGAGTTGCCTGCAGTTGCAGTTGAGAGCTCGGAGTCGGCGCTCCTGGCGTGCCCGCAATAAGCCGGCTTTAAGGTTCCGCACTGAAAACAAAACACCTATTGGTTTCCTCAGAATTCAGTTGGCATCCGTCCCTTTCCGCAAACACTCTTAATATTCACAGGCTGAAAAGCTGAAAGGATTTAATGTTTCTCCTGCGTTGGCTTTTATCTTCCCTCTAAGCCATAATTTAAACCTCATCTCAATGCAACGTTTAAGATTGAAGCTTTTCTAAAATAACAGTATTGCCCTTTTTGGGTAATTTTTTTTTTCCCCCCCGTGTAAAACCATAGGCACGAAAATCACTGCCATTCATCCTGTGACAGAAGTAACCACTTTCCATCCCACCCCCCCAACCTTCCAAAAAAAAAAAAAAATCTCTTAAATGTTTACTATACACACCCGCTTTCAAAAATGTAAATGTTTTGTAATATGAAAGCGTGGGCGAGATTTCCATCAGAGAACAAGTATCTGTTCAGCGGCGCCGTGACACAAGATTGACATATTTGCCACAATTAATAGGTACGGATGGCGAGGGAGGCACGACGCTAATCCCCACCCAACTATTTGATCAGAATATAAAATAAATCAGAAGCGTGTTCCTACATGGTAACCCCAAATACACCGGCGGGAATCACATATTTACATTAAATATGAATGGGTTTTTGTAAACAGCACGGATAGCTAAACCTGTAAGCAGCCTTCCTCTGGCACTTACCTGGGCACTCACTCACAGCATCAGAATTAGATCTGATTAGATTAGAATTGATTTATATTATAGTAATGAATTTACATTTTGTCTCCTTTTTTGTTGATACTAGCTATTTATTGGTATTAATATTTTCTTTATTTTCTTTCTGATGAATTTAGTCTCTCCTATTCACCTGCTCTTCAGTCTACATCTTGATATCTAGGGTAATTGTTGCTTTAAGGTACAGATATATAGAAACATTGGGGTAACCGTCACTTTGCTATAGTTCCAGGGGTACCCAGGGCACAAATAAGCACTCACCCCAAATCCCCCCCTAACTGGCCTTCAGGCTAGGCCCCCTTAGCTCATAACAAGGTTACAGATATATAGAAACATTGGGGTAACAGTCACCCTGCTATAGTTCCAGGGGTACCCAGGGCACAAATAAGCACTCACCCCAAATCCCCCCCTAACTGGCCTTCAGGCTGGGCCCCCTTAGCTCATAACAAGGTTACAGATATATAGAAACATTGGGGTAACAGTCACCCTGCTATAGTTCCAGGGGTACCCAGGGCACAAATAAGCACTCACCCCAAATCTCCCCCTAACTGGCCTTCAGGCTGGGCCCCCTTAGCCCATAACAAGGTTACAGATATATAGAAACATTGGGGTAACAGTCACCCTGCTATAGTTCCAGGGGTACCCAGGGCACAAATAAGCACTCACCCCAAATCCCCCCTAACTGGCCTTCAGGCTGGGCCCCCTTAGCTCATAACAAGGTTACAGATATATAGAAACATTGGGGTAACAGTCACCCTGCTATAGTTCCAGGGGTACCCAGGGCACAAATAAGCACTCACCCCAAATCTCCCCCTAACTGGCCTTTAGGCTGGGCCCCCTTAGCTCATAACAAGGTTACAGATATATAGAAACATTGGGGTCACCCTGCTATAGTTCCAGGGGTACCCATGAATATCTGTCCTATATAACAAATATATATTTGTTTTCCTACATTTCAGAAATCAATAAGGGCAAAGAGGAGAGAAAATATAGGTGAGAGACAGAGAAAGAATATAAATAAAGAATAAATAGAAGAGAAAGAAAGGAAGATTAAGAGATGTTGAGCTTAATGATAGATAGATGATAGATAATAACTAGATATAGGTAGATAGATAGATAGATAGATTAATTGATTGATAGATAAAATAGATATATAGATAGATAGATAGCTAGATAGATGATAGATAGATAGATGATAGATAGATGATAGATAGATAGATAGATAGATAGATAGATAGATAGATAGATAGATAGATAGATAGATAGATAGATAGATATATAGAAGATAGATAGATAGATAGATAGATAGATGATTGATAGATAGATAGATAGATGATAGATAGATAGATAGATAGATAGATAGATGATAGATAGATAGATGATAGATAGATAGATAGATGATAGATAGATAGATAGATAGATAGATATATATATAGATAGATGATAATTAGATAGATAGATAGATGATAGATAGATAGATAGATAGATAGATAGATAGATAGAATGATAGATAGATAGATAAATAGATGATAGATAGATGATATATAGATAGACAGATAGATAGAGTGAGAGAGAGATGACAGATACATTTCTTTAGCATGAATTCGTCTGTAGAACAAACACACAATATTTCTTTGTGTGATATAGAAACGCCACACTATTCCCAACCATGCGATTTTATTTCACGACACTTTAATGCACTTGAGTATTTTAATAGACGTTCTCGCTCTTGGTTTTTATTAACGCGCTGGCATTAAAGACGCACGCCTTAAAGCGCTCTCTCCCAGGCACAACCTATCATAACAAAGGCTTTGATGCGTGTCCCCTTTAAGACGCTGAAAAATTAAATGTTCCCGTATGTGAATTTTATTCCGTACAGCACATTTGCTTTATGGCTACAATTAAGTTAGATGTACCGATAACAATGTCTGCTTCCCATTCTAAATCGCGCATTTCAGACGCTGCGAATTCTTTTATTATCAAATCCACATGCTTTTAATTGCAATTATGGTCTCTTATGAGTCTTCTGGGAGGGCATGATTGCAATTAAAAATGTAATTTAAATGTTAATTAATTACATTCATTTTCTAAACTGGGAAAATTCATTTATTATTTTCATCTGTTATGCGCCTATTCCGAACGCATTACCTACTAAATGTTCCCCCCCCCTCTCTAAATGAAGTGTTATGTTTATGAAACAGGGAGCTTAATACCCTTTAACATTTCGTTAAGACGTTTACACAAATTATTGCCTTACAATTAATTGCTGGAAGCCGAGCGTGCCGGCGCGGGCAAGGTGGGTAGGAAGCCGGGGCGTTTCCTGTTGGTAATTGCACTCGGGGGTTTGTCAGCCACTTTTTGCTGTAACCTTTGCCCCTCGGTGCTGCTACCCGGGGGTTAATATGGGGCTGGAAGGCTTTGGCAGTAGAAGGAGAAATACCTTATTGCAATAGGGAAACCTGCCCAACGTATGGACCGCTGTGTATTATTATTATTAACATTTATTTATAAAGCGTCAACATATTCCGCAGCGCTGTACAATAAGGTGATTTGGGCCCTGCCCAAAAGAGCTTACACTCTACAAGGAGAAAGGGTTGAAGTATCTGCCCTAATGATGTGTTCAGTTACCTGCCTAACCTGGGACACCGATACTTACTGCATTTATATATAGCGGGGGCTTGTCACCTGGAGGGTCCATAGTGATCTGTGTGACATCTGTGTGTGGGTGTGGCCACCTAGCCAGAACAGCTAGCTTGTACCAGCAATGAAGGGGATATCGTTAAAGGGTCACTATAGTATTTAAATTATCTGACATATTGTGCTTAGTACAGGGGACTCCCTATGCTGCCATAGTTTTATGGTATCTCTCTGTACAGGCTATGAGCAAACTTAGGGGGCTGTTCCTGCTGAATTGTGCTTAGTACAGGGGAATCCCTATGCTGCCATAGTTTTATGGTATCTCTCTGTACAGGCTATGAGCAAACTTAGGGGGCTGTTCCTGCTGAATTGTGCTTAGTACAGGGGAATCCCTATGCTGCCATAGTTTTATGGTATCTCTCTGTACAGGCTATGAGCAAACTTAGGGGGCTGTTCCCGCTGAATTGTGCTTAGTACAGGGGAATCCCTATGCTGCCATAGTTTTATGGTATCTCTCTGTACGGGCTATGAGCAAACTTAGGGGGCTGTTCCTGCTGAATTGTGCTTAGTACAGGGGAATAACTATGCTGCCATAGTTTTATGGTATCTCTCTGTACAGGCTATGAGCAAACTTAGGGGGCTGTTCCTGCTGAATTGTGCTTAGTACAGGGGAATCCCTATGCTGCTGCCATAGTTTTATGGTATCTCTCTGTACAGGCTATGAGCAAACTTAGGGGGCTGTTCCTGCTGAATTGTGCTTAGTACAGGGGAATAACTATGCTGCCATAGTTTTATGGTATCTATCTGTACAGGCTATGAGCAAACTTAGGGGGCTGTTCCTGCTGAATTGTGCTTAGTACAGGGGAATAACTATGCTGCCATAGTTTTATGGTATCTATCTGTACAGGCTATGAGCAAACTTAGGGGGCTGTTCCTGCTGAATTGTGCTTAGTACAGGAAAATACCTGTGCTGGCACAACATAAACATATTTTTCTGGAAAAAAACTGTGTACATGTTCACGAGTGTGGATTTCATCCTGTGGATTTACACTAAGTAATTCACAGGTTACAGAATCCCTCAGTGACTTCTCATATTCTTTTTACAGTAGGGGGTACATTTTCTTTTATAACACATGAGTAATACTCAGAGTTCCCTGTATAACTCAGCCTGCAGCCTTGTGCCTTTATATGGTCACAGAACCCCTCAGTGACTTCTAATATCCTTATCATTTACAGTAGGGGGTACATTATCCCTTATAATACATGAGTGATACTCAGAGTTCCCTGTATAACTCAGCCTGCAGCCTTGTGCCTTTATATGGTCACAGAACCCCTCAGTGACTTCTAATATCCTTATCATTTACAGTATAATTTAAATGATTGTTGTTACTTGCCCAGAAATAAAGAAGTCTGTTATGTGTAGTAAATGGAACAGCGCCATCTGCTTGTTGAAAATAAAATAGCAGCACATATGGTCCCTGTGTATGTGCACATTCACCTTATGTATTTCATAAATAGAACCAAATAATGAAAGTATAATAGCGACGGCGCAGGGATCGGCCTCGGATATGGCTAAACTAGGAATCAGAATGCCTATAAAACATCCAGCTGCCCCCATAGATTTCCCCTGTTAGACAATAAGGTTAATCCTTTGTTTAAACTCAGATGTCCAAGCATTCCTGACACCTCATCTAACATCCCCCATAATAGTACCTGGCATATCGGAATATATAGTATTCCAGGTCATAATGTAAGTGTTTCAGTCTGGATGGCTTAATCGAGCGGAAACGTGGCTTTATATCACACAAATTCCATTCCTCTCGACCTCCTGGAAAAATAAACGGCGTCACTGTAATTTGCTATTAACCTTTTCATTACGGGATTGAGGTAACCAGGGGTTCTACAGTCATGTCCTGATGGTGAACTGCGTTGCTATAACTAGTACTGTGCCAGGGTGGGGCGCTGTGTGTGGCGCAGATCTGGGTAGTGCCCCACGTGTGTGCCAGGGTTGCCAGGTCTGAGTTTCCAAACCAGCAAAAGTCAGTCCCGGCCCAATACTAGCCCAATGCCACTTCAAAAGTAGCCCAAAAATAGCACAATATCCACTGCGAGAAAAAACCCTAAAAAAGAAGGCATATGTTGGGAGGTATGCCCCAGTAAAAATAGATTTAGAATATTGCATTACCCCAGACATGATATAAATATGGATCTGTTTAACTACAACTCTCAGAAACCATAAGAGACCCTGAGAGTTATAACTTAAGGATCAACTGCAGAGAGTACCAAATGGCAGCCCCCTATAAAGGAATAGATATAGATATACAATATCATATCTGGATATAGCAGGGTGTAATGCAAACAGGTTAGAACTGAGAGGTTAGAACAGCAGCAAAGCAGAGTAAAAAAAGAGACCTTCTTTCTACACCAGAAATGCTGGGTAATGTAGTTTTGCATTAACCTTGGCTGCAGGCTTATATTTAAATACAAACTACATTACCCAACATGCACTGGGACAGGCATGTCAGGTACACTAGGGAAAAAAAAAAATTGGCTAGTACTAGTACAAGTACCTTGGAAACCAGCCTGCGTTTTAAATTAGTAGCCCGATTTGGTGGAAAACTCGCCAACCTGGCAATCCTGGTGTGTGCACTCCTGCACCAATCACCTAGGGCACCCACCTGACCTGGCACTGGCACCCTCTGTATAATATAATAGTGCAACTGTCCTGATTTTGTGTTGGGAGGTATACATTATTATAGTCCTAGATTCTTATCCAAAGTCCCTCATTTCTCTTTGATCTCCTTAATTAGATAAGTAGCTTTTGGCAAAGAGCCCAGAATGCTCAACCCCTGCACTTAGATACAGCTGTAACTAATAAGATAAACAAGTCTCTTGGGGAAACTTGCATCTTAAAAAGAAATTTCACTTTCATTAGCAAAACTGTAATAACACATAAAACAAGACCCCCAAACCCAGAAATGTGTTCAAACTTGATATAACCTGCCAAATTTTGTAAAATGGGAGTGGTATTTAGGGGGTGTGGCCACAAAAGTGGCTGTGGTCACAATTTTTTGTTTTCTTTTTGACCTTCTTTGCATTTTTCCATTGTTTGGAGGTATGATAGTGTTATCCCCTCTACTTCTACTATTGTATGAGCTTCCATAATAACGCAGTGAAAAGGTTTCGACTCTTTAGAATAGGGGGGCATTACAGATTGTGACCTCCCATTGCAAAACAGAAGTCAAATCACTTTCGACCCAACGTTTTGAGCTGAGAAAAGGTAAATCTGTATAGAAAATATTCACCATTTATAGGGCTGCATAAAGAGCTGATTATCCTTTCACTGCTGGACAGTCAGCTCTTTATGCAGCCCTATAAAGTCTATTATCACTGGATACACAGGGCTGCTGCTGGCCAAATGGGTGCCCTAAGCAGAAATTTACTTTTGTGCCCCCTCCCCCAAATATTACGGAAGTAAAAATAAAATAACACACAGTGCCCCCAATTGCCCCCATAGACAATGCCCCCATAGTAAGTGCCCCCAATAGCCCCCATAGACAATGTCCCCATAGTAAGTGCCCCCATTAGCCCCCATAGATTGATTGAACTATCCGGGACAGCAGGATGCGCTATAAAAACCAGCGGGACAGTGTTGGGGGGTATGTTATAATATATAAAAATGTTTTTTTTTTGGAGCAGCTGGGATTGTGCCCCCCTGGGAGTTGGTGCCCTATGCAGACTGAGTACTCTGCTTATAGGGAGCGGCGGCCCTGTGGATACATTAGGGCTGTGGGCCACAAGTTGTGATTCCCCTACCCTTCCTGACTTGCCCGGGCCCCACTGTAGCCATGTACATTGCATGATTGATGTTCATATAAACCATAATGCAGCTGCAACTTTCATTAAACATATACCCGGCAGTGCTGAGTATCAGATCACCACTAAATGATCCCAGTTACTCTCTTCCCCTTCTGCCGGTACAGTCCAGATGGCTCCGAGCCGCGTCGGTTGCCCCAGGCAGTGGGGAAGCCGCGCTTCCATTTGTCACTGGGACTATTATTGGGTGTTATCGCTTCCGAGCGCCTCTAACAGCACCGAGGTTGGGAGTTTCAAGCAAACGCCTTGTCTTGAGGTTTGATAAACGACTTGATGCTGTTTTGTTTCCCCTCGCAGTGAGCAATTGGCTGCAATTTGCTTTACCTTATATCCAAGAATAACACTCTGGCGCTTTCTGCGAGGGAACAGTATCATTTTGTCATGTCGTTCCCAGCGAGCTGGGTGGTCTTGCACAAGACGCAGAAAGGGATGAACACCCAACAGGATATTAACGCTTTCACCATCGGTAGAGAGATCTACCTACAGGCACCCAAGCCCTATTCCTTGTGTAATATCGCATTTTTATTGTGCACTATTGCCCTTATTTAGGCCTATTGCCTTGGGGGTGTTGTAAAAACACAAGATCTATATAGAGGATGCTTTATAGGGGTTCAGAACAACACCCCGCCAAATAGAATACAGGTATGGGATCCCTTATCCGGAAACCCGTTATCCAGAAAGCTTCGAATCACGGAATGCCCATCTCCCATAGACTCCATTTTAATCAAATAATTCAGAATTTTAAAACTGATTTCCTTTTTTCCTGTAGTAATGAAACAGTACCTTGTAATTGATCCCAACTAAGATATAAATAATCTTTATTGGATGCAAAACAATCCCATAGGGTTTAATTAATGTTTTATTGATTCTTTAGTAGACTTAAGGTATGTAGATCCAAATTACAGAAAGACCCCTTATCCGGAATATCCTTGGTCCCGAGCATTCTGGATAATGGGTCCTATACCTGTACCACCAGGGCAAGTTCTCCTTCATCTAGTTAAAGCTAGCCATACATTGGCCAACATTAGATATCAACTTGACCACTCCAGACTGAGCCAGCAGCTCTCTAGGGTGGCAACCCTAACAGGGCCCAATAACTGCCTCCTTCGCCCTTATCTGCAGATAGGTCTCTTTGACAGGTATAATAAATCCCTTTCCGGAGAGCACTTCATAGTGTCATCGATGCCCATATTATGGTGCCAAATGATGGTTCAGCCCAATTTTGACTACTGTCTGGGAGGACTAATTAGGTGGGTGCTCATTCTAAAAGCACTTTATTTAGCAGTACTAGGTGCAGAGCACCTGTCCCATACCACCTGACATAGGGCAGCCTGTCTATGTGCCACCCTCAAGAATAAAGTGCTACTGTAAGCAGGCGGCACTGTATTCATAGTGGGAACCCAGGTGCAGAAACCAAAAGATGCACAGGGAAAAAAGTGTGAAAAACATGGTGGATTGAACCTGATTTTTTTGCTCCCTGCCCATCACTTAGTAAATGAAAAGCAAAAAGTTTCAGTGGTCCTGTTCCCATTGCTCTTTTTTTGTGGCATTCCTACAAAGGCTGCATGCTAGGGTTAAAGTCCCTAGCAACCATAAGCCAGTTTGAATTCCAAATCAGAGTGTTGCTTCTTGCAGGAAGAAGAAGCCCGGGGTACCAGGTAAGTGATCTTAATCACTGGGTGGGGGGGGGAGTGCCTAACATTTGGCACCCCCCAGTCATTCCAACTTTCCTTCTTTAAATGTAGAAGAGAGGAAGAAGCTTTGTATACAGCAATATTATTCATAATTGTGGGAGATGATTTAAAGAAGAGAAGCCTCCATGTTCCAATGAGAAAAAGCGAAGCAGGCAGGATGCACGTTAAGCCATGGTGCTCAGTCGCTTTTTTATGAAATGTGATCAGTTCGGGGGGGAACCTTTCACAAGTGCACGACCCGCATGTCATGTTCCTCTGCACCTTTCCCTGCACTCCCTAGTGAACAAGTCGCTGCTTAAAATGTGCTGTACGCATAATGGGTTTAGCAGGCAGCGTGCCATATCTGTGGCCTGCTTCTTGTAAGTATTAGTGTGCTGAGCAGTGCCACTTAATCTGGCATCACATTCAGCCTGTCAAAACGAATCATATGCTCTCTTCTCTCCGGCATTCAGCGGCCCGAGCAGCAACGCACAGTGTATCTGGAATAGATACAGCCCCACTTCTCTGTGCCAAACCTATATATGTGCCCTGCAGTCCATAGGAAATGGTACAGGGGAATGCCACTCCCCAAAGTCTCTCTGTACAGGTTATGAGCAAACTTTGGGGGCTGTTCCTGCTGAATTGTGCTTAGTACAGGGGAATCCCTATGCTGCCATAGTTTTATGGTATCTCTCTGTACAGGCTATGAGCAAACTTTGGGGGCTGTTCCTGCTGAATTGTGCTTAGTACAGGGGAATCCCTATGCTGCCATAGTTTTATGGTATCTCTCTGTACAGGCTATGAGCAAACTTAGGGGGCTGTTCCTGCTGAATTGTGCTTAGTACAGGGGAATCCCTATGCTGCCATAGTTTTATGGTATCTCTCTGTACAGGCTATGAGCAAACTTAGGGGGCTGTTCCTGCTGAATTGTGCTTAGTACAAGGGAATCCCTATGCTGCCATAGTTTTATGGTATCTCTCTGTACAGGCGATGAGCAAACTTATGGGGCTGTTCCTGCTGAATTGTGCTTAGTACAGGGGAATCCCTATGCTGCCATAGTTTTATGGTATCTCTCTGTACAGGCTATGAGCAAACTTAGGGGGCTGTTCCTGCTGAATTGTGCTTAGTACAGGGGAATCCCTATGCTGCCATAGTTTTATGGTATCTCTCTGTACAGGCTATGAGCAAACTTTAGGGGCTGTTCCTGCTGAATTGTGCTTAGTACAGGGGAATATCTATGACATTTTGAAAACATTTCTTAAAATGACTGGAAAGGAAATAACCCTCAGTTTTACTCTGGGTTTCTACTCTGCTGCCCTTAGTTTCAATGTGAGGAAAACCCGTGCATGTAGGCGCATTAGGCTTCCCGCACAGCGCGTTTCGTCCACTGGGAAGAAATATAAGTAATCTGTTCCCGTATATTTTTTCTTTATACAAATCTGTTTTTTCCCCCCTTAGGCGAAAATTGTTTTCCCTTAACTATAATTTCCTTTTCTGAATATCTGCGCAGAAACTAAACAAAAATAAAGCCTGTGTTTCATTAACCAGGAACTGAACCTGAGATGCTTTCTGTAGGCAAATAGAACTTTGCAGTCACCACTTCTCTGAGAATATAGAATAAGCGATACCCTTGTACTGTAGGGAAACAATATGGCACCTCCCTCCCATATGTATAAATACAAATATACAGAGAAGGAATGTTCTGGGCACACAATAAGCTATACCCTCATACTGTACTGTCTAAGGGAAACAATATGGCACCTCCCTCCCATATGTATAAATACAAATATACAGAGAAGGAATGTTCTGGGCACACAATAAGCTATACCCTCATACTGTACTGTCTAAGGGAAACAATATGGCACCTCCCTCCCATATGTATAAATACAAATATACAGAGAAGGAATGTTCTGGGCACACAAAAAGCTGTACCCTGATACTGTACTGTCTAAGGGAAACACTATGGCACCTCCCTCCCATATGTATAAATACAAATATACAGAGAAGGAATGTTCTGGGCACACAATAAGCTATACCCTCATACTGTACTGTCTAAGGGAAACAATATGGCACCTCCCTCCCATATGTATAAATACAAATATACAGAGAAGGAATGTTCTGGGCACACAATAAGCTGTACCCCTATACTGTACTGTCTAAGGGAAACAATATGGCACCTCCCTCCCATATGTATAAATACAAATATACAGAGAAGGAATGTTCTGGACACACAATAAGCTATACCCTCATACTGTACTGTCTAATGCAAATAATTCCTGGGTGAAACAAAGTGTGGAAGGGCAATATTGTACAGAATTGTCTCCGGGGCCCCTCCTTGTCACCTCTAGCCACTAATGCTTTTCATCTTAAACCTGTTTCTTAATCCCACGGTTTGTGCCCATTCTTATGCTGCAACCCTGCACGTGGCATTGCCTTATGACCTTGTTACTTTTCATTTTTCTCATTCTCTTGTGAAAGATCTAGGACTTCATTCCCAATGGGCTCCATCAAGTCCCAGGGCCCCAGTGCTGTTGTATCTCCGTCACACACTTTACTTATCCTGCTAGATATTCAGCATGATTTTGTAACTGAGTAAAGATGAATACAATTATTTTGAATGGGATGTTTTAATAATTACCGTGGGAGGAGATTAAAAGCTTTGCTTGTTTGCCATGCAGGTGCGGGAAGCTATTTAACCCCTTCTGGTGCTCAGCCAACAAGTAAATACTGATTGGTTGCTAGGCAGACTTTGAAAGTGATAATGAATATATATGAATTCTCTGAATTTCAAATAAAGAATTCCCACACAGGCAATCTTTTTGAGATGTAGGACATATGACCTCCTATCAGGAGCTGGGACCAAAAGTGAGCTTAAATAAAATGTATTTTTATGCCTGGGATGGCTGCAATTCACTGAGATCCAACCTATTTCCATCCAAATCTTTTTGAATTTGTTGTTCCAATGAGAAATGTTGTGTCTTGTTCCAAATGATGGATGAAGTTGTTCTCCAACAGAACCTTTCAAAATGTCAATTTTCCAAATTACATTTTCTAAATGACTCTCTTACTCTAAAGGATAGGCTTGTAATTCTTGCTGTGCACAAAATAGGAATTCGATTTTCAAATTTCAGGCAAAATATAGCGTAAAAGGCATGAATCTAAAGATAACAATATCTATGGGTATAAAAAGCAGTGCCTTCAGCCCAGTCCTATAATCTCTAAATTATGTTAATCTTTTCTTGTTTTCAATAAAAGAAACATAAAATCCTATATATTAGGTACCTATCTAGTGCTACCAACCCCTATTTCTGTAGGGAAATGAGAGCAGAGCAGGCAGTAACCCTTCCAACACTTTCCCCTGTCTCTGCCCCTATATATTAGGTACCTATCTAGTGCTACCAACCCCTATTTCTGTAGGGAAATCAGAGCAGAGCAGGCAGTAACCCTTCCAACACTTTCCCCTGTCTCTGTCCCTATATATTAGGTACCTATCTAGTGCTACCAACCCCTATTTCTGTAGGGAAATGAGAGCAGAGCAGGCAGTAACCCTTCCAACATTTTCCCCTGGCTCTGTCCCACTGGGGGGGTGAATTTTAGTTGTAACTTATAATTATTGGCCAGCATGTCGGTCTGAGTTCTGTTAATTCTCTTTTGTGAAGTTTTTAATAAAACCACATAAAAACCCTATATATTAGGTACCTATCTAGTGCTACCAACCCCTATTTCTGTAGGGAAATGAGAGCAGAGCAGGCAGTAACCCTTCCAACACTTTCCCCTGTCTCTGCCCCTATATATTAGGTACCTATCTAGTGCTACCAACCCCTATTTCTGTAGGGAAATGACAGCAGAGCAGGCAGTAACCCTTCCAACACTTTCCCCTGTCTCTGCCCCTATATATTAGGTACCTATCTAGTACTACCAACCCCTATTTCTGTAGGGAAATGAGAGCAGAGCAAGCAGTAACCCTTATCTCTACTATTAGCATCATTCCAAACCAGGAGAAAATGGAAACTTATCTTTTTAAGATTTACTTTACCTTTAAATTGACTGAGAAGATGGATTTTCTAGTGCAGTGGCACAGAGCCCCTTTGGCAGTGATGGGGTTAAAGTTACTTGGCTAATGATCATTTTATGAGAGCAACTAGACATTAAAAAAGGGAAAGAAATCCTCATGGATCTCCCTCTCTCTCAGACTCTCCCCTTTTTTAATTAAGGTTCTGTATTGTAAGTTGTCAATGCCCATTATTGGGAGAATGGATGTCAATGCCAGAGCTTAGGCTGCCTCTCCTTTATCTTTGTCAATGGTTCAAAGACATGATTTATGGTTCTTCTCTGACTTTAGGGATCATCCATCAAACAGTCGTTTCACAATGGGGCTCCAGGTTGTAAATCATGCGGAAGTCCTGTCACTCACTGATGTTAACCCCTTTCCTGCCAGATTTCTGTTCCTCGGCACCAGAACCGGTCAATTTGATCTCTCTGTCTCTCTATTACTTTCATTTGGATTTTTGCGGCGCTGAATGGAAAGAAAAGAGGGGCCGGTGGAGTCGGAACTTTAGATCTGCTTTAGCCTTAATTAAACGCATGAAATAAAGGGAAAGTGTCAATATCTTTTAAAAAAAAAATATGTAACAGACGACTTCCTTGCTGCTCCCCCAAGCCCTTGTTTTCTGCCTTGTTTTCTCCCCAGCCACACCTTGAGCCTCCCAACTTGGGGATAATAGGGTTGCCAATAGGGATTTGTGGGCCAAAAATGTATCAACAACCCTAACCCACCTTCACCCAACCCAGGCTGCCATTATGTACATACCTGTGCCCAACCCGCTTATCCCTGAGGCAGGCACAAGGGTATAAAATAAAGCCACTGGGACTTTAAGCACCAATACACAGTGCAGCTGACTTTGGGGCACCTCTGCTTTCAATGGGCAGCATAATGGGATGGGCCTACAGGGTCAGACGCACAGGATTCTGGGAGAGAAAATGCAGTCAGTTTCTCTATTGAGGAGAAATGTGTCATTTATACCTTTATAACAAATTGTGTTTATTTTTATAGACAGTAATGCGCGGGCGCTTTTCTAATCCTGTGCCCAGAACATTCCTTCTCTGTATATTTGTATTTGTATGGCAGTCACTGGGGAGTTACGGTTTTCTTATTATACTGAATTTGCCCGATTATATGAGTAATATTAAATAAGTGATGCCACAACAGGAAGGAAGCTGGAGGAAGCTGCTTCTTAACGTCTACTAAGTCTACTACTTTAGGATTCTGGGTGGATCATGGGCAGAGTTCTTGCATACTTGGGGCAGATTATGGGTATGACTGTGCTTTATGGGGCTTTCTATTTTTCATTTGGACTCTATTTTACTTGTTGGCAGTCAGGAAGAATAATTTGGGGGGGGTCCTTCTATGTTAGTAGTATGGGGCCCCATGAATGCTGACTGTGGCCCTGCTGTGTGCTATCATTCTATGCCCTTCATTATTCATTGAAATGAAACACCTTTTCTGCTGTGTTGGGATTAATGATATTCGGACTTTGCCGACCAATTGTCCCCTGCAGCAGGCTGTGGGTAGGCGGCAGGCAATGTAACTGCCAGCCCTTTCCCCAACCTTCCCTGGCTTTCCAAGCCCACTACTGACATCAAATATTAATTGTGGCTGTTATATACAGTATATATGCTCAAACCCATCCTACCCCCTTGTGAGAGATTGATTCAGGCGCTATTATATGAATTTACAAGCTGGGTAGGACATACAGTAGGTTGGTTTAAGGGAGGGGTTAGGTCTTTGACTTATGCATCACTAATTGGGATATAACAATAGAAGAGACCATTGATTCCTCTAAGAACTGTGATTAATAGTTTGCACTAGCCAATGGAAAAAATCTATCCTTTTAGTTACCTGTGTGCCTGTTAGAACTGGTAAATCCAAACTCTAAGTAACATGCTGGTACAATACGGGACCCATTATCCAGAATGCTCAGGATCTGGGGTTTTCCAGATAAGGGATCTTTCTGTAATCTGGATCTCCATACCTTAAGTCTACTAAAAGATTATTCAAACATGAAATAAACCTAATAGGATTGTTTTGCCCCCAATAAGGGGTAATTATATCTTAGTTGGGATCAAGTACAGGTACTGTTTTATTATTACAGAGAAAAGGGAATCATTTAACCATTAAATAAACCCAATAGGGCTGTTCTGCCCCCAATAAGGGGTAATTATATCTTAGTTGGGATCAAGTACAGGTACTGTTTTATTATTACAGAGAAAAGGGAATCATTTAACCATTAAATAAACCCAATAGGGCTGTTCTGCCCCCAATAAGGGGTAATTATATCTTAGTTGGGATCAAGTACAGGTACTGTTTTATTATTACAGAGAAAAGGGAATCATTTAACCATTAAATAAACCCAATAGGGCTGTTCTGCCCCCAATAAGGGGTAATTATATCTTAGTTGGGATCAAGTACAGGTACTGTTTTATTATTACAGAGAAAAGGGAATCATTTAACCATTAAATAAACCCAATAGGGCTGTTCTGCCCCCAATAAGGGGTAATTATATCTTAGTTGGGATCAAGTACAGGTACTGTTTTATTATTACAGAGAAACAGGAAATCATTTTTAAAAATTAGAATGATTCGCTTATAATGGAGTCTATGGGAGATGGCCTTCCCGTAATTCGGAACTTTCTGGATAACGGGTTTCTGGATAACGGATCCCATACCTGTACTATATGAATAAATTGATGAAGATACAGAGACCTATGAGTGGCTGTGCACTGGTTGGAATTCTATCCCTGGGATTGGATAAAGCTTCTATAGACATGGAGCATTCTTGAAACTGGGGGAGACATTGTGGCTCATTCACACATTATTATTTTAACCCCAAGAAAGTGGCGAGACAAAGGCGCTTGTTTTATGAAAAGACGCTATAATCTGTTCTGCATTAACTAAGATGCTTTTCAGCAAGTTTTTTTTTTTTTTTAAACATATAAAAAGGATTAAAAGCTTTTTCCCTTTTTTTTTGCATTTTTTAACAATGGTTCTAATGTACGGCAACAACAAAAGCACTAATGGCTGCTCCTCCGGTACAAAGGAAATCCAGAGCGATGGGGCGAGTTGCATCCGTCTGCAACGCAAACTCTCAAGTCCGAATATTATCTCGTTCGAGTGTATTTGGTAATGCGGGTAAACAATACGCGGCCATTTGTTCTGCGCCCAACAGCATTCCAAATATTTAATTACGCAGTTTCTTTTCTTCTTATCGGCTACGGGGTTCAGTGAATTCTTTTCTACTGAATCAGCATATCCATTTAATGTGCGCAAGGTAATTGTTCCCATTTTAACACTTAGGGGCTGAAAAGCACAAGAACACAGGTTCTGCTTACTAAAAAAACAGAAGGTAAAGGGCAAGTAAAGCCTTAGGTAAGCAAAGGTAATTTTCTTAAATAGTAGTGAGCCATGCTTCATAACTTACAGAACTCTCAATCCACTGAGATGGGTTGGTCAACCTATGTATCACTTTAGGGACACATTGTCAGATTCATTATCAAGTTAAGATTAATCTTTTAATCAGGGAAACTAGGATGTTATTTGTGCAAAAAAAAAAATTGTAACACTGAGCCAGTCCATTTCAAAATACAAATATCAAAAGAAAATGTTGCAAGGAAAGTTGCCTTTGTTATAATTTATTCAGTAATTTCATAGCTGATTGCTTCTCATAACAGATCTCAGTGGTTTGTTCTTCTGAAAGATGATTTGTGGCACTGTATTGCCTCAGTCTGCCCAACTGGACAAAGGCAAGATGGAGACAATAGGGCAAGGCGGAGAGAGTAGGGCATGATGGAGTCAGCAGGTCAAAATGGAGGTAATAGGACAAGATGGAGATGGTAGGGAAAGATAAAGACAGTAGGGCAAGATGGAGACAATAAGGCAAGATGGAGACAGTAGGGCAAAGAGACAGTAGGGCAAGATGGACAAGATTGAGACAGTAGGGCAAATGTTGACTAGGACAAAAAGAAGACAGTAAGACACAATGGAAACAGTAGGGCATGATGGAGACAGTAGGGCATGATAAAGACAGAAGGGCAAGATGGACAAGATTAAGAAAGTAGCGCAAATGTTGACTAGGACAAAATGAAAATAGTAGGGAAAATGTTGACTAGGACAAGAAGGAGACAGTAAGACACAATGAAGACAGTAGGGCATGATGGAGACAGTAGGGCATGATGGAGGCAGTAGGGAAAGATTGACAAGATTAAGACAGAGGAGCAAATGTTGATTAGGACACGATGGAAATAGTAGGGCAAATGTTGACAAGGACAAGAAGGAGACAGCAGGACACAATGGAGATAGTAGGGCACTATGGAAACAGTAGGGCAAGATGGACAAGATTAAGACAATGGAGCAAATGTTGACTAGGACAAGATGGAAATAGTAGGGCAAATGTTGACTAGCACAAGAAGGAGAAAGTAGGACACAATGGAGACTAGGAGTAGGGCATGATGGAGATAGTAGGGCATGATGGAGACAGTAAGGCAAATGTTGACTAGGGAAGGTGCAGATATTAACACAAATGTTGACTAGTGCAACGTGGTGACAGTAGGAGAAGACAGAAACAACACATTGAGTTGAGGAGACTATGATAAGATGGTGACTACAGAGCAAAATGGCACCAGTGGGCGAGATTGACTAAGGTGGAAAAAGTAAGGCAGTACTTGTTTCTATTCATGTTCCCCAATATACAGCTCTTTATTTGCTGTTGAAGCACAACTATCATCCATCAGGCGCTAAAGGTTTTCAGGGGATTCTGGGAGTTGCAGTCCAACAAGAGCTTGAAGGGGTTGCCATTGCCAGTGTGCAACATTCGCATACATTTTGTAGCTGCAAATTGCTGGGTTTGTCGTTTGTTTACTGGATGCGTATTTGCAATCAGCACAGGCGTCCGTACTAAAGTGCAGCGTTACTGATTTATTTACAATGTAAATTTAGATGGCAAATAAGGTGCTGTCAGCAGTTCCCGGGTAAATACTTCTGACAGACATTAATATACATGCGGAGAGGAGTTATAGGACATAAAACTGCATTTTGAATTGTATTTACAGGTTGGTGTTCGCTTGCAGGGGGCTTTGTGCGGAAGGGCATGTTAATGTTATTATAAATTCCCTGTGTGCGGCAGCAACATTGTCTGTATCGGGGATCTATTAATCCTTCTGGGCCTGAATTACTACTCTGCTTTGCTGATACAGCGGCAAAACCACACCGGTGTCATAACCCATAACAACCAGGTAGCACTCACCTTTTATTGGTCGACTGGGGTGGTTGAAGCCAACCATGAAACGTTAGACAAAGTGCCAACCCCCTCATCTGTTCAGTGCCCTTCCCTCTTCTCTTATGTCGTTATCATTTTATTTACTCGTGTCAGTTCCCTGGCATTGGGAAACCATAAAGCCATAAAGCCATAAAGCCTGCTGTATGTGCAGGGAGGTATAGCAGCTCTATGACCACCAGAAGTGTCCCTAGGCAAGAGTTAGACTGCAGTAAAATAACCCCCTTCCTTTCTTCTTCTCCTACGTAAATGGCCCCAGCTTCACCATCTCTATAATTAAAATCTATAATTCTCTTTATGACTTTTGTTTCCTTTCTCTGCACCATTTCTAGTTTTATAACCAGTGCTTTACAAAGCGACTTGACCACCCTTTCTGTTAATCTATAACCTTTATATACAGTAGGACCCTGTTGCAGACCCACATTGCTTGCTATATTCAGGTATTACCTGCTCCTTCTGGATTGAGGATTCGCCTATCTTTAACCCATTAATGGAAAAATAACCCAAAATGCATCATCTTACATTGTATCTTAACTGCGTTTAATTGGAATCCCTATACAAGAGAATAAATTTGGACTTTAGCTTGATTTCCAGTGCAAAAATATAAGTTGACATTGGGGCACGGGACCCTGCACGGGGGGGCAATTAGACAGTCATGTTGGCACTGTAACAGCATGAAGGTCACTGTTGAGCTGCTCTTTCTCTCCTTTTATTCACCTTGCCTGATCTGCAAGGCGCTCGCATTGGCGAGAGATTGATACGATACTCTGTGAGTAATTTGGATGAACTACAGCACTAACCCAGCAAAGTATTATAATTTCAAATGTGCCCGGAAAATAATTGAAATTCCAGTTTAGCTTCATCATCATGCAAAGCGCTGAGATGCATTTAACAGCTGACCGGCTCCTTGTGGATATTGCTCTACAAATGAGGTCATGTTTGTTTTTTTTTGTTTTTTTTTTAAAGAAATTATATTCCTATCAAACACATTTAGAGAGGGGGGGAAATAGGAGACATGTAGGGCAAACCTCATTGTCGCTTTTCATCTGTGTGCTGGTGATATGCTGCGTTTCTAAAAGGCACCACTGTGCTATTGACTGAGGTGCTCTATACAGAAGATATAGCTTATTGTGTGCCCAGAACATTCCTTCTCCTTATATTTGTATTTATACATATGGGAGGGAGGTGCCATAGTGTTTCCCTTAGACAGTACAGTATGAGGGTACAGCTTATTGTGTGCCCAGAACATTCCTTCTCCTTATATTTGTATTTATACATATGGGAGGGAGGTGCCATATTGTTTCCCTTAGACAGTACAGTATGAGGGTACAGCTTATTGTGTGCCCAGAACATTCCTTCTCTGTATATTTGTATTTATACATATGGGAGGGAGGTGCCATATTGTTTCCCTTAGACAGTACAGTATGAGGGTACAGCTTATTGTGTGCCCAGAACATTCCTTCTCTGTATATTTGTATTTATACATATGGGAGAGAGGTGCCATATTGTTTCCCTTAGACAGTACAGTATGAGGGTACAGCTTATTGTGTGCCCAGAACATTCCTTCTCCTTATATTTGTATTTATACATATGGGAGGGAGGTGCCATATTGTTTCCCTTAGACAGTACAGTATGAGGGTACAGCTTATTGTGTGCCCAGAACATTCCTTCTCTGTATATTTGTATTTATACATATGGGAGGGAGGTGCCATATTGTTTCCCTTAGACAGTACAGTATGAGGGTACAGCTTATTGTGTGCCCAGAACATTTCTTCTCTGTATATTTGTATTTATACATATGGGAGGGAGGTGCCATATTGTTTCCCTTAGACAGTACAGTATGAGGGTACAGCTTATTGTGTGCCCAGAACATTCCTTCTCTGTATATTTGTATTTATACATATGGGAGGGAGGTGCCATATTGTTTCCCTTAGACAGTACAGTATGAGGGTATAGCTTATTGTGTGCCCAGAACATTCCTTCTCTGTATATTTGTATTTATACTTTGTAGGGCCCCCATGCTATTTCCTTTTTGATTAGGAAGTAGTTTGTCTATGGAAAATAACCACTAGAGTTTTGCACACCAGGATGTTTAACCGCTAACCCCCAACACAATATGGGCTTCAAATAATATCTCAGAAACTACCAAACAGAGCAAAATTAATGCCAATTGCAAAAGCACTCAGAGGAGCACAATGAATATTTAGTTGAAGGGTTTAGATCCCCTGGAAAGAAATGTGTTTCTTTTCTGTATGACGGTGAATATTACAGTGAATATTACCAGTTTTATCCCCTACAAGGAGCCAAAAGTGCATTTTAGCGCCAGTCCATTTCGGGCCGCTGGCATTTGCAGGAATCTATAATAACTACCTGGTACTCACCGTTCCCTGTCATTACAACTTTGTCAGAGGAACAAAAACAAAAAAAATAATAATAATAAAAACCCCTTGTTCTCTATCATTTCATTCTTTCTGTTATTTGTTCTCTCTGTTCCGGGCACAGATAGGAAAGGTCGTATCATCTCCCTGCGAGATCTGTGTACGCGCGCATTGTAATTGTACACTTGTTCCTGACAGTCAATAATTCAGTCTAAGGCTCACAATGCAAGGGGCGCCCGCAAGTGCCATTTTTTATGCGGCACCAAAGAATAACAAGCCGTTCCAGTAAGGAAGGAAGAACTTTGTATTTTTTTCCCTTCATGGTTTGATTCTGTTCGATGATGGTAGAACAATAGAGCAACGAGGAGGCGTATTTCATTAATCACCAGCATCATTTGGAATGGATTCTGAGTAATGCTCACTAGCCCAGCCTACATGTGGATCTGATACGATACAGATTTCCCACTTCCACCCAATATAACCTGGTTAGAAGCAAAGCCTCTGCTCCTTTTACATGTGCAACATGGTACTACGATGAGGTCACACTAAATTCTTGGGAGATCTGTATTTTGCTCATGAGTGGTGGCTGCCATATTGTGTTGACTCAGAACAGGAGCTCTGGGCAGGCACCACAGCTCCATCTAGTGGTCGGAAGACTTGAAATAAATTAGTACTATATTGTCAAACACCAATTAATTTGTACGGGAAACTTATAATTATGCACTTACTATACACTGTAGGTGGAATATTGTGGCCTGAGTGGTGTGCCAGACAGACCTCACCCCTGAGATAACAGTCTAATCACATGTGGGTCTCTGCAGTGTGGCCTGATGGTTGATGGGATTAAAGGTCCCCATACACGGGCCGATTCTAGCTGCAGATATCAGTCCCTTAGACGAATTTGGCAGCTAATCGGCCCGTGTATGGGCAGCAACGACGGGCCTGCCCGACCGATATCTGGCTTGAAATCGGCCAGATCTCGATCGGGCAGGTTAAAAAATCTAGTCGGATCAGGGACTGCACCGGCTCGTTGATGCAGTCCCCAGACCGACTTTGCCTATACCCGTCGTTATAATTCGATCGTTTGACCCCAGGGCCAAATGATCGAATTAGCCTGGATTCTCCTGATATCACCCACCTGTAGGTGGGGGAAATCAAGAGAAGATCCACTCGCTTCGCGACATCGCATGGCACAATGGGACATATTTCCCAATAGCATGTATCAGTTGGAAGAGGAATGTCTGAACCTATAAGAGGTGCTGAAAATCCCACGTTCCTGGCTGAGGAGCCAATTATGGATATTAGTGGAAACATTAATAAATGTTTTTTTATCATCAAGCACCCCAATCCAAGACTGAAAACAGGCTACTTGAAAGGATTTGGGTCTTCTTTGCTGTCTAAAAAATACTGGTGGAGAATGCGCTTTATAGGCCTTGAGCCTTAGCTCCATTTATTTAGCCAAATGTTACAAATCTCTGAACACGACTCTGCTTTACACTTGCTTTGCCCAAACCATAATGAATAAAATTCATTCCACATACAAACCCCTTAATTATTGATGCTGCTGATCTCTGCTGTTTGTTATCTCCTAGCAGTCACAACCTTCATCAGTATAACCCAGCATTAAGTGACCAACCTAAAACCTAAGCATGTCATTGGACATTTTCTTTCCCAAACCTGCCGTTTTTATGCCGTTTCTGTCAAACCAAAAAGGCAATTTTTTATTCCCTCTCTTAGTGGCTGTTTATTGTAAATGTACAAAACCCTTGTGTGTGATTCCATTAGCTGCCCCACAGCGCTGCAATCTACTCTTTCCCCAAGGCTGTTGTGAAATATTGATGAAAGTGTTGAATTTGTGACTTTGGGTGATGTACAAAACGTTACTTTGATGGAAGACGAATTCCCTTTCTTTTCCTCGTTACTCAAACGACAACTTCATACGGTGTAAAACTAACTCTTCTTGCCTATTCTGTGCTTTGTTCCTCTAGTGGGAAATCTTACATGTAACCAGATAAATACCCGGTGTTGTGGCAGTAAATACAATATCCTTGCATGAAAAGTAAGCCTGGCGTGTATAGGCTTTAGGTTTCTTCCTAGACAAATGTCTACAAACATTGCAAATGTAATTACTACATTTTTGGGGGCATTTCAAAACCATATAGTAAGTATAAGTAATAACATAACATGCCTTAAACCTGTATTTATGGAGAGTCTACCAGATTAAAGTCTTCTCTCCCACAGTAACTGATCAGTCTCCTGCTGTCAGTAATTTGCCCCCAAAACCCAACTTACCCTCTCCATTGAAATACATAGCATCGTCACCCAAAGACCTCCAACATTGTTCAAAGCAGTTTACAGGGAGCACGGCAGAGGGATGGGCAGAATGGGCATAGGACTGGGGTTAAACAGGGACAGAGGCATGACAGGTGTGTGACAGGCTCACCCAGGACGCCCCTGGATCACTTCAGAGCCAGGTTGCCATCTCTGTAAATGACACCCAAACTGCCCTTTTGGGTGTGACTAGGGACCTTACGGGCAAAAAAAGACAGATCGATTAGTCGGTGTAACTTTTAAGAAAACCCCAATCGTGGCAACTAAACACAGTCGCAGTGACTAATCGTGGTGAATAACCCAGGCATAAAATATACAACTCTACCACAAATATACCACTACTGCGTCGTAAAAGTTGCCTAATCGAAACTAATCGCCCCGTCTGTCTTCGCCCTACATTGTTAGCTCACTGGGACAGGGACTGATGGGAATGTGATAGGGACCTTAGATTGTAAGCTCCACTGGGGCAGGGACTGATGGGAATGTGATAGGGACCTTAGATTGTAAGCTCCACTGGGGCAGGGACTGATGGGAATGTGATAGGGACCTTAGATTGTAAGCTCCACTGGGGCAGGGACTGATGGGAATGTGATAGGGACCTTAGATTGTAAGCTCACTGGGGCAGGGACTGATGGGAATGTGATAGAGATCTTAGATTGTAAGCTCCACTGGGGCAGGGACTGATGGGAATGTGATAGGGACCTTAGATTGTAAGCTCCACTGGGGCAGGGACTGATGGGAATGTGATAGGGACCTTAGATTGTAAGCTCCAGTGGGGCAGGGACTGATGGGAATGTGATAGAGATCTTAGATTGTAAGCTCCACTGGGGCAGGGACTGATGGGAATGTGATAGGGACCTTAGATTGTAAGCTCCACTGGGGCAGGGACTGATGGAAATGGGATAGGGACCTTAGATTGTAAGCTCACTGGGGCAGGGACTGATGGGAATGTGATAGGGACCTTAGATTGTAAGCTCCACTGGGGCAGGGACTGATGGGAATGTGATAGGGACCTTAGATTGTAAGCTCACTGGGGCAGGGGCTGATGGGAATGTGATAGGGACCTTAGATTGTAAGCTCACTGGGGCAGGGACTGATGGGAATGTGATAGGGACCTTAGATTGTAAGCTCACTGGGGCAGGGACTGATGGGAATGTGATAGGGACCTTAGATTGTAAGCTCCACTGGGACAGGGGCTGATGGGAATGTGATAGGGACCTTAGATTGTAAGCTCCACTGGGACAGGGGCTGATGGGAATGTGATAGGGACCTTAGATTGTAAGCTCACTGGGACAGGGGCTGATGGGAATGATGAATGATCTCTGTACAGCATACGTAATATATAGTGAAGTTGATACTTCTACCATGCAAGTATCCACTTCTGAATGAAGTTTTTGCTCTAAACCTTGTCATTTTTACTTATTGTTTTTAATTTGCTGAACCCAAGCTACAAATATTCAATCTAACAGGGACTTCTGTTAATTCCTTTGTTATTGAAGAAGTGATGTCACATTTCTATCTATCCATTCAACCTACTTTTGTCCTGTTTGATTAGAAATAAAGACTAAAAAGCGGGAAGACAAAGGACGTGTAATTGTTATTGGTAGTACTACGTAATGCAGACGGTCTCGCTGTCCTCAGGGTGAAATAAATGATTGCGACTCTATAAAAGTGTTCCAAGTATTAATAACTTCCAGCGGTATTCCCAGTATTAATAACCGGGCTTTCCTTGGAATCAGTTCCGATAGTTTAAGAGCTAAACATTCAGGTTTGCGGTTGTCAATCTATTTAATAGACACCGTTAGTCTTAATCCGTGCCAGCTGCTTGAGAAATGCTTTTGTAGACATATTTTTGGCTTATTAATTCGGCGCGCGACGTGCAGATGTTTAAAGGATTTACACTTTACATCGGGAATTTTGTGCCAAAAAAACGTCCAAACATCAGAAATTGTCCTTTGGGCTTTTTGCGAAAAACATTCCAATGTTATTCGGAAAATGTGCCTGCGAGGAAACGATCAGGACTTATCAAATCAGGTACAGGGATGGGATCCCTTATCTGGAAACCCGTTATCCAGAAAGCTCCAAATTACAGAAAGCCTATCTCCTATAGACTCCATTTTAATCAAATAATTCATAATTTTAAAACTGATTTCCTTTTCTCTGTAATAATAAAACAGAACCTGTACTTGATCCCAACTAAGATATAATTACCCCTTATTGGGGGCAGAACAGCCCTATTGGGTTTATTCAATGGTTAAATGATTCCCTTTTCTCTGTAATAATAAAACAGTACCTGTACTTGATCCCAACTAAGATATAATTACCCCTTATTGGGGCAGAACACTCCTATTGGGTTTATTCAATGGTTAAATGATTCCCTTTTCTCTGTAATAATAAAACAGTACCTGTACTTGATCCCAACTAAGATACAATTACCCCTTATTGGGGGCAGAACAGCCCTATTGGGTTTATTTCATGGTTAAATGATTCCCTTTTCTCTGTAATAATAAAACAGTACCTGTACTTGATCCCAACTAAGATATAATTACCCCTTATTGGGGCAGAACAGCCCTATTGGGTTTATTCAATGGTTAAATGATTCCCCTTTTCTCTGTAATAATAAAACAGTACCTGTACTTGATCCCAACTAAGATATAATTACCCCTTATTGGGGGCAGAACAGCCCTATTGGGTTTATTCAATGGTTAAATGATTCCCCTTTTCTCTGTAATAATAAAACAGTACCTGTACTTGATCCCAACTAAGATATAATTACCCCTTATTGGGGGCAGAACAGCCCTATTGGGTTTATTCAATGGTTAAATGATTCCCCTTTTCTCTGTAATAATAAAACAGTACCTGTACTTGATCCCAACTAAGATATAATTACCCCTTATTGGGGGCAGAACAGCCCTATTGGGTTTATTTAATGGTTAAATGATTCCCTTTTCTCTGTAATAATAAAACAGTACCTGTACTTGATCCCAACTAAGATATAATTACCCCTTATTGGGGGCAGAACAGTCCTATCGGGTTTATTTAATGTTTTATTGATTTTTTAGTAGACTTAAGGTATGGAGATCCAAATTACCGCATCGGCTCGTTGATGCGGTCCCCAAACCGACTTTGCCTGTACCCGTCGTTACAATTCAATCGAATTAGCCTGGATTCTCCCGATATCACCACCTGTAGGTGGGGGATATCAAGAGATGATCCGCTCGTTTGGCGACATCGCCAAGCGAGCGGATCTTAAGGTGTATGGGGACCTTAAGTATTGTATATAAGAATCAATGGCCCTATTGTCGTATTTGTTGTTCAACATTTTTCAAGCTACAAGAGGACTGACATTTGTTTTATTTTATTTATTTTGCAGGCTATTTTCAGGATGAAGAGGATTTAAAAGGTGATGAAATGAAGGATGATGAAGAAGAGGATGATGATAGTAATTCCATAGCTCAGCAGCAAGACAGCTCTTATTCACCTACTGATGAAGAGCAGGAGATAGGTGGGGAACTTAAGAGGAGTTTTGGCTACCAGAGTTCCCCAGGAAGTCATCTATGCAACCAAGATGGGGAAAGTGAGTCTGTGGTCAGTGATTCCAGCGATAAAGGTAGTGACATCAAAGGCCCATCTTCTAAAGATGCTCAGGATCCAAAAACCAGCCCTGCTCCAAAGCCTCAAGCAGAGGGGCACGATTGCATGAATAAAATGAAGACAGCCTATGCCAACATATTGTCAGATTCTTACTGGGAAAGGATAGGACTTAATGTCAAGGTGCCTCATTCAGAGAGGAAAGTTTGCGAAAGTCGCAACGGAGCGAGCAAAACTGACTTCGATTGGCACCAAGATGCACTATCCAAAAGTTTACAGCAAAACTTGCCTTCAAAGTCAGTGTCTAAGCCAAACCTTTTCAGTTCAGTCCAGTTGTACCGTCAAAATGCAAAGATGTACGGCACCGTCTTTACCGGAGCTAGTAGGTTCCGCTGCCGGCAGTGCAGCGCAGCTTACGACACCTTGGTGGAGTTAACGGTGCATATGAACGAAACGGGCCATTACCAAGATGACAACCGCAAGAAAGACAAATGCATATCAACCAGCTACTCCAAGTCAAGAAAAAGAGCTTTCCATGATATGGACAAGGAAGATGCTCAGAAAGTCTTAAAATGTATGTTTTGTGGTGACTCGTTTGACTCTCTCCAAGACTTAAGTGTCCACATGATAAAAACTAAACATTACCAAAAAGTGCCTTTAAAGGAACCCATACCAACACTTTCTTCAAAACTGGTATCCCCAGCAAGAAAACGTGTGTTTGAAGCCACAAGGCCGTGTTCACCAGATTCTACCACAGGTTCTTTTGGGGATCATGGCTCCTCACATAAAAATGGCAGCGTACAGCTATCCTCCAACAATCGCTATGGCTATCAGAATGGGGCCAGCTATACCTGGCAATTTGAAGCCTGCAAATCTCAAATTTTAAAGTGCATGGAATGTGGAAGCTCCCATGACACCTTGCAACAGCTTACGACACATATGATGGTTACTGGACATTTCTTAAAAGTAACTAACTCAGCTTCCAAGAAGGGAAAACAGCTAGTCTTAGACCCGCTTGCTGTAGAAAAAATGCAGTCGCTATCAGAATCGTCACCTAATGATAGCCCATCCAAGCCATTTACAAATTCACCGTCTGGCAGCTCAACGCCTGAGCTAAAGGCATGTAAAGAAAGTAGATCAGACAACTTAGAAGATGGAAACAAAGAAGAAAAATCAGAGACAAGCGAAGAACCTGAAGATGCAGTTGAAAAACCATTAGACCCTACTCTCAAATACCAGTATCTGAGAGAAGAAGATCTGGATGATGGTTCAAAAGAAGGTGGTGACATCTTAAAGTCTCTTGAAAACACTGTAACCTCAGCTATCAACAAGGCTCAAAATGGAACTCCAAGTTGGAGTGCCTACCCCAGCATCCATGCTGCCTATCAGATCACAGATGTCATAAAACCATCAGTTTCACTTGGCACTCAAGTAATGCAAATGAGAAATACATTCTCCAACAAATTTCGTCCCATTGCACCCAAGAGTAAATCTGTTTCACACGTTCCCAACACGCCACATGAACTACAGTCAACCCAAGTAAAGGAGGAATCAGAAGTCAAGGAGGATCAAAAAGAGACAACCGATGACTCTGAAACTATGTCAGTGGACAAAGATGAAGATTCTCCAGCAGTGCAAGTCTCTTGTGAGGCCACTAGGAGAGATTCAAGCTGCACCGAGGAGGAAAAGATAAAACAAAACTGCGAGAAAGAAAAAGCAAGAATCCAGGAATCAATGGAACCTTCACTGAGCAGCAACGACTGCTCTGCATTAAGAAGTTCTGCAAATTGTTCTCCAGATTTACCTTGTGTGAATCCACTTAGTGCTTTACAGTCTGTCTTAAACAACCATCTGGGAAAAGCCACTGAATCACTAAGGCCCCAGGCCTGTTCAAACACAATCAAAATATTTCCCAAATCCACTATGAACAAAAGCGAGAGACCAATTGCATGTCTAACTCCCCCACGGCCTGTACGCAGCTATTTATTTGATGCTAATGACCAACCCATAGATCTTACCAAAACAAAAAGCAAGAGATTAGAGTCAGCAAAAGCACAGTCTTGTACATCTCCACCTCAGAAGCATGCTTTGTCTGACATAGCGGACATGGTCAAAGTTCTACCCAAAGCCACCACCCCAAAGCATGCTGCTCCTGCAAGAATAGGTCCTGTAAAGATGGAGATGGACGCCAGATGTCTTGAGGATGTTTCATCTGAAGTGTCCACATTACATAAGAGGAAAGGCAGACAGTCCAACTGGAATCCTCAGCATCTACTCATCCTACAAGCTCAGTTTGCCTCAAGCCTTTTTCAGACTTCAGAAGGAAAGTATCTGCTGTCGGACCTTGGCCCTCAAGAACGCATGCAGATTTCAAAATTTACAGGACTTTCTATGACAACGATCAGCCACTGGTTGGCCAACGTGAAGTACCAACTTCGAAAGACAGGAGGGACTAAGTTTTTAAAAAACATGGACAAAGGGCATCCCATATTTTATTGCAGTGACTGTGCATCCCAGTTTAGAACACCATCTAGCTACATTAGCCACTTAGAAACCCACCTTGGGTTCCAAATGAAAGATATGAATAGGTTGGCCAATGAACAGAAAACTAAGGTAGAAAAGGAGATTTCAAGGGTAAATGCTCATCGGTCACCTCAGTCTATAGCGGGCGACGAGGAAACAGACTGTAAGTTCAAATGCAAGTTGTGCTGTCGGACATTCGCCAGCAAACACGCGGTGAAACTGCATCTAAGTAAGACTCACAGCAAGTCCCCGGAAAATCATTCACAGTTTGTGTCCGAAGTGGACGATGACTAGTTTGTATATTATGCATTAAATCTCGTGTCTGCTATCTATGACTGTACCAACTGAACGGGGCTTGTGTGCTTTCATAGACGTAGTAGACTTACTGAACATGTAAGGTGTCTGTATGATGTATATATTGGTCTACTTTGCATTATGCGGGCAAGGAAGCTCCCTACACACATATACATGTTATTTACTTTGGGTTCTGTAAATGCTGCTATTAAACTTCCAGCCAGGGCATTGGGAAACGCCTAGTTTAACGACCTTATGGACTTTTACCATAGAGTTCAGTGTCCTCTGTGAAACAGCTACAATCAAAGCACCGTTGGAATTGTGTAGTGTCAAAGGAACAGTATTTTATTTTAGGATTTATCTTACATGCATTAGCAGAGAACATTTCTTCGCTTATTATATGCAATGCACTTCTAAGTAAAGGTGCCCATACACTATAAGATCCGCTCGCTTGGCGATGTCGCCAAGCGAGTGGATCTTCACCCGATATCCCCACCTACGGGTGGGCGATATCGAGTAGCAAGTAGCTTTAAAAAAAAATAATCCGATCGTTTGGCCCTGGGGCCAAACGATCGGATTACATTTGCGGCCATGGGGCAGTCGGTTCGGGGACCGCATCAACGAGCCGATGCAGTCCCCGATCCGACTGGATTTTCTAACCTGGCCGATCGATATCTGGCCAGTTTCAGGCCAGATATCGGTCGGCCAGGCCCCTCGTTTCTGCCCCTACACGGGCCGATAAGCTGCCGAGTCTGTCCAAGGGACCGATATCGGCAGCTTCTATCAGCCCGTGTATGGAGGCCTTAAGAGTGGGAGTGGTTATATTTTTTGGCATCTAGACCATTATGTTCTCATGACCACTAGGGGTGCTGTTACATTCGTTTTCAGTTTACTGATAAATATGGCAGCTCCCTTTTCTATGGATAAAGAGAAATGATGAGCAGATTCTTTGTTCACAGTAATCCCTTTTGGGTAAATCCTACTTTAATATACTATGTACCTAACATATCTATACAATTCCATGTGATTTACATGGATACCCGATGGCACTTTTCTTCTATACCCTAATAAGTGGTGCAGTTTTATTGTGTTAACGCAGCAGGACGAGGAAACTGGGATAATTCAATTTCAAACGCATTGATTTTCCATGAATATTATAGCATATTGTCCGTCTGGGCTTAATTACACTCATTGTAGGGAAGGCCATCACCCAAATAACACATCCATGTACAATATGTTGTAGAACGTTGTTTTGAATCAAATGAGGCCACTGTATTGCGCTTCACTGAAACACGGTAACACAGCTCAGTTGGTGGAAATGGCAGTGATTTACTGCCGCCAAGAGTTGAAAAGTGGTACTGCAAGTGAACAAGTGCTCTCAGAACTACTTCAAGCATCAAGTTTCTCAAAATGTTCATATCACAAACCCCCATTCTTCTGGCTGGGAATCACCTTACTATGGTCTAGTCTCCCAGTGTATTGTAATAAACCACCCACAATCCCCCATCTATTTGCACGACCAATCACAAGCAAGGGGGCCTTAACCTTTATTTCCTATTGATTTTGTGCCACTTCGTGCACATTTAAAAGCTGGACCACAAATTTTATTTACAGAAGAAATATATAAACAAAAATAGCCAAAGTTTTTCATAAAACAACAACAGAAACCCCTTCTTTCTCCCTGTATGTGTGATCAATATACAACAAGATGGCATCAGATTCCTTCTACATAGCATATGTGGCTTGGAGATTAGCATTTTTTGTTGCCACCTTTTATCTTGTCAAACAATATTTTTAATTGATTGGAATGGAGGTTTGAATTCAGTTGTTGCCGTAATTCAAAGCCAGCGGATGAGTTTGTTGTTTATGCAGATATGGGAGGGGGAAAAGTGTTTCCATGGTGACTTTGCGATTATTTGCTATGGGAAAGACAAAGTATCTCCAGGGATCAATTAGCAAAGAACTAAGGATCTAGACTTTTCTTTGGTACTGTCGCTTATATTCCACCTTAAATGCTTCTAAATTCTCTATAGGTGGAAATTATATAGTTTTGCATTGGAAGAAGCTTTTATAAGTTTGAGGAGACAATGGTAACCCCAAGAAATACTCACTGATTGGTCAGTTCATCAGCAATTTTCAGTGATCCCCCAGCTTCTCCCCAGGCCGTGCTAATTTCATGCTAGCCAATGACACTTTCCAATTTGCAACTAATGCAGCTGCCCAATACAAACGTGGTGGCCCCAAGGTGGTCTTTAGATGTGAATAAAAATGGGCCACCTGTTGCCATTGTGGCAAGTCTTAAACTACATTTTCATGGCATTTTTTGTTTTGTAGACTTGGTAAGGTACAAACAGGTAGGAGGAACATTGATGGGGCTCCCGCGGTCCTGCCCTGGATGTTATTTATTCCCATTATCCAGACCCCTGTAGACTGGATTTAATTGCTGCCAGTGACATTTTCCAACTTCAGCAGTAAATTCTCAATGTGTGGAGAAGAAATATTGTCCACTCAACCTTCTGTTGATATCTGTGAAGAAGGGTCACCCCAGGAACCAGGAGATGCAGTGAGCTGTGCCCGTCAGAACTTACATTAGGGGTATGAACTTCTTTATGCCAAGGTACCAATACAGAGGGTATAGTTACTCTCTTGACAAATGATACATTACAGTGGGCAACTCATTAACCCCATGGAAGTCCATGCATGCCATAGCAAACCTACCTACATCCCCAAGTAAAAATATCACACATATTTGGCACGCCATCATTTTTCCTTTATCTATTATTATGGCTATTTTTAAAACACAACCATTTTCATGGTTTGAGTCACGTTGGAGAAATGTAACAAAAAAAATGGGAATAAATCAGAAAAAAAAATTGCAGTCTAATTTTTCGGGCATTTTTCAAAGACCTGCCTATGGGTGGCATTTCTGGGGCACAAGAATAAGGACTTTTTTAGAAATGATTACATACATTTCTCACTCATGCAAACCATAAAATGCACCTAATTCTTCCCCATTGACTAAATACATTGAGGGGTGGGGCTTAAAAAACCTATATGACATAGGCAAAAAAAGAAAGATGTTCACTTTGTATTTCTGGTTGGTTGGTCAAATCAGGCAAAATCTAATTGCCAAATCCACACATCCGCCTGTGTGTGAAAAGACAGGAAGCCATTGAGTACTTGGTCACTACTAACCCATTGGCCAGGAAGTTACTGATTCCATAGTAGAATATTTCAGCTTCCTCCATAAAACTTTTGGACAATTACCTGCTTCACAATATACTTTACTGTGCCCCTAGGACCTCCTTTGTCCTCTATGAGTAAATATGAGTGGTGTCAAATAAAAACAATGCCCCTGTCTTAGGTTCTCATCCGACCAATAAAAACATATGGCTTTGAATTTCTCCAATAGGAATCTTCTTGACAATCACTCCACTTTAGATTTGGGTTCACATATCTTCCATCCCATTGTTCTTCTTTCTTCCCCAGTTTGGATGGACATCTTCTTCTTTCAGTAAAGCACTTGACACTTGTATCCTAAGCCAAAGTTCTGTACTGACCTGAAAAACTATATGCAGCCTGGTGACTCCATCTCCTATGCTCCCAGTGTAACCTGTGCAATGTTTTCTCATTACCCATCATCCCAAAAACCTCTCTGTGCTTGTGGAGTCCTTCCCATCCTTGACTTGTTCTGTTGACCCGTATTTGCCATTTTCCCGGAATGGGTGGGAATTTTCTATCAGACGCTTATTGTATATAGTTCCAATGTTATTTTGCGAATGGGGAGAAGCACAACGTAGAGGTACTTTTTCACGCCTTGCATTGTTTATGATAATGTCCAACCAGAGAAGGAAAGTTCTTATTTTCTACGCTACGTTACCTTGCTACAGATGTTTAACATTACAAAGACAAAAAAAAAAAAAAACCTCTTGTTTATGACAGACTCTGAATCTGTTAAGTTTGTAATATATAAATGCTGTAACGATTCATATTTAAGCAGGTTATAACGATTTAAATGCATATTACTGTTCAAACCAATTAAACTGTTATTATTTTTTAATGACTGGGAGTTTTTAATGTCCATTTTTTTGTTTTAATTAGCGGCTCTGTGTGAGGTCCGGGGACAGATAATTAACAGTTGGCAAGAGAATAAAATAAGAAAAGGTCCATTGTACCTTTGGTTTCAGAACCATAACTACAAGCTTTATTAGTTGACTTCATCTTGGAATAGATTTGAGGCCCATGAAGAGTCATTCACCATTGACCAAATCCGAAGTCCAATGCCATGGGATTATCCACCCTGGCAGGTCAATATCTGAACCAGCCACCTCCTGATGTTGATGAAGAAGATAGATAATAGCCACTAGCTGGAAGCCAACGTCTGCATGTGCGTCAGCACCTTCATTCTGGGAGTTTACTCTTCCATTGGATACTGCCAAGTGTAGTTACTGTTACATACCCTCTCCCACCTAAACTATTGCCCATTTAATGAAGGAAGGAGAAGATCAGGTCTTAATTAGCTTTTATTTGGTGACTCTTGAATCCTTTTAGATGTCTTCACTCTCTCTTGCCTATTTACAATCTGGTATATTCTATTGATCCCGTAGACAGAGACAAAGACTTCACTTACCCCCTAAATCACAAAGGGGGTCTTGGATAAAATTCAATAATTTCTAAAACAATAGCTCATAAGCAGATAGTAGCTTTGCTGTTGATATCAATTAGCATTAAAGCACATAATATAACAGCTGCCAGACAACTGCAGTGATCCTCAAACCTACAGGAATAACCACTACCAGCCCAACTCAACCTATATTTTCCACTTTCCATTTTTGTGCCAGGATCCACCCCTTTGGGCTCAGGTAGGATTCATTATTTTGGATTCTAGCTCAATTTGTAGACTAACTTTTGTTCAGAACCCCCATTACCTCATACCAAGGTTATACGTTGGCTAAAATAATACAGATCCATAAAGGTTCTTTGGAATCTTTGGGGCAAATGTGTTCTAGACATTCTTGGAAAGCTAACACTATGGCACTGCCTTTCTGAGTATGTAGGGGAACTCATTTTCAGTTGCAGTTGAAGAAACTCTCAACCCATTACAGGTCAACCCATCTCAGCCCATCCCTTAAATGGGACTTTTTGACCAATCCCTGCTAATTTCCTAAAGGAAATGGAAGATGTTGCTGTATAGTTAGCAGAGTATCTTTATCATTGTGTAGTTAGGCAGGTTATATATAGGCATTATGGTTGAACTTCATGGACGTATGTCTTTTTTCAACCCAACTTACTATGTGAGGAAGGAATGGGAAACGTTTAATTGAAATTGTAGAAGGAAACATTGGGCACCACTTGGATATTGGATTCACATTGGCTCGGCATTTAAAAAGATCTCTGCCAAACAGAATAGTGCCTTTGGTGCATCCCTAACTTGTACCAAGTTCACTACATCACCTTTAAATGTTAACCCACCCAGTGAATATCTGTAAATGCTGCAAAATCCATTCTCATGCTCAGCTAGTTTTTGGGTTAGTTGCCCTTTAAGAGCCCTATCAAATGAGAAGCAGAGACTTGCTGAGGCCTTTACATCCACTTTCTTCTCAAATTCCATAAAGACAAAGTGTTTATAAAGCTGAAAACATGAACTCCCAGTCTGTCATCAGATTGTTCCATTTGGCCCTTTCCCGTAGAATTTAATATCAGTAAAATGTTCCTGGTGGTAATTACATTGGTATCCGGCGTTCAGCAGCCCAGCAACCATGTGTGAGATCTTACGCCTGTCTCCATGTGTCTCCCAGTGCGAAGAATCCAGCTTTTAACAGGTCAGTATGGAAATTGCTGGCATTTGCCCCTTTCCATTGAGTTATCAATCCGCACTTTCGCTCTCTTGTATTTCAGAACACGCACACAGATGCTGCAAGATGAGATGTTCATGGGCTTGGGGCATATTAATTAATGTGTGTTATATGATGACTAGGTAGATAGATAGATAGATAGATAGATAGATAGATAGATAGATAGTCTCCAAAAAAGTGGAAGGGTTACTGCCTGCTCTGCTGTAATTTCCCTACAGAAATAGGGGTTGGTAGCACTAGATAGGTACCTAATATATAGGGGCAGAGACAGGGGAAAGTGTTGGAAGGGTTACTGCCTGCTCTGCTGTAATTTCCCTACAGAAATAGGGGTTGGTAGCACTAGATAGGTACCTAATATATAGGGACAGAGACAGGGGAAAGTGTTGGAAGGGTTACTGCCTGCTCTGCTCTCATTTCCCTACAGAAATAGGGGTTGGTAGCACTAGATAGGTACCTAATATATAGGGGCAGAGACAGGGGAAAGTGTTGGAAGGGTTACTGCCTGCTCTGCTCTCATTTCCCTACAGAAATAGGGGTTGGTAGCACTAGATAGGTACCTAATATATAGGGACAGAGACAGGGGAAAGTGTTGGAAGGGTTACTGCCTGCTCTGCTCTCATTTCCCTACAGAAATAGGGGTTGGTAGCACTAGATAGGTACCTAATATATAGGGACAGAGACAGGGGAAAGTGTTGGAAGGGTTACTGCCTGCTCTGCTCTCATTTCCCTACAGAAATAGGGGTTGGTAGCACTAGATAGGTACCTAATATATAGGGGCAGAGACAGGGGAAAGTGTTGGAAGGGTTACTGCCTGCTCTGCTCTCATTTCCCTACAGAAATAGGGGTTGGTAGCACTAGATAGGTACCTAATATATAGGAACAGAGACAGGGGAAAGTGTTGGAAGGGTTACTGCCTGCTCTGCTCTCATTTCCCTACAGAAATAGGGGTTGGTAGCACTAGATAGGTACCTAATATATAGGAACAGAGACAGGGGAAAGTGTTGGAAGGGTTACTGCCTGCTCTGCTCTCATTTCCCTACAGAAATAGGGGTTGGTAGCACTAGATAGGTACCTAATATATAGGGACAGAGACAGGGGAAAGTGTTGGAAGGGTTACTGCCTGCTCTGCTCTCATTTCCCTACAGAAATAGGGGTTGGTAGCACTAGATAGGTACCTAATATATAGGGGCAGAGACAGGGGAAAGTGTTGGAAGGGTTACTGCCTGCTCTGCTCTCATTTCCCTACAGAAATAGGGGTTGGTAGCACTAGATAGGTACCTAATATATAGGGACAGAGACAGGGGAAAGTGTTGGAAGGGTTACTGCCTGCTCTGCTCTCATTGGTAGCACTAGTTAGGTGCCTGCTAAATCTTTGGCACAGCTTTATTCTTCTTTGCTGCAGACAATAACTGACATTTGACGACAAGTGAAAGGGGGAAAAAAGAGTAGAGGAGAAGTAAAGGGAAAAAACCTCTCTAATGCGTTGACACTCACTTGCCCTCTATTGTTGGAAACGAGCGAGCAATCACGATTGTTCATCAAATAGCTCCTAATGCAGTTAACGCATTCGGCTATAATTTCTCCGTGCATTTATAATTACTGTCACAGAGCGCACACCTCGGTGAGCAGATTAAAGATATAAATTATTTAGCCGGGGGTTTGAGATGAGGAATCGGATTTAGCTGGCAGCGCTTATTTGTTCCCAAGCTTTGACACTTCTCATAAAAATGACTCAACTTGATAAAGAATGAAAGCCATTTTAGCCATGCCGCACTTCTAAATCAATTGTTTGGCCACGCCTTGGGCGGCTAGAAAATTGAGCTTTTAAATGATATATGGATATTTTTTGGAGTGATGGCATGTGTGATAGATACAGGGGAGAAAGGCATTTCTATGGAGTGGAAAAGATTTTGTGTCAGTGGGCAATTCTGTGCCCAGAACATTCCTTCTCTGTATATTTGTATTTATACATATGGGAGGGAGGTGCCATATTGTTTCCCTTAGACAGAACAGTATGAGGGTACAGCTTATTGTGTGCCCAGAACATTCCTTCTCTGTATATTTGTATTTATACATATGGGAGGGAGGTGCCATATTGTTTCCCTTAGACAGTACAGTATGAGGGTACAGCTTATTGTGTGCCCAGAACATTCCTTCTCTGTATATTTGTATTTATACATATGGGAGGGAGGTGCCATATTGTTTCCCTTAGACAGTACAGTATGAGGGTACAGCTTATTGTGTGCCCAGAACATTCCTTCTCTGTATATTTGTATTTATACATATGGGAGGGAGGTGCCATATTGTTTCCCTTAGACAGTACAGTATGAGGGTACAGCTTATTGTGTGCCCAGAACATTCCTTCTCTGTATATTTGTATTTATACATATGGGAGGGAGGTGCCATATTGTTTCCCTTAGACAGTACAGTATGAGGGTACAGCTTATTGTGTGCCCAGAACATTCCTTCTCTGTATATTTGTATTTATACATATGGGAGGGAGGTGCCATATTGTTTCCCTTAGACAGTACAGTATGAGGGTATATCTTATTGTGTGCCCAGAACATTCCTTCTCTGTATATGTGTTTACATATGGGTAGGTGCTGCCATACAGCATTTCCAGCCATATTCATATATAGGCTTTACTTCTCCTTTTAAAAAAAAATAGCTTTTTATTTCTATGAAATTCTTTTTAAACGATCGGAACGCTTTGTATGCCCACGTCACATGATCTGGCGAAACCGTCATTGGATACCCCAGCACAATGGAATGGTAGAACGTGCCAAGCATTCTTTTTTGATCGAACCTCTTTTTTGGCTGGTAAGTGTTTCATTGAGGGAGTCCAACTAACTGCACAGAGACGCTTGGCTACTGAGTCCGTTCATTTATCAATGTCCTCCGAAGGAAACAATGGGAAGCAGATATAAAGGGAAACACAGAAAGGATGGAACCGCCATACTAGAGGTCTAACTTGCCTTACAGACAACTGTCCGGGCGGTGGTCTGGGGGTGCCTAGCTACACCCCTGAGAGTAGCAAAGCTTGGCTGTGAATAGGTGCAACCTAAATATGATTTTTATTCATCCTGTAGCCAATTGAGTCAGACACTGAAATGATTATGAACCAGCTGTCCAATCAGATTGCAGGATATCTGCTCCCCCTTTGCATCTGTTCTGCTTCACTGCAAGGTAATGTATCATTATGAACTGGGGGTAACCCCAACTCCGAGGGGCCCCCAACCTTTCATTCCTATTACCTCTATTGTATAATATAAACCTGTGTGTCATCTGTTATCCGCATTCCTGTGTGAGACCCCCTGGGTGCTGGGGTGGCCCCCCAGTGTGGCTGGAAAGCTGCTATGGATCAGTGGGGCTACTTGATGGTGACAGACTGGGCAGATTAGCTCTGACCCCACGATGATGTGAATTACAAGACTTTCTGCTACCCTGACAGACAAGTAGCGCTTCTCCATATCACATTCTCTCTCATTGGCTTCGGAGTGGAACTTGGCCACAATCACTAAATTCTTCAGGAGAGATGCGCAGCCTGCACTTCCGCTCACCCCCACAGATATATCCCTGGAACTCTCAATGAACCCAAATATCCAGGCGGCTCATTACAGATGAGGGAAATAGTCTCATGAGTCGGATGGATCGCCTTCAAAGCAAAGCTCAGCAGCAGGACACGAAATACTAGACTATACACGGGTAATAGGTACAGCTGGCTGCCACTATACAGGGAACACTTGAGTAAGTGGAAAGCAGGGCCTTAACCTAAGTGCCAGTTGGGCCAGGAACTATGGGATTCTCTTGTGCTAAGCACAATTCAGCAGGAACAGCCCCCTAAGTTTGCTCATAGCCTGTACAGAGAGATACCATAAAACTATGGCAGAATAGGTATCCCACTGTACTAAGCACAATTCAGCAGGAACAGCCCCCTAAGTTTGCTCATAGTCTGTACAGAGAGATACCATAAAACTATGGCAGCATAGGGATTCCCCTGTACTAAGCACAATTCAGCAGGAACAGCCCCTTAAGCTTGCTCATAGCCTGTACAGAGAGATACAATAAAACTAAGGCAACGTAGGTATTCCCCTGTACTAAGCACAATTCAGCAGGTACAGCCCCCTAAGTTTGCTCATAGCCTGTACAGAGAGATACCATAAAACTATGGCAGAATAGGTATCCCCCTGTACTAAGCACAATTCAGCAGGAACAGCCCCCTAAGTTTGCTCATAGTCTGTACAGAGAGATACCATAAAACTATGGCAGCATAGGGATTCCCCTGTACTAAGCACAATTCAGCAGCAACAGCCCCCTAAGTTTGCTCATAGCCTGTACAGAGTGATACAATAAAACTAAGGCAACATAGGTATTTCCCTGTACTAAGCACAATTCAGCAGGAACAGCCCCCTAAGTTTGCTCATAGTCTGTACAGAGAGATACCATAAAACTATGGCAGCATAGGGATTCCCCTGTACTAAGCACAATTCAGCAGGAACAGCCCCTTAAGCTTGCTCATAGCCTGTACAGAGAGATACAATAAAACTAAGGCAGCATAGGTATTCCCCTGTACTAAGCACAATTCAGCAGGAACAGCCCCCTAAGCTTGCTCATAGCCTGTACAGAGAGATACCATAAAACTAAGGCAGCATAGGGATTCCCCTGTACTAAGCACAATTCAGCAGGAACAGTCCCCTAAGTTTGCTCATAGCCTGTACAGAGAGATACCATAAAACTACGGCAGCATAGGGATTCCCCTGTACTAAGCACAATTCAGCAGGAACTAAGTTTGCTTATGGGAGAAATATTTTAGGCCATTGTTAAATTACCAGTAAATCTCCCACTTATTCCCTGCTGAAACGACTGCTAAATTACTATCAAGAATATCCCAAAGGATTGTGTGGGGGGGGGTGGATAGAGACACCCCAATACACTCAAGGGCCACCTACAAGATGTTTGCACTGTTTGTGAGTAACGCCTCGTGTCTGTAACACACTGCTGCTTTGATTATCTCTCTGCCAACTCTCTGCCCGTGTCCCCCCCGCCTAATGAGGTGGAAGTGCCAGAGCCTATAAAGTCAGCCGACCTGCTTGGCGCATGGTTAATACGAGTGGAAGCTGCAGTAACGCCGGGGCTGGGAGAGGGAATTATGCACAGAAATATGCGGCATGGGAGGCGGCAGGGATGGGGGGGGCGCTACGTTGATGCCAGCTCACATTTGGAAATCCGCCGTCAGTCTGTCATTAAACATGTTATCAAACGATGATAAGTGTAGGCCCCGCGCTCGCACTGGCGCGCCAGCTCCCCTTGTTGATGTGCATTAATGGAATAATGTGCATTAACAGAGCTGAGCTTGGGTGAACAGACAACATCTCCGATCTGTCTCACTCCCTGTCTCACTCCCGGGACCCTCCTGCCCTCCAATAAGGGACTGGGGGCTTTGCTACTGGATGAATTGGAGAAAAAAAAAATATAATTATCAGCTGTTGGATTTAATTTAATTCCACCCCCCCCCCCCCAGTGTTTTTCTCACCCCCCCCCCCCAATGTTTCAGCAGAAACATTTAAGCCCCCAATGTCTCAGTGAGTGAAACATTGATAAACGTCAGAAAGAACTCGGGAGCTGACAATTAATGCCCCTCTGACTTAATGCGTTGCCCTTTCCTCTGCGGAATTTGCAGCTGACAAGTTGAGATGCCGTCACATCAGTGATACGAGGAATGGGCGGAAAGTGGGGGAGTCGTTATAGGTTCTGCAGGGGGGATTTGGCAGTTTAACCCCTTAGGGTTCAGAGGATACTGGAGAAGATTCGATTGTTACAGGTTATGCCAGAACTTAGTCCCTAAGTTTGTTCATAACCTGTACAAAGAGATACCATAAGACTATTGAAGCATAGGGATTCCCCTGTACTAAGCACAATTCAGCAGGAACCGCCCCCTAAGTTGGCTCATAGCCTGTACAGAGAGACACCATAAAACTATGGCAGCATAGGTATTCCCCTGTACTAAGCACAATTCAGCAGGAACAGCCCCTAAGTTTGCTCACAACCTGTACAGAGAGACACCATAAAACTATAGCAGCATAGGTATTCCCCTGTGCTAAGCACAATTCAGCAGGAACAGCCCCCTAAGTTTGCTCACAGCCTGTACAGAGAGATACCATAAAACTATGGCAGCATTGGGATTCCCCTGTACTAAGCACAATTCAGCAGGAACAGCCCCCTAAGTTTGCTCATAGCCTGTACAGAGAGATACCATAAAACTATGGCAGCATAGGGATTCCCCTGTACTAAGCACAATTCAGCAGGAACAGCCCCCTAAGTTTTCCCATAGCCTGTACAGAGAGATACCATAAAACTATGGCAGCATAGGGATTCCCCTGTACTAAGCACAATTCAGCAGGAACAGCCCCCTAAGTTTGCTTATAGCCATATTTATCCATGAGCAGCATTGTTAGCAGAGTATTTTATGATGTCATATATGTTTGCATTACATTTGCATCATAATGAATGTCACCCCCGCCCCTTTGCTAAATAAGATCAATAAATAATTGCATAAAAAGACCCAACACATAGGCAGTTTTTTAGTAAGACTTAGGGGGTGGCTAAACCTCCCCAAACCTCAATCCCTTTCTGCACTGCTCTGGAACCTTTAACACTGGGGAAATGTTGCATTCTTGCAAGGTTCTGTTGTAATCAGCTGTGCTCTGATTGGATCTTTTTTCTTCTCTAATCAGAACCCAGCTCTCTGGAGAGACAGTAAAATTGACCAATCAAGGCATAGATGCTGGTATGGTGGGAGATATTACAAACTGAAGGCTCTGCAGAAATTAAGACTGATAAGAAGGATCTGCAGGTTGTAAATTTTACCTAAGTGCCGCACCAACCTTGAACTTTTGCTGGAGATTTCATCCTACTCGAACAGGTACTGTTACTGTATATGTTCTAATGGCTGCATAACTAGCTGAAATTAAATAGTTTTTTGTCACTTGGCATCTATAATATCCCTATACCTCTTTCCCCCTGAAAATTAGACTGTATATAATGTGCCTGGGATGTCAGTACCCACTGCCTTTCTCGCTATAAAACTAATTAAAACACATTTAATCTATCTGATCACAAACACAAATGGATGGAGTTTTTAAGTGCATGTATTAAAACTTTTACATCCTAAGCATTATAGGGTGAAAAAAAGCCCTCCCACCCGCACTTTTGCGCAGTATCCCTGGGAGTCAGTGGGAACCGCAAACACCGGCAGCGAATCCACTAAGTGTCACATTAGCTTTAGGTCAGTCTATCTATGGGCCCATCTTTAGCCTCCCCAAACAAAAAAAGTCACCCTCCGCCTATGACCCAACACTTATAGACACAGTGGAATATAATTGTTTATACTGTTCTAGGATTATGATTTGATAATGACATGAGCTTAGGGTTAAATACAGCACTCACAGAGATTCTCACCGTGGCTACAGATAAATTGCTTGGCTGCAGTCAGCCCCATCAAACCAATATCCGTATTGACTTGACTGATCTTTAGCAAAGGCAGGTAAAGCCAGAGTGGCCTAACTGGGAGTCCATTGTTTGTCTAAGCAAAGCTCTGAGCAAATACTCCTTCCGATTCCCAGTGCTCAGGGTGCTGAGTTTGATGCACCTGTAAAAAGGTGAAAATAGAATGATTGTATATAGTGTGCTGGTTATTACATGTTTTGTTTTGACTGGCCAGTAGGTGGCAGTATAGCTGTAAAATTAATTAGCTGTAATACTGAACCCTGACCACTAAGGTAGTAGAGGTATTAGAGTATAAAAGTGGAACCACACCCAGGATTCGGGGTCTTTTGTTAGGGATAAGTAGTATGGGCTGCCTATTGCCCCACCAAGGAGGGTAGAGGGATATAGTGTTCCCTGTGGATCATTCACAGGATAGGGAACCAAGCAGATAGGGGTAGGCTAGGAGTAGGGTTTGATGAGCTTTGGGCTAGAGTGTGCCAGTAGAAAATACCTGTGTGGAATAGCAAAGGGGCACCGTAGGGAGTGCTGAGATAGGTGGGGACCGGGGATCCCATGGAGACTGGAGACAAGTGTGACAGCCCAAGCTAGATACCTCTGGTAAGACTGACTTCCTCTGGACACTGAGTAATTGTAAATGCTTCATGGAGTAAGGCCTGCTCAGAATTGCGTGGATATGTGCCTGTATGCTGTGAATCCCCTAATGTATGAATAAAGTTACTATTCTGGATGACTGCCTGCAAGTTGCGTGCTCTTCACTTGATGCAAGTATGTGAACTGCTGGTTGTCCTCCCTACATACATGAACTGGCCGGCCAAGGCAGGGTACATGTATCACGTGTACACTGACTGCAATAACTTGGGTGCCGGTGGTTCTTAACACACAGTTAACTGTTTGCTGGAATATCACACTCTTATCAACAAGGTCTCAGGTGTTACTTGATACATTCACTTCTTAGCATTCAATATACTTACATCCCTGACAAAGGGAAAGTGTTGGAAGGGTTACTGCCAGCTCTGCTCTCATTTCCCTACAGAAATAGGGGTTGGTAGCACTAGATAGGTACCTAATATATAGGGGCAGAGACAGGGGAAAGTGTTGGAAGGGTTACTGCCTGCTCTGCTCTCATTTCCCTACAGAAATAGGGGTTGGTAGCACTAGATAGGTACCTAATATATAGGGACAGAGACAGGGGAAAGTGTTGGAAGGGTTACTGCCTGCTCTGCTCTCATTTCCCTACAGAAATAGGGGTTGGTAGCACTAGGTAGGTACCTAATATATAGGGGCAGAGACAGGGGAAAGGGTTGGAAGGGTTACTGCCTGCTCTGCTCTCATTTCCCTACAGAAATAGGGGTTGGTAGCACTAGGTAGGTACCTAATATATAGGGGCAGAGACAGGGGAAAGGGTTGGAAGGGTTACTGCCTGCTCTGCTCTCATTTCCCTACAGAAATAGGGGTTGGTAGCACTAGGTAGGTACCTAATATATAGGGACAGAGACAGGGGAAGTGTTGGAAGGGTTACTGCCTGCTCTGCTCTTATTTCCCTACAGAAATAGGGGTTGGTAGCACTAGATAGGTACCTAATATATAGGGACAGAGACAGAGGAAAGTGTTGGAAGGGTTACTGCCTGCTCTGCTCTCATTTCCCTACAGAAATAGGGGTTGGTAGCACTAGATAGGTACCTAATATATAGGGACAGAGACAGAGGAAAGTGTTGGAAGGGTTACTGCCTGCTCTGCTCTTATTTCCCTACAGAAATAGGGGTTGGTAGCACTAGATAGGTACCTAATATATAGGGGCAGAGACAGGGGAAAGTGTTGGAAGGGTTACTGCCTGCTCTGCTCTCATTTCCCTACAGAAATAGGGGTTGGTAGCACTAGATAGGTACCTAATATATAGGGACAGAGACAGGGGAAGTGTTGGAAGGGTTACTGCCAGCTCTGCTCTCATTTCCCTACAGAAATAGGGGTTGGTAGCACTAGGTAGGTACCTAATATATAGGGGCAGAGACAGGGGAAAGGGTTGGAAGGGTTACTGCCTGCTCTGCTCTCATTTCCCTACAGAAATAGGGGTTGGTAGCACTAGGTAGGTACCTAATATATAGGGACAGAGACAGGGGAAGTGTTGGAAGGGTTACTGCCTGCTCTGCTCTTATTTCCCTACAGAAATAGGGGTTGGTAGCACTAGATAGGTACCTAATATATAGGGACAGAGACAGAGGAAAGTGTTGGAAGGGTTACTGCCTGCTCTGCTCTCATTTCCCTACAGAAATAGGGGTTGGTAGCACTAGATAGGTACCTAATATATAGGGACAGAGACAGAGGAAAGTGTTGGAAGGGTTACTGCCTGCTCTGCTCTTATTTCCCTACAGAAATAGGGGTTGGTAGCACTAGATAGGTACCTAATATATAGGGACAGAGACAGAGGAAAGTGTTGGAAGGGTTACTGCCTGCTCTGCTCTCATTTCCCTACAGAAATAGGGGTTGGTAGCACTAGATAGGTACCTAATATATAGGGGCAGAGACAGGGGAAAGTGTTGGAAGGGTTACTGCCTGCTCTGCTCTCATTTCCCTACAGAAATAGGGGTTGGTAGCACTAGGTAGGTACCTAATATATAGGGACAGAGACAGGGGAAAGTGTTGGAAGGGTTACTGCCTGCTCTGCTCTCATTTCCCTACAGAAATAGGGGTTGGTAGCACTAGATAGGTACCTAATATATAGGGGCAGAGACAGGGGAAAGTGTTGGAAGGGTTACTGCCTGCTCTGCTCTCATTTCCCTACAGAAATAGGGGTTGGTAGCACTAGGTAGGTACCTAATATATAGGGACAGAGACAGAGGAAAGTGTTGGAAGGGTTACTGCCTGCTCTGCTCTCATTTCCCTACAGAAATAGGGGTTGGTAGCACTAGGTAGGTACCTAATATATAGGGACAGAGACAGGGGAAAGTGTTGGAAGGGTTACTGCCTGCTCTGCTCTCATTTCCCTACAGAAATAGGGGTTGGTAGCACTAGGTAGGTACCTAATATATAGGGGCAGAGACAGGGGAAAGTGTTGGAAGGGTTACTGCCTGCTCTGCTCTCATTTCCCTACAGAAATAGGGGTTGGTAGCACTAGATAGGTACCTAATATATAGGGACAGAGACAGAGGAAAGTGTTGGAAGGGTTACTGCCTGCTCTGCTCTCATTTCCCTACAGAAAGGGGTAAATAGGTACCTAGCAGTATATTGCCACACAGGTCTCCCAGTACCTGCACTTCCTGCCATTTCAGCATTTGATGTATGTCCCCAGCTCACAGATAGGGGGGTTTCTGTAGAGGGAGCTAGAGACCTGCGGCTCCTCCACATCTGCAGTAATACTTCCTTGTAGCAGTAATTGTTCTGGTGACAACACTGGGAGTTGCTGTTGTAATTAGGACGCTTTGGTCAGACGATGCAGTACTTTGCCCCCAGTTGTGAGTCAGTTGACATATGAAAGCACAGAGTGTGTGCCCAATAAGGCACAGGGGGGGGCACCCCACAGACCAGCCTTGGCTGCCCCTAACTGAGCCCTTTGCATGGAATAGAAGAGTAACTGCTGAGCGATGCGTCCCCCCGTGGATAGATTGCCCTACACATCCCATTACACATCAGTAAATATCACTTCTATTGTGTTGCTTTTTACGATGAAAGCTGAGGTCACCCTTTGGCTCGGCGCTGGTTAATATCTTTCTTGTGGACCCTGTTTTTGGCAGGGAACCCCCTGAATATCCTGCCGCCCCATGAAATTCACTTAAGATGAACATTTCACACTGGCCAAGTCACTTCATTGGGCCCCTTGCCACAGCCCACTCTCTTGGCCTGGAGTCGCTATTCCCATTCGGTTTAATACCTCGGCTTTTTATGACTATGAAGCGAGTGGAGGGGATTGTGGACTGTGTCGGTTCTAGCTGCTAATGGCTTGTTATCATCGGGAAGATCACAACACAAAAAGCCTGCTTTTCCCATCTCGCGTCTTGAGTCCAAAGTCTCATTTTCACTGGCCGTGCGTTCCGCTGCCAGACTCCTCCGCTCATCAGATTTTACAACATTGGCCGTGTAGAGGGGCCCTCGGATATTGCTTCTTGCTGCTGAGGAGTCAAAGTTCCCATTTCATTACACTCATTGCACACACATGCTGTAAATATATTACATGTCGTCTTCTGATGGAGCTCGGAGCGCTGGTTTCACTGGGTTTATGGGAGTTTGGACTAAAATTTAGCAATAACAATTGAACTGTAGTTTCACAAAGCAATAGGTTTTTGGCTGTGGGGGTCAGTGACCCCTGTTTGAAAGCCTCATTTACACACACACATATATATATATATAAATGCGGTGGAGGGCAGGACTAGGCCCCAAAACACTATTTAGTAAGAAGGGAGGCAACTGCATGTAACTGTTAAGTCATGGTCTACATTGCCTTAGGGTGAAGACACACATAGCTACTTAGCAGCAGCTACTTGTCACAGCTACTAAACACTAGAAAATACCCTGCCATAGACAGTACTAAGAATTGCCTCTGCTTAAACACATGTAGACACAATTATCAGTAAATGATCAGCATTGTCTATTTTGGTAGCCACGACAAGTAGCAGCTACTAGTAGCTCTGTGTGTCTACACCTTAAAAACGTTTTTTTTAAGGTGGAACATAACAGAACTGACAGAAGAAAATGATCTACCTTAAGGGCTCTGGCACATGGGGGGATTAGTCGCCCGCAATCTCCCCGGATTGCCATCCCACCGGCGAAAATGTAAGTCGCCGGTGGGATGGCACACGCTGCGCAGGCGATTTCGGCAAATCGACGAAAATGCCTCGTGAGGCAACTACCATCGCCAGTGGGATGGTAGTTCAGGTAGATTAGTCGCCCGTGACAAGGGAGATTTGTCACGGGCGACTAATCTCCCCGTGTGCCAAAGCCCTAAAAGAGATGCTCACCTTGAGATGGCATTTTAGTATCGTGCCAACAATGGAATTCTAGAACAATCTACAAATAGTCTTCCATTTTTTGGCTCCTTGGCTCTTTAGTTTTGATTTCAAACTGCCGTCTGGTTGCTACGGTAACATAACGCTAGTTGTTCTTTAAGCGCCGAACTTGAAGGCAAACAGAAAATGATATTTAAAAACAACAAATCTTTCGCTAGTCGCAGTGGTCGGTGGGTCCTATTATAAAGCACGTTCCATTTGCCTTGGCTATCTATCTGTCGCTATCTGCATCAAAATGGACTGGCCCAGGGTACCCACTATGGGAGTTCCCATGCTGCCATTATTGAAGAGTATCCTAGGAGTTCCATGAGAAGATCAATGTGGTACCTGGACAACTAAAATGATATGAGAAGAAGCACATGGAACTCCTGGGAGCTCCCATAGTAGGGTTGGTCCATTTTCAGTAAGAAGGATCAGCGGTCCTGCGGTCTAATCACTTGGCACCGCAATGAATATGACTTTCCTTCTTTAGACGAGAGCATAAGGGACAAATATCACCACTAATATTGCTGGACTACAGCTCCCATCATGCTTTAACCCTTGATAATATGTTGGAGTAGGCTGAAAGTTCATTGTGCTCAATGCAAGTGTAGAACGGAGCAATGGAACGGGCACACAATATGGAGATTTGCCATCGAAAAATCTGGAAGTTTCACCAAAAATGGTGAATATTTGACAGGGAGAAATTTCTCAAATGCGGCCGGAGGAACATGGAAGTTCAGAGCCGCGCATCGGCGGGCCATTTCTCCCTCTCAGCGCACCCCTCAGTCATTGTTGTCTCCGCAATTGCTGATAAATCAATCCATCAAATAAGGAAAAAAAAAAAAAAGGGGAAAAAAAAAAATTCTCCCTTCGTGAAACTCAATCAAGAAAGGTCATGTCGGCAGGAGAGAAACAGATTAAATTAGCATCAAATTAGACATGGAAAGTGAATTCTGTCAGAATCATCACAGCTCCTCAGCACAATTAGAATATGTTAATTATGCATTTCATTAAGGTAGTGCTCTTTGAATGTGAGATGAAATGTCACTGGTTTAGGCATCCGCAAAAAGGAAGATTGCTAGGCACAACTTTGCGCAGACAATGTGTGACACCTTCATTAACATCAGCCATCGCGCGACTGTCTTGACTTTCTCTTTGTCAAGTATTAAACCATTAACTATTTGCTGACTCGGGCTAAATTCCTCCTTTTTTTGCTTCCCCTTGCCCCTACCGCTAAATTGCAGAAAGCTGTTCTAAATGATTGGCTTCCGCGCAGTATTAGCCCCCGGGGGCTTCCAGGAGAGCCTTGTGGGCACGGAATAGGTGTGTGTTTTAATGAACCTTTTGCAGTCTGCTCAAGGATAATACCATGCCCTCGGGGCGTACTCATAGAATCAAGTGAGACAGTAAATGTGCAGCGGAATAAGAGGCGCTTACGTTGGGCGCCATGGCATTTTAATAGCCTTGCTATTGGGAAACGCTGCTTTGGACGCACACAATCAGATCTAAAGTAGCACATACACCTGTTTAATGTATTCACCCCCGACTGAGTTCAAGCAGAATATTTTGGGATACATCTGCAATTCAAGGAGTAAATCCCCACAGGGTGTGTCCTGGTCACAACTGATCCCAAATGCACCCACTATAGGGCAGTAATGCCATTTGGCCACGTGTAAGTGAATGGATTTGAAACCACACCTTGGGGATGAGGGATAGAGTAGACAAAAAGGTACGACAAAGATTAGGCCTTGCAAATTAAGGAACCATTCAGCTGGCCACACCCATGAATGATATGAAACCACACCCCCTGGGATTAATAGTTATGTTGTTAAATTGGGTTGAAAAAAGTCCATAAAATTCCCCTCTTCCAAGCAAACCCCAGCGCACACATAGACCTATACCGACATATCTATACACTCACATACATAAACCTTATGTACCAACATCAGTACTTACTGTAGATATTAGTATCACAATAGCCTTGGATATTCTCCTTGTTCAAGAACTCATCCAGGCCCCTCTTATAGGCATTAACAGAATCTGCCATTACAGCATCACTAGGAAGGGCATTCCCCAACCTCACTGCCCTCCCCGTGAAGACTGGAGCCCAAAACTGCCCCCCATACTCAAGGTGAGGCCTTAACAGGGACCTATAAAGGGGCAAAATTATGTTCTCATCCCTTGAGTCAATGCCCTTTTTATACAAGACAGCACTTTATTTGCTTTAGTAGCCACAGAATGACACTGCCTGGAATTAGACAACTTGTTATCTACAAGAATCCCCAGATTCTTCTCAATTAGGGATCCCCCCAACACACTACCATTTAGTGTATAACTCTTGTTTATATTATTTCTACCAAAATGCATAACTTTGCACCTTTTAACATTGAACCTCATTTTCCAGTTTGCTGCCCAGTTTTCCAATTTTGTCAAATTGCTCTGCAAAGCTCCACTGAGGCAGGGACTGATGGGAATGTGATAGGGACCTTAGATTGTAAGCTCCACTGGGACAGGGACTGATGGGAATGTGATAGGGACCTTAGATTGTAAGCTCACTGGGGCATGGACTGATGGGAATGTGATAGGGACCTTAGATTGTAAGCTCACTGGGGCAGGGACTGATGGGAATGTGATAGGGACCTTAGATTGTAAGCTCCACTGGGGCAGGGACTGATGGGAATGTGATAGGGACCTTAGATTGTAAGCTCCACTGGGGCAGGGACTGATGGGAATGTGATAGGGACCTTAGATTGTAAGCTCACTGGGGCAGGGACTGATGGGAATGTGATAGGGACCTTAGACTGTAAGCTCCACTGGGGCAGGGACTGATGGGAATGTGATAAGGACCTTAGATTGTAAGCTTACTGGGGCAGGGACTGATGGGAATGTGATAGGGACCTTAGATTGTAAGCTCACTGGGGCATGGACTGATGGGAATGTGATAGGGACCTTAGATTGTAAGCTCACTGGGGCAGGGACTGATGGGAATGTGATAGGGACCTTAGATTGTAAGCTCACTGGGGCAGGGACTGATGGGAATGTGATAGGGACCTTAGATTGTAAGCTCCACTGGGGCAGGGACTGATGGGAATGTGATAGGGGCCTTAGATTGTAAGCTCCACTGGGGCAGGGACTGATGGGAATGTGATAGGGACCTTAGATTGTAAGCTCCACTGGGGCAGGGACTGATGGGAATGGGATAGGGACCTTAGATTGTAAGCTCCACTGGGGCAGGGACTGATGGGAATGGGATAGGGGCCTTAGATTGTAAGCTCCACTGGGGCAGGGACTGATGGGAATGTGATAGGGGCCTTAGATTGTAAGCTCCACTGGGGCAGGGACTGATGGGAATGATGTATAATGTCTGTACTGCACTGCAGGATATGTTGGTGCTACACAAATAAAGGATAAAAACAAGGGAAGCTTGCCCATTTCCATGGGTGCTAGAGTGAAATAATGACACAGTCACCCATTAATCCTTCCATTAGATCAACACAAAGGAAAGTATAAAGATGAAGCACTAGTGGCATTTAAGATACTGACAGCACCTACTGGGACTTTCAGCTGTTATTGAACCGTGCAGCCAAATTGGACTTTTATTTAAATGGAGCCCGAATATGACAAATGCCTCTCCTGCGAAAGTTCAGCCGCACTCGTAAGAAAAGAATATTCCCAGCAAAACGATTTAAGGCTGAGGTGCGACTGGGTAATTGCTCCATCCCTCGTCCAAATCAATTCTTCTTGTTTTTTCAGATCATTCGATCTGCTGTTCTCTCTCTCCGTCCCCCTAATCTCTGTGATTGTATAGGGTGTCCCAGTCACTTGGAAGGGGTACCCGACCGAATATGTGTTTGCAGATGGACTGGTCCTTTCTGTGACCCAGCAAAGGAGTTGTATCTACTAAAATTTGTTATATGCTGCATTATGGGAAACAATATGGTACCTCTCTCCCATATGTATAAATACAAATATACAGAGAAGGAATGTTCTGGGCACACAATAAGTTGTACCCTCATACTGTACTGTCTAAGGGAAACAATATGGCACCTCCCTCCCATATGTATAAATACAAATATACAGAGAAGGAATGTTCTGGGCACACAATAAGCTTTACCCTCATACTGTACAGTCTAAGGGAAACAATATGGCACCTCCCTCCCATATGTATAAATACAAATATACAGAGAAGGAATGTTCTGGGCACTCAATAAGCTATACCCTCATACTGTACTGTCTAAGGGAAACAATATGGCACCTCCCTCCCATATGTATAAATACAAATATACAGAGAAGGAATGTTCTGGGCACACAATAAGTTGTACCCTCATACTGTACTGTCTAAGGGAAACAATATGGCACCTCCCTCCCATATGTATAAATACAAATATACAGAGAAGGAATGTTCTGGGCACTCAATAAGCTCTACCCTCATACTGTACTGTCTAAGGGAAACAATATGGCACCTCCCTCCCATATGTATAAATACAAATATACAGAGAAGGAATGTTCTGGGCACACAATAAGTTGTACCCTCATACTGTACTGTCTAAGGGAAACAATATGGCACCTCCCTCGCATATGTATAAATACAAATATACAGAGAAGGAATGTTCTGGGCACTCAATAAGCTATACCCTCATACTGTACTGTCTAAGGGAAACAATATGGCACCTCCCTCCCATATGTATAAATACAAATATACAGAGAAGGAATGTTCTGGGCACACAATAAACTGTACCCTCATACTGTACTGTCTAAGGGAAACAATATGGCACCTCCCTCCCATATGTATAAATACAAATATACAGAGAAGGAATGTCCTGGGCACACAATAAGCTGTACCCTCATACTGTACTGTCTAAGGGAAACAATATGGCACCTCCCTCCCATATGTATAAATACAAATATACAGAGAAGGAATGTTCTGGGCACACAATAAGCTGTACCCTCATCCTGTACTGTCTAAGGGAAACAATATGGCACCTCCCTCCCATATGTATAAATACAAATATACAGAGAAGGAATGTCCTGGGCACACAATAAGCTGTACCCTCATACTGTACTGTCTAAGGGAAACAATATGGCACCTCCCTCGCATATGTATAAATACAAATATACAGGAAAGGAATGTTCTGGGCACACAATAAGCTGTACCCTCATACTGTACTGTCTAAGGGAAACAATATGGCACCTCCCTCGCATATGTATAAATACAAATATACAGAGAAGGAATGTTCTGGGCACACAATAAGCTATACCCTCATACTGTGTACATACTGAAATATAGAATATACAGGAAAGGAATGTTCTGGGCACACAATAAGCTATACCCTCATACTGTGTATATACTGAAATATAGAATATACAGGAAAGGAATGTTCTGGGCACATGTAAATCTAATAATGGAACAGTATCAGTTCTCTTATTGTTATTGTACATTGTTCTCCGTGTGTTTAATAAAAGCCACAGATGACCCCTTCCTCTCCTATTTAAAGAACTTTTAAAGCCACATTTAGGCAGAGAGCCCCTGTTTCCCCTCAGTGAACCCTTTATTGGGATAACATTAATATCACAAGTTAGGTTCCAGTAAGCGCTGGCAGGGATCTCGGCACTTACCATCATTCTGACTCAGTGACTCTCAGCTCCAGGGTGCAGGGGGCTTTTTATTTGTAATTCTTCTTTTTTTCTGTTTCATTTCTTGGTAGCAAGTTCCAATCTCTCATTAGGATTTAACAGAGAAAGCGACTTTCTACAGGAGATAAAAAAAAAGGAGCATTTCTATTAAATCGGTGAGAATTGCAAATTGCCAAAGAAACACTTAAAAGGGCAGCAAGAGTTCAACAATTAGACACTTGTTCTTCTTCTACGGATGTTTGGCCAATAATGTGCTGCTTTATGGCAGTACTTCTGCTCAGAATTATCCCCCAGAGCTGTCAACAGTATCAAGGGCAGGGGAAAGTGTGGGGACCTTTGCTGTCTTTAAAGGGGAAATGATCAAGTCTTTCTTTTATGGTCTTTTATGATGTATTTAAGTACTTTAAAGTGTTAGTTCACCTTTAAATAGACTATGCCTATGTCCTAGATCAGTGCTGTCCAACTGGCGGCCCGCGGGCCGCATGCGGCCCGCGACCCCCCTCTGTGTGGCCCCCCACCTGTCTGGCTGCTTTGATGGCTTACTCTTGTGTAAGCTTTAAATGGTATCAGTACTGAGATTAACTGCCCCCCTGCATGGTTCTCACCTCAGATTCAGGCTGTAATCAGGCTGTATTGTTTAAATATGTAATCCCCTGTGTTTTTCACACCTTTTAATACCTGCATTGTTCAACCCCTGCAGTGTTCACACCTCAGTCTCAGGCTGTAATCACCCCCATTGTTCCCCTGTTCACACCTCAGGAGCAGTAGAAACCCACAAATAAACCCTGCACACTACAAAAAGAACATATACTGAGGTGGTACTGCAATTAAAATGTTTTTTAATATATAGTTATTGTGCAGACTGTAGGAGCAGTCCCAGCATTGTGTCACTGTAGGCTGCCTGTGTGTGCCATATACACAGGCAGCATAGGGCAAGCAGAGTATGGCACACACAGGCAGGGTAGGGAAGGCAGAGTATGGCACACACAGGCAGAGTAGGGCAGGCAGAGTATGGCACACACAGGCCAAGTTTGGCACAAACCAGCCAAGAATGGCACACACAGTGAAAGTATGGCACACGCAGGCAGGGTAGGGAAGGCAGAGTATGGCACACAGGCAGGGTAGGGCAGGCAGAGTATGGCACACACAGGCCAAGTATGGCACAAACCAGCCAAGAATGGCACACACAGTGAAAGTATGGCACGCAGGCAGGGTAGGGCAGGCAGATTATGGCACACACAGGCAGGGTAGGGAAGGCAGAGTATGGCACACACAAAGGCAGGGTAGGGCAGGCAGAGTATGGCACACACAAAGGCAGGGTAGGGAAGGCAGAGTATGGCACACACAAAGGCAGGGTAGGGAAGGCAGAGTATGGCACGCAGGCATGGTAGGGAAGGCAGAGTGTGGCAGGTTTTTGCTGTACTACAACCATTAATATGGGTATGGTCATGTGATAACATGGGTGTGGTTTCAAGTGGGTGCGGTTTTAAAAAGGGGAGTGGTCAAAACTGGCTTCCATTATCGGCCCTCCACCACGTAGGTCGGAAAAATTCCGGCCCTCGGTACAACAGAAGTTGGACAGCACTGTCCTAGATGGACCTGTTCTAAGCAACTTTTCAATTTCTGGCCTGCAAACTGGTTGCTGGGGTAGTTAAGGCCTAGCAACTAGGTAGCTGTTACCATGCCCAAACTGACCGCTGCACAGGAAAACAATAAATGTGAAACCATAAAAAAAATTAATTAAGACCAATTTAACAATGAATTCAAGGTAAACTACCCTTTTTAACCCATTAAGTGCCAGTCAGGTAAAATTCCAACCAATTGTTGGGTTTATTGATGACCATTGCTTTTCCGTTTCTGGCCACTTTCCTGCAACCAGTTTTTCCATTGGGCAGTAACAGAACAGATAAGGATCTTGTTATTAGGTTTAAAGGGGGTCTGGCTGTGGTAATGGATAGGGCAGTATACATAGCTGAAGCTGGCAATTGACAGTTGGCTGACTGTATATAACCCCGTTAGGGTTTTTTCCCACTATAGCTATTTTCCATCACTTGCCAAAAGTTCACAAGGCAGCCAGACCCCACTTAAGGTAGTCATACACTGTAAGATCCTCTCATTTGGCGAAGTTGCCAAGCAAGCGGATCTTCTCCCGATATGCCCACCTATGGGTGGGTGATATTGGCCTGATTCGGTCGTTTGGCCCTAGGGTCAAACAATCTAATTAAAACAGCGGGTATAGGCGCCATTGGTTCAGGGACCCACATCAACGAGTCAATGTGGTACCCGATCTGATGGAAAAATCAAACCTGCCCGATTTCAGGCCAGATGTCCGTCTCGGAAGCCTTTGTTGGTGCTGATACACAGGCAGATAAGCTGCCAAATCATTCCAAAGGTCCATTATCGGCAGCTGAAATTGGCCCGTGTATGGGCACCTTTAGGCAGACCAGTTGATGTGGGGATAGGATCACTTTACCAACCACTGTCAGAGCTTGTAGACTTTTACCTTCAACTCCTGGTGTTACACCTTCCTACTTACATAAGGGATAGTGGACTTGGCAGAGTCATTATAAGTGGACGACTATAGATGTCACCGCTTTATGTTCCCGTATCAACAACAATTTGGGTATGGAAGTCATTACTTTTCATCTTGATTATTTTAGCACCTATAATATAAATAATAATAATAATAATAAATAATAATACATTTTCTAGATGCTATTCATTTTTTACTAACATGCAGAGACAGGGTACTACCATGGGGGCCAAATTTGCCCTGTCATAAGCAAATCTTTATATGGCATGATGGGAATACAGATATATCTATAGAGACACTAATCACTTCAACAAGTCCATACATTTTTATGGACGTTATATAGATTTATTACTTTTTTTGAAGGATGATAGACCCTGCTTTGATGTTTTTGTCAGCTATCTGAACGCTAACAATCTTAATCTACGTTACTTTTGCATTTCATGACACTCGTATCAATTTCTTGATATTTTGTTGACAGGCGATGGAGTTGTGACCTCTCTTTATTGTAAAGATTGTGCAGCCATGTCCATTCTACAGACTACTTCATCCCCTACTAAACAACTCATTTGTAATATTGCAATAGGCCAATAGTCCCTTCCCAGAGGCTATTATCCCCCCACTGCTACTATAGGCACCATCTCTCCCTACTATACCTGCTATCCCACAGCCACAGTCCCTTCCCAGAGGCTATTATCCCCCCACTGCTACTATAGGCACCATCTCTCCCTACTATACCTGCTATCCCACAGCCACAGTCCCTTCCCAGAGGCTATTATCCCCCCACTGCTACTATAGGCACCATCTCTCCCTACTATACCTGCTATCCCACAGCCCCAGTCCCTTCCCAGAGGCTATTATCCCCCCACTGCTACTATAGGCACCATCTCTCCCTACTATACCTGCTATCCCACAGCGACAGTCCCTTCCCAGAGGCTATTATCCCCCCACTGCTACTATAGGCACCATCTCTCCCTACTATACCTGCTATCCCACAGCGACAGTCCCTTCCCAGAGGCTATTATCCCCCCACTGCTACTATAGGCACCATCTCTCCCTACTATACCTGCTATCCCACAGCCCCAGTCCCTTACCAGAGGCTATTATCCCACTGCTACTATAGGCACCATCTCTCCCTACTATACCTGCTATCCCACAGCCACAGTCCCTTCCCAGAGGCTATTATCCCCCCACTGCTACTATAGGCACCATCTCTCCCTACTATACCTGCTATCCCACAGCCACAGTCCCTTCCCAGAGGCTATTATCCCCCCACTGCTACTATAGGCACCATCTCTCCCTACTATACCTGCTATCCCACAGCCACAGTCCCTTCCCAGAGGCTATTATCCCCCCACTGCTACTATAGGCACCATCTCTCCCTACTATACCTGCTATCCCACAGCCACAGTCCCTTCCCAGAGGCTATTATCCCCCCACTGCTACTATAGGCACCATCTCTCCCTACTATACCTGCTATCCCACAGCCCCAGTCCCTTCCCAGAGGCTATTATCCCCCCACTGCTACTATAGGCACCATCTCTCCCTACTATACCTGCTATCCCACAGCGACAGTCCCTTCCCAGAGGCTATTATCCCCCCACTGCTACTATAGGCACCATCTCTCCCTACTATACCTGCTATCCCACAGCGACAGTCCCTTCCCAGAGGCTATTATCCCCCCACTGCTACTATAGGCACCATCTCTCCCTACTATACCTGCTATCCCACAGCCCCAGTCCCTTACCAGAGGCTATTATCCCACTGCTACTATAGGCACCATCTCTCCCTACTATACCTGCTATCCCACAGCCACAGTCCCTTCCCAGAGGCTATTATCCCCCCACTGCTACTATAGGCACCATCTCTCCCTACTATACCTGCTATCCCACAGCCACAGTCCCTTCCCAGAGGCTATTATCCCCCCACTGCTACTATAGGCACCATCTCTCCCTACTATACCTGCTATCCCACAGCCACAGTCCCTTCCCAGAGGCTATTATCCCCCCACTGCTACTATAGGCACCATCTCTCCCTACTATACCTGCTATCCCACAGCCACAGTCCCTTCCCAGAGGCTATTATCCCCCCACTGCTACTATAGGCACCATCTCTCCCTACTATACCTGCTATCCCACAGCCCCAGTCCCTTCCCAGAGGCTATTATCCCCCCACTGCTACTATAGGCACCATCTCTCCCTACTATACCTGCTATCCCACAGCGACAGTCCCTTCCCAGAGGCTATTATCCCCCCACTGCTACTATAGGCACCATCTCTCCCTACTATACCTGCTATCCCACAGCGACAGTCCCTTCCCAGAGGCTATTATCCCCCCACTGCTACTATAGGCACCATCTCTCCCTACTATACCTGCTATCCCACAGCCCCAGTCCCTTACCAGAGGCTATTATCCCACTGCTACTATAGGCACCATCTCTCCCTACTATACCTGCTATCCCACAGCCACAGTCCCTTCCCAGAGGCTATTATCCCCCCACTGCTACTATAGGCACCATCTCTCCCTACTATACCTGCTATCCCACAGCCACAGTCCCTTCCCAGAGGCTATTATCCCCCCACTGCTACTATAGGCACCATCTCTCCCTACTATACCTGCTATCCCACAGCCACAGTCCCTTCCCAGAGGCTATTATCCCCCCACTGCTACTATAGGCACCATCTCTCCCTACTATACCTGCTATCCCACAGCCACAGTCCCTTCCCAGAGGCTATTATCCCCCCACTGCTACTATAGGCACCATCTCTCCCTACTATACCTGCTATCCCACAGCCCCAGTCCCTTCCCAGAGGCTATTATCCCACTGCTACTATAGGCACCATCTCTCCCTACTATACCTGCTATTCCACAGCCCTAGTCCCTTCCCAGAGGCTATTATCCCACTGCTACTATAGGCACCATCTCTTCCTACTATACCTGCTATCCCACAGCCACAGTCCCTTCCCAGAGGCTATTATCCCCCCACTGCTACTATAGGCACCATCTCTCCCTACTATACCTGCTATCCCACAGCCCCAGTCCCTTCCCAGAGGCTATTATCCCCCCACTGCTACTATAGGCACCATCTCTCCCTACTATACCTGCTATCCCACAGCCACAGTCCCTTCCCAGAGGCTATTATACCCCCACTGCTACTATAGGCACCATCTCTCCCTACTATACCTGCTATCCCACAGCCACAGTCCCTTCCCAGAGGCTATTATCCCCCCACTGCTACTATAGGCACCATCTCTCCCTACTATACCTGCTATCCCACAGCCCCAGTCCCTTCCCAGAGGCTATTATCCCCCCACTGCTACTATAGGCACCATCTCTCCCTACTATACCTGCTATCCCACAGCCCCAGTCCCTTCCCAGAGGCTATTATCCCCCCACTGCTACTATAGGCACCATCTCTCCCTACTATACCTGCTATCCCACAGCCACAGTCCCTTCCCAGAGGCTATTATCCCCCACTGCTACTATAGGCACCATCTCTCCCTACTATACCTGCTATCCCACAGCCACAGTCCCTTCCCAGAGGCTATTATCCCCCCACTGCTACTATAGGCACCATCTCTCCCTACTATACCTGCTATCCCACAGCCCCAGTCCCTTCCCAGAGGCTATTATCCCACTGCTACTATAGGCACCATCTCTCCCTACTATACCTGCTATTCCACAGCCCCAGTCCCTTCCCAGAGGCTATTATCCCACTGCTACTATAGGCACCATCTCTTCCTACTATACCTGCTATCCCACAGCCACAGTCCCTTCCCAGAGGCTATTATCCCCCCACTGCTAGTATAGGCACCATCTCTCCCTACTATACCTGCTATCCCACAGCCCCAGTCCCTTCCCAGAGGCTATTATCCCCCCACTGCTACTATAGGCACCATCTCTCCCTACTATACCTGCTATCCCACAGCCACAGTCCCTTCCCAGAGGCTATTATACCCCCACTGCTACTATAGGCACCATCTCTCCCTACTATACCTGCTATCCCACAGCCACAGTCCCTTCCCAGAGGCTATTATTCCCCCACTGCTACTATAGGCACCATCTCTCCCTACTATACCTGCTATCCCACAGCCACAGTCCCTTCCCAGAGGCTATTATTCCCCCACTGCTACTATAGGCACCATCTCTCCCTACTATACCTGCTATCCCACAGCCCCAGTCCCTTCCCAGAGGCTATTATTCCCCCACTGCTACTATAGGCACCATCTCTCCCTACTATACCTGCTATCCCACAGCCACAATCCCTTGAGGCTATTATCCCCTTTGGCCCTATTGTATGTTCGGGGCCCATTGCAGTCACCCCTTCTGTAGCCTCTGTAAGTACATCTCTAAGCGTATGCCCATTTACTGTGAAACATAACAAAATGAATGCAGTTTAGTTACAGGCCGGATGTGTTTAAGCAGGTCAGATGGGAAGGAAGAAAATGCAGAATAGTATGCTAATCAAATGGAAAAACTCCCTGGCATTGGCCTTCCTTAGGGAAATAACTCTGCCTTTTTTCCTTTAAATTCCAGTCCAAAGACCCCCCTTAAATATCCTTCAACTCGGAGAAAATAACTGCCAGTCATTAATAGAAGCTGCTCGGAGAGTAATTGAACGCCGATAGATTCCCCCCCCCCCCCCCATTTGCATTTTTCTGTGTTTGATTGGCAGGTGTACATGTAACGCCAGATCAGTATGAAAGTATGTTGTGAGCTGCCAGTAATGATCTTTTGGCTCGGGGGAGACCTGCCATATTGTAATTTGGCTATCAGGCATGAAGGGAATAATTCTCCGTGCCAGGATTATGAAGCTGAATAAATGTTTCAATGCTGTAGGTTGCTAGGGGTGACAATTCTGATTTGCTATAAACGGATGCCCCCGTTGCCGGTGGGGCTGAGCTCTGCGTGTGTATAAAACATTCGAGTGAGAAAATAGCTACAGTGTGGGATGTGGGGCCCCGGGGCCTGGTCCCGGGGGAACCGAGAATGTTTATAACTAATGATGGGATGAAAGGGATTTTTCTACCTCCTGTAATGACAGGAAAATAGGAGTTTTTTTTCTTTCCCTTTCAGATGGAAAATAATGGGAATATTAACTCTGAATTCTTTGCTTCTGCTATTGTTTACCTGTAATAATCACCGAACTCCACCAAGATCAGGATTATTTACCATAATGAAGGCATCTGACCCATTATTGGGCCCCATTAAAATTGATTTTTCTATATTTTGGTACGGAGACCTACAACCTGACTGCCCTTATAGTAAAGAACCCCTTCCTATGCTGATGGTGAAATCTGGTTGCCCTTCCACATACTGTATATACTTGAGTATAAGCCTAGTTTTTCAGCACCCAAAATGTACTCGATTCGGGTGCCATGGGTCCCTCCAGATTAGCACCCTCTGTCCTTTGTGTGCAAATTAGGCCACCCGCAACCAGACCCTCCAGTGCCCACTCCCAAATTCATCTTCATCTACCATCCTCACCTGTCCCATTCTGCACTAGACATTGCACTTTATATTCTATATAAACTATATATAGTTTTCAAGGATTTTAACTCTTTGGGCCTGATTCACAAAAGTGCGATAAAATGTGCGCTATTTTTGGCGTTTTTTCGCACGATTCACTATAAGCATACTTGCGCTTTTTTACGCGCGATATTGCATGCGTTATTTAACTCGCGAAGACTATTTCAATGCGGTATTTGCCGGTACATGCGCTAAATTACGCACGCGAATAGTCGCTGCATATGAATGGTAGCATAGAAATAGTGTATAAAAATTGTCGCCGCATATAAATGGTGTATATAAATATTAGCCACATATAAATGGTAGCATATAAATAGTAGATGCTTATAAATAGTAGCCACTAGTGATGAGCAAATGTGTTCTGGTTTCTTTAGTGAAAAATTAGCAAATCTTTCGAAAGATCCACGAAAAAAAATTGTTGCCCGCGACTATTATTTTTTGACGCTTGTATAAATTTTTGGAAGTGTGTTGAATTTTTGAGTGGCGAATTTTTTCATGCGTTTTGCCATTGGCGGATTGTTTTGCGAAACGCATGAAAAAATCCGCCACGAAAAAATTCAACGCACGTCCAGAATTCGCTGCGAATCCATGCCTGGCGAAACATTTCATCACTTGTAGCCAAATATAAATAGTCGCGCAAATGAACGCACGCCATGTTAGCCATACACGCCAATACTTGCGGAAAATGACTGTATTAAAAATGACCATTTCGCTGCAAACTGGCGGCTGCGTCACTCTAGGGGAAACACAGACTTGAATAAATAACACTGCAAAGTCCATATTTTATTGCAAAAAACTCATTTACTGTACTTTTCTATAATTATCGCCTGCCTGTAGTAGGTGTCAATTTTCGCATAGCCGAATGCGATATTTAGCGCGCAAAAGTTATAGTGAATCATGCGATCGTATACTTTTCAGCGCGGAAATTAACGCATGCGGTAAAACTAGCGCGAGAAATACTGCATGTGAAAATGGTGATTTATCGCCCGCGATAATACTATGGTGAATCGCGCGCAATTTATCGCGTCTTTTTTACCGCAAAAAAGCGTGCGATAATTTTTATCGCACTTTAGTGAATCAGGCCCTTTGTGTTTTAGCTTGGTTGCTGAGTACTCTACAGGTATCATTGTTGATAAAACAATTGTTTTGTTGACCCTCCACTTGCAGAGCTAGTTTACAGTTTTTATTTGAAATAAATATTTAAAAACATATACCCCACTGATGCCTCATTTAATGTAATTTTATTGGTATTTATTTTGATGAAACTTAGCAGTAGCTGCTGCATTTCCCACCCTAGGCTTATACTCGAGTCATAAAGTTTTTCCAGTTTTCTTAGGTAAAATTAGGGACCTCGGCTTATATTCGGATCGGCTTATACTCGAGTATATACGGTACCTGTTTCTTTTATATAGAGAGGAGAACAGCATTACATTTAGGTGCAATATAATTACTACTCCTCCAAAGGGACCCAAAGCTGTGGAAGAGGGGCCCAGACTGAAGGCAATGAGTCTTTTATGAACTAAGGGAGGCTCCTAACAAATATTTGACTGCAAAGGCACATAAAAAGGCTAATAACCTCAGAACTAAAGCCAGAAAATCTGAATATTCACATTGTAAGGCCATAGTTTCATTAGAGCTGGAATTAGAAAAGGGGGGGCTCACACAATTCAAAGCGGAAATTATACATCTGAGTTCTGTTCTAATCAGGTAACAGAATCCCCTGCGGCTTGATTAGAAAAATCAAGAAACACCTTCATTTAGGGGCCGATTTATCCTTTTAAAAGTTTAGGAAAAATTCGGATCAAATACTAAAATTTCTCATGGGCGTTAATTGTGTGAAAATTCGCATTGTGGTCATATGAAAATATTCGAAAGTTCCGAAATTTTCGTATCCGAACAATCGTACACAGCGCAAAATACTTTCTGACTTGCTTCTGGCATGATTTTGGAAGCCTCCCTGCAGCTCCAACCCGGCCCAAGGAAAGTCTCCCATAGGACTCAATGGCACTCTGCAGCTCCAACCTGGCCCAAGGAAAGTCTCCCATAGGGCTCAATGGCACTCTGCAGCTCCAACCCAGCCCAAGGAAAGTCTCCCATAGGGCTCAATGGCACTCTGCAGCTCCAACCCGGCCCAAGGAAAGTCTCCCATAGGGCTCAATGGCATTCTGCAGCTCCAACCCGGCCCAAGGAAAGTCTCCCATAGGGCTCAATGGCACTCTGCAGCTCCAACCCGGCCCAAGGAAAGTCTCCCATAGGGCTCAATGGCACTCTGCAGCTCCAACCCGGCCCAAGGAAAGCCTCCCATAGGGCTCAATGGCACTCTGCAGCTCCAACCCGGCCCAAGGAAAGTCTCCCATAGGGCTCAATGGCACTCTGCAGCTCCAACCCGGCCCAAGGAAAGTCTCCCATAGGGCTCAATGGCACTCTGCAGCTCCAGCCCGGCCCAAGGAAAGTCTCCCATAGGGCTCAATGGCACTCTGCAGCTCCAGCCCGGCCCAAGGAAAGTCTCCCATAGGGCTCAATGGCACTCTGCAGCTCCAACCCGGCCCAAGGAAAGTCTCCCATAGGGCTCAATGGCACTCTGCAGCTCCAACCCGGCCCAAGGAAAGTCTCCCATAGGGCTCAATGGCACTCTGCAGCTCCAACCCGGCCCAAGGAAAGTCTCCCATAGGGCTCAATGGCACTCTGCAGCTCCAACCCGGCCCAAGGAAAGTCTCCCATAGGGCTCAATGGCACTCTGCAGCTCCAACCCGGCCCAAGGAAAGTCTCCCATAGGGCTCAATGGCACTCTGCAGCTCCAACCCGGCCCAAGGAAAGTCTCCCATAGGGCTCAATGGCACTCTGCAGCTCCAACCCGGCCCAAGGAAAGTCTCCCATAGGGCTCAATGGCACTCTGCAGCTCCAACCTGGCCCAAGGAAAGTCTCCCATAGGGCTCAATGGCACTCTGCAGCTCCAACCCAGCCCAAGGAAAGTCACGATAACAAAGCTTGAATGAATAAAAAAACTTTTACAAATTGATGCAAAGTACGAAAAAGTCTCATGTGATTGGATGTATTCCTACACAACAGGTTCTCTGATTGGATTCATGCCTGCACAAGAACCTCTCTGATTTAACATACACCTGCATCATTGGTTATAATGAAAATAACCCCCAAGTTTTGACATATGCCCATATATATGCTGGGATTCCACTCTTATCAGGGTATACTTATGACCTATGCTCATATATGCTGATTGGATGCATGCCTACACAATACTGTCTCTGATTGGATGCATGCCTACATAAGACCCTCTCTGATTGGATGCCTACACACACAAGACACCTTCTCTGACTGGAACCTACAAACAACTTGTACACCCCAAGCTTTGCCCAATGCCCCTTTACTCTGGGAGCCCTCTCTTTACTTATCCATGTATTTGTACAACTCTTTAATACTGATTGTTTGCTCTTTTGACTCAGAGCACAGTGCTGCCACCCGCTGGTGAACTGTTAATCGCTGCAACGGAAAACCCAAAAAGTTCCATATTTCACAACGGGCCTTGATCATTACAAGGGAATCATTGCATACAAATTATTTACCGTAGAACGCTGCTGCTCTTTCGCAAGCGAGAACAGATCTGCAATCCTCAGCGAGCACAACTCCCCCTCTCCCCAAATATCAGTGATTTTATTTCTGCCTCTGTCAGAGCTGTCCGATCTTGCTCTCTTCATTTCCTCTAAATATTTCTGCTGCCGCTGCCTGGCTTCCATGTTTAATTCATGAATCCGACTATCAACTGCAGATGTGAGAGAGTTTCCGTGCAATGTTCGGGATTTACAAGACGGCACAGATTTCATTTAAGGTCCGTGTCTGTTATCGTCAACAAACTAGGCACAAATTGAATAAAACGCGGTTGGGGGGGGTGCAGGTAAGTGGGTTTAATTCTGAAGGTAGATTCTTGAAGGGCTACCTGGGACAGTTCCAAAGCAGCAGAAATAAATAAAAGCCAATTATGCTTTTTAATATTAAAAAAAAAGCAAAAAATTACTGAAATTGTAGGTTTGTGGAACTGCAGGTGCTGTTACTGAATAGCGTGATATCCATGTTACGTGTTAAAGGTCATATAAAGATTATATAAAGCTTTTTTTTCAGAGTCGGTGGCCCAGACTTAATTGCATATGTAAGAGACTACTACAATGAGCTGCTTACCAGCACTGTGTCAGCTATCTAGTCACTATCTAACATAGGGAGATTAATATACAACTTTGGCTATGCCTTGACCCCACCCCAGCCACAACTGTTACCCCCATGGCTATGGTCCTGACCACAAGACATTGTGGTGACTGGGCCGTTACTGCGGGTGACTGGGTGAGGTAGGCGGGCAAATCAGGGTGACTCCTGCAGGATCTGGGTGAGCTGGAAGGAAGCTTTCTCATTGGAGGATCTTCTTACATTAAGTAGGCCGCTAGCTGGGAAAAGCCACATGTTGCTGGACCTCATCTCCCAGAATGCTTCATTCCTTGATATGTTTCAGGAATTTGGTTGTGCATAGTGCTGGAACTACAGGTAGGCAGAAGAGGTAAGTGGCACAATTGAGGGGAGGGATCATTGAGTAAAGGAAAAACGGTTGGGGTGATGGGTGGACTGGGGGTAACGGTGGGGTGCAAGTCAAGCAGTACAGTGGGGGGTAGGGTGAACACGTTAAAGGGGAGGGTGGGATCAGTTAAGGCAGTGCGTTAGGTTTTATAATCATGGACAGCAATACTACTATGGTTGTGCAACAGTGTCCACTTTAAGATGCCAAACAGAACAAATACACAATAATAATATGAATCAGCATCTACTATCACAGTCAGTCTGGCTTTGGGCTGTAAGGGTCACTGACCCAACAACCTTTTGCTATTTGTCTGTATAAAACAATTATGATCAATTAATGCACCCATGGATGGGATAATGAGTCTATAAGCATGGCGCTGGCCCACTGTCCCATTGTATTAGTGACACTAACACAACATGATGGCTTGGCACGAGGAGCCCTCGCAACGCCACGGCGGCACATTACAGTCGCCACAGACTCCCATGAACAATTATAGGTTAAAGCGAGGGTCACTGAGCTATAGCCCTTGGCTTTTTCAAATTGAACAGTGAAATTATCAGTCTTTCATTCCCAACTGCCATTCGCGCGTTTTGGTGAAATAAAACACATTTTTATACGAGCAGTCACTTTGTGTTTATGGTAACGCAGTGCTGCGAGCTGATGTGGATCCAAATGCTACAACAGAAGGGGAAACATAAATGCCAGAACAATGACAGAAAGAAAACACAGAAATAAAGACTGAGTAAATCAATAATGCCTATTTGTATTTTTTATTTGCTATGGAAAAAATGGACTTCATTCAATGTCTTCATTTAATCATACTATTATAGAATTTAAAAAACACCATAAGAAATATATCATCCCCATCTAACTGCATTGTGGGAGATACATCATCTGATAACTATAGCAGGTTGAGATTTGGGGTGAGTGCATATTGGGAACTGGGTACCCCTGGAACTATAGCAGGGTGACTGTTACCCCAATGTTTCTATATATCTGTAACCTTGTTATGAGCTAAGGGGGCCCAGCCTGAAGGCCAGTTAGGGGGAGATTTGGGGTGAGTGCTTATTTGTGCCCTGGGTACCCCTGGAACTATAGCGGGGTGACTGTTACCCCAATGTTTCTATATCTGTACCCTTGTTATGGGCTAAGGGGGCCCAGCCTGAAGGCCAGTTAGGGGGAGATTTGGGGTGAGTGCTTATTTGTGCCCTGGGTACCCCTGGAACTATAGCAGGGTGACTGTTACCCCAATGTTTCTATATATCTGTAACCTTGTTATGAGCTAAGGGGGCCCAGCCTGAAGGCCAGTTAGGGGGGGATTTGGGGTGAGTGCTTATTTGTTCCCTGGGTACCCCTGGAACTATAGCAGGGTGACTGTTACCCCAATGTTTCTATATATCTGTAACCTTGTTATGAGCTAAGGGGGCCCAGCCTGAAGGCCAGTTAGGGGGAGATTTGGGGTGAGTGCTTATTTGTGCCCTAATACTTCTGTTTAATGGAATTTTAGTATCTTTCTTATTTTCCAGTTCTAGACTATTTATGTGCATAAATAAGCACCACAATGCATCATGGGGCAAGATGGCTGCAGTCACGTCAGTGTTCATAGAAATCTGATGACATCTGCAATAATGAAGCAGCCTCAACTGGGAAGCAGCCAGTAACTTTCCTCCGGTCCCTGGTTAGATTTTTGTAATAAAACATTATTGGGAATGACATCATCATCCTAGGACACGTTTTCTGTTTCTCACTTCCAAAATGCAGAATTTCCTGGAATGATCACTGAGTTGCTGTGGATCCAGGGAGGATGATGCTGTCCACTTGTTAAATAGAGGCGGTCGCTCGTTACTAGAGAGTCACTGCTGGCTGATCAAAAAAGTATGTATGTATATCTTTATTTATATAGCTCTTACGTACCTAGAGCTGTACAGCAGAATAATACATTAATACAACAAACAGGGGGTCAATACAATAATAGATAAATACAAAGTATGGTAATACAAAGTACAGTTGCATTAAGGATTTCAAAGAGGAGAGTGACAAAGAAACAAGAAGAAGGAGGTCCCTGCCCTGTAGAGCTTACAGTCTAAGTGGGTAACATATAGAGGCGGGAAACAGCAGCCATAGACAGTACAGGTATTGGACCCATTATCCAGAATGCTCGGGACCAAGGGTATTCCGGATAAGGGGTCTTTCCGTAATTTGGATCTCCATACCTTAAGTCTACTAAAAAATCAATAAAACATTAATTAAACCCAATAGGATTGTTTTGCATCCAATAAAGATTATTTATATCTTAGTTGGGATCAATTACAAGGTACTGTTTTATTATTACAGAGAAAAAAGAAATCAGTTTTAAAATTCTGAATTATTTGATTAAAATGGAGTCTATGGAAGACAGATATTCCGTAATTCAGATCTTTCTGGATAACGGGTTTCCGGATAAGGGATCCCATACCTGTACTGAGAATTGTGTTTGCTAATACACACATAGAGACAATTAGCTGGATGTAAATAGCTCTGGGTATAAGGCATTCTGGAGATGGACGGCTAAATCACTCAAACCCAAAAGAAAGGAAAAAGTGTATATTGCTAGTCATTAAACATGGACCATTTCTCAAACAGCTGACATGAGTGGTTCTAAAACAATAGAATATAATGTTATATACAGTCATTGGTTCAGAGCTACCAGTCTTGCTTGGATACAATAAAAGGGAACAGATAAGATACCCCTCTTGTTGAACACAATTTTTTCCTCCAGCTCCTTCCTGCTTCTCCAGATTGCTGCTCTCCTCCCTTATGTCCTCCATGGAGGTCTATATACCCAAGCTGTACCCAAGCTGGTTCCTACAGTCACAACTTGCTGACACGTACATTAAACCACTAAATAGCATTGGGTTGTTGGTGGGGAGACAACTGCAGTGGTTGTAATTAAAAAGGCCTTCACTCGGTCCAAACATGTCAACCAGATTGTGTTTCTATATCATTTCTTCTTAAGTCAGGATATCACTGGTTTAGCGGTTGTCAGGACAAATTTGGAATAAGTTAGATAAATGTTTTAGTTTGGAGACAACAAATGCGATCCAACTGGTTTGCAGAAGAAACAGGGGGTACTGTTTTTCCTCCATCAAGGTGTCATATGGGCCCAGAAAGTCAAAAAAATAATCGACCAAATTGCCCAACAAAAGCAGGGGATGCATCTCCAACCCAAAACCTTATTACAGTTCAGAGGAAGATGTTTATGGAAAGGCTTACTCTACTCAAATTCTAGTCAGCTTGCTTTAGATATAACAGAGCATTCTGTCACAGTGGCACAGATCCTATCTGATACCCATTGTAAGCAGCAGTCCTGCCCTGCTTTATGGCTGAGATTCTAGCTATCTGTATAACAGAGCATTCTGTCACAGTGGCACAGATCCTATCTGATCCCCATTGTAAGCAGCAGTCCTGCCCTGCTTTATGGCTGAGATTCTAGCTATCTGTATAACAGAGCATTCTGTCACAGTGGCACAGATCCTACCTGATACCCATTGTAAGCAGCAGTCCTGCCCTGCTTTATGGCTGAGATTCTAGCTATCTGTATAACAGAGCATTCTGTCACAGTGGCACAGATCCTATCTGATACCCATTGTAAGCAGCAGTCCTGCCCTGCTTTATGGCTGAGATTCTAGCTATCTGTATAACAGAGCATTCTGTCACAGTGGCACAGATCCTACCTGATACCCATTGTAAGCAGCAGTCCTGCCCTGCTTTATGGCTGAGATTCTAGCTATCTGTATAACAGAGCATTCTGTCACAGTGGCACAGATCCTACCTGATACCCATTGTAAGCAGCAGTCCTGCCCTGCTTTATGGCTGAGATTCTAGCTATCTGTATAACAGAGCATTCTGTCACAGTGGCACAGATCCTATCTGATACCCATTGTAAGCAGCAGTCCTGCCCTGCTTTATGGCTGAGATTCTAGCTATCTGTATAACAGAGCATTCTGTCACAGTGGCACAGATCCTATCTGATCCCCATTGTAAGCAGCAGTCCTGCCCTGCTTTATGGCTGAGATTCTAGCTATCTGTATAACAGAGCATTCTGTCACAGTGGCACAGATCCTATCTGATACCCATTGTAAGCAGCAGTCCTGCCCTGCTTTATGGCTGAGATTCTAGCTATCTGTATAACAGAGCATTCTGTCACAGTGGCACAGATCCTACCTGATACCCATTGTAAGCAGCAGTCCTGCCCTGCTTTATGGCTGAGATTCTAGCTATCTGTATAACAGAGCATACCCATTGTAAGCAGCAGGTAAGAGGTCTGATGGATTAATCTCAGGACTCTCCTCTCCTTAATTGGGTTCCTCGTTATTATCCAAACCTAAACCATGCGCCAAATTAAAACGGGGACACTGGGGTAAATAGAAAGAAGGCAGACTGGAGAAGCTGAGCTGCTTTACTCTAATACAGGATTTTATGTTTCTTTAAAACCAGATCAATATTAATTAAAGAATGTACCGCTTTAGGTTGCTGGTTCCTGAGATCAGACTATCAATTATCCTGCCCACAAGCGCCTGGAACAAAGCTCACTGTACACAAATTCCCCGATATACATTTAACAGAACATTACCAGGAGCCTATTGGTGAAGTGTTTGGGGAACAATGCTCATTGATCTGATTTCCTCATTTCTTTCCATGGAATTATGATTTGGGATGATTTATATTTTTTTCTTTTCGTTTATTTGTCTTTTGGATTTAAAATTGTTTTAAAAAATAAATTATTTGAGGTTTGCTGGAAATATTTACAAGCTGCAGAATGGGCGACTGACACTATATATCATGTAGTTGTATTTGTTAAGGGGCCAGGTCTTGCAGTCTTACGCCAAAAAAACCCTCAAAAGTTAAAAATAATACTAGGTACACAGCAGCATCTAATGGAGGTAATGTTTGATTTTGATTAAGAATTATCTATAGTAACAAACAAAGCTGATGCTGGCATTCACCCCAAAAATTTTAGTGCAAGGATATATAGAGAATAGTGTACCCCCTATTGTAAATGATAAGGATATTAGCAGTCACTGAGGGGTTCTGTGGCCATATAAAGGCACAAGGCTGCAGGCTGAGTTATACAGGGAACTCTGAGTATCACTCATGTATTATAAGGGATAATGTACCCCCTACTGTAAATGATAAGGATATTAGAAATCTCTGAGGGGTTCTGTGCCCATATAAAGGCACAAGGCTGCAGGCTGAGTTATACAGGGAACTCTGAGTATCACTCATGTATTATAAGGGATAATGTACCCCCTACTGTAAATGATAAGGATATTAGCAATCACTGAGGGGTTCTGTGCCCATATAAAGGCACAAGGCTGCAGGCTGAGTTATACAGGGAATTCTGAGTATCATCTTATTTTAATCAATCTATAATATGATTTGTGATTGGTTGAATATGAGACTTGAACCAAAGCCCGTCTTGAAGCAGAGCTAGAGGGTGTATTGATTTTGTCTCCTCATCAAGACAACACTTCACAACTTATTCCTGATACTGTAAAATCAGAAGGATTTTGATCTTTGCTCTGAAGCTGTGAGACTATTAGACCTGGAGCCATAGTTATGGGGCCCAACCTATAGATGCCTTTGTGTGAAATTTGGGAGAAGGTCTACTTGGTCTCCTGGAAGCAGAGCTTGAAGTTGATTTAGGGTGAGAATGGGGGTAGATAGTACTGGGACTATGGCTTCATGGTGGTTACAACTTTCTTTTGATATTTTTCTAATATTATTATGAGCTAAGGGGGGTCTGCACACAATTGGACCTCAAAGGGGGGGCTTAAATGGAGAAAATGGAAAAAAAATCTGAAACTACTGCTCTAAAGAAAGATAAACTATACTTGGGGGAGGCATACCATCCTGTTAATGCCATATTGGTGAAAGAAAGATAGACATCTAAAAGATTAGTATTGCCATGCTGTGTATCTGTGCATCTTTAAGGCTGCCTGCAAAAGGGTGAATAGCTTTCTCCTGGGCAGTAACTCTAACTTTATCTTATTTTGTTTGCAGTACGATATCCAAGGTAAGCTTCATAAAAACCCGGCTGGCCACCTCTCCCTCTCACAGTCAGCACACATGCGTGTGTTTGTTCCAATGTGCGTGTTCGTTCCCATGTGCGTACCTGCACGCTGACAGTGAGTTAAGGGGGGGGGTGTAATGCTGTGGGACAAGTGGGACATTAATGGGCCAGCAGTGGGGAGAGAAGGGTGCGGAATAGTGGAGAAGAAGAGGTAAGTGCCTAGTGCCCCCCCCAGGCATTGTGCCCTAGGCACGTGTCTCTTCTGCCTACACCTAGCTCCTGCCCTGGTGGCCAAGTCTATATGTTTATAGATTAATCTCAAATGAATTTGTCCTTTTTAAAAAAGGCAGTTTCATAAAATACCAGCTTGGTCCAAAAGAAATGTGGGGACTCTCCCAGATACATTCTCAGCATGCCCTTCAATGACTGGCTATGGTGAATCCTGCCTGCAAATGCCATGTCAGCCATCTTTGTTATCTAAAATAGGCCAATTATTGTGTTTATTTTGGCTTGTAGTTTCCCCTGCATTTATTGTACAGGTATGGGATCCATTATCCGGAAACCCGTTATCCAGAAAGATCCAAATTACGGAAAGCCTGTCTCCCATAGACTCCATTTTAATCAAATAATTCAGATTTTTAAAATAGATTTCCTTTTTCTCGGTAAATATAAAACAGTACTTTGTATTTGAACCCAACTAAGATATAATTAATCCTGATTGGATGTAAAATAATCCTATTGGTTTTAATTCATGTTTTATTGAATTCTTAGTAGACTTAAGGTATGGTGATCCAAATTACAGAAAGACCCCTTATCCAGAATACCCTTGGTCCAGAGCATTCTGGATAACAGGTCCTATACCTGTACTATAATACAACATTTTGGACTCCTTTGTCTGGGTTCTCCAGCTGAACATCTGGCTACTTTAAGGAGGTCAGTATTTGCCTGCTGAATAATATTTTGAAACTTTAAAGCTTATTGAAAGCTGTTCTCTTCCTTAGCTCTCCATCCAATGAGAACCCTGTCTGCTCTATACCCATCTCCCTCTTATCAATTCATGTGATCTGCACTGGAGGCACTTGGAGTAGCAACATCACTATAGGTCCCCATACATGGGCCGATTATAGCTGCCGATATGGGTCCCTTGGACCGATTCGGCAGCTTATCGGCCCGTGTAGGGGCAGAACCGAGGGGCCTGGCCGACCGATATCTGGCCTGAAATTGGCCAGATATCGATCGGCCAGGTTAGAAAATCCAGTCGGATCGGGGACCGCATTGGCTCGTTGATGCAGTCCCCGAACCGACTGCCCCATTGCCGTGTGCAGAATTCGATCGTTTGGCCCCAGGGCCAAACGACTGAATTCACCTTCATGCCTCCCCGATATCGCCACCCGTACGTGGGGATATCGGGTGAAGATCCGCTGGCTTGGCGACATCGCCAAGCGAGTGGATCTGCCCGTGTATGGCCAGCTTATTTCTACCCTCCGGATCTTTGATTACAACTTCACTCTAATCTCCCTATGTTTCAACTGAAGTCGTTGTAGAACGGAGGCTTTTGACTGGAGCATTTGCTTGCATCTATAATTAGATTTGGATCATGTGCTTTGGAGGGACAGGGAGAGCAATGGAAGGGTTGATGCCGGTGCCAGGACACAGGAGAAGCGACGGTTCCATCAGAGTCTCAGCTGGATATGAAATAACTGATGTGAGAAGATGGAAATAGACCTCTTTGAAAGTAAAATAATCTCTTGATGCTGATTTGTAATGTTAAATAAAGCAATCAGAGGAGGGGGATGCAAACTAGTGGAATTTACTGGAAGCCTTGAGATGTCTAAATTGTATGATTAAACATTAGAGAGTTAATATTCTAAGAAATGAATGCAAATTTTCAAAAGCCACGTCTCCTTCAAAATTGCAATCTCCTCTATTTATCTCTAGATCCCTCCGGTGGGGCGCGGGGCCCATCCTCCATGTGACTTCACCTTGATCCTCGCTGGCACAACGTGCCCCAAACACGCGAGTTGATGAATGTATGTGAAACTGCTGCCATCCACGTGTTTCCCCTGGTTCCCGTGCAGCACCCTCGCTTTTATTAGACAGTGAAAAACATTATTCCTGCCGACCTGTGGGTGACCCGCGCGCGGAGAACATTGTGCTGTTCGTTTTCTTTAAATCTGGTGTCAGAACACGGTAATCCTTTAAACTGGGATGATAAATGACATTCAGCTGCAGCGTTTCCCAGAGCCAAGGGTTTTTTTTCCCCTTTTCTTCTCTCGGAAGTAAGCAGAATATGACAAAGAGTGACGGACGATTCGCATCTTCAGGCCTGAGAATTCCCTATCAGTCAATATCCGAGCAGTCAATATAGGTTTAAGGGAAGCGTTTCCAATCGCTGGAAATATATCAATCCAAAGTTAATAGGTACCCCAGAAAGCTCAGCCAGAAGGTAATATAGGTTTGGGGAAAAGGTCTATTTGCTCTTCTACATAACCTTGAAAGCTTAGCCATAAGGCAATTTAGATTGAGATTTGAGGAGGTTGCCTATTTGCTCTTCTACATACCAGTGAAAGCTTAGCCAGAAGGTAATATAGGCTGAGAATTAGGTAGAATGCCTATTTGCTCTTCTACATACCAATGAAAGCTTAGCCAGAAGGTAATATAGGCTGAGATTTAGGTAGAATGCCTATTTGCTCTTCTACATACCAATGAAAGCTTAGCCAGAAGGTAATATAGGTTGAGATTTAGGTAGAATGCCTATTTGCTCTTCTACATACCAATGAAAGCCCAACCAGAAGGTAATATAGGTTGAGATTTAGGTAGAATGCCTATTTGCTCTTCTACATACCAATGAAAGCTTAGCCAGAAGGTAATATAGGCTGAGATTTAGGTAGAATGCCTATATTCTTCTAGATAACCAGAAAGCCCAACCAGAAGGTAGTATAGGTTGAGATTCAGGTAGAATGCCTATTTGCTCTTCTACATACCAATGAAAGCTTAGCCAGAAGGTAATATAGGCTGAGATTTAGGTAGAATGCCTATATTCTTCTAGATAACCAGAAAGCCCAACCAGAAGGTAATATAGGTTGAGATTTAGGTAGAATGCCTATTTGCTCTTCTACATACCAATGAAAGCTTAGCCAGAAGGTAATATAGGCTGAGATTTAGGTAGAATGCCTATATTCTTCTAGATAACCAGAAAGCCCAACCAGAAGGTAATATAGGTTGAGATTTAGGTAGAATGCCTATTTGCTCTTCTACATACCAATGAAAGCTTAGCCAGAAGGTAATATAGGCTGAGATTTAGGTAGAATGCCTATATTCTTCTAGATAACCAGAAAGCCCAACCAGAAGGTAGTATAGGTTGAGATTCAGGTAGAATGCCTATTTGCTCTTCTACATACCAATGAAAGCTTAGCCAGAAGGTAATATAGGCTGAGATTTAGGTAGAATGCCTATTTTCTTCTAGATAACCTAAACACCCAGCTAGGAGGTAATATAGCTTGAGATTTGGGGAGACGGCCTATTTGCTCTTTAACGTACCCCTGAATGCTTGGCCAGAAGGTAATACAGACTCAGAGTTGGGGAGAATACCCATTTCCTCCTCTAGATACCATGATAGCCCATCTAGAAGGAAATATATAAAGCTTGATATTTAGGGAGAAGGTCTATTTGGTGCACTTCTAAGTAGCCCTGAAAACTTAGCCAGTAGGTAATTTAGGCTGAAATTTAAGAATGCCTATTTGCTCTTGTAGATACCCAAAAGCCCAGCCAGAAGGTAATTTAGCCTGGAATTTGGAGAAAATTTGGTTCTAAGTAGCCTTGAAATCTTAGCCAGAAGGTAATATTTAGGGAGAATGCCTACTTGGTCTGAAAAGCCCACCCAGAAGATAAATTAGGATGAGAGTCTAGGTGAATGCTTAAAGTCTCCCTTAGGTATTCATGGAACAAAATGGCTAATACAGAGATGTTCACTATAGCTTTAACCTTGTCATGGGCTAAGGGGGAACAAAGCTTTGTCCTTCAAGGGGGGCTTGAAAAAATAATGGCCAACAACCATTGCTAAGGCCAAAGAATATGGCAACAGAAGGAATATATTTTAGAAATATCTGTGGCTCCTTAGTCAGTTAATGACCCTGTCTGTATGTATCTATTCATGTGAACTTTAACATAACCATCATTGTATTTGTATGTGTCACACAGTATAATGGAATCAGTTGTGCAGTCATAGAAAGCTATTATATGCACACATACATACACATTCGGCATATTAATATTTTAAGGCTAAGGGACCCCAAGATTCCTTCCTTCCCTACTCCCACCGAGGGCCATTTTAGCACCTAAGCATCAAGATTTAAGGCTGCCGGGCTGACACTTTAGACAACATGGCCGTATTTAAAATGCATTTGTTGTAGCTGAGCGGCTAATTAACACCGTAAAACAAAGTAAAATATGACTTTGGCTTTGTCATTTCTCTAATTCAGATTTATTTGCGGAGATAAAATGCCTTTCCACTGTCACCTCTGGGTCTGACTTTTTTGCTTCTCTGCAACCTGCCTGCAGAAAATCAGAAATATAATTAATTGAAAACAGCTAGGGGCCAGTATATATCAGGCAGATTGCTAATGCCGCGCTGCCGAATTCTCACATGTCATCTCGAATTTTCAGCACAAACACTGTTTGTTATTTCAGAGCTAAAGAGAGGGGAAAAAGATGATCATTCGGAACACACAGATGTATGGATTGAATCATAATAGGTTTTTCAGGTGGCCCAGCGATTCCCTGCTTTGCCTGTAGAGTGAAATGGATAAGTTTATTGGTACCACTTTACATTCTATACCAAACCATTGTTAAATATTTTTAACATTTCCACTGAAGTTTTTCAGACGTTTTATCAGTCAGGTGGTACCCTGGGCAAAAATGGCCCCCTGGCCCCCAACATATTCTGCATTTAAATGTGGCTCAGAGATAAATAAGGTCTAAAGGTCCCCATACACAAGGCGATTTCACTCGTTGTGCGACGAACGATTATATCGACAAACGATCGTATGGCGATTGGGTTTCCATACGATATGCCATCCACGGGCAACGATAATTTGCAAAAGATTTCATCGTATCATTATCGTAAAATACGTACGATCATACATCTACATACGATCTTACATCTACGTACGATCCAATGTCGTGGCGGAAGCGGTATTTATTTATTTATGTTCGTTGACTTCCGCTGCTGGCAATCATGACATGCGCAGAGAACAATCGTTCGAAGACAAATGTCTGACACTCACACAAACTGGCAGATTTTATCGTTAAACGACTAAAATTTTCAAACCTGGACGATCATTTTTGGGGACGATAATGTCGGGTCGATTAGTGGGCCGACAATCGTTCGCACACCATCAACTATAACTTAGCGATAGTATCGGATCGTTCGGGAATCGATCGTTTGACAGTAAAAAATCGGCCCGTGTATGGGGGCCTTAAATCATGACATTGTTGGGACTTCAGGCTGATAGGAAATGAGGAATTGTATGACTGCTGATATAAATGGGACCCCCGATGCACAAGTGCAATTTGATGGAATCCCTAAAGAGCTGAATAACGAGAATATGAAATCTGATTGGCTAGACAACCTGCCACTCTATTTTTTATCTCATCCCCTCTCCTGTGTACTTCTCCTGTTCTTGTTCCCCCAACATTTTCTCATGTGTCATCTATCGTTTTATAATTGCCTATCAACACCTTTCCCTTCGGAACAAAGTAGCCATGTGGGAGATGGGGTCCTTGAAAAGGAAATATTTGTAACTTATAATTAAATAATGGGGGGCTCCAGATTTCCTAACTGAACAGGTCTCTGGATGTCTGGACAGGATTTTGATGGAAAAAGCAACCCCACAAACCCAAAGTGTTGGGAGGGTTACTGCCTGCTCTGCTCAAAAGCAGGGATCCCCAACCTTTATTACTGGTGAGCCACAGTCAAATGTAAAAAGACTTGGAGAGCAACACAAGCACCATAAAAGTTCATGGAGGAGCCAAATAAGGGCTAAGATTGGCTATTAGGCAGCCTCTATGCACACTATCAGCTTACAGGGGGCTTTATTTGGTAGGAAATCTTGTTTTTATTCAACCAAAACTTGCCCCCAAGTCAGGAATTCAAAAATAACTCCCTGGTTTGGGGGCACTGAGAGCAACATCCAAGGGGTTGGGGAGCACCATGTTGCCCCGGAGCCACTGGTTGGGGATCACTGCTCTAAAGGTATCATTGAAACATGAATGAACTTAAGGATCTGCTGGTAACCTAGTTGGGCAGGGTTTCCCTACAAATTACAATATAAAAGAATTCTCATGCCTTGGTGATGTTAGAGTAACAGTTAAAAGCACAACTGACACTACAATCTATCAGTCATACGTTGGGCATTGGCTACTATATATGATAATTTCAGCCTCAAACAGTTGCTGCCTGATTTCATTCCCAGAATGCAGATGAGCACCACCAGACATGCTGTAACGAGGTCTGTTTGATTAATACTTCCTCAAGAGTTGAAAGTGAGGCTCTTCCTAAGAGTTACCGTGATCCAATTCTTACAAATGGCCGGGCAGGCTTTATTTCAGCTCACCGGGAAGGTCGGAGCTCTTGAGATTTAAGAGAAGTTGACGCTGGTTTAATGGCAATGACAAATGATAATTTTTATGCTGCACCGCCAAGTCTCCGTTAATAAAGAACACTTGACAGATCTAACTGTATGCTCTGTATTAGTTTTTTTTTCTTTTTTTTTGCTGAGATCAACACAAAATTAAAACTCTAACCTTACAGAAGGAGAAAGAACTCAATCCAACAACAATCCTTTACAAAACCCCCAGTTTTTAAAGCTCAAGTGTTTTAGTGTCTTTAATGCAGTGATTGTCAGACTTTCTTAGTTCAACACTTAGTTCATCCTTTGGTTGGGGCCGCACTTACGCTTATGACAACGTTATTTATATAGGGCAACATTGTTTTTGTCAAATCATATCATAACTGACCGAGATTTTTTCATGGTTCTTCAGGGTTTTTCAGGCCTATCTATGATAGGACACAAATCTCACCAAAATTAGTGTAGGTTTAAGGGAATACAATGGGTGTATGTGAGCTTTTCAGGTGAGGGATGGTTAGTGTGACCAACAGAGACTAGGTAATGTAAAAGGAGTGACAGAAGTTCAGGAACAGGAAAGACCGGATCAAATTGTAGGGGGGTAGTTAATGACAGGCAGGTTTGGGATGGAGCAGATGAAGAGATAGTAGCAGGATAGAGTGGGCACAGAGACAGAGACTGGTAGGGGCAGGATGGGGTGGGCAAAGAACCAGAGACAGGAAGAAGCCAGACACAGCAGGCGTAGAGACTGGTGCAGAAACAGGACTAGAACTAGAAAATATGACCAGGTCTGGGACAGGACTAGGAGTACATTCGCAATAAACTTGCAAGGGCTTGCCCTGCTTATAATTGCTTTGGAGTGCCAGTGCTTGCTCTTTTACAGGACTAGGAGCAGACAGGACTGAATCAGAAACAGAATTGGAACAGGAGCAAGAGCAAGAATTAGGGACGTGCCACAGTCCTCAGGCTGCCTGAGGTCAAAGGAAGTGAGGTGAGTGCTGGGTTTAAATAGGGCTTGGCCAGCTGTGATTGGCTGTCACTGACCAGTAATGCTGCAGGGTTGCAATGACCGCTCTCCTGGCTTAATATGTAAGGAGACCAGCCAGAAACCTGGAGGCTCCTAGCTCAAATCCCCCATGATCCTAACAGTAGGGGAGGTAAGAAGTTAACAATCCCTACTGTGAGTAAGTGTACCTATGCCCTGGGGCAGGTATGTTTTTCATATACACCCAAGAGTAGTTCCCTGGTCAATAAAAGGGGAAGGATGCTGCTGGGCCTAAGGAAGTAGGCCTCAAGACAGCAGAAGAAAGTAGGCCCTAATTTGGGGGATAAGGGACCCTGTGAATGAGTTAAAGCTAGTGGGAAAATAACACCCATTATAGGACACTCTAAGACAGGGACATGAAGAACTATTGAGACCAGCTATGTACTCCACCAAGCAGATTTAGAGTTTGTAGATCCCCAGGTTGTATTCACTAAGCTGTAGGCACTTAAGTGGATAGGACCCAGGGTATGTTAGTGCCATCCCAACATTTTGGTAAACACTGCCCAAGGCATAGTGTCCCACAGGTTAGAAAGTCTCCCTAGCATTCTTCAATATATATTACATACTTGTACAAGCAAAACACTTACGCATTCAGCTCCTAATATTTGCATTAAAATCCAAAGCAAAAATCCCAAATAAAGCAAAAAATATCATTTTACCAACAAGAGCTAGCAAACAATCTAGTTGTATTGGTATAAGAGCTCAATGACTATAAATGTATAGTGTAAAACCCAGTGCAATCGTTTTCTAGCCTATGTTAAGGCTTCAAATGCATGGTGCCAAGGGGCACAGGGGGTACAGCATTATTGTTTGCAGGATCACCGGTAAACACAAGGCACATTGTTGTTTTGCGCCAGTAAATGCGGCTAGTGCAACCATTAATAAATAAGTCCTAAAACCGCTAAACCGATGATGCCTGGCACACTGCTTGGGATTTTGATGAGACAATGCCAGCCGCTCTATTCCCCTCACCCTCCATTCATGTTCTAGCTCTAAATCAAAGGTAGAACACTGACTGACTCGCTAGCAGAACAGATCAGTGGAATTGCCACCTGATTACTTCCCCTTGATTAGCATTTATAAGAGCCCTGTGATACTTTATTTGCATTCCTATTTAGTCCTGATTTTCGCAGGGCAATGATGATTAAACTTGTCTCGGCGACTGATTGACGGGGTCAGCTCTTCACTCTCTACTCTTTTGAAATTAAAAACAAATGTGTCAGCTCGTCCAATAGCCCCGGCAACGTGCATCTCGGCTCCCTTGTCATCGCAGATAGGTCAGGAATGTTTTAATTTTAGGGATGGATTCTGCTTGTCAAGAGAACGGTGATGCCATGTAGTCCCGGAGATGAGATGTGAAGGGTGTAAAAATGAAGAATAGGAAGAACAAAGACACTCACGTTATTAGACAGATTTAATTAGTCTGAATGGATATTATATTAGATGAAGTGGGAAGCTGAGAAATTAACCCTTCATTACAGAAATCAAGAGAAACCTAAGAACTTTCTTGCAAGGATTTTTTTGTAACTCCCTGTCTGGCAGGGAATATTTGGTTCAGTTGTCGTGCCATTTGGTGCTTGCCAAAATTTCATTAGGCACCACTGCCTTACAAAATGCATTTTTTGGTGCTGTTTTCATAGACAAAGATGTGCGTCATAACACAACCTACAGATAACAGGACCACAGTTTTTACTGACCATTAAAAATTAGGCCCTTCCTATGTTTTAGTTATGCCCAGCACCAAAAAAATCTAAATCATTTTTGATGATATTTGAATAGGCAAATATTTAGTTACTTTGCAATACTGTCAACATTTATTAGTTACCAACCCCTATTTCTGTAGGGAAATGAGAGCAGAGCAGGCAGTAACCCTTCCAACACTTTCCCCTGTCTCTGCCCCTATATATTAGGTACCTATCTAGTGCTACCAACCCCTATTTCTGTAGGGAAATGAGAGCAGAGCAGGCAGTAACCCTTCCAACACTTTCCCCTGTCTCTGCCCCTATATATTAGGTACCTATCTAGTGCTACCAACCCCTATTTCTGTAGGGAAATGAGAGCAGAGCAGACAGTAACCCTTCCAACACTTTCCCCTGTCTCTGCCCCTATATATTAGGTACCTATCTAGTGCTACCAACCCCTATTTCTGTAGGGAAATGAGAGCAGAGCAGACAGTAACCCTTCCAACACTTTCCCCTGTCTCTGCCCCTATATATTAGGTACCTATCTAGTGCTACCAACCCCTATTTCTGTAGGGAAATGAGAGCAGAGCAGACAGTAACCCTTCCAACACTTTCCCCTGTCTCTGCCCCTATATATTAGGTACCTATCTAGTGCTACCAACCCCTATTTCTGTAGGGAAATGAGAGCAGAGCAGGCAGTAACCCTTCCAACACTTTCCCCTGTCTCTGCCCCTATATATTAGGTACCTATCTAGTGCTACCAACCCCTATTTCTGTAGGGAAATGAGAGCAGAGCAGGCAGTAACCCTTCCAACACTTTCCCCTGTCTCTGCCCCTATATATTAAGTACCCCTATTTCTGTGAATGCTACTGACACTCAGCCTTGGAACTATTCAGACACCTTGCCTACATGTGATAAAATTGCAAAGAAATACAAAATAGATACTAAACTGCAAATAACCGGATATAAATGTTAACAACATACTGTATTAGCATAAAACTGACCCCTTTGAATTTAGCCAATAGGTTCTTGCAAGTAGGACTCTATTCCATTAAACTGCAATGGCTATTTTCCGTATAATACAGTGCAATGTTAAATTAATGCTGCAAAATTAACTTGGCCTTCCTTTTCCTTTACCTATTGGGAATTCTAAATCTGACCTTCCTTGGTGCTTTGCATATAAAATCAATGTCCCTGTCTCTATGTCTAACTGCTTCTTTTCCATGTGCTGTTTTAGTCTGTCTAATAGACTAATCTGTATATTGATTAACCGGTGAATTCTTAACATGATATTCCAGGCCAGACATAGTAGTAAAGACCTGTTTAATCTGCAGTACATTTCTTTCTACCCTTGTGGCAATTAAATGGGAAACACATTGTCACTGCCCATATTATAGTCTCATTCCACCAAACAACCATAGGATTAATCAGCCCATTGTCTTTGCAAACTGATTTACAAATTTAGTTTATTTAGAAGGAGTCCCATTCCTGCTTGGTCAAGTGATTTGCCATTGAGTTGTGGGATGTTGTTTTGAGGTGCAAAAATCAGCAGCGTGGTTTGAATGAGAGACTGTAATATGACTTGGAGAGGGACTAACTAGAAGGATAAGTAATACAAATTGACAATAATAATAATGTAAGCTCATGGAGCAATAGTTTTTTGACTACCTGGGTCAGTGACCCCCATTTGAAAACTGGAAATATGTAGAAGAGGAAGACAAATAATTAGAAAACTATAAAAAATAAATAATGAAGACCAATTGCTAAGTTGCTAGAAATAGGACGTTCTATATCATATATTCAATAACATATATACTAAAAGTTAACCTGAAGGTGAACCGCCCCTTTAAGGCAAGCTCCAGAGACAATTTGCGGTCAAGCTAATGTGAAAATGTTAAGGTCCTAGTGAAGATTTAGAGCAGTCCAGAGGCCAGGGCAGGCAGTGTGCTGGTGCAACAGAGCTCAGGGCAGGCAGTTAGCTGGTTCAACTGGGTGCTCAGGAGAGGTGAAACTGAGAGCTTAGGGGAATGGATTTAGTTGGTGAAATGGGGAATTCAATGGAGAGAATTTAGCTGGTGGAAAAGAGAGTTCAGGAGAAGGCAGTTAGCCGGTGGATCTGAGAGCTAAGGGGAAGGAAGTTCGCTGGTGAAAAAGAGATTTCAGGTGATGGCGGCTATTGGAACTGGGAACTTAGGGGAAGGCAGTTAGCTGGTTGTAAATATAGCAAATAAAGTACCCCTAGCAAGAACCAACTAGAATCGATCCCTAGACTTATTTAACTGTACCTGCACTAATCTACACTGGGGCTCACTGAGTTGGTGCTGGTCAGTTATCCTAATGTTCATGCATTAAGTCTCCCTGCTATTCTCCCTCCTCTGCCTACCTTGTCAATCACATGTGTAGCCAATCTACAATGATGTCCCCATGTTGCTTGATCATTGAGCTGCCTAGCCTGATCCTGATGGTTTTTGCTCTTGTATCCCTGCCTTGATCCCTGCCTGTTCCTGGTTCCTGAGTTCCCAAGCCCTTTCCTTGTTCCTAGTCCTTGTTCAGTCTCTGCCTTGTTTCATTTATGATTTCCTGGAATAAGCTTTGGCCCGTTGTTCGGATTTCTCCTTGTCTGCCGAGACCTTAGCCTGTTTAGTGGAATTTCCTTGGTCGCTGCCAGCCTAGGCCTTCCATTGCATGGATAACCGTAGTATTGATAATGTTTGACAGATGGGGAAAACACTTTCAGAGCTAGATGGTCCTTAATGTCCCTTAATGGTTCTTAGTGTCCCTCTGCCACAAGAACAGGCTATTGGAAATTATATTTACATCTGTAATTAAAGGGAAACTACCCAAATGTTGCCTTTTGCATTGGGTCTTTCCCATTTCCATTTAAGAATGATCAGTTTTATCTAGTGGTGCATTATATCTGCCCTTCTGATACGTGATTACAGTGTAATACCATGACACTAGAATGACACATTCATCTCCCCATGTTGAATACGAGCAAGATGGCTGACACAAAGCTGGAATGTTGGATTATCAATGGAGTCTTCTTTAGCACTTTTGTGTATCCATTTGGAGAGCTGTTCTTCCAAAGGTTTATATTCCCTTTATAGCTGTAATGTTATTGGGTAAACTTTGATGAAGGAAGAGGCACTTTAAATCGCTATATTCCCCGACAAACCTTCTGTCTCTAGTAGCTTCACAGTCGCAATTGGCAGCGAAAGGATTAACTTCCCTCGCCCCAGATTGGTAGAAGGCCTGTCTGGAGTTTTGTATCAGCAGGAACATATATAAGCCAGTTTTATACCAGCTGGAGTCTTAACGTGCGGCTTGAATACATAAGAGCGCCTAACCAAGAAGGTTTGTAATTCAGTAATTAGCTGTAATTAATGAACACAAAGTGAAGACTCATTCACAGTTTAAATTATCACATTAGCTGCTGTCACCCTCTGTATACACAAAACAGCAGGAATTCAATTATTTTATTCTTCAAAAGCTAATTTAAAATTTAAGGAATGCCATTAAGAGAAATAATAGGTAGGAAAGAAATGAAAATCTGCGAACGCAGTTGGTCGTCCTGAAGAAAAATATAATACCGACGGGGAAGATTTATTGGACAAAAAGGAGGTTTTAACTTCTCTCCCCAAGAAATGAAATCTCTGCTTATTTATAGTGGCAGGAAAGGGGTGTTAGGAGCGAGAAAATATGTTGGGTACACAGTTTAATTTAGAGCTACAAATAATATTTCCATCATGAGATCCGCGAGGCCCGGCCATTAAATGCGGATAAATATCGGGGCCAATTGACAGTGTGCAGCCAGCAATTCGACTCAATAAAAATCTTGCGCTTTTGTCATTCATTAATATCTGTTGCTGGCTCTCCAGGTCCCTTCTCCATTTATCCTGCATTCTTCAGGAGTGAAAAATATAAAAGTTGTGGCCCTAAATGTTCAAGGAGATAGGAAAACTTGCAATTACTCCTATAACGTTTGTATGGTACAGTATAGGGTTCTGTAACTTAACAGTGCTTAAAGGACCACTGTACCACTGAATTTTCCTCAGTGGATAAGATAGTTTTATTGTATCTCTCTGTACAGGCTATGAGCAAACTTAGGGGGCTGTTCCTGCTGAATTGTGCTTAGTACAGGGGAATACCTATGGTGCCATAGTTTTATGGTATCTCTCTGTACAGGCTATGAGCAAACTTAGGGGGCTGTTCCTGCTGAATTGTGCTTAGTACAGGGGAATCCCTATGCTGCCATAGTTTTATGGTATCTCTCTGTATAGGCTATGAGCAGACTTAGGGGGCTGTTCCTGCTGAATTGTGCCAGGCATGAATTCGCGGAAAATTTCCATTGGCGGATTGTTTCGCAAAATAGATGAAAAAATTGTTGCGGGCATCAAAAGAATAGTCACACATCAAAATAAATAGTCGCGCGTCAAAATAAATTGTTGCGGTGTCAAAATAAAAAGTTGCGCATCAAAAGAATAGTCGCGGGCGAAAACTTTTTTTTAGGCGCAACATTTTCTTATTTTTATGCATAATATTCCTATTAGGTAAATGCTTAATAATAACAATGATGCTTCAATAGGCTTTAGGCTGTTGCCACATGGGGCTAATTCTCGGCCTCACTAGAGTTTACATTTCAAGCTGATATTCGCCGCGTGTGCCTGCACCTGGGTGACACAAAGTTCCAGATGTAGACAAGGTAAGAGACTGAGGCTGAGGGGCTGATTCTCAGCAGGCGTTTTTCCCCCAAGCACATCACATAGGTCTCAGTACACGTAGTTCAGACCCTAAAATGACATACTCCAATAAGAAGCAAACCAATAACATCTCATTTCAAGGTCTTGGGCAGAAACTAAACAGTGAAACCAGTAAGGGTAGTCATGGCATTAACTTTCCATGCAAGAGCCTAGAGTAACCCTCAGCTGAAGAACCATGGGTGGAGGCAATGCACTTTAGATGTCTCTAATGGCATCCAGAGGCACAGGGCAACCACTAGAAGGGCAACAAACTGAAGATCCCTCAATGTAAATACTAGAATAATTTTGCCTTGAGCAAAGGCCTAATGCCTCCTGACCCTGACTGTTCCTACATGAGGGCAGAAGACACGTTTGTTGCCCCCAGGCTTTATCAATGGATTATAAACACAGCTTTGTGCATCTGCAAAACATTTGAGACAGATGAAAGAGACAAGGGGGCCTATTTATCTTGGTGTGTGCTGGTAAAGTGGTGTAAATATCCAAAGGGTCATTTCTGTTTATTACGAGGGAGACCTCTATTTAGCCTCGCTATGTGTAATGGTAGAGGGAATATTTTTTTTTGTTCTCCTCTTTCTCCTCTTCTTTTCTCCAACGTTACTGCACAGAAGCCTCATCTCATTTTTCCTGCGTTGACCGACTGCTGAGTTGTGGTTTCGGCAGACAGAGGGAAGACGCTGATAAGCTGAAGAGCGATGATTCTATTAGGGAAATTCAGTTTTAATTAATGAAGGCTGCCAGTAATTGGGAAGGTGTAGGGCTCCACGATATTATAATGATAGCCATCCGCTCTGAGCCTCCCCCGTCACTTACACAGATCTCTCATCGTCCCTCTCATCGTGCACACTTAGCCATGCAAATCTTCCCGACAGGGCGCCGCTTCTCGCCCTCTAATTGGAGAATACAGGAGTCGTTTTAATAGATAGAAGTTGATGGACACATGTCATTTCTTCAGCCTCAATAATTAGGCTACTATAATTGCCAATTCCAGCATCTGATCGCCATAAAGGCTTTACGCAAAGTTTAGAGATTTTATTCATCCACCTCTTCACTTCTGTTTTCCCCTACTATTTACAGGCACCTATATTCTATATTTTTTAGCTTCCTACCTAACTAATCGTCTTTATGGTGCAGCCCCTCCCCAAGAAGCCCGGGACCAAAAAAAGCCACTCTAAATACTCTGCCCACTCTCTCTAACATGTTCCCCACAATATAGGTTGGCAAATGACCCTATCCACCTTTCCAATGACTGAATGCCCTATAAGCATCTGCAATTGCTCAGGGCCATCACCCATAGGCAGTGACAGACACTGCCCCAGATTAAATCCAGTGCCTTTAGATTAGGGTAACTTGTGGGTTGAGCATGGTTCCCCTTTATTTGTAAGCGCTTATTTAAACAATAGACTCACCAAGAGTCTATAAAGTCTATAAAAGAGTCTATAAATTGGATACGATTTTTTTAAACCATCGGGATCCTGTAGTCCAGTTGAGTCTAAGTTGTAAATTGACTTTGGGCTCTACTGGATTCAAAGGCATACCCTAAGTTTGTGATCAACATGATCCACGTCAGTTGGCTGTGCCAAATGTTGTCCAATTGGTGGCCCGTGCCCCCCTCCCCCCTTCCTTTTGCAGCCCCCATCTGTCTGGCTGCTTTGATGGCTTACCTTTGTGTAATCTTTGTGTAATCTTTAAATCAGTACTGAGATTAACTGGCCCCCTGCATTGTTCACACCAGTGTCGGACTGGCCCACAGGGATACCAGGAAATCTCCCGGTGGGCCCAGGTGTCAGTGGGCCCTCCTGCCTCTAACCATTTGGCCTGTTTCATGGCCATTCCCTTTTTTTTGCTTGGAAACATGGAGATTGGGGAGTAGATTGTAGCATGTAAAGAAAATAGACTTGTAGAACAAAGAGGTTAAATGAGAAGACGAAGGAAAATAGTTTGGAGAATGCGTCCATGGTTTGAGGTTTTCTGGTGGGCCCCTGGGGTCCCAGTCCGACACTGGTTCACACTTCAGATTCAGGCTGTAAACCCATGTATTGTTCACACATGTAAGCCTCTGTATTGTTCATACCTGCAAGGTCTGGTACTGTTTACACCTTAGATTCAGACAGTAAGACCCTCTATTGTTCACACCTGTAATGCCTGATACTGTTCACACCTACAGTATACAACCCTGCATTGTGTGTACATGTAAGACCCTGTATTGTTCACATTTTTATATAAAGTTCTTGTGTGGTTTAAAGAGGGAGTGGACACAATTGGCTTTCATTATCGGCCCTTAACCACGTAGGCCAGAAAAATTTAGTTAGCCAGCAGTGTGCTAGAGAACTGAAGGACAGTGAGGCGCAAACTCAAAAAACAAATAAGAAAGTGCAGGGGGGGGGTATAAAAATCTAGATTTCTATTATTATTGGTTTTATGCTGAACAAGAACACAATTTGATGAGGTTTGAATATATTTCCCTTCTGATTCTCTGCTTTGAGCTTTCAGAACCTTCACACTTTACTTGACTATTCTTTAAAGACAGTACTTCCAGCCATGAGTGGGTTTCCAGTGAAGATACCTGCTGTGACAAGAAAAAGACAATGTGGATCCAGCAGCCTTTCGTTGTTATGTGGCAAATAGTTTTCCCATTGTGCTGTCTCTTTCTCCTGTAGGAAAGATTTATGGTGAGGGACGCTTCATCCTTTCATCCAGGTCACTTTCATGAAAAAGGCACAATGTTCCTGGAGATGGAGCCAGAGACTGCAGTGTCAGCCCGAGACTGTTAAAGTGCAGACAAATCTACTTGCTGATGAGGCTAATGATGTTAAATAGCCAAGGAATACTTTATAGGATTCGTCTTCTGTATTTGTTCATCTTATTTTTCATGTGGATGTAATGATATCTGTGTAGAGCATCCTCTGAAGTGATTAATGCTAAGGATTGCATCATGAGGCAAGGTTTCACCTATCACAAAGGTCCTTGGCTGGTATACTGCATAATAACGTGCCACCAGCTACTATCTGTCCTACTTTACCTTTCCGGTTTGTGTTCCATTTAGTTTCTCTTAAACAAATAGTATACTATAAAAATACTGCTGATTTATGGCTGAGATTCTAGTTATCTGTATAACAGAGCATTCTGTCACAGTGGCACAGATCCTATCTGATACCCATTGTAAGCAGCAGTCCTGCCCTGCTTTATGGCTGAGATTCTAGCTATCTGTATAACAGAGCATTCTGTCACAGTGGCACAGATCCTATCTGATCCCCATTGTAAGCAGCAGTCCTGCCCTGCTTTATGGCTGAGATTCTAGCTATCTGTATAACAGAGCATTCTGTCACAGTGGCACAGATCCTATCTGATACCCATTGTAAGCAGCAGTCCTGCCCTGCTTTATGGCTGAGATTCTAGCTATCTGTATAACAGAGCATTCTGTCACAGTGGCACAGATCCTATCTGATACCCATTGTAAGCAGCAGTCCTGCCCTGCTTTATGGCTGAGATTCTAGCTATCTGTATAACAGAGCATTCTGTCACAGTGGCACAGATCCTATCTGATACCCATTGTAAGCAGCAGTCCTGCCCTGCTTTATGGCCGAGATTGTAGATACCTTTATTACAGGACAGAAGTCTAGTGATGCCCTTTTCATGCACCAACGGGAATGAGTCAAAGATTTTTATTGGGAACTGGCATACAATGGCATACAATCCCTGACAATATTAATGCAACTATGGCCAGCTGTATGTAGGTATCCTTTTGTGGTTCCGCCACAGGTAACAAAAATAAACCATCCACAATTTATGGCCAGAAAACATTTAACAACCTAGTGTAAAACATTGTGTCCATTCGGTGGCTCCTTCGAAATAAAGATATCCATCTCATTTCCATGAGGAATGCGGAGCGACGGAATGTTATTGCACAGGGGATATATTTTTGAACACCACTCACCAAATTATTTTTCCTTGCTATGTGTCAGTGGAAAGGACGTGTGAGGAAGCCAAGAACTTCCACCGTTCTCTTCCAAAAAATGACAAAACAAAACAATTACCAACTTTAAGACACCAGAGGGAATCGGCTTGGAAAAAAAAAAGCTGCGTTTAGCTAATTCCCCTTCTCAAGTTGACAAATAATGCGTGATATCACAATAAATGATTGTCCTTTTCCTCGTTGCTCAACTCTGTATAAAGAACGGCTCTTGTACGATGAGTTAATGAAAGTGGATCGGTTTGGTTTGAATTCTGTAAAATGTCTTGTTCCAATGCCAATGTTTTCATCTAAATAAACATATTCACGGTTCAGTGTCTGGGTGTATTTATTTCATTAATGTGTATGATACATGGGTGCCTCCGTGACTTTGGCAAAGTTCTAGAATCATTTAGGGAGGCACCTACAGGTTATATTTGGCTGCTTTACACAATAAAAGAAAACATTTTCTGCACCATTTATTAGGAAACCAATGACCACTTCATCCCATAGGCATAGGCAAGTCTAATGCATGAAATTAGGTCAATATAAAGGAGGTTGCACACATTCTGCTGCTTATCCAAACGTTCCATTGGTCTTATCCTAGGGATCCCCAATCTTTCTTACTTGTTAGCCACAGTCAAATGTAAAAAGACTTGGAGAGCAACACAAACACCATAAAAGTTCATGGAGGGCTGTGATTGGCTATTAGGGGCCTCTATGCACACTATCAGCTTACAGGGGCTTTATTTGGTAGGAAATCTTGTTTTTATTCAACCAAAACTTGCCCCCAAGTCAAGAATTCAAAAATAACTCCCTGGTTTGGGGCACTGAGAGCAACATCCAAGGGGTTGGGGAGCAACATGTTGCCCCCGAGCCACTGGTTGGGGATCACTGTCTTATCCTATGAAAATCCTAATGCTCTGATTGGCTTACAGGCTGGTCTCATCCTATTACACTTATAATGCACAAATGTGCTACAGGTTTGTTGAGTCTTGTGACTGTTCTAATTGGCCAAAGGTCCTATCAATCTTCTAATCCATTGACTAGATACATTTTGGCTTATGCCGATGCACTTGTTCTCTGTTCAGATATAGGCCTGCCTATTGTGCGTGAAATAGAATAGACACACAGGGGCAGATTTATAAACATTCTGATATTAGTGATTTTGGAGATTTTTTCGTATTGCGCAATTGTAAACGGCGGAAAAACCAATCCGATTTTTTCGCGGCTGCGACGGTAAAGTTGCGCCAATTTGCGAAAAAAGTTGTGACGGCGACGGAAAAAATCGCAAAAATACAGATCATTACGGAAAAAACGCATTCGGGCGCTTTTCGGACGTTCCCTAAGACTCTGTAAAAGACATCTAAAATGTTGGGACTCTCCATGTCTGAGGCAATGGCCTCAAGAACCAAGAACGATTCCCATCAGCCCTTTCTTATTTCATCTATTACATATAGCATATTGTCTACTTCCAGGGTTGCTATTAGGGGGGAAGAACGGGGTATTGTTGTGCAGGGCCTGGTGAAATCTTCATCCAAATGGGGGCCTAGGCGTGTTGCAAAAGTTATGAAAATTGCATAAGTTATATATTGAAAGTGCCTAGAAATGTACGTAACTTGTGCAGAAACTTGAGTAACTTGTGTATCAAGCAAATAAAAAAACTTAAATTAAATTCCACTACCCCCACTGAACTGTCTACACCTAATTATTGTGAAAGTGGGCCCTCATTATCAGGTCTCCAGTGGGTCCTAGAAGGCCAGCAATGTCAGTTTCTAGTAAAGCCAATGGGAGGTAGCATGGGTGCATGTCTTCACCGGCTGAAATGTATGATGAGAGACTCATGCACCATTAGACTTGGAGATAAAACTGAAGCCATTATCCATGTGTGCATATGTTCTTTTATTTAGGAAAAACAATCAGTTTGATGATCCATCAGAGTTTAATAATGTGAATGAGATTCATATAAATTTATAACTTTGATATTTGCTCCATTCCCCTAGTGGCAAGGAGGAAATGAGGAGAGACCATATAACCTGCTGGAGAAAGTGTTTTGAAGTTTTCTACAGACAAGGCCCTTTCTTCCTTTGTGCGATGGCATCTGGTGTCTGCGTCAAGCCATCGTTTATGCCTCACCCTTTGAACTTTAATGAACCGCCATAGGCTGGGAACCCATTTGCGATGGCTGTCAAGAGTATCAGCCTGGAGATTTTGTTTATAAGGGATGATATCATTTATTGGCGCTTTCCAGAAATGTTGCCATAATTTAGTTCCTGATCGGATGTCAACAGAAGTCTTATATAATTCCAAGCCAGATGTTTGCTAAAGGTCAGGCAAAGTAGCACATTTAATATATATCTTTATATTAAGCTTATAGTGCATGGTGCATTTGCGGGTAGGGGGGTGGGAAGGAAATGTTAAGTTCTCAAGGGCAAGATTAAACCCAAAGATCAAGTATTATGACCAAGATCTGTAATTTCCATGCTACTGCCTGCAATGCAATACATAGCACCTGGTCAGGTTACGGCGTTTAACAGTTGTGTCTCGTACTATTGTGTGACCTTCCCATATAAAAGAGAAAAAAGGACTGCAAACAAAGAAGAATTTTCCAATTGCGGTAAATTAAAGACAGAGACAGTGAAAGAGATGTTATGCTAAAAACCCAGAGTATATCACAGTAATATCTGCCTAGCATTATGAGAAATGTGGATGGATCTTTAACGATGACCAAGCACATAACTATAACCAATACTAAAGGAATAGCATTGGTCCCAAAGTAATCACTTGCCAGATAGAAAGCAAATCTCTGACTGGTTGTGTTAGGGAGCCTCTACATTTTATACCACTTTTATTGGTGAAATACATTTGCCATCAGAATTTGTCTGTTAAATTTTGACAGTAGGTTCAGTCATGCTTAGAATGGTGTGAAACAATGGCACAATTCTCTGTGTTAGTTGACCTTTAGATGAAAATGCATACCACTGCGTAAATACAGATCCTAATAAGTTGCATTTAAATCATAATGTCCATAAATGTGAAGTTCCTGACTAACTGTACATGTTTGCACTACCTGTTCTCCCCTATGACTTTTGACATTTGAGCCCAGCTAATTCAAAATTGATTCTTTTTTTGCCTGCAAATGACACAAATGTATGACATTATGGGCAGGGTGAATGTGCTTTACTCCAGAGTTGCCCCTACGTGACTTCAAAATCAACATCATCTTGATTACACGTTGGGAAGCCGGGCATCTCCCTCAACAGTTTGCATTATAATCACTTAGATCTTTTCCTTCAGCCATGAGAGGGACCTTCCCCATGTGCTATATTTGTCTAACAAATCCCTGGTTCATAGTCATAAAGGTCTCCTTCTGGAGCCATAGCATCACAATATTGAGAACCTGGGTCTTTCCAGCATTGTAATACCTGCCTCCATGGTTGCCTTGGGCAGGAGTTTTAGGGATGGGGTCCACACGTGCCTATTTAGGGAAAACAAATCTCCATACCAGCACCAGAAACTGGCAACTAAATCTGGTGGAGATACCCCTCTCTTTCTTGATCGTGCCGACCGACGAGATGAGGGGATGGGCAGAGGTCTGTTGCACAAGACATACCTTCCTCTTAAAATTATGGGATGTTAACTGCTTTACATGTTTCACAGCAACATATGTAAGGTTAGACTGGGCCATCAGGACACCGGGGAATACCCTGGTAAGCTCCATTACATTCCTCCCTCCTTTCTATGTGTCCCGCAGTTATGCTCCACAACAACCCTTCCATTGCTTTTGCTTTTCTAAAGAATACTGGCAAACAGATGAGCTGCTCTGTGACTGGTAAGTACCGCGAGTCTGTTGATTTCACCAGTTACCCAGCAGCTCAACAGTTTGTCTCATGAAACAGATCTTAAAAAAAGAATGTGGGAAAGAAAGGTGAAGAAGAGACAAAACTGGTTAGAAAGAAATAGAAAATGGGACAACATAAAGGCTATTTCATACAATTGCCACGTAAGTCGGCTATGTTTGGTGGTACCTTGGCATACATTCCTCTAGTGGGTCAATGCTGCCCTAGCCCTAATTCCCCATCCCCATGAACACATTGTTCCACAGTGAAAACAAAAAAAAGCTATTCTATTCCTTCTGATCCCCACCCCCCTAAGTGCTAATATTTTTGGCAGTGATATGGCAGATTTAAAGCAGATGTACTCTGTAAATTTGCCGCATAAAAATGTTTCCCTTTCACGTAAATTTATTACAGTTTGTAGAAAGACTGGCATCCCGGTCACTTTAATTAGGTATAATGACGCAGTAAAGCATTAAGAAATCTTTCTAAGAAGGAATGTAAAAAAAATATACAGAAAAATTGGGGGAAAATTTTTTTATTGCTCCTTGTTTTTAAGTGTTTGGCAAAGCGGAAAGGAGCTGTCACAGCTTTGAAGTTTATAGAATAGGGAAAGGGATTATAAAGGGATTTTTTATTAGAAATTAAAACAAGGTTATGAGATCCCATCAGCCATAAGAGCTGCTCTGCTTGTTGGGTGGTTGAGACGGCGGTAACGATTCCCAGACTCGGCTGCAGCATCGGCGGTAAGCTTGTTAAACTATAAGTTAAAAGGCTCACTCAAGTACCACTAGCATAGATGTTTGGTCAAACTGATAGGTCTCAAAAACTAACTAAACCCAGAGAATAGAGATCCCTTCATGGACAAAATCCTTAGAGCTTTGCGCCCGACCAAAGACCACATTTACAGAGTAACGGCCCCTACAATGAGGAAGCCCAAGCCAAGTTGGAAGTGTTCTGGTGACCAAGATGGCCCTCGCAGCACATTACGTAAACCAATTCAGAGACAGACCTCCTGCCCCTAAAATCTATTGCTGGTCTTCATCTGGCAACAGATGTTGCCTTCTGCCTGGACTTTATCCTTTTATAAGACAAGTACATCCCTAAATGATAATTATGGGAGCAACAAATACCACATTGCGTGTTGCATCCCGTCAGACTAATGGTGGTGTATACAGGCCAAGCTATGCCCACTTTCATCATGCTGACTACCGATGACTATTGTGTCAATTAACTATTTACTCCTGACCCAATATCCTACTAGCTATAGACTTGACATGATGACATTCCACCTAGGTGCAGAGGCACATTATACCCCTCTATGGCACAACACACAGCTCCCTGAGCTCTACAAGCATTGGAAGCACCTAACAACATGGTGTCTGGGTCCTCTACACAATCTCTGCAAATGGCCATTAAATGATATGGTTATGAACCACTCTCAAATCTGAAATTAGCTCTTTCCTTCCAAAATATCCACAAGTATAGGAAACTAGGATATGAAATTTGTATCTACCAATTTTCACACTTTCCCTGGTGCCTGAAGTTCTTCCTACTTTTCTGAGCAGGGATTTTTCTCCCCCCACCATTCTCCCAACGGCTGCTTCTCATATACGCCTTTCAGGTCCCATCCCGTCGGTGATTAGACACCGTCCCATCTTTCTTTATCTTGCCTAACAATTTGGTAATGAAGTATTGATTTCCACTTCCCTGTTTATGAGCTATATTACCTTCCCACTGATAAACGACGCAGAAACGTCACATCTCCGCTGTCGGATTTTCTCTCTCTCCCCCTGAAACAAACTATCCCAGGTAGAAGATAATGGCCGCAGACGGCGATGTGCTCGTTTTAGCAATTGGTAGCCCATTACTGGGAGGATGGGAAGGGGCTATTTGTCACCGTATAATGTCAGAGTGTTCTGCACAGAAACCGGCCGCATTGCAAACTTGGTTTTTGCTGTAACGTCCATTTTCCCTATTTATAATCCCTTTGGGATAGTTTGTCTAAAGGAAATGTTTCTATTCACTGAAGCCATTGCACTTGCACCTGGATCGACCAATCAAACGTTGTCGCTGGGGATCCATACATCACGGTAAGTACAAGAATTATTAAGTTTCAGCAGAGCCGAGAGCCAGGGAGCGTCTGAGCAATGTTAATCTTCTGTGCAGGTCGTTCAAATGGTAATGCCTCAACTGTGCGGCTGCCAAGGATTTGTTTAATTTCATTATTTTCACTTTGTTTTATTGCCCCCCCCCTCACCCAAAGTCTGTGATATGTCAGAATCTATACATTTGATAGCACTTAGATATAAAAAAGCAACATGGTCTTAAATTATTTAAAGGGGAATTTTGACACCTACATAGAGCTAGCAGAGTTTTTTCACAAGAACGAGTCAATAGACGCGGCAGACTTGCCCCAAAGGAATCACATGCAAATGGAATTTTAGCGCGAAATGTGATGCTTTAGGTCAATTAATAATTATTAACAGGTATTTATAAAGCATATGCTGCAGCGCTGTATAATAAATGCATGTATACACTGAAAATAAAGATTACATACAAAAATACAACTGATAAAAAAGGTCCTTACAATCTAAAAATTTGGTTTAAGCCCCTATTTGGCCAAGCTCCAACCCCCCACACACTTTGCTCGTATGAAATCATATGAAAGCAGCTATTATGCCAAAGTTGCAAGAATATGTAGGACATTGAAGTGTTTACTCTAAGGGCTGTGACAGACGGGGAGATTAGTCGCCGCGCGACAAATCTCCCTTGTCACGGGCGACTAATCTCCCCAAAATGCCATCCCAGCGGCGAGAATGTAAATCACCGGTGGGATACACAGCACCCGTAATCGCTGAAGTTTCCTCTCAAGGCAACTTTGGCGATTTCAGCAAATCCCGGCGCCGCATATGCCATCCCACCGCCGATTTACATTCTCGCAGCTAGGATGGCATTTTGGGGAGATTAGTCGCCCGCGACAAGGGAGAATTGTCGCGCGGCGACTAATCTCCCCGTCTGTCACAGCCCTAAGGGTGAAGACACACAGAGCTACTAGTAGCAGTTACTTGTCGTGGCTACTAAGATAGACCATGTGGATCATTTACTGAATATTGTCTCTATGTGTGTTTTAGCAGAGGCAATTCTCAGTATTGTCTATGGCAGAGTATTTTCTGGAGTTTAGTAGCCATGAAAAAGCAGCTGCTACTAGTAGCCCAGTGTGTCTTTACCCTAAAACTTGTGACTGCCAAGATGGGCTTTCAGGAGTGTCTAGGAAAGCAAATAGATATTCTTCCCAAAACTATCCCCAACTGGCTAAACTCTCCAGAGCCCCCCTTAGCTGGGTCAGCCCCACAGTTTGGGAACCATGGCTCTAATAGTGATACCTAAGGGCGCACTGATTGTGGGGCACAATGTTGAGTGTGCGTTCTATGCACAGTAATTCAGTACTTGATTGGACCCAGCCATGGCGTTGAATACCGCTAATACAGTAAGCTCCAAAGAACATTTGTGCCCTCACAGTCCTGCAGCCAACTGAAGTTGGTCTATGGTGGCAATGTTTTAGCCACATAGGTTTTGTGATGAGTAAATTTTTTCGCGAGGCATGGATTCACAGCGAATTTCCACATTTCGTCATTGGCAAATTGTTTCCCAAAACTTCCGTGAAAATTCGCCGTGGAAAAATTCGTCATGAGGAAAAAAAATTGTCGCTCTGCAAATTGGGCGCGGGCGCGTAAAAATAATGCAGGAGACAAAAAAATAGACGCGGGTGACAACAAAAATCATGCGACAAATATGTTTCGCTAATTTTTCGCCGTTTTGCGAATTTTCTTGCTGTTTCGTGAATTTTATGGCAAAGCGAACCGGGACCGATTCGCTCATCACTACTGTGGCTGCGTGATGTTGATTTGGGTGATGTCCCCTTTCCACCCAGTGTTTTCACAATGGAGAAGATTCACCAGATTTATCTCATTATTCCACCTATGCTAGAGCTATAATATCTAACTACTGTTGCTATGTGTTACCACACTGCCAAAAATGCTCGTTATTACGTAAACCTTCTACACCAAATCATAACCCATAGCCCTAAAGCTCTTCATGCCATTTCCAAATAATCAGCCCCTAAAATCATTTGTGAAGCTACCCCTTAGGGCATTAAAGAAATCTATTTAACCCTCTACTAAGCCTAATTAGAATGTATGAATTTCTCCCAAAGCCGAGGCATTTTGTTCTGCATTGCTGTTGGACACAAGACAGTTCTATGAGAGGCAAGTTTAGAACAAACAGAACCAGACCAGATCCTGGGGCAAAACTAGGGTGCAAACCATGTTGCAAACCAAAAAGAAACCAAAGCCAGACAGTAGCAGTGTTTTATATCCGGGATCTCATGATATTTATACTCACACTGAAACCTTACTGCCTCTTTAAATACCAAACGGCTATCTACAAAAAAAAAGAATTTGGGCTAAAGGATTGACAGTTATAAAAGTCGGGCATTTATAGCCTGTAAGGAAAAGGCCGCAGAGCTCTAAAAGATATTTATAAGACCATAAGGAAAACTCCAAAATCGATTCTCCGTGAAAGCTCTAGAAACATTATTGTGCTTTCAATTTATGGGCAGATTGTTATTTTTATATGGGCAGACTGGCCACTGAGGGCAGGTTATAGTCCAACCATCTCCTGCACCGGCACAGGGCTGTCAGGGCTTCTTAGAATTGCACTTCAGTAAAGCTACCAGCCAGGCAGCACCAGGTTAATTAGGGCACAGTCTCCTAAATAACACTATGTTAGCCCATTCTCTAGCAGAATATGGGTTACACACAAGAACCCCATACACTCAAAAATGGGCAATTCTCTTATACTGTTGGTCAGTAATCCCCAACCAGTGGCTCGGGAGCAAAATGTTGCAGGTGCTTATTTTTGAATTCCTGGCTATTGGGCAAGTTTTGGCTGCATAAAAACCAGGGTTACTGCCAAACAGACCCTCATGTAGGCTGCCATTCCACATAGGGGCTGCCAAATCACCAATCAGAGCCCCTATTTGTAACCCCAGGAACATTTTCCATGCTTGTGTTGCTCCCCAACTCTTTAATTTAAATGTGGCTCACAGGTAAAAAAAAGGTTGTGGATCCCTGCTGTAGGTTGTGGGTGCGAACAGTGTGCTGTATTATACGCAGAGTGCATATTACTGGAATGGGTAATATAGTACCCAATTCAGTACCGTAACAAAGAGGTTACTCACAGAGTGTTGGGTGACTGTACTCACATTTTGGGCCACTTTGGCACATAAGGGGAACCCAAGTGGCGGGAATCTGAATGCAGCATAGTAATCCACCAAGAACAGCCATCTTCAACTTGGGTCTGACCCATAATGTTTCAGGTGCTGTCAGTTCATACTGAGTGATTGTAAGGGATGGGGCCCATCAGGAGGCTCTGATTGGACCGTTTGAGCCACTGGCCATTAGGATATCTTTAGTTCAGATTGGTACAGGCTAGGTTGACACTGATAGCAGGAAAAGTTCTGAATTCAGGAAAAGAAGCCAGGAATAAGGAAGGCAGAATGTCGAACAACAGGAAACCAGGAACAAGTAGACAGCAACATGGTAACATGCACCAAAGCAGCGGTTCTCAACCTGTGGGTCGGGAACCCTTTGGAGGTCGAATGACCCTTTCACAGGGGTCGCTAAGACCATCGGAAAACACATATTTCCAATGGTCTTAGGAATCATTTTATAGTTGGAGGTCAACACATCATGAGGAACTGTATTAAAGGGTCACGGCATTAGGACAGTTGAGAACCACTGCACTACAGGATGGGGCAGGACTTTGTTTTGTGCAAAGCACAGGGGGGGTCTATGGCAATGAGTTGCCCCTGCTGGATAATGCAGTGTATCTGATCCCAATGATTAGAGCAGGCAACACAGGCTGCAATAGTAGGTTGTCTGTATGGGAAAGCCCAGTGCATGAAGCCTATTGTAGTAAGGTCAGGGAAGCCAAAGCACATGGTTTTGAGTTCAAGCCCAGTAGCATGCCTGTGGTTGGCAGAGCATACTCGCAAAGCTTGTATGTCCTTAAAAAGAATTTTGATTGAGGAGATACGTTCCTGATTTGTATTCATTACAGAAGAATATCTTTTCCCCAGAATCCCTTCTGCCTTTTAAAAATTAGAACTGAAATATAGCACAAGCTGGAATATACAGACCAATATTAGGTGCAGCTTATGCTGCCTATGTATGGAATCAAAAGTCTCACCAATATCCGGTCTGGAATCAGCCAGATACACTGGATGGCCAAAAGTACGTGGAACCCCTTCACATTTTTGGAACTGAATAATAAGCCACAGCCATCATTGCCAAAACAGAGGCCACTAGGTGGATCAATTTGGGGAAGGCCCTTTCCGTTTGTGTAATGTCCCCATACAAAAAGTCAGGTCTTACAGACTGAGAGCACTGAGTTCAGCCCAACTGAACTTCTGTGGGATGAATTGGAACCCTAATTGTGAGCCAGGCCTGATTCCCAACATCATTTCCCAACCTCACTAATGCTCTTGTGGCTGAATAGAAGCAACTCCCAGCAACAATGTTCCAACATCTACTGGGAACCTTCCCAGAGGAGATGGGGTTGTTATAGCAGCAAAGGGAAAAACAGCTTCATATTAATACTCTTGGATTGGGAATGAGATGTTGGACAGGCAGGTGACCTACTACATATAGTGCATCTGTTGGGCAGGCCAAAAATTGGCTTTCTATGTTTGATCTTGGTGATCTCACAGAAACATAGTACTCTTTATACAGAGGTGTCAACCCACCAACGGCCCAGATTTATACAATGGCAGGGGTGGAGCCAAGCATGTATTTAGGACATGACTGAGTGTGTCATTGTTAGGTGAACTGATGAAATAACTATTACTTATACATCATGCAGATTTAAACCAGATGTCCTGACATTGAGTATGCTATCAACTCTTGTGCCTGCCTCCATCTACTGTCTGTGTCTAAACAAGTCACCCCCTGGTGTGTTGTGTTCAATGAAGCCTTAAATAATACCTATTAATGACATGGGGCAGAAATCCCTACTAAATAAAAAGAAAGATATCCTTTCTAAATAAAAAGAGATCTTACAAATGAGAAATGATGCAGAATGATGTCCGGTAGGGGCTATAATATTGTTGTTACTAGAAATAATGTTGATTGTCCCCATAGAACATATTACAGGGAATAGCTTTTATAGGCACCCTTGGAGCCGGCGGTAGAGGATATGAAGCTCGAGGAAAGGAGCGGATAAAGCAAATGAAGTTTCTGCCATGTCATTGTGGAGTAATGAGCCATAGAGGGAGAATATACCTCTCTCATCATGGAATGAAGATGACAGTGGAAAAGAGCTTCAATGACATGTCAGCTTTCATCCATCAATCAATCACCCGCGAGGAGAAGAATAAAGCCATATCACAAGGAGGCTGCTTCTAAAGCAGAAGAAAGGAGAGTTGGGATGGAGCCGTGATAGGGAGGCGGGGGGACAGTTTATACATGGGGAGGATCAGAAGAAGGTTTGAGAAGATTGAGGTGTTGAGTGCATTCAACTGGAATAGAACAGAGAGTTCTGGGTAGGACTTGGTAGGGGGAATGAGAGTCAAATGCATTGGGGTATTGGAATATCAGGTCTTTGAGAAGACCATGAACACCCCAGGCCTAAGGTGACAGCAAATTTACTGCCGCAGTTGGTGTTGAGGGAGTGTGGCTGTTGGGGAATAATATCTATTTATTTTGCACAGATGGAATGAGGCAGGATTGGTGGCCTGCCATCTGCTGGGGCACTGGTGTGGGGAGCGATCTTACAACTGGAAAAATCCCGCCAGTGTATATGTGCTGCCCCCTGTGGATATAATACTGGAACTATAGCAGGGTGACAGTTACCCCAGTGTTTCTATATATCTGTAACCTTGTTATGAGCTAAGGGGGCCCAGCCTGAAGGCCAGTTAGGGGGGGATTTGGGGTGAGTGCTTATTTGTGCCCTGGGTACCCCTGGAACTATAGCAGGGTGACTGTTACCCCAATGTTTCTATATATCTGTAACCTTGTTGTGAAATAGGGGGTCTTGTATGAAGGCGATGAGTTTGCAGCATATATGATGCCTTTTCAGGGCCCTATAACAGGGTCAGTATTACATCAACAAATTCATATATCTGTAACCTTGCCATGAGATATGGAGGATTGTTGCTGTTGGGTTACAAAGGCACACCCAACATGATCAAGCCCCCCATTTATTGCTATATATAAGTTCAGAGCTTACAAAACAGATAGATTTGTATACAGTAAAACAGAACTCAGTAAGACTGCTGCATTATGTATGATTTATCCCAGAAGTTGAAAACTAAACACATGAAGTCATCTTAAATATAAACTCTGCCACATAAAGTATATAATACAAATACAGAAGCCATTAGTTAACCCAGTGACACGGCAATAAACTCAGCTTGCATAAAGGGAGCAATATTACTTAACCCAGCATGTTCTTATCTCAAAGAGAGAATTCTTTCAAATACACGTCTTTCAGGCTTCTCTCTCAAATTAAACAAACGTCTTTCAAATCACCTGCACTGTGGTTTCATATCTGTAAATATAAAGCCCCTCCTTCAAAAAAGGGGGCTACCAATTTAATTGAACCCCCCCCCCACCCCGAGACTGATGAATGATGTCAGAATAAGCAGAAAAGGTCGGCTCTGTCTCCCATTCAGCAACAAATCTTTTCATTCTTTGTTTATTAAGGTGATTAGTAATAACAATGGCTCATTGATTGCAATAATACGTTAATTACCAAATGAGTAAATCATTGTTAATGTAATTAAGGAGATTGATGAGGCTGTAAATATGATGTTTAGGGTGGCAATTTTCAACCCAGATGCAAAAAAAGTATATAAATATAATAAGTCATGCATTGGATAGGTAGGGACCACCATGATGGGTCTTACTTACTTGTGTAGTTGGGTACCAAACCTTCTCGAGACAATAGGGCTAGATACAGTTCATAGCATAAGGTGGCTTCAGTAGGGTAAGACTTGACATACAGTAAGTATCTAGGAGAGCAAGCAGCCATCCTCCCCAAAATGATCTCAGTTTGAGCCCTTTTCTTGCAAATATTGCAGAAGGGAAAAATGGAGATATTAGGACAAGACAAAGACAGAAGGCTGTGGGATAGCAGGTATTGTAGGGAGAGTTGGTGCCTATAGTAGCAGTGGGGGGATAATAGCCTCTGGGAAGGGACTGGGGCTGTGGGTTAGCAGGTATAGTAGGGAGAGATGGTGCCTATAGTAGCAGTGGGGGGATAATAGCCTCTGGGAAGGGACTGTGGCTGTGGGATAGCAGGTATAGTAGGGAGAGATGGTGCCTATAGTAGCAGTGGGGGGATAATAGCCTCTGGGAAGGGACTGGGGCTGTGGGTTAGCAGGTATAGTAGGGAGAGATGGTGCCTATAGTAGCAGTGGGGGGATAATAGCCTCTGGGAAGGGACTGTGGCTGTGGGATAGCAGGTATAGTAGGGAGAGATGGTGCCTATAGTAGCAGTGGGGGGATAATAGCCTCTGGGAAGGGACTGGGGCTGTGGGTTAGCAGGTATAGTAGGGAGAGATGGTGCCTATAGTAGCAGTGGGATAATAGCCTCTGGGAAGGGACTGGGGCTGTGGGATAGCAGGTATAGTAGGGAGAGATAGTGCCTATAGTAGCAGTGGGATAATAGCCTCTGGGAAGGGACTGGGGCTGTGGGATAGCAGGTATAGTAGGGAGAGATGGTGCCTATAGTAGCAGTGGGGGGATAATAGCCTCTGGGAAGGGACTGGGGCTGTGGGATAGCAGGTATAGTAGGGAGAGATGGTGCCTATAGTAGCAGTGGGATAATAGCCTCTGGGAAGGGACTGGGGCTGTGGGATAGCAGGTATAGTAGGGAGAGATGGTGCCTATAGTAGCAGTGGGATAATAGCCTCTGGGAAGGGACTGGGGCTGTGGGATAGCAGGTATAGTAAGGAGAGATGGTGCCTATAGTAGCAGTGGGTGGATAATAGCCTCTGGGAAGGGACTGTGGCTGTGGGATAGCAGGTATAGTAGGGAGAGATGGTGCCTATAGTAGCAGTGGGGGGATAATAGCCTCTGGGAAGGGACTGTGGCTGTGGGATAGCAGGTATAGTAGGGAGAGATGGTGCCTATAGTAACAGTGGGGGGATAATAGCCTCTGGGAAGGGACTGGGGCTGTGGGATAGCAGGTATAGTAGGGAGAGATGGTGCCTATAGTAGCAGTGGGGGGGATAATAGCCTCTGGGAAGGGACTGGGGCTGTGGGATAGCAGGTATAGTAGGGAGAGATGGTGCCTATAGTAACAGTGGGGGGGATAATAGCCTCTGGGAAGGGACTGTGGCTGTGGGATAGCAGGTATAGTAGGGAGAGATGGTGCCTATAGTAGCAGTGGGGGGATAATAGCCTCTGGGAAGGGACTGTGGCTGTGGGATAGCAGGTATAGTAGGGAGAGATGGTGCCTATAGTAGCAGTGGGGGGATAATAGCCTCTGGGAAGGGACTGTGGCTGTGGGATAGCAGGTATAGTAGGGAGAGATGGTGCCTATAGTAGCAGTGGGATAATAGCCTCTGGGAAGGGACTGGGGCTGTGGGATAGCAGGTATAGTAGGGAGAGATGGTGCCTATAGTAGCAGTGGGGGGATAATAGCCTCTGGGAAGGGACTGGGGCTGTGGGATAGCAGGTATAGTAGGGAGAGATGGTGCCTATAGTAGCAGTGGGATAATAGCCTCTGGGAAGGGACTGTGGCTGTGGGATAGCAGGTATAGTAGGGAGAGATGGTGCCTATAGTAGCAGTGGGATGATAATAGCCTCTGGGAAGGGACTGTGGCTGTGGGATAGCAGGTATAGTAGGGAGAGATGGTGCCTATAGTAGCAGTGGGATGATAATAGCCTCTGGGAAGGGACTGTGGCTGTGGGATAGCAGGTATAGTAGGGAGAGATGGTGCCTATAGTAGCAGTGGGATAATAGCCTCTGGGAAGGGACTGGGGCTGTGGGATAGCAGGTATAGTAGGCCGGTATGGTGGCAGTAGGGTAAGAAGTTGAAAGTAACAATCCCCATTATATAATGGGGAGTGAAACAATCCTTACAACAACTCCTATTGTTCTGTCAGTCCCTGATGGTTCAGCCTAATGCCCCTTTAATCCACGTGTGCTGTTCCACACTGCAGCAAATATTAGCTTCCGAGTATTTCTATGATCTCTGAATTTTGTTTATAGCTTTGCAGAATTCTAAGCCAGTGTTTTAGCCAGTGTCACACATAACAGAAAATGGTTTCTTTCCTGCTAATGTTTTCTAAATTACTAAAATATAATAAGGGAATACATGTTTGTAATCAAAACCATGTTTCACAAACAGGAATTCTTTCCAAATGTGAATATTAAATACCATCTAGTGGCCAAGGCCAATACATCATGGGATCCAAAACACTACTCCCTCCCCCTGCACCTTGGTTTTTCTGCCATTAAGATTTCTGCTGTCTGAAAAAGGGATTATGAGAGTAAATCGTAAAGAGTACAGTATGAGGGTATAGCTTATTGTGTGCCCAGAACATTCCTTATCTGTATATTTGTATTTAAACATATGGGAGGGAGGTGCCATATTGTTTCCCTTAGACAGTACAGTATGAGGGTACAGCTTATTGTGTGCCCAGAACATTCCTTCTCTGTATATTTGTATTTATACATATGGGAGGGAGGTGCCATATTGTTTCCCTTAGACAGTACAGTATGAGGGTACAGCTTATTGTGTGCCCAGAACATTATTTCTCTGTATATTTGTATTTATACATATGGGAGGGAGGTGCCATATTGTTTCCCTTAGACAGTACAGTATGAGGGTATAGCTTATTGTGTGCCCAGAACATTATTTCTCTGTATATTTGTATTTATACATATGGGAGGGAGGTGCCATATTGTTTCCCTTAGACAGTACAGTATGAGGGTACAGCTTATTGTGTGCCCAGAACATTATTTCTCTGTATATTTGTATTTATACATATGGGAGGGAGGTGCCATATTGTTTCCCTTAGACAGTACAGTATGAGGGTACAGCTTATTGTGTGCCCAGAACATTCCTTCTCTGTATATTTGTATTTATACATATAGGAGGGAGGTGCCATAGTGTTTCCCTTAGACAGTACAGTATGAGGGTACAGCTTATTGTGTGCCCAGAACATTCCTTCTCTGTATATTTGTATTTATACATATGGGAGGGAGGTGCCATAGTGTTTCCCTTAGACAGTACAGTATGAGGGTAGAGCTAATTGTGTGCCCAGAACATTCCTTCTCTGTATATTTGTATTTATACATATGGGAGGGAGGTGCCATAGTGTTTCCCTTAGACAGTACAGTATTGGGGCACAGCTTATTGTGTGCCCAGAACATTCCTTCTCTGTATATTTGTATTTATACATATGGGAGGGAGGTGCCATATTGTTTCCCTTAGACAGTACAGTATGAGGGTACAGCTTATTGTGTGCCCAGAACATTCCTTCTCTGTATATTTGTATTTATACATATGGGAGGGAGGTGCCATATTGTTTCCCTTAGACAGTACAGTATGAGGGTATAGCTTATTGTGTGCCCAGAACATTCCTTCTCTGTATATTTGTATTTATACATATGGGAGGGAGGTGCCATAGTGTTTCCCTTAGACAGTACAGTATGAGGGTATAGCTTAGTGTGTGCCCAGAACATTCCTTCTCTGTATATTTGTATTTATACATATCGGGACAGTGCCTGATATTAAACAAGGTTCCAGGTTAATTGATAAGGTGCATCTCCCCGCAGTGTGAGGTGTGTGGCCAAGCAGTGCATACGCTCATTCCCCGGCTGGGGACAGATACTGACAGCCCGTTGGAGTTGCCGTGCTGATTTAGACTCCGTCTCAGTTTCACCTTCTGCTAAAGAAGTTAAGTTCCCGCTAATAAACACCCAGTAGAATTCTCTCTTCCTTCCACGGATTAGTTTTCCAGTTCACACCTGATTCCTTTACATAGTTGCGCTTACAGGGAACAGACTATGGGGCTGATGCACATTAGGAGCTGTTACAAGCACATTATTGGGAAGCCTGATACAGCACCCATAGGAGCTTAAAGAGCACCCACAAATTGTTATCGGCACAGCAAATAACCAATAGAATTCTAACTTCCCAATATACATTCACCTGTTTGAATGTTCTTTATAAATATAATTGCTATTGAAAGCGTCGTCTGATTGGCTGAATGCAGCAGATTAAAAGACCTGGAGGAGAACTGTCTTCCGCTACATTGTTTCAAGAGTCACTACCAGAGAACAGAAAAGGATAAACAAGCAGCGACTTTTTGGACAATAGGAGACAGGGCTACTTGCTCTTGTGCGGCTACTTGATTGGTCGGTAATACAAATAGAAGCCCAGTAGACACAGGATTGGCTCTGCAACTTCAGTTCAGCACCAGTGCCACTGATTGGAAATATTACATTTGCCTTATCTGTTATAAGTGAACCTTTTAGGGAAACTAAACTGGGGGTTAAACTAATAAACCCCTGAGGAGCTGCCATAGAGGTTACTAGGTGATCTCTGAAGCTGACAGCAGCATCACATGATCTGACTGTGTTCCCAGAATGCACTAGGTGCCACTGAGCTCCATGAGGCTAATCTAATACATGCTGTAGAATGTCTACAAGTGATGTTGCAGAACTACAGTTCCCGGAATCACCCAGTTGTTAATTGTAGGGATAAATCAATTTACTATTTATTGGAGCTGTCCAACCTACAGCATCTGGCAATGGTGACACTTTACTAGAGCACAAAGAAAGTCATTATAACTAGCAGGAACTAGTTCAAATGAAGGAAACGGAGTAGATCTAACTATTCGTGTGACTGCGGTGGTCAGATCCCTGCTGAACTAGTGGATTTGGAGAGGGAAAATATAAATCAATGGAAGCTGAAGGTTTGATTTGCAAATGTAACCACTAGCACCCCCTAGTGGGGAAGTTTTACACATCTGTAAATGTCCTTATTCTGCTCCGCACTTTGATGCTGAGGAGACCTGTGTTCTTCCATTAGAGGTCGGAGCAAGCAATGAGCCTCTGCTCATCCCTGATAGCACTGTAGTGGCAACCCCTACTGGTCAGAATAAGGTAATGCTGCTTAAAGCAAGTACTACGGTGATAATATTGTAAACTTTATGGGACAGGGATTTGGTCAGACGAAGGTCACCCTACAGAGGAATACAAACTCCTATTGGGTTAAATACATTTAGGAACTGAAGGACCCTCGGATCATGTAATGCTAGTTAACATGTTACCAGCTAATAAATGCCTTCAGTGACAAGTGAGCTCCAACATATGTTACAAACCAGCAGCTAATAAGTTGTTAGATCAGTGCTGAATTTCTCTGCTATACTGTGCCTGGTTCAACACTGCCACCTTGTGGCCTTAGCAGTTCTTGCCCATAATAAAATCATTTCTATCAATTTCAGCGAAACATTTTAAAGAGCCATTTTAAAGAGGCTGTAATGCCTGTGGATGTGTTGGATCGCACACAATCCGGACCGTTCTAATTGACTTGATTTTCACTGCATGCAAATGAATATTATGGTACTAACAAGATGTGTGCATAAATATTTCTGCTTGCTTTTACCCCCCTGATGCTTCTATGAAGGTGGAACTGGCTCAGAGAATAGATGTATTTATGTATTCCGAATAGTAAAACAGCAGGAACAGCCCCTTGTTGACCCATCTATAGTTCGCTCATTGTAGAAAGATACCATTAACTATGGCTGGACCAAGAGGTTGTCTGTACAGAGAGATACCTAAAAACTATGGCAGCATAGGTATTCCCCTGTACTAAGCACAATTCTGCAGGAACAGCCCCCTAAGTTTGCTCATAGCCTGTACAGAGAGATACCAAACAATTATGATAGCATAAGTATTCTTTTGTACTAAGCACAATTCAGCAGGAACAGCCCCCTAAGTTTGCTCATAGCCTGTACAGAGAGATACCATAAAACTATGGCAGCATAGGGATTCCCCTGTACTAAGCACAATTCAGCAGGAACAGCCCCCTAAGTTTGCTCATAGCCTGTACAGAGAGATACCATAAAACTATGGCAGCATAGGGATTCCCCTGTACTAAGCACAATTCAGCAGGAACAGCCCCCTAAGTTTGCTCATAGCCTGTACAGAGAGATACCATAAAACTATGGCAGCATAGGGATTCCCCTGTACTAAGCACAATTCAGCAGGAACAGCCCCCTAAGTTTGCTCATAGCCTGTACAGAGAGATACCATAAAACTATGGCAGCATAGGGATTCCCCTGTACTAAGCACAATTCAGCAGGAACAGCCCCCTAAGTTTGCTCATAGCCTGTACAGAGAGATACCATAAAACTATGGCAGCATAGGTATTCCCCTGTACTAAGCACAATTCAGCAGGAACAGCCCCTAAGTTTGCTCATAGCCTGTACAGAGAGATACCATAAAACTATAGCAGCATAGGGATTCCCCTGTACTAAGCACAATTCAGCAGGAACAGCCCCCTAAGTTTGCTCATAGCCTGTACAGAGAGATACCATAAAACTATGGCAGCATAGGGATTCCCCTGTACTAAGCACAATTTAGCAGGAACAGCCCCCTAAGTTTGCGCATAGCCTGTACAGAGAGATACCATAAAACTATGGCAGCATAGGGATTCCCCTGTACTAAGCACAATTCAGCAGGAACAGCCCCCTAAGTTTGCTCATAGCCTGTACAGAGAGATACCATAAAACTATGGCAGCATAGGGATTCCCCTGTACTAAGCACAATTCAGCAGGAACAGCCCCCTAAGTTTGCTCATAGCCTGTACAGAGAGATACCATAAAACTATGGCAGCATAGGTATTCCCCTGTACTAAGCACAATTCAGCAGGAACAGCCCCTAAGTTTGCTCATAGCCTGTACAGAGAGATACCATAAAACTATAGCAGCATAGGGATTCCCCTGTACTAAGCACAATTCAGAAGGGACAGTTCCCCTTGTGCCGTAACTAGGCATAGCACACAGTGTGACAACTTGGTTGGTTTCTCCACCTAGTAACATATATAAGAGAAAACATATAAATCCTTATAACAAGGATATACGTTCCGTAAGAAAAAAAACGGAAGACAAACTTGCAAAACACCAAATTTTGTATTTACAAATCCACAGATAATAAACACAAAGAAAAAATGAAATTTATAAATTAAAAAGACTGTGATACAAAACATAAATGGGATAAAATAAATATGCAACAAAAAGAAACAGCAAAATGAAAGTTGTGGGGGGGAGAATTCCATGTCCATTAATACTGAAAGAAAATAGCAGTTTTGGGGAACATTTCAATCTTCTCACTTTTGCAGTAGCCATACTTCTCCAAACAACTGACCATCGTGCAGATAATGATTTTCTAAAGACAATCTTATTGGTCCATCCCTTTTATATAATTTGTGCCGAATTCCCCCATTTTTAATGCAACTAGTCCAGCCCAAATAATTCCCATGAACCTCCTTATCTGTGCCCTGAACCTTAGAAGCAGGTGCCATGATTAAGGGGAGACGTTATACTGCAGCTAATGGATCTATAAACCTATTTGCAGGGGCCTTGATCCAACCAGCTGAAAGAACGGGCTTGGTTAATAGAACTCATTTCCAGATCAGGAGGAATAGAACCCTATTAAAACTGGCCGAACTCACCAAAGTATGTTGGAAATAAATATAAAAAGTGCAAAGGGAGACTTGGCATCTATGTGGCACAAAGCACCGTGGGTACAGGTAGGCACATACATAAACTCACACCAGCAGGATATCAGATTTTGGGGTGAGGTACAGAAACCCAGATGCCATATACCCATCATTGCTGGAGGTTTTAGCTGCCATTAGTATTCCTTTACTTCTGCTTCCCTAACCAAGACCTGCAAGACCAATCTCTGGGAGTGATTAAATCAGCACCAAAATCCACCTAACTGTGCCAAGACAATAGTTCATTAAACTTATTCACCTGAGCAGGAATTTCAATTCCAGCAATTACTCTGCCTGAACAGGGACTGACTGACTCTGGCTTCTACTTAACAGCCAATCCTTTGTGTTACAGTGTCATCCCCCTCAGCCTCTAGGTGGCAGTAGAAAGCAACTTCACATTTTGCCATTACCCAGTACTCTGTATTATGACACACCCAACATCAGAAACCAACTGGGCAAATAATCAGACTGAAATTCACCTGTACAGTCAGCTACTGTTACCATTACAATATCTTTTCACACCCAGAGTTTGTGCCCATGTTCTTTTTGGGCTGTTCTAAAAATTCCCCAATTTGGCAACATTATTTTTATATATATATTAAAAAAAAAAAAAAGCCACCGTTCACAGGCTAATATACATTGGTACATTGGCTGCAGCAGCATTATAGAGTCCGCATGGGGTTAAGAGTCTCCTGTAGTTTTACTGGAAGTGGTGCAGTTCTGTTGGGACTGTAATTCTATTGGATGGTGAGTCTGGATTGGATAGGCCCCTGCAATCTCTTGCCCATGAAATTCAAAGATTTATTTAAATTAACGGAAAAGGGCAGAGTTGCCCATTATACATCAGTGGGAGTTGCTGTACTGCTTGCCTTCACCAACAGACAGGTCTTTAAAATGTGCTGCTGTCAAGGCAATCAGTAGAGCAGCTCCAATTCAGAGAAGGAATGTTCTGGGCACACCATAATCTAAAACCATCAAGGAGCATTCCCTGCACATAAAATAATATACAGTCATTTTCCTTTCTAGCAGTTTGACTTTCCCTTAAATTAAGGACACAGGGAGTAAATTACTGAACCAAAATTAAAACACAGGGAAAAACATGGAACCCCTTTTGATTACGCAGACAGTAAACAGGTTTGTTTTTTTTGACAACACTATATTTTTTCAACAGAAATGAATGTTGGAAGAATATGGGAAATTGCCACGCATACAGTTTACAGATACATATCTTCTCTCCCCCTCCCTTGGAAAACGGCAGGGATATGAAACAGAAATAATAATAATACAGTGTCTCCCCTTTAATTTGGTCTCTTGGGAAAAACAACATTCCAAAAATAGATATATTTATATATAAATATACACAAAACATTCTATAACTTTTATAATACAGTATATCTGCAACAGAAACAAAATTCAAAGGGAAAAGCCAAAATAACTTGTGTTCTAGTGTTCTTTGTAGAAACAATCCACTTTGTTTTCAGTAGATTTCAGAAAGGAATTCCATAGAAAGTCCCCAGAAACTGGATCTGAAATGAAGAAGGAAAAACAATTGAGGTGAGACTTGGTATGCTGGCTTTAGTAGTGACTTCTATCCAATGTATTTCATGTGATTAAACAGATAGAACTGTTCTTTTATAACAGGGCAACTTAGATATGGGAAAAAGGGGTTTTCCTTTGCAGGTCACTGTGCAACCAACCTGGTGGCTTCAAGGGCAGACCATGAACACCATGAAGGGAAGCTTCAGGAACTTGGAACAATGGATTTGTATGTGAACCCTTGGCTTAGGGTTAAGACTAAGCTTTAAAGGGGTTGTTCACTTTGACACCATTCACAAATCAATCATATAGGAAGTTCCCGGTCCGTCAGGTTCAAAATAGCCCCTCCCATCCCTTCAGAAAATATTGAAGGTGAACAACCCCTTTAAGGCAATGGATCCCTAACTGTGAGGTTGCTCCAGGTGCACAAAGACAGATTAAACTGCTAATCGGGGTGAGATTTGAGGCAAACACTTTGGTCTCCTAGATATACTCCTTATCACTATAGCAGGGTGAACCAATGTTTCTATATATCTATAACCTTGTTATTAGCTAAGGGGGCCCAGCCTGAAGGCCAGTTAGGGGGAGATTTGTGGTGAGTGCTTATTTGTACCCTGGGTACCCCTGGAACTATAGCAGGGTGACTGTTACCCCAATGTTTCTATATATCTGTAACCTAGTTATGAGCTAAGGGGGCCCAGCCTGAAGGCCAGTTAGGGGAGATTTGTGGTGAGTGCTTATTTGTACCCTGGGTACCCCTGGAACTATAGCAGGGTGACTGTTACCCCAATGTTTCTATATATCTGTAACCTTATGGGCTAAGGGGGCCCAGCCTGAAGGCCAGTTAGGGGGGGATTTGGGGTAAGTGCTTATTTGTACCCTGGGTACCCCTGGAACTATAGCAGGGTGACTGTTACCCCAATGTTTCTATATATCTGTAACCTTGTTATGGGCTAAGGGGGCCCAGCCTGAAGGCCAGTTAGGGGGAGATTTGGGGTGAGTGCTTATTTGTGCCCTGGGTACCCCTGGAACTATAGCAGGGTGACTGCTACCCCAATGTTTCTATATATCTGTAACCTAGTTATGAGCTAAAGGGGCCCAGCCTGAAGGCCAAATAGAATGGAATTCGCAATATTTAATGCTGTGGATTTCCAGGGTCCTATAACTGTAACAGGGTGAGCATTATATAAACAAAATCTGTAACTTTGACCTGTAAAAGGGCCTGAGCAAAGTTTGGTCCTCCTGAGCTGAAAATGCCCAACAAGCACTGCACTAAAGGATAATATCCACTGGATACATTTGTGGCAACATCACTTGCACTTAATACAGACCATAACTGAATATCCATGAAATGCAGGGCCTCTGAATTGGCCACAGTGTATCAGTGCTAAATCTGCACTTCCAAGAGAAGGCCAGATAGCCTCGTTTAGCAGAGGAGCAAGTATGAAACTTACCAGTGCAGGGCAACAGTACATTTTAATTACTTCAATACATTTTCATTTTTTGGCGTTACTGTTCCTTTAATGGACAGGCAGAGGTGTAAAATCCTCAGTGTTTGTTAAGCATAAAATGCATGAACTGATTAAAAGTGGCATTTTTTTTTTTTTTTCTAATGCCGGAACTGTACAACTTTGAAATTAAAAAAGGATGTTTGCAGAGGATAAATCACAGGGTTTCTCACCATTATTAAACTGGAAAAATCTAGGCTTTGTCATTTGGTCCAAACCCCCGCTTTGATACATGTCGGTTTATAGGTGCTTTTCTTCCTGTGTGGAAGGAAAATAAAGCAGATTTTTTATTGTTAAAGGGCTACATGCTTTAAAAGAAATTAATTTTAAAGTAACAACGGGTCATTTATTAATCCTACTGGTGCATTAGCATAACTATGCGGCGCTGGTCACATGGTCTCTATGCCTCCAAAACTTGACGCTCAGTAAGAAAAATGAGCAACGTGTTACTCGCGAGCCACTGGTTGGGGATCACTGTGATAGAGGAAGCAGACCCCATTGTCTGGGCCCCACGGGGAACTGCTTTAGTTATGCCACTGCATAGGTGCAAGTAAAAAAGGGCTAACAAACACAAAACTGCACCCTTAAAAACTCATTGAGCAGAGGTCTGTGCACTTAGATGCAAGGGAGCCTTGTACTTAATGCATGCCATACAGACACCCCGTGCCCACTGCAGTCCTCTAACTTACGTGTATGAATGACGTGCAAGCTACCCAGGATGCAAGAGAGTTTCCCTCATGCTGTCCCATAAGCTCTGCTGAAAGCAGGCACTGTATTCATAAAAGGCACAGGTCTTTGAGCTCCATTGCGGAACAAAGCACGGGGCATAGCAATTTGACCAATTTTTTTGCACCAACACCCTGGCTCTGAGGCAATTTGCTATATCGGTTATTATCTGTGCAACACCTTCCTGTCGACCTTCCTACCTATTTATAAAATACAATACACACAGGGAAGGAATGCCCTAAACCTTCTAATGATCACAACGGTGCTAGAAATAGATCCTTCCCTAAATTAAAAACATTGCGCTCACCTTCTGTTACGGAGGAAGGCTCCTGACTGAAGGAAGGATCTAGTACTCTGTAGGTTGGTCCTGTGGTTGGAGGAGCAGGAATGATTTGTCTCCAACGTGATTCTACAGCATGTGGACTACTCACACCATGAGGCAACAAAGGGGCTCCAGAATTTAACAAGGATTTTTCCTGGAGAAGGAAGCTAGCAAGTTTTGAGTATGGAGGGTTTGGGACCACATTGGTCTTTGTTGGGTACCGGGTAGAGTCAGCAATAGGTGTATTGTGCTTAAGTCTCTTTGAGTAGGGCTCTCCGCTTTCTATATGGGTACTGTTCAGCATTCTAGTGAATGGATACTCCCCAGACCATGAAGGAGCAGATGGGTAAGGGTAATCCTTTGAAAAACTGTTTCTGCCTTGGTACGGAATATTCAGAGATGTTACATTTTGTTCGCTTTGCTGCATACGCTCTAGCAAATGAGTAATTCCTTGTAAATCCGGCTGCATGTAACTGTGGTTTACCAGTGGCGAAGCATTAGTTGGTCTTGCATGCAATTTATTAGGACCTTGTTCAGGGCTCTTAGAGTCTGATCCTGCAGCAGCTTTGTTTGGCAGAACTGAAAGCTGTTTAGGCCTCTCAGGGTTGGCTTTGGGCACCACTGATGAAGTTTTGGATTTTTTCCCATTTAAAGCTAAGGGAGGAACATCCACACCACGAAGCACCAAAGGGCAACCAGTCCTTCTCATAGCCGCCATCTGCGCAGCAGTTTTAGGCCGAACATTTTTTGGAACAGCATCAGAATTGCTATTGTGGGTCAGCCTTTGGTGCAGTATTAATACTTCTGGGTATAAAGATTTGTAGCTACAGTAGGGGCAGGTGCTTACAGACAAGGCACTGTTTGTTGAAGGTGCAGAATAATCTGAAGGCTTTAGGCAAAGGTTTAATGGCTGTGCATCCTCTTTCATTGGAAGTGAATCGTCCTGTACATCCTCTTTTATAGAAAGTGAGGTGTGATGTACATTCTCTTTCTCACAAATACTCAAACTATCACTCTCTTCCATACTCCAGTCAGCTGGATTTGGTACTTGTTGGTCTGAACTCTGCTTCTCACAGTGTGAAACAGTCGACTCTTTACTAAACACCTGGGTAGGGGTAGAGGCTCGCTCTCTCTTTGGGATGACGTTTTCCCTTCCGGGTGCCACTTTATGTCCTTCTAAATGTTCAGAAGGTTGAATAGAATTTCCTTGATCCTTTGCATTTACACGGTCCTTTTTGGTAGGGTTAGAAATCGTTGGCATTGGTCTGGCTTCATTGCTGGCATGATTAAGTACTGGCACAAGATCGCCAGAGCCCTGAGGAACGGGAGAACATTTTCCAATGCTTTTCACATGAGCATTAGAGTCTCCAGGCTTAAATTTATGGTGCCTTTCTAAGTGGTACCGTAGAGAGGTCTTTTGAGCAGCTGCATAGTCACAAAATTCACATTTGTAGGGTTTCTCCCCTGAAATGAAAGGGATATATGTTATTCAGATCCTCAAGTAAAAAAAAAAAAAAAAAAAAAAAAAAAAAAAAAAAAAAAGAAAAAGGTGTCACCCACACATACACTGAAACCCCAAAACAAAATATGTGCACACAACACAATAACCATAAGTATCTGGTTAAAGCCACAATACCCATTATATTGCCATATTTTTGTGCACACCATATGGGCAAACTTTAGGGGCTGTTCCTGCTGAATTGTACTTAGTACAGGGGAATCCCTATGCTGCCATAGTTTTATGGTATCTCTCTGTACAGGTTATGAGTAAACTTAGGGGTCTGTTCTTGCTGAATTGTGCTTAGTACAGGGGAATCCCTATGCTGCCATAGTTTAATGGCATATGTTCCTTTAAATACATTAAACACGCAGAAAATAAAGGCAGTGGTGCCCTTAATGGAGTGGTTCACCTAAAAGTTAATTTGTAGCATGTTATAGAAAACCCTATTCCTAGCAACTTTGCAATTGGTCTTCGTTTAGGTTTTTGAATTATTTGCCTTCCTCTTCTACAGCTTTTAAATGGGGAACATTGACCCCCACAGCCAAAAAAACTATTGCTCAGAGTTTACTTTCAGTATTCCCTTTCCTATTCATATTCCAGTCTCTCATTCACACCTCTGCCTGGCTGCTTAGGTAAACAAGACCTCAGCAACCAGAGAGCTGCTGAAATTGAAAACTAGAGAGCTGCTGAAAAAAAAAAAAAAATACACAAAATAAAAAAAAAAAATTGCAAATTGTCTTAGAATATCATTGTCTATGTCTCTAACCAGTGGCTCAGGGGCAACATGTTGCTCCCCAACCCCTTGGATGTTGCTCTCAGTGCCCCCAAACCAGGGAGTTATTTTGGCAAGTTTTGGTTGAATAAAACCAAGACTGACTACCAAATAACGTTGGCACCTCCATGAACTTCTCTGATGCTTGTGTTGTTCTTAGTGTCTTTTTGCATTAGCCTGTGGCTCATGAGTAAGAAAGGTTGGGGATCCCTGGTCTATGTCCTTCTAAAACTTAATTGAAAAGGTCAACAAACCCCTTTAAAATAAGCTAAATTAAAACATACAACACATAGCAGTGAGCAGACATACCAGTGTGCGTCCTGAGATGAATATTGAGGTAATAATTTGAGCGAAAGGATTTTCCACAGTAGTTGCATTCTTTAGAGGTAGGGAGTCCTTTGGCTTTTAGTCTGACTTCACCGTCTTCATTTTTGTCTGACAAGAGAAAGGAAAATGAATGAATAGTCTTGTGGTATCTCCCGTGCACAAACGCAACTTCCTGCAAAGCTACACCATCTATATAATGTGGTCATCAGGGCTGCCATGTATTGTTAAACAAACACACACTAATATATATATATATATATATATATATATATATATATATATTTCACTCACACATACTGAATATTGTGAGCCCCTAAGCTCAGATAAGTGACAGCAGGCCAGAGAATGTGCTGTAAGTCTGCAGATACAGATCATTACTATAGGGCTGTGGTGGCCTTGGGCTGGTAGAGAAGCCCAAAACAAATGTTGTAACACATCTAGGTTCATGTTTGTTGAAACTTTAGTTTTCCTTCAAAATAATCATCTTCTAATGCACATAGTTTGTCCATGCCTTACAAATTGCCACCACTAGAGTGCTCTAGTCCCAAAAACATTTGTTAAAGGTAGTTAAGAGAGCTTAGTTTTCATTTTTTATCAATGAGAAGCAATATTTGCAAAACAATGTACAACATGTGTCCATAGGAGGGGTAGTTTAGTTGCCCATACCCATGCCATAGATAACTAAAATAAAAGTTACACGTTCCATAGGAGTAGCTCCTGGTTAATCAAGTACATTTCAATGCCACAACGGGTAATGAATAAAATTTTGTAAGAAATCACAAGGTAAGGGTCACGTGATACTGTGGTGCTTTTTAAAATAGGTCACAAACAAAGCCACAATGTGCAAGCGACACATTCCCCAGGGTGCTGTTAGGTGTATGCAAGGTGTAACATACCGTTAAATCATGTTGGCCTTCTGTAGACCAACAAAGCTATATAAAAATGATATAAGATAAGGGTGCACCACAGTATTTATAAATGAGATATCAACACAAAAAAAACATTTTGCATAATGTCATTCTCAGCAACTTTTTCAATTAAAAAAAAAAAAAAAAAAATTGTCGCTGATTTTTAAAGTTATTGCAAGTGTAATTACTACTGTAAGCAGTACTAGTCTGGCAAGTTATTCTCTGCACTGCTAGTTCCGACTGATTCATAGACCTCTCACTGATTAACAAACCTGTAGGAGAACTTCTGCTAAATTGTTGCAAAAGTCAAAACCAAAGAACAGAACAAGATAAAGCAACACTGTCTTAAACAGCAGTTACATTTACGAATAACTAATAATTGCCTTTGGTTTTTAATTTATTTATAGCTGAAAGTTGCAGGGAATATTATTTTATTTCATTATGCTAAAAAAAAATTGAAGTGTTCTAGGTCATTAACTACTGCCCAACTTTCATATTTTTGTCCTCTTACCAGACTGCACAGCATCCCCCATGTCTTCCGAATCTTCTTCTGAATCTTCTTGTACTTTTGTCACATCACCAGCTTCTGTGCTTTCCAGAGTAACCCGATTGGCTGCAGCGCCAGGAATGGGATCTATGGCCGTTGGGTCAGAAGAGGCCTCATTGGCTGCACAAACTAACAAGGCTCCCTCTCCTCCACTCATAGCGGAAGATTCAGAATCGCTTCTGCTATTTCTATGCACTCGAGAATGCAAAACAAGGGCATGGTAGGTTTTAAAGATTTTTCCACAGCAACTACAGAGAGTTGGCTTGTCCTTGGTGGCCAACTTTTCTTCCCCCTCTAATGAAGGCGCTTTAACACAGGCCCCTTGTTTATCATTGTCATGAGGTAGAGTAGCATCTGCATAGCCCTTCACATTATCTTGTTTTCCAGCATGCCAGCCATCACCATGTCCTTCCTTTTCAGAAGACATATCAGCACTGGCTTTAAATTCCAGTAATGGTTCCTTCTCTCTGCCAAGAGACAGGGCAACTTTGCCTTTAGTTGCCAACTGCCATGACTGGTATGTGGTGAATGGATCTAATTCTCCAATGGATTTGCTGATAGCAAGAACCTTTTTTGTGGCCTGAGCTGTTGGGTTAAGGTTTAGAAAACTCATGAAGTCATGTTTTGGGGTGGTTGCGGCATCTATATCGCACTTCTCAGGTGAACATGAGTTATCCATGGATGGGACAGAATTGTTTGTAACATCCCCAGATAAACTAGAATCCTTGGAATGTATTTTACTATGTTCCATGAGTGTGTATTTATCAGGGAAAAAGAATCCACAAATCACGCACAATTTATAGGGTGACATTGCGCTTTGGGGCTTCTGTTCTTGCTCAACATCATTTATGGTCGCCGGCATCTCTTCACCTGCTGGCGACTGTTTGTTTTTGGCCCCTGATCTGGTTGTATGGGTTCGCTTATGATTCTTTAAGAACCAGGGCTCTTTGAATCTCCTCCCACAGATGCTACAGCAGTAGGTGAAGGAATCTTTGTGCTTTTTCAAGTGGGTGCCCAAGTCAACAGAATGCTCAAAAGTCTGACCGCAAACCTCACAGTCAAGCCCATCCTTATCCTTTAGCTCCTCTTTCACCAAAGGTACAGAACCTTTTCTGCGCTTATCCTGAGGACTGAGGTACTCTGCTTCAACACGGAGGACTTCTGGCTCACAGAGGGTTGGCCTATGCTGGACCAACACATGCTTTCCTAGATCCTCATGATGTTTATAGGCCTGGTCACAAAACATGCAGTCAAATGTCATGTCTCCCTCTGCCTGCATTAAAAAGGTTTCTTGCAGGTTCTTGTGTGAAATGGTATTGGTCCGTTTTAGGGTTAGGGAAGAATCAGGACTCTCCATCTGAGAACCAATGGCACTGCCCACCCCATCTGGGCAATCAAACTCTGAAAGTGACTGGACTGGCATTTTTAATCTGAACGTTGAAAAATTTGTGGAAAACAAAATGGTTTAAGACTCCCCTTTAGGAAACCTTAGAAATCACAATGCATGCAGAAGCATGGCTGTAGCTCACAAGCATGGCATTGGTTCATGTGCTACTCAAAGCAGCTATCCTTAATATCAATATCCAAACATCTTCATAAAGTGATCTGCTCGAACCTAAAAAAGAAAAAGCAAGAATAATATTTAATGGTGTGTTTCTAAAGAAATATGCATGCCACAAAACTAGGACAGGCTTTTTCATTTAATGTCAAGTGAGGTAGCTGCCATGTTAAGAGCTTTGCACAATAAAACCGCAGAATGCATATTTGGCCACTAGAGGTGCTGGTGTACTGAACCCTGGGGGAGAACAATGTGTGCTGCCTGTCTTTACAGAAGTGTCTTCTATTCAAATTTATAACTAAAAAAAAAAAAAAAAAAAAAAAATATCAGAATTACATGTACTATGCCCATAAACTATTCTATTCATCTCTAGAAAATATTTCTTAATTAGGTACCAGTATACATATATTTTTTAAAAACACAGTTACCAATAAATTTGTATCTAGTAATGCTGTATGAAGTTCTCACAAATAAAAAGTATTTTGAAAGGAAGGACGTACATTTTGTGCAATCCACTTCCTTTTCGGTTTAAACAGGAATTCAGTCCTTAATTCCCGTTATAAAGAACAACAGGGCATTATTTAGAAATATAAAATTAGCAGAAGAGTTTCCAAGATGATTTTGTAGCTTTGAGAAATAGGTGTAACCAGTGAAATGAGAGCACAGCTTGCAGAAAACACCAGCTAATATGGCAGCTAAAACTTTAGTGGTGCTTTAAATGTGCATTATAATTAGTAGTGTCTATCAACACCTCTCCCTACCCCCACCTTAACAACCAACACCCAGTGTTGAAAAGAATAATAGAAGAAAAGAACCTTTCTAAACTAGTAAAGATTTGCTGTACCTTACCCAAATTTTACTATCCTGAAAGCATATCGGTAGATACTAACTTATCAGGAGATATAAAACTTACTCTTTAACAAAGTGTGTCTATTCCCAGTGTTGCCAAATGAAAGGCACTTTGCTAGTTAAATACTATAGTTCAGGGCAATGGCTTTTTACACAATTCCCCCCAAACTATAAACACTGCTCTACCTTTTGTTTGTACTATATATTGATTTTAGAGAGATCCAACTGGTTCTGCAAAAAAGGAAAAACGTAAAGGGGCTCCAAAAAAGAAATCTGTAAATCATACTAAATGAATCCCTTTGTTGCCAAAGGATCATCAACACATTGCTTTGCAATACACAAAAGCCCCCAGCCACCCCCCTCTTCCTCCTCCTCCTCCTCCTCCTCCCTACACCTGGCAGCATGGTTCAATCTATGCACTTCTCAATACCATGGAAAAAAAAAAAAGACAAAAGTTTCCAAGAAACATTTCCCAATCATTCAGATTGATAGATGAAGGAAAGGGCAAAGCAGCCACACATACAACTATTAATCTAACAGCAAAGGGTGCTTGTACCTACTCCTGTGCATGCATTAGCAGGGATAAGATATCAAGGCTGGCGGACATCTTGCAGAACAGTGTAACCGACTCCTGTTCCTCACTCCAAACACATTGGGGAAGGCCCTAGTAGTAGAAAACAACCTATAACTCTATGCCAACCAAAAGCAGAAGAGGGAAAAGGTTACCCTCTTTGATACTGCAGAGACAGCCCACCTATATCAATAACTGGGTCAGTTTTTTTTTAAACTAAAGAACTCACATGGTTATGTGGAGGTTGTTGGGGGTTGTAGTTTAACACAATATATATATATATATATATATATATATATATATATATATATATATATATGTAGTACTGTAAAATCTTTTGCCAGCTTTTTTTTTTTTTTTTTTTTTTTTTTTAAACTCCAGGATGTATATATAAACATAAAAACTTTAAGTCTAAAATGATAATGCAACAAACAGGTTTGTAAGCAATGCCATAGGCTTGAATCTTAGTGTTCCTTCACTTCCTATTTTCACTTTGCTCTTGTGAACTGCTGCTTCCTACATAATGAGAGACAGAAAAGGCTTTCAAGGTCATCTTAAAAAATGCCCCAAACTGGCGGATCAGCAGACTCTCCTACCTTGTGCTGCAGGGAACACAGCTGACAGTGTAACCTTTAGAGCACAATGCTCAGTCCAACCCAGGCAAGAAGCAGAGAAAGAAATCCAAGTGCTAAGTGAGCCTCTCTCTCTCTCTAATGGTATTGTAGCCTCCCCAGCACTTGCATAACAAACCTGTCCCATGAACCTATTAATTACAGACGCCACAGAAAGTCTGCAGCTTTCAGAAAGAGACAGAGAAAGAAAGAGAAATGTCTTCCTGATGGGCTTTAAAGAGACACAATGAAGAAGAAGCAGCAGCTGCATTGTTACAAGATATCTTCTGCATATAGGGAACTTACACTCTATCAACTGATCTAAACAGATTCAATTCGACTAAATGAAATCAAAAGGAGAACTTTTCATACCCTACCCCCCACCCACAGATTACCTCTCTCCAAATCCCCCCCCCCCCTCACTGAAGCCCCCCTGATGGGCAGCTCAGTTCCAGCCTGGTGTTATTATCTGCTTTCCCACAAACAAGGGACAGACCTGGGGAGTTTAAATATTAGCAAACATGGCTATTTAGCAAGCACAAACATTATATACACATACAGACTATACACAGACTAGAATATGTATATTCCCTAACATTCTTCACTGATTAAATCAATGTGTGCCTATATATATATATATATATATATATATATATAATGAAGTATATTTACCAGATCTGTAGTTACTAATTTATATATATTTATTATTAAACGTATATTAAAAGTTTAACCTCCCCCCACCGACCAATACCAGCAGCAGTAAGATTGAGCCATGCAGAACTAGCAGCAGTGGGAATCTCTGAGAAGAGTTGGTGGGGGTGTTCCTATATAAACATATTTAGATAAGTATTTAATAACCATAGTATATACCCCCCTACTCACACACACACAGGTATACAGACCGGATCAGGGGCAGCAGAAGGAGTCCCAGCAGTGAGCAGGCAGTTAGTGCCTGTAGATGATCTGATAGTAAATAAGGAGGAGGGCTGAATGGCAGAAGTTTGCAGCTTCCCTCCCTCCCCCCTTCCCCCGGCTGTTGGAGGATGAGGATGATGAAGAAGAAGAATAGCAGAGGGTGGGGGCTCGTTACCTTTCTCTAGTTATGTACATGAGAGCGGTTGGGTTAATGGGGAGTTACATACCCAGCATTAGCTGTACCTGCCTCTTCTTATTTGGGGAAGGCACTTCCTGAGTGTGAGGGGGGGGGGGGAACACTCATCCTCTTTATACTCCATGTCCCTTGTATGATCCCGCCCCCTCCCCCCCCATGTATTGTGGCCCGAAGTCACCCGTCACCCTTACTAGTTACACTTACCCCCCAATATCAGCCATAACCACACAAGCAGTGCCCTTCATATTGGTTTCATATATAGAGCAGGAGAGCCGGTTATATAATAGTATATAATAGAGTATGACCAGGACTGGGGGGTGTGGGGGATATAGAAAGAATTGCGCATTCCCACGTTTATCTACCCCCCCCAACAAAACATATACATTGTAAAGGTCATTTACTCCTCCCTCCCAGGTGCCCCCCCATAATCCAGGAATTATGCCATGCTCTATTCATTCACCGCCCCCTAAATGGGGGGGGGGTCCAATTCTTTCTGTGTTTGGTACCAACACCCCCTATTTAGGAAATTGGGTTCAACCTCTGTACCCCCCGAGTCCCAGCACCTAATGCCCCCTCTATATACAGCTGTTAAGCTAATGGAGATAGCTAATACTGGGGGGGGGGGGGTGTTGCACCCCCATGTATAGTAATTGATATGGGGTCTCTAACCCCTTAACATCCCACTACCTTTAGCAACCCCCAATATATTGCAATCACCCCCCCTAACCTACAATCAGAATACTAGGGGGGGGGGGGTTGCACCCCCATGTATAGTAATTGATATGGGGTCTCTAACCCCTTAACATCCCACTACCTTTAGCAACCCCCAATATATTGCAATCACCCCCTTACCTACAATCAGAATACTGGGGGGGGGGGGGTTGCACCCCCATGTATAGTAATTGATATGGGGTCTCTAACCCCTTAACATCCCACTACCTTTAGCAACCCCCAATATATTGCAATCACCCCCTTACCTACAATCAGAATACTGGGGGGGGGGTTGCACCCCCATGTATAGTAATTGATATGGGGTCTCTAACCCCTTAACATCCCACTACCTTTAGCAACCCCCAATATATTGCAATCACCCCCTAACCTACAATCAGAATACATGGGGGGGGTTGCACCCCCATGTATAGTAATTGATATGGGGTCTCTAACCCCTTAACATCCCACTACCTTTAGCAACCCCCAATATATTGCAATCACCCCCTTACCTACAATCAGAATACTAGGGGGCGGGTTGCACCCCCATGTATAGTAATTGATATGGGGTCTCTAACCCCTTAACATCCCACTACCTTTAGCAACCCCCAATATATTGCAATCACCCCCCTAACCAACAATCAGAATACTAGGGGGGGGGGGTCACATCTCCTCTGCCCTTAGCAGTCCCCATATATTGCAGTACAATTAATATATAGCTATCTCTATGTCAGCAGCCGCCCACCCATATACACCTGTACAACTTGGGGGATTTCTCCAGCTGCCCAACCATGTAACATGGATACTGCAGGGGTCCCAGCCCCTCTATCCGCAGCAGGACACCGCTTATACTGCAATACAGAGTCAGAGAGGGTCCCACAAACACAGCATTAATAGTTATATGGTGTGACATGGGTGTGGGTTGCATATGAATGCACCACTGTGGCCCTCACCTCTGTGCCTCACTGCACAGCTGTTGCTCTAAGTATCCTCTTAGGCGCTGCGCAGGCACAGCAACAGGCTAGGCGGGAGCGCGCACGGCAGTTAGACCGTTGCCCGTGACTTGACTTTATTGTGACTGGGCGGCGGGAAAAGGAGGGGGTCATGTGACAGGCAACTGGGGAAAGCTTAGTTACAAAATTGCCATCTTATTAACTGTTAATACACCGCTCTGGCCATAGGCCGGTAAACAATCACTTTAATTATTATAAGGTGTTGTGGTTTTTTTGTATAATAAACTGCTTTAGTGGCAATGTGGGTTACTTTGATGCATTTGGAACAACTGGAAACAGAAGAAAGGCCCCCAAAATTGATTTTTTAGACATATTATGTAATGACATCATTGTTGTTTGGTTGTCTGTATAGCAGCACTGTAGGGTTCATTTTATAACCACCTGTAATATCTGGGTCACCTTTTCTTTCTTTTGCTTTGGGCACCCCAGTGCTAAATGTGAAGGGACAAGATGGTGACAGTAGGGGGCCCATTTACAAAACCTTGATTAAGTATTTATGAGGTATAATTGTATTTTTCTAACTTTTCGGAATGTCCGAATGTCCATTTCATGGTTTATATTAAGTTCCACAAAAAACACTACGAACATTTCAGAATTTATTCAAACTTTGGTATCGTGACTCTCTTTTCGCCAGGTTGGATCTGTCGAGTGCCACTGAGTCCTATGGAAGGCTTCCAAAATCATACATTGAAGATTTAAAAGCCAGAAGGGCTTTTCGTGCCGTTTGCGAACGTTCGGATCCGAAAGTTTTGTGACTTTCGGAAGGCAATTGCGATATTTTCGTACAACCGATAAAAGCATTTTCGTGACATTTTAGAACATCAGAAATTATCATGGTTACTCCAAATTTTTTCCATATTGTGATTTTAAGCCCAAAACATTCTGACTTTAGTGAATGGGCCCCTAGGTGTAACAAGATAGAGAGATGGCAAGATGGTGAAAGCAGGACAAATTGGAGACAATGGGAAGAAGGTGATAGGAGAGCAAGATGAAGACAAGATGGTGACAGCAGGTATAACAAGATGGAGACAGGAGGGCAAGATGGTGACAGCAGGCAGGACAAAATGAACATGAGGGGAAGATATGGATATAGGAGGGTAAGATGGTGACAGCAGGTAGGACAAGATAGAGGCAGGAAAGCAAGGTGGTGATAGCGGAGCAAGATGTGAAAGGACAAGAAATATACAATAGAGACAAAACAGCAAGTTGGAGGTAGGAGGGCAAGATGTAGGCAGTAGGACAAGTTGGAGACTGTAGGGCAGGGGTTCAATCTGACTGAATTCTGGCTTCTGGGACAATCTGTGTATAACTGTCCCTGGAAATCATTGTAAAGCTGGCCACACATGGCGATTTTCGATCTTTCGTGCGAACATCGTCAGATATGGAGGTAGAAACAATAGGATTTCTATCTCCTTCTGCCGACTGAGCCCTGAAGGTAGATTTTGCTCAACCCGCCCGATCGGTGAGTCGACCGCTATCCACAGCCGTCTGCGATATCGGTCTCCTCGCCGACTTGCCTTACATGCACCAAATATTATTCAAAACGAGGTTTCGTACGATATTATTGGTGCGTGTATGGCCAGCTTAAGTGCTTGGAAAGGTTGGACAGTAAAGATAAAATTGGCTATACTGCTTGACCACATCTATGTGTATTGATATTTAGGCTAAATATGTGCTGTGCACAATGAATTAGAGCAGTTCTGTGTAGTGGCACCCTTAGGCCTGCCAAATGTTTTTTTTGGTGATTTAATTTTCATTTAAACGGAAAAACAACTGTGTAGCAGTTCCCCTTAGCTGTCCAAGTAGGGGAATACTTGGAAGTAGGGAATAATTGTGCCTCTTAGATTATATAAAATACAAATTGAGCACCATGCTCAATTATTAAATGTCTCTACAACATAGTACAAGGCAAAAATCATATATCCTGGCAAATTAATTTCTGGCATTGAACTGGAATTTCAAAATAATCAATATTAGAGATATAAATATGTACACAGTGGGTTATTAGTGATACGATAATGTACTGAGCTAGCGATGTTGAAGGACCACAGGCAATGCTGGGAAGTGTATTTAATAATAACTAGAGTTTTGCATGTATGTTGGATTATTGAAAACAAAAGGGGTACACTGTATTGAAAAAAAATATATATACAGGTGCAGAGAGGAGCACAACCCTAAAAATGTAGTTAACTGCCTGGGTACTGGTCAAAATAAATATAGAGACAGAGTACCGCATACGCTGGGACTTAATATACAGAGAAAAAGTTTTATTACAAAAAAATACAATGTTTTGAGCACAAACAGTGCTCTTCTTTCTGTATTTTAATTCCCAGCGTGCGCGTTACTCTGTCTCTAAGTGCTTTTTATATGGTCATGGAACGCTTGGGTGACTTGTCAAATATCAAAATTATAACATGATTGGACTCAATTTGTAACTAAAAAAAATCTCCAGCGCTAATTTTAAAAAAGAGAAACATATTTTTTTAAAAAGGAGACAACAAAGCCACTGTGGATTTAATCTCCTTTTAACTAGGATACGTTGATAAAAATATAAAGAATTAAGGCTACAAAAAAATCCAACTGGCAGGCAAATTACTGTGAGGAGGAGGAAGGGAACAAGGCAGAGTAGTTTATTGACTCAGCTAAATCGCAGCTACTGTAAAATGATCTCCTAACACCAGGAACACGAGTCAGAGGCACAGAAACACAGAATGTCTGACCTATTATTCATTTCCATGCAGCTACAGGTTTTATAATAACTCCCAGGGCAATCAAAAACACTTTTTGTAAGTCTCCATGTGACATTTCCTAGGGCTACTGTATGCTCTCCAATGTTTAGAAGCTTTCAGCAGAGGAGCTTCTTCTTTTAAACACTATTTGCCTTATACCATGAACCTTAACCCTGCCTACATCTAATAAGTCCTGCGATGGCAAATTTTGTTGTTTCTATGGTACCTATGTAAGGTTAAATAAAATTATATATATAACATACAAAAGTGGAAGGAAGCACAGATTAAATAAATGGCCAGGTGCTTTCAAATAGGTATTATATAAAGACGCACCCTGGGACTTCATAATGCAGTAAAAATCTATCTTTCTCGCATCTATCTATCTAGAAATTGAATCATACAGGGATAGATATATGCAGCAGGAACAACATATCGTAGCATAGGTATTCCTATGTACTAAGTACAATTCAGCAGGAACAGCCCCCTAAGTTTGCTCAAATCCTGTACAGAGGGATACCATAAAACTATGTTAGCATAGGTATTCCCCTGTACTAAGCACAATGCAGCAGGAACAGCCCCCTAAGCTTGCTCATAGCCTGTACAGAGAGATACGATAAAACTCTGGCAGCATAGTTATTCCCCTGTACTTAACACAATTCAGCAGAAATAGCCCCCTAAGCTTGCCCATAACCAGGGCCATATTTATAATAGGGCATTCGAGTGCCAGTGCCCAGGGGGATAGATTTGGGTGCACTTATTTTCTTTTTTTATTTAATGTCACACACAAGTTGGAGGCGCATAGGTATTCCCCTGTACTAAGCACAATTCTGCAGGAATAGCCCCCTAAGTAGTAATCATCCTAGTACAGGTATGGGATCCCTTATCCGGAAACCCATTATCCAGAAAGCTCCGAATTACGGAAAGGCCATCTCCCATAGACTCCATTTTAATCAAATAATTTAGAATTTTAAAACTGATTTCCTTTTTCTCTGTAGTAATAAAACAGTACCTTGTAATTGATCCCAACTAAGATATAAATGATCCTTACTGGATGCAAAACAATCCTATCGGGTTTAATTAATGTTTTATTGATTTTATAGTAGACTTAAAGGAACAGTAACACCAAAACATTAAATAGTTTTAAAGTAAATGAAATATAATGTACTGTTGCCCTGCACTGGTAAAAGTTGTGTGTTTGCTACAGTAACTCTACTATAGTTTATATAAATAAGCTGCTGTGTAGCCCTGGGGGCAGCCATTCAAGCTGGAAAAAAGGAGAAAAGGCACAGGTTATATAGCAGATAACGGATAAGCTCTGTAGAATACAATAGTGTTTTATCTATTATCTGCTAAGTGCCTGTGCCTTTTCTCCTTTAAATGGCTGCCCCCATGGCTACACAGCTGCATTCTTTATATAAACCATAGTAGTGTTTTTGAGGCAAACACACCAGTTTTACCAGTGCAGGGCAACAGTACATTATATTGGAATTTCTTTTATACACTTGAATTTTTTGGTGTTACTGTTCCTTTAAGGTATGGAGATCCAAATTACGGAAAGACCCCTTATCTCCTATAGCAGTAAGCATGATAATTTGCATCAGTGCTGTTTTTTATGCACCACTGAACATCATAGGAGCAATAGGAGGGTGGTGTCTGCCACCATTTTAGTCTGGCAAGACATTTAAAAAGTGCCTCATTTCCCATATGTCAAAAACATTATTGCATTAGTACAAAAATGTCATTTCAGCTGTTGCTCAGACAACTCAGAAATTCTAGTTGTGTTTGTAGAAAAGGTACAACTATACAAACAACTAGGGAAGTGAGTGAAGATTAAACACAAGCACACACACACAGACACACAGCTTGCACTTCCTTGTTATGTGTTTTATCACGATTGCAATATCCTGCTCAGAGAAATGAAGTTTCCCATAAAGAATGTTAGAATTATTTCAGCTCTATTTTTTCATCCAGCAGTGCTTTTCAGCATAGTGCAATGTAATAATGAAGGTGTTTCAATGTATAGACAAGGTAAAATAAATGCAGTTATTGTAGTTTCCTATAGGATTTAAATCATGTGTTACTGTGTATATTTAATAATTATTGTATTGCAATATTTGTGCTACTTCTTTATTGTAATAATGTACAGCAAACATACATTTTTAAGAGGCCCTATAAAGTAATTTTGCTTTAAAGTACAGTAAGTTCTAGTTACACAATACTTCTTTATTAATATAGATGCACATAGATATATGGGATTTCACTGATACTATACTACAGGCCTATGACTTCTAGAAAAGCCTGTTTAAATAGTTTGCCCAGCTGGAAACATACAAGGCAGAGAGATGTTTGCTATTCAGTTTTTTTGCTGCAGACTGCCCTGGTTCCCATGCAGTGCATGCCTTTAAAATTTACTATGTGTTCTTTATTGAAGGGATTAGGTGTCAAACACAACTGGTCCTTCTGGTTTGTTTTCCATAATTTAATGTATTTATAGTGTCACCCAAAAGTAGAATTAGTCACTTAACCACACTAGTGCAGCCTAAATAATCCCCTTTCATTTACTAAATATTGATGTTTTTTCCATTGAAGTCTAGGATGCAGAGAGTAATGAGTCAGCTTAAAGAGTCATAAGGTAAACACGCAAGTCTGAGAAAAGGCACACATTCTGTGTATTCACCAAAACTAGAGCGTGCATATTCTAAAACGTTTAAAACACTGAGGTCGAAGTCCTGGAGGTTTTTTTTTTGTAAGGTTGGAGTGACACAAGGGGCAGATTTATCATGATTTATAAATTTCCTAGTAAGAAGGTACAGGTATCCAGAATGCTCAGGACCAAGGATACTCCGGATAAGGGGTCTTTCCGTAATTTGGATCTCCATACCTTAAGTCTACTAACCCATTATCCAGAAAGTTCCAAATTACGTAAAGGCCATCTCCCATAGACTCCATTATAATAATTCTAATTTTTAAAAATTATTCCCTTTTTCTCTATAAGAATAAAACAGTACCTTGTACTTGATCACAACTAAGATATGATTAATCCTTATTGGAGTTAAAACAATGCTATTGGGTTTATTTAATGTTAATATGATTTTTAGTAGACTTAAGGTGGGGAGATCTAAATTACGGAAAGACCCCTTATCTGGAAAAGCCCAGGTCCAGAGCATTCTGGATAACAGGTCCCATATCTGTATATCTTAGTTGGGATCAAGTGCAAGGTACTGTTTTATTATTACAGAGAAAAAGGAAATCCATTTTCAAAATCTGAATTATTTGATTAAAATGGAGTCTATGGGAGACAGGCTTTCCATAATTCATATCTTTCTGGATAATGGGTTTCCAGATAATGGACCCCATACCTGTAGTACAATTCATACTTAGGGGCAAATTTATAAATCATGATAAATCTGCCCCTAAGTATTCATATCAAAGTAAATTGAATTGTACTACCTTGTTAATAGGAATCTAATGCAGTCTTTAATATAGTGAAGTTTTTAAACAAAAATACATACAAAAGTTCATTCTGTTGGGCTCATGTAAAGAAGAAAACTCCATAAACACACTTGTTGTTGGTCTTTTTTGTAATTTTTCTTAAAACTTATATTTAAAAAACAGCCTGAACAGCCAATATCATGTTGCAGCCCCCATTGGGACCTTTCTTAAAGCAACCATGGCTTTAACCCAACCACATATATATACCCAAAATAGGCAAGTAGAATGTGACACCAGAATGAAATGCCATAAAGTGACTACTGCAGTAAAGGAAGTAAAGGTTCTGCAGAGTGAACTATTATGAAGCTGAACATATGTTCTTCACATGTATGTATGTATATCAGTACATTTAGATGCAGTGGCATTTCCATAAAACCCTGTTATTACCAGAAACAGAGCAATACCTGAATGTGTGCGGAGAGAGACAGCAAGTTCTGTGCAGGCTCTAGCTGATTTGCCAAACTTTTATATTAAAAATAAAGGAAATTTCCAATAGCAAAGTATATCTGGGGGAAGAGGCCTTCCTCTTGAATTATGCAAGTGTGTAATCTGCATCTTTGACTTAATTCTATATATGACTTTAATCTGGGTCCTGCATTTAAATACAGTATGTTAGGACAAACATTTTGTTGCACTTGGTTAATCTGCTATTGGGGGGAAACTGTCTCAGATCTTTGCTGGACTTTGTGACGATCACTGATCCATTCAAGTTAGGACTTTGTCAGCAAGATCTGAGCTAAGATAACAGTACTTTGCCTGAATCTACCCTGTCAGGTCAGGGCACCGTAAGCTCTCAGCTTCATATTACTTAGCCAAAGAGCAGTGTAGCTCTCCCCCTCTCTGTCTCATCACCACCCCCTTCAAGTTTTAACCATGATGAACTGCTGAGATGCACAATGCTGCGTATTGGCATGCATCGCTGGCTGCTTGCTGGTGGGATAGTAACCAACAAAAATAACTATATATTTTTGCTGTGGCCGAGTATTTTATAAAGTTTATTCATATTTATTAATGCTTTTTATAAACAACTGACACGTGACAAATACAATTTTTCATCAGGTTTTGACAGAAAAACACTGACTTTTTTGTGAAACGGGACAGATTCGCTCATCACTAATGATTTACTGCTGTTTATTTTCCTAATAAGCATTTCCAAATAGATAGATAGATATATAGATAGATATTTTCCACACGAAGAGGGTGGAGTCTGATTCAGTTGGGCTGTCGCATCAGCGAATGTGAGAGAAGAGCCTTGGCTTTGTGGGAAATGTATGAAGCAACAAGAGACAGAGTCATTGAAGTAGTCCAAGTTAATATCTTAAATAGTTCCCATATTGTGCCTGGTGGCCATACACGGATAGATGTAAGCTGCTGATTCAGGCCCTTCAGACCGTATGGGCAGATTATCTGCCCATGGGGCCCCTTTGACAGGCCTACCCAACTGTTATCTGGCCAGATGTTGATCGGGTAGGTCTGATTTCCTGTTGGATTCAGGACTGCACCGGCTCATTGATGTGGCCCTTGCTCCGGCATCTGTCGTTATTTGGGCATATCTGGGGAAACATCTGCTAATTTGGTGACCTCGCCAAATGAGTTGATCTTAAATTGTATAGCCAGCTTAAAGGGGTGGCAGGTGGGCATGACATGGATACCCTTATATGTTATTAATTTACCTTGCACAAGTTTGAGCACCTATAAAAACATAATGGGAGTCCTGTTAGCTCCTGGTGAAAGCAGATGTTAGAAAAAGGACTTCTTGGCTTCAGAGATCACTGTTCCTTGCACAAAGTATTGCAACTAGCTGGGGCACAATGCTTTTATAGGCAAGTATTAACAATTGCATTGGTGCATGGTGTTTTAATAGATGCTGTTCTTCACTTAGATTAGTTCCTGGCAAAATGAACATTATAATATTCAGCAGATTCAGGGATTCAATGGCACAGAACCTGCCAGCGTAACTGTGCAACGTACAGTACAAAATGCCATTTCAGCACAGACACAGAGGCATTTTATACTCAAATCAGGAAGAATTCTATACCTCCCCCCTCTCTTTCTCTTGGCTGGGAGGTGTAAACAGATCCTTGTTATCTCTATTCATTGCAAAGTGTGCACTCTGCACAAGAGCTGGGGGTGTAATTTCCTCAAAAAAAATGTGCTTAAGTCAACTCACATTTCGCTTCTTAAATTGTCACGGTGTGCACAGATCGGTCGGCTGCTTCCAGAGAACTATATGATTATGCAGTGGAGGGGAGCTTGCAAAGGCCCACTATTTCTCTTCTTTGATAAGGAAAGTGTATACAGTTCATTGATTCAAAATGGCTAAGAAATGGAAAAGCTAAAGGAAACAGAGTAAATAATACATTTGTAAAATATGGCCTTAAAAATTGGTCGAGTCAGCATCAGCTGCAAAATATTCACTTACAACTTATTTACTTTTGGCCCATTCTGACTACTTTTACACTGTTGCTCACTGTATAAGTCAGATTTCTCTAAAGCTTATGAATTGTAAGGTAATACTATAATACAATTAAGGTTAATTTATGTCTGATGACAATGCTCAGATACTGTGCTCAATCTAGAGCACCTTACAATCATAAGTGACGTCTCTCAGCAATAGTCTCATACAAACGTCTGATTTACAGATTATATTTGTTTATCTTATTAGGTTAGGCTAATCTGTGTTGCCAAATCACTGCTCCTAGAATGCAGGTGCACTGCTGAAATATAGATTCATTGGAATAATTATTGTTATCCTGTATTTATATAGCACTGACATGTTACACAGCAACCTTCATTATTCAAATCAGCAGTGCTTATAATCTAACATCCCTATCAAACTCACTAGGGACAATGTCATCAGGAGCTAATTAACCATTCTGTATGTTTTTGGTGTGTGGGTGGAACCCCCTGCTTATAACATACACACAGACTCCTTGCAGGTTGGGTCCTGGTTGGAAATGAACCCACTTCTCCAGCAGAAATGCTAAATTCTGCCACGCTGCATGGCAATATGTGCTACAATACCATCATCCGTCAATTACACCACGTTGGAACAGGTTTGACTACTATTTGTTTTTTAGATCTCCCACAGAAAAGGCCACCCACAATACTCACTGAGGATGTTTTAGTTTACATAAGACATTTATTTTGGGTGCAAGTGAGTTAATAAATGCAAGCAAGGAGTAGACTGCTTAAAGAGGTTGCTCACCTTTAAAATGAACTTTTAGTATGACAAATGCATTGAGACAATTTGCAATTGGCTTTCATGTTTTACTTTTTGTTGGTTTTCAGTTGTTTAGTTGTTTGTTCAAATGCATGGACTTTCAGCAGCTATCTGGTTGCTAGGGTCTTGTTTACCTTAGGAACCAGGCAGTGGTTTAAAAGAGATACTGGAATATGAAAAGGAGAGGGACTTATTATGAATATAAGCAATAAAAAGTAATAATAACACGGTAAGCTCACATAGTACAGGTATGGGATCCGTTATCCGGAAACCTGTTATCCAGTTCCGAATTATGAAAAGCCCATCTCCCATTCTAATTTTTAGAAATGATTACTTTTTCTCTGTAATAATAAAACAGTGCCTTGTACTTGATCCCAACTAAGATATAATTAAGCCTTATTGGGGCAGAACAGTCCTATTGGGTTTATTTAATGGTTAAATGATTCCCTTTTCTCTGTAATAATAAAACAGTACCTGTACTTGATCCCAACTAAGATATAATTACCCCTTATTGGGGGCAGAACAGCCCTATTGGGTTTATTTAATGGTTAAATGATTCCCTTTTCTCTGTAATAATAAAACAGTACCTGTACTTGATCCCAACTAAGATATAATTACCCCTTATTGGGGCAGAACAGCCCTATTGGGTTTATTTCATGGTTAAATGATTCCCTTTTCTCTGTAATAATAAAACAGTACCTGTACTTGATCCCAACTAAAATATAATTAAGCCTTATTGGAGGCTAAACAATCCTATTGGCTATATTTAATGTTTAAATGGTTTTTTAGTGAACTTAAAGAATGGAGATCCAAACTACAGAAAGATCCCTTATCCGGAAGACCCCAGGTCTCAGCATTCAGGATAACAGCTCCTATACCTGTAATAGCTTTTTGGCTGCTGGGGTCAGTGACAACATGTTAAAGATGTAGAACAGGAAGGCAAAAAATTAAACAAAATAATTAATGAAGAACAATTGCAAAACTGCTAGGAATAGAACATTCTATAACATACAATAAGTTAACATAAAGGTGAACCACCCCCTTAAAGGCTAGATATACCCTAAAATGGATACATTTGTGTAGATTTTTGCAGATATGACAGGTTGTCATGCATGTTCTAATGAACATTGGTTTGCAAATGTCTTCTACATATTCATTTTTGCATTTTATTATTATACACATATTTATAAAAACCCAACATATTCCACATCACTGTACAGATATGGGATCCATTATCCAGAATGCTCGGGACCTGAGGTTTTCCGGATAAGGGGTCTTTCCATAATTCAGATCTCCTACCTTAAAGCTGGCCATACACGTGGCGATCTGACAATGTTTCGTACGACCATCGGTCGCACGAAACATCGTCAGATCCGCCACACACCATTCAGGGCTGAATCGGCAGGTAAGGAGGTAGAAACAATAGGATTTCTACCTCCTGCCTTTCTGCCGATTCAGCTCTGAAGGGAGAATTTTGGTCAGGCGCCTTCTATGGCGCCCGATCAAAATTTTCTAACCTGGCCGATTGGCGAGCCGACCGATTTCAGCAGCTTCCTGCGATATCGGTCGGCTCGCTGACATGCCATACACGCACCGATTATCGTACGAAACAAGGTTTCGTACGATAATATCGGTGCGTGTATGGCCACCTTTAGTCTGCTAATAAAATTATTTAAACAGTAATTAAACCCAATAGGATTGTTTGCCTGCGATAAGGATTAATTATTTCTTAGTTGGGATCAAGTACAAGATACTGTTTTATTATTACAGAGAAAGGGGAATCATTTAACCATTAAATAAACCCAATAGGGCTGTTCTGCCCCCAATAAGGGGTAATTATATCTTAGTTGGGATCAAGTACAGGTACTGTTTTATTATTACAGAGAAAAGGGAATCATTTAAACATTAAATAAACCCAATAGGATTGTTCTGCCCCCAATAAGGATTAATTATATCTTAGTTGGGATCAAGTACAAGTACTGTTTTATTATTACAGAGAAAAGGGAATCATTTAACCATTAAATAAACCCAATAGGGCTGTTCTGCCCCCAATAAAGATTATTTATATCTTAGTTGGGATCAAGTACAAGGTACTGTTTTATTATTACAGAGAAAAATGAAAATACTTGATTACAATGGAGTCTATAGGAGATGGCCTTTCCGTAGACTAAGAACATTTTTATTTTCTATGTTTTGTAGTCTTTTCAATTATTTTGTTGTTTTGAAAAAGATATTGAACAGGTAGATCGACTATAAGATAAATATGAGGAGGCTAAATGGCAAATTCCTCTTTTATTTCTGCAATAAAACTTGGCAAATGAAGAAATATACCAGCAGTGGCACTGGTTTTATTTATAGCACAGATTAACTTCTAATACATTTTGCCCTCCCCAGCTCTCACTTCATTTTAGTGGCCCAAATGTAATTTTAGATGCAAAATAATGCTTTAATAAGAGCCCTGCCTACCAGCACTATGTCAGCCATAATTGTGGGAATTGTAGTCCAGCAACATATGGGTGGAGTATCACTTATAATGGAAATTTAGGAGAGGCTAGGAGAACAAACAGTTATTATGGAAGTTACTAGGACAGTTTTAGGACAGGGCTCACTGTACGTGCATGCCATTACAGGTGTGGAGAGCTGTTATGTCAGCAAAAATTATCATCAGGTATAACATTGTGTGTTATCCTCGGGGATGGGACTTGCACAACACAAATGCTATGGGGCCCCATTATTTAGAAAAAGTAGATTTGTCAGACCGGTGGCTCTTTGGCTGTTGTTGAATTAAAACCACCAGCAAGATTCCCAGCACTTTATATTAAATGTTCATATACGCAATAATTGCCAATGAAACCTTTGTTGGGTAACCCCCAGTAAGTCCATTTGCTAACCTTTCCAGTGCTTTTCCATAAAAATCACCGTGGAGGGATTTACCGCCATCTTGCTTCAAATTTCCCACCCTCAAATGCACCCAATTGGGCAAAAAACTGTGGGGGCACCTAAACAGGGGATGCATGGGTAATCAGTAGCAAGATGCCAGCACGTGGGCCAATGGATACTTTTTATGAAAGATGGTCTTTGGATTCCCCTTGAGAAAGGCTTTCTTTGCTGAAATGTCATTCTCATTCTGGCAATTCTCATTTTGGCAAGTGTATTCGCTACTTTTTTCTTTTTTTGTGCACAATGTTGGTGGTATGTATGGTATGACCATGTTAAATCATTTTAATCAATTTGGCTATGTAACTTTTTGAAATTACTACATAAAAGAAAATATTTTTTTATTAATACCACTGTGCTGACATTTATTTGTGTGCAAGCCCATATCTATATGAAATGTATTGATTCAGTTACCCTATATGGGGATACTTTTGGATTATTTTGTGCACAGAATTTCCATATTTATATTGTGATATTGGTGATTAGAATGCCCTGCACTGACCAACATTTTTTTAATCAGTAGCAAGATGCCAGAACATGGGCCACTGGGAATGCTACCAAAGCCAGGCATGGAAGGCTTCAAAGCAAGAAAGGTTTTTGTGGTGTTTACGAACTTTACGGTCCGAAAATGTTGTGACTTTCAGAACGCAATTGCAATATTTTCGTACAAACGATAAAAGCATTATCGAGATATCTTAGAGCATCAGAAATTATTGTGGTTACTCCGAAATTATACCATATCGGATTTTAGTAAATGTGCCCCTATATATAGTGTTAGCCGAACACTATCTAGAACCAATTGTATCCACTTGTAAATGGCTTTGACAGCAATGAATGAACAAAACTATGCATGTTTACATTGTAAACTTTTCAGACCTTCCTCATTCTTTGTCTCTTAAACAATCTTTTTTGCCGTGTATATTGATTTCAAGCAATGGCTATTCCTCTGTTGGCACTATTACTGTATTGGAAACATCTACAGTGCTACATTAATATATATTAATATAGCTATAGCTACATACATAGGCTCTTCTGCTTCAGCTTTGCACCAATTTCCTTGTATCTAACCCTCCCCCCCACCTCAGTGACACAGACTCACTAGAGCACAGCTACTGTATAACAGGAAATGTGCAGCGTTCCAGCCTGTACTTACAGAGCAAGCACCAACCTTATCTGTCTCTTCCACTTCCACCTAGAACACCATTCCAACCTATTGCTCAATATGCCCGTTCTGCTTCCTATTGAATGTCTGGGAGTCAGCCCATCTATATTTAGTCTTTTAATCAAACAATTTGGAAAGGACCAGAATAAAAGGGGGAGACCTTCTTGCTTTCTGTGTTTCTAAAACTCTTGTGACTTCAACAGAAAAAAATGGGTTTCTGCAATGTTCTTGTTTTATCTTTAATTTGATTGTCATGCTACACAGTTGCTTCCGTGCGTATAATATGTAGCATTAAGTATATGGATAGTGTGTAGTCCTTTGTTTGTAGGGTGAATGTTATATCTAGTTCTGTGCCTGTTATCTCTTAATAAAACAAACTAACCAAGGCTCTTATGAAACAGCGCACTGAGAAAGTTTCACTGCAGTTCATTTCCCAGCATTCCCAGCTGTTCTTCAGTTAAAGGAAGGTCCTGGAATTCACTTGTTTACACCACAGTGGCCAGATAAAGCCTTTAGATATTCATTCTGTGTAGAATGGGAAACATAAGAAATGTAAACAGAAGCAAATGAAGCAAGAATGAGGCAGGCAAATGACAGAAAGGGTATTGAAAGGCAAATAAAAAAAACAGAGGTTGCATTGAATTCATCTTACCTTACTAAATTTGTAAAGCACTGTTTATATAAATAAATGGTAATAATAATCTACCTATTTAGTTATCTCCAGTCCCTAGAAGATAACCCTCATCCATAAGGTTTTAGTTGGGATTTAGTTGGGAGCTCTGCAACCCATTGCATGATTTAAAAGTTATCATTCATCTGCTTTAGCTGAAAAGTTAACGACATTGTATTGCTGTAGGGAGAAGTCTGTTTCAGGGATTAGCGTGTTTTACCATATAGTAACCCCTCTAAAGAGATACATATATTGTATATATATTGTATATTGTATATATATTGTATATATTATATAGCACCACAAATGCATACAGTGCTTTATAAAGAGTAGATGCCAACAGGGGTACAGAAATTAGAAATTAGGCAGTGAGAATACATATGTGAGTGCTAGGAGTTATAATAAATTCCCTGCCCTGAAGAGCTTACAGTTAAGATATTTAGATAACAGATAGTTACAAACATACACAGATATACATACAGTAGATACATGCATACTTCTAGATAGATGACAGATACAGTGCTATATATATATATATTATAATATATGTATATATATATATGTATATATACATACAGGTATCGGACCCCTTATCCGGAAACCCAATATCCAGAAAGCTCCAAATTATGGAAAGCCTGTTTCCAATAGATTCCATTTTAACTAATAATTCAGAATTTTAAAACTGATTTCCTTTTTCTCTGTAATAATAAAACAGTACATTGTACTTGATCCTAACTAAGATATAATTAATCCTTATTGGAGGCAGAACAGCCCTATTGGGTTTATTTAATGGTTAAATGATTCCCTTTTCTCTGTAATAATAAAACAGTACCTGTACTTGATCCCAACTAAGATATAATTACCCCTTATTGGGGGCAGAACAGCCCTATTGGGTTTATTTAATGGTTAAATGATTCCCTTTTCTCTGTAATAATAAAACAGTACCTGTACTTGATCCCAACTAAGATATAATTACCCCTTATTGGGGGCAGAACAGCCCTATTGGGTTTATTTAATGGTTAAATGATTCCCTTTTCTCTGTAATAATAAAACAGTACCTGTACTTGATCCCAACTAAGATATAATTACCCCTTATTGGGGGCAGAACAGCCCTATTGGGTTTAATTACTTTATAAATAATTTCTTTAACAGACTTAAGGTAGGAGATCCGAACTATGGAAAGGTCCCAAGCATTCTGAATAACGGGTCCCATACCTGTATGTATAAAAATATTTTTTTAAATATAGACCATTGATATAGTATATATATAGTATACAGATAGATGTTTATGTATCTTCCTAAATACATAAGTATTTTTATTCATAAGTACATTTATATATGTATACATTTATTTATAAAAGCATGATCAATGAATTAGAGAGACAGAAAATAAAAAGTTTTATATATAGATGCATAGGAAAAATATATATAAATAATGTAATAATAATTTATGCATAGGTAGATAGATAATTAGAGATGATAAATACATCATCTTAATGTGTTTATCTTGTGATACATATTTTTTGACTCTTGACCATAATGTAATATTCTCTTTAAATCAGCATATTACCCTGGTGTAAAATTCAACAAAGTTATATTATAAAGTTTTATAGCATTGGTAAATAACTTACATAGAAACCAGCTCAGATAGTAAAAGTGCATAGAGACATGCATTTCTAAACATTATCTATATCCTCAGTACAGCAGGCAATAAAAGTCTACTTGAATTGACTCGATATAGATTTTTGCAAACCAGTTAAAATATTATTGAGACAAATTAAAGCAAAGAAAACAGGAAGCATCAGTTTAGCTTCTATGTGACATTTATTCTTCAGTGCTAGACTCCCCAGAAACTCCCCATAAAACTATGTACCGTATATATATATATATATATATATATATATATATATATATATATATATATATATATATATATATAAAGAAGAGTCAACCCCGGAGTCAGATTTTTGGGAAGTATTAAACCAAACAAAGGGTTTCTTTGTTAGAAAATAGCCAAGGGGGTATGTTGTTCTGTAGATTCACTTTGATGAGTAAATAGGCATGTGAGATTACATTGCCCCAACCCCCATTCAAGGAAGAATTCGCTCCACTGGCCGTTGCCTTTACAACTATCTCAGCAGCACATATTCAACCACTGATCTAGTGCAGCCAACTTGCAGTCAAGTCCTACCCCCCCTCCCCTTGCTAACATATGGCAAACGCCTCTCATATGTTTTAAGGAAGCCAAAATAAGCCACTGTATGAGAGACTGAATACAAAGGGATCTCAGAATGTTATTCGGTGATGCACAGAGGAAAGTTAGAAAAGCACTTTGACTTTATGACTTGAAACATTTATCAGAATCATTGCCTGGAATCTCGGAGAATTATTTTCTGCCCACATCAAAGTCATTCAACCTGTTCTGCAAACACTAAATACAAAGTATTACAAACACACACAGGCACACACTTGGACTAGCGACTACCATTACCATTGTGTTGCATTGGTGAAGAAGGTATTCAGGAAACAGAAACATCAGGGTAACTGGAATTAATATAAACAACAATACTTAAGGCCATGTTAATATATGGTAAAAAAAGAAAAAAGTAAAGTTTTTTAAAATCAAATGTATTGAATTTCTTTTCGCCTCCTATTTGATGCATTTCTGCACATGATTTCAACTTACTTATACGACTGATATATGAAAGTATAATGATTTAGTCCCATTCCTAAACTGGGGAAAACTATTATAGATTAAAGCCATTAAAGAAATTAATTTGTGAATGAAGTGAAAAAATATTGCCAACATCCTTCTATTTATAGGCCATTTTACCAAAGTGATATTTTGCTAAAATTCTACTGATTTATGAACAAGCCGTTTACAGCAAAACCTTTAAAATGATTTGGAATTAACTTTGGCTAATTCATTTACAAGAATCACAAAGAACGTCGTAACTTAAGATGGAAAAAAGCCACATCCATCAAACGCTTTGCTCATAAAACTTTTTTAACTTTAAGCTGATTCGGAGGACTGGGTCCCCCCCCCCCATTCGGTAGCTGTCTCCAGTTTGCCTCAAAAGAATGGGAAATAATTCCTGACTTTAAACAGTAATCAGACCCATCCCTGGATAAGGGTTGTTCTATAAGTATCAATACCAGTCCTCTTTTAAATAGCTGAAACTATTTCAAATAGGGAGAACACTCTCCAATAACTGATGTAAGACATAGACTATTTACAACTTGATGGTTTCTTGACCTGTCACACACTGTACTCTAGGACATTTACACAACACTTTATAACTGGCATGGAAAAGGGATATCGGTTAATGCAGATGCAATTGCTAACCAGTGATGTAAAATGCTGTGAGTAAAACATTTAGTCACTGCCTTACTGATAATTTGTGTTAACAATCAGCAGCCTTATAATGACTGTGGTTCTATGTGGAAAGACTATGTGGAAATAAAGAAGTGGAATCATACATTTGTTTGTAATTTGAAACTGATACTTGGACAATGTGGGGGAGTTTGAATGGTTTTGGTGCAGCATATTAACTAGGAAAAAATTACCCACCCTTCCTGCATAGTGAGAAAGCTTCTCTTCTGAGTGTGATTCTGCCTTGGGGGGCGGGGGGCAGTTATGCTGACAGCTACTGAATGAATGACAGGCACGTTAATTGTTTTGTGTAACTACCTTGCAATGCATTGTTGGAGATTAGTTGCATATGAGATATGCACTGTATGAAAAGCAATAGCTTTTTATTTTTTATTTTTTTTTATAGATGTTGGTAATTGATGTAATGTTTTTCCCTATAGTAGAATATGAGATTAGAACTTTGTGTATACAACATTATTGTTATTATTATCATATACAGCCATAGTATTGAGGCCAGAAAATAAGTTTTCGCCCCAAATTCATCCCTAATTGACCTTTAAGCTGTACTTTTAGAGGCATCTAGGAGAGCAAAAAGCTCTTTAATTTTTCAAAAGCTTAGCCTTACCCTTAGGCTCAGCCCCTCCTGGCACTCCTCTAAGCTCCCCCTGTAGTATAAAAGTATTTCTTATTGTGTAGAAATGTCCTTTTGTTTATATATACAGTATATATATATATATATACATATATATATATATATATATATAGGAGGGAGCTGCCATATTGTTACACTTAAACCATACAGTATTATTATTGTTATACAGTATTATTATCTATCTGTCTATACACTCCCATACATAAACCATAAATACCAACATCAATACTAAGGGGCTGATTTACTAAGACACGAATTCCGACCGAATTGGAAAAATTCCGATTGGAAAACGAACATTTTGCGACTTTTTCGTATTTTTTGCGATTTTTTCGGCGCCTTTACGACTTTTCGGAAATTATCGCGACTTTTTCGTTACCAATACGATTTGCGCGAATAAACGCGAGTTTTTCGTAGCCATTCCGAAAGTTGCGATTTTTTCGTAGCGTTAAAACTTGCGCGAAAAGTTGCGCTTTTTTCGTAGCGTTAAAACTTAAAAGGCGCGATGTTTTGCGCAAGTTTTAACACTACGAAAAAAATCGCAACTGTTTGCGCAAGTTTTAACGCTACGAAAAAATCGCAACTTTCGGAATGGCTACGAAAAACTCGAGTTTTTTCGCGCAAATCGTATTGGTAACGAAAAAGTCGCGATAATTTTCCGAAAAAATCGCAAAATACCGATCATTACGAAAAAAACGCAATCGGACGCATTCGGCCCGTTCGTGAGTAAGTAAATGGGCCCCTAATTGTAGATTTTAGTATCAGAATAGCCTTGGATATTATGCTTGTTCAAGAACTCATCCACTGCCCTCTGCATTAAAAAAAAAACACCTATGCTACTTCAAATCAAAGTTCCGTTTTTCTAATTTAAAGGGGGTCCTGTGGTGCGCTGACGGTTTTTATGGGAAAAAAAATCCCCAGATTCTTCTCAATTAAAGTGGCACAGACATACAGACTACTTTTAAAATATGAATCTAAATAAAAAGTTACCTATGCGTCATGTTAATCATTTTTTGCTGATAGGGCTGCTACTTGAAATTCCTAAACCTGACTGTCCCTTTTCAACATGTCGGTTATAGCTTTTCATGCTAACGGACTCCTGCTGCACAAATATGGCCGCCCCCTCATAGAGGAACATGAGGGACCAGATAGGTAATGTAAAAGCATTGGACAAATACTTTTATGGCAAAACTATAAATAGCATGCAAAAACAGTGTTATGATAGATGTAAAAAAGGTTTTATTTCTGGTGTCAATATCTCTTTGAGTGATACACTACCACTTAGGGGCACATTTACTAACCCACGAACGGGCCGAATGCGTCCGATTGCGTTTTTTTTGTAATGATCGGTAATTTTGCGATTTTTTCGGCGTCTTTATGATTTTTGTGTAAAAACGCGATGTTTTCGGCGTCTTTACGATTTTTGCGTAAAAACGCGAGTTTTTCGGCGTCTTTACGATTTTTGCGTAAAAACACGAGTTTTTCGGCGTCTTTACGAAAGTTGCGCAAAGTCGCGATTTTTTCGTAGCGTTAAAACTTGCGCAAAACGTCGCGCCTTTTAAGTTTTAACGCTACAAAAAAGGGGCGACTTTGCGCGCAAGTGTTAACGCTACGAAAAAAACGCGACTTTGCGCAACTTTCGTAAAGACGCCGAAAAACTCGCGTTTTTATGCAAAAATCGTAAAGACGCCGAAAAACTAGCGTTTTTACGCAAAAATCGTAAAGACGCCGAAAAACTCGCGTTTTTACGCAAAAATCGTAAAGACGCCGAAAAACTCGCATTTTTGCGCAAAAATCGTAAAGACGCCGAAAAAATCGCAAAACATACGAAAAAGTCGCAAAATGTTCGTTTCCAATCGGAATTTTTCCAATTTGGCTTCGAAATCGTGTCTTAGTAAATCAGCCCCTTAGTGTATAACTTGCATTTATATTATTTCTCCCAAAGTGCATAACTTTGCATTTATCAGCACTGTTCCTCATTTTCCATTTTGCTTCCCAGTTTTCAAATGTTGTCAAATCACTTTGCAGAGTGGCAGCATCCTGCATGGAACTTATAGTCCCGCACAATTTAGTACAGTATGAGAGTATAGCTTATTGTGTGCCCAGAACATTCCTTCTATGTATATTTGTATTTATACATATGGGAGGGAGGTGCCATATTGTTTCCCTTAGACAGTACAGTATGAGGGTACAGCTTATTGTGTGCCCAGAACATTCCTTCTATGTATATTTGTATTTATACATATGGGAGGGAGGTGCCATATTGTTTCCCTTAGACAGTACAGTATGAGGGTATAGCTTATTGTGTGCCCAGAACATTCCTTCTCTGTATATTTGTATTTATACATATGGAAGGGAGGTTCCATATTGGTTCCCTTAGACCAGTTATCCCCAACTAGTGGCTCGTGAGCAACATGTTGCTCCCCACCCCCTTTGATGTTGCTCCCACTGGCCTCAGGATAGGTGCCCATTGTTAAATTTCTGGCTTGGACACAGTTTTGCTTCAAGCAGAGCCTCCTGCAGGCCAGCAGTCTACATGGGGCTACCAAATAGCCAATCACAGTCCTTTTGTGGCATCCCCAAAGAACATTTTCATGCTTGTGGGACTCACCAACACTTTTTGTATCTGAGTGTGGCTCATGAGTAAGAAAGGTTGGGGATCCCTGCCTTAGGCAGTACATTCTGAGGGTACAGCTTATTGTGTGCCCAGAACATTCCTTCTCTGTATATTTGTATTTATACATATGGGAGGGAGGTGCCATATTGTTTCCCTTAGACAGTGCAGTATGAGGGTACAGCTTATTGTGTGCCCAGAACATTCCTTCTCTGTATATTTGTATTTATACATATGGGAGGGAGGTGCCATATTGTTTCCCTTAGACAGTACAGTATGAGGGTACAGCTTATTGTGTGCCCAGAACATTCCTTCTCTGTATATTTGTATTTATACATATGGGAGGGGGGTGCCTTATTGTTTCCCTTAGACAGTACAGTATGAGGGTACAGCTTATTGTGTGTCCAGAACATTCCTTCTCTGTATATTTGTATTTATACATATGGGAGGGAGGTGCCATATTGTTTCCCTTAGACAGTACAGTATGAGGGTATAGCTTATTGTGTGCCCAGAACATTCCTTCTCTGTATATTTGTATTTATACATATGGGAGGGAGGTGCCTTATTGTTTCCCTTAGACAGTACAGTATGAGGGTACAGCTTATTGTGTGCCCAGAACATTCCTTCTCTGTATATTTGTATTTATACATATGGGAGGGAGGTGCCTTATTGTTTCCCTTAGACAGTACAGTATGAGGGTACAGCTTATTGTGTGCCCAGAACATTCCTTCTCCTTATTTTGTGAACAGAACCTTTATTCCATGCATATTTGTATTTTATATGTGTTGCCATGTTTATATTCTTGGTTGAAGCATTGTTCTTGTCCAATATCAGGACAGCTCTTTATTCCAATCCCACATGCCAGCTTCGGGAATGTAGAATTATGCACTAAGAGTAGATTGTAAGCTCTTTTGGGCAGGGCCCTCTTCACCTCTTGTATCGGTTATTGATTGCTTTATATGTTATTCTGTATGTCCAATGTGTGAAACCCAATTATTGTATAGCGCTGCGGAATATGTTGGCGCTTATAAATTAATGTTAATAATAATAATAAGAGCTTACAGTCTAATTATGGCAGTTGTCATCCAGTCGTATCAAGTGATTCTGAAAAGCACAATAACAGCCACAAGAATCAGCTCAGGATTTCCTGCTTGAGAGCTCAGCCTCTCTACCCACTGGGCCACTCCTTGTCTTTATGAGTCTGTGTAACTCAATCCAATGCTTTATATTAAATGTCACCCTAAATGAGCAAAATGTATCCCCTAAAAAAATGGAGAGCCACTTTAATTTCATGCCCTGCCAACTGTCAGTGTATTTAAAACAACCTGACCCCCCCAGTCTGAGCTATTCTGTGTAGTCGGCATGCAGCACTCAATTCCCTGTGTTTGCCAAAATAAACGAAGTCTTTCTCAACAGTGGAAAAGCTGAGCGGGATTTCTTGTTTCTCCATTGTTTCCAAATGCATCTGCCTCCCAATGTCTTCATTGTCATTCAAACACAACTCCTTAAAGTGTGCTCCTAGCGGCTGCTGCTCCCTAGCTCCTCAGGCAAATGTTTTTTTTGTGCTTGAAACAGAAAGCCGATGCAGGTAATGGGAAGGGACTGCCGTGACAGTGTGTTTCTTTTAGAGCAAGATGGAAGAGGGCATCTCTCACAAACAAAAAAAGAAAGAAAACAATAAGAAAAAACATTTAGGAAAAGAAAGTAATAAAAAAAAACTTTTTGGTTGCAAGAATACAGTTGCGATGATCTAATGATACTAATTAGGCTAACTGAAAAGGCTTAATCTGATTTTTTTTTTCTACCCATGGAGCTATTCACCTGGAATATGTGTGCCATTGCCCTAAAAGTCCACTTTTTCCTCTCCCTAGAACCTGCAGGCAATGTTCCTTCTAGATTACATCAATGCAGGCACAGACAGGAATTCTGGATCTTTTGTTGACCCTGTAGCTGTGATGGCATAAAGCCAAATTACACAAGAATAAATATATATAAATATATTTTAAATGATACCCTTTATCAACAGAGCGTAGTGATGTCATCAGTTATAATCGGTTCTCAGTGATGTAATTTCTATCACATGACTTACAGACACTTTGTATTGTAATAAAAATATAAAGATGTTAGAAGTCACCTTGGATTTCCTTGACCTGCATAAAAGCCTTGTGCTTGTGTGATGAGTTGTAATATAGTTATATTTTACAATAGGGGGTACGTTATTTACTATATAAACAGCAGCACCAGCTGACTTGATTTGTGGACCACCTTTCAGCCCTAAGTGAAGGCTTTGTTCTAATGGAAATCTTTTAAAAGAAAAACCATTGTTTTTCTTATGCCGAAGGCTGGGTTTTCCTAGTGCAGAGGTAGGTAAGGGGTAAGGGTATGAAGGAAAAAGCAATGTTACCCTTGCCAACATGCCAGCATAAGTCATTTCTATACTCTGCAGAGCATGGAGTCACTTTATCCACCTTATATACAGAAGCTTCTGTATGTATGTATTTAAGTATATTTTTATTTATATAGCGCTACTTATGTATGCAGTACTGTATAGCAGGACAATCATTTAATAGAACAAACAGGGGGGCATTAAAATAATAGATACAAATAAATACAAAGTACAGTTGCATTAAAGGTTCCCCAGAGACAAGAGTATTGGAGGCCCCTGCCCTGTAGAGCTTACAGTCTAAATTAAATGTCTAAATTGAAACGTGAAAGGGACAGGGGATTTGCATTAACTACAAAGCAGATCCCATTAATGGTACCATGTCACTGAAGTGAATGTTGCTGCATGAGAAAAGGTATTTCATTTATTATTTTTTTGCTCTGACATTGTTCATCATGTGTAGATTATATGGATCCTTTGGTAAAGGCAAAACACACCTAGATATTATGAACATCTTTTATAAACGATATAATCCATAGTAATATCCTAAAGCAGCAGTTACACAGAGGAACACAGGAAAATACAGTGATACAAGCTGGCAGAAAGGAAAGAACTAGATCAGTAACCGAATAAGTAAAGTCACAGCTTCTGACTATGGTTTGTTTAAACATTGTGAAAACGTCCTGCATTGTCCTGAGCTGTAAGGTAGCTCATTCTTACAGTCTCTAGGTTATAGAAAGGAGGGAAGAGTCTTTGTCAGCCCAAAGTGAAGTTCTGAAAAGGCCACTTACCATGTGAAAAGCCCATGGCACAGTGACTCCAGCGCAAGCCCACTGGGGAATAGAGGAGCACAATGCTGTGAATTCAGTGAGGCATGTGTAACGCACATTGTGCTGCAAATTCTCTCCATCCTCCAGACTTCAGCTGGGCTGCTGGGAATTCCACAACATCACAGGAAAGGAGAACATTCTGCATGTGTCTTTATTCTATCATGTGCCATTCCATACGTTCTGCTTCTCAGCAAAATGTCACAGTGTATCAACAACTCATGCTTCACATATATAGCACATATATATATATATATATATATATATAAGTTCAAGAAGAACATAAAACAAGTGTTTATATATATATATATATATATGTATATATATATATATGTATATATATATATATATATATATATATATATATATATATAGTAACTTTGTGCGTTTATGGGCAATGAGTATTTATTTACTTTTTGGAACAGCGACACACATATTGAAATGTCTATAGGAAACAATAGGATAGATCCCACCCATATGTATACATACAAGTATACAGAGAAGGAATGTTCTGGGCACACAATAAGCTATACCCTCATACTGTACTGTCTAAGGGAAACAATATGGCACCTCCCTCCCATATGTATAAATACAAATATACATAGAAGGAATGTTCTGGGCACACAATAAGCTGTACCCTCATACTGTACTGTCTAAGGGAAACAATATGGAACCTCCCTCCCATATGTATAAATACAAATATACAGAGAAGGAATGTTCTGGGCACACAATAAGCTGTACCTTCATACTGTACTGTCTAAGGGAAACAATATGGCACCTCCCTCCCATATGTATAAATACAAATATACAGAGAATGAATGTTCTGGGCACACAATAAGCTGTACCCTCATACTGTACTGTCTAAGGGAAACAATATGGCACCTTCCTACCATATGTATAAATACAAATATACAGAGAAGGAATGTTCTGGGCACACAATAAGCTGTACCCTCATACTGTACTGTCTAAGGGAAACAATATGGAACCTCCCTCCCATATGTATAAATACAAATATACAGAGAAGGAATGTTCTGGGCACACAATAAGCTGTACCTTCATACTGTACTGTCTAAGGGAAACAATATGGAACCTCCCTCCCATATGTATAAATACAAATATACAGAGAAGGAATGTTCTGGGCACACAATAAGCTGTACCCTCATACTGTACTGTCTAAGGGAAACAATATGGCACCTTCCTACCATATGTATAAATACAAATATACAGAGAAGGATGTTCTAGGCACACAATAATTTATACCCTCATACTGTACTGTGTAAGGGAAAAAACATGTTAAATAATTGTAGTCATTTTTTGATTCAGATAATAGTGGTAGTTTTGTGTACACATTAAGCTTCTGCTATATAAATATATATATATATATATATATATATATATATATATATATATATATATATATATATATATATATATATATATATATAAATATATATATAGAGAGAGTATATATAAATATATAAATATATATATATATAGAGAGTATATATAAATTATGAAAATACTTTGTTGTGTTGTAAATTCTGGGAGAGAAATTAACTGATTATAGCAGGTAAAACGAACAAAGTGGCGAAGTAGAGTTAACAAATAAATTGCAGGAAATTATGGACATGCTCAGAACCTTTCAAATACATAATCATATGGGAAAAGGGGTTCCTTAATTTGGCAGAAATTGTCAGTTATTTTTATATGTAAATGTGTGTGTAACAAACACAGTGTTAAAAAGCTTATTGTGCAGCAGAGGAAGGAGGCTGGACTAACAACCAAGTCTGATAGACTGCATGGAATATACTGCAAAGACTGCTGAGGGGTAGAAGGAGGGTGAGAAGCTCTGTGAAAGACTGAGAATAAATGTGTAAGGGCTCTGGCACACGGGGAGATTAGTCGCCCGCGACAAATCTCCTGTGTCTCGGGCGACTAATCTCCCCGGATTGCCATCCCACCGGCGAAAATGTAAATCGCCGGTGGGATGGCATACACGGCGGCGTGATTTCAGGAGGAAACTTGCACAATTTCAGTGAAATCGTGCTGCCACGTATGCCATCCCACCTGCGATTTTGCCGGTGGGATGGCAATCTGGGGAGATTAGTCGCCCGCGAACAGGGAGTTTTGTCACGGGCGACTAATCTCCCCGTGTGCCAGAGCCCTTATGTGTAGAGATGAAACATAGTGAGATAAGTTCACTGATACAGAGGGTGCAGCACATACAAAAATCATGGAAGATAGTTTATTATTTGATGGTATGGAAGATGCTAAATAATTAGCAATGTAAGTGTCTTCCAGTCTGTAGTTCTTTAAACCTGAATTAAGCTTTAAATCATGGGTAAAGGTGGCTATACACCATAAGATCTGCTCGTTTGGTGAGGTTGCCAAACAAGCAGATCTTTCCACTGATATGCCCACCTAAGGTGCACAATATCAGACTAATCTGATCTTATGGCCCAAGGGGGAAACAACCCAATTACAACGATGGGAATAGGACCTGTCGGAGTGAGGACCGCACAAATGAGCTGATGCAGTCCCTGATCCGACAGGAAAATCAAACATTCCCAATCAACATCTGGCCAATTTTAGGCCAAATATTGGGGGTCCCCATACATGTGAAAATAACCTACTGACAAACAATCACATATATTTTTAACAAACTGGCACCCTTAGCCCCCAAACCCCCAGCCTCAGGGAGCGGACAAACCGTTAGACATCAAAAACAAGAAAAAGCTGGGGAAGGGCACTCAGGGAACCCAAAAACAGCCCATTCCAATAGTTACAAAGAGAAAAACTTTATTATATACTCATCTCAAAATAGCCTGACGTGTTTTGTGTCTATAAAATCTGCCTGTGTATGGCCACCTTAAGGCTTTGGCAATCATTATGCCTTTAACTCCTGTATTTTAATTATTATGGGGCAGTATATCAGTTTCATAGTGCTGCTTTTGGAGCTAATTCTATAGCCATTTTGGTTAATTAGCTTGTTCCTGATATCCTTGTTAAACAAATAATGACCATGACCCATGAATGACTAAATGCAATTATAAGTTACATTTATACCAGCACAAATAAATCCATAGCACATCATAAAAACCATAAAGTATTTTATAAAGTGAAAAGTTTTTGACCCTTTATAGAGAAGGCATTATTAATAATTTAATGAGCAGTAAATGTGGCCATACAGGTGCAGATTTTGAGTGTTATCTGCTAGTGTATGGGGCCCTCTGACATGAGTGACCAATTGATCTCTTGGCAAAAATCATTGGTTCCTCTCCCAAAGTGCAGTGTGCTGAGTGCCACTGGCTCACCTGCACAGCCTGGGAAAGGAGGCAGCAGAAAGTGAGCAGGACTAGTCAGGTTTTTGGGGGAAATTTTCAATATACCAGCCAAAAACAAATTTTTTAAGCAAATTCTTGTATAATTAAAAGAGTATAATGCACTAGCACATTCTTGTTTTTACACAATATAGGGGTTATGTAATAAAAGGCACTAAGATTGCCCAGGAACAGTAACCCATAGCACAGTTTTAGTTAAAGTTAGAGTGCAATTGCTTGCCCACCTCTAGCTAGGTAAAGGTGGCCATACACTATCAGATCCGCTCCTTTGGCAATGTTATCAAGAAAGCAGATCTTTCCCTCGATATGCCTACCTAAAGTGGGCTATATCAGAGTAATTTGATCATTTGGCCCTGGGGCCATATGATCGAATTGCAGCAACAAGTACAGGAGCAGTCAGATCGATATCTGCCCAATTTTCAGCCAATATCGGTTTGGCCTGTCAGGGGGTAGATTAGCTGCCAAAATGGTCTGAAAAACTTGAATCGGCAGCTTAAAATCTGCTCATGTATGGCAACCTTAAGCGTTGGTGGGGGTCAGCAGCCTCAGACAGAATATGGACCATAAACACCAGTGGAATTTTTTCCTTTTCTCTGAATTTCTATCCCCAAGTGAGGCCTGCTATTCCGAAATGATACTTTGCATTACTTTTGATCTCTTATGCTTACTAACACTCCTTCTCTACAATGTGTTTTAGTTGCACTGGAAGCATGACTGCTATCATAGCTGCACCTATAATCTATCTCAAAGGCCATGCACCCTACCTCCTCCGGCCCATTGTCTTACTTGCATTTCTTTGGGTTTTCATTCTCATCTGTGCAGTGTCAGAGGTTCAGCAATATTTCTGCACGTGTAGTGCTGAATGAAGCACTCTTTATAGCATGCATTCTATAGATTCCCAGACATGCACTGAAAATCACCCTGTTACATTAAGATATGTTCTTTAACTTCACCCTGGTAGGGCTAAGGACACAGGTGGAGGTCATGGAGCTAGAGTTTCTGCTTCAGAGTAGGAACACTGTTTAAATATATATATATAAACGAGTTTGATATTATGATTTTACTACCAAACATACCAGTCGAGGACAGTTTTGTCGGGTATGGATAAGTACATACAGGTTTTAAACAGGGGGCTCATTGCACCCATTTTTAACTTTCCAAAAAGAGGCAATGTCATATTGATTTGGCAACGAGAAAGCGACCCAAATGATCTAGATCTTGCAGTAATCTCATCTTCCTTTTCTTATTGATGTGAACCGTTCCCCACTCCTTCTCTATACACTCAGCACCTTTCTCCTCCTTTAAAAATCCCTTATCATTTTCAATCACACAACAGTGATACACAGTAGCTGAGGCTGAAAAAACATACACGTTTATCAAATTCACCACTCTGGTAAAAATAACTCCTTTCTACCTCCCAGCTGATCCAATATCTCTCAGTCATCTCTCACTGCTGCGGTAGGGGGGAAATCTTTCAGCACAGACCATTTTACTCACCATTTGTTAATTATTTATTTTGGCTAATGTGTCTCTGTGGAACAAGTTTTAAAGTAGGTGGGACTAGAACCAGCCTGTGGCCATTCAGTGTTTTAAAATGTTCACAACGTAAGGATATTTTCAGACTGGGCGTTTTGACTGCTGCTGTCATCAGGCAGAAAACAAATTTGATTAAAATGCACCTCTCTGTCTGTCACAGAGAGACAGACCTTCACCAGAAATGCTTAAACCATAAAGCTTAAAAGCTTAAAAAGTTATAAAGATGGCTAGAATCTCAGCCATAAAGCAGGGCAGGACTGCTGCTTACAATGGGTGTCAGATAGGATCTGTGCCACTGTGACAGAATGCTCTGTTATACAGATAGCTAGAATCTCAGCCATAAAGCAGGGCAGGACTGCTGCTTACAATGGGTATCAGATAGGATCTGTGCCACTGTGACAGAATGCTCTGTTATACAGATAGCTAGAATCTCAGCCATAAAGCAGGGCAGGACTGCTGCTTACAATGGGGGGATCAGATAGGATCTGTGCCACTGTGACAGAATGCTCTGTTATACAGATAGCTAGAATCTCAGCCATAAAGCAGGGCAGGACTGCTGCTTACAATGGGGGGATCAGATAGGATCTGTGCCACTGTGACAGAATGCTCTGTTATACAGATAGCTAGAATCTCAGCCATAAAGCAGGACAGGACTGCTGCTCACAATGGGGGGAATCAGATAGAATCTGTGTCACTGTGACAGAACAAAAAACTAGGTGCCAATCAGGCAGGTTTGGTTTTCCTGTCAGACCGGGGACTGCACCGGCTCTTAAGTGGGCATATTAGGAGAAGATCAACCCTTCCAAGTAAACCCAGCACACACAACCTATACTTACCAATCTATACACTCACATACATAACTACATAACTATATATACAAACATTAATACTAACTGTAGATATTAGTATCACAATAGCCTTGGATATTATGCTTGTTCAAGAACTCATCCAGGCCCCTCTTATAGGCATTAACCGAATCTGCCATTACCACATCACTAGGAAGGGCATTTCCCAACCTCACTGCCCTCACCGTAAATGGCCACCTTAAGTTATATGAATAACTGCTAGAAGGTCAGTTTTATTCGTGTGAAGCATTCCTTCTGCTGTGTTCTTGTGGTGAACAGGCACTCGTGTGAGATAATACAGAAGAGGAGATACCACGTGATGAATCACCGAGGTGCGTTACACAAGGAAATGATTCACCACAATCATGTAACTGACATATTTCCAGCAGCAGATAGGGAGGCACAACTATTACTCTCATGTTGCAATGTCCCTGGCACGGGTACAGAACTAGCATTCAAGGAAAAGCAGGGTGAGCATAAGAAAGAAAATTTGCAATGATATAGCATTCTCCAGATCTTTGAGGTTATTTTTGCACAAAACACCACAAGAAAGAAAAACAGGAAGAATAAACAAAGTATGGTTTTAATGTCATGCACAAAACCAGTGCAATCAGGTACAGATAACAGAAGTCTGAAATATGTGTCTGATTTCCTGCTTCCCCCAGGCTTCCTTGGATGTGTTATTGCCTCAGCTGTCAGTTTTCCTCTTGCCTAAGTTGCCATTTAGTCTCAGACTGTCTGGTTCATTCATATAATGGTGTAAGGACATCAGTGTGGGTTCTTTATTTTATGGCGGGGGGGGGGGGGCATGATTAGATCTTTTCATAGGGCACTATTTAAGATAAGGCCAATGTTATTGTTCTGAATTAGAAATTACATTCAGTGAATTTAATCCACATTACTATAGCAGGAATTTCTCAAGTGATCCTCATCATCATTTCCCACCACTTTGAGAGTTAAACTAAAGGTGGCCATACACGAGCAGATCCGCTCGCTTGGCGATGTCGCCAAGCGAGCGGATCTACCCCCGATATCCCCACCTACGGGTGGGCGATATCGGGGACCATTTAGGTAAAAAAAAATAATCCGATCGTTTGGCCCTGGGGCCAGACGATCGGATTATGTGGGCGGCAATGGGGCAGTCGGATCGGGGACCGCATCAACGAGCCGATGCGGTCCCCGATCCGACCAGATTTTCTAACCTGGCCGATCGAGATCTGGCCAATTTCAGGCCAGATATCGGTCGGCCAGGCCGATCTGCTCTCCCCATACACGGGCCGATTAGCTGCCGAATCGGTCCAAGGGACCGATATCGGCAGCTATAGTCGGCCCGTGTATGGCCACCTTAAGAACACTTCCCCCCAACCCGACTCCTGCTCATACCCCGATTACTCATTTTTTATACAAATCCTTCCTATTCTGTTTCACTGCATCTTCGTAGTCCTATTTGATGCCATGAATCCAATGCTGTTATTGATGCTGTTCGTCAGAAGTAATTCCATTTGCACACAAAGCAGTAAGAGGTGAGGTGCAACTTGGGTACACTTGGTCATAGATTGAGCCCTTTGCCTGAGTAATGTATTTAGAAATTCTTTACTTGAACTTCTTAGCTTAATCCTAGCCTTCTTTGGATATCGATGCTTTTGAGAACTTCTCTGCTGATGCTATACCTGTGAAAGCCAGAAGATCCTGCACATTCTCCTCTAGCTGCTTGGTTTCCTCTTTACTGAATCTGCTGGTGTTCAACCTAATTCCTTCCCGTTTGGCCACACTTACTTTCTCCATGTCTTCACAGATTAAAACTTTGGCTGTAGCATTTTAAACTTTTCCAGTTTAGGGATAAATAGTACTTTTTAGGTTTATTCTTGGCCTCTGCTGATATCAACCCATTAGTACCATAAGCTTTAGACTTTACTTTGGGAGGTAGGCCAGTTGCTGGTCCATTGTTAATCATCAAATGTGGTCCAGGGTTTTCCCAGCATGCTTTAACCTTTATTCTCATGCTAGTCATCATCTACTATTTCTCCTGATGGTTCCTGCTTCTGTTGAGCCAGGCAAATCAGGGGTGATACAAGGTATCTGCTTGCAACTCCAGCCATCATTTCAATATGGGTACCCACCAACATGTCAAGCCCTTCCTGACATATTAGGGGAAAACTCCAGATTGATATTGATGTATTATTCAGCCCCCATATTTCCAGTTATTCTAATTTCTTCGAAGGCATGTTTGAAAATCTTGTTACAGTAGAGTGATTGGGGATACTTTTTATCACATCAGAAGGCCATTTGGGCGGATTGTTGATCCTTGTCTGATGGGTCATCTTTGGCTTGATTCCATGGGGCATACATTTTTGACTATGATCTTTATCCCACAAATCTGACCTCTTTTATGAGTTGATTGTACAAGTGATTTCCTTTCCTCCTTTTACTCCCAACTGCAGCATGATGAGATCAAGAGGTCAAGCCCCCTCTAAAATCTGTTTAACTTTCACTTTATCAAAGATTTTTCAGATCCAAATCCTTCTTTAACAATATCTGGATCTTATCCAGAGGCCTTGTGTAATCTGACAGTTTCTCTCCGGGCTTCTGATAAGTATGCTCAAAGTAGATCAAAGTAGATGCCTCTGTCTCCTGTGCAAAACAAAACCTCATCACCCATTCCCCTTAGTGTGGGGGAGCATTCTGGTTCTGTAGTCAGCTTTCTTTTGTTCTCTCTTTCTCAATCTTTGGGAGGCCTCATCATTTCATATGGCTTTAAATATCTTTAATATGTAGATAAAAAGCCTCCTAGCCTTCTATGCCAGGGGTCCCCAACCACCGGTCCGGGGACCGGTGCCGGGCCATGCTGTGCTGAACCGGGCCACCTCTGGTCCCAATTACCTGTGATCCCAACTCCCTGATGTGTTACACAGCCATGACAACAGCTATGCGAAGCCCAGGAAGATTTCTACTGATCACGACAAGGACCAAAGTACTTTATAAAGCTGTATGTAATAATAATACTAATAATAAAGTGCCTCCTAGCAATCCCCTGAATCTCTATTCATATTAATAACACTGTTTCCCTGTCCTTCGCAATAGGATCCATCCATCTATCCTTTAAATTACTAAAATACTCATCCCAGCATTTGTCCTATGCAACCTAGGCTACTATAACCTTCTATATACCAACCTGTCTTAAAATCTGCTGCCAATTCCTTCTCACAAGTGTCTGTTGAAATTTTTGTTATGGCTCCATATTAAAGGAATGCTAAACAGGTTTTTTTATTTTGAAATTTCACATGGGGCTAGCCATATTCTTCATTTCCCAGGGTGCCACAGCCATGTGACCTGTGCTCTGATAAACTTCAGTCACACTTTACTGCTGCGCTGCAAGTTGGTGTGATATCCCCCCCCCCCCTCCCAGCAGCTGTTCAGCAAAACAATGGGAAGGGAGCAAGATAGCAGCTCCCACTAGGTATCAGAATAGCACTTAATAGTAAGAAATCCAAGTCCGGCTTGGGACTCTTCCAGTTACATGGAAGTAGGAGAAATTATTTTTTTATATAAACAATGTAACTTAGAAATAAAAAGTACACCATAAAAATCATGACAGTATCCCTTTAAGCATAAGGAAACTTAATTAATCCTTCACACCACTGCACCCCACTCCATCTCTTTATTTTTATCCCCATATGCCCCCAGTTGTCTCATTTCTTCTCACACCATCCCTGTGTCCACTTCCATCTCCCACCAGTTAATGTAATTAATGGTGAAGGATATTAGAAGTCACTGAGGGGTTCTGTGCCCATATAAAGGCACAAGGCTGCAGGCTGAGTTATACAGGGAACTCTGAGTATCACTCATGTATTATAAGGGATAATGTACCCCCTACTGTAAATGATAAGGATATTAGAAGTCACTGAGGGGTTCTGTGACCATATAAAGGCACAAGGCTGCAGGCTGAGTTATACAGGGAACTCTGAGTATCACTCATGTATTATAAGGGATAATGTACCCCCTACTGTAAATGATAAGGATATTAGAAGTCACTGTGGGGTTCTGTGACCATATAAAGGCACAAGGCTGCAGGCTGAGTTATACAGGGAACTCTGAGTATCACTCATGTATTATAAGGGATAATGTACCCCCTACTGTAAATGATAAGGATATTAGAAGTCACTGAGAGGTTCTGTGCCCATATAAAGGCACAAGGCTGCAGGCTGAGTTATACAGGGAACTCTGAGTATCACTCATGTATTATAAGGGATAATGTACCCCCTACTGTAAATGATAAGGATATTAGAAGTCACTGAGGGGTTCTGTGACCATATAAAGGCACAAGGCTGCAGGCTGAGTTATACAGGGAACTCTGAGTATCACTCATGTATTATAAGGGATAATGTACCCCCTACTGTAAATGATAAGGATATTAGCAGTCACCGAGGGGTCTGTGCCCATATAAAGGCACAAGGCTGCAGGCTGAGTTATACAGGGAACTCTGAGTATCACTCATGTATTATAAGGGATAATGTACCCCCTACTGTAAATTCTAAGGATATTAAAAATCATCAAGGAGTTACATGCCCATATAAAAAGATTTGGCCAAAGGTGCATTTATACAGGTCTTGGAATCTAACATAACTTTTAATATTTTTATATTCAGTAAATCATATACACGTAATGCAAATTAAACCAACAAGCACTGATTATAACGGATGACATCACTAAGTTAAATCATTAGGCATATATTTTACAGTATATTCAAGACATTTGTTTACTCTAAAGAGATACATTCATACTTTTTATTGCATGTCTTTTTATTTAACCTTTATTCTGACTTTGAGGGAAGTATCCGGTTAGCAGCATAACTGAGCCTGACAACCAAACACCAGCAACAACAATAAAAAAAAAAAAATATATAAAATAATTCTGAAGCCTTTCGCAATAAAGAAGTGCATCAATTATTAGTAACAGCTGCAAATTTAAATGTTATCTTCCAAAACAACTTTCTCTTTAACCATTTAACAGAGTAAATGAACACATGGATGTCCAAAGAGATCTAAAATCCAGGAAGTTGCATGAGAGCAATTTAAGGCATTTGTGCACAGGAAATAGATGGTTTATTTTACATCTCTACAGAAGCCAGTGTGTAAAAATACATTAGTAAGCTGTGTGGAGAAGTGAAACTTCCTTCCAGTGAGACACACACAGCCCAAATAATGCATCACACTGTCATACAATAGGAACGTGTAAGGCAAACCAGTAATACCAGATTATGGCTTGTAATGTTTATAGCACACTACTGGGAATCTAAGGTGTTTATCTGTGTTAATGATTCAAGGGATAAAATGATTAAGCTTTATGTTTTTGTATATATATATATACAAAACACACACACACATATATATATATATATGTTTTGTAAAATTATATATTACAAAACTGCACACAGAAAATATAGTTCTTTTTTTGCCTTTGTAAACTCTATATAACTCATTGAATTAATAATGTAATTGTAAAGTGTTCAATATCCTGCAGTGATTTAGATTGCCTCTATCCTCACTGTGACAGAATGCTCTATTAAAAAAATAGCTAGAATCTCAGCCATAAAGCAGGACAGGACTGCTGCTTACAATGGGTATCAGATAGGATCTGTGCCACTGTGACAGAATGCTCTGTTATACAGATAGCTAGAATCTTAGCCATAAAGCAGGACAGGACTGCTGCTTACAATGGGTATCAGATAGGATCTGTGCCACTGTGACAGAATGCTCTGTTATACAGATAGCTAGAATCTCAGCCATAAAGCAGGGCAGGACTGCTGCTTACAATGGGTATCAGATAGGATCTGTGCCACTGTGACAGAATGCGCTGTTATACAGATAGCTAGAATCTCAGCCATAAAGCAGGACAGGACTGCTGCTTACAATGGGGATCAGATAGGATCTGTGCCACTGTGACAGAATGCTCTGTTATACAGATAGCTAGAATCTCAGCCATAAAGCAGGGCAGGACTGCTGCTTACAATGGGTATCAGATAGGATCTGTGCCACTGTGACAGAATGCGCTGTTATACAGATAGCTAGAATCTCAGCCATAAAGCAGGACAGGACTGCTGCTTACAATGGGGATCAGATAGGATCTGTGCCACTGTGACAGAATGCTCTGTTATACAGATAACTAGAAAGCCTGCTGTTTGTAGTCTAAAATTGCAAATATCTCCGAAACCATTGACTTCTAATAGTGACTTATAACATCCTTATAATTTACAGTAGGGGGTAAATTATGCATGGTCTATATGTATGGCTATATAATATAAGAAAAGAAAATGTATTAATAGAAAGAAAGCCCAATAGTGGTGTAGGCAGAGAAGAAATGTTGGTGATGAATGAGCAGAAAGCCAATTAGGCAAGGCAGAACATGCCAGTGGATTGGGCGTGTCCGTTAATGTTTGATCCCGTGGGAAGTTGCTAAACCAGTTTTCATGCTGATTCCCCTTGGAAAGCAGAAGACATTGAGATAAGATGCCAGGGGAAAACATACCATTAGTTACATTGCAGTGACCACTTAGTGCAGCCTGTGGCCTCTGGCATTGAAGCTGTACTACATCTGGGGGATCCCAAGTAGTGGGCGATAGAGTATAAGGAATGTAACAGACCCCATTCTGTAGGCCAAAAGCAACTATATGGCTTAAAAATGCCTTGTAGTGATCCATCCCATTAACTTGTGGAGCAGTCAGTGAGAGGTGTGGATTCTGCAGTCTGTTATTCCATTTCCTGTGCATTATGTATTCTTTGCTACTTTAGTTTGTTGCTCATATCCTGTTATTCCATATACTACACATTTAGTGCCCTGTGTGGGGCTGTAACTAGTGATGAGAGAGCTGCAAATAATGCAAAATTCAAGTTTGCTTTTCTGAATCGAATAAACTCACATATCAGATGGTTGCTAATCTATTAATAAGGAAAACGCCCATTGACTTCTATAGAAACCCACAAGCTTTTAGACAAATATTCAAGTGTTTGAATCATTATTCAGATTCCAGTTTTGTAAGTGCAAAAAAACTTGAGAAAAAAAATCAAACTCGAATGTTGATAAATTACCCCCTGGATCTATCATTTGGGGGACCATGAGTCTGAGCGTTATTTGTAAGGGCTTGTTAGGGGGAACTCTCACTTTCCCTAAAACTCACGTACAAGAAAATAGAGATAGGTGGAATTGTTTTTTAAACTATTTATAATATTTTATAACATACAGGTATAGGACCCATTATCCAGAATGCTCGGGACCAAGGGTATTCCGGATAAGGGGTCTTTCTGTAACTTGGATCTCAATACCTTAAGTCTACTAAAGAATCAATAACATTAATTAAACCCAATAGGATTGTTTTGTGTCCAATAAGGGTTTATTATATCTTAGTTGGGATCAAGTACAAGGTACTGTTTTATTATTACAGAGAAAAAGGAAATCAGTTTTAAAATTCTGAATTATTTGATTAAAATGGAGTCTATGGGAGACGGGCTTTCCATAATTCGGAGCTTTCTGGATAACGGGTTTCTGGATAAGAGATCCTATACCTGTATTACCCTTATTTATATCTCATCTTGTTATATACTAATATATACAGGTATCGGATCCGTTATCTGGAGACCCGTTATCCAGAAAGCTCCGAACTACGGAAAGCCTGTCTCCTATAGACTTAATTTTAATCAAATAATTCAGATTTTTTTTAAATCGATTTCTCTGTAATAATAAAACAGTACCTTGTATTTGATGCCAGCTAAGATATACGGTAATTAATCCTTATTGGATGCAAAACACTCCTATTGGGTTAATTAATGTTTTACTGATTTTTTTGTAGACTTAAGGTATTTAGATCCAAAATATGGAAAGACCCTTTATCCGGAATACCCTTGGTCCGGAGCATTCTGGATAACGGGCCCTATACCTGTACTATTATATACTATTCACCATTAAATTAACTAATTAATATAATTAATAAATATAATTAATATAATGCAGTGACATATCACTACTTTTGTGGAAGGTATTCAGTAATGGATTCACTTGGTGGACGGCGCACTTTTACTGCCCTATAGAGTAAATGTACAGTATATTTCTGACCACTAGAGGTGCTGTTCTGTGCAGAGAACACACACTTTGAGCAGACAATAGGCTGTGCTCCCATATTGTAGTAGCTAAAGCCTTACTTTAAAGAAGAAGTAAACCCAAAAATAACATTTTGCCTAATGAAATAAAACTTCAAGCAAATTTCTTATATACATGCAACTGCCAGTGTGTAAATGTAATTGCTTTTGAATATAATGCAGTGATACTTTGAGACAATTTGCAGTTGGTCATTATTTTTTTTTTAATTATTAAGATTTAAATGCAGCAGCTCTGAAGTTGGAATTTCAACAACTATCCAGTTGCTAGGTTCCAATTTATCCTAGTAACCCATCATTGGTTTGTTTGAAAGACTATATATTTGGCTTTATATTGGTTCCCCTGTTCCATGATTTACATACTGAACTTGATGTTCTTTTGTTCTGTGTTTTTCAGTTTCATTCCATTACCTGGATATTTTGCAAACACAGATCTACACATTGGACTTTTCTTTTGGCTCCGGGGAAATAAAGCTGTACGAGTTTCCTGAAGAAGAGAATGTGGATGATTGTTACACCAAGACAATGAATTCTGTGCAGCTGGAGCTCGGAGCCCTAGATTCCCATTACAGTTCCCCGGCTGCTCAACTCTGCCACTCGCCATTCACTGCAGGGAAGGAATGGAGAGAATTCTAGCTTTACTTCTCTGCTCTCTGATCATGGAAAATGAGGAGGATTCTGACAACTGGAGGAAATAACATTATTATTTTTATCACTGCCATTATTGGCAGAGGAATACCTATGCTGCCATAGTTTTATGGTATCTCTCCGTACAGGCTATGAGCAAACTTAGGGGGCTGTTCCTGCTGAATTGTGCTTAGTACAGGGGAATACCTATGTTGCCATAGTTTTATGGTATCTCTCTGTACAGGCTATGAGCAAACTTAGGGGGCTGTTCCTGCTGAATTGTGCTTAGTACAGGGGAATCCCTATGCTGCCATAGTTTTATGGTATCTCTCTGTACAGGCTATGAGCAAACTTAGGGGGCCATTCCTGCTGAATTGTGCTTAGTACAGGGGAATCCCTATGCTGCCATAGTTTTATGGTATCTCTCCGTACAGGCTATGAGCAAACTTAGGGGGCTGTTCCTGCTGAATTGTGCTTAGTACAGGGAATACCTATGCTGCCATAGTTTTATGGTATCTCTCTGTACAGGCTATGAGCAAACTTAGGGGGCTGTTCCTGCTGAATTGTGCTTAGTACAGGGGAATCTGCAATGTGTCAACTGGGAAAGGCTTTTCATGGGGTTAGACACAGAAGGAAAATGGAACATCTTTAAAACATTGCTTTGCAGGTATACACAACAGTATATCCCCCTTGTAAGCAAGGAGAGGCATCGCAAAGCAAAACCTTTATGGCTGAATAAAAGTGTTATTGTCGAGGTTGGTAAGAAAAAACGTGCTTTTAGGGCACTCAAGTTAGCTGGGACAGCGGAAACTTTCATCAGGTACAAGGAAGCAAATAAAGCATGCAAAAAAGCTATCAGGCAAGCTAAAATAGAGATGGAAAGGGATATTGCAGCTAGGAGTAAAAAGAATCCAAAATTATTTTTTAATTATGTGAATAGTAAAAAAATGAAGCAAGAAGGGGTGGGAACTTTATTATCACGGGGGGGTACCTTGGTTGATGAAAACGGGGAAAAAGCTGAAATTTTGAACTCTTATTTTTCATCTGTCTATACATCTGAGGAGCCAGATAATGAAGGCTTCCCTTGTAATATGCCCAGTTCTAGTAATTTAGCTACGGACGCGTGGGTCACTCAGGAGGAAATTCAAAAGAGACTTGAACATGTAAAGGTAAACAAAGGTCCAGGGCTGGATGGGATTCATCCCAGGGTATTAAATGAGCTGAGCGCTGTGATTGCCAAGCCTCTTCACTTAATTTTTCAGGATTCATTGAGGTCTGGCATGGTGCCAAGAGACTGGCGGATTGCTAATGTGGTGCCGTTATTTAAAAAGGGATCCCGTTCTCAGCCTGAAAACTATAGGCCTGTTAGTCTGACATCAGTAGTAGGAAAACTTTTGGAAGGGGTAATAAGGGATAGGGTACTTGAATACATTGCAGTTCACAATACTATTAGTTTGTGCCAGCATGGTTTTATGCGTAACAGATCTTGCCAGACTAATTTAGTCGCCTTTTATGAGGAGGTGAGCAGGAACCTTGATGCTGGAATGGCAGTTGATGTCATCTACTTGGACTTTGCTAAAGCGTTTGATACAGTACCTCACAGAAGGTTAATGATCAAATTAAGGAATATTGGCCTAGAACATAATATTTGTAATTGGATAGAGAACTGGCTGAAGGATAGAGTACAAAGAGTGGTTGTAAATGGAACATTTTCTAATTGGACCAGTGTGGTTAGTGGAGTACCGCAGGGGTCAGTCCTTGGGCCTTTGCTGTTTAACTTGTTTATTAATGACCTGGAGGTGGGCATAGAGAGTACTGTTTCTATTTTTGCTGATGACACTAAATTGTGCAAAACTATAAGTTCCATGCAGGATGCTGCCGCTTTGCAGAGCGATTTGACAAAATTAGATAACTGGGCAGCAAACTGGAAAATGAGGTTCAATGTTGATAAGTGCAAAGTTATGCACTTTGGTAGAAATAATATAAACGCAAACTATCTACTGAATGGTAGTGTGTTGGGGGTTTCCTTAATGGAGAAGGATCTGGGGGTTTTTGTAGATCACAAGTTGTCTAATTCCAGGCAGTGTCATTCTGTGGCTACTAAAGCAAATAAAGTGCTGTCTTGTATAAAAAAGGGCATTGACTCAAGGGATGAGAACATAATTTTGCCCCTTTATAGGTCCCTGGTAAGGCCTCACCTTGAGTATGCAGTGCAGTTTTGGGCTCCAGTCCTTAAGAAGGATATTAATGAGCTGGAGAGAGTGCAGAGACGTGTAACTAAACTGGTAAAGGGGATGGAAGATTTAAACTATGAGGTGAGACTGTCGAGGTTGGGGTTGTTTTCTCTGGAAAAGAGGCGCTTGAGAGGGGACATGATTACTCTGTACAAGTACATTAGAGGGGATTATAGGCAGTTGGGGGATGTTCTTTTTTCCCATAAAAACAATCAACGCACCAGAGGTCACCCCTTTAGATTAGAGGAAAGGAGCTTCCATTTGAAGCAGCGTAGGTGGTTTTTCACGGTGAGGGCAGTGAGGTTGTGGAATGCCCTTCCTAGTGATGTGGTAATGGCAGATTCTGTTAATGCCTTTAAGAGGGGCCTGGATGAGTTCTTGATCAATCAGAATATCCAAGGCTATTGTGATACTAATATCTACAGTTAGTACTAGTGGTTGTATTTATAGTTTATGTATGTGAGTGTATAGATTGGTAGGTGTGGGTTAGGTGTGCTGGGTTTACTTGGATGGGTTGAACTTGATGGACACTGGTCTTTTTTCAACCCTATGTAACTATGTAACTATGTAACTATGAATCCCTATGCTGCCATAGTTTTATGGTATCTCTCTGTACAGGCTATGAGCAAACTTAGGGGGCTGTTCCTGCTGAATTGTGCTTAGTACAGGGGATACCTATGCTGTCACAGTGTTATGGTATATCTTTGTCTAATAGCTTAATGGCAAAACAAGTCTGCTTGTTGATAAATCCTCTACAGTCTATTGACCTAATTGTAATGAACAGAAATGAGAATGTACAGATACATTTCTGGAGCGTCGGGTGCTGCCTTAATTGGACAGGAAGACAATCCCAGGGAGCGTGGCGGTTTTGTCTGCCCTACCAGCTGAATAAGTGCTTATCCTCGGCATCTGTCCTAACAGGATAACTAGGATTATCATCTGCATCTGTGTATAAATGAGTTCCCTTTCCTACAAACCAAACAGAAGTCATTATTCCATTACTACAGGAGAGTAAATTGCTTCCATATAAAAGTAGAAATCAGCATTCTTATAAGAAACCCCGTATTAGGTTCAGAGCACATTCTAAAGGAAAACTAATCCTAATGTAATAAAGTGGACATGTTAAAACATTCACCAATACTCACAGGTCAATAACTCTTAGCAAAGGTCACAGAACATAAGGGAGGGGGGGCACTGAGCTTGAAGCACCAAAACTGGTTTTCTAGGGTAAGAGCCTCCCTCGGGCTGCACCCATCTGTCCATCTGTCTGTCCAGCTACACTCAAAATCTTTATACAAAGGGATTCATATTATGTTTATGGTTTCTCATTAGACATAACCTGCTGCACAACAATCTATGCAACAGGTATGTAATAGTAAAGGCATTCTGTAAAATACAGATTCCTAAAACACCAGTTTGGGATTTTTTTTTTCTTCACCACTTTTTTTTTTCCGCCTCAGCTCCGTTGTCATTAATGGGTTACATTTCTATACATCTGCAGAGTGAATAAAAATACACACCTTCATAAATATATCAATACTTTTGCGGAAGGTATTCAGTAAAGGATTCACTTGGTGGACGGCACACTTTTATTGCCCTGTAATAATAAAACAGTACATTGTATTTGATCTCAGATAAGATATAATTACCCCTTATTGGGGGCAGAACAGTCCTATTGGGTTTATTTCATGGTTAAATGATTCCCTTTTCTCTGTAATAATAAAACAGTACCTGTACTTGATCCCAACTAAGATATAATTACCCCTTATTGGGGGCAGAACAGCCCTATTGGGTTTATTTAATGGTTAAATGATTCCCTTTTCTCTGTAATAATAAAACAGTACCTGTACTTGATCCCAACTAAGATATAATTACCCCTTATTGGGGGCAGAACAGTCCTATTGGGTTTATTTCATGGTTAAATGATTCCCTTTTCTCTGTAATAATAAAACAGTACCTGTACTTGATCCCAACTAAGATATAATTACCCCTTATTGGGGGCAGAACAGCCCTATTGGGTTTATTTCATGGTTAAATGATTCCCTTTTCTCTGTAATAATAAAACAGTACCTGTACTTGATCCCAACTAAGATATAATTACCCCTTATTGGGGGCAGAACAGTCCTATTGGGTTTATTTAATGGTTAAATGATTCCCTTTTCTCTGTAATAATAAAACAGTACCTGTACTTGATCCCAACTAAGATATAATTAATCCTTATTGGATGCAAAACACTCCTATTGGGTTTATTAATGTTTTACTGATTTTTTAGTAGACTTAAGGTATTTAGATCCAAAATATGGAAAGACCCTTTATCCGGAATACCCTTGGTCCCGCGCATTCTGGATAACAGGCCCTATACCTGTACTATTATATACTATTCACCATTAAATTAACTTTAATATAATGCAGTGATATATCACTACTTTTGCGGAAGGTATTCAGTAATGGATTCATTTGGTGGACGGCGCACTTTTATTGCCCTATAGAGTAAATGTATAGTCTATTTTCTAGAGGTGCTGTTCTATGCAGAGAACACACACTTTGAGCAGACAATAGGCTGTGCTGCCATATTGTAGTAGCTAAAGCCTTGCCTGATAGATTTAAAGAGGAAGTAAACCCAAAAATAACATTTTGTCTAATGAAAAAAAATTGTAAGCAAATTTCTAATATACATACAACTGCCAGTGTGTAAATGTAATTACTTTTGAAAGCAGTGTTTGTTTATCCCTTCTTTTTAAAACAGACTGTAGCAGAAGCCAGCTGACTGGCAGACCTGTAAGGAAGCATGCAAGACTGACTTCTGCTACATGGTCTTTGCTGCCATATTTCTCATGTTATTTGGGAGCAGAGATACCATAAGAGCATTCAGTACAGGGAACACATTTAAAGCTTATGTAAAAAATATGAGTCTATTAAAAAAGGGTAATTAGTTGCTAAGGATGCCACTGTAATGCATGTGTGTGACTAAATATATATTAGTAAATGACTAAACACACAGGTCATATAGATGCTGCCTTCTCTATTGTTTACTATACAACAAATCCTACAGTGACCTTTACACTTACAGATCTGCTGCTAACTTGCAAGAGCAGTGGGTCTGGACTTTGAACCAAACATGAGAATTAGATTTTGTTTTCTTTGTGTTGCCCATTCCTTCCCTACCAGCTACAGGGGAGCTACTTACCCTGACCCTAGAAACATATATATTTAGTTTTGGCCATTCCTTTTTTAAACCACACCTATCTACCTATGCCTTGGTTTGGCTTGTTTGTGTGCACTGTGAATCCTATGAGCCCAGGAGGTGGCCCTTCATTCTTAAAATGGTAATTTTCTATTTAGGATTACCCAATAGCACATACTACTAAAAAAAGTACATTTTTATGAAAATTGTTTATTTATATGAAGCAGGTTTTCCATATGAGCTGGTTTATGCAATATATTTTTATAGAGATCTACATTGTTTGTAAGTATAGTTTTCTTAAGTCATATTAAGCAAAGATCTGAGGTGTGAACAATAGAGGGGCTTACAGGTATAAACAACAGGTGGATCTACAGGTGTGAACAATGGGGGGCTTACAGGTGTAAATAATACAGGGGTTTACAGGTGTAAACAAGCAACATGTGTGAACAACTCAGGGGGCCAGTTAATCTCAGTACTGATACCATTTAAAGCTTACACAAAAGTAAGCAGTCGCAGCAGCCAGACAGATGGGGGGGGGGGGGGCACACAGAGGGGGGCCATGGGCCACCAGTTCAACAGTATGAGGGTATATCTTGTATCTTTGTACTTATACATATGGGAGGGAGGTGCCATATTGTTTCCATTAGACAGTACAGTATGAGGGTACAGCTTATTGTGTGCCCAGAACATTCCTTCTCTGTATATTTGTTTTTATACATATGGGAGGGAGGTGCCATATTGTTTCCCTTAGACAAAACAGTATGAGGGTACAGCTTATTGTGTGTCCAGAACATTCCTTCTCTGTATATTTGTATTTATACATATGGGAGGGAGGTGCCATATTGTTTCCCTTAGACAGTACAGTATGAGGGTACAGCTTATTGTGTGCCCAGAACATTCCTTCTCTGTATATTTGTATTTATACATATGGGAGGGAGGTGCCATATTGTTTCCCTTAGACAGTACAGTATGAGGGTATAGCTTATTGTGTGCCCAGAACATTCCTTCTCTATATATTTGTATGTATACATATGGGAGGGAGGTGCCATAATGTTTCCCTTAGACAGTACAGTATGAGGGTATAGTATATTGGGAGGTAGGTGCCGTATTGTTTTCTTTGGACAGAACAGTATGAGGGTACAGGATAAAAGCTTATTGTGTGCCCAGACCATTCACTGTATATTGTTTGTATATAAAAATTGTTACTTGTTGCATATATTGTTTTGTTTCTAACATGTTACTACTGCCTATAGCAACAGCTGAGCTTCTTATTGTTATAGAAGGTAGGAGGTTGTGTAGCTAAAAATAATGGAGAGTAATTTCCGGGAAGCCTATGTGCTGAGTATACAAGGAGCAGCCAGAATCAGGGCAAGAGCACAGTCAGCCGGTGGCTTGCTGAAATCTGAGACATTTGTTCTCTGCTCGACACCCACGTGTTCCTCCTGCAGATCAAAGGGAACCTAAAGGAAACTGTCAGCAAAGTAAAAGTTTTTTTCTATTTGCACCTGAAAACAATGACAGATGTGAATATAGTGGGATAGTATTAGAGGAAATACATTGTTTACCTAATATGTGCAGTCTTTTTTATTTATAGAAAAAAATTAGATTCCCTGGTCATGTGATGTCATTACTTACTCTCAGGCAGAGGACAGCAGGACTTCAGTGCTTTATGGCTGGAATTCTAGACAGCTTTGTAGCTGAAAATACAACTATCTACAAATATTGCAAATATTTAATTCTGATTAATTCTTCATGGGAGGGTTGCATTGCATAAACAATAGCTTAATGGTCTGTTAAAACAGCACTCAGCATTTTCCTTAGGCTGATGCCACACTTGGTGTAGGGCTGATTTTTTCGGCAAGCGGAAAAACGCTTGCCGAAAATTAAAAAAAAATCAGCCCTACGCCATGTGTGGCATCAGCCTTAGATTTCTTTAGGTCACACTACAATCTCAAGTTGAAGCAGTGGAAGCATTTTCTCATTAGGTATCAGTACTTATTTACAAGGGAGAGAAAAAGAATACTTAAATGCTTTACAGCATTGCCATTATGCAAGGATTGCAGAGGAAGTTTACAATCCTTGCAGAACAGGTTCCACTCTAGCATGATACAAACTATCCCTATCCTCTAGGAATAACCCAGGCATTATTGGAAATGCCACTCACCATTAAATAATATGAGTGAAAAACAAGAATAAGGGGTAATTTGGATCTCCTACCTTAAGTCTACTAAAAAAATTGATTTAAACTGTACTTAAACCCAATAGGCTTGTTTTGGTTCCAGTAAGGATTAATTATATCTTAGTTGGGATCAAGTACAGGTACTGTTTTATTATTACAGAGAAAAATGAAATCCTTTTTTAAAATGTGAATTATTTGATTAAAATGGAGTCTATGGGAGATGGACTTTCCGTAATTTGGAACTTTCTGGACAATGGGTTTCTGGATAAGGGGTCCAATACCTGTACAAAAAATTAACCCACCATGAAAAGCAAGTCTTCCCAAGCTTGGCTGATTGGGTTGCCGTATAAATATCCTGGATTTGAATTCTAGGAAAAAATATATTTTTTTTTGGTGGGGATGTTTGTGAATATATTTTCCATGGATGACATGACAAGCATGGAATTCACTAAAATAATGAAAAAATGTCAAAAGTCAACTAGAAATGACTCTCCTATAGTTTGAGCCTTTGGGCTATGAAGCCAGGCGGTCGCTGGTAGATTCCTTTTGATGTTGCACAATCTGTAGATCAGAGGCTTTCAGACTGTTTGGGTTCAACACCAACTTTAACATTTGGTGACACCCCAACAGGTCCAAACACAGATTTAAAACAAGCCCTGGCATTTCAAGAGTACAGCAGCCCATGCAGCCCCCCCCCCCCCCCCCCCCCCCCCCCCCCCCCCCCCCCCCCCCCCCCCCCCCCCCCCCCCCCCCCCCACAGGCATAAGAATAAATAGTTGCCATCTATGGCATCTCACATGAGCCCTTTGGGCATTTGCCAGAATCTATAGACAGTCCACTCTTACCTTATTGCAAGATTGTCGATATTTGTAAATATGGACCTATCACCTTGCATAGTTCCAAGACTGCTCAAGAGAGCAATTGTAGGTCACCCCCACCTAAATATTAAGGTAAACTGTTCCGCTTGCTTTATTAAATAAGTCCAATAAATTTTGACAACAAAAGAAGTTTTCTTGTACACACAGCTCAGTCCCAGAAACCTGTGGTCATTTGCAAACATTTTCCCATGTTCTCCAACTTTTAGTTGCCGATAGGCTGATGTTACCTTCTCATCTGCTGAGTCAGCTTCATTCCTATATTTACTCCCTGCAAATTGGGCACATAAATAGGAGACACAAGACACACGACCTCTAACCCCATCTGACATTTAGTCAGCTGATTCTCTCCATTAGGGCACATTCTGTTAATATCATCAGTTCCATTACAAGGGCCCCTTTATTCCGCCTGCCCCAAAGGGTTAAAGTGAACTCACAGGAAGTCATGCTATGTCGGTCTATAAAGAAATTGATTTGGTGCTAACTGCCACTCATTGGCAGCGACCCACAAAGTGTAAGCTTCCAAAACAGTTTTCTACTTACATTCCTCTTCTGCCTCTTTCCAGCTTGCAATTTAAAATATTATCTGGTTTATGGGAGGGTCAATGACCCTAACAACCAAAAAATGTTCTTTGAGGCTACAATTTTATTGTTATAGTTTCTTTTTATTTCAGATCATGTCTTTCCTATTCATCTTCCAGTCTGGCAATATTATTATTATAACATTTATTTATAAAGCGCCAACATATTCCGCAGCACTGTACAATAGGTGGGTTTCATACATTGTACATACAGAGTAACATATAAAGCAATCAATAACCGATACAAGCAGCGCCGGATTTGTGATGCGGGTGCCCCGAGGCCGCCCCCTCCCCGCCTCTCCCTGTGCGCATGCGTGAATCGCCAACCCCGCCCCCCACAGAGCGAGCGCATGCGCGAACCCTCCCTCCGCGTCAGCTGCGCATGCGCATACATTTCATCTCTCATACAGAGCAGTGGGGAGAAGTCCCCATTGCTCCGTATAGGAGCAAAATTAAAAAAATTTATTGCGGTGGGGCGGCATGCCGCAGACTAAACTTCTGCCGCCCTAGGCCCGGGCCTTTGTGGCCTCTCCACAAATCCGGGCCTGGATACAAGAGCCCTGCCCAAAAGAGCTTATGATCTACAATTCAAACCATTGCCAGGTTGCTACGGCAAGTTGAACCCTAATAACCAGATAGCTACTCAAATTCCAAACCGCAGAGCAGTAAGTGAAGTAACCATTTAATAATAAAAATCAATATATAAAAAAAAATGATCAGGTTTGTAAAAAAACATTTCTTAATAAATGTTTCTGACTTTTTGGATCCTTTTGGAATACCTGAATGGCTATTTTGCAGGGTTCTCAGTGAATATGGAAAGGGTTTTGTTTAAGAATGATTTTGTTTAGCCGCACTTGATGGCTGTGAGTGTTAATGAGAAATAGATTGAGGCCGCCCCATGGTTATTTTTGGTGGCGCTTAATGTTAATGACTTTCTCGGCTGCCACTTGTGACCCTGTGCATGCCTCTGCTTTTCTTCCCAGGGAACTCTAATCCTCACTAATCAATGACCTATTAAACTGAAATCCTGTTATGTCATATGAAGCCTTTCTATTGTCATCACCAGTGCAATAATGAAAACTTAAATCGCCAGTTCAGCTTAAAAAACAAACAAACAAAAAAAGGTGTATTTGTTTTAATTTAGATATTGCAGAGTTCAGTATTGGGTGTATTTCTGAATGTTTCTTTTTCCCACGCCTCAGACCTGCACAACTGTTCAATTATTAACAGCTTAATACCCAGGGGATGATTTACTGACACAGAACCTACGTTTCATCACTGCAGTTACCTATAGCAACCAATCAGAGCTTTGCATTAATTCTTTTAAGCTGTAGTAGACACGTTAGAAAATGAAGCAAATAATTAGTGTCCTTCTGCAGTAATTTTTATCTCCATCTCTTGAATTAGAGATCCTTTGAGCTGTCCTGTAAGCTGCCATTAGAGTTTTCTATTACTGCTTGAGGCACAGACTCCCTGCCCCTCCCCTGTAAACTACCATTAGAGTGTTCTAGTCCAGCCCACTGCTGGAGTCATAGACTCCATGCCAGACCCCTGCATGCTTCCAATAGAGTGTTCTAGTCCAGCCCACTGCTTGAGTTACAGACTAACTGCCCCTCCCCGTGCATGCTTCCATTAGACTGTTTTAGTCCAGCCCACTGCTTGAGCCACAGACTCCCCGCCCCACCCCTGCATGCTTCCATTTGAGTGTTTTAGTCCTGCCCACTGCTTGAGTCAGAGACTCCATGCCTGACCCCTGCGTGCTTCCATTAGAGGGTTTTAGTCCAGCCCACTGCTTGTGTCACAGACTCCCCGCCCCACCCCTGCATGCTTCCATTTGAGTGTTTTAGTCCTGCCCACTGCTTGAGTCACAGACTCCATGCCTAACCCCTGCATGCTTCCATTAGAGTGTTTTAGTCCAGCCCACGGCTTGTGTCAAAGATTCTCTTCCCTTTCCTCTGCATGGTTCCATTAGAGTGTTCTAGTCCAGCCCACTGCTTGAGTCACAGACTCCCTGCCCCACCCCTGCATGCTTCCATTAGAGTGTTCTAGTTCAGCCCACTGCCTGCCCCTCCTCCTCCATAAGGGTGTTCTAATCCAGCCCGCTGCTTGAGTTACAGACTCCCTGCCCCAACACATCTAAGCTGCCATCCCAGTTCCACCCAGTGTTTTAGCCAAAACCCTTGACTTTCTTCCTGACAACTGCCATCAGAATGTTCTAGTCCTACCCACTGCATTGGGCAACTCGCTGTTTCTAATATATTTCCACCCTAGGCTCAGGCCTTTGTGTCTGGGCCCTAAGATACAGATATATAAAATATTTTTGTTTTGAGACAATTTCAAACAACAATCTAACTTTGATCTGAGATCTTTTAAGATAAATGCCCTTTATGCTGCCTTCCTTCATCCTTAGCTTTAGGGCTCTTAAAGGGAAACCAACTCAAAGTTTACACAGTATAGGGCAATCATGTTACCACTTTTCTCATTCCCTGTGCCGTCTGTAAATGTGCCTGGGAGTGCAGAACAGGCATTGTATGAAGAAACAAACATTATCTGTATATGTTTTATCTGCTGTCGCTCCATACGCTTTATAGTGAGGACTGAAGGCATTTTCCTCATGACAATGCTGGTTCTCACATTAAGAAGTCAAATGCACCCTGAAGCCAAAACCCATTCGGCAGGGGGTGTGGGGGGCAGAATGATTAGGTGCTATTGTCTGAAATGATAAATGGCAACTGTATTAAGGGGGGTATCGGTATACACTTTAACCCTCTCATAAGATCCAGTTGCCATCTGTTCTACTACTCTCTGAAATTAAAGATTCAGTCTGGGCTAAAGAACTAGAGAGACTTTTATTTTGACACTAGTGGTGTAACTATAGGGGGGCAGGCTCTGTTGCTGAGGTTGGGGTGGTAAGGTCTTGCAATTCCTCTTCTCCTCCAACCGACTGCATTTATGAGCCACTAACAACACATGGTGGTGGTGGGGCACAAAAATATACTTTGCTGGGGGGGCCTGTTATGTCCCTGATGAACTCTAGTCAGTAAGAAATGAAAAAAATCTCAATAATAATCTCCTTCTTGTAACTCAACACACAGATCATCATAATCATTTATTAATACAGTGCTGCACTCTGCAATAAATTCATTTCCGGTTTTCACTTGAATTCACCTTGTTGCATTGTTATTTTTGGTTCAATAGATTTAGTGAATAGTCTACAGTTCTGGCCTAGGTACACTATACATTATTACATTATAAAAATATTAAATTAAAAATCCACAGCTTTGCTGGCAAAAGACAATTCTAGGTTTAAAGCAAATCATTATAGATATAGATAGTATAGAGAGCAGAGCAGGCAGTAACCTTCCAACACTTTCCCCTGTCTCTGTCCCTATATATTAGGTACCTATCTAGTGCTACCAACCCCTATTTCTGTAGGGAAATGAGAGTAGGGCAGGCAGTAACCCTTCCAACACTTTCCCCTGTCTCTGCCCCTATATATTAGGTACCTATCTAGTGCTACCAACCCCTATTTCTGTAGGGAAATGAGAGTAGGGCAGGCAGTAACCCTTCCAACACTTTCCCCTGTCTCTGCCCCTATATATTAGGTACCTATCTAGTGCTACCAACCCCTATTTCTGTAGGGAAATGAGAGCAGAGCAGGCAGTAACCCTTCCAACACTTTCCCCTGTCTCTGTCCCTATATATTAGGTACCTATCTAGTGCTACCAACCCCTATTTCTGTAGGGAAATGAGAGTAGGGCAGGCAGTAACCCTTCCAACACTTTCCCCTGTCTCTGTCCCTATATATTAGGTACCTATCTAGTGCTACCAACCCCTATTTCTGTAGGGAAATGAGAGCAGAGCAGGCAGTAACCCTTCCAACACTTTCCCCTGTCTCTGTCCCTATATATTAGGTACCTATCTAGTGCTACCAACCCCTATTTCTGTAGGGAAATGAGAGCAGAGCAGGCAGTAACCCTTCCAACACTTTCCCCTGTCTCTGTCCCTATATATTAGGTACCTATCTAGTGCTACCAACCCCTATTTCTGTAGGGAAATGAGAGCAGAGCAGGCAATAACCCTTCCAACACTTTCCCCTGTCTCTGTCCCTATATATTAGGTACCTATCTAGTGCTACCAACCCCTATTTCTGTAGGGAAATGAGAGCAGAGCAGGCAGTAACCCTTCCAACACTTTCCCTTTGTCTCTGTCCCTATATACTGTATGTCTTCCAAACGTTCCTGAATTCCTTTCTGCTTGGTGCCGTAACCCACCCAGTATAAAACAGCCAAAATACAGTATCTCACTGCTGTGATCTCTACAAACATCTGAGTTTGATTTTGAGTTAATTCAGCTTTTCTGCTGCTGTATGTCAAAGGTAAGTGAAGAAGATTCAAACCTTTAGCTTCTGGAATTACTTTCCCTTACTCTGCCATTGCAGACTTACATGTGTAGTTCCACCCTGCTGTACGCATAGGTTTATAGCAATGTCCTTGGTTTTACATTTTTGTGTTAATACAAGTGCTATTGAAAGTGGTGTCTGTCACTTTCTGTTCTCTGCCTTGGTGGTTCTGAATTTTTCAACAAAGTAGCAGAAGGCAGTCCTGTGACGAGGCATGCAAGGACAACTTCTGCTTCGTTGTACAGTCAGAACCAGACTTTTGTTCTGCTCTGTACAATTATAGCTGATATCTTTCTTACACGTTGGCTGCATTGTATTAACACTTAAATGATCTAAGATCTTTTCTCCAAGCTTGGGATCCATTTCCCCACACTTTTTATGGCAAACACTGTAGGTTATTATATCTGAGTAATGTCATAAAAGCTACCAATTCTGCCTTGGATGGTTGCTATGTTTACTAGACCTGATACACATTTTGCAACTTGTATTACATTAACCGTGGGTAAGGTGTTCACCAATGAGCAATTTTCTGTCTAGCAGAAACAGCCTACAGAGAGATACCATAAAACTATGGCAGCATAGGGATTCCCCTGTACTAAGCACAATTCAGCAGGAACAGCCCCTAAGTTTGCTCATAGCCTGTACAGAGAGATACCAAAACTATGGCAGCATAGGTATTCCCCTGTACTAAGCACAATTCAGCAGGAACAGCCCCCTAGGTTTGCTCATAGCCTGTACAGAGAGATACCAAAACTATGGCAGAATAGGTATTCCCCTGTACTAAGCACAATTCAGCAGGAACAGCCCCTAAGTTTGCTCATAGCCTGTACAGAGAGATACCATAAAACTATGGCAGCATAGGGATTCCCCTGTACTAGGCACAATTCAGCAGGAACAGCCCCTAAGTTTGCTCATAGCCTGTACAGAGAGATACCATAAAACTATGGCAGCATAGGGATTCCCCTGTACTAAGCACAATTCAGCAGGAACAGCCCCTAAGTTTGCTCATAGCCTGTACAGAGAGATACCATAAAACTATGGCAGCATAGGGATTCCCCTGTACTAAGCACAATTCAGCAGGAACAGCCCCTAAGTTTGCTCATAGCCTGTACAGAGAGATACCATAAGACTGTTATAAGTATATCATAAATATAAGTATATGATAAATATGTTATATTTGCTTGATCCATGTATCCATGCTGAGCAGGCCCTGTCTGTTTGGCATTACAGAATCTGTATGTATGGTAACAACCTGTCTCTATGAATATGTTAGTAAAAGGACATAAAGCTGGAGTTTCTAACATACATTTTAAGCTTAGCTGCATCCACTGTAATGGGAGCATCAAGTATGTTAAGAGACAAACACTTAGCATTTCTGAAATATAAGTGATGCGATAAGTGATAAGTAGCTCAGTAACACACAATAGTCCTGTTTGTGTTTTTTCAGACTGTAGACTGTAAGCTCTTCTGGGCTAAACCAATACATAGGGGAGATAAGCTATTTTGAATAGAGTATATATTCCTGTAAATCAGGGTTGAGGGAATTTTGCAGGTTATGAGATCTCATTGAGAAAATATCATGGGAATTTCATGCCTGGCAGAGCTTCCTCTATTTGTCAGAGACCTGTCAGCCTGCAGGGGCACAAGGTACAGTCTCTTCTCATGGAGCCTGTTAAAATAATCTGTATCTATTTGTCTGCACATAACAGATGATTGTATAGAGCAGAATGGCCAGGGCAGGGGAACCACCAGACGTCCACATGCAAGGCCAATTGGGCTCTAATACTGATCCCACCTCTACAGGGCTGCCATCAGGGGGTCTGCAGTCAGGGGCTCTTTGGTACAGGGGTGTTCTGAAATAGAAAAGAGTGATTTGTGGACTACAAAAGGGGTGTGTCTTGTGCAAGGGTGGGCAGAGTTTGGGAGGATTGTGGGTGACATTTTGGCACAATTGGGGAGTGGTGCTGATCTGGGATGTGGCACTGCAAGGAGAAATTTTTCCACTGATACTCCATTTCACTTGTTGTTAGGGTCCACATCCCAGTGGGCTAATAATTAATGCTCCCAGGGGAAGGGCACTTTTGACTACTAGTATGGGGCCCCATGATTACAGTGTCCACATTAGTGTAGCAAAATGAAGAACTGCACACACAGTGCACAAAAGGGCATTTAACCCATTTATTAGTACACAGAACATGACACATAATTAGGGGTCCAAACGAAAAACAGGAGTCCTGAATCCTTACTGCACCACTTTATGCCGAACTTATAAACCGGCAGCTACACCAAAGCCACAAGCAAAAGTGAAAACAATCTGGTTAAAAAAGAAAAAATGGCACACATTGAGCAATACTGCTATTCCTTTATACTCTAGATGTGAAAGCAAAAGGAAGGGGTGGGGTGGCAAATCTTACTGCTCACCTACACAGTGAGAGTGAGGGAGTGTATAGAGAGCCCAAACAATTGTGTTAGCAATTGTGTTTTCAGTGTGCGATATCTCTTTTACGTAAATATATTCACACGCCAATGAAATTGATCATGTCAACAATCAACTGAAAATCTGCTGATACTCCCCAATGAAGATCTAATCAGAGGAAAAAGCATAAAATAATATAATACTGTTTATTAAAATAAACAAAGTAGGTAGTCGATGCACAGATGGACCAGGGAGAGGCTGTCTTCAAGCAAGCGGTGTCTAGACCAGGGCTTGTTCTCAAAACATTAATTGTAGGGATGCATCAAATCCAGGATTTGGTTCACCTGAATACAGGATTTAGTTCGCCCAGGCACTTGAATTTGACCAAATCCTGCCAAAAAAAGGGCAAATCTTAGCTGAATCCCAAACCATTGGGATTTAGCCCAAATTTGCCCTTTTTTGGCAAGATTCAGCCAAATCCAAGTGTCTGGGCGAACCAAATCCCAATGCTTAAAGTTATGTGATTTTTTTTTTTTTTATAAACGCTGAAGTTGAAAATTTTTCACCACGCATTTCACACGTGCTTCTCTTTAGCACTATAATTTGCAAACGTAAATTAGGATTCCGTTCGGTATTAGGCCAAATCTTTCATGAATGATTGGGTTTGGCCAAATCCCAAAATAATGGACTTGGTGCATCCCCAGTTCATTGTGTAACACATTCTGTGGCTACTGAGAAGTGGTTCCAGCTCCCTTTCACTCATTTAGTTTCAATTTACGACAATCCCAGGTAGCACAGAGGTGTATGGAGCATTTCTTTACTGGTGTATTGCATTACCAGTGCTATTGGCCTTTGGACTAGCCAGTCAGTCAGCTTGCTGCCAATTAACTAGATAGCCAAAGCTATTTCTAGGAAGAAAGGCCTTGGTCTGGAATCTGATGCCTCCTAGCAGGGAGCTATTAATACTCTTTCTTCCTACTCACTGTACAGGTTATGTGCATCTCATTTCTATTAAATCTATATGTCCCTTTTTTCCTGTTCCAGCTTCCTCCTCCAATATTTGTGCCTTGTGGTGTTCAACACCATCATTTTCTAGGTTTAAATTTGCAGCAGTGTAGTAACGCACAGCAACTTATCAGCAGTGCAGTTAGACTATTAAAAAGAAATGTCTTATTGATAACCAAGGTGTACAGCACTGCTGCACTTATGTATTAAATACTGAGAGGTGGATCTTTCAAGTTCAGTGTTAAGTTCCAGTTCAAGCTCCCTTTGGCGGTAGAACCTTTTGTCAGGCATTGTGGTAACAGTCACCTAGTAGTTCTAGGGGTACCCAGGGCACAAATAAGCACTCACCCCAAATCTCCCCCTAACTGGCCTTCAGGCTGGGCCCCCTTAGCTCATAACAAGGTTACAGATATATAGAAACATTGGGGTAACAGTCACCCTGCTATAGTTCCAGGGGTACCCAGGGCACAAATAAGCACTCACCCCAAATCTCCCCCTAACTGGCCTTCAGGCTGGGCCCCCTTAGCTCATAACAAGGTTACAGATATATAGAAACATTGGGGTAACAGTCACCCTGCTATAGTTCCAGGGGTACCCAGGGTACAAATAAGCACTCACCCCAAATCTCCCCCTAACTGGCCTTCAGGCTGGGCCCCCTTAGCCCATAACAAGGTTACAGATATATAGAAACATTGGGGTAACAGTCACCCTGTTATAGTTCCAGGGGTACCCAGGGTACTGGTAGGGATCTCTGTGTACCGGGCCCCTCAGAAGTTTTTGGCAGGGGGACCCGGCACACACTAGTCACCCAAGTCACCCAATCTGGCCTTCAGGCTGTAACAGCCCTTTCTCAGACTGACAATAAGGTTTCCTATCCCCAGCACATAACATCAATGTTTTCTTAGGAGAGAAAACTATGCTATGCTGGGAGGGTAGCACAATACATAACACTGAATGAAATTCCTTCCCTGACATTCCCCGTGCCCCCCTCTGCAAACACACATCTAAGTGACCTCATATCAATCTCCCATTACAACCATTTATCTCCCCACACCTGCACAACATGTAGCCCCCCCCTCAAATTTTCCAGATTTAAACATCATTTATTTTCATACCCTTATTAAAATCTCCTATTTCACTTTCTGTGTATTTGTAAATATTCATAACAATGAAATAATTGTTGTTGTGGGAAGGTAAGCAATATATGTGCATTCTTTCAAGAGAACAAATGCACTGAGTGGCACATCCTGCCCGGCTGGTACAATGGCACTGAGAATAAGGAAGGAACGGCTTCCCCAAATATTCCTTCATAATCACTTCATTAAGAACTATTCTAAGAGGACAGGGGGTTTAGCCAGAATTGCCTATAGCAATAGCATCCTTATACCTGAGTATATAGAACTGGTTGAGAGCATGAGTTGGCTCCGTACTAGTGGTCCTGATTTGTGCCATCTCTGCCTTGAGTAGAACTGTGTATAGTGGCACATAGTTGATTAATATTATTAATATTATATTATTATAGTTATTAATAGAGTCTAAATTGTACCACTAGGGGGAGCATTCCATAACATCCTCTAAAATCCTTGGAAAGTGACATTGCAGCAAATTCCCCAGACCAGCTCCCCAGCACCTTAATTCAAAAAAATGGATGTTGTCCTTTAAATTGCTAATTAGACATTCTGTACATGACTTAAGGCTGATGCCACACGTGGCGTTTTTCCGCTGCGTATTTTCTAATTCTCTCGGCGGCTGAAAAACGCCCGATATCATCATCCATAGAAATAACTTGAAAAGACTCGAAGCAAACCACACAATGCGGAAATACGCTAGAAAACGCCTTAGCACGGATTTTCCAAGCGTAGGCTGAAATACGCCAGTATTTGCAAAGCAAGCTATTCCTATGTATACGCAAAGGCAGCTGCCAGACCTAGTGGAAATACGCGGCGATTTTTGCTATTTCTCACTATTAGCACCATGGAAACGGGATTTGCTTATGTCACCAGTACTAGTCTGAAAAACGTCATGTGTGGCTTGTGCGGCGTTTTTAGGCCGAGAAAGAACGCAGCGGAAAAACGCCACGTGTGGCATCAGCCTAAAGGGACAGCGCTCGTTGAATGAAGGAAGAGTGTAAAGAAACGCCATATAATTGTATCAGGGCTGTCCAACATGCAGCTCCCATGTCTTATTTAGCTCCAGCTCCCAATCCCCCTGGGAGAGCAAGAAGGCTGCAGAATAATTCATACATTTTACCCCAAGCCCTTCCACCACTAAGAGCAAATTAAATAAAAATCTGTAATTTTAGAAATCAGAGATACTTTCTTCTCTTATAGAAAAAAAAAACAGGACTGGATTTACTGTGCTCATTAATGACATTCATTGCAGCTTATTACAGCTCCTACCTTCTATATCCTGCACCTGTCACCTGTAATGATATCACAGCCCAACCATATAAAAGCCTTCTGGGCTGAACAACGGAGATTTTAATTGGGCCTCAGCACGGTGTAAGTGCGTCTCGCAGGGGACTGGGCCTACCCACCCCCTCCCGTTGCATCAGGTTCCTGGTGTGCATTTCATCACCTGTGGGTCTTTGTTTCCCCTCTAAGACTCCCGGCAGCTGCCTCTTTGCAGCACAATATGCAGATGCGCCAAATTGCACTCGTTGGAGTTCTGGCAGCTGATGACTTTAACTCAATAATCACCTGTTTCTTTATAACAAAGTTCTATTTTACTTTCCTGGATTTTAGATTTTTTTGGGGGGGTGAATTTATACAGATAATGAAAAGTTCACAGAAATCCAAAATTCTTTTAATTCTCATGAATTTACCCCCCCCAATTATGATATTTCAGCTTCTTGTTTTGGGATTTAATTGCTATCTCATTGCTCACGTACGCTCTGGGCAGAAGTACACCTGGGCAGGTACCTATAGCAACCAATCAGTCCTTAGTTTTCGCAGCAAGTTGAAGTTAGAACACTGAAAGCAGAATGTTCATTGGTTGTCAGGGTCGGACTGGGCCGCCGGGACACCGGGAAGAAACCTGGTGGATCCTGACCCTATTGGGCCCCAGCGGACCAGACCCAACCCTTGACGACGCTCCCTGCAGGGTGTTAAGGAGGCTCAGTAGGATCCCCTGTGGGGGGACTATGGAGGCTCAGCGGGGGCCCCTGCATGGTTTTAGGGGGTGCAGCGGAGGCCCCTTGGGGGTGTGGGGGATACAGCCGGTTGGGGCACCTGCAGGGGGGCCCTGCACCCCCCAGTCTGACCCTGTTGGTTGTCATGGGTTACTGCCCTGGTGCAAATCTGCCCTGTGTTGGTAAATGAACCTCATGACCCCTGCTAAATCATAGCTTGGTGAGAGGTTTATAGATCATTTAGTTCAGTGTGGAATGTGCAATTTTAAATGCAAATCACCACGTTTTCTTACCCACAATTAGTGATGACCAAATCTGACTCGTCATTTCACTATAAAAATTGCCAATTGGCAAAAATTCACAAAATGCATTCAAATCAATGGGATTTTATTTTTTGCCTCGACTTTTTTGGCTGCAACTTTTTTCTCACTGCAACCTTTTCCTTGCAGAAAACAATGGGGTCCAAGGGGAGATTTTTGGCAACGAAAATGACATTAGGATAACTGGATGTTTCCGTGTCGCAAAAATATTTGCATATAGTGAAATGGGGAGTTTCTCTGCAAATCCATACCTGCCAATGCAATAGTGCTACCCACAATGCAATGGTTTGCCTCAAAATTCTGCCTGCCTGCCACAGTATAATTACCCATAGCTTATTCCAGCCTGCCCAGGTACACATTTCCCCAGCGCTGAAAAATGAGCCCCTTTATAATGCCATATATATTGTGGCATGCCATAAGCAGTGGGAATCTTATTCAGTAGAATATGTGCCCCCTGCTGGTGCACCCTGGCCCTCAGTAGTCACTATGAGGAATTCCTATGAGGAATTTAGCATCGCCTGTGCTATCATTCGGTAAGTACCAAGCAGATTTTTGGTGCATTATGTGGTTATTAAATATCCGGTCCCTATCAAGGCTGGGCATGATGCGGCTCAATTGTTAAATATTAATTGCACAAAAGTAATTACAACATTAATCATGTTTTTCTGCACAGTTAACACGTGTGCTTACAATAATAAATCTGCCCACGTTTATGAAAATAAAGTGACTGGGGAACATCTAAGGGAGTAAAAATAATTCACGGCATTATATTTCTTTGCAGCACAGGATGGGGCTTCAGCACACAGGGGTAAAGGTATAATAAAGGGGATGTTTGCCCATTGGTAGCAACCAATCAGATGTTTGCTTTTCAAACAGCTGCCGTGTAAATGCTACCTGCTGATTGGTTTGCTAAAGGTGACTAGACCTATAGAATATATTGTACTTTTTATTACATTACCCCCAATCCCTGTACCTCTCTATTGTATCTGCTTCACAACTTCATCTGGGAGGGAACCCCATAAATTCTCTCTTCTTACAACATAAAGTAAAGAACCCTTTCTGGACCTTAAAGGAACAGTAACACTAAAAAATGAAAGAGCTTTAAAGTAGTAAATATATAATGCACTGTTGCCCTGCACTGGTAAAACTGGTGTGTTTGCTACAGTAACTCTACTATAATTTATATAATAAGCTGCTGTGTAGCCATGGGGGCAGCCATTCAAGCTGGAAAAAAGGAGAAAAGGCACTGGTTACATAGCAGATAACAGATAAGTTCTGTAGAATACAATAGTGTTTTATCTGTTATCTGCTATGTGCCTATTCCTTTTCTCGTTTGAATGGCTGCCCCCATGGCTACATAGCAGCTTATTTATATAAATTATAGTAGACTTTCTGAAGTAAACACACAACTTTTACCAGTGCAGGGCAGCAGCACATTATATTTTAGTTACTTTTATACACTTTCATTTTTTGGTGTTACTGTTCCTTTAAAGGGGCTGTATAATCCCCACAATACCTTGCACTGGTCTGTGGTCACAGAGCTGTCAATCACAAAACCTGCAAGGCACTGTGGGAAATGGAGGCTTGGCTGGAGGAGAGTTGACTGCTAGTGCTACATTGAAACTTAGGTCCTGCTCATGCTATTGCATCGGTCACTTAATGACTAGTGATAAGCGAATCTGTCCCGTTTCGCCATAAAATTCGCGAAACGGCAAGAAAATTTGCGAAATGCATTTGTTGCACGATTTTTTTTGTCGCTCGCGTCTTTTTTGTCGCCCACGCTTTTTTGACACAACCGTACCCAATTTTGAGGCGACCAATTCGACGCGCGACACATTTTTCCGACGTGCATTTTCACAGAAGTTTCCTGAAACAATTCGCCAATGGCGAAATGCGGAAATTCGCTGCAAATCCATGCCAATTCCATCCATGCAAATCCATCCAATTGCTCATCACTATTAATGTCCTGTGCTGTTCCATACACAGAGGGACCACAGTCAACCACTTTAATTTTACACCGTTTCTGCCTTGCTTTGTGGCACATATTACATCACAGGGTCTTATTTTCCCTAGAAGTTGATGCCAATGGCTGCCCATTATATCCAATGAGAAACATTCCTTTTATAAAGCCATTACCCTTGTTCTGCTTTTATTCTGCAAACCCTGTCTCCCACTGTGCATCACCTCCTCTTTTGCCTGCCTTCAGCTGATCAATTAAATGGGAAATAAAGTCAAAACCTTAACTCAATGTTTATATATATAGCTCTAAGATAGAAAAGCACTATAACAGGTGCTGTTCTAATAAAAATCAGATGGCAAAGCAGTTAAAACAGGATTAAAACACACTTTACGGAAGCTCTGTATCCCTCACTGTCTGCAGCTGAATGAGGAGTGGGAATGTTTCTTACTCATGTTTCACTTCCCAGTCTGAGCCTGGCTTTCTCTTATCAACAACTGACCAATGAAAATCCAGTAAACAAACTCCGATGCTTTTTATTCAAGTATAGGCCAATCCCTGCTTTTGCTTTTTTTCCAGGTGCTGTGATCAGGCTCATTTTAGTATAAGATGCAAAATATAAAGGCTTTTAATTCAAAAACAGTAGAAAATGTTTAATGAGTTTATATTACAAGTGTATTTAATTTGGTCTATATAACACACAGATAGGGATGTAGCGAACCTCAAAAAAAAAAAGTTCGCGAACGCGTTCGCGAACTTACGCCAAAAAGTGCGAATATTCGCGAACTTTGCGAACCCCATAGACTTCAATGGGAAGGCGAACTTTAAAACCTAGAAAAGCCATTTCTGGCCAGAAAACTGATTTTAAAGTTGTTTAAAGGGTGCCACGACCTGGACAGTGGCATGCAGGAGGGGGATCAAGGGCAAAAATTTCTCTGAAAAATACTTTGTTGACACATCGTTGCGTAAAAACGCAAAGGCAGCTGGCAGGTTTTTTGCTATTTCGCGCTATTAGCACCATGGAAGCGGGATTTGCTGAAAAACACCATGTGTGGCTTGTGCGGCGTTTTTAGGCCAAGAAAAAACGCAGAGGGAAAACGCCACGCGAACCCAAATTGCGAACATACGCGAAAAGTTTGCGAACTTGCGAACACCCGATGTTCGCGCGAATTCGTTCGCCGGCGAACAGTTCACTACATCTCTACACACAGAAGGATTATGATTTTTTACTTTAAGAGTTGCTGGGCACCCTCTGTCTACCTAATAGATATCTGTAGTAATATGTTCAATGAACTGGACTGGAAAAACTGTGGATTTTCTAGAAGGCAGGCATCCGACTGGCTTTCTCAATTCATAATGATTTGTACAAAGATCGTCCTGGAATTAAATTCCCTGCTATGTTGCTCCAATAATCTGTTTAGCATAACCAGCATGGGTTCAGGGATCTCATGAATGTAAGGTGTTGATTGTATTAGCATGATTGGAGCTATGAGGTTTGGTACCTCTCCCAGGAAGGTTTAATAATACCTCATTGCTCCAATCACGCTAATATAAAAAAAAAGATTACAAAAAAAATGCCCAGACTACTTTTGAGCAGTAAAAAAAGTTGCACACCATGAAACAAGTTGCAGTGGATAAAACGCCCCTTGACCCCAATGTATTTTGCCAATTTTTGCCATTTTGCCAATTTTTTAGCAAAGCGAAACCAGACAGATTTGGTCATCATTAGAGTTAAGGGAATAATGTCACAATAATTAAGTGATCACTTGGATAGTTACAAAAAAGTACAGGTATGGGATCTGTTATCCGGAAACCCATTATCCAGAAAGCTCCGAATTACGGAAAGCCCATCTCCCATAGATTCCATTTTAATCAAATTATTCAGATTTTTAAAACTGATTTCCTTTTTCTCTGTAAAAATAAAACAGTACAGGTATAGGACCCATTATCCAGAATGCTTGGGACCAAGGGTATTCTGGATAAGGGGCCTTTCCGTAATTTGGATCTCCATAGGTCTACTAAAAAATTTATAAAACATTAATTAAACCCAATAGGATTGTTTTTCATCCAATACGGATTATTTATATCTTAGTTGGGATCAAGTACAGGTACTGTTTTATTATTACAGAGAAAAGGGAATCATTTAACCATTAAATAAACCCAATAGGGCTGTTCTGCCCCCAATAAGGGGTAATTATATCTTAGTTGGGATCAAGTACAGGTACTGTTTTATTATTACAGAGAAAAGGGAATCATTTAACCATTAAATAAACCCAATAGGGCTGTTCTGCCCCCAATAAGGGGTAATTATATCTTAGTTGGGATCAATTACAAGGTACTGTTTTATTGTTACAGAGAAAAAGCAAATCAGTTTTAAAATTCTGAATTATTTGATTAAAATGGAGTCTATGGGAGACAGGCTTTCCGTAATTTGGAGCTTTCTGGATAACGGGTTTCCGGATAAGGGATCCCATACCTGTACCTTGTAATTAATCCTAACTAAGGTATAATTACTCCTTATTGGAGGCAAAACAATCCTATTGGGCTTAATTAATGTTTATTTGTATTTTTTAGCAGACTTAAGGTAAGGAGATCCAAATTACAGAAAGACCCCTTATCTGGAATACCCTTGGTCCCGAGCATTCTGGATAACGGGTCACATACCTGTACAATAATTTAGAGATCACTTGGATAGGATACTTACAAAAAAAGTGCTGATTCAGCCTAAAGGATCCTTAGCCGACCCATTTCATAGCAGCAATGGCTTGAGATTCTATAATTAGCAGGGCCGGTGATGCTCATAATAGAACGGTCAGTGAGGCATCACACCCAAATGAGTGTTCAGCTGAGAGTGAAACACTTAGTAATTATAGGCTTCAAGGAAAACATTCCCAAGAGTAGGGCATTTATCATAATGTCATTAATGTAAAGCCAATCCTGGATGATTAAAGGGAATACACACCTTTTAGGCTGGGAAAACCTTCTTTTTAGCATATTGTGTGCTCAGAGAATTTCTTACTATATGGGCACCCATATATGTGTGTGCGTGTAGGGCCTCCCATCTCTGAGATAGAGATGAAGTGGTTTCCATTGGTTACACAGAATACCTGTTGGGCTGCTGGGGGAAGATCTCCATGTAGATGAAGAATGTAGTTGAGTGATTTAGAAGAGGGAGGCGCAGGTAAGTAGAAGACACAGGGTGGTGTTCAATTAAGGAGATTATTTAAGTAGAAGGTATATCCATTGATTTTCTCCGCCTCTCACACCCTGGGATTGGGAACAGTGTAAGAAACTGGTTTCCTCTGTATTTGCTTGTGTAAGCATGAGGATAATTATTTGAAAAAAAAGGAGGGCAGAAGAGTTCAGGTATCTCTAACAGTGCTGTTCCTGCTGAATTATTTTTAGTAAAGAAAATAGCAAATCAGTGCATTGTGTCTGAGTCTGAGCTTTCAGAAGGAGCCAGCGCTACACATTAGAACTGCTTTCAGCTAACCTATTGTTTCTCCTACTCCCATGTAACTGGAGGAGTCCCAAGCCAGACTTGGATTTCTTACTATTGAGTGCTATTCTGATACCTACTGGGAGCTGCTATCTTGCTCCCTTCCCATTGTTCTGCTGATCGGCTGCTGGGAGGGGGAGGGGGATATCACTCCAACTTGCAGCACAGCAGTAAAGTGTAACTGAAGTTTATCAGAGCACAAGTCATGTGGCTGTGGCACCCTGGGAAATGAAGAATATGGCTAGCCCCATGTGAAATTTCAAAATTAAATATAAAATCTGTTTGCAGAAAATAGTAAAAAGTGGATTTCAATGCAGGATTCTACTGGAGAAGCTCTATTAACTGATGTGTATTCCCATGACAATATTCCTTTAAGGGGCTGTTCCTGCTGAATTGTGCTTAGTACAGGGGAATATATATGCTGCCATAGTTTTATGGTATCTCTGTACAGGCTAGAAGCAAACTTAGGGGGCTGTTTCTGCTCAATTGTGCTTAGTACAGGGAATCCCTATGCTGCCATAGTTTTATGGTATCTCTCTGTACAGGCTATGAGCAAACTTAGGGGGCTGTTCCTGCTGAATTGTGCTTAGTACAGGGGAATCCCTATGCTGCCATAGTTTTATGGTATCTCTCTGTAAAGGCTATGAACAAACGTAGGGGGCTGTTCCATACCCCATTTTACTGTGCATGCCCTCGCTGACACCAAACTCACCATTGAGTCCATCAGTGCAGTCGGATGTAGCTGGGCAGCCAAAGAACAATGGAGACTGAAAGGCTAAAAATTGAAAGCTGAGCCAGTAACACCTTCACAGATCCCTGCAGGAGGAAACTTTACATGAATACAGAAAACAAAGCATTGCGTATGGCTTCCCAACAATGATTCACTTTATTGCTGATGGGAAGACATTTCGGGGAGATTAGTTGCCCCAGTCACCGCAGTAGCCAAGGTTAACCACAGACGAGTAATCACCCTGTGGGACCATGAGGCTCAGTATTATGATCAACCTTATGCATCTTTGTGAGATTTTTGCTTTATAGTTGTTGGAATGCACCTAAAATAATCCGTTTCCGTTCCTGCAGCATCCTGAGTGTTTTTGAATTTATAACGTGCACCATTTAATATCCCGGCTGCTTTGGATACACGGAGCGCACTCCGACTTCCAATGCCCTTCCCCATGGAATAGGCTGGGACTCAGCTCCCGTATAGTCCCACTTTCCCTGTATCTCTCCCAGGCAGCTCTGCTAAAGCCATTAAGTGAGTACAGGTGCCTATATTGGGAACCCCAGGAGCTAATGCACAGCATATGTTCTGCTAATTCACAGATCTGTAAGCACCATTAACAGCCGAGGTTACATGCCTATTACCCTAAGTTCAATCCGCTTGTTAGGATACAATATGTTCCCTGTTCTTACCCTGAAGTGCTGCATTCCTTGCATGGAAGCTGCTCCTGCTGAACTATATAGAAACTACTGAGTCACTAGGGCAAAAGCAGAAGGAATAGAGGGGAAGTATAACTACATTTTTTAAAGACTTTCACCATCATGAGTTAGCCGGCAGCCCTAGGGTTGCTGTTTCTCAAATGAACCAAAATTTTGGTAATGGCAGTTAGAAACTGCTAATATCTCAGAAACCACTACAATACCAGAAAGTGACAGAAAAGCAATATGAGTAAGTAAAGATCAGTTCTTTTTTTGTTTTTTTTTCTGCAAGATTAATAAACAGCAGATAGAGACATGTGGCCTTAGCATAACTATTACTATTATCCCTGTGTTGCAGCAATAGTACCGGAATGTAGAGACAAGATGTATTCCAAAACGGAAAGTGCTTCACCTGTTTCCTCTCTCTGTCTCCCAATGGGATATTTAAAACAAGCATGTGTTTGAACCATCCAAGTGTTTTACCTACAGGTTATATGATCTCTCCCTTAGCAAGAGAAAAGATTTGTTCAATAAAGCTGCAGAAAGTGGGTGGGGGCAAATGTATAGGGGTCGTGACTACAGCACAAATCTATCATCTATTTATCCTTTTTTTGTTTCTATATATCTGTAACCTTGTTATGAGCTAAGGGGGCCCAGCCTGAAGGCCAGTTAGGGGGAGATTTGGGGCGAGTGCTTATTTGTGTCCTGGGTACCCCTGGAACTATAGCAGGGTGACTGTTACCCCAATGTTTCTATATATCTGTAACCTTGTTATGAGCTAAGGGGGCCCAGCCTGAAGGCCAGTTAGGGGGAGATTTGGGGTGAGTGCTTATTTGTGCCCTGGGTACCACTGGTACTATAGCAGGGTGACTGTTACCCCAATGTTTCTATATATCTGTAACCTTGTTATGGGCTAAGGGGGCCCAGCCTGAAGGCCAGTTAGGGGGGATTTGGGGTGAGTGCTTATTTGTGCCCTGGGTACCCCTGGAACTATAGCAGGGTGACTGTTACCCCAATGTTTCTATATATCTGTAACCTTGTTATGGGCTAAGGGGGCCCAGCCTGAAGGCCAGTTAGGGGGAGATTTGGGGTGAGTGCTTATTTGTGCCCTGGGTACCCCTGGAACTATAGCAGGGTGACTGTTACCCCAATGTGTCTATATATCTGTAACCTTGTTATGAGCTAAGGGGGCCCAGCCTGAAGGCCAGTTAGGGGGGGATTTGGGGTAAGTGCTTATTTGTGCCCTGGGTACCCCTGGTACTATAGCAGGGTGACTGTTACCCCAATGTTTCTATATATCTGTAACCTTGTTATGAGCTAAGGGGGCCCAGCCAGAAGGCCAGTTGAGATGAGTGTTTTTTGTGCCCTGGGCACCCCTTAACTATAGCAAGGTGACTGGTACACCCCCGTTTTCATCTGTAAATTGGTTATGATGTTAGTGGAGCACAAAGGGGGTTCAAAATTATGAGGTCTGATTACTGCATTAAGGAAATAGCCAAATTGAGTAAATGTATTTAGAGTAATCCCACCTTTGCTAACAGGCAGTTAATCTGTAATTAAACGTGAAAGGAATTGTAAATTCTGTATTCATTGTATAAATTGTATAAATTGTAAATATCTGCTGTATTCAGGTTGAAGGGACTTCTGGATCAGCCAGACTGCTATTCCTTGTCTGTTCTAATTCTTTAGGGGACATTTATTTGCTGGTATTTTTCAGAGTTATTAGTATAAGTGATCTGTATAGTCTGCAGTTCCACTACAACTCCCAGCATCTACTGACGATGAAAGCGAGACATATCTGTGCCTATATATTATACAGGTACATTATGTGCATATATGATATGGGGGTTACACTGTGACAGTGGGGGGGGGGGGGGGGCTGGGGGAAAGGTGGGGGGTATATCTGTGCCTATATATTATACAGTTACATTATGTGCATATATGATATGGGGGTTACACTGTGACAGTGGGGGGGGGGGGGGCTGGGGGAAAGGTGGGGGGTATATCTGTGCCTATATATTATACAGGTACATTATGTGCATATATGATATGGGGGTTACACTGGGACAGTGGGTGGGACTAGAACACTATGATGGCAGCTTACAGGCCAAGAGGCAGAAATGATTCAATTCAAGCAGTTGGCCAGATGTGCATTCTCAACTCCTTTGAGTTTTTGAATATTATCTAGTGATCTGAAAATAGTCCAACTACTTGCCCTCTGTACATCCAATTACTGACATTCTCTTCTACTACTTTTTCCCTGTCCATATCTGAAATTCATTATAATGATAAATGGTTTGTGAGGAAGGGAAACCTACCAGGGAGATAATTATTCCCAGCCCCAGAAAGACAGCTGGGTTTACAAATTTAAGAATAATACTGTATATATGTATATATATATATATTTTTTTTCCCTCATTTATTCCAAGATCCTTTTGAGGGAACAGTGGACATAGACATGAGGGATCCAATGGGACTGTTGCCCTTTTGAGCATTATTAAGCTGGCCATACACAGGCAGATTTAAGCTGCTGATTTGGGTCCTTCAGACTGATTCGGTAGTTTATCTGCCTGTGTATGGGAACCCCGATGGGCCTCCCTGACCAACATCTGTCCTAAAATTGGCCAGATATCGATGGGGCAGGTTTGATTTCCCATATGATACAGTATTAGCTCATTGATGAGGTCCTTGCTCTGTTGGGTCCTATTCTCGTCATTGTAATTTGATTCAATCAGATTATTCTGATATCACCCAATTTAAGTGGGCATATTGGTGGAAAGACGCACTCGTTCTGCAACCTTGCCAAATGAGCAAATCTTCTAGTGTTTGGCCTTTAGGCATGGATCTGTACAAACATGAGATAAGTAAATGGTCAGTGTGTCTGACTCATAGCATTACCTCTCTGCTCCATTAAATGCTATTTTTTCTTATGGGATTATTTACATAGTTAAATGGTTGAAGTTGGAAAAATGTAACTTGTGTCTGATCAATAGAAGGACCCCCTTACCTGTCTTGGCCCATTTAGGGTTAGGTAAGATGTTGGGACTAAATGCAGGTTGCAGTGAGTCAGAACTGACAAATACATGTTCCTCCAGGCACACAATACTGTGAATCCCTGAAAATAAAGGGATGGAATACAGGGATCTCCTTCCTACTGTGTCTCATACCACATGGCACTTATTCCCTGTGCATTTATATATATTTATTGTATTTATTTATTATAAAACTTGTCCTCCCTGTGTGTAATTTTGTATTTTGTAAGATTGTACAGCGCTGCGTACCCTTGTGGCGCTTTATAAATAAAGTTATACATACATCTATATACAGGTATAGGACCCATTATCCAGAATGCTCAGGACCAAGGGAATTCCGGATAAGGGATCTTTCAGTAATTTGGGTCTCCATACCTTAAGTCTACTAAACAATCAACAAAACATTAATTTAACCCAATAGGATTGTTCTGCCCCCAATAAGGATTATTTATATCTTAGTTGGGATCAAGTACAGGTACTGTTTTATTATTACAGAGAAAAGGGAATCATTTAACCATTAAATAAACCCAATAGGGCTGTTCTGCCCCCAATAAGGGGTAATTATATCTTAGTTGGGATCAAGTACAGGTACTGTTTTATTATTACAGAGAAAAGGGAATCATTTAACCATTTAATAAACCCAATAGGGCTGTTCTGCCCCCAATAAGGGGTAATTATATCTTAGTTGGGATCAAGTACAGGTACTGTTTTATTATTACAGAGAAAAGGGAATCATTTAACCATTAAATAAACCCAATAGGATTGTTCTGCCCCCAATAAGGGGTAATTATATCTTAGTTGGGATCAAGTACAGGTACTGTTTTATTATTATAGAGAAAAGGGAATCATTTAACCATTAAATAAACCCAATAGGGCTGTTCTGCCCCCAATAAGGGGTAATTATATCTTAGTTGGGATCAAGTACAGGTACTGTTTTATTATTACAGAGAAAAGGGAATCATTTAACCATTTAATAAACCCAATAGGGCTGTTCTGCCCCCAATAAGGGGTAATTATATCTTAGTTGGGATCAAGTACAGGTACTGTTTTATTATTACAGAGAAAAGGGAATCATTTAACCATTAAATAAACCCAATAGGGCTGTTCTGCCCCCAATAAGGGGTAATTATATCTTAGTTGGGATCAAGTACAAGGTACTGTTTTATTATTACAGAGAAAAAGGAAATCAGTTTTAAAATTCTGAATTATTTGATTAAAATGGAGTCTATGGGAGACAGGCTTTCTGTAATTCGGAGCTTTCTGGATAACGGGTTACCGGATAAGGGATCCCATACCTGTACCAGGTAGGGGGCACCTCTATAGATAAAGATGCATACAGCTAATGTATATATATGCTGAAAGGGGCACTTCACCTTTAAGTTAACATTTAGTATGTTATAGAATAACAAATTCTAAGCAACTTTTTTTTCTAGTTTTTTTAATTATTTGTCTTTTTCTTCTGCCTCTTTCCAGCATTTAAATGGGGGCAAATGTATGTATAAGCAACTCCTGCTGTGAAAGCTGGATCTCTGGCAACAGGTTGTTTTTTTTCTCTCTGGTTTGTAGCAGGTCACCCTCCCCATGTGTGTATTGTTTGTACCATAGAATAAATATAGCAATATAGCTTCTACCTGCAGACACACCCAAAGGCATCCATAGGCACCCAGAACACATTAATATTCCCTGAATCATTTCCTGTTTACAGCCCAACAAGCAAGTTTCTCACGTGCCCAGGTGCAATGCAGCCCTTCTGGATTTCTGTTTTATTGCCTAGTCAGAAATGTAAAGGGGAAGTTAAGCTTACAGTAAACTAAGACAGTCTGTAATTGTTTTTTTTATTATTATTATTTCAGCTGCAACCTGGTTGCAAGGCTGAATGATTCAGGCATTTGTTAGAATGAAGAATGAATACCTGGATAAGGTACAGGTTCAACAATACATTACCTACCCACCTCCTTACACTATAATGGGAAATAGCGCAATAACAAGAAATGGCGACCAGGCTCACACTTGAAAATATGTCTCCATTAAATAAGTTATTACTTTTGTTTTTGGTTTTTTTTTTGCTATATAACTGTTTTTTCTATATCTGCAGTTACTACTTTACTTTATTGCTTTCTTATGATCAAGGAGAGGATGTGATATTTTAGAATATCGATTCACTGCTTCCAATTTCAAATTAAAGTGATAATACCATTGGAACTGATAAAAATATTCTTTAGGGGTTACGCCCCAACTTTATGTCTATAATCAGGTAAAAACGCTGGATATTCATAAATGCTAAAGGGTAATCATTATTCTGTTACCATTGCATGCCAACTTCTATATGTAATAAGCAACTTTGATGTTTGTTATAAAAAAAGCTTTTTAAAAAATAAAATGAGGAATGAATAGGATGAAGCCTGAATAGAAATAAATGCAAAAAAATACTACAAAAAAATGCAATCCTTGCAAGTGATTTCATGTTGCCACCTGCACTGGGAAACAGTGCCCCCTTGTGGTGCTAAAATTGCACTTAATAGTCTCAGTTGTCATTACTTTCCTTAGGATTTCTCTTTCCTGCACTTAATTTTGCATCCAAACTAACCCTTGTACTTTGGTCTGAGCCTTACTGCCATTGTATTTACCGATAAATGTTTAGTAAAATGTATTTAGGCACATGCATATGTTATTTATCCACATATTTGTATTTATAAATATGAATGAGGATGCCATAATTGTTTTTTTGCCAAGACAGGATTAATCATACTGCATAGAGTTCAATAAAAGTGTCTTCCGGTGGTCAGTCAGTGTTTTATCAGTATTGATTGAATATCCCCCCCAATCTTTCAGCAATCTGGGGGACCCCACTATACCGAGAAGGCAGCACTGGGATACAGTTAGGGATAGGGATCAGCATTATGGGCTGCAGGTGTTTCCCATCGGTGCCGCTGACATGCTGGGAGTTGCAGCTCTGATGGCCTGAGAGTGCAAAGCTGAGAGATTCAGTCAACACTGGCTGGCTATTAACTCTAGAAAGAGCATCCAAATTACTGACCATACTGGAACCATCACTGGTTAGAGTTTAGGGGGAGGTGAAACAGACTACTTATATACATTTAATATTTCATGTAGTTTCTATTTAAAATATAATAAAGTGCATTGGTATAGGTAACAGTGTAAAAAACACTATAAGGCTGATAGGCAACTCTAGCATATGTTTATTTGTCATTCTGTATTAGAAGTCACTGAGGGGCTCTGTGCCCATATAAAGGCACAAGGCTGCAGGCTGAGTTATACAGGGAACTCTGAGTATCACTCATGTATTATAAGGGATAATGTACCCCCTACTGTAAATGATAAGGATATTAGCAGTCACTGAGGGGTTCTGTGCCCCCCATATAAAGGCACAAGGCTGCAGGCTGAGTTATACAGGGAACTCTGAGTATCACTTATGTATTATAAGCGATAATGTACCCCCTACTGTAAATGATAAGGATATTAGAAGTCACTGAGGGGTTCTGTGACCATATAAAGGCACAAGGCTGCAGGCTGAGTTATACAGGGAGCTCTGAGTATCACTCATGTATTATAAGGGATAATGTACCCCCTACTGTAAATGATAAGGATATTAGAAGTCACTGAGGGGTTCTGTGCCCATATAAAGGCACAAGGCTGCAGGCTGAGTTATACAGGGAACTCTGAGTATCAGTCATGTATTATAAGGGATAATGTACCCCCTACTGTAAATGATAAGGATATTAGAAGTTACTGAGGGGTTCTGTGACCATATAAAGGCACAAGGCTGCAGGCTGAGTTATACAGGGAACTCTGAGTATCACTCATGTATTATAAGGGATAATGTACCCCCTACTGTAAATGATAAGGATATTAGAAGTCACTGAGGGGTTCTGTGCCCATATAAAGGCACAAGGCTGCAGGCTGAGTTATACAGGGAACTCTGAGTATCAGTCATGTATTATAAGGGATAATGTACCCCCTACTGTAAATGATAAGGATATTAGAAGTTACTGAGGGGTTCTGTGACCATATAAAGGCACAAGGCTGCAGGCTGAGTTATACAGGGAACTCTGAGTATCACTCATGTATTATAAGGGATAATGTACCCCCTACTGTAAATGATAAGGATATTAGAAGTTACTGAGGGGTTCTGTGACCATATAAAGGCACAAGGCTGCAGGCTGAGTTATACAGGGAACTCTGAGTATCACTCATGTATTATAAGGGATAATGTACCCCCTACTGTAAATTATAAGGATATTACAAGTCACTGAGTTCTGTGACCATATAAAAGCACAAGTCACAAGGCTGAGTTATACAGGGAACTCTGAGTATCACTCATGTATTATAAGGGATAATGTACCCCCTACTGTAAATGATAAGGATATTAGAAGTCACTGAGGGGTTCTGTGCCCCCCATATAAAGGCACAAGGCTGCAGGCTGAGTTATACAGGGAACTCTGAGTATCACTCATATATTATAAGGGATAATGTACCCCCTACTGTAAATGATAGAGGATAGTATAATTTTAAGGTTGAACATAGTGTCTGTGGCTGATACAAAACACACCATGTTCAGCCATTTGCACATATTCTACTTGTGAGACATTGACTCATACTGTGACAGAGAACCTACAGTTTAGCACACCAGTTGTCATTAAGGCTTTAAATATTAAGTTATATGAGATTTTTTGTTTTGGTTTGTTGTCGGACTCCAAGATTTCACCGCTAATATATAAAGAGAAACTATGAATTAAGAAGAGAAGAGATAGCAGCTGTCACAGCACAGAAGAGGTTCCCCTGCACATTTCTTGACCCAACCAAACTCCAAAAAATATAAAGGTTATGCAACAGAGCCATTTCCACACGATTGATGGTGTTTCAGGCAACTGACTGGTGGGAGAGTGTTTTCATAACTTTAGGGGGAAGATCATGTCCAGCATTTGTGTCAGACAAATCCTTCCATGTACAAGTGCTCCCAAAAAATAACTGAGATATATCTGGATTCTTCTTACTGATCTGAGCAATGGGCAGGGATGGTGTTTATGAATATTCTGCTTTATACATTTGTCAACTTGGCCAGCCTTTCCCCATTCTCTTTATCAACTTAGTCACTGTTCTCTATATTTTTTCTATTTTATTACTGCTCCTTATATATTTATATAAAATGATTATACCCCCCCTAAACTGCCTCCTTTCCAGTATAACCAATCACAACTTGGCCAGCCTTTCCCCATAACCGAGCCCTTTCATTCCCTTTATTAGCTTAGTCACTCTTCTCTGTACATTCTCTATTTCCATAATATCTCTTATTGGTGAACCAAACTGCATCAAATATTATATATATATATATATATATACAGGTATAGGATCCATTATCCGGAAACCTGTTATCCAGAAAGTTCTGAATTACAGAAAGACCATCTCACATAGACTCCATTTTAATCAAATGATTCTAATTTTTAGAAATTCTGTAATATTCAAACAGCACCTTGCACTTGATCTCACCTAAGATATAATTATTATTTATTGGAGGCAAAACAATCCTATTGGGTTTATTTAATGTTTAATATTTATTAAAGAATGGAGATCTAAACTACAGAAAGATCCCTTATCTGGAAGACCCCAGGTCCTGAGCATTCTGGATAACAGATCCCATACCTGTATAGGGCTTTAAAAAAAGGCAATAATTACCATCTCTTCCCAAGAATGTATCCCCATTTAATACAGGGCAGTCTCTTGATGACTTTCCTGCTGCTGCCTGACATTGTTTGGTCTCTTTGAAGCATTTCTCTGGTTCCATTAGCGCCAATGAAGAATCCAACCCCCAAAAAACTCACAGAAAAACATGAAATGGATTTGATCTCTGTACAGTAAGGGCACTTTATTTAAAATACTATAGCAAATAGTCAAACAGTCATCATTCTTTTTATTGAGTATCAGACAGCAGAAGATAATAACAGGCATTTTGCATACAGTGTAATACAATAATAATCAGGCAGACTGTTAGTTTAGATTTAATTAGACAATCAACCAGAAAATCCATTAGACTTGGTAAATAAAGTATACATTATGAGAAGTCTAATTAAATGCTTAAAAACACATTGTACAGTATATAGGTATTTGGTATTGGCGCCCCCTACAGCTGGTTTGCATAATTATCGCATGAAGCTTAAACAAAAATCATGACTTATATATATGTTTTTATTCAAGCTGTATATCAGCATCTCAAGGTGCAACCTAAATGTGTGACCTTCACTTTCCACCGGAAATGACCCCATTATAACTTGCAGAGTCTTTCAGATAAGCCTTTCCCTAACACTTAGCGAGAGTGGAAATAGTGGATATATGATCCATGTTTTAGATCGGTGGCTGTGACAAGACAGGGAAAGCCCCATTTCCATGCCCCCAATGGGCAAATGCATCCGAATTAGGGGAATATGTTTTTCTCATTAATGTGTCTGTCCCTTTGTTTGAACATTTGGATAATTTGACTTGCCAGATCCTTTATACCCAAACAAGTCCCATCTCTCCCCCAAACCCCATGCTTTTTAATATAACCCCCCCTTCATTTCATAGATATTCATGGTCTTGTGGAAAGTGGGACAACTGAGAGGTGTATACATACATTTATTATATGGGTCATTTTTCCTCTCTTCTATTGAATATATATGCATGAGGAATAGTATTGTTCATTAAAGGGGAGTTATACGGACTAATTATGGACATATATGATGTTTTCATGGCATTTGGCCACTGGGGGGGGGGCACTGACTTATGTGGGTCTTTTTCTAGTATGGTAGCTTCCACTCATATTAATAAATACTAATATGCAGATAAATAGGGCTCCTTAGTCTGTGCCCATATATTTGTATATTTACCTTGTACAGATGGGGATGTCTAGTTCTCAGAGGAGGGGGTTAATACAAAGCCCACCTATATCACTTCCATGCAAAATCACACAATTGGGTTTGATAAAGGGGTCATTATACTCATTAGCCTTCTGTAACCATCATATGGCAATCCACTGCAAGGCCCAGCGTGACCCTGTGGCATTTAATGGCTGATCTCTGTACATATTAACCTGAAATATACATTAGCAGTATCAGCGCCCCCCCCCAACCCCATCCCCAAATTGCTTTGCAACCTTCCCGGCATCGTCTTCTTGTTTTACTTGGCTTTTTCTGCTGGGAGGATACATACTGGGTCTGTCTGCACTGCTGCATCGCTCAGTCGTTTCGGCCCCTGGAATTTAATTTTTAAGGAAAATTAGAATGACTGCTACTAAGGTTTAAGTGATATCTGAAGAGATTAAGACCTTTGTTTGTAGGCATATAGGAGTCTGTGTGTATCAATAAGGGTGCTTTCTACTGTCGTGTCTCTGATGCCCAGTATATCGGCCTCGGAAAGCTTTGTCCCTTTCTGTTCTCTGCCCGGTGCTTCTCACTTCTGATCAATAAGCTGAATCCGTGCATGAAGATGTAAATGTAAACTGGATAGTTGCTTAGAATATTTTCTTGCCAATTTTTTTGTACTGAGTATTACAGATATATAGAAACACTGGTGTAACAGTCACCCTGCTGTAGTTCCAGGGGTACCCAGGGCACAAATAAGCACTCACCCCAAATCTCCCCCTAACTGGCCTTCAGGCTGGGCCCCCTTAGCTCATAACAAGGTTACAGATATATAGAAACATTGGGGTAACAGTCACCCTGCTATATTTTCAGGGGTACCCAGGGCACAAATAAGCACTCACCCCAAATCCCCCCCTAACTGGCCTTCAGGCTGGGCCCCCTTAGCTCATAACAAGGTTACAGATATATAGAAACATTGGGGTAACAGTCACCCTGTATAGTTACAGGGGTACCCAGGGCACAAATAAGCACTCACCCCAAATCCCCCCCTAACTGGCCTTCAGGCTGGGCCCCCTTAGCTCATAACAACTTTACAGATATATAGAAACATTGGGGTAACAGTCACCCTGCTACAGTTCCAGGGGTACCCAGGGCACAAATAAGCACTCACCCCAAATCTCCCCCTAACTGGCCTTCAGGCTGGGCCCCCTTAGCTCATTACAAGGTATCTATTATATAGAGAACATTGGGGTAATTGCTGCTTTGGGCCCCAGTGAGACATAACTATATTGCAGACACTATAATAAATAGTAAATGCCCTTTCACTCATCCAAGGCAGATATGTGACTGCTAAACCACAGCACAAGAGCAGAGAGGGGTGCTAGCCAAGCTGTGCCTTAGGGCTGACTGATTGGACTCATTTCCAGAGCAACAGGACGGTGCATATTAATATCCTCATAAAACAACAGGATGGGAACAGATTCACAAACAGCACACATTGTACCTGAGACCTGAGTACTTTGACGTATTTCTTAGGACCTCTCCATATTGTGTAATGACAAATAAAAGAATATAGGCATGGAGACGATTTAGAGGAATAAGAAGACTAATGTGTTTAAGCAGGAAAGGACAAATGAATTGGATCATTGAGAGACTGCTGTCCCTAAAGAGGGGACTGGCTAATGCAGATCTATGTATGAAGAGTGTGTGACAGAAGGTACAGTAGGGCAAGGCCTCTCATTATATGGTGGAACTCTCCAAAAATTCACCATTTTCAGTTGCAAGTTAATGCAAATGGAAACTGGAATCGACTCTCCTTTAACTGTCTCCCCATGGAATAACAGACTCCAAGCTTTAATACAGGCAGGTGTATGTGCTGCACTGTATTATATGGGTGGCAGAGATTTCCATAGTCAGGCAATGGAAACCAGCTGATATTCTGTCAATACAAGAAGTCACCAGAGAAAATAGCCCTCAAACCATAGACAGCAGCTCTGGATACGTTAAGGTGCCTCAGATACCCTCCCCCCACCTTATGAACTACTATAATTAGGGACATATATCTCATATATCATTAATATACTGATATCAGCATGTTAATGTTCTACAATGGGAGACCTCCTAACAGGTATATTGTTATATCACCCTCTTATCACCCTTACTTTCATCTCTCTTTCAACATTCCTTTCTCTTTCCACCTTTCATCTTCTTAAGGTCCCCATACACGGGCCGATAATAGCTGCCGATATCGGTCCCTTGGACCGATTCGGCAGCTAATCGGCCCGTGAATGGGCAAAACCGAGCGGCCTGGCCGACCGATATCTGGCCTGAAATTGGCCAGATCTCGATCGGGCAGGTTAGAAAATCCAGTCAGATCGGGAACCGCATCAGCTCGTTGATGCGGTCCCCGAACCGACTGCCCCATGGCTGCAAATGTAATTATTTTTTTTTAAGGTACTTGCTACCTGATATCGTCCACTTATTCTTTTTACCTTTCTGTTTATGTTATTATTGTTCTATTATTTTGTGGTTTGGAAAAATGCAAAAAGACATATAATAAAAATAGAATTGTTCATGTCCCCCTATTAATAAAGAAAAATAATTATTATTATTATTAAAACTGGTCCATATTTAATTAATATGACCAAACAATTAATTAAATTGGTAGAACTAGACCTTCCTTGCATTGGGAAGGAGCCTGACCAACTGTACCTATATTATATTATATGGCTAAACTTACAATAGCTTTGAAGAAGCTCCCAAGAGACTGTCTCTTCTCTGTCCTCTTCAGTTGCCCATCTTTAGTTGTGTCTGCCCCATTCTGCACCAGTGCCGGATCAGAAACCTGCTGCTGTGTTGGGCTTACAGCCTCCGGCATATCTTTGCTTTCTTGCTTGGTGATCTTCTCAGCCACCACCTTTTTCTCTTTTTGGTTCTCCTTGATTTTGGGAGCTGGAGGTGGAGGTTCCACCACAGCCGCCACTACTGTCTTCTCTGATTTTGTGGTCTCTGCCCCATCTGTAAGGTCAAGTGTCTGATGCATAGAGAATAAAATAGTGAAGATGTCGGGAATTTCTTTTTTATTTTGGCTAGTCTGATTAAGATAATATGTAAATATCTATGGGAACCAAAATAAAACCCATGCATAAATACAAATAAACAGAGAAGGAATGTTCTGGGCACACACTAAGCTGTACCCTCATACTGTACAGTCTAAGGGAAACAATATGGCACCTCCCTCCCATATGTACAAATACAAATATACAGAGAAGGAATGTTCTGGGCTCACAATAAGCTGTACCCTCATACTGTACTGTCTTAGGGAAACAATATGGCACCTCCCTCCCATATGTATAAATACAAATATACAGAGAAGGAATGTTCTGGGCACACAATAAGCTGTACCCTCATACTGTACTGTCTAAGGGAAACACTATGGCACCTCCCTCCCATATGTATAAATACAAATATACAGAGAAGGAATGTTCTGGGCACACAATAAGCTGTACCCTCATACTGTACTGTCTAAGGGAAACAATATGGCACCTCCCTCCCATATGTTTAAATACAAATATACAGAGAAGGAATGTTCTGGGCACACAATAAGCTGTACCCTCATACTGTACTGTCTAAGGGAAACAATATGGCACCTCCCTCCCATATGTATAAATACAAATATACAGAGAAGGAATGTTCTGGGCACACAATAAGCTGTACCCTCATACTGTACTGTCTAAGGGAAACAATATGGCACCTCCCTCCCATATGTATAAATACAAATATACAGAGAAGGAATGTTCTGGGCACACAATAAGCTATACCCTCATACTGTACTGTCTAAGGGAAACAATATGGCATCTCATTCCCATATGTATAAATACAAATATAGAGAGAAGGAATGTTCTGGGCACACAATAAGCTGTACCCTCATACTGTACTGTCTAAGGGAAACAATATGGCACCTCATTCCCTAATGTATAAATACAAATATAGAGAGAAGGAATGTTCTGGGCACACAATAAGCTATACCCTCATACTGTACTGTCTAAGGGAAACAATATGGCACCTCCCTCCCATATGTATAAATACAAATATACAGAGAAGGAATGTTCTGGGCACACAATAAGCTATACCCTCATACTGTACTGTCTAAGGGAAACAATATGGCACCTCATTCCCATATGTATAAATACAAATATAGGGAGAAGGAATGTTCTGGGCACACAATAAGCTGTACCCTCATACTGTACTGCCTATGTTGTATTTCAGAGAAAATTAGTTGAAATAAAAATAATTCTTAGAAAACTGGTATATTTCCTGCTTAGTTATTCTTCCTAAATCAGTTTCTAAATGTAAGGTACCATACTAATTAGCAGCCTTTTTCATAATACTTGGGAAAATAAGAGACTAGTCAGCATATCTAAGAGATATGTTTACTCTATTTTTATTAATTTCCTTGTAGATGAGCAAGGTAGTTGTTAAGCTGGCAATACATATTTTATGTTTTCCTTTCTATTTTTATTTCATTCTAATGTAAAATAAATTACCTGGTTGCTAGGGTAAGTGATCTAGACAACTAGATAACAGAATTATTTTAAGGTTTTATTGCTTTATTATTTTATGAAATATTTATGTTCAAGCAATCCCTTATGCATCTTATACACCACTCTACATCATGCTAAAAGTTCACTTTAAGAAAGTAATATATTATAATAAAGTAATATATTTGAAGTGTATAAAAGAATATTTGGTTTGTTTGCAATTTTAATTCTGTAGGCAAAATCACCAAGACATAAGCATTAGAAACACAACCAAATTCATGTTCAGCTGAATCAAACTTTAACTGACACATACATTTTGCTAGACTAGAAGTTAGAAGGAAAGGAAAAAACTAAGTAAGCTTTATCAGAAAGGTCTATGTAAATACAGCCATAAACACTGCACTGAGTCCTCTATCAAAAGAAACACAGAATTTCTTGTCTCCTTTTTTGTAAACATGTTCTTCGGTATCTGACTTCCTCTCTCAGAAAAATCCTTCATTCCCAGGACCAGAGTCTGTGCAGCTCTCTCCTCTCTCCCTTCTCCCCCCTCCCATAAGAATTCATAAAACTCACTCCACCCTCCCTAAGGAATGCGTAATCTGAGCTACAATGGATAGAGCTGCAATAGGAAGCTACGTTGACCAAGCTAAAATGGCAGCTGAAACCTTAAACAAACAGAGGTAGCTTCTAGGGCTCTTTACTCAGGTATGGTAAAGCTTTCTGCAGAATAAATATAGGATTGTGACTAATCAATTGGCAGTACAATGCCAAAATGACTTTCCTTCTCCTAAGGTAAAAAAATACATAACCGGTTCTTGAATGGAGAGTATACCAGAGTATAACTTTCTATCTGTATTTATTTTATGTATCATTCTATTCTATTTTCTTTACTACTCCATTTATACCCTCCTGTTTTATCTTTCTTTCCCATTTGTAATGTTGTGCTGGTTCCCCCAGTTCTATTTCTCATATATTATTACATTTTTTTTTCCTCTCCTTTCTCTTTCTGTTCTGCTTTTTCATTATCCTAATACTCTTTTACTCTTGCTATTATTATTTTACTCTTGCTATTATCTTATCATTTTACCCAACAATAATAGACACTCCCTCCCCCAGTGGCTAGTGCTTCATACAGCAACCCCTGTTGTAGAAAACGATTGGCTCTTTAATGCTTATGCTGGTCATGTTGCAGAAGAGAGAAAGAATACTGGCAAGAATCATACCCTAATATTTGAAAATATTTCTGCTTAAAATTAAAAAGGGGAATTCAATGCAAACATAAAAAAAAACTCTTTGTTTACAAATAGTTTTATAAAATATTCCTGGTAAAGTTTAAAGGGGAACTAACCCCTCCCATATCATTCTTTATTTGATTCCCAGTTGATGCAGAACCCATGCTTCAGAAATACATTTGAAAGCTGCTAACAAAGTTGACTAGTCTAGTGTCCCGCTAGAGTCTTTAGTTTCATGGGTTTTAATCTGAACCAACATGTAATGGTTCTGTTTACCTTTGAATGTTTATGAGAAAGCACTTGTGCTGTATGTATGTTATCTATCATAACAAGAGCCTGTGGAGTCAGAGACTCAACCTGTGGGAGGGACTAGAACACTCTAATGGAGCACTCTAATGGAGCTTACAGAGGAAAGGCAGAGTCTGTAACAAAAGCAATGGGCTAGACTAGAACATTATGATGGAAGCTTACATGAAATGGGGAAAAAATCTGGAGTCAAGGAGTGGTCTAGACTAGAACATTATGATTAGAACTTTTGCGGGGTGTGGTACAGAATCTTTAACTAAAAGGAAAACTATTCCCCCAAAATAAATACTTAACCAACAGGCAGTTTATATCATATTAATATATATCATATTTATGACCTATTAAATAATCTCAACAAACTGGAATATATATATATATATATATCAGTAAATATTGCCCTTTTACATCCTTTCCCTTGAGCCGCCATTTAGTGATGGGCTGTGTGCTCCCTCAGAGATCAGCTGACAGGAAATAATGCAGCTCTGACTGTAACAGGAAGTAGTGGGGGAGCAAAAGGCTGAACTCTGTCCATTAATTGGCTGATGGGGCCCAGCATGTATGTGTGCCTTGGCTTGTTTGTGTGCACTGTGAATCGCATGATCCCAGGGGGCGGCCCTTAATTTTTAAAATGGCAATTTTCTATTTAGGATTACCCAGTGGCACACACTACTTTAGAAGTATATTTTTATGAAAAGAGCCTATTTATATGAAGCTGGGATTTACATATGAGCTTGTTTATGCAATATATTTTTATAGATTGTTTGGGGGTGTAGTTTGCCTTTAATCAGAGAGCTGGACCAGAGAACTTTAATGGCAGCTTACAGGGTAGGGTCATTATTTGTAGTTCTGAAGCACAGAAGAATGTACGTTTTTCTAGATTTTATACATCAAATATAAAAATACAATGTTTTTAGATATAGTTCTCTTGTAAGAGAATTATAGTTCTATACATTAAATAAAATCTCAATATTAAAAAAAAAAAACAATTTATATGACATTTTTATGTTTGCATTCAGACAGAGACAGGAAAGCCTCCACCAGAGGAACTGCATAAGGAAATTCTTTCCACTTACTGACTGGCCAGTACTTTTCTCGTTAACCTCCTCTGAATTGCCATTACCTCCATCACCAATCACTGACTAAAATAACAAACAAGGGAGTTTTTAGCCATGGCCTTGCAATTAAAACAAACATGTTAAGGTCAATTTCAAATTTGGTTTTTAAAACGGAAGAAAAAAAATCCATTGCAGAATATTATGGGATTTCTATGTTAATTTCTTCTCCCAGAGTAATTTATCATAACACTGAATCTGTAATTTGCTGCAAAAAGCACATTTTGGTTGCTATAGGTTACTGCAATAAAGAAAAGATTGTTTGTTTATTACTGTATAGACATATTAGACTTTTCATACTGTACCTTCCTTTCTGTACCTACGATCAGTCAGTAATGTTTAAAGGCATGAGTCCTTATTTATTTGTTCTCATACACATGACTTGAATCTGTTCTGTTTTGCTTTGCTGAAAAATTCGCGAATCTTTCAAAAGATCAGCGAAACGGCGAAAATGTTGTGCGGCAAAGAAAATTGTCGCCTGTGACTATTCTTTTGTCGCCCGCGGCTATTCTTTTGTCCCCCATGGCTATTATTTTGTCGTGCAGCTATTATTTTGTCACCCGTGGCTATTATTTTGTCGCCCACGGCTATTATTTTGTCGTGCAGCTATTATTTTGTCGCCCGCGGCTATTATTTTGTCGCCCACGGCTATTATTTTGTCGCCCACGGCTATTATTTTGTCGTGCGGCTATTATTTTGTCGTGCAGCTATTATTTTGTCGCCCGCGGCTATTATTTTGCCGTGCAGCTATTATTTTGTCAGCCGCGGCTATTATTTTGTCGCCCGCAGCTATTATTTTTAGTGTTGGACTGGGCAACGGGGGCACGGGAAAAAACTATTTCTATAACTATAAAATAGGAATTTATATACTGTTCAATTATACATCCTGAAAACAATAGAAGGATTTTTTGGCAAAGGGTTTTATGGCAGACATCACTCATGTTATGACAGTAATATCCAGCTGGATGTGCTCTGATAATGGCAATTTACCTTTTTTGTATTGACCTCTTGTGCTTAGGAGCTGCCTTGACTATAAGCTTTTGGCTTTTATATGCATAAGTTCATCATTTGACATCATATAGTTACTCATAAACAATTATTATACCATTATCTACAGAAGTTACATAGTCCTTTATTAATACATGTAAATAAATTAAAATGTGATGCACATATTCATGTTAAACAAAGATGGGTGAGGATGTTAAGAAAGATGAGTAGACAAAATGAGAGCGAAAAGATACACAGTAAGTAGGGAAAGGTTGAACAAGCAATAGATTTTAGTTGATTAGTTAGACCTTATAGTATGGAATATGGTGGGTTTTCACCGGCTTGTTTTATGATTAATCCTGTGTGCTGCTACATCCTTACCAGTTGTTTGAAGAACATCATCAGCTTTGGTTTAGAGTTTTTCCCATCTTCAGTCTTTTTCCCCTTGTCTGGCGATTCTAGCCCTTTGCCACTGGATGTGGCTGCCTGCGCCCCAGCATCTGCTTTGGCTTCTTTCTCTGCTGATGCCTAAATTATTCAAAAGCCAGAAACAAACCTTTCAAGCAAAAACCAAACACTGCAAATGGCCTTTATAGGTATAAATGAGAAGCTAGAACAATAAACCTGGCATGGTGTCTAAAGGTGGCCATACACGCTAAGATCCGCTCGCTTGGCTACCACCTACGGGTGGGCAATATCGGGCTAATTCAGTTGTTTAGAACGATGGGTATAGGCGTCGGTTCAGGGGCATTGGTTCAGGGGCCGCATCAATGAGCCAATGTGGTCCCTGATCGGACTAATTTTTAAACCTGCCCGATCGAGATCTGGCTGATTTCAGGTCAGATGTTGGTTGGACAGGCTCATCGTTAGTGCCCATACACGGGCTAAGGGACCGATATCGGCAGCTAGAATTGGCCTGTGTATGGGCACCTTTAGTGGTTAGCACTGGGGTCCTGAGTTTGGTTTTAACACAGGTGCTCTGCCAATTGTAGGTTCTACCCACATCTGTGTGCAATTTCTGTGCTTTCCTCCCACTCTTGGGGCAGGCTGATTGGCACCTAATAAACTTGATTTTCGTGTATTTTATGAGATTATAATTTCTGGTGCAAAGGGGCTGATATGAATGATGTGTAATCCCTGTACAGCACTGTTGATGTGTTTCAGCTCTTTATAAATAAAAGATAAAAGTAAAGGACTCATATACTATTGTAAGAAAGGACCACTTAGCTATCATGCAGTTCTAAATTTCTAAACTAAGGATCTATTCCAAATTTCTCCTGAAACCTTACCTCCTCTTCATGTTGGTGATACCAATTCTATCAGTCTGGTGTTAACATTGCTTTTCAGTACAGTGCCTCCCAAGGCATTCTAATAAATGTTACGTTTAATTATCTTAAGGACCTCTCAAAAAGGTTTCTGGCTGAGAAACCCATAAGCAAGTTATTATACCATAGTTTATTGACTTATCCATGTGACTCAACAATGAACTCCCCAAGCAGTACATTCTTGTACTCATTAAATACCATTAGTCATCAGGACCTTTATGCCTTTAGAAATCTCCCTAATTACATATTTCTTCTGCACCCAGTAAAACAGGAAGAAATTGATATATTTGTGACATAAAATAGTAGATACATTAACAACCTAATACTTGAAATGTACCTATTCTGCTCTTTTTGAGATATTTTATATTATAAAGTAATCTTGCAGTTTCTGTCTCACAGAAATCTCCATTATTCTGAAATAGTTTTGTACTAGTCTTCCTTAGTTCCACAGTAATGTTGAGACCTAGAATCAAAGGATCCTAGTCTATGGTGTGACCAGCTACTGACAGACTGTAATGGAAAGACTTAACTTTAGCTACAAGGCCAGCCTAACTAGTTTGCATGAATCTTATACACCACCTATACGCCACCTATTTATAATGTTGAGTTGCCGTCCTGAAGAACGATACTGCTAAATCGCCATTATTGCTCAAAGCTAAATCTTTGGGACGTGAGAACTCACAACATTAACATTTTATAATCTATCAGAGCTATCCTAGTCCTCCGTGTAATATTTTCCAAATTCTGAAGAGAATCCAAGCCCTCATTTATAAATTCATAGACCAGCACAACCAACTAAACATGGTTATATTGCCGTAAGTGTTCAGAGCTCTACAGTTCCAAGACTTGAAAGGGTTTAGATTTCGTTTAGCTGAAACCATATACTGTATATATATATACCATATATTATATTGATCTTGCAGTCCAAATCCTGGGTTTCTTACATTTCTATCAGTTGTGCATAAAGTATGGATATTTGCACTCTTAGTGGAGATGAAAGTGGTGGCACCAAACACGGTTTTTACAGGATTCGGCAAAATATTGAAAGTTCGTCCAAACATAATGTGAAGTCACTTTATTTTTTTCATTTCACTTAAACTGGAATGTGCAAATTTACCAGAAATAAAAAATGACTAGTAACCCACCAAAAAGTATATTCATAAAGTTATGATCACTTACACTTTCAGTTACTTGTTCTGCCTCTGGCTCTTCTTTTAAAGACTGAAGTATAAAATATTGGGTACAAGTCACATTTGCTGTTATCGCAGTTACTGTTTATTTATGCCCATTGTTGAAAAAATGATTTTAAAAGCAGGCTGGAACTGAAAAAGGAAATGCACGATTTAAGCCGAAGCAAGAAGATGATAAGAATAGAAGCAAAAAAGTCATCCAAATGGAATGGAATAATGGAATAAAGAGATAAAAATTAGCGAGGAGCGAGCATTCTCACCAGGCATGGATTTGCTGCAAAAATCCACGTTTGCCATTGTCGAATTTTTCAGCAAAAAAAAGAAAATCACCAAAAAAAGCGAAAAAACTGCCCATTCACTTCAATGCATTTAGAGTGAGAAAGCAATGCCCATTGATTTGACTTTATTGGATTGGAATGAGAAGAAAAGTTGCGTAACAAAAAGTCACACACGTAAAAAAGTTGCGCCTATTGACGTCAATGAATTTCGCAGATTTTTTACCATTTTGCACATTTTGCGGCGCAGCAAAATGTGACAGATTTGCTCATTACTTATATATATATATATATATAAAAAGACAATTATAACAAAAATAGTAATATGAGGGCTAAGTCTAGAATTTTTTGGATGTATTTCCGAAAATTAGAATTTGTCCACAAATTTTTTTTTTTTACGCAAAGAATTGCTACAGTGTTTATTTAACATTTATTTAACATTGCTAAATCCCAATATTTTTTCATTTTTTGGCGGGTCAGTTCAGCATTATAAACATTAGCAACAACTTACATTTTCTTGATTTTTAACTGGCTGAGGGTCACCTTTAAAAGACTGGAAAGCAAGGTAAATATTAATGACGCATCAACAAATTTGTAGAGAATTTGCCCCATATCCATTGTCATTCAGAAAGATGTTCAACTCTTCCTACAGATGCCACGTACAGTGGAATGTAAGTGTCCTAATGACATCACTGACATCATCCAATCAAAGAAGGATTTAGTAGATGGAAGCAACTGCAACCTGAGTGGTCAGTTCTGCAGACATGATAAAGAAGATAAAGTAGATGCCACCAAAGCAAAAATCACCCTCCTGAAGCACCCAAGATGGACGAATATAAAGAATTTCTTGAAGATTTAATTGGCTTCAGAAAGGAAGTAAGAGAAACACATGTAAAAAAAAATCCTGGAATAAACAAGAGAGTCTACTGTGATCTAAAAAAAATAATTAGACAGGAAGAGATTAGATACTATATATATCAAGTCATATTAATTTACCATTGTGCCTCCTATTCCAGTGCATTTTAAAAATTGCTGAGTGGAGAGGCTACACGCACCAAATCACTTATGTGCTTTATTTTGAGATGCAGCAAATACTAAGGGGCCGATTTACTAATCCACGAATGGATCGAAAGCGTCCGAATGCGTTTTTTTCGTAATGATCGATATTTTGTGATTTTTTTTGTCGCCGGCGCGACTTTTTCGAAGCCGTTACGACTTGCGCGAATTGTCGCGACTTTTTCGTAGCCGTTGCGAAAAAATCGGAAATGTTTGACTGCCGTTTCCTAGCGCTCAATGTCAAGTCGCGACAATTCCCGCAAGTCGTAACGGCTACGAAAAAGTCGCGACAATTTGCGCAAGTCGTAACGGCTACGAAAAAGTTGCGACAATTTGCGCAAGTCATAACGGCTACGAAAAAGTTGCGACGGCAACGAAAAAATTGCAAAAAAGTCGCAAAATGTTCGTTTCCAATCCGATTTTTTCTCATTCGGGATTCGGATTCGTGGATTAGTAAATCAGCCCCTAATTCAACAACAAAGTGTCATTTGGATTTCATTCCAGTGGTAAATTTCAGTTCAAATCAGAGAAGTCAAAGCAAAGTATGGCTTGATTCATGTTACATAGAAAATCAGGGTTTAGACAAAGCATTCGCGTGATTCGTCCATATATTGTGGCAACGTAAGGTAACTTTACCTTAAATGGGTAACTATCATGTTTGCTGCACTTTATTTACCCCAGTTTCAAAATACATTTTTGTTAATTTATATGTTTCTTCCATTTTATTTTAGGCTAAGGTTGCCGAAACATTCATATTAATAGTCTATCTTGAAGGGTTTTTGACTGTTTGGCGAATAACTATATGGTGAATAACAGTTACTTGGGAAAGAAATACTAATATAGAATTATTGTTACTAATCTTCATGAACTGATAAAGGTTTACCTGTTCCCAGACACCCCAAGGTAGGACCACTTAGGACCTGCTCACTTTGAGGACCAGCCACATCAAAAGAAGCTGAGATATGGACAATTTAAAGATGCTGAATTACAATAATAGGTTGGTATTAGCACTTAAGTTGCCAGGACATGATAGTTTCCCTATAAGGAATCAGTTGCAGAAATGCAAACCTTTCTCCAAAAAGGCAGAGGTCTTTGTGGAGTAGATTCCTTCTCTGCTTTTGCACTGCCGCTTGGGATCTCTGGTTCAACAATAGGGGCAGTGGGCTTAGTTTCCAAGGTGAGCGGCTGCTGAGGAGCAGCATTCTGTGAGTTTACTGTTACAGCTACTGCAGGCTGTACTGCCTCAACCTGGAACAGATTATAATCATTCTCAGAAATCCATCGTTAACATAGTAAAAGGCATTATTGCCAAGAGATTAGTCACAACATTGCAAGCTACAACACTATATTTATTCTGCAGAAAGATTTACCATACCTGAGTAAACAACCCTAGAAGCTCCCTTTGTTTGTTCAAGATAGCAGCTGCCATTTTAGCTTAGTCTAAGTAGCCTCTATGCTGCAGCTTTGGCTGCTGGTAGCTCAGACTACACAGCACAGGAGAAAGGAGGAGAAGGGAGGGGGAGAGAGGAGCAAACTGAGCCAACTGGTGCCATGTCCGGATGCATTTTTCTGAGAGCAGAAGTCTGACACAGAAGAATATGTGTACACAAAAGAAGAAAAGAATTCCTGTGTTTCTTTTGACAGAGGACTCAGTGCAGCGTTTCTGTGAGTGCTTATGGCTGTATTTACATAGACCTTTCTGATAAAGCTTACTTAGTTTTAGATTAACTCTTTATTAGCCTTTCCTTCTCCTTTAAAGAAATAATATGGAAAAATTATTCATTTTCCCTTCTTTTTTCAGCAATATAATGCTTTGAAGGAATGAATCTTTAAGACGGTTCTTAAGAATAACTTACATTTTCCGGGATTTTAGTGACAGCAGGGTCTCCTTTAAAAGACTGAAGACAAAATTGATATTAATATGGTGAGATTTAGAACTGAACCATAAATTCTGCTGAGAAATGGGAGTCTAGTATAAGGTTTTATAGAGTCCAACCACTATGAAAACTAAGGTGCTGATCATGGCAGATAATCATTTGGAAACCTTGGTCATATCATTTAGGATTTCTGTGCTCTACTTTTGGTTGAAACCTGTCCATATAAAGGAGTTTACCAAAAGAAAGACTGGAAAACCTAAAGGTGTTAGTGACCCATAGCATCACATGGTTTGCTAAACGAAACCAAAACTGAAATGAACAAACTGTTTTTGAGATCTGCACCAGTACGGTAGCCCAAGGTGACCAATCAGAGATCTGCTTTTCATTATTCAACCTGCAATAGACTGACTAAAGCTATATACTAAATGGTTGCTAAAGAAATACTGTCCTTGTGTAAATCTGGCCACTTAGTCCAACTGTTTTTAGCTTCACACAGGGGGTATAATTCAGTGAGACCCTCGTTGGAGCTCTGTGGGTTAGCAGGCATTTATTACACTAAGTTCCATGAGATATGTACGGCTACAGCAAACTTCCCGTCTGGTCCCCAATGCATTTATTGCAATGCAGTTCTTAGAAAGTAGCTGGATCTACTTGAAACATATCAGATAAGAGGATATCAATGTCCCTCTGAAGGAAGAACTGGAATACCAGAATCATTAATTAGGTATATTCTTTTTTATGAATTTGCAAAAAATTGGACAAAGACCTTTTATTCCATATTGTTTTTTTGTTTTGTTTTGTTTTTTTAAATTGGCCAGCCAGTGAGGCTCATTTATCAACACTGGGCAAATTTGCCAATGGGCAGTAACCTATAGCAACCAATCAGTGATTGGCTTTTCTCAGCTAGATGCAGGTAGAACAATGAATGCAACAATTTGATTGGTTACCATAGGTTACTACCCATGGTTAAATTTGCCCAGTGTTAAGAAATGACCCCCACTGTTTTCAGTCAAGTGCTATCACTATAACAACATATCCCCTGTATCTATCTGTGTTTTACATAATCCTAACTAAAAAAACCCTAATAAATCATGCCAACCTTTCTCCAAAAAGGCTTAGGTCTTTCTGGAGGGGTTTCCTTCTCTGCCTTCCCATCAGTGCCTGAGGGCTGGCTGGGGGTCTCTGTCTGTACGTTGGGTGCAGCAGCATTAACATTGGAGATTACTATCTGCTCAGGAGCAGCATTTACTGAGTTAATTTCTACAGCCGCCACTGATTGTTCCTCCTCAACCTGGAACATATTTATCAGATATTAGTGGAAGAATTAAAGGTTACACAGTGGAACAAGTCAAGTTTAAGCAACACATTAGGAATTATTTTCAGCCCAGAGATAAGTAAGAAACTGCTGCTTGCACCTACAATATCTGTATTTGCTTCTGGAATCAATGTGCAAACCATATATTTCTTTAAGACAACTTTCTTGATTAAGCTCCTGATAGATATGTGGGTAGAACAAAGGGCTAAGGTGGGTTTTCATGGCAAAGAAGTATGGTTTGCTTGGATAATGGCTTGTTATCACTTATACCATAAGCAAGGGGTCCCCAACCTTTCTTAAGGTGCCCATACACCTTAAGATCTGCTCACTTGGCAATGTCGCCAAGCGAGCGGATCTTCTCCCGATATCCCCCACCTACGGGTGGGTGATATCGGGAGAATCCAGGCCCTAGGGCCAAACGATCTAATTATTACGGCAGGTATAGGCAAAGTCGGTCCGGGGGCCCCATCAACAAGCTGATCGAGATATGGCCGATTTCAGGCCAGATATCGGTCGGGCAGGCCCATCGGTAGTGCCCATACACGGACCGATCAGCTGCTGAATCGGTCTAAAGGACCGATATCAGCAGCTAGAATCGGCCCGTGTATGGGGACCTTTACTCGTGAGCCACAGTCAAATGTAAAAAGACTTGGAGAGCAACACAAGCACCATAAAAGTTCATGGAGGTATCAAATAAGGGCTGTGATTGGCTATCAGGGGCCTCTATGCATACTATCAGCTTACAGGGGGCTTTATTTGGTAGGAAATCTTGTTTTTATTCAACCAAAACTTGCCCCCAAGTCAGGAATTCAAAAATAACTACCTGGTTTGGGGGCACTGAGAGAAACATCCAAAGGGTTGGGAGCAACATGTTGCCCCGTAGCCACTGGTTGGGGATCCCTGCCATAAGAAGTAGTGGGGCCCCATAAGCCCCAATGTCTATACCCCTGGCTTATGGCTAATAAGGCTTATGACAACCATTATCTTGAAGTTTTGAGGTTTAACCCCTAAAAACAATAACCTTATACAGTATATCTTCCAATAGTAAAGAATGACCAAATAGTTGTCACGTCTGCCATACAGCAGAAATGGTAGAATTTATCTTAAGTGAGAACTTTTTTTAAGTGAGAAGCAAAAAGACTTACATTTTCCTCTTGCTTAGTAGTTGGAGAATCTCCTTTAAAAGACTATGAAGAAAAATAAATATAAGTATCAAGTTTGTGGTTTCTTTAAAATGTGTTCTGGTTACAAAATTGCCAGAAATTACTACTTTTTGAGCTTTTGATCAGTTGATCTTCAATTGTAAAATGAACAATTACATGCTGATCCGTCCAGTCATTTACTTGGATGCTTCCCATTGTATCAGCCATCTAAAAGTCTGTGCTGATAGATTATGTCCATTTGTAACGGACATCAGAGAGTTGCCAAAGATGCGCTGATCGATTTCTGCCATGTTTAAAGAGGGCACATAGAAAAGAACTTATTGCTTGAAGGTGCGAGAATACAAAAGCAGAGCCCAAGAAGCCCAAGAAAAGCACATTTTTTTGATATAAGAATAGGAAGAAGACCTCAGTAAGAGGCAGTAGGAAGGAAGGAAGACAAAGTTGATTCAACTTCTATGAGAAAAATGTGGCTTCAGTTTGGTAATGTGAAGAAGATCTTCTAGAGATGAATTCATGCAAGAAAAGCATGTAAGTCCCCCAGAGAATCCAAGTGAGGGAGATACGCAAGCTTGGTAGCAGGAATCATATCAGCAAAGTACAAGTCAATGTGCAATTAAGCACAGGATAAAGTTTTCATCTTTTTACTCAGCTACACTTTGTAAAGCCTTTTACTTGTTGAGCTTCTTCATCACCAATTATATTATACCGTTAGCACCAATAACTGACCTCATGGCGGATTGCTAATTGTAAGTATCCAAAACTTGGCATTCTTCATTTAAAAGAGTCACCTGCACAATGAATCATTTTAGATACCTTGAATATTAAAATGTATTTCTAGGTATTGTCCTATCAGCCTATGGTATCTCTCTGTACAGGCTATGAGCAAACTTAGGGGGCTGTTCCTGCTGAATTGTGCTTAGTACAGGGGAATCCCTATGCTGCCATAGTTTTATGGTATCTCTCTGTACAGGCTATGAGCAAACTTAGGGGGCTGTTCCTGCTGAATTGTGCTTAGTACAGGGGAATCCCTATGCTGCCATAGTTTTATGGTATCTCTCTGTACAGGCTATGAGCAAACTTAGGGGGCTGTTCCTGCTGAATTGTGCTTAGTACAGGGGAATCCCTATGCTGCCATAGTTTTATGGTATCTCTCTGTACAGGCTATGAGCAAACTTAGGGGGCTGTTCCTGCTGAATTGTGCTTAGTACAGGGGAATCCCTATGCTGCCATAGTTTTATGGTATCTCTCTGTACAGGCTATGGGCAAACTTAGGGGGCTGTTCCTGCTGAATTGTGCTTAGTAGAGGGGAATCCCTATGCTGCCATAGTTTTATGGTATCTCCCTGTACAGGCTATGAGCAAATTTAGTGGGCTGTTCCTGCTGAATTGTGCTTAGTACAGGGGAATCCCTATGCTGCCATAGTTTTATGGTATCTCTCTGTACAGGCTATGGGCAAACTTAGGGGGCTGTTCCTGCTGAATTGTGCTTAGTACAGGGGAATCCCTATGCTGCCATAGTTTTATGGTATCTCTCTGTACAGGCTATGAGCAAACTTAGGAGGTGGGGGCATACTTGTGCCTAGTACAGGGGTATATATCTATATATGTATAAACCCAGTTGTTATTTGTAATGACATTTCTTTAAACTGAACTGGGATAATACATCAATTATTCTGTTCTACAATTGTACTAAACATTTACTGGCTAAATTACTTGGCTGGAGTGCTTGTCTACACCTCTAAAATAATACAATGTGGTGGGAAATAAATTGAACTAAAGTAAATATTGGCCTGAAATAAATACTGGTGTGCAGTGAGCATCAACACCTCAGAGCGTAGAATTCACAGCAACAACGTAGATATAACTTACCTTTCTCCAAAAGGGCCGAGGTCTTGCAATGGATTCCTTGGCAGCCTTTCCTTCATCTTTGGAAGCCGGTGCTGTGATCTGCGGTTGGACATTGGGTTCAGTGGGTTTAGTGTCCTGTGTTAGTATCTGCTCAGGGGAGGGTTGCTCTGAATTTACTGTTACTGCTACAGGCTGTTCCTCCACAACCTAGAACGTATTAGTGGTTAGAGAAGGAATTAGAAGTGAATTAGGTTAAAAAAAAGTTGGTTAGCAGCACCTTGGTTTTTAACAAAAAACATCCAATTGGAGTGTCCCCATTGGATAACAATACCTTCCATGATTATTTTTTCTTCTGTACGAGACAACTCTGTTTTCAACTACTGCCCTTTGTTTTATATTAAGGGGAAGCTTGATCAAAATGTTAAAATCATTTATTTTAACATTTCCCAACACTCTTGCTAAATATTGCTCTTGAGAAATGGTGCAGACTGGTAATCAACTTGTATCATCATTATTTGTTAATCAAATATTCTTAATTTCATTTTGTCAAAACAAATGAGAAATTCTATTTGAGAATTGCACACATTTTTCATAGAGTTCAATGGAAACTTGATAATTCTGTTAACTTGTTGAGTACATGAAGAAAAGATTTTACACGCTGATGTACCCATTGTTTTGTATGGATCTCGGCTTTCCGTTTGCATATTTTGCCGCTGACAAAATGCCATTGAGAATTCTCAGGAAAAGTGGATAAATACCAAAATCTTGATTTGCACCAGAAAAGCAATTTCTTGTTGAGACAATTCATTTTTCAACCTTTTATCTGCTCCAAAATAAAGTCTAGAGTAGAATAGGAAGGGCCGGCAATTTGCTTGCACATTACAATCTTGTAATAAACAGAGGATTTACATACAGAGTTAAAGTTATTTACTCATTACAAACATTAGGCAGTTAGAAGGATTACAAGATTAACTAGTTTATATACATATCCTATAAACCAGGGATCCCCAACCTTTTATACCAGTGAGTAGTGATGGGTGAAATTGCTCAGCAGGCGTGGATTTGCAGCAAATTTCCGCATTTCGCCTTTGCTTGATTTTTTTGCAAAATGGGTGTCAATATTCACAGCAGAAGAATTCAATGCGCGACAAAAAATTGGTGCCTGGGTCAAAAAAATTTGCCATGTGCACAAAAGAAAAATGACATGCGTGAAAATTTATTAGAAACAGTGACAAACTAGTGAAACTGCGAAAATGGTGTGCGACAATTTATTAGACGAACGTGCCATTTTTTAGCCAAGTGCCATTTTCGCTGTTTCGCGATCTTTCTGGCGAAGCAGAACAGGACAGATTCTCTCATCACTTCCTGTGGGCCACATTCAAATGCAGGGTCAGACTGGGGGGAGCACGGCCCACCCACTCTACCGCCACCTGCGTGACATCCTCACCTGAACGCGCTTAAATGAAACGCATCAGGGGAGCGGTGAGAGGGATCGAGTCTGAGCCGCCAGGGCCCACCGGGTTTTTTCCCCAGTATCCCGGCAGCCAAGTCCAATCCTGTTCAAATGGAAAAAGTGTTGGGGAGCAACACAAGCATGAAAAAGGTTCCTGGGGGTGCAAATAAGAACTATACTTGGCTATTTGATATGTGGACTGGCAGCCTATAGAGGCTCTGTTTGGCTTTACACTGGGTTTATGCAATCAACACCTGCCTCCAAGCCAGGAATTCAAAAATAAGCTCTCGAGCCACTGGTTGGGGATCATTGCTATAAACTATATATTTACCTTGTTACCGCTTGATAGGTCTTCTCCCTTTTTGGACTGTAATAAAAATAAAAGAATGTCAAAATGAATGCTTTTGTGATAAGTTCAACCTCTGCTCAGTGGAAAACTGGCTTTGTAAATGTAATTAAGGCTTTGTTATTACATTAGCATAAAAAATGACAATGTGTAAAGTTAAATTAAAGTTATTTACCAGTGGGAATGCTCAGACAGATCTGAGAATATGATACATGGTCTTGCAATTTCACATTCATTTCTAGACTAAAGTCTACAGCCATAAACGTCTTTATACAAAGCCTAGCACTGCCCCACTGTGGGCATATCTAAAATCAAAAACTTCTGGCTGCTGTGGAAGGCACTTTAATTTCTACGAAGGCATCAAGTGGAATTGTTTTCAATGTATCTCTGAGTTGCTTAATAAAGCTGGAGGGGTAATGGGAAAAAGAAAATATATGATCGTTATCTACTGTATGTATTTAGTTGTCTCCCTAACTAATTTCTTTGGGGTATCTATCTATCTATCTATCTATCTATCTATCTATCTATCTATCATCTATCTATCTATCATCTATCTATCTATCTATCTATCATCTAGCTATCTATCTATCTATCTATCTATCTATCTATCATCTATCTATCTATCTATCTATCTATCTATCTATCTATCTATCTATCATCTATCTATCTATCTATCTATCTATCTATCTATCTATCATCTATCTATCTATCTATCTATCAATCATCTATCTATCTATCTATCTATCTATCTATCTATCTCTCTATTATATCTATCTATTTTTCTACTGTATTGATCTATCTCTATCTATCTATCTATCTGTATCATATTTATATATTATAGATACATATATAATTATATATGATACATAAGAACTAATTTTTTGGGGGGTATCTATCTATCATCTATCTATCTATCATCTATTTATCTACTGTATTGATCTATATCTATCTATCTGTCTGTCTGTCTGTCTATCTATCTATCTATCTATCTATCTATCTGTCTGTCTGTCTATCTATCTATTTATTATCTATCTATCTATCATCTATCTATCTATTTATCTACTGTATTGATCTGTCTCTATCTATCTCTATTTAATTATTATATGTTAAATTATATTTATCTAAATCTAAATATCTAGATGAATATTTTGGTCTGGCCATGCCCTTTGACTTTAAAGACAAAAGTCCATTTTCTGTCCCAGGAAGACCCTCTTGGTTCAGTAAGAGGTTTATTTGTTGATCAGTGAAATATACAGTTATACATATACATGTTTTTTATGAGCTGCTTAAATACTATCATTAAGATAATTACATTGTTAATTATTATGAGTTTAAGTTATTACACAACATGCACCTATGAGGATCATTCATTCAGAATTTCTAACCGTAAGACTCCACCCCCGAGGAACATACACTTTAACTGACTTTGTACTGACACTCTCTACTCATCCATCTTTTCTATTCGCATATTTTACAAGAGTCAGTAAAGGCAAAGACACTTCATACATACTATTTGCTATAGGGCCCCACTCACTTGTCCTACACTCTTTGTGTATGTCACACAGTATAACTGAACGAGAAAGGAAAAGAGCGCCAACATCTTGTATAAATCCCCTACAGTCCCTTCCCTATAATGTATTATCACACTACCAAGCCTTTAGGTACGAGTAACGCATTGTTATTTTTAGTAGTTTCATGGTTAATGTTTTCAGTGCAAGTTTTCAGTGGGTTAAAAGAACAGTATAGAAACCCAGTATCACAGATGGGGCTTTGGATGTAAATCCAGGAAGAGACACTTTATCTGAGCTCCCATCTGTTGCAAACCAGGGTTTCTAACTGAACTTATAGAATCTACAGACCTTGTGTCCAAAGAGTCTGCTTAATGTCCTAGATTTGGGGCTATCAGACTTCTTTGGGCTCTTTGCTTCTGATTCTGCTGTTTGCTGAGGAAGGCTCTTTGCTTTCTCCTTTCTGGATGATGATTTTCGTAGTCCTCCATTTTTCTTTTTTGTCACATATTAAGACACACAATGGCAACAGGTCACTTTGTGTGGATTTTGTTTCCATTCCCAAGCAAGTATTTTGTTTTGATATACTGATATTGGACTCATTACCCAAAAACCAATTTTTTGGATAACAAGTTACCCAAATTTACTTTTCCCTTGCCCCACATCCCTCCAAAGGGAATTAACCCTTTCTCAAGGTTGTCCTGACTTGAACTGCTAATACAGAGAAACATCTCATAGGCTGTTACATGACAGCAAACAATGAAGTCACACAGGGATTGTGTAAATTGTGGGCGATCAAAGAGCCACCAAACATTGCCATTTATGTATCATAGCTATGTGAATGTTCTGTATTTGAGTTTCAAGCCAGAAAAAAGTCTGAAGTTGAATAAAAAGTTAATTGAAGAAACAAACAAGTGTTTTTTCCCCATACATAGTCCTATGATGCTCCCTTTACACCTCCTCATTTGGGGGTCACACACATTCCTGGTATCAATGCAGAAAGATACAATCTCTGCAACATAAACCTTGCTCTCCCTGAACAATATTTCTTAGTTTCTATTATCTCTTTCTTAAAAATCCAGATCCTATTTTAGAACTAGAACAGCATAATATAAATATTTTTGACAATGGTTGGACAAGGTGACCATAATTCAAACACCACCACTGGGACCTTTGAGAAGACAGAAGTGTGGCAAAGGAATAACTATACATATATATTATATTTCTTACAGTTTCTTATTGGGAAGTTGTCCTTTCACTCACTGGAGGGTTATCTCTTGCTAGACCTTACTATCATTCTCAGGCTCTCACTTTTCACAGTACAGGTATCAGACCCCTTATCCGGAAACTCATTTACCAGAAAGTTCTGAATAACGGAAAGGCCATCTCCCATAGACTCCATTTTAATCAAATAATTCACATTTTTCAAAATGATTTCCTTTTTCTCTGTAATAATAAAACAGTACCTTGTACTTGATCCCAACTAAGATATAATTACCCCTTATTGGGGGCAGAACAGCCCTATTGGGTTTATTTAATGGTTAAATGATTCCCTTTTCTCTGTAATAATAAAACAGTACCTGTACTTGATCCCAACTAAGATATAATTACCCCTTATTGGGGCAGAACAGCCCTATTGGGTTTATTTAATGGTTAAATGATTCCCTTTTCTCTGTAATAATAAAACAGTACCTGTACTTGATCCCAACTAAAATATAATTACCCCTTATTGGGGCAGAACAGCCCTATTGGGTTTATTTCATGGTTAAATGATTCCCTTTTCTCTGTAATAATAAAACAGTACCTTGTACTTGATCCCAACTAAGATATAATTACCCCTTATTGGGGGCAGAACAGCCCTATTGGGTTTATTTCATGGTTAAATGATTCCCTTTTCTCTGTACTAATAAAACAGTACCTGTACTTGATCCCAACTAAGATCTAATTACCCCTTATTGGGGGCAGAACAGTCCTATTGGGTTTAATTACTGTTTAAATTATTTTTTTTTCAGCAAACTTAAGGTAGGAGATCCGAATTATGGAAAGACCCCTTATCCGGAAAACCCAAGGTCCCAAGCATTCTGGATAACTGGTCCCATACCTGTATAATAATAATTATTATTATTATATTGTCTCCAGGTCTCTGAACTAATGAAACTCTTACTCTGTCTTGTTTCAATGCTATAAAGTTGTACTACGGCAATGCAATAATGAATGTATTTATATCAGTTCTATAAACTCTCCCTACCAACTTCTGTTGCAGAGAAACAATGACTAGGAACTCCAACTGCCCAACACCCTGAGACGACCAATGAATGGAGCCTGAATCAGTGATGTCATTGGGATTGCATACATGTAAAATATTCACAAATGAAAACTTTTTGCACAAAGGAACAATTGTTTGCATTGCATATTTTTGCTAGTGATTTTTATATCACCCCCCCCCCCACTCATGTGTAAGTGAAACTGCAAAGGCTGCTCTAGAGGAATTACAGGACAAATATGTGTAAGGCAAGTATTTTCTTTTAAAGCACAATCAGATTATTGATATTATTATATTATTGATAAATGATAGCCTATAACAGACTTCTATAGGAGAACTTCCTGCATTTTCATCCCTTTTCTGGTATTATTGGGGCGACCTACAATTATGAACAGTATCCGCCCTTGGCTTTGATCTTCGCACTTTGTACTTTCCAGAAAAAGGAAGAGATTTAACCTTTTAAATGCCAGCCACAGTTTTATCTACAGCAGTGATCCCCAACCAGTGGCTCAGGAGTAACATGTTGCTCCCACACCCCTTGGATGTTGCTCCCAGTGGCCTCAAAGCAGGTGCTTATTTTTGAATTCCTGACTTGGAGTCACATTTTGGTTGCATAAAAATCAGATGTACTGCCAAACAGAGCCTTCCATAGGCTGCCAGTTCACATAGGGACTACCGAATAGCCAATCATAGCCCCTATTTGGCACCCCCAGGAACATTCTTCATGCTTGTGTTGCTCCCCAACTCTTTTTACATTTGAGCGTGGCTCACAGCTATAAAAGATTGGGGATCCCTTATCTACAGTGTTAACATGACTGCTAGTAAGCAGTGTTGGACTGGAGGGTCTGAGGCCCATGGGGCCAGCATCTCAAGGGTCCACCCTTGTCACTAACCCCCCCCCCCCCACACACACACCCCACTGGATATCTCCTGTCTACCTCTGGCCCTATTGCAATCGCAGCAAAATGATTACAGGGGCCCTTAGATCCCAGGCAGGCAGCAGTCCTGGCTTGTCGGGGCCCACCTAGATTTCACCCTGTGCCCTAGGCTGACCAGGTATGTATCTTGAGGTACAGTTGGAGGGGGGAGTTATATGAAATCAGGAGGAGGGCCTGAGTGGTGCAGGGGGTGGTATGACCTCCCCTGATGTGTTTCACATACGCATCCAGGGAAAGACGTGGGACAGGGGCCCCTGCAGGGGGGGAAAAGGGTTTAGGGGTGTGTGGCGGGGGCCCCTGCGGGGGATGCAGCCGGAGGAAGGCCCTGCACCCCCCAGTCCGACCCTGGGTATGTGGACCAAGTGGTACGGGGTGGTGGTCTAGTGTTAACTGAGTGACATGGGGTAAGTAAAAGGTAGACATTTTAGTCAGGTCATGTAGTATTGGCTTGGCCTGTAATAAATACGCGTGCAACTTTCCCGCGCAATTATGCTGGTATTGTTGGAAAAAACATTGCATGTTGTGATGATTAAATTTTTTTGCCAGGCATGGATTTGCAGCAAAATTCCGCATTTTGCCATTGGCAATTTTTTTGCGCATCAAAAAAGTCGCGTTTCACAAATTTTTCCGCTGTTTCTTTAGTTCTGCTAATTTTTCAGCAAAGCAAAATGGGACAGATTCCCTCATCACTAATTGCATTCTGTGTAAAAAAACATGCTGATTTACATCCGAAATGACACTTGCGTTCATAATGACCATTCTAGCCTTAATTCCAGTTTGCAAAAAGTATACTATTCACAGGCATCTAAGCAATAATTGTACATGAATAAGAATGTACCTACATGGCATTGCATGCTGGGAAAAACTAATTTCACCACCTTCTTATTTTTTGGTTGTCCTCGGACAAGTTACATGAAAAAGTAGATAGAACTTACAGTAGATAACATTCTGCCAGGGGTTAGACCCTACGGTTTTTTTCAGCACTGCCACTTTAAACCTCATTTATTATTGTGAATACTTGACCAGTCCTACGAAGTGAAGAATGTACTGCATAATAACCTCAGTGTAAGATGGAAAATGGATCAGATATCACCATTTTGTACCCCATCAACTAACGGGGCGCCCCAAGAGGGAAAGAGTTAAGGACGGAGCCCTTGATGCTTCTAATATCAAATATTTACACACTCGTAAGGAGCTGTTTGGGCTGAAATTAAAGGTCTCACAAAGCCGTTGTCACATACAGTACTTATGATTGTCTTTGTTCGAAGGAAAGGCGTTGGCCTCTGCAAACAAAGCTTGTTTATAACACATGCCCTGCTTTATAGAAACAGACCAGGCACTTAAGCAAATATATATGATACACATTTATATGTTATAACATTTATCCTTATGTATGTTGCACAGTGATGTTACTTAGTTTCATTGCTAATTTAAACAGGAGCATTTTTAATATAATGTACCCCATGGTTTATAATTGTACAGTAGGAGAATTCACTCCTGAGTTTCAGGTCCTGAATAAAAGCACAGGATCTGAGGCTTTGTATCCATATGGTCACAGAACCTTATATACCATATAATTTACAGTAGGGGGTACATTATCCCTTATAATACATGAGTGATACTCAGAGTTCCCTGTATAACTCAGCCTGCAGCCTTGTGCCTTTATATGGGCACAGAACCCCTCAGTGACTTCTAATATCCTTATCATTTACAGTAGGGGGTACATTATCCCTTATAATACATGAGTGATACCCAGAGTTCCCTGTATAACCCAGCCTACAGCCTTGTGCCTTTATATGGGCACAGAACCCCTCAGTGACTTCTAATATCCTTATCATTTACAGTAGGGGGTACATTATCCCTTATAATACATGAGTGATACTCAGAGTTCCCTGTATAACTCAGCCTGCAGCCTTGTGCCTTTATATGGTCACAGAACCCCTCAGTGACTTCTAATATCCTTATCATTTACAGTAGGGGGTGCATTATCCCTTATAAAACATGAGTGATACTCAGAGTTCCCTGTATAACTCAGCCTGCAGCCTTGTGCCTTTATATGGGCACAGAACCCCTCAGTGACTTCTAATATCCTTATCATTTACAGTAGGGGGTACATTATCCCTTATAATACATGAGTGATACTCAGAGTTCCCTGTATAACTCAGCCTGCAGCCTTGTGCCTTTATATGGGCACAGAACCCCTCAGTGACTTCTAATATCCTTATCATTTACAGTAGGGGGTACATTATCCCTTATAATACATGAGTGATACTCAGAGTTCCCTGTATAACTCAGCCTGCAGCCTTGATGATGGGAGTTGTAGTTCAAAGTATGATTTTGCAAATTTGCAATTATTTTCTATTTTCTATTCATAGTCATATTGGCACCTCTCTGGCTCTCTGCTTGTGCTGTGGCTTCTGCAGAAACCCCAAAGCAAATAGAATTTTTGGGCTAGGCCTGCTTGCTCAGGCTCATGGGAAGGCAAACAGGGATCCGCCTGCAGGATATGCAGATCAAGGCACTTCTGTAATAAAAGAAAATTCACCACCCTTCTAATATTACTCCCTGGCTGAACCTTTATTGCCTGCGCTTGTAAAACAGAGGTAATTATACACACATAGAATATTGGACACATGAAGAGGAACAGTGAAATAAATATATATCCTACTCCCATATGATGTAGTATTGCTAAGCCTTCACAAGTGTATATACCTAGGCAGATTCATTAGCTAAACAGAAAATATTTGAACTTTCTACTATACATTGATTACACATTTTAAATTATTATATATAAATGTAATTGCTCCTGCAGTATCTCTATGTTCTTTGCTGTTCCCTGTACTGCTGGTCCTGACTGTGTGCGCCATTGGAAGTAGTCAGCTTATCTCCAGCCAAGGCTCCAGTTCCCACAATGCCTCTATGATTTTTCTTCTTCACGGGTCTCATAATGACAGAGCATGCAAGGCATTGTGGGAACTGGAGCCTTGTCTGCTATAAAAATATACTATAAAATACAGTTCTTGGGCAATTGCTTGTTTCCTTCAACATTTTGTTGTTTCCTTCAACATTTAAAAACAGTAGGAATATTATGTCATATTATAAAAGCCACCTGGTTGTATCAGCCCTAGTAGGTCCTGTCATTTCTAGCCCAGAAAGTCACAGGGGGCTACAAAGCTCCTATTTTCATAGCATTCTATAAGATTATAAGGTTCATTCATTTTTAGAAGACAACCTCATTCCTACCAATCAGACATTTGCCCGATTATGAAGCTTTTAGTTTCATTTACTTTTCATTCTATGTCATAAAAATTGTGGTTGTTAAGGACGGTAATGGTAGTAACCAGCTAGCTGTTGAAAACCCAAACCGAAGAGCCACAAAATAAGAACTTCATTCAAAAACGAACCTGGTATAAGAAATGAATAATAGTGCAGATTGTCTTGCAATGACACCACAAAGACGTTAACTGAGAAGTGAATGTTCCCCTTTAAACCACTAGTCCACACAATGTACTACTGCTACTATAGAGGCCATTGATACCAGAGCAGGGACCTCTGTCCCCACACAGAGAGGGATTTACTAATCAGTCACAGTCTATTTAGCCCAAACTGCCCTGTGAGTAGGAAGCAGATTTAGGAATTCCAGCCATAGTTTACATATCTATGAATTATATATGATGGCCTTGAGGGAAAGAATTATCCCCCTTATTCCTTAAATCACTTTGTTCAATGTACTTTGTACATGGCAATGAAGAATTGTTGTTGTTATTATTATATTTTATTATATATATATATATATTAAGTTCTAAACTGATACATAGTTGTACATCTACCCATTACTGAACTAGCCTTGTCTCATCTGTCTCATCTGTTCTTAATATGTGAAACGTTGGTTCTTAAACCTACCTACTAGCAGTATTGGACTGGCCCACGGACTACTTGGAAAACTGTTGGGCCCTCGTGCTCACCCAAAAATTTGGTATTTTATTCATATACCATCAGGGTTGGACTTGGCCGTCAGACCTGACGCGTTTCACCCCCCAGTCTGTGTATACCATGGTCTTTTTCATTTCTATTCAACAAACAAAACTGATATAGGGATGATCATATATAAAGAGAAAACTCTCTTTACAGAAGAGAGTGATAAGATAAGGAAAATTGATTTGTATTGTGTGCCATGGTTTAAGGTGTTCTGGTAGGCTCCTGGCACTGCAGTCTGACATTGTTTCTTAGCCAAACAATATTGTTGGCTTGGTTAACTATTTTCAAGCAAACTGAACATACACCAAAGATATTGGGCACCCAAATCTAATGGTTCTGAGCAATTACCATCTGTCCCAATCAGAGTTTATTGCTCAGACCAAAATAAAATATGTGTGGAAGGTGATCAGTGGGCAAACAGTAGGCTTATATAGGCATCCCCATATGTGTGTCCAGATTATATCTAAAGGTTCTCAGTAGCTGGGGGGAGGAAATAACCTGCTGCACTGTCACTACTTCCTGAGCAATGTCAACAATGGAGCTGCAAGTGCACAGAGAATATTTTTTCTGTTTTTTTTTAATCTGTTAAAACCCAACCAATCATGTTGTGCTATCAAATTCAAGATCTGGGAATGTCCCATCATTCTATTCCTTGTAGACCATGCACTTCTACCTTATATACCAACACCATACAGCTTGCAATCTTTAAGGGCGAAGACACACAGAGCTACTGAGTAGCAGCTACTTGTCACAGCCAGAAAATACCCTGCCATAGACAATACTGAGAATTGCCTCTGCTAAAACACACGTAGAGACAGTTATCAGTAAATGATTAATATTGTCTGTTTTAGTAGCCCCGACAAGTAGCTGCTACTAGTAGCTCCGTGTGTCTTCGCCCCTTCAAGATTGTAAGCTGTATGGTGTTGGTATTAACCCTTCCTACAAATCTATTTCAGATCTATGCAATAATAAAGTTAAAAACATCCATCTTTGATATACAAGATACATTATGGGCAGTTTTATTTCACATTTTATGCCATTACTAGGCACAGGCTAAAACTACTATTTTTATTGCATTTTCTGTGGGGGGGAATTTTTGTTTCAAAATACTATCTATCTAGTAACAAACAGGTTCCTACCTTATCGTCGGAATCTTTTTTTGACTCTTCCTCAGATTTCAGTACAGACTTGTTAGGAGAAACCTTTAGAAAACCCCCAAAAATATGAATGATGTAGAAAGCCACATTTGTTGCAAATATTCCATTTGTTATGAAATAATATAAAGTATAAATAAAATACATAGTAAAATATAATGTATAACTAAAACCTATACATTATAAAATATAGATTATAAATAAAATATATAATCAGTTATAAAGAAGTATACATACAATATATAATCAGTTATAAAGAAGTATACATACAATATATAATCAGTTATAAAGAAGTATACATACAATATATAATCAGTTATAAGAAGTATACATAATATATATCATAAATTAAAAAAAATAAATAAAACATATAATATACAGGTATAGGATCTGTTATCTGGAAACCCGTTATCCAGAAAGCTCCTAATTACAGAAATCCTGTCTCCCATAGACTCCATTTTAATCAAATAATTCAAATTTTTGAAACGGATTCGCTTTTTCTCTGTAATAATAAAACAGCGCCTTATATTTGATCCCAACTAAGATATAAATAATCCTTATTGGATGCAAAACAATCCTATTGGGTTTAATTCAAGTTTTATTGATTATTTGGTAGACTTAAGGTATGGAGATCCAAATTACAGAAAGATCCCTTATCTGGAATACCCAGAGCATTCTGGATAAAGGGTCCCATACCTGTAATATTTTTATTCAAAGATTCCTGTGGTAAACTGTGTGATCAAGTTGTTTAGTGGAACTTGATCATTTCTATGACTTTCTAGCTATGATAGGGTTATACATAATGATCTTATTTAACATTTATTGCCTAAAAAAATAAATTTCATCATCGATGAGTGCACCCAAACTTCTTTGCAGTGTTTTGAAAGTAATAAAATCCATTATTTGAACCTGAATGCCTAGTCTGAGAAAAAAAAATGTGGAGCCTCCACTTGTTTTATTGCCCTTACATAATAAATATGGTGCAGAATTTGTATATTTCTTAACGAAAAACCCCAGTTCAGTTTAACCTGTACATGACAGAAATGAGTTTGATCTTCTATTATACGTCTATCAGTAACTAAATACCCATTCCTATGTCCCTAATCATCAGCACTAAACTCAGAATGTCTTTTGTAAGCGAAGATGCTTCTCACAAAGCCTCCGCCGAAGTTTTAGAAAACGATAAAGCTGTATCGTAAAGTATAAACATCAGCTCAGAATTAGATCCGGCTTCTTTCCTTAAGCTAACAATGAGAAGGAAATGTGCATAGCAAGATGGTCTATAAATCTTACCAAGGTTTTAAAGAAGCTCATGACTGGATGGACCTCTGGTGGTGATGGTGGTGGGGCTGGGAGACTTGCTTCTAAAGTGGTCGGACTGTTGTTGTTCCCCTGGTTTGGTGCAAGCTCAGAGCTGAACTCCTTAACAGCCTCCTGGTTGAAGTCATCTATGTTCTGCAAGGCAAAGAGCAGTGAGCAGCCAGATACTGTTTATTTAGCTTCACAGCCGTCCAAGAATACTACTTCTGATTTTCTCATTCCCTCTCGCAGTCTAATTCCTCTCATTCCTCATCCCACACTGCTGGAACAATCGCGCATTGACAAGTCATTGTTTTTTCTCCTTTCTCTCTCCTCGCTAATGTATTCAGAGTTTGCAAATGGTTAGAGTAACATTTTGTGCTCGGCCACACAGACATGCACAGATATGGAGCAATCACACAGCCTTCAAAACAAGCCCCCCTTTCTTTCGGGACTGCTCTCCAGTTGTGAGATGGGACACGTGGCTGTGTTATTGGGTCAGTTCTTTCAATGCCTAATTATCCACGCACAAAGTGCCCATTTTCTTGATAACTTTGCACACTGGTCACTGACAAGTGCTTTCTCTGGAATATCATGGTGCAAGGAACTCATATAGATCCCTAACACTCCAAAGCCGCCCTTATACAGCTTAGCAGTTTTATGGTTGGGGTCTTACTTGCCAAGGCTCCATTTAATTTCCCCTATGTGTCAATTAGCACTGCTCATTAGAGATGAGAAAATCACTTGGAATGAATCTGGATTTGTTAGAAATCTACAGACTCAGAGAAATTGCCTATTGCCCCTGTGCCTTAAAGGGGAACTCCACCCAAAAGCCAAAAAAAGATTTAATTCTAAGCAACTTTCTAATATACATTCATTAAGGGGGCTGTCCACCTTTGAGTCAACTTTTAGAATGATGTAGAAAGTAATATTTTGAGACAATTAGCAATTGGTCTTCATTCTTTTTTTATTTGCAGTTTTTTAATAATTTGAGTTTTTGTTCAGCAGCTCTCCAGTTTGGTTGGTTGCTAGCATTCAAATTACTTTAGCAACCAGGGTGTGGTTTAAATAAAAGACTGATAAATGAATAGGGATGTAGCGAACCTCAAAAAAAAAGTTTGCGAACTTTGCGAACCCCATAGACTTCAATGGGAAGGCGAACTTTAAAACCTAGAAAAGCCATTTCTGGCCAGAAAACTGATTTTAAAGCTGTTTAAAGGGTGCCACGACCTGGACAGGGGCATGCAGGAGGGGGATCAAGGGCAAAAATTTCTCTGAAAAATACTTTGTTGACACAGCGTTGCGTAAAACCGCAAAGGCAGCTGGCAGACCTACCGGAAATACGCAGCGTTTTTTGCTATTTCGCACTATTAGCACCATGGAAACGGGATTTGCTGAAAAACACCATGTGTGGCTTGTGCAGCGTTTTTAGGGTGAGAAAAAACGCAGCGGAAAAACGCCACGCGAACCCAAATTGCGAACATACGCGAAAAGTTTGCGAACTTCCGAACTCGCGAACACCCGATGTTCACGCGAATTAGTTCGCCGGCGAACAGTTCGCTACATCTCTATAAATGAATAGGAGAGGGCTTGAATAGAAATATAAATAATATAAAGTAACAATAACAATTAAACTGTAGCTTCACAAAGCTATTGCTTTTTGGCTCAGGGGTCAGTGACCCCCATTTGAAAACTGCAAAGAGTTAGGAGACAAATAATTCAGAAACTATGAAAAACAAATAATGATGACTAATTGAAAAGTTGCTTAGAATTGGCCTTTCTATAACATACTAAAAGTTAACTTAAAGGTGAACCACCCCTTAAAACATGTAATAGATGTAAATATATGTGCAACTGTATTTGTTATTGAAAGTAGTATCTGCCAGACTGTTTATAGACTTCCCACTACTGGTTGCAGCAATGTAGCAGTAGCACGTTCTGCCCTGGGTACCCCTGGAACTATAGCAGGGTGACTGTTACCCCAATGTTTCTATATATCTGTAACCTTGTTATGGGCTAAGGGGGCCCAGCCTGAAGGCCAGTTAGGGGGAGATTTGGGGTGAGTGCTTATTTGTGCCCTGGGTATCCCTGGAACTATAGCAGGGTGACTGTTACCCCAATGTTTCTATATATCTGTAACCTTGTTATGAGCTAAGGGGGCCCAGCCTGAAGGCCAGTTAGGGGGAGATTTGGGGTGAGTGCTTATTTGTGCCCTGGGTACCCCTGGAGCTATAGCAGGGTGACTGTTACCCCAATGTTTCTATATATCTGTAACCTTGTTATGAGCTAAGGGGGCCCAGCCTGAAGGCCAGTTAGGGGGAGATTTGGGGTGAGTGCTTATTTGTGCCCTGGGTACCCCTGGAACTATAGCAGGGTGACTGTTACCCCAATATTTCTATATATCTGTAACCTTGTTATGAGCTAAGGGGGCCCAGCCTGAAGGCCAGTTAGGGGGGGATTTGGGGTGAGTGCTTATTTGTGCCCTGGGTACCCCTGGAACTATAGCAGGGTTGCCCCAATGGTCTGTAGGCCAGTTAAAGAGTGATTTAGGTTGAATGCTTATTTCTTTCAGTGAGTAGGAAATGTAAGGGATATTTACACAAGATTCCCACAGGCTGATACAACTTAGGATACATTATATGAGAGACTAACCATCTGTCATGTTTATGTCTGGTTCAACCACCATAAACCTTCCCTCTGTGCCATAAAACTACAGGTTGTACTAAATATGTGTTCAACAAAAATGTCTTTGTCCATTTACACCACTGTAAAATAAATGTACCTATGTCCTCTACATCTAGGGGTTTTCTAAAAGACTAGGGAAGAAAAGTAATATAGTTTTTGTGCTGTGGGTATATGTGTAGGGCAGAGGTGGGATTCATTATGGGGGAGCCCCATTGTATGGAAAATACCATAATAATGAAACAATCTTTCAAAACAATGAAAAACAACTCCCGACACAGAGGTGAGATGTTTCCTTCCCAAGGTCAGACCAATGAAATCAATGAAATGTCCCTGTGAAATAGTTAAACAAGTATCCACATTTAACCCCTTTACTCCTAGGTTTATTTTGTTTCATTTCCATCTCTTCTGTGGCTGAGAGTTACATTGTGTCAGTGGGAAACATTGTTGGTGTTCGACCTTGAACAAGATACAGAAACCTCACTGTGTACAGAACATCTGAAACATTTCCTTTGCTGGCTTTTTTGTTTTCCATCTGTGTTTATATGTAGGGGGGGGGGGAAGGAGTGAATTGATATTGACCAACCTGAGTCACAAACTGATGGGGGCATTAACTTATCCATTCCATACATAAATTCCATACATAAATTCTTCAGCCATAAAGCAGCTCAGGGGATCAGATAGGATCTGTGCCACTGTGACAGAATGCTCTGTTATACAGATAGCTAGAATCTCAGCCATAAAGCAGGGCAGGACCATGGGCGTCCACAGAAGGGGGCAAGAGGGGTCACTTGCCCCCCCCTGGAAAAGTAGCAAAAAAAACAAAAACCTTACTCCGTTTCTGCACTTTCCCCTCAAGCCCGTTTTTGCTGTGCTCCGATTGGATCTTTCTTCTTGTGGATTCACCAATCAGAGCACAGCTTCCTTGACAGACAGTAAAATTGACCAATCAGAGCACAGATGCACACAGGGATCGGGAGATTTTGCAAACTGGAAACAGAAATAAAGACTGAAAAGATGAATCTGCAGCTGTAACTTTACCTGAGAACCAACTCTCAACTTTTGCTGCAGTTTTCATCCCACAGGTACTATACAGTTCTAAAGAATCACTAGCTGACATTAAATTGTTTAATTTATAATCTATCCCCTACCCTAACACATGGAGGGTAAGTTAACTCTTTCCCTCTGAAAAAGCTCATTGTGTGTTTATATATGTGTTGTTGTTTTTTGCACTTACTATTTTTTTTTTTTTTTGTCATTGTTTTGTTCATTTATAGTAAGTTACAGTGGGGCCAATGTTGTGTATCAGTGCCAGTGTTATAGTGCCAGGGCCTGAATATCTGCCATCTGTACCCACTGCTTCTCATGGCATATAATGTGCTGGTTTTGTAACTACGGACTGTGTCTCACTGTATATAATGGGGAGTCAGTACCCACTGCCTTTCTTGCTATAAAACTAACATAAACACATCTAAAGGGGTGGTTCACTTTTAAGTTAACCTTTAGTATGTTATAAAATGGCCTATTCCTAGCAACTTTGCAATTGGTCTTCCTAATTAATTTTTTTGAATAATTTGCCTTTCTCTTCTGCCTCTATACAGATTTCAAATGGGGGCCAAAAAATATTGAAATAACTGAAAAACCATTAAAAATAAAAGTGAATTCGAATGCGAACTACCCCTTTAAGCTAACTGATCCCAAACACAAATGTTTGCAGATCCCCTAACAGAAGTGCGCGTATGAATACTTTTACTACTAATACTAAACATTTTAGGGTAAAAAAAAAAGCACCCCCACCCACACTTTTGTACAGTATCCCTGGGAGTCAGTGGGAACGGCAAGAGGTAGTTGGGAGGTTAACTTTTTACGTCAGCAGTGAATCCACTAAGTGTCACATTAGCTATAGGTCAGTCTGTGTATGGGCCATATTTAGCCTCCCCTAGTATCATCCTGCAAAAAAAAAAAATATATATATATATTTATCTGTTGCAGGATGATGCTAGCTTACTTGCCCCCCCTTGGAAAATTTTCTGCGGACGCCCATGGGCAGGACTGCTGCTTACAATGGGGATCAGATAGGATCTGTGCCACTGTGACAGAATGCTCTGTTATACAGATAGCTAGAATCTCAGCCATAAAGCAGGGCAGGACTGCTGCTTACAATGGGGGGATCAGATAGGATCTGTGCCACTGTGACAGAATGCTCTGTTATACAGATAGCTAGAATCTCAGCCATAAAGCAGGGCAGGACTGCTGCTTACAATGGGGATCAGATAGGATCTGTGCCACTGTGACAGAATGCTCTGTTATACAGATAGCTAGAATCTCAGCCATAAAGCAGGGCAGGACTGCTGCTTACAATGGGTATCAGATAGGATCTGTGCCACTGTGACAGAATGCTCTGTTATACAGATAGCTAGAATCTCAGCCATAAAGCAGGGCAGGACTGCTGCTTACAATGGGTATCAGATAGGATCTGTGCCACTGTGACAGAATGCTCTGTTATACAGATAGCTAGAATCTCAGCCATAAAGCAGGGCAGGACTGCTGCTTACAATGGGTATCAGATAGGATCTGTGCCACTGTGACAGAATGCTCTGTTATACAGATAGCTAGAATCTCAGCCAAAAAGCAGGGCAGAACTGCTGCTTACAGTGGACATCAGATAGGATCTATGCAGGGCAGGATTGTAGTTTTGTGAGAGGGAGAAAAAGAAAACACACTTTTGTATGCAACTAAAAAAGTGACTATAATATATGAATATTTAAGCATATTTAGCCTCCTCTGGCTGTTTAATAAACCAAAGATAATATATTCCACCCTCCCAGCTCCTGGAAGCCATTTCATATATATCAGGGACAATAATAACATCTTTCATTTCAGAACAACTGTTCCTTAAACATTTACTGATCCTCTGTGAATTCCAGGGCTGCCCTAAGATAGTGCTGGCCCATTACCCTATATACAACAGGGATTGTTATTCCCATAACAAAATCCACCTCTCACTTCAAGTGCCCATAGATTGCAATTCATTTATGGTCCAACAATGGGGCCAGTGATGGTGCCTCCAAAGGAAATATTCTGTTTATACTGAATGCGCCCCCTCTGGAGGGACAAGTTAGTGGCCATTAGGATGCAGAAATGCCACTTATGCCAGTCTATCCCGGGGAGAATGCACCCGGCTCTCTACAGCTCTGTAGGACAGAATGATTTATTCTCTGGATTTGGAACTGAAATTCTTCTGTATAAATCAGTACTGAGTTGGGCTACACTGATTGCAGAACCCACAGGAGGTAATCTTCTGTGCAGGGTAGAAGCAGACACTGTTGAGAATGAAGGAATGGCGGTATCATCATCAGCATCGGCAAGGCTTTTGTTATTATAAGGGCAATCAGGTTATGGGATTGTCAACCAACAGATGTGGGGATGTATGGGGGTGTTGCTCAAATATACAGATAAGGAATGTTCTGGGCACACAAAAAGCTGTACCCTTATACTGTACTGTCTAAGGGAAACAATATGGCACCTCCCTCCCATATATATAAATACAAATATACAGAGAAGGAATGTTCTGGGCACACAATAAGCTCTACCCTCATACTGTACTGTCTAAGGGAAACAATATGGCACCTCCCATATGTATAAATACAAATATACAGAGAAGGAATGTTCTGGGCACACAATAAGCTCTACCCTCATACTGTACTGTCTAAGGGAAACAATATGGCACCTCCCATATGTATAAATACACATATACAGAGAAGGAATGTTCTGGGCACACAATAAGCTCTACCCTCATACTGTACTGTCTAAGGGAAACAATATGGCACCTCCCTCCCATATGTATAAATACAAATATACAGAGAAGGAATGTTCTGGGCACACAATAAGCTCTACCCTCATACTGTACTGTCTAAGGGAAACAATATGGCACCTCCCATATGTATAAATACAAATATACAGAGAAGGAATGTTCTGGGCACACAATAAGCTCTACCCTCATACTGTACTGTCTAAGGGAAACAATATGGCACCTCCCTCCCATATATATAAATACAAATATACAGAGAAGGAATGTTCTGGGCACACAATAAGCTCTACCCTCATACTGTACTGTCTAAGGGAAACAATATGGCACCTCCCATATGTATAAATACAAATATACAGAGAAGGAATGTTCTGGGCACACAATAAGCTATACCCTCATACTGTACTGTCTAAGGGAAACAATATGGCACCTCCCTCCCATATGTATAAATACAAATATACAGAGAAGGAATGTTCTGGGCACACAATAAGCTCTACCCTCATACTGTACTGTCTAAGGGAAACAATATGGCACCTCCCATATGTATAAATACAAATATACAGAGAAGGAATGTTCTGGGCATACAATAAGCTCTACCCTCATACTGTACTGTCTAAGGGAAACAATATGGCAGCTCTCTACTAAAGAAATAAAGCAAATCTACTATACTGTACTACTTTTTCTGTTCCTGTAGTGCAAGGGTGTCTAAGTATTGTTTTCTAACAATGGGGAAAGAGCACATTTGAACCAAAGCCAATATGTTCAAAGCTGCTTGTCAAGAGTATTTGGAGAGGCTTTAGCCTGTGAAGTGGCAACATCCTAAAACAGCCACACAGAGCTCAGAGCAGGGCTTCTCAAGAGAGCCGATATGTGCAGCAGGGAAAGGGAAGAACTTGGGCTTGGGGTGGTCTCTGATAGCATAAAGGAATCTGTGTAAAAATGTCTTTAATTAACATTTGACTGTGGGTTAAGTGATCATTATTCCAAATTGCTGCAGTGTACCATTATTTTGAAGGACAAGATATGATTTATTTCTTTTCTACTAGGCAAGTCATGGTGTCAGAGCCTCTGTTTGTGGAAAGGAGCACAGCAACCGAATGCCCTAATTTTTTACGTAAGTTTAATTGAAGCATTACTTGCCCTTTAACACAAAACAAGTCTGAGGGGGTAGTGCAGCTTTTCAACTTTATCCTCTATTAAAAAAAGAGGGGGGGGGGTTAATCACTTTTGCATTTTGTATGTGCCAGCATCAATATTCATTGCAAACTAAGGCAGAAAATTCTGGCAACTGCGAAAATGATAATAATAATAATAATAACACATGCTTTTGTGTCGGAATGAATCGCCCCTTTGTGTATTGGCACTTCCCTCTGTATCACTTTACTCTGAAATCAAGTAGAACAAACACAGCGCGGTTAAGATAGGAGAATTCTCTGACGAAATAAGTTTCTTGGTATAATCTGAACGTAAGTTAAATGCCTAAGTCCTCAGCTTATTTGTGTTATCTTTCCTACTGGAGATCTGCATTTAATATTACATTTTATATCTGGTATTCCATTCTGTTCCTAGACAATCAGTTGCTTTGTAACATGGAAACAGCAGATATATTGCTTTTCAGAGCTAGCAAGAGACAAAGGGAAAGTGTTGGAAGGGTTACTGCCTGCTCTGCTCTCATTTCCCTACAGAAATAGGGGTTGGTAGCACTAGATAGGTACCTAATATATAAAGACAGAGACAGGGGAAAGTGTTGGAAGGGTTACTGCCTGCTCTGCTCTCATTTCCCTACAGAAATAGGGGTTGGTAGCACTAGATAGGTACCTAATATATAGGGGCAGAGACAGGGGAAAGTGTTGGAAGGGTTACTGCCTGCTCTGCTCTCATTTCCCTACAGAAATAGGGGTTGGTAGCACTAGGTAGGTACCTAATATATAGGGACAGAGACAGGGGAAAGTGTTGGAAGGGTTACTGCCTGCTCTGCTCTCATTTCCCTACAGAAATAGGGGTTGGTAGCACTAGATAGGTACCTAATATATAGGGATGGAGACAGGGGGAAAGTGTTGGAAGGGTTACTGCCTGCTCTGCTCTCATTTCCCTACAGAAATAGGGGTTGGTAGCACTAGGTAGGTACCTAATATATAGGGACAGAGACAGGGGAAAGTGTTGGAAGGGTTACTGCCTGCTCTGCTCTCATTTCCCTACAGAAATAGGGGTTGGTAGCACTAGATAGGTACCTAATATATAGTGACAGAGACAGGGGAAAGTGTTGGAAGGGTTACTGCCTGCTCTGCTCTCATTTCCCTACAGAAATAGGGGTTGGTAGCACTAGATAGGTACCTAATATATAGGGGCAGAGACAGGGGAAAGTGTTGGAAGGGTTACTGCCTGCTCTGCTCTCATTTCCCTACAGAAATAGGGGTTGGTAGCACTAGATAGGTACCTAATATATAGTGACAGAGACAGGGGAAAGTGTTGGAAAGGTTACTGCCTGCTCTGCTCTCATTCCCCTACAGAAATAGGGGTTGGTAGCACTAGATAGGTACCTAATATATAGTGACAGAGACAGGGGAAAGTGTTGGAAGGGTTACTGCCTGCTCTGCTCTCATTTCCCTACAGAAATAGGGGTTGGTAGCACTAGATAGGTACCTAATATATAGGGGCAGAGACAGGGGAAAGTGTTGGAAGGGTTACTGCCTGCTCTGCTCTCATTTCCCTACAGAAATAGGGGTTGGTAGCACTAGATAGGTACCTAATATATAGGGGCAGAGACAGGGGAAAGTGTTGGAAGGGTTACTGCCTGCTCTGCTCTTATTTCCCTACAGAAATTGGGATTGGCAACACTGAATATGTGCCTAATACAGGCTTTTATTTCCCATACAAAAATAAATAAATAAAAAATACATTAAAATTAAAATAGATATGTCCTAAAGTGGCATAGAACAAAATGTGGAAATATCATGTATAAAATGTACAATTGAGGTTATACTGTACAATGCAGTTTACAAATTCTGTGTTGTGTGTGACAGCAGCTGAATGTGGATTTAATGTATAAACTACTCTTTACTGAATATATACTAAATATTGTCACTGGTCCCAGCTGGAGTTGTATAAATACTGCAGACTGTGTTGCTGTATATATTCAAATATATTATTGAATTGTGGCTTCCAATATTTGGGTGAAAATCAGGCTTGCAGTTCTTAAGGCTCCCTATGGAGGGCACTAAAGAGCTTTCTTGTGAACTGTACTATGCTGCTGAATAACTGGCTCCTGGATTTTTTCTTTACACAAACAGACTTCAATAGCGGTGCTCTCTTCAGTAGCAATGGGGCCATGGGCCAAACAATATATGCAGGACCCAGTCTAAGATACCTGTCACAGACACTACGGTTAGTTATATCAGTAGCCAGTTAACCTGCCTGTATGTGTAAGGAATGTGGAAGGGAACTTGAGTACCTGAAGGGAACCCACGAGACACAAAAAGAATATACAAACTCTTTGCAGATGATGCACAGTTGAACCTAGTACCCAAGCACTGCAAGGAAGAAGTTGTCCTACTGTCTTCTTTCCTTCTCTCAACTCCTTGCTCAACTATCTCTAGCTTGTATTTCAATTTCCAACTTGCCCTACTGTCTCAGCCTTGCTCTACTGCCTATCCCTTGTTACATACGCCTGCTATATAGTGTGGCCCCACTTTATACAAGGCCCAGGGAAGCAGTCTGTTTGGACATCCTACATCCATCTCTGATGGACAGAATCTACAGGACATGACACAGAACAGCATTGCTGGGGTTAAGAGGTTCCTTGTGAGCAGTTTTCAACTGAGTTTTAGAGAAATACCATGTGCCCTAAAGATACCGGCAAAATAAGGAAATGTATTTACTAGATGTCACTGTTGCACGAGCTTCACTCAGCTCATGATTCACATAAGAAATGTGCCTGGTGCGTCACGTCATATTGAGCATCTATTGCCTCTAGCACAGGCTGATCATAAAAGTAAAATGACTTTAAGACACATTTAAGGGACAATATTATTCCATATCCTGAAGACATTTGCAGCCAGAGTGCCTATAAACCCATCACAGAACTAAGGAAAAGGGTCACTATTGGTATTTTATTTGCATGGCAAGTCCGCCAAGCAAACTCCCTGGGTTTAAACCTAAACAAAATCTTATACATTCTGTGATGTTCCTCTCCAAGGGAGAAAGGAGGGATTAGGATGATAAGATGATGCCCTTTGACAATCTGGAGGAGGTCAACCAATGAGGTGAGCCCTGGGGTACAGCAAACAACCCCATAGGAATTTAGGCACTTGCCCGAGGTAGAGAGTCAGAAACTGGGACACTCCCATGTCTCCTCTACCAAATATTTCTTTAGAGAACACTGGTTTCATTCTTCCATTGATATGAAAATATAACAAAGGGTTTATCTGCTCTAGATATTGTCAGTCTTTAGTCCCCGGCCTTTACTAGTGGGAACTAGATTTGACTATGTGGTACAAAATCTACTTTAGACAGACAGACTGCAGTCAATTAGAGCTCAATGAGGACTTCCTACCAATGACTGTGCTGTGGCCAACAAAGACTTCACTGACCTGTTGTCCAAACTCGACTAACATTTTGAACCCTTTCCAATTGTAGTCTGACCTTTCAATATAATACCTGCCTTTAAAATGCAGAAAAAAGAAAAAGGAGTTCATTTGACCTTACCCAGATTATGAGGAAGATGGACATACATTTTGAGAAAATACTGTTCCAAACTATTTATAGGTACAATAAGTGCACAATTGACTTACCTGAGCTTGAGGGTTATTGGTCACTGGCATACTCTGTAATCCAGCATTATGTTTCACCATGATCCCTGCCTCCTCATTTTCCTCCAGTTGAGGTTGTGATGGCTCTTCAATTTGCACTTTCTTTTCTGGCATAAATATCCTCTGGAAAAAGCTTATTTCTTTGGGTTTGGGAGGTGTCTCCAATCCACTAGACACTGATGCCGCCAGTGGTGGCTCAACAGTAACAGGTGCAGATGGTGACAATGCTGTGTTTATGGCAAATGAAGAGGGAGGTGGCTGATTTTGGACCTTCGTCACTGATGTCTCCAGTACAACTGGTGTGTCATTTTGATTTTCAGTTATAAGTGGTCCTTCTGAGGCACCTGGGGTCTCAAGTTTTCCTCCTTCTAGACCATTGACTTGGAATATAGTACGGCCTGAGGGCGGCCGTGAAATAGAGAGTCTAAACTTAGACTGAGCCGTTGGTGCAGGTGGCTTGGAGTCAATTCCTCCGTTAGCGATGGGACTAAAAACAATCATTTTTTCGGAAGATGAGATGATGCTTTTCTGCCGCGTCACTTGTTTGCCATCGACTAAAACAACTTGAAGAGAAAAAAGTTTGTTAGGATCAAAGGAAAAATGCATCGTTGATATACAAACATAAGGATCATGATTGGGCTCAATGGCTAGTTTGGGTATTCTGGGCATAAAAAAACCCCACAAGGTTTGGATTTATCCAAACTAGCCATTAATTTATGAAATATCTGTTATGGGTTGGGTACATTTTTCTTTTTTTTTTTTAACTATAACAGTCCCATTTTAATGGAATACTGAACTGTAGTCATTTAGGACAGTGGCATATTGGATGATTTTGAAAGTTTTGCCCACAGTGTTTAATGGTAGCCCAAAAATGATTTTTTGGAAAATCTTGCCGTAAAACGTTGTTCATCACTAATACACCCAGAATGTACTGTGGTATAAAATCGGTGTCAGCTTTATGTGTAATACATTCTGTTTGTTTTAGGAAATCCATTGCTGTTAGTTTTAGGTGGCTTAACCTCCCAAGCCTTCATTAAAATCTATTATCCATGACCAAATCATCTGATATTGCACTCTATGGTCCCCCATATATATTGGCTAAGAATACTTACACCAGCTGTTGTAGGTAGTTTTTATAAGGAACAATGCCGAGTTATTTTGGTGAGTTTGCCTATGTTTTGCCATTGACCAGAACTTCATAGTAATAAAAATATCAGTGACCTTCATATTTCAGCTCTTTTGAGCAATTAACTGGTTAACCCCCAGTCATAAGTTTAGGGGCACATTTACTAATCCACGAACGTCCGAAAAGCGTCCGAATCCGTTTTTTTCGTAATTTTCAAGCGCTCAATACGAAAAAGTCGCGACAATTCACGAAAGTCATAATAGCTATGAAAAAGTCACGACAATTCACGAACGTCATAATGGCTATGAAAAAGTCGCGACAATTCCCGAAATTTGTAATGGCAATGAAAAAGTCGCGACAATTCGCGCAGGTCGTAACGGTTACGAAAAAGTCATAGCGGCGGCGAAAAAAATCGCAAAAAATACAAAAAAGTCGCAAAATGTTCGTTTTCCAATCCGAATTTTTCTCATTCGGATTCGGATTCGTGGATTAGTAAATCAGCCCCTTAGCGTAATGCCCAAACTTCAGTTTGGCTTGAGTTTAGCCTTTGTTTGGAGTGTAAAGGAGTGACTCACATGCTATTTATCCTGTCTTCGAGCATCATAAATGCGGCACTTTTGCCTCTCTTTGGTCCTTTGTGAGCACTAGCATTGGCTCGAGGCCAGACACACCTGTTTGACTTTAATATTTTAGCTATGATACATGAGAGGTTAGACGGGTGGGGAAGGCAATGTTACATACTGGAATGTGGCTTAATGCACGGTGTCAGTGATGAGCAGGCGTCTATTATCTATATGAGAGCAAATTAGATTTACATCCATAGGTATTCTTATAGATGCTCACTTTGCAGTTACAGTTACATGGCTCCTGTGGCTATGTGTGCTGCCTGTACAGAGATAGAATATTTTTAATTAGGCTAATAGGGCAGACAAGTGGTTATAATCCTCATCCAAACTGCAGCTATTCTAGGAACCATCCAACAGACAATAGAACTGACATTCGATTAAGCAATGAAGGTCAAAGTCCGTATCTAAGGCTTGAATATGTGTGTGCCAAGGCAGGAACCCGCACCAGCCTGGTATGAGTCATGTTTCAGCTGGGGCAGTGCCGACTGTAGGATCCTTTCAGGGTTTAACTAGTACAAAGCAAGGTTAAAGAAAGTAGCCCTGTTCATGGTGTGACTGTTTTTGCACTCACTAGATTGGCATCTGTGCACCTTATACAGAGTTGAATATCTGTTTTATGTGTACATGGCACCATTGAACAGACATTACAGGAGAGGGGTATGGACTTTACTGCACAGTTGCTCCTAGTTGGCGATGCCGTCTCCATAAGCTTTCCCTTTGACACTATTCCAGCAAGTTGGGCAGCTTCCTTAGTTTATCTTCTTCCAAACCTGTACCAAAAACTTCCCCTCTCACAATCAGGTCTCTCCTTCTAGTCTTTTAGTCTTTCTCAATGTATTTCTTGCTTTGAGGTCCTAACCAGCATTATATACAAGTCCCTGATGGGATGTCCATTGTCCATGGATGTCCATCTTCTTAATTATTGTTTGTATCCATCATTTACGTAAGGCCTTGGGTTTAGACATTACTAATCAACTGTTTAAAGCCCAGCAGCAGGGCTTGGGGATGACAAGCTGATATGATGATTTGCTGGTTCAGCTTGTGGAACAAAGGTGTGGGGTTTTGATATATTTGGACTTTCCTTGGAATGTGAACGTGGAAATTTAGATGTGCTGGCTTGAGCAACAGGGTCAGAATCAGGATCTCAGTAGGGACATATTGGTGAATTATGTATTTATGGCAATTGTGGAATTTTACCCAGGCTGCCATTGTATCTGTCCAAGGTGAGTCACATGTGGTAGGTACAGCAGCTGGTATCAGACCAGCCACCCATTTCCCAAACACAAATACAGGTATGTGCACACCTAGGGCGTAGGCAGCAAGTGATCAGGAAGAGAGGAAACCATACCAACTGTTTGTTTAATCAGTGTATGTTATGCCTTAAAGTCCACACTTACATGGCTTACAGTGTTTGCGGTTAACACCTTGCAAGTCAGCTGGGATTAAAGGCAACCATATCTCCTGTACGTTGTATGAGCTGCTTTATATTCACTCTATTATTCTATAAATTGTTACAGAATCGGCATTTATCAGCTGGTTTGTGAGTATTCTTATTTGAAAGAGTAGCCATTTTGTTGACAAGACTTTCAGGATAAATGGGGGGATACATGTTGGTCAATACAGGTTATAGACAGATATCTTGTAGGGAAACACTACAAGCAGCAGTCTATACAGTCTCACAACTGTGGCACAGGCCACCATATAATCTGCTTCTATATAAGGGGAGGAAGGACAGCCTTTGTTGGACTTGAAAGCAAGTAAGGTTTAGGTAAAACTTGACCAACTTGATTATATTGCAATATATGGACAAGCAATCCCTGTTTTTGATACCTTAATGCACAGAATATCTTAATTTTCTATGTATATTGATAACGGGTGATTGTAGGGGACCTCTTGTCTCTGTCTATATGTTAAAGGACATGTAAACCCCCAACAAAACAGTTTAATCAGTGAACAGCCTATTTGAAATCTTGAAATACTTGCCACTCCGGTTGTTCATAGGTTAATAGTAAGGCCACAGCATCCCCTTAATCACTTCTCCTCTAACCCACAAGGCCTCCTCCTTTGGGAACTGACTTTAGCTCTTGGCTAATGGAGCATGCCCAGTTCTTCTTAATCCAGGTTACTAAACACATCCTCCAGTCTAGCAGCCAATGAAAAGATGGCATTGCTGGTTTCCATAGCAACTCTGCTCTAGCTGTGCACTCTGCTGGAGAAATGTTTTTTCTCCTAACCTCCTCTCCTGAGCTCAGCTTAACCATTACTGTGCTCAATCCAAGCAGGACATTTTATCAAAAGTAAGTTCTGCCTGTGTAAGCCTGCAGTCTTACATAGCACACATGTACTGTTTGCAGATGTAAATGTCACTGAAGATGCAGGGTACGTACGCATTCATGCTGCACATCCACATCCCCGGCTTCGGGGGGGTCCACCAGAAATCCACTGGGGATCGACTGGTGGACCCCGAATGACGTCTTGGTCGCCCCTGCTCTATGTGCATCAACATGTCCACAACAACATGTGTAACCTAGATTTTACCTGTTTTAAATCTGCTAGACATATATCATCTTGTGTCTTTTACACATCTATTTCCTACTGCTTGGATCCGCTCTGGTACATAAAAAAATCATCTTCTAATCACACAACATGCAACACGCACAGAGCCGCCTCCTGGGATCATAGGATTCACAGTGCACACAAACAATCCAAGGCACACATACATGCTAGGCCCCATCAGCCAATTGATGGACAGAGTTCTGTCTTTTGCCCCCACACTACTTCCTGTTATAGTTAGAGCTGCATTATTTCCTGTCAGCTGATCTCTGAGGGAGCACCCAGCCCATCGCTAAATGGCGGCTCAAGGGAAAGGATATAAAAGGGCAATATTTACTGATATATATATATTTCAGTTTGGTGAGATTCTTTAATAGGTCCCTTAACATAATATAAACTGTCTGTTGGTTAAGAATTCATTCTAGGGGTATAGTTTTCCTTTAATGCCTGGCAGCATGTTCAACAAGCTAATACAGCGCTTGACAGTTTACTTATTATCATGACATATTTATTTTGGAATTGATACATGTCAAGGTTTCTGGGAGCCTGGGTTGTAGCTCACACCCTGAATATATACAAGAATGTTGACATATTTAAAAATAAAAAGGAGAGAGTTGGCCCTGCCCATGTCACGAACGAAAGGGAGAAAACAGCCGATGGTAGCAAAGTGCCAGCAGCGAAATTGTAGGCAGGGAGAATAAGTGCCACATCAGAGACTCCGACAGTGTACTGCCCTATGGATATTAGTAATGGCATGGAGATTCTCAAGCATCTGAAACAGCATTTAAATTGGCCATATATGCGGCAATTGGGCCAGCAGTTCGGCTAATCCCTGCCTCGTTCCCCCATCCCTGTGTCCCATCTGTGCCTCCCCACTGTCCCTCTCATTGCTCTTTCTATGCATTGTCTGCCTACCTGCTAATATTATAATTCATACCATCCTATTAATTAAAAAGCCAATTTAATCTTCTGTTTTATAGTCAGACGGGCACCTCTCTATCAGATTTGATGACTTAAAGAACATGGATGCAAAGTCTAATGAAATTACCTTGGTCAGTGCTTGGTATGACTTTAACCAGAGTAGAGTTCTGCAGGGGGACGGATCCATTCTGAACTGCAAACTACAATAAAGAAGAGAAAGATAATTTATTTTGAGATTTTTTGAGGCTCATATGGACTTAGAAAAATGGTTAAAGTTTATAAATAAGACTGTTTTTATTCCCAGTTTACTGAGATGTTTCATTTATATATTTTGGTTTACTAACTTATATTTGGTGAAAATGTATTATTTGCTGAATAAAGTTTAGGCAGAATTAGAGAAGGAATCACTAATAGTTTTCTCCCTGTAAATAATTTTGCTAAAGTTACAGAGATGTTATTAAAATAATAGGATTTAGGTAACAATGTGCTGGTCTTAACACATCTACCTATTTCCCAGGGGTACCCAGGGTGCAAATAAGCACTCACCCCAAATCTCCCCCTAACTGGCCTTCAGGCTGGGCCCCCTTAGCTCATAACAAGGTTACAGATATATAGAAACATTGGGGTAACAGTCACCCTGCTATAGTTCCAGGGGTACCCAGGGCACAAATAAGCACTCACCCCAAATCTCCCCCTAACTGGCCTTCAGGCTGGGCCCCCTTAGCCCATAACAAGGTTACAGATATATAGAAACATTGGGGTAACAGTCACCCTGCTATAGTTCCAGGGGTACCCAGGGCACAAATAAGCACTCACCCCAAATCCCCCCTAACTGGCCTTCAGGCTGGGCCCCCTTAGCTCATAACAAGGTTACAGATATATAGAAACATTGGGGTAACAGTCACCCTGCTATAGTTCCAGGGGTACCCAGGGCACAAATAAGCACTCACCCCAAATCTCCCCCTAACTGGCCTTCAGGCTGGGCCCCCTTAGCTCATAACAAGGTTACAGATATATAGAAACATTGGGGTAACAGTCACCCCGCTATAGTTCCAGGGGTACCCAGGGCACAAATAAGCACTCACCCCAAATCTCCCCCTAACTGGCCTTCAGGCTGGGCCCCCTTAGCTCATAACAAGGTTACAGATATATAGAAACATTGGGGTAACAGTCACCCCGCTATAGTTCCAGGGGTACCCAGGGCACAAATAAGCACTCACCCCAAATCTCCCCCTAACTGGTCTACAGGTGACATAGGATTTGGGGCTGATTCTGCACTTGGTGAATCTAGTAAGTAAATGTATGTGCTGTTACACAGTGTTGTTACAGAAAGGAATGTTTATTCTTCGTGGATCCAATCCAAAATATGTTGTGCCTCCAGGCAAGAGTGAGGGAGGTGAAAGCAGATATTTTTATTGTTTGACTCAGACATTATCTTTTTGCATTCAGTTTACATTGTTCATGTGAATGTTTATTTAAACTTGATAAACTAGTTTTAACTTTGATCATATTATGTATTAAAACCACAGTTACTCATACTAATTAGAATCTAAGCATTATATGCAAAAAATGTACAATTCTATAAAAAATAGCATTTTATGAATCCAACAAAATAATGGACTGGTACAAAAATGTCAAGAAGGTGTTTTTGTCTTATTAAGTAAAACAGAAAACTCCCAAAAGCAAATAACTTACCTGTATCTGAAGGGGAATATAAAAGGAGGAAATGAAAAAATCAGTATAGAAATGTACCAGAACTGTGTTGGAGTTGAAACAGGTTTTGGCAAAGGTTAAGAAAATAGGTTCATGAATTTGTATAAAGTATGAACAGATTTTTAAACTTGGGTTGCTTTTTCTTGCACTGAATGTAACCTCTCCCAACTCAGAACCAGCCCAGCCATATGTGCCGCACATCCTTATACATAGTAGTAGTGATGGGCGAAATGTTTTGCCAGGCATGGATTCACGGCGAAATTCCGCATTTCGCCATTGGCGGATTGTTGCGCGAAACGGATGAAAAAATTCGCCGCGGAAAACTTCGCAGCACGTCCAAAAATTGTCGGCGGCGTCAAAAAAGAATAGTCGCGGGCATCAAAATAATAGCCGCGCAACGAAATAATAGCTGTGCGATGAAATAATAGCCGCGGGTGACAAAAGAATAGCCGTGGCCGACAAAAGAATAGCAGTGCAACGAAATAATAGCTGTGCGACAAAATAATAGCCGCAGGCGACGAAATAATAGCTGTGTGACAAAATAATAGGCACGTGACAAAATAATAGCCGTGGGTGACAAAATAATAGCCGCGGGTGATGAAATAATAGCCGCACGACAAAATAATAGCCATGGGCGACGAAAGAATAGCCGCGCGACAAAATAATAGCCGCGGGCGACAAAACAATAGCCGTGCGACAAAATAATAGCCGCGGGCGACAAAGAATAGTCGCGGGCGACAATTTTTTTAGTCGCACGACATTTTCGCCGTTTCGAGAATTTTTCGCCGTTTCGCAGATCTTTTAACAGATTCGCTCATCACTACACAGTAGCTGTGCTTGACCTGCCCATCTCTAATGTCACGCAAGGGGGCAGGGCCAACACAAGTGGAGATTGAGCTGGGCAAGTAGGTTGGAGAGGGTTGGGGAGAGGCCAAGTTTTAAACTGCCCTTTAAGACTGTGTGTTGATAGAATTCCAGCAATGATGCCTGGAAATCCACAATTTCAGTATAATTACATAGCTCTGTACCTCTGGTTGCTTTTCTTGGACTTGTACATCCTCATCTTCTGATCCTTCTTCATGACTAAGTACATTTCCCATGATGACCACTCTGTGGGGAAAATGACAATATTTAATTCTTTGTGCATTGCTTACAGAACAGTGAGAACCTTGGGATTTATTATACATTGATTTCAGCCAAGCGTTGGACAAAGAGTTATTCTTGTGTTGTTCCTCCTAATGAGAACATAATGTTGCAGGTTAGAAATTACACATTGCTAACAAAATAGAATTAAACAGAGACTGAAAACGCTGAGAAACAGAGAAGCTTCCACCATTTTTCCTTGGAGCTTTTATGAAATTGTAGCACAAGGTCCTTGGGTACCCTTGAAACTATAGCAGGGTGACTGTTACCCCAATGTTTCTATATATCTGTAACCTTGTTATGGGCTAAGGGGGCCCAGCCTGAAGGCCAGTTAGGGGGAGATTTGGGGTGAGTGCTTATTTGTGCCCTGGGTACCCCTGAAACTATAGCAGGGTGACTGTTACCCCAATGTTTCTATATATCTGTAACCTTGTTATGGGCTAAGGGGGCCCAGCCTGAAGGCCAGTTAGGGGGAGATTTGGGGTGAGTGCTTATTTGTGCCCTGGGTACCCCTGGAACTATAGCAGGGTGACTGTTACCCCAATGTTTCTATATATCTGTAACCTTGTTATTAGCTAAGGGGGCCCAGTCTGAAGGCCAGTTAGGGGGAGATTTGGGGTGAGTGCTTATTTGTGCCCTGGGTACCCCTGGAACTATAGCAGGGTGACTGTTACCCCAATGTTTCTATATATCTGTAACCTTGTTATGAGCTAAGGGGGCCCAGCCTGAAGGCCATTTAGGGAGAGATTTGGGGTGACTGTTACACCCATGGCTTTGACAACCTTGTATTTTATAAAAGGGACAAATTAAATGGAAACAAAACGAAGACTTGAAAGACTGAAAACGACAAGGCTTATAAGGTAAGTGATTACAATCACTGGGGGGTGCTTAACATTTTGGCACCCCCACTGATTGTACATTTCCTTATCCTTTGAGTCTACTACAAAATCATTTAATTAAACCCAGTAGAATGTATGTGCTTTAAATGAGGATTCATTCTAGCTTGTTTATGATCAAGTACAGGTACTGTTTTATTATTACAGAGAAAAGGGAATCATTTAACCATTAAATAAACCCAATAGGGCTGTTCTGCCCCAATAAGGGGTAATTATATCTTAGTTGGGATCAAGTACAGGTACTGTTTTATTATTACAGAGAAAAGGGAATCATTTAACCATGAAATAAACCCAATAGGGCTGTTCTGCCCCAATAAGGGGTAATTATATCTTAGTTGGGATCAAGTACAGGTACTGTTTTATTATTACAGAGAAAAGGGAATCATTTAACCATGAAATAAACCCAATAGGGCTGTTCTGCCCCCAATAAGGGGTAATTATATCTTAGTTGGGATCAAGTACAGGTACTGTTTTATTATTACAGAGAAAAGGGAATCATTTAACCATTAAATAAACCCAATAGGGCTGTTCTGCCCCCAATAAGGGGTAATTATATCTTAGTTGGGATCAAGTACAGGTACTGTTTTATTATTACAGAGAAAAGGGAATCATTTAACCATTAAATAAACCCAATAGGGCTGTTCTGCCCCCAATAAGGGGTAATTATATCTTAGTTGGGATCAAGTACAGGTACTGTTTTCTTATTACAGAGAAAAAGGAAATCAGTTTTAAAAATTTAATTATTTGCTTAAAATTGAGTCTATAGGAGATGGCCTAATTCAGAGCTTTCTGGATAGCAGGTTCCAAATCTCTCTCTCTCTCTCTCTCTCTCTCTCAATATATATATATATATATATATATATATATATATATATGTATATATATATATATATATGCATGAAGTCCCCTTACCTTTGCATTCCTTCGTGTAAAGAACTAAGCCCAGTTACTGTTTCATAGAATTCTGTCTTGTAAAAAGTCAATCTGGGTGGACCCTGGTTTTATTGTAGCTATCTTATAGTGTTCTGGTATATCTGCCTGGCACTGGGTGTCACCACCCCAAAATCAAACTCACTGTTACCACTCACTGTTATCAAACTCACTGTTACCATGGAGAGTATTTGTATAATTCTACAATAGGAAACCAATGGGACCACTGCTCATATAATAAGTCAGGGAAGCCTGGCTAAACCATTCTGTTTGACACTAGGGGTGTCCAGTTAGACTGAAATGTCAATGGTAGAGGTTAAATTTTAATTTGATTATTTACTGGGACTGAAACTCCATCTGACTTTATATAGTTTTGAAGGGCAAAGGGTTACACTCAGCCTCTAGTCATAGTCACTGTCTAAGGACTAGACCTGGAGCTAAACCTAACTAAGGGGTGCACCTCAAAATATTGTATTAAGACACAATAACAGAGGGAAGATCCCCAAATTGCTTTGCCCTGTTGTGCAAATGTGTGTTCTTTGCCATTCCTGGGGCTAAACCACTCTATAGTTAATTAGAATCTTAACCAACCTGTAAGCAAGCAGAACAAATCATTTAAGAAATGGACTAACTATGTATACAGGGAGAATGGAAGAATGGAACATTCTAAGGGCTAAATCATCCTGCAGCCAATTAAAATATTAGAAATTCAGGAGGCTTGACCACCTTGTTGCCAATTAAATCATTAGATAGTCCTTAGCACTAGACGTAGACAAACCTCTTCACAGTGAGATATTGTCAAAGGCCAATTGGTGAGTGGTGGGAGGGCTGTGGAGAGAGTGGCTTAAGTTCAGATTGGAGTAACTTCACAGTTATGTCTCCATATACCTTCTAAGGGCTAGACCAACTTGTGGCCAGCCTGATTAACCTGAAGTGAGTCATAACATTTTAACATTAATAGGCCTAGACCACCTATAGCTGCTTGAGAGCATTAGAACATCAATATGAATAGACCAACCTATGACCAATCAGAGCATTAGAGCACTCAGAGGGTTAGACCAACCTGTAGCCAACCTGGCCATTAGAACATAAGGGTGAAACCAGTCTGCAGTTGGAAATCCAATCAGCATTCTGCCTTGGCTGTGCTTTAAACCCCAGTTGGTGAGCTTCTAAATTTTAGATTCTCTTCCTAGAATTTCTTCTGGAAACAAGGATGCTGCCGCGTTGGGCATTTAGCATTCCAGGCAAATGCATTCTATTCCCACCTGACCTGCAGTCACACCTCTATGAGTACATATGTTGTTCCTCTGCAGAGACTCCAGAAATACATATTAATATCTACAAGGGAGACAAGGGGAATACCCCAACATTTGGAGTGGTCTCCTAACTATCAAATGCTATAGCACTTGGTAAATGGCTGCATATAGAGGCTGAGCTCTTAAGAACAATAAACATTAATTGGGTTGAGCTGAGACACTAAAGGGCTCATTCACGATTGCAGCATTAATAACTGATGAAACCATTGCTCTGTTTATTAAAAGTACTGTCTGAGGAATCATGAGCAAGTGCCCCTATTGATACTGATGAACCCTGGCGCAACCAATACCATAAAGGTAATTCCAGGGTTCCCACTGTTGGTTGTGCCAATAGCCGAAGCAGACTTGCCCTGAAAAATGTGAATAAATTGCAATTATGTGGTGTGCCTTGGTTTTGGAGCACTTTTATTCTGCTCAGCTACCTGAGCCTAATGGGACAACGGATATATATATGTAACTGCATCAGTGTAGTAAGCCACAGCAACCAATCAGACATTTGCTTTCATTATTCAAACTGCACTGTCCCAGACTAACTCGGATATGTTCCTATGCTCCCCAACATGCTCTGTTATACAGATGCTAATGAAGATCTTTGCTGATACCTGTGTGGCCACAACACGACTGGCATCTATATAATCTCCCTGCCTCCCTGTGTGTTGGCACCAGATGCACATACAATGTCAGCACAGCTACTCATATAGTAAAGTGCTTACCACTGATACACAGGGGTTGATCCTCTTACCTTTGGGGCACCTTTCTCCTGCCTTCCCAGCCTGCCCGCAGAAATTGTGCAGCTTCTAAACCTTGAGATGTGCCCGTCCCTTGCCTGCTACCTGCACAGACCAGATGTATTCCTCCCACACCAAAGGGTGGAGCAGCCTCCTCTCTGATTGTATTTTTCTGCACTGGAAACTCTGTGTGTACTCACATGGTTTGTGCAACGTAAGTGCAAGTCACAGCTCCTACAGCCTATACCCCTAATGGTCTTGCACAGTCGCACGTGCTTGTGTACATTTCATATTCAGCGCAACAGGAACAGCTTCTGTGCATCATCAGCTCTCAAATGATAAATATGCCCCAAGGGTACTGTGTAATTTAAAGGAACAGTAACACCAACAAAAAAAAAATATATATATACACAGTAAGTATATAAGCACCCAAATTTCATGAATGACACATAAGTTGTGGCTTCAGGCTCAGAGTTCAGATGGCATCATTTCCAGTATGGCAATTTTTCATAGATGCAAATCACTAGGACATTGCCAGGGGACAAAAATTTGCTTAGGGCCTCCCTCCCTTAAATTGGAAGTTTACAGATACAGGTATGGGATCCCTTATCCGGAAACCCGTTATCCAGAAAGTTCCGAATTATAGAAAGGCAATCTCCCATAGACTCCAGTATAAGCAAATAATTCTAAATTTTAAATATTATTTCCTTTTTCTCTGTAATAATAAAACAGTACCTGTACTTGATCCCAACTAAGATATAATTACCCCTTATTGGGGCAGAACAGCCCTATTGGGTTTATTTAATGGTTAAATGATTCCCTTTTCTCTGTAATAATAAAACAGTACCTGTACTTGATCCCAACTAAGATATAATTACCCCTTATTGGGGCAGAACAGCCCTATTGGGTTTATTTAATGGTTAAATGATTCTCTTTTCTCTATAATAATAAAACAGTACCTGTACTTGATCCCAACTAAGATATAATTACCCCTTATTGGGGGCAGAACAGTCCTATTGGGTTTATTTAATGGTTAAATGATTCCCTTTTCTCTGTAATAATAAAACAATACCTGTACTTGATCCCAACTAAGATATAATTACCCCTTATTGGGGCAGAACAGCCCTATTGGGTTTATTTAATGGTTAAATGATTCCCTTTTCTCTGTAATAATAAAACAGTACCTGTACTTGATCCCAACTAAGATATAATTACCCCTTATTGGGGGCAGAACAGCCCTATTGGGTTTATTTAATGGTTAAATGATTCCCTTTTCTCTGTAATAATAAAACAGTACCTGTACTTGATCCCAACTAAGATACAATTAATCCTTATTTGAAGCAAAAAACTCCTAGTGGGTTTGTTTAATGTTTAAATAATATTTTAGTAGACTTAAGGTGTGGAGATCCAAATTACGGAAAGATCTCTTATCTGCAAAACACCAGGTCCCAAGCATTCGGGATAATGAGTCCCATACCTGTAGTTACGTGAAATATTAGAATATACACAGTACTAGATCATTCAGTAACGGAACATGAGAACTTTTGCAGGACTAGACCAATCAGTAGCCGATCAGAGCACAACAACATTTGCAGGGCTAGACCAGGCTGTAGCCAATCCTAGCATTAAAATGTTCCTGTACACATGCTCAGGGTAAGTCCCAATGTATCCTGCAGAAACATGTAGGTTTATATTATAGCTTTATGCATTTTTACAGTCACAAACTGCTACCAAACTGAGTCTGACTGGTTCCGCTGAGCTCCCTTTATGATATATACTTGGGGTACCCTCATGATAGACCAACATGGATTTATGATATAGTGTGTGGAAACACCCTCCCAACAATAGGAACTCTGTAAACTGCTGATATAAGGAGATTATATCAATATGGATATCAAGATGGACAAGCTTCCCAGCAGGATACAGGTATTTACTCTGTTATCAGAATAAAAAGTAAATAAGAATCTTAAAGATAAACATATATATATGTTCTTATGCAGGAGGAGGGTGGGGGTGAGGGAGGGGAGAGAGAACTGAGCAGACTCCAGCCCCAAACCTGAAGAGAGGAAAGTCTGATACCGAAGAACAAGAAAAAAAGGAGACAAGAAATCCTGTGTTTCCTTTGATAGAGGACTCTGTGAGTGCTTATGGCTGTATTTACATACTGTAGACCTTTTTTGATAAAACTTACTTCGTTTTTACCTTTCCTTCTCCTTTAGGTACTGTACCGTATTCTTAAATATAGTACTGTATTCATTTGGGTTGCCACAGAGCACAGAGACCTGCAGCACTTCATCCAGGGTCAGACTGGGCCAGAGGGACACTGGGAAAAAACCAGGTGGGCTTCGCTGACTCCAGCGCCGGATTTGTAGTGGGGCCCCCCCCCCCGAGGCCGCCCCCATTTGGCGCCCCCTATCCCCCCCCGCCGCGCCAATACGCATGCGTGAAACCCCCCGCCGAGCGAACGCGCATGCGCAAGCGCCAAAGTTGAATCTCCCATACAGAGCGGTGGGGAGAGTTCCCCATTGCTCCGTATGGGAGCAAAATGTTAAAATTTGCCTGCGGTGGGGCGGCATGCCGCCCCTATGCTTGTGCCGCCCTAGGCCCGGGCCTTTGTGGCCTCGCCACAAATCCGGGCCTGGCTGACTCAGACTAGATTGCCTGCCCTCCCCAGCCAATCTCTGTGCGCCCTCCTATAAAGAGTGTGTGTGGGGGGGAGGGGCTGGCGGTGGTGAGCGGGTGGGTGGCAAGGGCCCAGAGGGGGTAGAACAGGGCCTATTTTTTGCACCCTGGCTTTCATGTGGTAAATGATGAGTGATGATAATTACCTTGGGATCTACCTGCTTCGCTGTGGCTGCTCAGATTATACATTTTGAACAAGTGGGTTTGTTCTAAAAAACCATAATATGATGGGTTAATTCCCATGTTAGCTCAGTCACAATGAACCTAATAACTTCTCGCATGGCTGGAAAGGAAAACCCAGGTCACAGGAAGTGCTCATAATATTTCCACCGGCGCAGTGTCGCTGAAACCGTCACTATAGCTGAAACCGTGTGCGCCAATTATTTTCCCGCAAATATTCTGCTTTTGGCATCAGCAAAACTGTTGTGGTAGCCCGACTGTAATCCTATATCAGTACCTTTAGGAAAAGGTCACAGCGGTGTTGAAAGTTATTTTGGAAAATTGTTGTATTTGTTTGTGTTCAGCTGGGGAGAGATGGGTGGCATACAGGAATCCGGAACAACTCACTGAAACTCTGGCTTCTTGAAATCCTTCTTTGGTCACACCCTACAAACCGAGTAAATATTGAAAAGAAACTCTCCTGTGAACTGGGACAGATCTACGCAACGTTAACAATCTGTGTTCTTGGTGGTTTGTTTAACCTAATATTGCATTGTTCCTTCCCGAGCATGGCCGCCCCAAGGCACACTCCTCTGTCAAAGGGTCCCAACAGTTTGCCTTTTTATATTTTTCTCTTGATTTGTATAAAGCTAAGAAGTATACTCAGCTAGGGATTGTTTTAGCATTCCCATCAGTCTCCAGTGGAACCAGTGGATAGCCTCTGGGAAGGGACTGTGGCTGTGGGATAGCAGGTATAGTAGGGAGAGATGGTGCCTATAGTAGCAGTGGGGGGATAATAGCCTCTGGGAAGGGACTGGGGCTGTGGGATAGCAGGTATAGTAGGGAGAGATGGTGCCTATAGTAGCAGTGAGGGGATAATAGCCTCTGGGAAGGGACTGTGGCTGTGGGATAGCAGGTATAGTAGGGAGAGATGGTGCCTATAGTAGCAGTGGGGGGATAATAGCCTCTGGGAAGGGACTGGGGCTGTGGGATAGCAGTTATAGTAGGGAGAGATGGTGCCTATAGTAGCAGTGGGATAATAGCCTCTGGGAAGGGACTGTGGCTGTGGGATAGCAGGTATAGTAGGGAGAGATGGTGCCTATAGTAGCAATGGGGGGATAATAGCCTCTGGGAAGGGACTGTGGCTGTGTGATAGCAGGTATAGTAAGTGGAGATGGTGCCTATAGTAGCAGTGGGATAATAGCCTCTGGGAAGGGACTGGGGCTGTGGGATAGCAGGTATAGTAGGGAGAGATGGTGCCTATAGTACCAGTGGGGGGATAATAGCCTCTGGGAAGGGACTGTGGCTGTGGGATAGCAGGTATAGTAGGGAGAGATGGTGCCTATATTAGCAGTGGGGGGATAAAAGCCTCTGGGAAGGGACTGGGGCTGTGGGATAGCAGGTATAGTAGGGAGAGATGGTGCCTATAGTAGCAGTGGGGGGATAATAGCCTCTGGGAAGGGACTGTGGCTGTGGGATAGCAGGTATAGTAGGGAGAGATGGTGCCTATAGTAGCAGTGGGGGGATAATAGCCTCTGGGAAGGGACTATGGCTGTGGGATAGCAGTGAAGAGAAAAACAAGACTTCAAAGACTATGGAACAGGATATGTACAAGTGTAATATATTTGCTGTCTAATACATTTTCCAAGTGATTTGTTACGAAAGGAGAAAGCTGTTGCGCAGGAGTCAGAAACACAATGAGGGCTCATGGGAAACTGACCTACACCGGTGTTGCACTGCCGGACAAACAGACAGATATACAGCAAGAAATAAATCTTAGTAAAACATAAAACATACAGGGAGGCTGCCAAACCACTACAGGATCTGTTTATAATGGACAATGATTTCTTTCTTTAAGATAAAAAGAGTCTTTTTTATACTTATGGGCAGAATTTTTAGAGCTCAGTGTCAGGGCGGCGCCGGACAAGCTGGTTAAACAGTAACTGTTGCAAATTGTTGGTCAGATTCCACTATGCAATGCCAGTCCCCTCAGGGTTGGACTGGGCCACCGGGACACCGGGAAAAATCCCAGTGGGTCCCGGCGGCCCAGACCCGACCCTTGTCGGCACACCCTCTGTTCCTCCAGACGCATTAAATTTATGCACGCTCAGGGGAAGACGTCGGGTGGGGGACCCTGCGGGAGGTTAGGGGGGACCCTGCGGGAGGTTAGGGGGGCCCCTGCGGGGGGGGGTTAGGGGACAAAGCCGGCAGGGGCACCTGCAGGGCCCCTGGGGTGGGAACCCCATTGGGCCCTGCACCCCCCAGTCCAACCCTGAGTCCCCTCCTATGCCTCAACCACATTTTGTTATAACCCCACCCCTAGTCATGCCCAACCATTATCTCCCCCCCCCCCCAACTCTGCCTGAGGCCAAAAGAAACCTTCAGAAGTGTTGACATCTCTGGTATTGTCATGCACAATGGGAATGGCCACCATAATCACGGCACCGCTGAAATGTGGTGACATTCATTGAGTAGACCAAGAGCAAGGCCCCAACCTGCCAGTAGGGCTCTTCTATAGCAGTCATAGGGAATCATGTGAAGATGCCAGTATGGCTGATTTCCATGTTGTTTTGCATTAAATGGGGGGAGGACTGCGGTATTTTGATGCCCCAACAACAGCACTAACTGTGCCATAGGCCTCTCGCCTCAGCTCATGTACAAAACAACCCCCTTTTGTCCAGAGGAGATTCAAGGTTGAAAGAAAGGCTGTGTCACTTGGCACAGAATGAGGGATTGTTCACACTGGGTTCTATAGGGGGGGTTACATTTATAGCATCCATGTGTAGCTTTCTGCATTCCCACCATACAGGCCGTAACCAGACAGTCCCAGATATTTCCCATTACATGGGCAATGAGAAGAAGCAATATTCACCTTTATAACCGGTGGAAATGGTTTCAAGGTTATGCTGAATGGCAGCCACATAGTTACACAGAGAGTATAATATAGTTGCTCAGCATTAGGGGGTGTATTAGAGCCGATTTAACTTATTTCTTTTTATCTGGAAGTCCCTTAATGTTTCCAGGCTAAAAATTTCCTTCAACCAAATTTGTGGTGCCTGGGAATTCTCTCTAAATTGTTTGTTTCCCTGAAATCACATTGTCAGAGGCTTGTAACAAACATAGGGATCAAGGTTCCAACACTACACATGTATCTGCTATAGCTCCGGGGCCAGAGAGTCCCAGTTCTGCATCATACTCATCCAGATCATGCTACAGAGCCCTGTGCTACGGTCCAGCCCTTAATGCTCAGATATGAAAGGGACCACAATGTACTGAGATCGTTTATATCGGGCTGCAAGAAAATACTTTAATTACACTCATCCCTCTCTGCTCTGTCATCTCAAGATTTAAGTATATGTATATATAACAAGCTGTACCCTCATACTGTACTGTGTAAGGGAAACAATATGGCACCTCCCTCCCATATGTATAAATACAAATATACAGAGAAGGAATGTTCTGGGCACACAATAAGCTGTACCCTCATACTGTACTGTCTAAGGGAAACAATATGGCACCTCCCTCCCATATGTATAAATACAAATATACAGAGAAGGAATGTTCTGGGCACACAATAAGCTGTACCCTCATACTGTACTGTCTAAGGGAAACAATATGGCACCTCCCTCCCATATGTATAAATACAAATATACAGAGAAGGAATGTTCTGGGCACACAATAAGCTGTACCCTCATACTGTACTGTCTAAGGGAAACAATATGGCACCTCCCTCCCATATGTATAAATACAAATATACAGAGAAGGAATGTTCTGGGCACACAATAAGCTGTACCCTCATACTGTACTGTCTAAGGGAAACAATATGGCACCTCCCTCCCATATGTATAAATACAAATATACAGAGAAGGAATGTTCTGGGCACACAATAAGCTGTACCCTCATACTGTACTGTCTAAGGGAAACAATATGGCACCTCCCTCCCATATGTATAAATACAAATATACAGAGAAGGAATGTTCTGGGCACACAATAAGCTGTACCCTCATACTGTACTGTCTAACGGAAACAATATGGCACCTCCCTCCCATATGTATAAATACAAATATACAGAGAAGGAATGTTCTGGGCACACAATAAGCTGTACCCTCATACTGTACTGTCTAAGGGAAACAATATGGCACCTCCCTCCCATATGTATAAATATAAATATACAGAGAAGGAATGTTCTGGGCACACAATAAGCTGTACCCTCATACTGTACTGTCTAAGGGAAACAATATGGCACCTCCCTCCCATATGTATAAATATAAATATACAGAGAAGGAATGTTCTGGGCACACAATAAGCTGTACCCTCATACTGTACTGTCTAACGGAAACAATATGGCACCTCCCTCCCATATGTATAAATACAAATATACAGAGAAGGAATGTTCTGGGCACACAATAAGCTGTACCCTCATACTGTACTGTCTAAGGGAAACAATATGGTACTTCATGTCCAGCCTGTCATCATATTTTAATGGATTTATAAATTGTTGTTAAATCCATTTTAGAAACTGTGTTTCATAAATTAAACCATACATTTGGTTTTTAAGTGCGATTATGAGCTTCCTTTAATAGCTGGATTTACTTTCTGCCAGGTATTTTGTGCTTTTGCACTCAATAAAAATGCAATATGTGTCTTTGGTTGTTTGGAGTTATTATTCTCCATCCATCAGAGTTCCACAGACAGATGTTCAAATACAACAATACATAAGGAAACAAGTAGTAACCTTAAGGATATGCAGAGTGTTGTATAATATGTATAATTCAGCATCAATAGCATGTATATGGGTGAATATAGGATAACGTACCCCCTACTGTAAATGATAAGGATATTAGAAGTCACTGAGGGGTTCTGTGACCATATAAAGGCACAAGGCTGCAGGCTGAGTTATACAGGGAACTCTGAGTATCACTCATGTATTATAAGGGATAATGTACCCCCTACTGTAAATGATAAGGATATTAGAAGTCACTGAGGGGTTCTGTGACCATATAAAGGCACAAGGCTGCAGGCTGAGTTATACAGGGAACTCTGAGTATCACTCATGTATTATAAGGGATAATGTACCCCCTACTGTAAATGATAAGGATATTAGAAGTCACTGAGGGGTTCTGTGACCATATAAAGGCACAAGGCTGCAGGCTGAGTTATACAGGGAACTCTGAGTATCACTCATGTATTATAAGGGATAATGTACCCCCTACTGTAAATGATAAGGATATTAGAAGTCACTGAGGGGTTCTGTGCCCATATAAAGGCACAAGGCTGCAGGCTGAGTTATACAGGGAACTCTGAGTATCACTCATGTATTATAAGGGAACATGTACCCCCTACTGTAAATGATAAGGATATTAGAAGTCACTGAGGGGTTCTGTGACCATATAAAGGCACAAGGCTGCAGGCTGAGTTATACAGGGATTTTATAAACTGTTAAGGTTTGATATAGGGAGAGCAATATGCTTTATTGAAATGTGCTGCTTTAAGAGCTTAACACTAATGTTGCTGGACAGCAGCTCCTCCTTTAGGCAAAATCACTATTTTATTTAATGCAATGGTTGTGTTATTTTCAGTTTGGTCACTAGATGGCAGCAACAATCTGTCAATTTTCCAGCAGAGGGCAGGTGGTGCTAATTTATTATTATTATTATTATTATTATTATTATTATTATTATTAATAACCTGTATTTATAAAGCACCAACATATAACACATATAACACTGTACAATAAACAGATTTATACATTGGACATTAGAATTACATACAAAGCAGCCAATAACAGATACAAGAGATGAACTTGTAGATTGTAAGCTCTTTTGGGCAGGGCCCTCTTTACCTCTTGTATCGGTTACTGATTGCTTTATATGTTACTCTGTATGTCCAATGTATGAAACCCACTTATTGTACAGCGCTGCGGAATATGTTGGCGCTTTATAAATAAATGTTAATAATAATAATAATAATAATAATGAAGACGGTCCTGTACAAAAACTTACAATCTAAAAAAAGAAAGGGCGCTACAGCTGGACTATATATAAGGGCAATTGCAGAGATTTAAGGCTGATCTATTGTGGTGCAACTAAAATGAGTGTCAACATTTACTTGGAGCTTTCTAGGTATTAGGTCTGGGATGCAGTCAAGATAAAAGTGTCTACAGAATATGGAGTTTCAAAAGAAGTAAAAGGGCAATATTTACTGCTATATATTACAATAAGATTCTTTACTAGGCCACTTTATATGATATAAATGTATTTATTCTAGCGGTATATATTTATAGTGATTTATATACCGCTAGAATAAATACATTTATATCATATAAAGTGGCCTAGTAAAGAATCTTATTGTAATATATAGCAGTAAATATTGCCCTTTTACATCTTTTGAAACTCCATATTCTGTAGACACTTTTATCTTGACTGCATCCCAGACCTAATACCTATTACCCAGTTTACCGCTGAAAACTATATAGTTATGACTTAAAGGAAAACTATACCCCCAGAATGAATACTTTACCAACAGATATTATACTACTATATTAAGTGACCTATTAAAGAATCTTACCAAACTGGACTATATATATATATTAGTAAATATTGCCCTTTTACATCTTTGCCGTTGAGCTACCACATAGGGTTTTTATGTGTTTTTATTAAAAACTTCACAAAAAAGAATTAACACAACTCAGACCGATATGCCGGCCAATAATTACAACCAAATTACAACCAAAATTCACCCCCCCAGTCCACTGGCCAAATGTCCCGATGAAGATCCTGACACATGGACAAAAGCAGTCTCAGTCCTTGGAAGAGTCTATGCCTTTGCCGTGGATTTCCGGAACAGGACAATGGAAAATCAAAACTATTTACATCCTGTTGCTCCCGGGGGTCTGAAGGAGCAAAATCCAACAGGTCCAGAAAGCTCCAAGTCCCATGTAAGAACACAGTCTAATAACAATGTTAAAACTCCTAGAAAACCTGGGAGAAACGTATTGTTACCTGAACTATGGCCCCATGGGGATCCTATTTGAGAGCACAAATAACCAGGAGAGTGGGCGCCTGTGCCAGGCCCTGTGGTGCTAGAACAAGTGGACAAAGAGTTCCCCTTTGTTGCATTGCTGAGCAGCACCAGCAGATGGCAGCATAAAGCAATATATATTTTCTTCTCTTTGTTGTAAATGTTGCAGCCCAGGTTTTTTACACTGAAGGGTCCAACACAGGAGGGCAGTTGCCACTCTAGTTATGAACAGCGCAATGCTTTGGGTCATTTCTGCCTTTCTTGGTTACCTTAACACTTTCGTGCCCAGGTTCCCAGCCAATAGACTGCATTTGGTATTCTCCACAAGACACTTTGGGCCTGATTCACTAAAGGGCGCTAAAAATTATCGCACGCTTTTTCGCGTTAAAAAACGCAAAATAACTTGCGCGCGATTCACCATAGTATTATCGCGTGCGAAAAGTCGCCATTTTCGCATGGGGTATTTCTCGCACTAGTTTTACCGTTTTGCGTTAATTTCCGCGCTGAAAAGAATACGATCGCATGATTCACTATAACTTTTGCGCGCTAAATATCGCATTCGGCTATACGAAAATTAACACCTACTACAGGCAGGCGAAAAATTATACAAAAGTACAGTAAATGATTTTTTGCAATAAAATATGGACTTACAGTGTTATTTATTCAAGTCTGTGTTTCCCCCAGAGTGACGCAGCCGCCAGTTTGCAGCGAAATGTTCATTTTTAATACAGTAATTTTCCGCAAGTATTGGCGTGTATAGCTAACATGGCGTGCGTTCATTTGCGCAACTATTTCTATTTGGCTACAAGGGATGAAATGTTTCGCCAGGCATGGATTCGCAGCGAATTTTTGGACGTGCGTTGAATTTTTTCGCGGCGGATTTTTTCATGCGTTTCGCAAAACAATCCGCCAATGGCAAAACGCATGAAAAAATTCGCCACGCAAAAATTCACCGCACATCCAAAAATTGATACAAGCGTCAAAAAATAATAGTCACAGCAACAATTTTTTTGCCCGCACAACATTTTTGCCGTTTCGTGGATCTTTCGAAAGATTTGCTAATTTTTCACTAAAGAAACCAGAACACATTTGCTCATCACTAGTGGCTACTATTTATATGCTACCATTTATATGTGGCTAATATCTATATACACCATTTATATGCTTCGACAATTTTTATACACTATTTCTATGTTACCATTCATATTTGGCGATTATTCGCGTAATTTAGCGCATGTACAGGCAAATACCGCATTGAAATAGTCTTTCGCGAGTTAAATAACGCTTGCAATATCGCGCGTAAAAAAGCGCGAGTATGCTTATAGTGAATCGTGCGAAAAATCGCAAAAATTAATCGGCGGTAAAAATTTTAGCACACAATAAGAATAGCGCACGTTTTATCGCCCTTTAGTGAATCAGGCCCTTTATGTATAGCTGAGCAGAGTTGGGGACTCATGATATGAGCAAGTTGTATCCAACAGGAAAAAATCTGAGGTTGGAAGGCTTATAAATAATACATAAAAATAATACATTAAAAAACGGTGCACAATTTTTTGGTTTGTGATTAAAAAAAATCTTTAGATAATATAATATAAATCAATATTTATTATATTTACAACTGTCGGGATTCATTACTCACACTAACCAAAGTAACAACTAGTCTGAGAATCATTTAGTTCATACCAGTATGGAAAAAAGTGCATATGTGCAGCTTAACAATTCATAAATAAATAAAAAAAATAAATACAAATAAAAAGCCTATTTAACTTAAGATCTCTCCTAGGCACAGCATTTACATATTCAATGCCAGCAACTATGTGCTTAACTATGTGACTGCACCCCAAAAATAAACAGAACATTACTGGAATAATTTACCTACATTGTTCTGTAACTATTGCTCTGCCCTGTCCCATCAAGATTACATCAGAAACAAAGGGCCCTGTTTATTATGCTGCATTGTAAGGAAAAGTAAGGAATCGCTAAGGAGGGGAACGCGAGTGTCTTTCAGACAGGAACTGGTATTGTGCAGACAGAAGAAAGGATTGGAGCAGGATAGAGAAGATGAAGAATCAGTGACTGGATAGAGAACGATGGAGAGGCCAAAGAATCGGTTACTGGATAGAGCAGGATGAAGGGGATGAAGAATCGGTTACTGGATGGAGCAGGACGGAGAGGACGAAGAATCGGTTACTGGATGGAGCAGGACAGAGAGGACGAAGAATCGGTGACTGGATAGAGCAGGACGGAGAGGACGAAGAATCGGTGACTGGATAGAGAATGATGGAGAGGCCAAAGAATCGGTTACTGGATAGAGCAGGATAAAGGAGACAAGGAATCGGTTACTGGATAGAGCAGGACGGAGAGGACGAAGAATCGGTGACTGGATAGAGAATGATGGAGAGGCCAAAGAATCGGTTACTGGATAGAGCAGGATAAAGGAGACAAGGAATCGGTTACTGGATAGAGCAGGATAAAGGAGACAAGGAATCGGTTACTGGATGGAGCAGGATAAAGGAGACAAGGAATCGGTTACTGGATAGAGCAGGATAAAGGAGACAAGGAATCGGTTACTGGATAGAGCAGGATAAAGGAGACAAGGAATCGGTTACTGGATAGAGCAGGATAAAGGAGACAAGGAATCGGTTACTGGATAGAGCAGGATAAAGGAGACAAGGAATCGGTTACTGGATAGAGCAGGATAAAGGAGACAAGGAATCGGTTACTGGATGGAGCAGGACGGAGAGGACGAAGAATCGGTGACTGGATGGAGCAGGATGGAGAGGACGAATAATTGGTTGTAAGAAGCTGGTCAAAATAAATGGTTTAATCTATCAAGTTTTTTTTTCACACCATCCAAATGCCAGATTTGATGTCGCTATTTCCTGTGAAAAGTCACTTTTTTATGCGGCAAAACCATGGGATGTGTGGAGAATTCTGAAGCCATTTTTTACACTGCATAATTAATCTACCCTGTTGCAATATCTGCAGGGGACTACACCTGGTTTGCTTCAAATACTTTCTCCTTTTTGGGTTTATTAGCTATTGACGGTAATGGCAAGCCCGCCCCTGTAGAAAGATTTGATGTGGTTATTTCCGGCTTTTGGGCTGTTGCCGCTTACATATCCAGGGACAGGATTTGACTCCAATAGGTCCAAGATCTCACATTGCATTGATGTCAAAGAACCATAGAATTCTCCTGGCAATAGGAATAGAAGGGTCAGCCTGTGTGTACAAAGGTTAGTAATGTATATACAAGAACAATATATACATAATGCAGGCAAGTAGCTATTGTAACAGGCTTCCCTACTGTTTAAGTAAAACATAAAAACACAGCTGTATTAATATCCCCAAGCCTGCAACTCCCGTCGGCTCTGCAGAGCAAATTGCTTATAAAACGTGTTGACTGAGTCTGAATCAATGACACATCCACTTGCTCGAACAAGTGTAAAAACAGCCTCTGTGTTCTACTCATCAGGGTGGATTATTTACTAATTCCAGGGCAATTTAACTCCCTGATTGTATAATCTGCACCTCTGCGATAAAATCCCCTATCTGGGAAATCCACCTTAAAAAACAAGCCATTCATTGTTGGGAAGTGATGGATTCTGATGGGCACTGCCCCGGCCGCCTTGCCAATTAACACACAACTCGCAGCTTTCATGCATGGAGCTGTTTATTGATTTTTAAGCCTGGCACACTGTCGTTTATCGATCTGTAGCGCCAGTGATCTATCCATTCTTCTGACAGGCAACCTTATGCATTCCTAGATTCAAGACTGCTATCAATAAATGTGATAAATGTGTTAGGGTGATACACAGCACTTTGAATATTGGCTAAAAAGTAACATATATATATATATATATTCTCAGATAGAATTAACTGAACCAACACACATAGATAAATCCCTGGTGGGTAAGACCCGTGCTGGCAGCAGTTTGCTGGAAGACATGGAATCCTGCAGCTGATTACAACAAATACAATGGCAGCTTCCCCCCCCTTGACATAAATGATTATTTTAATGATTGTGTATTACAGGTGTGGGATCCCTTATCTGGAAACCCATTATCCAGAAAGCTCCGAATCATGGAATGCCCGTCTCCCATAGACTCCATTTTAATGTAATAATTCTGAATTTTAAAACTGATTTCCTTTTTCTCTATAATAATAAAACAGTACCTTGTTATTGATCCCAACTAAGATATAATTACCCCTTATTGGGGGCAGAACAGCCCTATTGGGTTTATTTAATGGTTAAATGATTCCCTTTTCTCTGTAATAATAAAACAGTACCTGTACTTGATCCCAACTAAGATATAATTACCCCTTATTGGGGCAGAACAGGCCTATTGGGTTTATTTAATGGTTAAATGATTCCCTTTTCTCTGTAATAATAAAACAGTACATGTACTTGATCCCAACTAAGATATAATTACCCCTTATTGGGGGCAGAACAGCCCTATTGGGTTTATTTAATGGTTAAATGATTCCCTTTTCTCTGTAATAATAAAACAGTACCTTGTTATTGATCCCAACTAAGATATAATTAATCCTTATTGGATGCAAAACAATCCTATTGGGTTTAATTAATATGTTATTGATTTTTTTAGTAGACTTAAGATATGGAGATCCAAATTACAGAAAGACCCCTTATCCGGAATACCCTTGGTCCCGAGCATTCTGGATAACGGGTCCTATACCTGTATTATATTGCTTCTATCCTTTACTGTTTGATGTAACAGTAACCTAACCAGTCGGTGATCCTTATCCAAAGAAGGAGCAATTACCATCATTTTGCTGCTATATAGATTAATGAACCCCCTACTGTACAATAAAAGAATGTTAGATGTTCCATAGTAATATAAAAGCACTAGACTACTGGTCCGGTGCTTCCGGGGTTACTTATATTACTCTTATTTTGCTTAATAAGGAGTACTTATAATTTACATGTTTCAGTGAATCAGTTGGCAATGACAACTCACACCCAAAGTGACGACCCATTAATCAGTCCCAACATGCCAGACCCACAGGTTTCAGGCTTAATTATCACTAATGCAGCAGGGTGGCTGCTTCAAGTCCTCTCTCAGGTCATCTCCTAACAGGATCATGTGCAGTTGAAATCATGTGTTTCTGACTTCAAAATTGGCATTCTAGGTGTTTTGGTGTCAAGTAAATCTCAAAAAAGTCACAACTTTTTTTTTCCAGTGACGTTAAGCACTAAAAAATCAGAAAGGGAAAAAAAAATCTGATATTAATAAATGGTCCCCTAAGTGTTTTATTTTTCATTAATAATGTACTTTAAGGGGATATAAACACTATTACCCAACCAAGCCTTACTCATATTCTGATGGGTTATATTTATAAAGCAAGATCAAGCAATTACACTTTCCCACAGTTCTCCTGGGCCAGTGATTCATGGTCTGGAACTTAAGCTGGAGGCATTACAGTTATCGGATCCATTATCTGGAAACGCATTATCCAGAAAGTTCTGAATTACGGAAAGGCTGTCTCCCATAGACTGCATTATAAACAAATAATTTTATTTTTTAAAAATGATTTCCTTTTTCTCTGTAATAATAAAACAGTACCTGTACTTGATCTCAACTAAGATATAATTACCCCTTATTGGGGGCAGAACAGCCCTATTGGGTTTATTTAGTGGTTAAATGATTCCCTTTTCTCTGTAATAATAAAACAATACCTGTACTTGATCCCAACTAAGATATAATTACCCCTTATTGGGGCAGAACAGCCCTATTGGGTTTATTTAGTGGTTAAATGATTCCCTTTTCTCTGTAATAATAAAACAGTACCTGTACTTGATCCCAACTAAGATATAATTACCCCTTATTGGGGGCAGAACAGCCCTATTGGGTTTATTTAATGGTTAAATGATTTCATTTTCTCTGTAATAAAAAAACAGTACCTGTACTTGATCCCAACTAAGATATAATTACCCCTTATTGGGGCAGAACAGTCCTATTGGGTTTATTTAATGGTTAAATGATTCCCTTTTCTCTGTAATAATAAAACAGTACCTGTACTTGATCCCAACTAAGATATAATTACCCCTTATTGGGGCAGAACAGCCCTATTGGGTTTATTTAATGGTTAAATGATTCCCTTTTCTCTGTAATAATAAAACAGTACCTGTACTTGATCCCAACTAAGATATAATTACCACTTATTGGGGGCAGAACAGTCCTATTGGGTTTATTTAATGGTTAAATAATCTTTTAGTAGACTTAAGTTATGGAGATCCAAATTATGGAAAGACCCCTTATCCGGAAAACCCCAGGTCCTGAGCATTCTGGATAACAGGTCTCATACCTGTACATGGGTATTTTCTAGCGCTGATCCCCTAAGCAGCACTATATCCAGTCTTCTGATATTTGATTAGAGTTCAATATCAGAAAGCCACAATTACAGTTAACTCCCTATGTTATAATAACCAACAAGATGACACAGTACTGATAAGCAGGATTCTCATTGGTCAATACTCTTGCATCTGTAATTAGTTAAGGGCCTCTCTTTAAGTGAGCTAGGGGAGCAGTGGGATAGTTCAAATCCCCTTACAATATCACAACATACCAGATGAGTTGGAGGGAGTGGGAAGTTGGGAACATTGGCTGTTGCTGTTATGAAATGTTTCAATCCGCTTTACATGATTATAACCCCTGGCATGGTATAGCAATGATAGTGCTGCAGATGGGCAAATGATTTCCTCCCTCTCACAGACAAGCTGGTACCGAACCTTCTCAAATATGTGAACTGTCCGCTCTGCCAGTTACCTACCTTGGCCTGCAGTCTAGAAGGTACATAGCTACACAAGCTCAAACAAATATCATTATTATGTTCTATTCCTCCTTTTATTGAAACAGATCTCCTGAGGAATCTCCAGCACAGCGAGAGTGTTCACCTTGTATAAACCAACAACAAAGGAGGTTAGCAAGATGATTCCTGTTTAGGTGCTGTACTTATCACAGCTTATTTACTTGGCATTATTTCCCTAGTTATTGCAAAGGCAAGAGCTTACCTGAGAAGCCCTACAGTCTGACATTATGTAAATACAATTATTTCTGTTCTGCTGAATCCCTGACAATGTGTACAGAGAGATTATTTCCCATAAACAATAAAAAGTCCATCTTTGTAGATAGATGCTTCCCTAATGTTAGAAATTAGAATTGTACTAAATACCCAGTGTTTGTGTTTATTTTTTAGATAAATGTATTCAAATTAATCCCTGTAGGGCTGTGGGTTTCAAAATATCTGGGTATAAACTCTTTCTATCACATTATATTAAGTAAGATACATATATAGAAACACTGGGGTAACAGTCACAATGCTATAGTTCCAGGGGTTCCCAGGGCACAAATGAGCACTCCCCCCAAATCTCCCCCTAACTGGCCTTCAGGCTGGGCCCCCTTAGCTCATAACAAGGTTACAGATATATAGAAACATTGGGGTAACAGTCACTCTGCTATAGTTCCAGGGGTACCCAGGGCACAAATAAGCACTCACCCCAAATCTCCCCCTAACTGGCCTTCAGGCTGGGCCCCCTTAGCTCATAACAAGGTTACAGATATATAGAAACATTGGGGTAACAGTCACCTTGCTATAGTTCCAGGGGTACCCAGGGCACAAATAAGCACTCACCCCAAATCTAACCCTAACTGGCCTTTAGGCTGGGCCCCCTTAGCTCATAACAAGGTTACAGATATATAGAAACATTGGGGTAACAGTCACCCTGCTATAGTTCCAGGGGTACCCAGGGCACAAATAAGCACTCCCCCCAAATCTTCCCCTAACTGGCCTTCAGGCTGGGTCCCCTTAGCGTATAACAAGGTTACAGATATATAGAAACATTGGGGTAACAGTCACCCTGCTATAGTTCCAGGGGTACCCAGGGCACAAATAAGCACTCCCCCCAAATCTCCCCCTAACTGGCCTTCAGGCTGGGCCCCTTAGCTCATAACAAGGTTACAGATATATAGAAACATTGGGGTAACAGTCACCCTGCTATAGTTCCAGGGGCACCCAGGGCACAAATAAGCACTCACCCCAAATCTCCCCCTAACTGGCCTTCAGGATGGGCCCCCTTAGCTCATAATAAGGTTACAGATATATAGAAACATTGGGGTAACAGTCACCCTGCTATAGTTCCAGGGGTACCCAGGGCACAAATAAGCACTCACCCCAAATCCCCCCTAACTGGCCTTCAGGCTGGGCCCCCTTAGCTCATAACAAGGTTACAGATATATAGAAATATTGGGGTAACAGTCACCCTGCTATAGTTCCAGGGGTACCCAGGGCACAAATAAGCACTCACCCAAAATCTCCCCCTAACTGGCCTTCAGGCTGGGCCCCCTTAGCCCATAACAAGGTTACAGATATATAGAAAGCAAGATGTGAATCCGTTCATATTTCTTCCAAATGGAGCCAAACAAGTTCACACAATTACAACTATTTCTCATATGAACCTTCTCAACTCTGACTGCAATTTCCTCATATTATTTTCTTGATTGAGGCTAAAAGTGAAAGTAGCTCTGTATTTAAACGTGTTCTTAATTATATAAACCTTCTTGCAAAAGTCTGTCCACAAGGAAGCAGTTCAGGAAAAAACATGTTTCGATTAGCACGGAACGCATGCTCGTAAAGATTCCGGAGAAGTAGATAATACATTGCTGCTGAATGAGACATTCTTTAGGGAAGCACAGTGAGGAACCGTTCTCATCTGTCCGCAATCAAAAGCTGGAAGCAACTTGTTCTTTAGCTCATAAAGAAGCTTACGAGAGGTCAACGGGTGCAGATCAACAGAACAGATGTTGATGTACTGAAGCTCATTGCCCAGTTTGTGGTTTTCATTTTTTTTATATAAAACAAAGGAAAATTTTTGGAGTAAACAAAAGTATAAAAGGTTGTGCCCTTAGCAAAGAACCTGTTTTTCCCTTTTTATCTATTTACTTGGGAGGGAAGGTAAAGTGCTCAAAGTTTGTTCCAAGAGTCCCAGGTGTCTTTTGAAAATATGTAGCCCTCCATGTACCTACCAGAATGGACACGGCTCTTCCCCTTCGTTATAATGTCCCTGCAGCAAAGCTAGAAGAACAATTTACTGCTGTTATAATGTCATTAGGTCCCCAACTACCACAGGGATAGGAGTCCACTCTCTAAAGACGGGAACAAAGATACATGAATTTTGGGAAAAAAGGTGTAAACATTAATCCAGTTTTGGTGGTGTCATTTGATCTAATTCTGTGAGATGCCTACAGGATAACTGGACTATAATGATTTATTGCTGATAACTAATGATGAGCAAATCCGACCCATTTCGCTTTGCTGAAGTATTTGCAAAACTGCGAAAAATTTGTGAAACAGCAAAAAAAATTTTGACGGGACTGCAACTTTTTTTCTCCTTTCTGCAAATTTTTGTTGTGCAGAATTTTTGCGACACTTTCAAGAAAAAATGCACCATGTCTGGCGAAAAATTTCCCTCATTTACTGATTACTTGGAATGGAACTAAAAGGATGCCGTGTAGGTTCATACTAAATAAATTATACTAGATGGGCAGAAGTATTGGGAGATCTGCCTGTCCAACATCTCATTCCCAAACCAAGGGGATTAATATGAAGTTGCCCCTCTCTTTGATGCTATAACAGCTCATTCACTTCTGGGAAGGATCTACTAGACTTTCATTCAGACCATAGGAACATTAGTGAGGTTGGGCACTGCTGTTGGGGAGCAAGCCTGGCTCACAGTCAGGGTTCCAATTCATCCCCCAGGGGGTCCAATCAAGTTGAGGTCAGGGTTCTGTGCAGTCATCTCAGCAAACCCATTCTGTAGGAACCTGGCTCTGTGCATGGAGGGCAACATTGTCCTTATACAGGAAAGGGCCATCCCCAAACTGTTCCACAAAGTAGGAAGCACTCAATTGTCAGGGATATCATTGTACCCTGTATCCCTAAGGAAACTGTGGGCCCAAACCATGGAAACAGCCCTAAACCATTATTCCTTCACCACCAATTGACTTTCCCATCATACTGCCAGATGGTGAAATGATATTTATCCCTAGAGGGAACACATTTCCACTGCTCTAGAGCCCAATGGTGGTGCCTTTATACCACTCCAGCCAACACTTGGCATTGCACAGATGTTACATTGGCCTCAGATCAGCAAAAAACCTTCCCACGCTCCCTATGAAAAATTCTTGTGGCTATCGAGTGTCTGGATACTTTTGGCTAAAAACATGTCTGGTTGCTTTCGAGCATATAGTATAGAAGGAATGTTTACTGTATGTAAAACAAAACAAATCTTCTTTTGTTTCCAGTTTTACCTTTTCTTTCACAATAACAAAACCAACGGCTGCATTTCTCTGGGAGACTTCATGGTTCAGCAGCAGCAGAATGTCTTTCTTGTTTTTCCGAATCTTCAAAGTTTTGGGGCTAAAAGGCATTCAGTTCCCTCTGTTCTGCACAGACTGATCACTGTTTGGCGCTATTGGTTTTATTGGTGCTTTTTTTAAGCAGGATTAAATGTGCATCAATAAAGAGAGATTAAATATGCAACTCTCCAGCCCTCTCCAGCTCCAAAGTGTCTGCGGAAATAAAGAACTTGCTTTGGTTCTGATAAAAGCCGACCTTCTTTGAGATATTGATAATTTAATCTCTTCGCATGCATGCCGTCATTTCCTATTGATTTGCCTGCCTCCAGGTTTGAGTTATGTCACTGGTCTTACTGCTCTGGAATGAGGCTTAAGCTTCTGACATTTGTATTTTTAATCCTTTTCAGTAAACAAGATGCACCTTCTCACACACATAACTGTACAATATGTTTTTGCTGAGATAATGAGAGACCTTCCATGACAAAAAGTTGTTATTACAAACGTCACCAACCTAAAAGGTCCAGCACACATCAACATTGTAGTGCTTGTAGTCTGGCAAGATAAGGGATGGCTTCCTAAAACAATGTTCCTCCTAGCCCAGTGGCACACTTAAGGCAAGAGGAGCCTCCAATTAGAACCCTGTAGAGCTGGCTCCCTGTTCTTTGTTTATGGCAGTGATCCCCAACCAGTGGCTCGGGTGCAATATGTTGCTCCCCAACCCCTTGGATGTTGCTCTCAGTGCCCCCAAACCAGGTAGATATTTCTGAATTCCTGACTTGGGGGCAAGCTTTGGTTGAATAAAAACAAGATTTACTCCCAAATAAAGCCCCCTGTAAGCTGATAGGGTGCATTGAGGCTGCCTAATAGCCAATCTTAGCCCTTATTTGGCACCTCCATGAACTTTTATTTTGCTTGTGTTGCTCTCCAAGTCTTTTTACATTTCACTGTGGCTCACGAGTAAGAAAGGTTGGAGATTAAACACATTTACTTTTGCACTGACCACCTAAACAATCCTCCTTTTTTGTTCCTGTGATGTGCAAAATACTAGTGGATTCATAGGTCTGTAAATTAAGTTGGCAGCGTTAATAGTATGGTGGCCTCATATTATCTTTAAGTATATTAAGTATAAGTATGGCAACCCCAGGCATTGGACAATGTCATACAGTACTTTATAGAGAAATCTAATGATAGTTTCTTCAACCTTGAACAGTTTCTGATGACAGTTTTAGGTAATTTTGTGCCAACACAAAATGTCCCCTCCTGAGTGACTTGAGTTTTTCTTAAGAAGACAATATACAATGTAAGGATTGGGATAGGTTAGTAAGCATGAAAGTTTATGAAATATTAGCAAGGCTTAATTCACTAATATAAGCCGGCTTTATTGATATCCTCTTGGCCATAATAAGCAGAATACTTAACAGGTTTAACAATACAGGGCTTAGTTATGATCACTCAGTGCTGTGCCACCGCTTAAATCAGTGCATTAAAATGCTATATGCTATGGGCATTGCCCATACTCCGGACTTTCGGCAAAACTCGCGAATATTCGCAAACTTTGCGAACCCCATAGACTTCAATGGGAAGGCGAACTTTAAAACCTAGAAAAGCCATTTCTGGCCAGAAAACTGATTTTAAAGTTATTTAAAGGGTGCCACGACCTGGACAGTGGCATGCAAGAGGGGGATCAAGCAAAAATTTCTCTGAAAAATACTTTGTAAAAAAAACGCCAAAAAAAAAAATCGCAAAAAAAAAACGCAAAAAAATAACGCCAAAAAAAAACGCAAAAAAAAACCCGCAAGCTATTCCTATGTATATGCATAGGCGATAAAACGCGGCAGAAAAACCAAGGCGAAAAAACGCGGTGCCAAAAATAACGCGGCGAACTCAAAGTGGCGAACATCGGCAAAAGTCCGCAAAATTGCGCGAATTAGTTCGCCGGCGAACAGTTCGCTACATCTCTACTGGCAGGGGGTGCTTGCCAACTGAAGGGTTGGAATTCTAGGATGGAATGTTGCATTATAGGTAAAAACATGGCAAATTGTGGAGCTTTTTTAACTTTTACTAATTTGGTAAATAAGAAAATTTGTCCAAATTCCAAACTTTTGAGGCTTCCAAATCAGTTATGTTTTAGCTCCTTAGTCCTAACCATGAATAGGGTAGGGGAGGGGGATTCAACACAATGCATAAGTTTAGTTTTGGCTGCTGAAATTGGTAGTGCTCACCATGCACCGTAGCTCAGTCCTTTTCTGCCTAGAGTTGATCCTTGTAGAGAGAAAACTTTGAAAATAATATAAATCTGTGTGATGAACCATGAAGACCTTCCCAAGGACTTATAACCTCTAATAACCCTACCAGGCTTTATCAAGGCCACTGTTTTACTATTTCGTCTAATGTATATCGGATCAATCATTTAATATGTCATGTACTATTATTGAGGACCATATTCCTAGTTTTGCTCATACTACTTCATGCATAGTAGTATCTGATTACATTATGCAACAATACAAGATTTGCAAAGCGCTGTATGTTTTCTGCAAGCTCACATTGTCCAAAGTTCTTCAACAGATTTGTTAGTCGTCAGCAGAGTCATGTAAACTGCAGCCATGAACTTTTGTAACCTTGCTGCTCTACATATACATAAATATCGTGTCTGCATTGGTGATTTAAGGTTTGAAGGTGGAAGTAGCGCTATTTTAAAAATAACAGGTTGTTGTTGTTTGTGCGTGAAACCCTGAAAAGCCTTGAATAGTAAAGAGCAGGGATCTTTAAATAGGCCAATGGTCACTTGTTTCTTTCAAGCTATAAATATATTGTGGTAAAAAGGAAAAGCAATGAAGTGGGTCACACGTACAGTATATGCTGCCACATGGCTAGTTATGTTCATATTAGTAATGGTGAATTCCACTGCTGAGTAAAAAACATCTCATCTCTAAGGGCTATGTTTAAAAATGTAGGGCAGGTACATCTGGCCAATGTTTTGCCCCCATGGCTAGCAGAAGTGCTCTTAGTAACTCAGAGAGACGTAGATAGGGCACATTTGTACAAGAGATAGAATGATGAAAGCCCAGATGGCCAGTATTTTGGTTGCAATGGCTAGCAGAAGAGCATTTAGTAACTCAGAGAGATGTAAATAGGGCTCATTTGACATGGGATAGAATGATGAAAGCCCAGATTGCCAGTATTTTGGTTGCAAAGGCTAGCAGAAGAGCATTTAGTAACTCAGAGAGACGTAGATAGGGCACATTTGACAAGAGATAGAATGATGAAAGCCCAGATGGACAGTATTTTGGTTGCAATGGCTAGCAGAAGAGCATTTAGTAACTCAGAGAGATGTAGATAGGGCTCATTTGACATGAGATAGAATGATGAAAGTCCAGATGGACAGTATTTTGGTTGCAATGGCTAGCGGAAGAGCATTTAGTAACTCAGAGAGATGTAGATAGGGTTCATTTGACATGGGATAGAATGATGAAAGCCCAGATTGCCAGTATTTTGGTTGCAATGGCTAGCAGAAGAGCATTTAGTAACTCAGAGAGACGTAGATAGTGCACATTTGTACAAAAGATAGAATGATGAAAGCCCAGATGGAGAGTATTTTGTTTGCCATGGCTAGCAGAAGAGCATTTAGTAACTCAGAGAGACGTAGATAGTGCACATTTGTACAAGAGATAGAATTAAGAAAGCCAGATAGAGAGTATTTTGGTTGCCATGGCTAGCAGAAGAGCATTTAGTAACTCAGAGACGTAGATAGTGCACATTTGTACAAGAGATAGAATGATGAAAGCCCAGATGGCCAGGATTTTGGTTGCAACGGCTAGCAGAAGAGCATTTAGCAACTCAGAGAGACGTAAATAGGGCACATTTGTACAAGAGATAGAATGATGAAAGCCCAGATGGAGTGTATTTTGGTTGCCATGGCTAGCAGAAGAGCATTTAGTAACTCAGAGAGACATAGATAGTGCACATTTGACATGAGATAGAATGATGAGCCAGATGGCCTGTAGTTTGGTTGCAATGGTTAACAGAAGAAACTTAATTGTCTATAAGTGGTGGGATTGTTGTGGCAGGAAAGACATCTGTATCACAAGGAACACTGGCTAAGGGGATGCTGAAATGAAAACCTTAGGGAGAACATTACCTATAATAACCACTGGTGCAACCTGCAGAAAGTGGAAAGGCCGTACAAGGAACTCAGTCGGCTACAAACTTATGGGGGACCCCTGACTGGGGAGTGTTGCATTAAGACAATCTAGAGGGGGGTAGTTCTCCTTTAATTTCACTTTTGGTATTGTATAAAATCCTCTTCTTAGCAATGTCTCAGCTGGTCTTCATGTTTCTTTTTTTCTTACAGGTTTTGCACTATTTGCCTTTCTCTTTTGCTTCTTTCCAGCTTTAAAATGGGGGTCACTGACCCCCGACAGCCAAAAAACACACTTGCTCTGTAAGGCTACAATTGTATTATTACTAAATTGTTTATCTTTTTATTTAAGTCATTCATTTATTCCTCTTCCATCCTCTCATACATCTGCTGCCTGGTTGCTGGGGTACATTGGACCCTAGTAACCAGCTACCTGCTCAAATTCCTTTAAAAAAACTACAAGTTGTCTCAAACTTTCACTGCCGCATTATAATAAGTTCATTTGAAGGTGAAATACCCATTTAATGTATATTTATAAAGACACAATTTAGCTTCAGATGGATTCACTTGCAGCTAATTTGCCAAGGCATTTCACAACTACATTCCTCTCACCACGCAGGTCAAAAAGAAACACAAACTTTGCGTTGTAAATTCCTCTTCCCTTTCCAGTCGAATTCTCTCTCTCTTTCTTTACCTCAGGCAAAAACTTTGCCTTGACATACAACACGTCTACAGGTGCTAATGTGTGTTCTGTACTGAACATTAATAAAATGACTCATAAATGTGCTGCTCCGCTTGGCCAGGCGTGGCATATTAATTATTGCCCACAAAATACTTGGAACCAGCTACGGCAAAAAAGAGATTTTGGCAAAACACTAGGAAGGTGCATTCTATGTTATTCTGTAAAGAAAAGGTATGTTTTCTTTCAGTACATAATAGGGGTCATTTACGTCTGCAAGTACAGTTGCGGCCATGCTAAGTTGGCGTCAGTCCTAGCATTTCCGTATAGCTGCCTTCCTCTTGCCGGCAGTCACAAATGTTGCTCAGTTGTGTCTAGGAATGTAGCGAACCTCACAAAAAAAGTTTGCGAACCCGTTCGCGAACTTCCGCCAAAAAGTGCGAACTTTTGCGAACTTTGCGAACCCCATAGACTTCAATGGGAAGGCGAACTTTAAAACCTAGAAAAGCCATTTCTGGCCAGGAAACTGATTTTAAAGTTGTTTAAAGGGTGCCACGACCTGGACAGTGGCATGCAGGAGGGGGATCAAGGGCAAAAATGTATCTGAAAAATACGTTGTTGACACAGCGTTGCGTTTTGTGCTGTAAAGGGCAGAAATCACACTACATTTCTAAACTTGTGTAATAAACTGCTTTAAAACATCCGGCGTCTACATGCCAATCAAGTCGTGTAAAGGTTACAGCCGGTTCAATGTGTGGTTGGGGCTTAGTGCACTACTATGAGCAGCACACCTGTCTCCAACAGACATGGAAGGGAGTGGTCCAGGGGTGGTCCAGGAGGGAGAGCTGCCTGATTGGCTGCCATGTATCTGCTGGCTCTGGGGTGAGAGGTCAGAATTTGGCTCCAGCTAAGGCGAACCCAAAATTGCGAACTTCGCTAAAAGTTTGCGAACTTGCGAACACCCGATTTTCGTGCGAATTAGTTCTCCGGCGAACAGTTCGCTACATCTCTAGTTGTGTCTACTAAAGCAGGGTGACTCGGAAGCCACTGCCACCTCCGAACCAGACAGTAGTTCCAGGGCTCAGACAGCAGCCTGCGTCAATTAGCAAAGTGCAATTGCACCAAAAGAATGGGATGCACCCATCACTCTCATGCTAAACACCGGAAATGACACCAACTGGACTTTGCATCCGATTCGTATTGACGTGTAAGTACAACTGCATACATTTTGATGCACTGGATGAAGTTGCGTCATGCACATCTTCCCTTTGTCACTGCAATTATGCTGGAATCATTGAAAATATTAGGATTGTGGTCAAAATTGCACTTAGCCCACTGCACTTATGGTTGTAAATGACCCCTACATTTTCCTATTTCTTATAAAATAAGAGACCTAAAATCAGATCACAAATTCAACTTCTAGCTGAAATATTGGGCAAATGATTTGATGATTGGGCAAACCAATAGAGGATGTTTATATTAAGCGGCACGCTTACTATCTGAACTCAGCTTTAGTCAGTGGTTGGTTAGCAAGTGGGTCCATTAAAGCACTGATCCCCAACTAGTGGTTTGTGAGCAACATGTTGCTGCCCAAACCCTTGGATGTTGCTCCAAGTTGCCTCAAAGTAGGTGCTCATTTTTGAATTTCTGGTAAGGAGATAAGTTTTGATTGCATAAAAACTAAGTATAATGCCAAATAGAGCCTTCTGTAGGTCACAGTCAAATGTAAAAAGACTTGGAGATCAACACAAGCACCATAAAAGTTCATGGAGGAGCCAAATAAGGGCTGTGATTGGCTATTAGGCCGCCTCTATGCACACTATCAGCTTACAGGGGCTTTATTTGGTAGGAAATCTTGTTTTTATTCAACCAAAACTTGCCCCAAGTCAGAAATTCAAAAATAAGCACCTGCTTTGAGGCCACTGAGAGCAACACCCAAGGGGTTGGTGAGCAACATGTTGCCCTGAGCCACTGGTTGGGGATCACTGTTCTATAGGGAATGCTTGTGAGTCTTTATAAGAACCACTCAACACCAGACATAGTTTTAGTGACAGAAAGCCGTACTGAGCACATTAAAGGGAAATTGCAGATTGTCATTGTGTGTATATGAAATTAAAAGTATTTTCAGTTGAACATCCCCCAGAATAACCTGTTGTAAACCATATGGATTTGGGACTGATGGCTTATCCATTGGCTATTTCTTTTCAAAGTCTACCAGTGATCTGCCAGTTGAACTGTACTCACCCCCAATTCAGCTTAAGTTATTTCTATTGCTTTGATTGGTGTAGGACAGTAGGTTCAACCTGTTTTTTTATGTTATAAAAACAAGACTGAATGAACCTGTAAGGTCAGGTCTAGCTGACAACCATAATCCGAGCTTCTAACCTCATCTGTTGCTGCAGGTCACGTCTGTCAACATTTTGGAATATCACGTAGCTATCAGGTGTGCTAAACAGTAAACATTCCACGACTGGGTTGCGTATCCATAAACTGGCCAACCCTATACACACTACAGTTCCCAGAATACTCCTTACCAAGAGTTAATGTATTCTTGGAGATGTCCAGCAAAGCCAGAGGGTGGATTTTTGAAGCTACACAGTTACAATGGGTATTCTAGTATTCCAGTATTCTAGTACCAGTGGCTCACCTAATTCAATAGGATCCTTCAATGAGAACCTCCTGTCTGCTCGGTGTCCCCTTAGTTCCATGTACTTTGTTCACATGTTGAAGCAAACATATGTTGCTAGCCCTGAACACCTAAACATCATTCATGAAGGATAAGCCCATCAACTTGGGCAAAGACCCTAATGACAGTCATTAAGGACTAAGGGACCAGTAATTATAGAAAGCAGAATATGGGACAGACACAACCCCTAAACTGGGTCAGAATTGTTTTTTTAGCTATATCTAGAATACACCATTCTACTAGGTTCAAAATGGCAACTACATTTTATGAAGTTGAAAAAGATGGCTATGATCTACAGTGAAGGAATCCTACTCGTCCCAGTCTGTGATCTAGTATCCACTAATGCACATGAAGGAACAAAGAATTAGAGAACTGTCTTGGACACCTATGGCACACCTACCTATGGAACACTTACCTATGGGACACCTACCTATGGGACACTTACCTATGGGACACTTACCTATGGAACACTTACCTATGGAACACTTACCTATGGGACACTTACCTATGGAACACTTACCTATGGGACACTTACCTATGGGACACTTACCTATAGGACACTTACCTATGGAACACTTACCTATGGGACACTTACCTATGGGACACTTACCTATGGAACACTTACCTATAGGACACTTACCTATGGAACACTTACCTATGGGACACTTACCTATGGGACACTTACCTATGGGACACTTACCTATGGAACACTTACCTATGGGACACTTACCTATGGGACACTTACCTATGGAACACTTACCTATGGGACACTTACCTATAGGGCACTTACCTATGGGACACTTACCTATAGGGACACTTACCTATGGCACACTTACCTATGGAACACTTACCTATGGGACACTTACCTATGGGACACTTACCTCTCACTGAACCACATTACATGAATATGCCACAGAGAGACTTGAACCCAGTGGTAAGAAAGCCTTTGCCTGTAATGCCCTCTCTCCCTTAAACTTATTGACACTTTGATATGCTTATAATAGTAAATAGCCATGGTTCATTGAGATCATTATCTATGTTTGCTTTTAAAAAAAGGTCTTGAGTTCACAAATCCTTTATGTAACCGGAGAAGGAATGTGCTGCACTACTTTCACTAAACGTGCCCTCAAGTCCTTAACTTCTATTCATTTTTTAACTACCCCATAAGCATTTGTGCGTCACTATCTATTAATAGGTAAGGACAAACTCCTTGTGCCAAACAGCCAAACAATGTGTTTACTTTGATTTTCTATTAATAAACCAGCAAAACAAAACTCGAGTAACGTGCCCTGAGTGGAACCCAAAATTCTCATTTAGGAACTCGGCAATTTCACCCTTCACCGATTCACCTCTTGTTCAAGGACACCTACTAATTACCTGCCAGTGCTATATTAGTCCCTGTTATGTTGCAGACTGGAAACTTCTACTTCTAAATATTAAACTGGATTATAACAAATTGTTGTCCCCTCTGTTAGTCAGGATAATGTTTCAACAAATTTTATTCACTCTTAATTTAGTGACACTTGCACAAAACAGCAAAACAAAAATCTTTCACTGAGCTAAGTATGCTTCCTAAATTCTTTCCAAGCAAATTAGCATTTACTGTTTCCCTAACAGCATTTTTAGCATTTTTCCCTAATGTGCATTCAGTCTGCTATAATTCCAGGGGTACCCAGGACACAAATAAGCACTCACCCCAAATCTCCCCCTAACTGGCCTTCAGGCTGGGCCCCCTTAGCCCATAACAAGGTTACAGATATATAGAAATATTAGGGTAACATTCACCCTGCTATAGTTCCAGGGGTACCCAGGGCACAAATAAGCACTCACCCCAAATCTCACCCTAACTGGCCTTCAGGCTGGGCCCCCTTAGGCCCTAACAAGGGTACAGATATATAGAAACATTGGGGTAACAGTCACCCTGCTATAGTTCCAGGGGTACCCAGGACACAAATAAGCACTCACCCCAAATCTCCCCCTAACTGGCCTTCAGGCTGGGCCCCCTTAGCCCATAACAAGGTTACAGATATATAGAAATATTAGGGTAACATTCACCCTGCTATAGTTCCAGGGGTACCCAGGGCACAAATAAGCACTCACCCCAAATCTCACCCTAACTGGCCTTCAGGCTGGGCCCCCTTAGGCCCTAACAAGGGTACAGATATATAGAAACATTGGGGTAACAGTCACCCTGCTATAGTTCCAGGGGTACCCAGGGCACAAATAAGCACTCACCCCAAATCTCCCCCTAACTGGCCTTCAGGCTGGGCCCCCTTAGCTCATAACAAGGTTACAGATATATAGAAACATTGGGGTAACAGTCACCCTGCTATAGTTCCAGGGGTACCCAGGGCACAAATGAGCACGCACCCCAAATCCCCCCCTAACTGGCCTTTAGGCTGGGCCCCCTTAGCCCATAACAAGGGTACAGATATATAGAAACATTGGGGTAACAGTCACCCTGCTATAGTTCCAAGGGTACCCAGGGCACAAATAAGCACTCACCCCAAATCTCCCCCTAACTGGCCTTCTGGCTGGGCCCCCTTAGCCCATAACAAGGTCACAGATATATAGAAACATTGGGGTAACAGTCACCCTGCTATAGTTCCAGGGGTACCCAGGGCACAAATGAGCATGCACCCCAAATCCCCCCCTAACTGGCCTTTAGGCTGGGCCCCCTTAGCCCATAACAAGGGTACAGATATATAGAAACATTGGGGTAACAGTCACCCTGCTATAGTTCCAGGGGTACCCAGGGCACAAATAAGCACTCACCCCAAATCTCCCCCTAACTGGCCTTCAGGCTAGGCCCCCCTAGCCCATAACAAGGTTACAGATATATAGAAACATTGGGGTAACAGTCACCCTGCTATAGTTCCAGGGGTACCCAGGGCACAAATAAGCACTCACCCCAATTCTGCCCCTAACTGGCCTTCAGGCTGGGCCCCCTTAGCCCATAACAAGGTTACAGATATATAGAAAGATTGGGGTAACAGTCACCCTGCTATAGTTCCAGGGGTACCCAGGGCACAAATAAGCACTCACCCCAATTCTGCCCCTAACTGGCCTTCATCACAAGAAACCTCAACCCTCCGACTAACCACCAAAGAAGAACATTTTTTCCATGATATATAAAATCTTCAGACAGATACCATAAAGCTATGGCAGTATAGGTATTCCCCTGTAGTAAGTTTAATCCAGCAGAAAAACTTTGGACAACAGTTTGGCTGTTCAACAGAACTTGATACTGGATAATTGGCAGCTTTCAAAAAAATCAATATTTGTACAGCCTCATGACATACTTTACACAACGACCAAGCTTATCAAATAAACATTTTTATTGACAGCGCAATATAGAACATACATAAACATATTTACAGATAGACAATCACAAAGTCCAGTGGAAAAGTCATTCTATACATACAGAAGCCAAAGTTACGTAATCCCTTTATATAAATATTGTTGAAGCAGGTTCAAGCCATCTAAATGGTGCAAAACTGTATTTGTGGTATTGTATTTGCCTGGATTTCATTCACCTGGCTCATTCCACCACCTACGCAAGTAAAGTGGACTATTTCTGGAAAATGATATGATTTTGTTTTTTTTACAAATAATTTTAATGAGACCACAGCACAGAAAAATCAGCTGTAGCATATACCGGTACAGTTTATTATATTAAAACTATGTGCAACAATAAAATAATGTATCAATCTAGCAGAAACAGGAATAAACATGTAAAAATACAATTTCAGTGCTGAGGTAAAGAAAGCCAATATAGACTCAGCTTTGTCTAAGATAAATAAGAGCAATATTGTATTAGAGCAGGGATCCCCAACCTTTCTTACTTGTGAGCCACAGTCAAATGTAAAAAGACTTGGGGAGCAACACAAGCACCATAAAAGTTCATGGAGGTGCCAAATAAGGGCTGTGATTGGCTATTAGGGGCCTCTATGCACCCTATCAGCTTACAGGGGGCTTTATTTGGTAGGAAATCTTGTTTTTATTCAACCAAAACTTGCCCCCAAGTCAGGAATTGAAAAATAACTCCCTGGTTTGGGGGCACTGAGAGAAACATCCAAGGGGTTGGGGAGCAACATGTTGCCCCTGAGCCACTGGTTGGGGATCACTGTATTAGAGCATCTTATTCCAAGGATAAAAGTCTTGGTGACAATGGCTCAAAAATGACTTTGGATAAGACACAAGGTCAAATTTGAGTTTCTGTAACTTAGATTTTTGAGGTTTATTAAGTGCAAAAAAATCAAAAATTTGAATGAAAATACTACACATCTAAAGCTGGTGAGTTCACGGAGAAGTTGAAAGGAGTTGTATTACAAATGAGGGGAAGAATGTGATTTCACTGTGTTTGAGTTTTTTAACTTTTTATAGGTTTTTGGAATCAGTACAGGTATGGGATCCCTTATCTGGAAACCCATTATCCAGAAAGTTCCGAATTAAAGAAAGACTGTCTCCCATAGACTTTATTATAAGAACATCATTTTTTAAAAATGATTTCCTTTTTCTCTGTAATAATAAAACAGTACCTGTACTTGATCCCAACTAAGATATAATTACCCCTTATTGGGGGCAGAACAGCCCTATTGGGTTTATTTAATGGTTAAATGATTCCCTTTTCTCTGTAATAATAAAACAGTAGCTGTACTTGATCCCAACTAAGATATAATTACCCCTTATTGGGGGCAGAACAGCCCTATTGGGTTTATTTAATGGTTAAATGATTCCCTTTTCTCTGTAATAATAAAACAGTACCTGTACTTGATCCCAACTAAGATATAATTACCCCTTATTGGGGGCAGAACAGCCCTATTGGGTTTATTTAATGGTTAAATGATTCCCTTTTCTCTGTAATAATAAAACAGTACCTGTACTTGATCCCAACTAAGATATAATTACCCCTTATTGGGGGCAGAACAGCCCTATTGGGTTTATTTAATGGTTAAATGATTCCCTTTTCTCTGTAATAATAAAACAGTAGCTGTACTTGATCCCAACTAAGATATAATTACCCCTTATTGGGGGCAGAACAGCCCTATTGGGTTTATTTAATGGTTAAATGATTCCCTTTTCTCTGTAATAATAAAACAGTACCTGTACTTGATCCCAACTAAGATATAATTAATCCTTATTGGAGGCAAAACAATCCTATTGGGTTTAAATGATGTTTAAATGATTTTTTAGGATGGAGATCTAAATTACAGAAAGATCCCTTATCTGGAAAGCCCTGAGTCCCAAGCATTCTGGATAACAGGTCCCATAACTGTTCGTGAAACTTGAAAATTCTAATTTTGATAATTTTTTCCCCTGTTTTCTGCGCCAACTAAGCAGGATGAATAATGAAACTGAATCCTTACTTACTTTACGACAGGGACTGAAAGGTTAATATAAGAAGCAAACTAATTTGTAAAACTGCATTTAGATTGTGTTGCCAAATTGCACGTCGGGGTCTCTGAACAGAAAAAAAAATATCAATTTTTATATGCTAGTAAATTTAGTCACTGATTACTGATGACCCCACCCCCATTTCGGGGGTATCTTGCAAAAAAACAGACAATTTGCCATTTTATCTGACTTTTTGGAGGTGCTGAAAGATATCAGACTCCAGGCATAGTTTAGACTCATAGATCCGCTGTTTTGAGTCATTTGTAGACAAGTACATCCATTCGCCAGTGGAGCAGTTTCTGTTCCCAGCACTGATTGTTTTAACAAATAATGAACCTTTTGGTTAAAATTCAGGGCCACTGCACTCAAATTCCCCTATGTCCCAGAAACACTTATTATTAAATGGCTGTATGTTAAATATAGTTTTGTAAACTCAGCACATACACAGTAAACACCAGTGAAGTCTCATAAATGGGTGGCGTGGTTGTGAGCAAACATGTTTGTTTTATTACAGTTGCCCTCTAGATATAATCACTTGGCAGGTGGAGAGCACCTTTTATCTCCGCAACAAATGTGAACGGCTGTAGCCTTCAACAACATACTTTGGCCTACTTTCAGCTGAGCAAATACCAGGCATATCTTTTTAGCAAACACGTTGCATAGTTGTGTTACGTGGTTTAGCGTATTGACCGCCCCATTTTCCCGTCAGTGCTATCAGTTGACTTCAGCATTGTGACTGCTTGTTAACATATTCTGCTTGCCAGATTCTGAGGTTCAAAGCCTGGTCACACTGCTGTCCGAGAAGGTCAGTGCCAAAGAGTTTAGGAGCATATGTAAACAAATTCCGTTCATTCCTCACCTGTGAACATGAGAGAATAGTGAGATAATGGCAGAGGAGAATGAAAAGGAAGAATGTGGACTCAGTGTTGGCATATAGCATAAATGGCAATCTATATAATCAAAAGATGAGACAATGGTCACCCAAACATAGTACTTCTAAACAATACCTATCATACTTTAGTGTTTTCAAACAGCTTCCTGCCTGCCCCTATTTTAGCTCTCTATAATTCCACCCACGTGATGCACGATGGCAACTATCAGGGAGTCAGCTCCCACTCATCAAGCCCCAGTCCACATCAATCTCCAACCCGCCCCATTTGTCACCTAAATGTGTTGGGGAAGGGAGTGATTGGCCTTGGGCGCAGCTCACATTTGGCATCAATTTCAATTCAGTTTCTTTGCTTATAACATTCTTATTTTTGTGAAAGTGAAACAGAATATATAAATATATAGAGGACGTAAATGCTCCTTATTACTTTCCCATTGTACTCCCCAAAGAGAAGGTTCCCTAACCAGAGGCAAAAGAACCCTCCAGTGACAGTTCTTCCAGCCATCCTGCTCTGCTTATCTAACATAGGGAGATTACTGAGCAAGTTAGCTTGGCTTCATTACCCCATAACTGAACCTACTGATGGAATACATACTAAGGGACATGAACAACATATCCATTTTAAGGGGAATTATTAAACCCTCTGCTTTAAGAGAGGTCTGAGCAGGGTCGGACTGGGCCGCCGGGACACCGGGAAAAATCCCGGTGGGCCCCGGCCCTAGTGGGCCCCGTTGGCCCAGTCCGACCTTTGCCAGCGCTCCCCCTTCTGACTGTTCCTCCCCTGACGCATTCAATTTATACGCGCTCGGGGAGGACGTCAGGTGGGGGCCCTGTGGGGGGAGGGCTAGGGGGGCCCCTGCAGGGGGGGGGGAGGTTAGGGTACACGGCTGGCTGGGGCACCTGCAGGGCCCCTGGGGTGGGCCCTGCACCTCCCAGTCCAACCCTGGGTCTGAGCACCATTCACTATAGAAAGCAGAGGGATTTCAAGTCCCGAAATCCATAGCTTCACAGGGAGTGGCTGAATTACAGTGTGAGTGTAATGGGGCGGCCAACTGATTCCAGCAAGCGCAGAGACACACTATCATGGTTTCCTTTCAATCTGTGGAATCACGTCTGTATAAAGAATAAACATTTATATTGATATCTGGAAGCTCAGATGGTGTTTATGCACCTTTCCTTCATAACCCAAATGAATGAGTTCATGTCAAAGGGTTTTTTTTTCTTCTCTTTAAGAATAACGCCAAATAAAAAAGAAAGAGATAGATAAGGGCAATTGCAACATTTTCTGGCAACTGCTGGTCTTGGTAACTGCATCCAAGGGCAATACTGGAAATGAGTGCAGGTTTACTGAGGGCTTTAAGTGCAAATCTGTATTCCAGGAACGATTTTTGAACCCTGATGCCCCTAAAGCTTTTATGACACACACAGACGTATTAGTCATGTACTTGCTCTAAAAATGTCCCTTTAATAAAAGCTACAAGTGATCCGATGTGCTCCCAGCTACTGAACCTTGATGGCATGGCTGCTCAGCATAATGAACTGATTCCCAGAAATGAAGGTTATACTCTCAGTGTGCCATAATATAGACACGTAAAGGGGAAATTGTTGTGTTTGCTGCTCATTATTGGCCTCACACTTAAATGATGTAGTGCAGTGCTGTCCAACTGGCGGCCCGCGACCCCCCTCTGTGTGGCCCCCCACCTGTCTGGCTGCTTTGATGGCTTACTCTTGTGTAAGCTTTAAATGGTATCAGTACTGTGATTAACTGCCCCCCTGCATGGTTCTCACCTCAGATTCAGGCTGTAATCAGGCTGTATTGTTTAAATATGTAAAACCTGTGTTTTTCACACCTTTTAGTTTCTGTATTGTTCACCCCCTGCAGTGTTCACACCTCTGGCTCAGGCTGTAATCACCCCCATTGTTCCCCTGTTCACACCTCAGGAGCAGTAGAAACCCACAAATAATCCCTGCACACTGCAAAAAGAACATATACTGAGGTGGTACTTCAATTAAAAAGTTTTTTAATATATAGTTATTTTGCAGACTGTAGGAGCAGTGCCAGCATTGTGTCACTGTAGGCTGCCTGTGTGTGCCATACACACAGGCATCATAGGGCAAGCAGAGTATGGCACACACAGGCAGGGTAGGGAAGGCAGAGTATGGCACACACAGGCAGAGTATGGCACACACAGGCCAAGTATGGCACAAACCAGCCAAGAATGGCAAACACAGTGAGAGTATGGCACACGCAGGCAGGGTAATAAAGGCAGAGTATGGCACACACAGGCAGGGTAGGGCAGGCAGAGTATGGCACACACAGGCCAAGTATGGCACAAACCAGCCAAGAATGGCAAACACAGTGAGAGTATGGCACATGCAGGCAGGGTAATGAAGGCAGAGTATGGCACACACAGGCAGGGTATGGCACACACAGGCAGGGTATGGCACACACAGGCCAAGTATGGCACAAACCAGCCAAGAATGGCACACACAGTGAAAGTATGGCACACAGACAGGGTAGGGAAGGCAGAGTATGGCACACACAGGCAGGGTAGGGAAGGCGAGTATGGCACACACAGGCAGGGTAGGGCAGGCAGAGTATGGCAGGTTTTTGCTGTACTACAACCATTAATATGGGTATGGTCATGTGATAACATGGGTGTGGTTTCAAGTAGGTGCGGTTTCAAAAAGGGGAGTGGTCAAAACGGGCTTCCATTATCGGCCCTCCACCACGTAGGTCGGAAAAATTCCGGCCCTCAGTACAACAGAAGTTGGACAGCACTGATGTAGTGTAATTGTCCAATTCATATTTAAAAGCTTTCCCTAAGGAAATGCCCTTTACAACCTTTTAGAATATTACATATCTGAAAAATCACAAACACTTGCGCTAAATATAAATTTCTGGGCTGTACTGATTGCTAATGGATAACGTTTTAACTACATGAAATCAATGCAGAGATTTTAACAAATAAGCACTCACCAGTGATATATAGAAGAAATGGGGGTACCCAGGGCACAAATAAGCACTCACCCCAAATGTCCCCCTAACTGGCCTTCAGGCTGGGCCCCCTTAGCTCATAACAAGGTTACAGATATATAGAAACATTGGGGTAACAGTCACCCTGCTATAGTTCCAGGGGTACCCAGGGCACAAATAAGCACTCACCCCAAATCTCCCCCTAACTGGCCTTCAGGCTGGGCCCCCTTAGCTCATAAAAAGGTTACAGATATATAGAAATATTGTGGTAACAGTCACCCTGCTATAGTTCCAGGGGTACCCAGGGCACAAATAAGCACTTACCCCAAATCCCCCTCTAACTGGCCTTCAGGCTGGGCCCCCTTAGCTCATAACAAGGTTACAGATATATAGAAACATTGGGGTAACAGTCACCCTGCTATAGTTCCAGATGTACCCAGGGCACAAATAAGCACTCACCCCAAATCTCCCCCTAACTGGCCTTCAGGCTGGGCCCCCTTAGCCCATAACAAGGTTACAGATATATAGAAACATTGGGGTAACAGTCACCCTGCTATAGTTCCAGATGTACCCAGGGCACAAATAAGCACTCACCCCAAATCTCCCCCTAACTGGCCTTCAGGCTGGGCCCCCTTAGCCCATAACAAGGTTACAGATATATAGAAACATTGGGGTAACAGTCACCCTGCTATAGTTCCAGGGGTACCCAGGGCACAAATAAGCACTCACCCCAAATTTCCCCCTAACTGGCCTTCAGGCTGGGCCCCCTTAGCTCATAACAAGGTTAGGTTAGGGGTATAGTTTTCCTTAAGTCATAAATATGCCCTATAGCTTTCACCTGTGTGTGATATCACTTCCGGGTGCACCCCACGGTTTCCCCAACCACTACTTAAAAGTTGACAGCTCTGTATTTAGATGTGTTGTTGGAAGAAGCAACCTTGTCAAAATATAGCCAGGCTAGTTGGGCTAGTTAAAGTAAACTCACCTGGATTTATCTCCTGTGGAACGCAACTGGAAGTTCACGGCTGGGCATCAGAGTCCCCAAGTGTAATGTCTCCACTGGATCATTATCGGTGGCTACAATCTCGTACTTCCTAATCAGCTGAAAGGGATATTGAAGCAATGTTATTGTGAATCTTTCTCCTCTAATAATTTGCTAGAAAAAAAAATCTCTAAATACATTTCAGGTGAATACATTTCTCAATATTGTGTAAACTAAGCAGAAAAAAAAACCTGCTGCATTTACTTAAATCATATGTTTTATACCATAATTTAGTGGTGACATCTTGAACTTTCCATTCTGATAAAAATGGAAATGGTACCAAATTCTCATTAACTCATCACCTTAACAACAAACTTCAGTAGAACATGGGTCACATAGGACTGGTATTGAGTTGGTATAGGTTGGAAAAATTAGATCACTCAGTTTCTTTCACACAGTAACTGGGTGCCAGAGGTACAGACGCTATAATGCCAAGCAAAGCTATTAAAACAGATTGAAGTAGTAGCCACTTGAGGTTCCAACCACAGTACAGAATATTCTTCAGTACCCTGAGCTTACACACTTTTTCCCTTATACTGGAGAAACATGCACAGGGTACTGACCATGTACACTCCTTGATGAAGCTTCACGCTGCTCTATCAAATAGCCTTGAATATATTTTGGTTCTGAAGCAATAACATGTAGGATCTAGTCCATGTCTACAAGGTCCATCTTCTCTGACATTCATTGGAATCTATTCTTATTCTAGGACTCTTCTTCTCTAGGGCTTTTCCTAAGGTTCCCTGCACCATCCACTTCGTCCAAGAGGGTTGTCCAAGAAAATAAACATAACTACTTACTTCTACTTGCATACCACTACCAGGTAGGCACCAATGGAGGACTTCCCTACTATCCCAGGGCATATGCTCAACAAGATGGGGCTCATTGCACTAATGCTTAATGGAACCAGACCTAGCCTGACTTAGGTAATGGAGCTGCATGGGGAAATTACAACTGTAGAGTAGGTAGAACGTCTACTCCATTACAAGACTTTAATTATTCTGATAAAATTGTTGACCATAAGGAAAACGTAAGTATTTTTCCCCCTATTTTGCTAAAAAAAATCCATTCTCATACAGAATATACTGTTTTTGCCATATCTGGAGCAGAGAAGTAATTTCAACTTAATTTTGTTTGTTCAAACATTAACAAGACTGAAACAGTCACTTTTATATATAAATTTGGTAATTTAGAAATAGTTAAAAGAAAAGTAGTTAACAAACAGCAATAGTTTAAAAAAGTAAGACAATGACGAAAAAAATGTTGCTAAAGAGGGCACTTACTGCTGAAAGATTAAGAAGCTGTTGTGCTTTGATGACATTTGAGAACACTCATGGCTCTTTGTTTTCATACTTGTAATGTTTATTTTAAAGAACATAAAAGGTGTCAATAGGTTCAACGAAATACAAGGGGTTCATGGAGTTTGCCAAGAGATATCTTAAAAACACAAAAGCTGCCAGTTCCAGCCATGAAACCTGATACATAGTTCATTATGAGAAGCTCTTACCCAACACAGAGTTAATTGGAGCTGCAGCTCGGCCAGTCGTCGGCCGATACACATTCTTTTCCCGATGCCAAATGGAACGTGAGCAAAGGGGTTGATGGTGTTCTTTTGCTGAAGCCAACGCTCGGGTCGGAACTGGTTCCAGTTATCAAAGCATTCTTGGTTTGAGCCCAGAACATGGCTGTTTATGGTCAGTACAGTCTAAAAAGGGGAATCATTGCCTGGTTATTCAATATAAACAAAGAACTATACTTTCAAAGATGCATTCTGGCCATGGTGCCCAATTTCCTAAATAACCACTACTGTGAATTGGCCCAACTACTAAAAGCTCCTGTTCACAAACTGGTACTGTGCTGCTTGAATATCTAGAAACCATCTATGCAACTCTACATGTGGCCCGAGGGGATGAAGCTACCCTGATGTTTAATGTTGGCAACATACCTTAACTTTAAATAAAGCCTGAAGTGTCTGGTCTAGTCAAGAGCTAGAGAGGTTAGTGAGTGTATATGAGCTATAGCCCAAAGTGTCTGCGAATCAAAAACATGTGAGTCATTTAATGTGTGTCACTAATTCCCTCCCTGCGGCTTTAGAAATGCTTTAGCAAGAATTGACTATCTTTATCTTTCATAACCCTTGTTAAACAGAGTTATATAATATTTCCCTACATGCCCACAGTCAGCCCCTTTATTGCTTCTGCCACATGAGTTTGCCAAGAGAAATACAGAAAGAAAGGACGTTAGACCACCAAAAACCCAAGTATCAACATTCGTCAAATGTAATAAACACGAAAGAAGGAAGTATCACATTTTTCAATTCGTTTTAAATTGAAACTGCTTTCTTATTGTTTATTCTAGTCAAGAGATTCTGGCCAGGAATACAATGTCCCTTTAATCCTTTCACCCAGCTACTCACCCCCTTTGGCAGAACATAATCTCCAAGAACGGTTTCTTTATCGAGAGTTCGGGTTGTGAAGGGAATGGATGGAGTAATCCTGAAAAATAAATATTTATATAAAATTAACTAGACAGGTCTGTTGTTTGGGAGTTTGGGCTGAGGTTGAACAGACAATGTGGGGCCACATTATTTATATGATAAATATTGATTATCCAATCTATAGCTCTTTAGCTGCAGCTATTTTGACTTGTGGGTCTAGATCTAGTCCTACTGTCTCCATTTTGCCCTATTGCCTCCATCTTGCCCTGCTGTCTCAATCTTCCCCTATTTTCTCCACCTTGACCTACTGTCTTCATCTGGTCCTACTGTCTCTATCTTTCTCTACTATCTCAATCTTTCCATACTGTCCTTACTGTGTCGTACTGTCTCCATTTTGCCCTATTGCCTCCATCTTGCCCTACTGTCTCCATCTTCCCCTCTTTTCTCCACCTTGACCTACTGTCTCCATTGTGTCCGACTGTCTCCATTTTACCCCACTTTCTTCACCTTATTGTCTACATCTTCCCCTACTGTCTCCACCTTCTCCCTATTGTTGCCACCTTGCCCTATTATCTCCATCTCCCCCTATTTTCCTTTTCTACATCTTGTCCTACTTTCTCATCATGCCAGTCCTGTTTCTTTCTTCCCTTGTTTCGTTCATCTTGCCCTAATGTTACCACCTTGCCATACTGTCTCCAACTTGCCCTGTTGTCTCAGTCATGCTCTGCTGTCTTAATCATGCCCTACTCTTTCCATTGTGTCCTACTGTCTCCATCTTGCCATACTGTCTCCATCTTATCCTACTCTCTCCATCTTGTCCTACTCTCTCCATCTTGTCCTACTCTCTCCATCTTGTCCTACTGTCTCTGTCTAGCCCCACTGTCTCTATTTTGCCCTACTGTCACTATTTATGGCACTAAGTAGGTCACTTTTTAAACTGCATTGCGGGTAAAAAGTACAGCAGTTTGCCCTAAGGGTTTTATATGAACAGAATAGAAATAAAGGTGTGCCAAATCAAGTCAATAATTTTCATTTTTGTGTTACTGGTCCTTTCATTCTCAAAGGAAGCTCACCTCATTGATTCTTTCAAGCAGGCCTTTAGATATGGCATATTTCTGATATCATCTGCCGTAGGGACCTGGTCTGGTAACAATACACTCTCAATTTCTTCTAGAAGTTTCTTCTGAATGTGCGGGTTACGGGAGATGTTGAATATTGCCCAAAGCAAACTGTTGGCTGTCTACAATACAAAGAACCCATAAAAAGTCTTATTGGGATTAATCCACTGGTAAATGTATATATTTCCATGAACTAAAAGAACAAAATACCATGGAGTGTCAGCCAGTGGATGGCCGCAATAAATATGCCATGGATTTTAAATAGAACTTGAAGCACAGATGGCAAAAAGCCTTGAGACGCCAGTTCCAACACTGGGTAAAATATAAAAAAGTCATGGGGAATTCCTAGTAGAAAGAATTGTGTGCTGTCTGCAATCTCATTATTTTATTTATTCTGATCATTGTGTACTTAGCCGAAATTGGCTTAAAAATGACAGCTTTTATATTCAGTGCTTAGATGAGAACCTAAATACCTAATTATTATCTAATCTTGATGGTTGCATATCATATAGGCACAAGTCAGAAGAACACAGCAAATGTTTGCCCAGTCAATCATTAGGCGTTTATTAAATTTGTCCAAAGGAATTTCAGTATCATAAATCATGAAGTTAAAGTAATTCCTGCATTAAAATGAGCATCCTTAGGGGGCTGTTCCTGCTGAATTGTGCTTAGTACAGGGGAATCCCTATGCTGCCATAGTTTTATGGTATCTCTCTGTACAGGCTATGAGCAAACTTAGGGGGCTGTTCCTGCTGAATTGTGCTTAGTACAGGGGAATCCCTATGCTGCCATAGTTTTATGGTATCTCTCTGTACATGCTATGAGCAAACTTAGGGGGCTGTTCCTGCTGAATTGTGCTTAGTACAGGGGAATCCCTATGCTGCCATAGTTTTATGGTATCTCTCTGTACAGGCTATGAACAAACTTAGGGGGCCGTTCCTGCTGAATTGTGCTTAGTACAGGGGAATCCCTATGCTGCCATAGTTTTATGGTATCTCTCTGTACAGGCTATGAGCAAACTTAGGGTGCTGTTCCTGCTGAATTGTACTTAGTACAGGGGAATCCCTATACTGCCATAGTTTTATGGTATATCTCTGTACAGGCTATGAGCAAACTTAGGGGGCTGTTCCTGCTGAATTGTACTTAGTACAGGGGAATCCCTATCCTGCCATATACCTATCCTGCAACTGTATGATCAGGAAATAAACAGGGGAAACATTTATTTTCCTTACAGTTTCCACTGCCCCAATGAGCATTTCGGTGATGGTCGCGTACATTTCTTTTTTGGATAACTTGCTGTCGTTGTAGATGGTGCACAAAAAATCTTCGGAGCCTTTTGATGACAGTTTAGTCAATCTTCTGTCAATGTGACATTTGGCTGCAAGAAATAAAAAGATTATATATGATTAGATTATGATGAGATTATATGTGAGAGCCCAGAGCTTGGAAAGAATGAATGTAACTGAACATAAATTAACTTAAAAAAGAATCGACTAAGTTAGATGGGGTGGGGCAGAAGATAGTTGAGCATCGGAATGGGCAGTGAGTCTGTGGGGGTCATTTATAAAGACTGGGCAAAGTTGACAACCAATCAGGTATTTGCTTTCATTGCTCAATGTGCAGCTGGATAAAAACTCTAATCACTATTGCTATAGGATACTTATATTAAATGACCCCCTGTGACTCAAACAGTGGGTGGGAATAAAACCTTTTAATGGCGGCTTACGTTGAGAGGGACAGGGAGTTTGTAGTCTCTGGGTTAATACACATCCAAATGTGACAGAAAACGAGTTTTCATTATTCTAACTTTTGTGTGTGCTTTTTCTAAGGGCTGACTGCTGGATGGTTGTTATTCTGTACAAAACATTTAAACCTAAGTAATGTGAAAGTAAAAATATCTCATCTGATGTTGACTTTTTTTTTGCATGAGTGCTGGTTTACTTACTGACAGAGCAGAACTGAAGGAGAATTTTTTTTATCTTAAAACAAGCAAAAAAAAAAATCATTTCAATTCATAAATATGTATACGCTGTCATACCAACAAGTGGCGAGTCAGCCTTTTGTGTGGTTTGTGGACATAGTGGAGTTCTTCCAGTAATAAACGCATTCACTTGCAGAAAGAATTTACCTACAATGCTGTGAATTGTAAAATAATCATGCTTAACCCTTTAAAATCATTGAAAAATTGTTGCTGATATATAATATATTAATTAATATGACCAAATTTGTGTGCCCGCCCCTTCTAACTTAAGGGATGAGCTATTTAAGCTACAGCCATACACAGGGTCGAACTGGGCCGCCGGGACTCCGGGAAAATACCCGGTGGGCCCCAGCCCTAGTGGGCCCCAGCGGGTCAGACCCGACCCTGTTGCCACTCCCCCAGCCGCCGGTGTCCTCCCCTTATGCGTTTCACTTACACGCGCTCAGGGGAGGACGTTTGGCGGGGTTATGAGGGGATACCTTAACGGGTGCCGGTGGGCCCTGCTCCCCCCAGTCCGACCCATGCCATACAATGACATTTCTGACAATTCCCTGCTTCCTACTTTGTGAAGCAGTTTAGGGGAAGGGCCCATGCACAAAGCCAGGCTCATACAGATTGGGTTTGCTGAGATGGGACTGCACAGAGCCCTGACTTCAACCTAATTGGACCTCTGAGATCAGTTGGAATCCTGACTGTGAGCCAGGCCTGATCCCCAACATCAGTTTCCAACCTCACTAATGCTCTTGTGGCTGAACGGAAGCAACTCCCAGCAACAATGTTCCAACATCTAGTGGAAAAAGTGCCTTGGAATGCCACTGTAGACTTTGAGTCAATAGGCAACTCTCTTCTTCTACATTGGTTTCAGATACATGTCTGTAACATTTTTTCTCATACCAGTTTTGAAGATGCTGTCCCAGGCATGAGTGTGGTCCTTCCATATCTTAGTATTCAGGCTTTTGTGGAGTTCAACTGGTGTCACCATCATGAGTCCAAAGGTGCTCATCATCTAATGGTTGGAAACAAAGAAACATGTTTTTATTATAGTGCACAGAGAGGACAAGGAGCAAGCAGTTGATTGGTTTAAGTTGATTTATTTAATAAAATGCCCTTCCCCATTACATAAGGATTACAGGGCAATTTATCGTCTGAATTATCAGTTTCCCTTTCACTGTATGCAGGGCTGTGATTGACTGTACCATTTTTATGGCTGTAATAAAGTTCTGGGCCTCTTCCCCTAAATTCGGCTGCAGAAATCCAAATCTCTTCTCATAAAGCACAAGACAAATACCTGAAACAGAGGAAGTCAGAAACATAAATAAATACCCAGATAACATTATTTATATGGAGATGCTGAAAAGGGTGTCAGGGGGTATTGGGGGTGTAGTTTAATAACTATTTGTAAGAATGCTAGTCTTAGGGAGCATTGATTTGGGCTGTAACCCATCAGTACATCAAACTGTAGAACTTATTATTTCCAGAACTTATTTCCACGGTCCTGAGTGACAATAATACATTACTTTTAAGTACTGTTTAGCATGGTGCCCCCAATTACAGAAAGGACCCCTATTCAAAACACCCAAGGTCCCAAGCATTACAGATAATATATCCCATCCCATTTTGGATACTGTTCTGCCTGTAACCCAGTCAAAATAAAAAGTTGTTATTCAATGATAGAAAATATTGAGATGTCAGTGTAAGATCTTACTTTCAAGTGACCATTTATTTAGTTCACAATATAAATCTTCTATTGTTCCATCCTCATCACAAACACTGTCAATTCTCTTCATAAAGTCCACTAAAACCTGAAAGGACATGGGACATAATAGTAAATTCTTATGAAAGGCATCTTCAGAAACTTCTGTGTTGTTAACTGAATATTTCAGTACATTCAGTTGATTGGGTAAATAACCAGTTTCCCAGACTTAGTTCTACTATATTTCTTTTGTCTAATGGGAATATTAAGAGGAGGATATATCATTAATAGGCACCACTGGAGCTGTGGCAAGGAGGGGGCCTCCACTTGATGACCATTTAGGGCGAAAATTAGTGATGGGCGAAATAATTCGGCAGGCATGGATTCAGGGTGAATTTCCGCGTTTCGGCATTGGAGGAAAAAATTGCTGTGCGTCAATAAACTGTCGCCCGTGTAAAAAAATTGTCACGTGCATAAAAAAATGTTGCACATGACAAAAAAGTTGCCCGCATCATTTTTTTGACGCACACTGCAAATTTTTCTCGACATGCAACATTTTTGCTATTCAAGAATCTTTAGACGTTTATGATTCACTAATTTTTTGGGAAATCAAAATGGGACAGATTCACTCATCACTAATAGTGATGGGTGAAAAAATTTGGCAGACATGGATTCGTGGCGAATTTCCGCATTTCGCCATTGGCGGATTCTTAAGCGAAACGGGCGCAGTGGAAAGATTTGCAGTGCATCCAAAAAATATTGCCCATGTCAAAAGATTTGTCGTGAATCAATTTTGTTTTTTCCATTTCGAGAATCTTTTAAAAGATTTTCCACAAAGCAAAATGGGACTAATCACTAGTGAGAATCATTAGATACGTCTAAGAGTTCAGCTTGAAGGTTATTTGGGGTGAGATTTAAGGTGATTATGTATTTGCTGTTCTATAGATTCTTAAACGTATGACCGATACTCTAACATTTTCCTATATCGGTACCCACTTTGTGAGCTAAAGGGGACCCTGAACAAACATTGGACCTTCAAACGGGGCCCTGGCCATTTAAAATGCACTGCTCCGGTGGTTCTTTTACAGTGTTGCTAGATTATCAAGACATTATAAGTGTAGAGAAATACAGCCAGACTCATTTGCAGATATATGTAAAGATTGATGTATATTGTGGATTTCTGTATATTGTTACACTGCAGTAGAGATGTAGCGAACCTCACAAAAAAAGTTTGCGAACCCGTTCGCGAACTTCCGCCAAAAAGTGCGAACTTTGCGAACCCCATAGACTTCAATGGTAAGGCGAACTTTAAAACCTAGAAAAGCCATTTCTGCCCAGAAATACGTTGTTGACACAGCGTTGTGTTTTGTGCTGTAAAGGGCAGAAATCACACTACATTTCTAAACTTGTGTAATAAACTGCTTTTACAAGGACTATTGGGTTACAGCAGATGAGATCAGCAGGACAGCTGCCCCCAGCAGCTACATACAGAGCAGTAGAAAGTAGATCACTAGTCAGCAAAGCTACCTAAACTGTCCCTCAAACCCCTGCACAGCTCTCTCCCTATGCTAACTCATCAAGCACACACAGACAGAATGTAAAATGGCTGCTGGGCTTCGGTTTATATATGGAAGGGAGTGGTCCGGGGGTGGTCCAGGAGGGAGAGCTGCCTGATTGGCTGCCATGTATCTGCTGGCTTTGGGGTGAGAGGTCAAAATTTGGCTCCAGCTAAGGCGAACCCAAAGTTGCGAACATCGCTAAAAGTTCGCGAACTTGCGAACACCCGATTTTCGTGTGAATTAGTTCTCCGGCGAACAGTTTGCTACATCTCTATTTGGCACAGAGTGGTAGTGCCCTCACAGCTTTGGAAGGCAGATATGATATACTTTACATAGACTGTATAAGTGTGTGTGTTAATTACTATAAGTTATATAAAGTTACTTTAGGTCAATGTATAATTTGATGGAGAGAAGCTGAGGCTATAATCATCCATAAAAACCCCAAATCCACCCACGTTAATACATACAACCCCCAACCCAAGATTAACTTTGGATTTATTTTGGTACAAGGGGTTGTGAAATGATGACACTTGACCATCAAATGAAATGATATATCAGAGGAAGATGTTAATGGAAAATATCACACCAAAATTAGACAGAAGGAATGCACATTAAGAATGTCAATCCGTTTACCTCATTGATTTTAGTATCTAATTTCCCCACTTCTGTTGGCTTCATTAGCTTCTGCTGAAAGGCACTTCGGACTCTCTGCCAGTCCTTTCCTTCTCTGCATAAAATGAATAGAAAATGAGGGGAAAAAAAGGGAGCCATTATATATCCAACCATCTTTTATTAAAAGGTCTGAATTGAAAAAGCACAAACTGCTAATTGGTTGCTATGGGTTACTGCTCCTGGGCAAACTTTGTGCTTTTTATTACATAACCCCCATAGTGTCACAACTCCCCAAAGAGCACTCCATAGCTCCAGTCAGGGCAAGTAAATATTGGGAAGTTACTTTTAATGACTAAAATGCCTGGCTGGCATCAGATCAGAGTTTTTTTAAACTCATTGAACTCATTCACCAGATAATCCTTTCAGAGGATCCATTACAATGAGAAGAAAGGAGGTTTCATTTTCATGTGTATCCAGTACTTAATGATATTGTGCAACAAACTAAATATAGGAAAGGCAGTTAAAGGAGAACTAAAGTTAAACTAAAGAGATAGGCTAGAAATATTACACATGATGTTTTGTGCTTCTGTACCAGCCCAGGGCAACCCCAGCCCTTTAGCAGGGAAGATCTGTGCATCCAAATATGCCCCAGTAGCCCCCCATTTTCTTTTCTGCTTCTCACTGGACATACTCTGTGCTGCTGTCAGTTACCTGAGCTTAGGGACCGACTCACAATATACTGTATATATAGAATATAAATGGCACATTATACTGTATAGAATATAAATGGCACAATATACTGTATATATAGAATATAAATGGCACAATATACTGTATAGAATATAAATGGCACAATATACTGTATATATAGAATATAAATAGCACAATATACTGTATAGAATATAAATGGCACAATATACTGTATAGAATATAAATGGCACAATATACTGTATAGAATATAAATGGCACAATATACTGTATATATAGAATATAAATAGTACAATATACTGTATAGAATATAAATGGCACAATATACTGTATATATAGAATATAAATGGCACAATATACTGTATATATAGAATATAAATAGCACAATATACTGTATAGAATATAAATGGCACAATATACTGTATATATAGAATATAAATAGCACAATATACTGTATAGAATATAAATGGCACAATATACTGTATATATAGAATATAAATAGCACAATATACTGTATAGAATATAAATGGCACAATATACTATATATATAGAATATAAATAGCACAATATACTATATAGAATATAAATGGCACAATATACTGTATATATAGAATATAAATGGCACAATATACTGTATAGAATATAAATGGCACAATATACTATATAGAATATAAATGGCACAATATACTGTATAGAATATAAATGGCACAATATACTGTATATATAGAATATAAATAGCACAATATACTGTATAGAATATAAATGGCACAATATACTGTATAGAATATAAATGGCACAATATACTATATATATAGAATATAAATAGCACAATATACTATATAGAATATAAATGGCACAATATACTGTATATATAGAATATAAATGGCACAATATACTGTATAGAATATAAATGGCACAATATACTATATAGAATATAAATGGCACAATATACTGTATAGAATATAAATGGCACAATATACTGTATAGAATATAAATGGCACACTATACTGTATATATAGAATATAAATGGCACAATATACTGTATAGAATATAAATGGCACAATATACTGTATATATAGAATATAAATGGCACAATATACTGTATAGAATATAAATGGCACAATATACTGTATATATAGAATATAAATGTAACAGTATAAGGCTGATTAGTAATTCATTCGGATTCACATTGCATGGCAGCTCTGAAACCAGTACAATTAGGGGCAGATTTACTAATCCACGAATCTGAATTCTGAAAGGGAAAAAATCGGATTAGAAACGAAAATTTTGTGACTTTTTTGTCGCCGTCACGATTTTTCTTATTTCTCACGACTTTTTCGTCGCCGTCGGGACTTTAACGTATTTTGCGCGACTTTTTCAGTGCCGTCGTGATTTTTTCATATTGAGTGATAGTAAACGACGGAAAAACCAATCTGATGGCGACGAAAAAATCGCGGGACATACGAAAAAGCCGCGACGCCAATGAAAAAGTTGCAAACATACCAATCATTACGAAAAAACGCATTCGGACGCCTTCGGATCGTTCGTGGATTAGTAAATCTCCCCCATAGTGTCAGTTTATATGACAGACAAACCTCATTTTCTGCTCAATAATTTGCAACGACCCCTAAGCTCAGCTTCTCAACAGCTGCTCAGAGCACAGTGCCCTGTCCCGGACAGTTCTAACAGAATCCAAAATGGGGAGCTCCTGTGACAACTGTAAAGGCCTATATAATTACCGTTATAGAGATGCTGAAACTTTAAGCAAGTACAGTCAGTTTAGTATATAAAATATGCAATTCCTAGGCATTTTTACTGGTCAGGTTTAGTTCTCCCTTAATTGCGTTCTTATTATATTTTCACGGTTACTGTGTTTAATAAGAAACTTTACTTTTAATGATCTTTTATTTCAAGACACGGCAGTGCTTAAAAATAGATGATGTTTGGTTGGTCGTGGGTTATCTTTATGTAACGATGAATCAGTAGCTAAACAGTAGGTTATACATTTTGGTCCAGGCTAATTACATAATCCCCATTTGGCTAACTAACCTCCCACTAAGAAAATGTCAAAAGCAAGATTAGACACTTCCTGTGTGTTTTACCAGAGTTAGGGAAGGAATGAACTTTAACCAAAACATCAGCTCTTTAAATAACGTCACCGCTACACAAGCACTAGGGCTTGATTTGTTTCATGCATTTAATACTACGTCTCTTTCATAAAACCCACACCTTCTGTTTGTTGTTTCACTGAATCACCCCCATTACTTTAACTGAGTTCCTTTTTATGGAACTGACTGTCATGTCTGAAGACTTGGCACCTCGACACTGAAGGCCACGTCTGGTAGACTCTTCTGTTCTGCTGTTTCATGTGTATGTGTGGAAAAAACGTAACATCGTCTGTGAAGTATTTTATTAGGCTTGTGCTTGTCATAATATATTTACTGTTATATAAGTTCTGTATGCCAAGCCCAACAGATGGGCATGGAAAACTACAGGGGATTGGGAACCTCCTGTTGGTCATTTATGGTACAGAGGGCAGGAGTTTTTGGTACATTTATGGTACAGAGGGCAAGAGTTTTTGGTACATTTATGGTACAGAGGGCAGGAGTTTTTGGTACATTTATGGTACAGAGGGCAGGAGTTTTTGGTACATTTATGGCACAGAGGGCAGGAGTTTTTGGTACATTTATGGTACAGAGGGCAGGAGTTTTTGGTACATTTATGGTACAGAGGGCAGGAGTTTTTGGTACATTTATGGTACAGAGGGCAGGAGTTTTTGGTACATTTATGGTACAGAGGGCAGGAGTTTTTGGTACATTTATGGTACAGAGGGCAGGAGTTTTTGGTACATTTATGGTACAGAGGGCAGGAGTTTTTGGTACATTTATGGTACAGAGGGCAGGAATTTTTCTGGCCTACATGAGCCCATAATGGAAGCCAGTTTTGACCACTCCCCCTATTTAAACCCACTTCAGACCTTACCCATGTAATGGGTGTTAGCGCAGCAAAACCCCAAATAGCTGGTGTTCACTGCAGGGATATCACCCTTCATTCATATGCAAAAGAAGTTCATTATGTCATATTAAGATGTACCCTTAAATCCATATGCCTCCCCTGTGGATAGCACAGCAACCCCCAGCATATAATTACACACCATAGGGACCATATATTGACTATTTCCAAATGCTAACAAACTCCCAGAACAATCCCCTGCCAGGTTCACCACCCACAGGCAGCATAAGGCAGGCAGAGTATGGCACACACAGGCAGCATAGGGCAGGCAGAGTATGGCACACACAGGCAGCATAGGGCAGGCAGAGTATGGCACACACAGGCAGCATAGGACAGGAAGAGTATGGCACACACAGGCAGCATAGGGCAGGCAGAGTATGGCACACAGGCAGCATAGGGCAGGCAGAGTATGGCATACACAGGGAGCATAGAGAAGGCAGAGTATGGCACACACAGGCAGCATAGGGCAGGCAGAGTATGGCACACACATGCAGCATAGGGCAGGCAGAGTATGGCACACATAGGCAGCATAGGGCAGGCAGAGTATGGCACACACAGGCAGCATAGGGCAGGCAGAGTATGGCACACACAGGCAGCATAGGGCAGGCAGAGTATGGCACACACAGGCAGCATAGGGCAGGCAGAGTATGGCACACACAGGCAGCATAGGATTAGCAGAGTATGACACACAGGCAGCATAGGCAGGCAGTACATACAGTGACACAATGTTGGCACTGCTCCTACAGTCTGTCTGAGGTGTAAACAGGTGAACAATGTGGGTGCTTACAGTTTGATCCTGAGTTGTTACCAATGCAGGGACAGGGTATTCTGGTTATGGAGGTTCCTATTAACAAATTCAAAGTCATGTGTTTTACCAGTGGGGGTTCAATTTGGGTTGAGTGACTTTTTAGCATATATGTGGGATTCTAAGTATATTTTTGCTCAGTAGTACATAATGTAGAGACATATTTTATGAAAGCATTTCCAACTACCCATCAAGGGTAAATTAAGATCTGGCTTGCTAATGGCCTCACAGTTTTAGGGAGGACTCAATTGTTAAATAAATTGACCTTTTTTCTGCACAAATGGCTATATTTTGGGAAAGCTGGTCACATGATAACTTACAGTATTAGCAGTCCATAAGCTTCGTCACGATAATCTCTGTAGGCTTTCCATGGCTTAATCTCTAGCCTTTTGGGGTAATTGCTTTCTTCCCTGTAGAGCGCTTCAAGAAGACAAGGGGCTCCGATATGGACAGAATCAAAGGATCCGAGCTTCATACGGAAGATCTTCCCGAACTGCTTGTGGTAACTTGCCTGGGAAATAAACCAGAGCAGATTCAATTTATTACAGTTCATTTCAATCTATAATAAGAAATGAGAAATAAAAATAACAATTAACCCCTACAAACCCTCCCTCTATATATTATTCACATTTACACTTGCTCCACATTGTGTCTAATGAAGTCACATAATGGATAAGGTTTAGTATTTGTGGCAATCTTCCTTTCATTTCATCCTGTCTTCTCATTTTTCTCAGTGCCCTCAGTTATTGCAAGAGACATTCAGTCAAACCTGGTAAACACTGGTGCGATGATAGGTATATAATGTGAAAAAATAAATTAAAAGATCATTAAACAGACACTGTCTTTGGTTTGTGTGTAATGCTTTAAAAAGTAAAGAAGTTTTGGAGTAAATTGGATTTATTATTACATTTTGATTATTCTGTGCTAGTATTGTAAAGGCAGTCAGTTCTATGACTGCTTCCTTTATCTTTCAGATCAGCAGTCCTGTCCTGCTTTATGGCTGAGATTCTAGCTATCTGTATAACAGAGCATTCTGTCACAGTGGCACAGATCCTATCTGATACCCATTGTAAGCAGCAGTCCTGCCCTGCTTTATGGCTGAGATTCTAGCTATCTGTATAACAGAGCATTCTGTCACAGTGGCACAGATCCTATCTGATACCCATTGTAAGCAGCAGTCCTGCCCTGCTTTATGGCTGAGATTCTAGCTATCTGTATAACAGAGCATTCTGTCACAGTGGCACAGATCCTATCTGATACCCATTGTAAGCAGCAGTCCTGCCCTGCTTTATGGCTGAGATTCTAGCTATCTGTATAACAGAGCATTCTGTCACAGTGGCACAGATCCTATCTGATACCCATTGTAAGCAGCAGTCCTGCCCTGCTTTATGGCTGAGATTCTAGCTATCTGTATAACAGAGCATTCTGTCACAGTGGCACAGATCCTATCTGATACCCATTGTAAGCAGCAGTCCTGCCCTGCTTTATGGCTGAGATTCTAGCTATCTGTATAACAGAGCATTCTGTCACAGTGGCACAGATCCTATCTGATACCCATTGTAAGCAGCAGTCCTGCCCTGCTTTATGGCTGAGATTCTAGCTATCTGTATAACAGAGCATTCTGTCACAGTGGCACAGATCCTATCTGATACCCATTGTAAGCAGCAGTCCTGCCCTGCTTTATGGCTGAGATTCTAGCTATCTGTATAACAGAGCATTCTGTCACAGTGGCACAGATCCTATCTGATACCCATTGTAAGCAGCAGTCCTGCCCTGCTTTATGGCTGAGATTCTAGCTATCTGTATAACAGAGCATTCTGTCACAGTGGCACAGATCCTATCTGATACCCATTGTAAGCAGCAGTCCTGCCCTGCTTTATGGCTGAGATTCTAGCTATCTTTACAAAGGTCCAGGATTGTTTCTTAAACATACCTAAATGAGTCAGATAAGAGAGGTTAGCAAATCAATGCAATCAAAGCCACAGTTATTTTTAAATCTGTAATTTTACTAAATTATATATATTTGGTTACATATAACGGAATAGACAAAATACATTGCTGTAAGGGCATTCTGGTTGATATAGCTGGAGTGCTTTAATGCTAGACATTCTTGACCAAGTGAATCAGAGGCATGACTAATTACACAAACACACACGCTTTCCAAATAACTGTTTCTGTGTGGTGAGCAGGTAAACTTGGAAAAAATATAATTGAAACAAAAATATACATCCTTCTAAGTAGGTTTAACTAATTTCTAACATTATAAGTAAGTTTGCAGCATGCATCCATTACTCAGTTTTAATTATAAATGTAACATAGTAACATAGTAAGTTGGGTTGAAAAAAGACATAGGTCCATCACGTTCAACCATAAAATGTAACTGCTATTGAACTTAGTATCTGTCTGGCTGTTTATATTTTCTGTCCTGGTTGGTTGGTTTTGATTTTCAAAACAATGTAGCGGAAGCCAGCTGATTCACAGACCTGTGCAGTGTGCAAGGCTGAGTTCTGATACATTTTTTCTGGAGACAGAACCAGCAGTGCAGAAAGGGACAGAAAAACTCTGCTTTCAATAGAAACTGCATTTACAAACAACTGTGAAACCATTGCACATCTTTACTGGGGTGGTTCACCTTTACTTTAGCTTTTATTATGTTATAGATTGGACACTTCTAAGCAATATTTCAATTGGTCTTTATTATCAATTTTTTTATAATTTTTGCCTTCCTCTTCTAACTCTTTGCACCTTTCGAATAGGAGACACTGACCCCGGCAACTATTGCTCCTGAAGGCTACAATTTTTAATTTTTTTCACTTTTTATAACTCATTTTACAATTTTGGTCCTTCCCTATTCCTATATTAGTCTCTTATTAAACCAGCTCCCTGGTTGCTAAGGTATTTGGACCCTAGCAACCAGATAACTGCTGAAGCTCCAAACTGGAAAACGGCTGATCAGAAATGTAAGTAATTAAAAAAAACTACAAATAATAGAAAAATGAAAATTGGAATATTACTCTCTACATCATTTTGGGTTTACGTCCCCCCTTAAATCTAAAAATCTGATGAGAGTATGATCTTGTATCAAGTACATATATACTCACCAGTGCTTCATGTTGCCTTTTCAGCCCCCCTTTCCTTAAAATGTCCAGCAAGCTCCCCAGTATGGGCAATTTGGTTGGTCCCGGCAGGGCTGCCAGTGAGTGGGGGCAGGAGGAGGGTGCTGGGAGTTCTTCCTCCTTTAAGTCACAGACAGCAGTGGCAGTGGGGATGCTGTGCTGAACGCTGATCGATCTGGATTTGAGCAACATCCCAAGGAAATCTCTCTTTATTCTGGAAGTCATATTGAAGTGTGGGAGAGTGTGTACCCCCTGGGTCAGGAGAAGTTAGTAGGTTTGTAAAGGGCTGCATCTTGCAGAGGTTTATATAGCCCTCGCCTTAGCTCTGTTAGCTGGACCAATGAGAAGCCCGGGTTTGCTGGTGTGTATCCAGCGTGCAGGAAGGTGCTGTAGTACTCAGAGTTCATTAAAGAGATTTTTTTTTTTTCTTGGCATGAGAATCGCAAGCTCCAGCCAAAGCTCTAGATAAAAGCAGGTTAAACTGAACTCACACGTGTTACTCGCTGCTCATAGGTTTGGCCTTGGGACCTTGCTGCAAGGTTCGACTTTTTTTTTTTTATTATTTGTTCCTTTTTCACATTGTTTGGAATTCAGAGGTAACAATCAGACACACTGCACTCTGTCACCTGGTGTGCAACACCTCTGTCACCCCTGTCACCTCTGTCCCACAGCTCCTTCCTAGGCTGCCCCAGCTTCCCCAGGCTATTAACCCATTTACAACCGAAAAACAAATGTGCTTCCTCAGTCCATGTCTATTGCAATGGTTTGAGATAGAATGTAAAGTGTACTGGGTGCACATATGATGAATTTTCTGCATAGTTCTGCAAACAGATGAGCGTTGCCACATTGTTAAAATGAAAATTCATCTCTGCTAGTGCAAAAGCACTTTCTGCACTGGACCCGCTCAGATGCTAAAGTTGTAAGGACAGAGCAGGAAAGGTGGGGGCAGCATTGTGGTTGCTGCCTCAGGCAGCAGCAGCCCCAGAATCTCTGCTGTTGTGTGCCCATTCCTTCTTTGTATATTTGTATTTATACATATGGGAGGGAGGTGCCATATTGTTTACCTTAGACAGTACAGTATAAGGGTATAGCTTATTGTGTGCCCAGAACATTCCTTTTTTTGTATATTTGTATTTATATATATATATATATATATATATATATATATATATGGGTGGGAGGTGCCATATTGTTTCCCTTAGACAGTACAGTATGAGGGTACAGCTTATTGTGTGCCCAGAACATTCCTTCTTTGTATATTTGTATTTATATATATATATATATATATATATATATATATATATATATAAATGGGTGGGAGGTGCCATATTGTTTCCCTTAGACAGTACACTATAAGGGTATAGCTTATTGTGTGCCCAGAACATTCCTTCTCTGTATATTTGTATTTATACATATGGGAGGGAGGTGCCATATTGTTTCCCTTAGACAGTACAGTATGAGGGTACAGCTTATTGTGTGCCCAGAACATTCCTTCTCTGTATATTTGTATTTATACATATGGGAGGGAGGTGCCATATTGTTTCCCTTAGACAGTACAGTATGAGGGTACAACTTATTGTGTGCCCAGTACATTCCTTCTCTGTATATTTGTATTTATACATATGGGAGGGAGATGCCATATTGTTTCCCTTAGACAGTACAGTATGAGGGTACAGCTTACTGTGTGCCCAGAACATTCCTTCTTTTTATATTTGTATTTATACATATGGGAGGGAGGTGCCATATTGTTTCCCTTAGACAGTACAGTATGAGGGTATAGCTTACTGTGTGCCCAGAACATTCCTTCTTGGTACATTTGTTATATTAAGTGGATAGTAGTACAAGAAGCAGTTCTACATAGAGTACTGTTCAACCTATATTACATATCATTTGTTATCAAATTTGTCATCAAATGGGTGTTGGGCACCTCCAGTAAGAAAATTTGCTAACTTTTTGCCCAAGTCTGCTCCCCTCTTTGCAGGGGAGTGCAAGAGCACCATTTTTATTCAGTCCCTTGGGGTAGATATATCAAGAAGCATAGTTATCAATGGGTGAAAGTCAGATTTCACAATCTGATAAATACACTTCCAAAAATCCCATAGGGTGAGAACAGGTAACAATACAAGTAATAGATGGAAGAGGGCATTGGTGGGAGTGGTGCGTACTTGCTGGAGTAGAAGGTAAGGTCAAGCATTAATTACGTTTCAAACTTAACTAAGCGCCGATTAAACAGACCATGACGTCCTTATCTGCCGTCACACATTCCGCGTAACTATGTGCAGAGGAATCCGTACATTCGCTGCCTTTCTCTTTCACACTCACTGCTGCTGCATTTTTACTTTATCTCAGACATTTGCAACACGACGGAGAAATATTTTAGATAAAAACAGAGGCGCCGTGGAAGAAAACGAGAGAGCGATAGCGCCACCTTTTTGCAGACCCCGCCCCTTAAACACACAGGTAGGCAAGCAACAGTCATCTCTATGGCAACATCTGTTACAGTAAACAAATACTAGAAGGTTTTTTTTTGTTATAGATTTGTAATAGAGAAAAGAACAGAAAGTACTTGTCATTCAATATTTACACTTTGTAACAATTACATTCTATTTAGCAGTTTATTAGGCGCAGTGTTTGGCTGGGTGACAGATGACTTTTATCAACCGAGAGGATATATGTATGGATATATGTAGCTTGTATAAATGTACTATCATCTATCTATCTATCTATCTATCTATCTATCTATCTACCTGTCTGTCTGTCTGTCTGTCTGTCTATCTATCTATCTATCTATCTATCTATCTATCTATCATCTATCTATCTATCTATCTATCTATCTATCTATCTACCTGTCTGTCTGTCTATCTATCATCTATCTGTCTATCTATCTATCTATCTATCTGTCTGTCTATCATCTATCTATCTATCTATCTATCTATCATCTATCTATCGTGATGAGTGAATCTGTCCCGTTTCGCTTCGCCGAAAAATTTGTGAATCTTTCAAAAGATTCAAGAAACGGCGAAAAATTTGTGAAATGGCGAAAATGTCACACATCAAAAAAAAAGTTGCCCATGGCAATTTTTCATCGCAAGGCTATTCTTTTCTCGCCCGCAGCTATTTTTTTGTAACCCACGGCTATTTTTTTTGGTCGCAAGGCTATTCTTTTGTCGCCCGCGGCAATTTTTTTTTCGCGGGTGACAATTTTTGGACGCTCTGCGAATTTTTCCGCGGAAATCCGCTGCGAATCTATGACTGGCGAAACATTTCGCCCATCACTATCTATCTATCGGTATCTGTTTACATGTGTCAGTGTAGAAATGTACAGCTCTTCGCTGCCTCAAGTTTCCCCTAAGTGCCTTTTCCTTAGATTTCCACACTAAGATCCCCTTAGCCCAGAGTTTTTTTTTTCAGTTCAAGTCCCCGTCTTTCAGCCCTAGTTCTAAAACTATCTAGAACAGGCCAAAGCTTACTATATAAAGACATTTTTGGTCCTGTAAGTTGGGCTTTTATATGTATCTAGCAAAGAATATGGCCACTGCTCCATATTCTCCAGTTCTCCAAGACCCTACATGCCTTCCACTAATCTCCCCACTCAACCTCAGAAGTCTCTTCTTCTAGCCGTGGTACTTGGGTCTAGGTATAATATGACTATAATAGCTCCATTATCTTCTTCTAGCCGTGGTACATGGGTCTAGGTATAATAGGATTATAATGGCTTCATTATCTTCTTCTAGCCACGGTACATGGGTCTAGGTATAATAGGACTATAATAGCTTCATTATCTTCTTCTAGCCACGGTACATGGGTCTAAGTATAATATGACTATAATAGCTCCATTATCTTCTTCTAGCCGTGGTACATGGGTCTAGGTATAATATGACTATAATAGCTTCATTATCTTCTTCTAGCCGTGGTACATGGGTCCAAGTATAATAGGACTATAATAGCTTCATTATCTTGTTCTAGCCGTGGTACATGGGTCTAGGTATAATAGGATTATAATAGCTTCATTATCTTCTTCTAGCCGTGGTACATGGGTCTAGGTATAATAGGACTATAATAGCTTCATTATCTTCTTCTAGCCATGGTACATGGGTCTAGGTATAATAGGACTATAATAGCTTCATTATCTTCTTCTAGCTGTGGTACATGGGTCCAGGTATAATAGGACTATAATAGCTTAATTATCTTCTTCTAGCCGTGGTACATGGGTCCAGATATAACAGGACTATAACAGCTCCATTATCCTCTTCTAGCCGTGGTACATGGTTCCAGGTATAATAGGACTATAATAGCTTCATTATCTTCTTCTAGCCACGGTACATGGGTCTAGGTATAATAGGACTATAATACCTTCATTATCTTCTTCTAGCCGTGGTACATGGGTCCAGGTATAATAGGACTATAATAGCTTCATTATCTTCTTCTAGCCGTGGTACATGGGTCCAGATATAATAGGACTATAATAGCTCCATTATATTCTTCTAGCCGTGGTACATGGGTCCAGGTATAATAGGACTATAATAGCTTCATTATCTTCTTCTAGCCGTGGTACATGGGTCTAGGTATAATAGGACTATAATATCTTCATTATCTTCTTCTAGCCGTGGTACATGGGTCCAGATATAATAGGACTATAACAGCTCCATTATATTCTTCTAGCCGTGGTGCATGGGTCTAGGTATAATGAAACTATAATAGCTTCATTATCTCAGAATATAGGATATATGTGTAGAATTTCTCAGTTACCAGTATGGCATTGCCTCTGGCAACAAACTATGAACATAGGAAGGGCGGACCATTAACACTATATAATCTAAGCCAATCCAATTGCCCCAAGGTAAAGAGAGGAGCTAATTATATCTATACCTTATATAGGAGTTTATGCATCCCTAACGCTATTTTAAATTAACATCCAAATAAATTATTTTAGGGTGATGGTCCAATTTGTAATACATCTGTCTGTTATTGATAAAAGCAGCTTTTCTGTATTATACAACATTCTGCCCCATCACAAAGAATTCTGGGTAACAACTCAGGCTTACAAAATAAAAGAAATTCTAGAAAAAGATCTCCTTTGTCCATAAGCACACATCAGAGGTGATTAGCTTGAAAGCTGTGGAGTGAAGACAGCAATTCTTCTTCAGCCAAATATCCTTGGACAATAACTTGGCTTACCCAACAAATGCTCTGCAAATAAAGATACAGCTTCCGAAGCCAGCAATTCAGTATAATGAATAACCACAAATTCAGAAAGGATAAAAGGCTTCCATTACAGGCATAGTTCTGGGAAATGATATGAATGCACATAATGACAGGGGTGGTTATTTTATAGGAGAAAGTTTCTCCAGCAAAGAAAACATTGTATAATGAGCGTATTTGTGTATATGGTATAATAAGTAGTATTTGTGTATAGGTTGTAGCTGTGTAATACTAAAATTGTACAATAGATCTTGAACTGTGAACAATAGAGGATGGTGGTTGAATGAAGGCACCCATGATTAGATCCATCAGGTCAACCTTATTCCAACCTTATTCTCTTAGTCAAAAGCAAAAACAAGTGATGAGATGAGACCAAGGAGGTTTAAGTCCATGGCAAGTTGGACACAATATCAACAGCAAAACCGAGTGAAGGAGGATCAAACTGTAAATGGGGCCAAGATGGCAGAAAGGTGAGATACCTATGAAGCTTTGACTGAAACTGATGGCTGGAACCATAACAAGATGGATGAAAATGGTCCTAGAAGTCTACCAGTCCAAGACCAAGACTTTAATGATCTTATTGGGCTAGATGCCAAGGTGACAAAATGGCAAGTGGGCTTCATGAAAATGACTTAAATTGTGTTACATAACTGTTGAGGCAAAACAAGATGATGGCAAACTTTCTTTATAATTTCGTATCAATTTTATCTGATCTTAAAGTCTTAATTATTGAAGATAAAGTACTAGTTTGGTTCTTGAGTCCTGATAACAACATTGGTTTGGAATACTAGAACAATATTGGTTCATATCACCTAATCTAATCAGTCAGCTGCTAATCAGCTCAGATTATGCTTACAATTTCCATTTCCACCCAATGGGTTAGCTTCAGCCTCTAAGGCAGTGATCCCCAACCAGTGGCTCGGGGGCAACATGTCGCTCACCAACCCCTTGGATGTTGCTCTCAGTGCCCCCAAACCAGGGAGTTATTTTTGAATTCCTGACTTGGGGGCAAGTTTTGGTTGAATAAAAACAAGCTTTCCTACCAAATAAAGCCCCCTGTAAGCTGATAGTGTGCATAGAGGCCCCTAATAGCCAATCACAGCCCTTATTTGGCTCCTCCATGAACTTTTATGTTTGTGTTGCTCTCCAAGTCTTTTTAAATTTGACTGTGGCTCACGAGTAAGAAAGGCTGGGGATCCCTGCTCTAAGGTATTTCATGAAAATTTTAAGAGTGATTTCCCAGAAATCCAACTGCCTTGCATACAAATGAGGATAGTATTTCCTCAACCAATATGCTTTTCTTGTGGGTTCATATTTGGCAGTTTGTGTACATAGATTCTTATTTGCAGCAGATTGATGTATTTCAAAACTGCGTAACTACAGCTAATTAAAGTCATCAAGCTTTGGGGGCCAGTTATTATTGGGTCCTCCTGTTCTCCCAACCATTTGGTCTTCTGTCTTGTGCCATGGCTATTTGCCTTTCTGTATAAGGAGAAGAACAAATTAAGGGAGAACAAGGTAGGGCAGAAGAGAGAATGAAATGAAAGGGATAAAAGATGTGAGAGATAGAAGTTAATTTACAGTATGAGCTTGTGATCCAAGGTCTCCTGATTTCCAACACAGGGCTGGAACTATGCAGGAAACCCTAATGATACTGTATTTATATCTACTGGGTTGACTGAGATTGTGTATCAGATGGAATAGACTTTTTGGCTCGGGTAACAATGTAACAAAGGAAAAATATGTATTTGTGCTAAGTGTTCCGTACTAGGTAAGCCAAGGAACAGACTAATCCTGCTTTAATTTCCTGCAGTTTAGACTAATCTAGGAGTGGATGTAATTAGCTGGGCTGGATGGTTACATGGAGTATGGGACAGAAGCTGGGGATTCTGTTAGGTCTTGTGATGGATAGGCTGTCAGGCCCAAGCACAGTAATAACATGCAAGTAATAGCAAGCTGGCGCATATTGCTAGAATTAAACCGGGGAAAATGTCCAGAGGGACTTTTCAAAGGCTTCAGCAGTTGGCAAACACCCTGCCTGCATTGCTATGGTTCACTACCCAATTACAGCATGACTCCAGGCGTGGAACAGCTTCTGTCTATGAGCTTAAAGCAGAACTAAACCTTAGTGTTTATCTGTTTTATAACTGCTACAGAATGGCTGAGGTGGCCTTTATCCAATCATTTTATGAACAGTAAGCGATTTCCGATGTGATCCCATGTGGGGTCTTTATATTGGCCCCTCAGTGCCACCGTAGTTTTATGGGATGTCTTGCAGCCTGTGCTCAATCCTGACCGCCAGGCGCTGTAGATTTTGTATTTACAAATTTAATCCTCTCTGGTTAATTGGCTCCTTATAAGATTGCCCCTAATGTGTGTTACTGTGATAGGGAATTAGGCATAGGGACCTTCAGAATTTCTGAACTTAGCAGCTTGTATAAAAATTTATGACAATTCTAAAAAATTGCCTCAAAGCTTCCACTTTCAAGCATATTATTTCCCACATAGCATTAGGCACCAAATATCTGGGATTACGACACCTGAAAATGAATTTAGTGCATACAAATTTGTCCGGAGATCATGAAAATTCAATGCAATTACTGCATTTTTGTGGGGTAAAAACACATTCAGGAATCAAAAATGGGCACCCATGTCTTTCTACTCCAAACTACGGAGTCGGAATGCTTTCCCAAAATTGGTGGGTTTGATGAAATACCTTTCAAGCACCGTACCTCCCACTTAGCATTAGGTACCAAGAAAAACACCCTTGAAAGCCAAGGGTCCACTGAACAGTTTGATGCCCATTGTGCATAGGATCACTACAGTATCTGGTATTTATAGACCTAAAAATGAAGTTAGTGCATACAAAGTGCCCAGGAGTTCACTTCAGCTACTGAAAATTTACTGCCTTTTTTGTGGGGTAAGAGGGGAGTTTGAGCTGTCATAAGATAAAGATGAAGAGCACAATGAAGAGATTATTACTATTTTCTCAATGCCCATTTCAACCCTGAATGCTAAAGGTGTCAGTAGCCACTTAAACAGGCTTTCTCCCATTAGGAAGTCAATGTATTTTATTTAATTACTGGTACTACCGAGTTGTAGTTTGGTGGTGGAAGGTGATATGGCTGAAGGTGACAGAGTTTAGGGAAAGTTCTAAAATTTCTGCACTAAAACTAAATAAATGTCCTACTCCAAGCACTTTCTTTTATCAATTTATCTGTTGTAATAGGCAATAAGGAAATGATAGCCTTAGGTCAGCAGGTCCATGTGGCTTGGGCTCATAACAGAACCATAAAGAGAATCTGTTAGAAGGGAACAGCCTGGTACCTAAACTGGTGTTAAAGAGACAATCACATGTAAAGAGACAATTCATATGTATGTTGCCTTTACAGAGAGATACCATCAAACTATGGCAGCATAGGTATTCCCCTGTACTAAGCACAATTCAGCAGGAACAGCCCCCTAAGTTTGCTCATAGCCTGTAAAGAGAGATACCATAAAACTATGGCAGAATAGGGATTCCCCTGTACTAAGCACAATTCAGCAGGAACAGCCCCCTAAGTTTGCTCATAGCCTGTAAAGAGAGATACCATAAAACTATGGCAGAATAGGGATTCCCCTGTACTAAGCACAATTCAGCAGGAACAGCCCCCTAAGTTTGCTCATAGCCTGTACAAAGAGATACCATAAAACTATGGCAGCATAGGGATTCCCCTGTACTAAGCACAATTCAGCAGGAACAGCCCCCTAAGTTTGCTCATAGCCTGTACAGAGGGATACCATAAAACTATGGCAGCATAGGGATTCCCCTGTACTAAGCACAATTCAGCAGGAACAGCCCCCTAAATTTGCTCATAGCCTGTACAGAGAGATACCATAAAACTATGGCAGCATAGGGATTCCCCTGTACTAAGCACAATTCAGCAGGAACAGCCCCCTAAATTTGCTCATAGCCTGTACAGAGAGATACCATAAAACTATGGCAGCATAGGGATTCCCCTGTACTAAGCACAATTCAGCAGGAACAGCCCCCTAAGTTTGCGCATAGCCTGTACAGAGAGATACCATAAAACTATGGCAGCATAGGGATTCCCCTGTACTAAGCACAATTCAGCGGGAACAGCCCCCTAAGTTTGCTCATAGCCTGTACAGAGAGATACCATAAAACTATGGCAGCATAGGTATTCCCCTGTACTAAGCACAATTCAGATTATGAAAATTATTTGGGCAGAAATGTGCTCACTCCTGCACTATGAGGGGCAGTTCCCCCCCTACACTGACAAACCACCTGTGTGACATCAGCTCAATATAAAAGATCAGATGAGACTGAGGATAGAAAGCGCGGCTCAGCGAGTGGGAGTTTAGCTCACGGGATGATAAACCATTGTTGCACAACTGATCACGTTTTCCCTTGGGAGGAACTTGCTGATTAAGTTTAAATAAATAAAAAAAAAAACAGACATTTCCCAAAACACATCTGGCAAATTTGATTCTTTTGAGATTAGAATTATTTTGGTAGATTCCATTAATGCTGTGGGTGCCAGCGATTTCTTGGAACACAAGCAAAATGTACAAAATGCCTGCTATGTGTAAGTAATAAGGGAACAAGCTCCTTGGGCGAGGGAGAGTCAGTCTATGATTTCAGTGTTTGGTGTCTCATATTGGATCAGTATTGCCCCTCCATCTCCAGAGGTGTCTCTTGGCAGAGGCAATCAGGGGGTCACATTTGGCTCATTTTCTGAGTAGCCACACAGTGCAGCAGTAAGGGGAAAGCAATGTTCTAAGATAAGGGGCTGTGATGGTGGGATAGTAAGGCAGATATGTCTGGAGCAGGGGCAATATATGTAGGATAAAGTGTATTGTAAGGCAAAATGCTATTAAAAAGAGACTTGAAAGAGATGGCAGTGTGCGTAGTAGATCTGACATCAGGGTGTATAAAAGGAACTCTGATTAGAATCTTTGTTGTAGAGTGGGCCCCAAGAGACACAAACGATACAAATTCCATGCCACAATGGGGGTGGGGATTGTGGGGGAGAGGGTGGCATTTGGGTGGATCATGAGCAGGGTTTTTACATTAAAGAGATACTGACACCAGAAATGAAACCATTTTTACATCTATCATAACACTGACTTTGCATGAGCTTTATAATTTTGCCATAAAAGTATTTGCTGATGCTTTTCCATTCCCTATCTGATCCTCCATGTTCTTCTATGAGGGGGCGGCCATATTTGTGCAGCAGTAGATAGCATTAGAAGCTGTAACAGGCTGAGAAGGGACAGTCAGGTTGGCAAAACAGTCAGGTTTAGGAACTTCAAGCAACAATTACATAGAAAACCAGCCCTAACAGTGAAAAAAGATCAACATGACCTAAAGGGAACTTTTTATGTACATTCATAATTTGAAAAGTCATTTTTTCGTGTCAGTATCACTTTAAGGGCCATATTTTTTCATTGGCGCAACACTCTACTTTCTGGAAGGGCCAACTACCAAGGGTGCCCAGTAACTGGGAAGGTGGAGACAGAGGGGTAAGATAAAGACAGTAAGACAAGGTGGAGACAGCAGAACAAGGTGAAGACAAAGGCAATATGGAGAGTAAGAAGGAGACAATAGAGTAAAATGAAGACAGTAGAGTGAGGTGGAGACAGTAGAGTAAGATGGAGACAGTAGAGTAAGATGGAGACAGTAGAGTAAGATGGAGACAGTAGAGTAAGATGGAGACAGTAGAGTGAGGTGGAGACAGTAGGGAAAGCTGGTGAGAGTAGGGAAATACTGTCTGTAGACAATAGGGTGGATGGTATTGCTTGCCTTTGAATATTTATGGTTTAATTTAATGATAGACTCATGGAATAAAAGGTGATTTCCAGCCTATGATTTCCCTGTAATTGCCCAGGGTTGGGAGGCACACTGACATATACACACGCAGTGACACACAGACACACACATAGATACACACAGACACACACATAGATACACACAGACACATATAGATCAGTTTTTTCTTGATTAAGAGGTTTCTGGAAACATAATACATTGTATTTTGTAGACAAGGAGACCGAACACACTGGCAATACCCCACCTGCCTTGGCCTGGAAAGTACAGGGCATTTCTACTACGGCAATTAATAATCATACGGAAATGATTGTCTAAAATGATAAGGACTCTGGAAATCCCTATCTTGCAGTTTGGGGCAGATGTTACAGGTTCTGAAGACAAATGTAGTTCATGGGTGCTCCCACCCCAGCGAGCAGGGCTTCCTGCAAAAATCATGGGGTCCCATATGTACCCCCTGCCATGTTCGTTATGTCCAAATGATCCCAAGCTCTAATCATTTCCATACAAGTTGCTGCAGTCTAGCTGACTGCCCAGATGCACCCAGGGGACTCCGACCACCCCACATAGCACCTTAACACCCATGAGTGGTGTTGGGCACCATGAAGCAGGCACAACTGTGTCTAGACTCCCTGCCATTAAGCAAGACTGTGCTGCAGTATTTTTGCATCAGGGAGGAAGAAGAGTACTAGTAAATACACCCCCCCCCCCATGTAACCAGAAAGGATAAGAAGATAAGAAAAATAAACTTATAAATGTCAATTACCCTTTACCTCTATTACTTATAAAACACTTTACTTTTCCTTTAGTCTAATGGAAACAAAAAAAACAACAACAAGTGTGTGGTAATTTCATTCCCCTCAAATTCCCTCAGTGTCTGGGGGTCTCATAGACTGACCTTTCTGGAACATTTCTCATACAGGCGATTAAGCACCACAAATGGATTTCTCGTAAAGTCTGGATTTCTTCATCCCTGGCAACAGAAAAAAATGACTGCTGTACAATGTTACATGTCTGATGTTCCAATACTGTGCATGATGAGCACAGAGGGGCAGGAAAGTTTAATATCAGGGAAAGTGATTCCAGAATGAAGTCAATAATATTGTTTTACTCTAAGCTATATTGTTATAATCAAGCAGAAAATATGATCAAGTATATGATCTAGGAATAATGTACCCCCCTAGTGTAAATGATAAGGATATTAGAAGTCACTGAGGGGTTCTGTGACCATATAAAGGTACAACACTGCAGGCTGAGTTATACAGGGAACTCTGAGTATCACTCATGTATTATAAGGGATAATGTACCCCCTACTGTAAATGATAAGGATATTAGAAGTCACTGAGGGGTTCTGTGCCCATATAAAGGCACAAGGCTGCAGGCTGAGTTATACAGGGAACTCTGAGTATCACTCATGTATTATAAGGGATAATGTACCCCCTACTGTAAATGATAAGGATATTAGCAGTCACTGAGGGGTTCTGTGACCATATAAAGGCACAAGGCTGCAGACTCAGGGTTTTTATGTGTTTTTATTAAAAACTTCACAAAAGAGAATTAACAGAACTCAGACCAACATGCCGGCCAATAATTACAAGTTACAACCAAAATTCACCCCCCCCCCCAGTCCACTGGCCAAATGTCCCGATGAAGATCGTGACATATGGAGGGGGCAATTGTCCTTATAGTACAGACATTAAACTTGATAAGATAAACCATATACAATGATGCTACACAATATTTTGCACGTTGGTTTTTGTAGTACAGGTATGGGATCCCTTATCCGGAAACCCGTTATCCAGAAAGCTCCGAATTACGGAAAGACCGTCGCCTATAGACTCCATTTCAATCAAATAATTCAGAATTTTAAAACTGATTTCCTTTTTCTCTGTAGTAATAAAACAGTACTTTGTAACTGATCCCAGCTAAGATATAAATAATCATTATTGGATGAAAAACAATCCCATAGGGTTTAATTAATGTTTTATTGATTCTTTAGTAGACTTAAGGCATGGAGATCCAAATTACAGAAAGACCCCTTATCCGGAATACCCTTGGTCCCGAGCATTCTGGATAACGGGTCCTATACCTGTACTATAACACCCGGAGAACAGTTCAATAACTGATACTAAGCACTTCGCCCAGTTTATCACGCCAGTCACTCAGGATCCCATCCTCTTGCACCATCTAGTGGCCATTTAGCGCGTCGCACACTTCCTGCTCTCGCTGTCAAGTTGGATTCTGCGTAAGTTGGACTGTACCATTGCGTAAAATGCAGATGACCGTATTACAATCGTTATGTGTTGTGATATTGCAAGCGCCACGAATTTAAGGCTTGATTGTGCGATCGTTCTCTGACCCGGTACTTCTTTTTCACTGGTTAGCTTTATTAAGTAAGAGCAGGTTGCGTTACGCTCCTCCCCCCGCCCGGTAGTTGGTTCTATCCCAAGATGGCGGCCACCATGAAGAAAGCGGTAATGCTGCATGTTGCGGCGGGCGTGGGGGAATTTGGGGGTGTTACAGGGAATATCGGTAACTGGGTGCGATACAAAGGTGGTGCTGGATGGGGGGAAATCGCCATGGGAGAATAGGGGGCATTAGGCAAATGATTGGGGTGTAATAGGATACATTCTGTAAAGAAATAATTAAGGGATGTGCTGCAGACTGTGCTGCTTTCTGTGTTGCCATGCCAAATGAGCTATTCACAGGGGGATTATTAGGGGTGAGGGGCCAGCCTTACACTGGGCATGTGTCAAACGGCCAACTCTCTTAGTCTGCAGTACAGATATAGCTCTGCCTGATTAGGCCACCCCTATAGGCTTCTTTAATGGTTTGATCCTTGGGCCAGTAATTATTATAAGGGCCTGTGTACTTCTGTTAGGCCATCATGTCTGTCAGGATTCTATTAAACCTTCCCAACAGCAGATCCTCAGTCACATATAGTTTGGGCCTTCATAGTCTGTCCAGTAAGTCACTGATACAACCCTGAGCGCTTGAGCTGTAATTGTAGTGTGTAGGTAGAATTGTACAGGTATAGGACCCATTATCCAGAATGCTCAGGACCAAGGGTATTCCGGATAAGGGGTCGTACATTGGATCTCCATACCTTAAGTCTACTAAAAATCAATTAAACATTAATTAAACCTAATGGGATTGTTTTGCCCCCAATAAGGATGAATTATATCTTAGTTGGGATCAAGTACAGGTACTGTTTTATTATTACAGAGAAAAGGGAATCATTTAACCATGAAATAAACCCAATAGGGCTGTTCTGCCCCCAATAAGGGGTAATTATATCTTAGTTGGGATCAAGTACAGGTACTGTTTTATTATTACAGAGAAAAGGGAATCATTTAACCATTAAATAAACCCAATAGGACTGTTCTGCCCCCAATAAGGGGTAATTATATCTTAGTTGGGATCAAGTACAGGTACTGTTTTATTATTACAGAGAAAAGGGAATCATTTAACCATTAAATAAACCCAATAGGGCTGTTCTGCCCCCAATAAGGGGTAATTATATCTTAGTTGGGATTAATTACAAGGTACTGTTTTATTATTACAGAGAAAAAGGAAATCAGTTTTAAAATTCTGAATTATTTGATGAAAATGGAGTCTATGGGAGACGGGCTTTCCGTAATCCGGGGCTTTCTGGATAATGGGTTTCCGGATAAGGGATCATCTCATACCTTTATTTCTATTTATTATTTTTATTTCCAGTTTAACTGCAGATATTTACTAGAGTTGCTGGTCAGTGCTTGGAGTTGTAGGACTAATCAGCTCTGTGAATAATAGGAGTAATGGTTTCAGGCCTAAGAGAATAGAAATGTGAGTATCATTTGCCAGGGGGAATGATTTAATTGCCTTGTTTTATTCATGTGGACCCTCTGTGTCCTGCCCCCTGGGGTTCTCTGCTGTGGGCATAAACAGGGCATGGGGGCTTTCATGCTGGCAGGTGTATTCATTATTAATAACAGGTATGATCATAGCTTATGTGACCCACCCACCACTAATACAGATTATATAGAAATGCTGGCTGAAATAGGAGTTAGAGAGCTTCCAGTCTAAAAGGGGAAGGGGGTGTGAGACAAATGATGTGGGAATGGCTCACATTGTTGGGGCTGGGATTATACAGCGAGTTACGGTTACAAGTATCCACAGTTATATAAAAATTGACAGGCCTACCTCCTTTGCTGCCCTGCTGATTGTGTTTTAATTCGTTTCTGCCACTGGTCAGAAAGACCCTGGTTATTAGATCTCAAGCACTGACCTGAGCTGGAAACCAATACCCAACTGGAAGGAACCCAAACTGGCAGCACTCAAAATCAGCATCATAAGTGGAATATTAATGAGACCAGGAACACGGCAATGCCATGCTTATTGCCAGCTCCCCTTACTGTCTCACTATACCTGCCCATTGGGTGTGTCTGTTCCTGTGCTTGGAAATTAAATTAACTCTACAGGGGTGCTGGCTGCGATGTGAATGATTGTATATTCCCCAAAGTTACCCCACTTTAGTAATCCTGTGGCTATGACTCAAAGGCCAGCAGTGCATTATGATTTGGTTCACATTATTATATATATTTAATTCTATAGAAGCTTGCCCTGTATTGAGAGACAGATCAGCATTTGTGAGGCCACAAAGACCTAGGCCCAGGGCGGCACAAAATAAAACAAAACAGTGGGTGGGTGCGCACACGTGCTTATGGGGGACAAGGCCTATCAAGTTGCCGGGGGGTGGTGTGGCCTCGGGTTGCCCAGTTTAGAATCTGGCCCTGGTGAGGCAGCAGTTCATATAGTTGCTCTAGTGACTGAGGTTTTGCCAGCATTGAGATCCTATCCTTAATTTCCATTGTGGGGAAAAAATAAAGGAAAAAAGTCAATTGATTGAGACAGTGACAAGCAGCAAAATAACCTGTAGCAATTTGCCTTTTTAATGATGTCCTGAGAGGTCAGCTGGTTACAGTAACATCAGTAATTTGCTCCCGCTAAATGAATATGATTAATATAATTTTCGTTAATGAGGAAAACTCCTTAATGAGGCAGAATCCTTTGCTCTCGTCACTTAAGTCATCGCTAATGCTAATTTTATAAATAAATGGAATAGTCTCTATGGCAGTTATCAATACACAGACTGTCAGTAGATCCTCACACTGATACATACAGAGAAAAAAAGGCCTTTGTGCGTAGGCACCAGAACCATAGGTTTCCTACAGTCCTGAGTAGCGCCTCCCCTGTCTGGAGGGTAATGACTTGTCCTGTTTGCGTTCCAGGTTGCGGAAGATGTAAACGTTACATTCGAGGACCAACAAAAAATCAACATCTTCGCAAGAAATACAAACCGGGTCACAGAGCTGAAAGATGAAATCGAAGTAAAAAAGGTAATACAACAGCGAGATCTTTGCTTTTATTAAAGGGGAAGTGTTACTTGGCTTAAGCAACACCATGTCTGGTTAATTCAGATGTTTCTCTAGTTCCAATATACCTATGCAACATGCAGTACCACTTTCCTCCTGTTGGTGGCAGCAGCAGAGAAGCACAGGGAAGCAAATTAAATATAGAATATATACAACCAGCAATAACACCGAAATGAAAACACTGAGAAACGTTCAACTCCCAGCAATATTTTTATATATCCTTTTCATTCCAGCTTCAAATGCGTACGCGGATAAAAGCGCAGTCCCACTTATCCATCTGCTCCGCACTTAAATTACAGCAGTCCCCTTTGTAAAGGCGTTGAAGGACCAATTAGCCTGAAATGGGTTCCTTCCATAAATGAGGAATCGTGGCAGTAATGATTGTTAATGCGGTTCTATCACAGGGAGGCGCCGGGTGATGCAGATGTGTGCATAAAATGACAATTACTGCGCTTTTCTTCTCATTGTTATTTTCGAGATTTTGTTTTCCCATTTGAAGCACCTTTCCATTGCCAGAGGTCAGCAGAAAACGCACAAATGGCTGCTTTTATAGCCTCTTTGATGCAAAGTTTCCATATAAGCTCAGAGAAAAGGGGAAAGTTTCCACTGGTGTCGTATTCTTCATCAGCCAATCAGCAGTTAACTATAATTAGTCCTTGTCTGTTAGAATGAAGGAAGGGATACTGTCATCATGTTCGATTGTTTCAAGAATTGAAATGTGACACACCCTCACCGGAACCAGTAGTTGTATTCTCTACATGGCACCCATCAGCACTGTTCTTTTGGTTTGTGGCAAGACCTGGGGGTAGCCAATACCTTCCTTACATTTATATAGGTTAGACACAGTATATTCCATGGACTGCTATGCTATTTCTCCTGGTACCTGCTTGCAAGGAAATTATAACATAACAGGAGGGCTATGGCCCAACTTTCAGGGAACTTTAGAAGGAAGTAACATAATTTGTTGGGGTATTTACACATACATAGTTACATAGGGTTGTAAAAAGACCAGAGTCCATCAAGTTCAACCCATCCAAGTAAACCCAACACCCACAACCTATACTTACCAATCTATACACTCACATACATAAACTATGTATACAACCACTAATACTAACTGTAGATATTAGTATCACAATAGCCTTGGATATTCTGATTGTTCAAGAAGTCATCCAGGCCCCTCTTATAGGCACTAACAGAATCTGCCATTACAGCATCACTAGGAAGGGCATTCCCCAACCTCACTGCCCTCCCCGTGAGGAACCCCCTACGCTGCTTCAAATGGAAGCTCTGTTCCTCTAATCTAAAGGGGTGGCCTCTGGTGCGTTGATTTGTTTTTATGGGAAAAAAGAACCCCCCCTATCTGCCTGTAATCCCCTCTAATGTACTTGTACAGAGTAATCATGTCCCCTCGCAAGCGCCTCTTTTCCAGAGAAAACAACCCCAACCTCCATACATACAAGGAATTCTTAATCCTCTGTATAATACAGCCCTGGTACTCTTGTAATTTGAAGTAAAATAGGAGCAGCAGTCGTCAGGTGTGCAGAACCTTAGCAGTGAAGGGGTTAAGGCAAAATAAAATTCACGGAACCAAATGGGAGGGAAGACAACTGGTCTATGTTCCAGCTAATAAGTAAACAACATCTGTGCCTCACTTTATTTAAAGCCTGGTTATTTTTTTTTATAATTTGTGATTGTAATTAAAAATATATATATGTGTTAGATGAGGTTTTAGCCAATGGCTGCTCCTGTACAATTTTGGGGTTGGAAGCAGTGCATGCCCCTCTTATGTACTACAGGTATGGGACCTGTTATCCAGAACGCTTGGGACTTGGGGTTTTCCGAATAAGGGATCTTTCCATAATTTAGATCTCCATAACTTAAGTTTGCTAAAAACCATTTAAATATTGAATTAACCCAATAACCCAGTAGGATTGTTTTGCCTCTAATAAAGGGTAATTATATCTTAGTTGGGATCAAGTACAAGGTAATGTTTTATTATTACAGAGAAAAGGGAATCATTTAACCATTAAATAAACCCAAAAGGGCTGTTCTGCCCCCAATAAGGGGTAATTATATCTTAGTTGGGATCAAGTACAGGTACTGTTTTATTATTACAGAGAAAAGGGAATCATTTAACCATTAAATAAACCCAATAGGGCTGTTCTGCCCCAATAAGGGGTAATTATATCTTAGTTGGGATCAAGTACAGGTACTGTTTTATTATTACAGAGAAAAGGGAATCATTTAACCATTAAATAAACCCAATAGGGCTGTTCTGCCCCAATAAGGGGTAATTATATCTTAGTTGGGATCAAGTACAGGTACTGTTTTATTATTACAGAGAAAAGGGAATCATTTAACCATTAAATAAACCCAATAGGGTTGTTCTGCCCCCAATAAGGGGTAATTATATCTTAGTTGGGATCAAGTACAAGGTTCTGTTTTATTATTACAGAGAAAAAGTAAACCATCTTTCCACATAGAACCACAGTCATTATAAGGCTGCTGATTGTTAAAACAAGTTATCAAGTTATTAAGGCAGTGACTAAATGTTTTACTCACAGCATATTACATCACTGGTTAGCAATTGCATCTGCATTAACCGATATGCCTTTTCCATGCCAGTTATAAAGTGTTGTGTAAATGTCCTAGAGTACAGTGTGTGACAGGTCAAGAAACCATCAAGTTGTAAATAGTCTATGTCTTACATCAGTTATTGGAAAGGGTTCTCCCTATTTGAAATAGGGTCAGCTAGTAAAGAGGGGACTGGTATTGATACTTATAGAACAACCCTTATCCAGGGATGGGTCTGATTACTGTTTAAAGTCAGGAAGTATTTCCCTTCCTTTTAAGGCAAACTGGAGACAGCTACCGAATGGGGGGGGGGGGGGGCTCTGTCCTCCGAATCAGCTTGAAGTTAAAACAAATTATATGAGCAAAGTATTCAGTTTGATGAATGTGGCTTTTTTCCATCTCCAGTTACCACGTTCTTTGTGATCCTTGTAAATGAATTAGCCAAAGTTAATTCCAAATTATTTTAAAGGTTTTGCTGTAAACGGCTTGTTCATAGATCAGTAGAATTTTAGCAAATTAATATATTTGATAAAATGGCCTTTAAATAGAAGGATGTTGGCGATCTGTTTTCACTTCATTCACAAATTAATTTCTTGAATGGCTTTAATCGATAATAGTTTTCTCCAGTTCAGGAATGGGACAAAATCATTATACAGGTATGGGACCTGTTATCCAGAGTGCTTGGGACCTGGGGTTTTCCGCATAAGGGTTCTTTCTGTAATTCGGATCTCCATAATTTAAGTCTGATAAAAATCATTTAAGTATTGAATAAACCCAAAGTACAAGATTCTGTTTTATTATTACAGAGGAAAAGGAAATCATTTTTAAAAATTAGAATTATTTGCTTATAATGGAGTCTATGGGAGATGGCCTTTTCTGTAATTTGGAACTTTCTGGATAACGGGTTTCTGGATAAGGGATCCCATACCATTACTAAGAATATAACTGGAATCCTATTTTAACATTTCTCTTTATTTAGCCTTTGGGGCAGTGAAATGCAAGATATTTTATTATCTGAAAATAACAGCGGGCTCCTTCCATTCTCTCCCATCAAATCTCAAATGAGTTTCTGAAATCATAGAAAGAATATTAAATAAATCAGCCCCCTAAAGTAGAATGTGACTTTAAAGTTGGCACAACTGAACGTGACAATTTTTTTAATGTAAATAAAGTTTTTATTTGGCTTTGCAGAGGATTTTGTATTCAGCTGTATCCAAAAAAAAATGAATGCACCGATACATAGAAGTGAAATATATTTCAATGAATGCTGATGTTTTCTGGAGAAATATAATTCTTTGTTTTAGTGTTCAATCAGAAAAATGTATATGGTAATCAATATCAAACTGGCCTTCCTATGGGAATAGTGAAATGTAAAATCCCATGACTTTATACCATTTTGGTCTATTAGGAGCATTCCAAAACAATTCAAATAGAAAATGAATCCAATTTGGTGACAGAGCTAAACAAAAAAAATGTGCCTGAAAAACCACAGATTTTGTTCTATAAACAATCCCCTAGTATTTAGCTCTGTTGACCCTAGAAAGCAAAATGCGTACCCTGTGGTTCTGTACATAAATTAACTTCAGTATTGTTCAGTTTAATGAAATGCAGCTGTTTTACTGTATATAGAATGAATAGAATTGGAATAGGCCCAAAGTTAGAAGCTTTGTTCTGTTTTCTCACCCTTTTATATAGAAACAGCTTCAGAACCTAGAAGACGCCTGTGAGGACTTAATGATGCTAGAAGATTCCCTGCTGGTTCCGTACCAGATTGGAGATGTGTTCATAAGTCACTCCCAGGAGGAGACTCAAGAGATGCTGGAAGCCGCCAAGGTCTGTAAGAGGTGGAGCAGCCTGAATTCCAAAACAGATTCCACAAATCTTGTATTGGTTTGAAGAGGATGACTTTAATGCTTAATATAAATAAACAAGTGTGACCTTCTCAAACGGTAAAGGTGGCCATACATGGTAAGATCCGCTCGCTTGGCGAGGTCACCCAGGGAGCAGTTCTCCTGATATCCCCACCTACGGGGCCAAACAATTGAATTAGAAAGGTGGATATAGGTGCAGTTGGTTCGGGAACTGCATCAACGAGCCGATGTGGATCCGACTGAAAAATCAAACCTGCCAGATCGAGATGTGGCCGATTTCAAGCCCATCTTTCGCGCCCATACACGGGCCAATAAGCTGCGAATCGGCCAATATCGGCAGCTACAGTCAGTCTTTGTATGGCCACCTTAGCAGTTTGGATTTTAGAATTAGTGAATAGTTGCTTAAAGCAACAGATCATTTTGAATACTGCTGCTTCTTGTAGCTGTAAGAAAAAAAAAAACTGTTTATAGCTAAAATAACATGTAGGGTTACAGGTCGGAGATTTCTGTTTATTAAGGCTAATGCCAGCCAATTGAGTTTCCTCTTGATTGATGAATGAGTTAACTATTAATGTCGGTTTTCGTGATCCTTACATTTATGAAATAACAAATTCAAACTGATCCGGGAATTTCATCACTCTACTTTAGGCCTACCTTTGTATTTCTTAATATAAACTGGATATTTTTATTGTGGGATTTAATTATTCAGCTTTTTGCTTCTCAAAAACTTGAATATTCAAGTTTTTTGAGCTGCCAGAAAGCACAAGGAATTCTGGCAATACTGGAAATGTTCTAACATAGTCTTTAATCGACCATGATTGAGAGAAAGCCATTTGAGATATTTCTTAAAGCAATATATTCAACAAAATTTGTGATTGATGTATCGAACAGTGCAAAGGAAAAAAAAAATTGTCCCTAATTGCCCCTAAGTTTTTAACTGATGCAACCAGCTAGATCATATGTTAAATCTTTCTGTTCTCGCTATTCCTAGAAACAATTGGAAGAAGAAATCGAATGTTTACAGTCACGTATAGAATCCATCCAACAAGTGCTCTCTGATCTCAAAGTGCAGCTGTATGCCAAGTTTGGGAATAACATAAACCTAGAGGCGGATGAAAATTAATTTATTTCAATATTTTTTAATGTTATTTTTGGCAAACACAGAATGAACTTTGCAAAAATAAAATGAACTTATTGATTTACCAACGAATTGTTTTCAGGTGTGGTGAATTTTTATACTTCAAATAGCAACTTAGTAGTAGTGTAGCAGTATGGAAGGATAAATAGCAAAGATTTTCAGTGGAATAAAAACAACTACATTTATTGGCTCAAATTAACAAAAACATAAATTATATGAAAAACATACTATACCAAACAATGACCAGGTGCATCCTAATCTCCTAACACGTTTCGCACCATGTGGCGCTTCATCAGAGGACCACCAGAGGACTATTTATTAGCAGTATGGAAGGGTTGTAGGTAAGCAACAAGTGAACCCCTCTGGCACTGAAGACGCATTTAGGGTATTGATTGGGTAAGAGTTAAGTAACAAACCAGTTATTTGCTTTATTATACAGTTACAATATATAGCTCTTTGCAAAATAATACAAACTTAATTCCAGGCTCAGGGTCTTTGTATTTTTTTTTTTTTTTACTTAAAATGCAAGCATTTAGCAGTATAGTACTGAAAAATAAAGGTTGCAGAGGGCCCACACTCATGATGCTAGTTATGGAAGCAGCAAGAGGGTGGTAGAAGATTTCTCATCCGGTATCATTATAAGTGTATCTGTATAAACTAGTGACCTATACAGGTGTAATCTAGTACAGGGGTCCCCTGTACTAGATTCCTTACTCGTGAGCCACAGTCAAATGTAAAAAGGCTTGGAGAGCAACGCAAGCACCATAAAAGTTCATGGAGGTGCCAAATAAGGGCTGTGATTAGGGGCCTCTATGCACACTATCAGCTTACAGTGGGCTTTATTTGGTAGGAAATCTTGTTTTTATTCAACCAAAACTTGCCCTCAAGTCAGGAATTCAAAAATAACTCCCTGGTTTGGGGGCACTGGGAGCAACATCCAAGGGGTTGGTGAGCAACGTGTTGCCCCCGAGCCACTGGCTGGGGATCACTGATCTAGTAGATCTGATCCTCAACCTGTATATTAAACTATTTGGATCTGGTGCCTGATCCAACCCACAGTTGCTTTATCTACTGGCCACAATAAAATCAGATGTGATGTTATCATTGACAGGCAGTGATGATAAAGCAGGGTGTGGCTTCATCCTATATAACACATACCCATAGATAATTTTGAGATTTATGAATGGGTTTTTGCCAGAACTCAATTGTTCCCCGAAAAAAATCGAGTTTTTTCGAAAATAACTCCCATAATTAGTGATTTATTAATGTTTAGTTAACTTTTTTTAGCCAAATAAAAATTAGGAAGGTTTGATCTGTCGAGTACCATTCAGGCCTATGGAGGCTTAGAATAGTAGAGCAATAGAATAGTCAGTGACAGCCTGTCCTTGAACTTTCAATGGGAAGTTAATCTCATTGTTTTCTATTTCACACATTTTCAAGGGGAAGTTAATCCCATCATTGTTTTCAGTTTCACATTATTGTTTTCCAAGAATGCCAATGCTCCTAAAATGCCTGCTGGGGCAATTCCTGTTCGGGGAAAATAAAGAGGATTCATGGAAACAAACGTCCATTTAAACTCAAATTTTTCGAGTTTTAACAATACTTTCCACTGAAAAAATTCAGGATTTTTGAATGTAAACTCGAAATTTTCGTACAAACGATTCAAGCATTATCGTGACATTATATAAATACAGCAATGATCACGTTAAATTCGAATATATACCAATGTCGAGTTTATACGGCCAGAAAAAAAAGTAGTAAATGTGCCCCTTGATGTCTTTGATTTTCTAGTTTTTAAAATCTTCCCCAAAGAACCCTGATCAGCCGCACATTATTTGGGAAGAATCAATAATCTCCTCACCTGCTTTTTCCTAAATAAAACAGATAAATACATTGGAAATCCATGCTTCCATAAATGCACTTTTTCAAAGGAAACCTTTAGCCTGCAAAATGATTAGTCATACACCCACTTGCCTCGCATTAGTCACACACTTCATTGCTGAAAAAAAAGTCGTAATTACCGGTAGTAAAATGTTCAATTTGAAGTAGAAATCACGAAATGGAGCGGCATTAATTAACACGTTCAGTACCAGCCGCGTTTCTAACTTTATTTGCATTAAATTGCTCTTGCTCTTCTGGGTAGTTTCATAGGTGGAACTTGTTGTTTACCTATTAAAGAAAATATTTTTTTAGGACTACATAAGCTCTAAATCTGCCCATAGTTTTACAAAATATAGAACTAGAAACACAATTTAAAAATAAACCTATTATGTGCACAAAAATAAAACTTGTTTGGAAAGCCCTATGTCTCCCAAGCTCACCAATTACAGATAGATATAGTGTTATTAAAGGCAAAGGAAAGGTAAAAACTAAGTAAACTTTATCAGAAAGGTCTATGTAAATACAGCCATAAATACAGCATAAGCAGAGTCCTCTTTCAAAAGAAACAGGATTTATTGTCTCCTTTTTTGTAAACATGTTCTTAGGGTATCTGACTTCCTCTCTCAGAAAAATCCTTCATTCCCATGACCAGAGTCTGTGCAGTTCTCTCCCCTCTCCTGTTCCCCCCTCCTATAATTCATAAAACTCACCCCCCCCTTCTTTAGGAATGTGTAGTCTGAGCTATAGGCTAGAGCTACAGCAGGAAGCTATGAAGACCAAGCTAAAATGGCAGCTGCAATCTTAAACAAACAGAGGGAGTTTCTAGGGCTGTTTACTCAGGTATGGTAATGCTTTCTGCAGAATAAATATAGTGTCCTAGGTGGCACTAATGTGGCAAATCTATTGGCAGTAAAATGCCAAAATGGCTTTCCTTCTCCTTTAAGATTCGTGACTTCTAGTGATCAAAAACCTGAAGAAGTACAATACAGAATGTTCAAAAGCTATCGGTTGCATGAACAAATATGCCCCTAACAGTAAGTTTACCCAAGAAAGCCATACAATTTTTAGTAAGTACATTTACTTTGAAATTCAGAATGGATAAGAGCCATTTTATTTCAAAGTCCCAAATGACACAGTTTTGCTAAAATTACAATTTTTTAAAGAATTTCCTGGAAATCCTTAAGCATTTTGTCTCCTGCTCATCAATAGGTAAGTGATAGGTAAGATTAAAACATAATGCACACAATTTTACACAAACAAGCAATAAAAATTGAAAGAAGAGAGATTGTTGATTGTGAGATAGAGATTGTTTGTAAATGGGGCTTGTACTAAACATAGCCCGCTTTAAAGAAATATCTATGGTTTTGTTGTATTGGGCACTAAACAAGAATATGAAATAATTAATAATTTTTACTTTAATGCTTCTTGTTACTTCCTGGTTCTGCAGAGCAGAGAAGAAGCTGATCAAAGGAATTACCTGTCCACTGAGAAGCCCTCTGATATTGAGCTACTTAATGGCTACTCTCTACAGAAGTGAGGGGTTTGTTTATTCAAATGGTTATAAGAACCTCTGAATAGTGAAGAGCAAATTTTTGCGCCAGACATGGATTCACAGCGAATTTCCGCATTTTGCCATTGGTGAATTGTTTCGCAAAGCTTCCGTGAAAATTCACTGCGGAAAAGTTAGTCACTCAGAAATTTTTTTTGTTGCGAGTCAAATTGGGCGCAGTCGCGTCAAAATTGGGAGTGGTCGTGTAAAAAAAAGTGTGGGCGACAAAAAACATTGTGCGACAAATGCGTTTTGCAAATTTTTCGCCGTTTCACAAATTTTCTTGCTAAAAAAAGTGTGGGCGACAAAAAAAATAGACGCGGGCAACAGAAAATAGCTGCGGGTGACAAAAAGACGCGGGCGACAGAAAAAAAACACGAGCGACAAAAAAAATCATGCGACATGCATTTCTCAAATTTTTCGCTGTTTCACGAATTTTCTTGCCGTTTCACGAATTTTATGGCGAAGCAAAACGGGACAGATTCGCTCATCACTACCTCTGAACAAATTACCCTGTTTGTAACGAGAGCAGGGAGGAGGTCTTTGTATGAATTTTGTGGTCACACACTCATTGCACCTCCAATTAATTTATGTTATTGTATGAAATTGGTTAGTGGTGGTCACAACTCTCCTTTTTGCTATAACATATATAAATATGTATCTTTTTAAACATTGGCCTCACTCTCTTCATATATAAAATATCGCTGTAAGTTTATGTTCCCTTGGTTACGTCACCATGAATCACATCATCAGGCGCTATTAATAACGAGTGCTGTATTATCCATGACATTCCAGCCTTGCAGGGAAATATCACTCTACGGCCATCTCCCAGCTTATTTCCAAGCTTTATGTCTCTGCGACTCCCTTCCTTTTAAGTCACACTTCTAATGTACAGAGACATAGGGTCATAATGAGCCGCCGGGCCTGTATAATCTACACTTAGATGTCGTGTGTCTCCGGGAATCATTTTCAGATTTAATTTTTTAACGTATTTGCTTTGTGAATACATTGGGCCTGTCATTGAAAGGCTTCAAGCAACAAGAGCTGGGGGAAAAAAAGAAAAACCACAGCGAAAAACAAAGTGCATACTGTATATTTAGCCTACAAGACAGCAGAATCCCTCAGCATGAAGTTACTCCAATATATTGCAGCCTCTCTGTACTGCTTATTAAAGGAGAAGGATAGTCATTTTGGAATTTTACTGCCAATAGATTCGCCACATTAGTGCCACCTAGAATGCTATATTTATTCTGCAGAAAGCATTACCATACCTGAGTAATGAGCCCTAGAAGCTTTCTCTGTTTGTTTAAGATAGCAGCTGCCATTTTAGCTTGGTCTTCATAGCTTCCTGCTGCAGCTCTAGACGTTGGAAGCTCAGATTACACATTCCTAAGGGAAGGGGAGAGTGAGTTTTATGAATTCTTCGTATTCAAATCTTTATTAGTGCATAAGAGAAAAAACATACAGCTTAATTTATACATATTTGCTTGTGATTTTAAGTAGTTTTATATTATACAATTCTTCATTTAGATCTGTTCTGCAAGATTTGTATACAATGGAACATATAAATTTCAACAAGGTAAGTAACTTAATGCTATGAGATATTCTGTGTTAGTACTATCTACTATTAGTTTGTTTTGTCATATTCGGTAGATGCATATTTCACAGTTTGTCCTGAGTGTTTAAGTATGAGACCCATGGTTGCCAGATATGAATTCTTATGGGAGGGGGGAGGAGAGAACTCCACAGACTCTGGCCCCAGGGATGAAGGATTTTTCTGAGAGAGGAAGTCAGATGCCGAAGAACATGTTTACAAAAAAGGAGACAAGAAATCCTGTGTTTCTTTTGATAGAGGGCTGTATTTACATAGACCTTTCTGGTAAAGCTTACTTTTTAGTCTAATCAATTAGTAAATTAGGGCCTGGTTTTTACAATCAGCTGCATATACATTCAGACCTAGCCTAAGGGATGGAACTAGTGTAAGGGGCAGGCTGATATTTCATAAGTGGTAGGAAGATGGCAGTTAAACAGGGGGGGGGGGGTTAAGCTTGAAAGCAAGTAAGCTGCAGGTAAAAAACTCAGTCCCTTTATAAAATGTATATTAAAGCAGTAGAATTCTTAATGAATCAGATAAAAGTGAGTGTAGGACTGGCCAGACCAGGGATGACTTAGACGCAGTTGGCCAGCTTGAAGTACATTGCAATATATGGACAAACAATCCCTGTTTTGTTGAAGGGGAGGGCATTGCTTGGTACCTTAATGCACAGAATGGCTTAATGCCCTATTTATATTGATAATGGGTGAGTGCAGAGGATCCCTTATATGAATTTTGTGGTCACAGCCTCATTTTTCCCCCAACCCTACATCTTTGATCTTATCTCTAGATACCAACCAACCCACTTGTTATGCTCCTCTACTGACCTGATACTCAACTCCTTCTCTGGAATTCGCTCCCAGAATCTGTCCAACTTTCTCCCAATCTCTCTGCCTTCAAAAGATCTCTTAAAACCCATTTATTTAGAGAAGCTTCCCCTCATTTATCTTAACTTCAGCGTGCTGCTAAATGCAATTCCCTGTGCTACATCTATTACCTTACTTCTGATCTTGCCCATTCCCACACCTTGTGTCTGAACCCCTTCTACATATAGATTGTAAGCTCTTTTGGGCAGGGCTCTCTTCACCTCTTGTATCGGTTATTGATTGCTTTATATGTTACTCTGTATGCCCAGTGTATGTAACCCACTTATTGTACAGCGCTGCGGAACATATTGGCACTTTATAAATACATGTTATTATTAATAATAATAATAATAATAATGATGTTGTTTTAAGTCTCAAACAGAATCATTTACTATTCTTGCCTGCAGACAGCCCTGAATTCTTCTGTATAGTGTTGCATGGAGGAATGCCAATTTCTGTTTTACATTATATCTTGCACCGGGCAATAAGATTTCCATGAATTCTTAGAAGCATCTCTGTTGATTGCATTTTTATAGCGCAGGCTGAGGAAGATACTAATAATGGTGTCAGATTGTAGACAAGAAGCCATTTGTTTCAGACAGAGAGCGTTTGCTGATTAGGTGAGGAGTTTTAAGGATCAACTCTCCTCCGATATATATATAAGTCACCTGTAAATGTATGCATGCAACCTACATAAGTATCTTGAAAATACATAGAGAACCAGAGAATATAGCGCTATGGCCAGTCATAAGAGCAAAGCGTTAAAGATGCTTCATGAAAGGATTAGTCTAGTAATGTCATTGCCTTCAGAGTAGATGATCCTGTTTTTCGTAATATGAAACAAGGCTCTTTGTGATATTAAGAAAGTCACGTTATCTAGATCTGCCTTGGGCGTGCAATAATAAGATTATGAACTAGACAGCTCTCCTGCTAATAATATCTATGTGCATGTTCAAGGGAGAAGCAGATTGTTTTCTCGCTCCCTTCTGCTAAAATGCAATTAGTTCAAGACATAAATGTTGGATTTTCTGTTTGGTTTCAATGGTTGGTTTGCTTGCAAGTTTATCAATCATAGTTTTGATAAGACAGACATTTGGGTATTCATTTAGTTCTATTCATGATCAGGTCAAAGGTCTTTTAATATGAGAATGACAACATGCAATTTGCTTGCACAACAGCATCTTCATCAACGTTTAAATAGCTTTATCAGTACGGACTGTGTTCTAGGTTACAGGTTCGACTAAACAGTGAATGTTCTTATTCATAGGATTCTCTAGCTCTAAGGAGATTATACATTTACATAGAGAAGAGCAAGACACAGAAGTCCTGCACAGCTCCAGCTATAACTTTGTATAGTAAAATGAAAAGAAACCATATTCAGTATATACCCGACTTTTTAGACTGATATAGTCTCCAGCAATTTCTCGGCTAATGTTAAAGAAGTCTTGGTTGGATACGTTGTACCCAACACACTACATACTTTTAGAAATTTACAGAATTGGAGAGTAATGATTCTTGAGACTGTCTAAAGAGCTGCTAACTACCATAGACATATCTATGTTGGGATATGTGTAGTCCTTGTTCATATGTCTGTGACATAACGGTGGTGGTGTTGTTGGAGGTTACATCTATACTGCTTTTCTCCCATGCAATTTATAGCCCCCAAAGTGCTTTAGATCTTTGTAACAGCAATTAAGCCATCCATCAAAGGCACAGTAAGTGTCAAGATGAAGGGACTTGTCAAGTGCCATAGGCATTCAGATCAAAGTCTATTGCTTGAGATCCAGCCTCATAAACCTCTTGGCAAACTCCTGGTATAAATGATTGTGCCCTCAGATGGCACTGGCAATGGTGCATAGGAGTGAAATGCCTGAAGAAAGGTAAAAGTCAGATAGAAGACCCTCTGCATGACCGCAACAGTCAGTACAGAGATACAGATAAACCATTGGATGTGCAATCAACTTGTGAGCACAGTATAGCAACTAAATACTATGCAAAATGGCCAGGACAATAATGTTAAGTCTTAGGGTGGCCACACACGTGGTGATTTGCGATCTTTTGTGTGACCATCAGTAGCACGAAAGATCGTTAAATCCGCCACTAACCTTCAGGGCTAAAACGGCAGATAAGGCGGTAGAAACAATAGGATTTCTACCTCCTGCCGATTCAGCCCTGACAGCAGATTTTGCTCAGGCTCCTTCTATGGCGCCCGATCAAAATCTTTTAACCTGGCCGATCGGCGAGTCAACCGATATCAGCAGCTTCCTGCGATATTGGTCGACTCGCCGACTTGCCATACACGCACCGAATATCGTACAATATTATCGGTGCGTGTATGGCCAGCTTTAGAAATAAGCTCAATGGTTTCTGTGTCTCTGCCTTTGTTCTGCACTTGCTATCCCCACAGTGCCTATCCATTACTAGCAATGACTTACATGCCCACTGCTGCAGTTTGTGCATTGTTACCGTCATCATTTAGAAATGGCATAAATTACCCTGTTCCTGAACTAATCGCTATTCCAAATTCTACAACAGTTGGGTGCCTTCACAAATCTTTGTGCAGTAGAGAAATAAAAGCTAGCGAGGAATTTCAGCACAGTGCAGTTATCGGGCCTTGTTTAATGGCAATATTATACACTCAATACTTTAATGCTTACACTTGCCAATAAAAGTCAGAATGATGAGAATGAAATCACATTCCCGCATTAATACTGAGTGAAATGTTGCCGGGCTCAGCAGATTTCCTTAGGTAGCGAGAACGCACCGAGTGCTGTTCAGTGTTTGCCTAATCCACGACCCTCCGGGGACTGAATTTTTATTGCACTGAGAATCAATAGGTCTCCCTGTCTGCATTAAAATTCAGTTAATCACTTTTCATTTCGTCTCAGCTAAGCATCCTGGGTTCCCATTGTTGTACAAAGAGCGCCGTTCTCCTTACAGAGCACTGGATATCAGTCAAGGCATCTTAAAAAGCAACAAGACGTTTCTGGCGGTTGAAACTTGATGTGAATATTGACATACAGCAAGGGACGTTAGCGCTATCTGCATGTTATGTATCACATCCGTGGCAACTGCTACTTAAGCATTGGGGGTGTGATAATAGGATATTGTCATCCCAAATTTACATTCTTTTACTTTAAAAACATTTCATTGTTTAATATTGTTCTTTTATTTTCTGTCTGTTTCAGTTTGTGTAAGGGAAACACTATAGCACCTCCCAAGTAACATTAACTAAAAATATACAGAAAAAGAATGCTCTGGGCATACAATAAGCTGTACCCTCATACTGTACTGTCTAAGGGAAACAATATGGCACCTCCCTCCCATATGTATAAATACAAATATACAGAGAAGGAATGTTCTGGTCACACAATAAGCTGTACCCTCATACTGTACTGTCTAAGGGAAACACTATGGCACCTCCCTCCCATATGTATAAATACAAATATACAGAGGAGGAATGTTCTGGGCACACAATAAGCTGTACCCTCATTCTGTACTGTCTAAGGGAAACAATATGGCACCTCCCTCCCATATGTATAAATACAAATATACAGAGGAGGAATGTTCTGGGCACACAATAAGCTGTACCCTCATTCTGTACTGTCTAAGGGAAACAATATGGCACCTCACTCCCATATGTATAAATACAAATATACAGAGAAGGAATGTTCTGGGCACACAATAAGCTGTACCCTCATACTGTACTGTCTAAGGGAAAGAATATGGCACCTCCCTCCCATATGTATAAATACAAATATACAGAGAAGGAATGTTCTGGGCACACAATAAACAATACCCTCATACTGTACTGTTTAGGGGGAATAGTAATAGCCAGAAGTTGTGTCTTATCAGTTTAAAACTGACGAACATTACTACACTTCCTGCAACCTTATATTCAACAAACTAAATCATCACCCTCTTTACCTTTTGAATCCTTGGCGCTCCTAGACCTACCACAGAAGGGCTTAATCTCAAAGATAAACAGACTGCTGACAGATTCACCTTCAGATGAGCAACCCAACCACATGTACATGACCAAATGGGCCAACTGCTTACCAACCCAACCAACCACAGAGGACTGGGAAGCAATCTGGGCCAACTCCAGAAAAGTAGTTACTTGTGTTAGACAGAAAGAGAATATCTATAAAGTATTAATGTTTTGGTATTACACCCCGGATAAACTAAATGCTTTATTCCTGGACCACCCCAACACTTGTTGGAGACTTTGCGAGGACTAGGGCACTCTATTCCACATCTTCTGGACTTGCCCTAAGATACAGACTCTTTGGGACAGCGTAGCAGATTTACTAACCAATCTAACCACTCAGGTCTTGCCAAAAGACCCACTTACTAACCTGTTGGGGAGGCCCTTTCCTGAACTCTCCAAATATTCCCAGATCTTATTCAGTCATGTTTTAACAGCTACCCGCATAGCTTTAGCAGATAAATGGAAATCCATAGACCCTCTGTCACGATCTCCCTGAGGAGACGCCATGGAGTACCAGGAAGGTGGGAGCCTGAAGACTGGGTAACCCAGAGTGTAACCATAGATCACAGAACTGGTGTCAGAGGCCATGATAATAATGAAGAACTTTAATAACTAGTGATGTAACTGTGCACACAATGGAAATACACACTGCATATATAACACGGCAGGCAGAGGCGGAATCCAAAACAGGCAAAAGGTCAGGGCAAGCGGCAGTCAAGTGAAGTCGAGGACAGGCCAAGGTCAAAACCGGGAAATCAAGGCAGAACTAGGAAGGGCACCAGAGAACAGGAACAAGGCAGAAAGCAGGATCAGGACACGGAACTGGAGCTTGGAACCAGCAAGAACAAGAATAGTCACAGGAACAGGGAACACGGAGGCAGGGTCACAAGAAACATTTAATGACCAAGCAAGGGGCAATCGTCAGGGAAAGGCTTATAAAGGGTGAAGATTAGGAGATGGGAAACACATGAGGTTAATGAGGTGGGCGGAGGAAAGGGAGCAGACAGAAAGTAGGAGACAGACAAGAGAAGAATCAGACAGCCCAAAATGCCTCCAGTGGCTATAGAGGCAAATGCATGCCGCCAGGAACACCCCAAGTGGTGTTTGAATCCTGGCTTTTCCTGACACCCTCCCACTATATCCAAAGTAATAGCTAGAGTAAATAGCAATTGACACTTTGAGGACAAAATAGCATTCTTGCAAAATAAATCTGCTAATTTCCATAAAGATCAGGGGCCTCGCTGATTAGATGCTTAGTAATATGCAGAACTATTCCCCTAATTCCAGCATATCCTAGCCATAAGCTTCTTTCTTTTGACTAACATTAACCCCCAAAACTATCAAGGCTGACAGTTATTGTTTTCCTTCCCTTAATCAAGCTTTCCAGGTTTTCATATCTTTCTTACCCAACCCTTTCTTCCCCTCCCCATCCCCCCCTACTAAAACCATACTCTTTCTTGAAACTTGGAAAATTTGCCCAAATTCGAGAATAAGCCGATCCGAATATGAGCCGAGGTACCTATTTTACCTAAGAAAACTGGAAAAATGTATTGACTCGAGTATAAGCCTAGGGTGGGACAAACCAAACTTTATGGGGCTAGAAGGGTTCTCTATGGACCTTCATATGGTGTTGAAGTATGAATATCAGCACCCCAAAGAGGCCTTCAACTGTCAGTGTGAGTTGCACTTCAACAAAAAGCCAGTTGGGCAATGATAGAACGTATGGCTGCTCCTATTTGCCCTGCTCTCTTTATCTTGCTCTGATAACTGATATCCCCTTTCTTCCCACATGCTCTGCTGAACCATAAGTTATAGCCATAGCTTTACCCTGAACAGAACCAGAACAGAGAGCAAACTGTTTGTTATTAGTGTGCTTACCGAGCCCCTGTGCTTGAAACTGCAGCCAGCAAGCAGACTATTGCTAAACCTGCCTGCTAATGCGCGAGCGAAAGTGCGCACACATGCACACGCGCACTTACGGACCCGGCCGAGAACACGCATGGGGGGGCGGGGTTTGCGCAACGGCGGTCAGCGAAGCGTAGCATATATCGACTCGAGTATAAGCTGAGGTTGAGTTTTTCAGCACATTTTTGGTCGACCATGTTCTAATCAATGTTTTGAACGGTATTCTACCAGAAGGTAGCTAAAACTGCTACCCCCCCCTCCCTTTTTCCTTTCTGTACTCCCCAAACTCTTTTTTCAATAAAAATGTTAGTTACAAAAAAAAAAACTTGACGAACATTATCTTCCACTTCATGGCCGCCTGAAATCAATGAACACCTCATGAAGGTATCAGTATTATGAAACAACAATATGTTCCTCTGATTATAGAGAAATTGGGACAGGTTTTAATTCTGTTTTTATGAATTTTACAAAACAAAGGTAGGAGCCCTTGGCTTATTAATTTATACCACTGCTTGTGTCTTTGCATGTTCATTAAGGTCTCATAAGGGAACTATAAATCTTATGATTTGGCTTATCATTTCTATCAGGCGCTCAGCCACATAAATGTGCTTCCCAGTGTAAAAAAATAAATTCCCAAAGACTTTTGGGAAAAACTTCTACTTAAAACTGGAAAACATGAACTCTGAGATGTGTCAGACAAGCAATTTCCAAGATAAATTCCATAACTTAATTCTCCCCACCAACTTCTCATGTGAGCCATATCACTGGAGATCGAGAAGAGAAAATAAGAAAAGATTCCATGCCTCGAATCCCAGGATCACTGCCTAAATAAATAGTCTCTAAAGACAGTAACAATAAAATGTGAGTGAAATAGGAGAATTTCCATATTTTTATGATCAGATTGATATCAAATGTACTCTTGTTTTGTTTGGAACACCACTTATTCTTTGTTTGAAGCTTATTGTATTCACTGATTCTTTTCCTTGGGAACCTTTGGTGCCTCCAGCTCTGTGGTTGGACTTAAGAACAAATAAAAGAAGGACAAACTTGATATATAACTATAAGTTCTATAACAGCTGTGGAAGTTGCTATGGTGGACCCTGTGGTCTAGGGCAAAAACACTGATAAGCCATGTGAAATTCTTCATTTTTCAGTGCTTAAAACAATTAACTGTTTAGACCATGGTGTCTAGTGTTTTGCCAGGATATGTAGTCCTGGGGGTCCTTCAACTGAAGCCAGTAGACACAGAGGTTGTATCCTTATTTCAGTGCTTGTTTTTAGCACTAAATACCCACCCTTCAAGACTACAGGCCATATAACAGCATAGTTTCCAACATTCCTGACAAAGACACTTTAGGAGGTCTTCTTCCATCACTAATGATGAACCATGTGAAAGAGCTGTGCGATAGTCCATCCTTCTCACTTGTTCTATTTTATTTATTAAATCCCACAGAGAGGGCATGGAAGGGTCTTATCAGTGTGCGGCTATTAAACATCTAGCGGCTATAAGTATGCAATTCAGAATTTTTTGTGTTCTTTTTCCTGCCCCTTTGACCGGATACCCCAGCAAATGCATCAAGGGATTGCTTTTCACGTCCAGACATGTGGCTTTTGTCGTTAGGACCTCTACCGTAGCCAACGGAGGTGTTATTTTGGTGCAAAGATGTGGAACAATGTAGCTGGCATTGCTCTGCATCGCCAACAATTAGGCTGGGCTTCTGGGAAGAGTTTATGTAGGAGGGCCGGTGTATGATACAATGATCTTATAAATGTTCTCTTTTATAGTGACCCATATGGATGTCTTTGTCCAGATACGTTCCCATTGATCAATTGTGATAGGGATGTTCAAGTCCTTCTCCCATCTTTGCATATAGGGATGAGGAGGATCCTCTATGGGATGAGAGTTAAGTAGCTTATATAGTTGTGATATTGTCACGGTCGGTATCCCAAAACTCAGAACAGTTCCCAAGGGCCTGGTCTCGGCTCACGCTTCTGCCTATAACCGCCGCCTTTCACGTCGGGAGGAGCCCTTCGCTACTCGGATGCCGCCAGGTCTTACAGTGAGGAGCCCAAGGAAAGAGTTCTGAGCAGGCAAGGGGACCAGAACCATGCTACAGGGAGAAGGGCACAAGAGGACACAGTCGGAGGTCAGGCCGGGGTCAGCAACGTTCAGAGAGTACAGTACCAAATCAGAATCCAAAAGAGTAGTCAGAGGTCAAGCCGGGGTCAACAACAATCAGGCAGCGCAGTACCAAACAGAATCCGGAAGAGAGGTCAAAATTCAGGCAAAGGTCGGTTCAGGCAGCAGTACAGGAAGGTCAAGGACAGGCAGGGGTCAAAACAGATCAAAAGGACAGGAATCACACACCCAGGAACTCACAGGAGAAAGACCTACGTTGGGCAACGATTATGCTGCAGAAACCGCTTTAAATATTCAAATTTGGCGCCATAGTGACGTCACACGCAGCGCCGGATGATAGACGCAAGTGCGCATGCGCGCGCAGCCAGGGAGAGAACGCGCATGCGCCGGACGCGAGTATGGCTCTAGAGTTTAAAGGGCTGCGCGCCGAGCGCGCGCACCCCTAGGAAGAGTCGCCGGGCGTCCCCGCAACGGAGGAGGCGGCGGGCGTCCCCGCCGCCCCACTAGACCACCAGGTACCCTTACAGATATGTGACTTTTTTGCTCTCCAGTTCTAGTGAGTTGCTCAAATAGTGTTAGATCTGGTAGCGTCAGGTTTGTAAATAGTGTCTCAGTTGAAAATACATAAACTTTTTAAAACCCTGTAGGTCATGTCTCTCGACCAACCTACGATTTTCTAGGAAATTCTTAGTGCGGTTCCACACCCCTTTTTTTATTCTTTCGCAGGCATTTTTTTTTCAGTGATGCCATCGTGTTTTTGGGTTCTCGAATACTGCCTCTACTTCCTTTCTGACTCAAGCACTGCCTTGTTTTATGGAAAGACATTTAGGTATACACTACTGAACATAAATTATGAAATGATGAAGACGTGGCTACAACATGAAGACAAACCTATTATAATGAATCTAAATCAGTGATCCCCAACCAGTGGCTCAGGGGCACCATGTTGCTGCCCAACCCCTTGGATGTTGCTCTCAGTGCCCCCAAACCAGGTAGTTATTTTTGAATTCCTAACTTGGTGGCAAGTTTTAGTTTAATAAAAACAAGATTTGCTAGAGGCTACCTATATCTATGGAGATTCTCATTTATCCAGGTCATGATATATTTCAAGAAAAAAATCAGAAAACTCTAGTGGTTTTAGACTTAATTCTACTAGATACTAGAAGCTACCTAATAGCCAATCTTAGCCCTTATTTGGTACCTCCATGAACTTTTATGGTGCTTGTGTTGCTCTCCAAATCTTTTTACATTTGACTGTGGCTCACGAGTAAGAAAGGTTGGGGATCCCTGATCTAAAGTGACCATGGTAGCCATGGCAATCATATTATGCACAGTAGTATGGAGGAATTGTAGTGGTTAAATGAAATATTGCAGAATTCTTATATAAACACTGTATATTCGGAGCCCTATTGCAGTGCTACTTGTCATTCTGTATGTACACAAGGTACCTTTTTGAATATCTTGGGGTTTATTGATTCAAAATACATCAGAGAATGTTTTCAAACAGAGTACCTTTGAGTGTCTAAAAAGGCCTTGCAGTATTAGTAAGGTTTCCAGCAGAGCCAGGTATTTACTGAAAATGGATAGATAATGGCACTTAATGTATCCTGATTGATGTGTTGCGTTAATCTCAGATGCATCATCCGTCTGTTATATTCCATGTCAAATTCTGATCGCCTGACAAGAACGTATTTGTGCTGTCAAATGAATGCGTGCCGCTGAGGTGCCTCATTTTTCTAGATATGAAATTAATCATTTTCTTTTTTTTTTTTTTTAAATACATATGCCTTGCCAGCATCTCCTCTTTGTAGTAAATTCTAGAGAATTACCCTGCAGACTGCAGTCGTATGGTTGTGATGGTGACCCGAGCTATAAAAAGGCTTTCCGGTAATGTATTTTGCTGAGAAAACAAGAGTGTTAAATGCATCGCACATGACCTATATTTAAAAGTGAGAGAAATATTTGAAGAGGTTATAGGTCTTCTGAACCAAAGGTGAGAGATTATTTATAAGCAAATTATTGTTGGCATTTTGACTTTCTTCAGCAGGTTTTTGATCTCCATGGAGACATATAGTAAAGCTTTGTTTTCAACAATACCAGTGTTAATTCATAGGAAGAGAGTAGATAGTGGGGGTTTTGACACTGGTCAACTTTAACATAGGTTACTGAATAAAAGGACAAGTAAACCTTTTATTTTAAAATCCCCTAAAATTAATCCAAATATCCCCTAGAATAATATACCTTTGTCCCTGCATACAGATTTATTTTGTTATTCTAAAGCTAACACGCATTGATAAAATCTTCTTTTCAGATCATGGGTACGGTTGCCACCTGTCTGGTTTTGACCCGGACAGCCCGGTTTTCGTTAGGGCTGCCCGCGTCAAAACCTCCTGCCCAGTTTCCCTAATTAGGAAAACCAGGCAGGACTCATTTAGCGATCGGGGCGTCATGGCCCCGCCCCCTTGATGTACCGGCTCCGCCTCTTCCCCACCCCACAACACCATGGCCCCGCCTCTTCCCCCTCCATAACATCACCCCCTGCCTAGCTTTCTTAGCTTTCTTTCTTGTGTTCTCCTAATTATTGTTCCATTAATTTTCATACCTTGGCTCGTTTAGTTGATTGGCCAAGTTAGAAAATTTCAGTCTGATAACAATAAAATCTGCGCATGTATTGTGTATCTGACAATATCCTTGGGGGACCTACAATGTAGTTGCCAACAACAGTCGTATAAAAGTGGCTTTCTTGAAATCAAAGAAGTCACTTTCATACGACCGTTGTTGGCAACTACAGGTATAGGACCCGTTATCCAGAATGCTCGGGACCAAAGGTATTCCGGATAAGGAGTCCTTCCGTTATTTAGATCTCCATACCTTAAGTCTAATAAAAAATCAATAAAACATGAATTAAACACAATATGATGGTTTTGACTCCAATACGGATTATTTACATCTTAGTTGGGATCAATTACAAGGCGCTGTTTAATTACTACAGAGAGAAAGGAAATCAGTTTTTAAATTCTGAATTACTTGATTAAAATGGAGTCTACGGGAGACGGGCTTTCCGTAATTTGGAGCTTTCTGGATAACGGGTTTCCGGATAAGGGATCCCATACCTGTATTACATATTCAGAACATCCTCCGGTTTGTTATTTTTAGGGCTTTATCCTACAATTTCAGTCTGAATGGTAGTTTTACCATTAAATGAACGATCGATATCCAAACGTTCATCAGTAGAAGACTAAAGTCTGAGCATGTATGATCACCTTAATACAAGTAGCTAATCAGCAGTTATTTTACTGACTTCCTTGTCTAGTGTGAAGCTCTGCCCCCTTTTGCTTTCGGAGCCCTTCTTCTCTCTCTTGACTGTGAAGACCTCAAAAAGGTGCCTACTGGGCATGCTCACTGCCTCTGCTCCAATGCAAATCAACCAGGCATGCGCAGTAGACGCCTTTTTTTGTCAGAGTGCTCAGAAAACAAAAGGGGTGGAGCTTCAAGCTAGATAAGGAAGTCAGTAAAAGAGCTGTATTTGAGCTGGCTGTAACAGAGAGATGAAATATATCTGTATGCAGGGAGAAAGATATGTTATTCTGGGGGCTGCATGAAGTAATTTTAGGGGATAAAAAAGGGGTTATGTATTCTTGAATGTATCCCATTTTATTCTGTGCTCTTTAAATCATTGAGGTTGAAGTTTCATATGTTTTAAGCTTAGCTGGATTGGATTCTCAGGCTACATTAGCTCTCTCTCTTTTAAGTGCAATTTATCATGAAAGCATTATTGACAGGACAAATTTGACCATTTGTAAAGTAGTAGTTTCAGTTGAGAAGGACAAACATTTCTGATGGACACTGAGCAAATTAGTGAACAAACAGTTTCACGCCCAACTTCATCTTTCCCAGGCTGGTGTTTTTTTTAATTTTTTATAAAAAACACAACTCATCAACTTTCCATCAAGAACAAAGACTAGTGAAACAGCATAAAAACCAATAAAAATGTTGAACTTTTGTCTACATTTTTGCCAAATCAAATATTTTTGTATCATCAAAAACTGATGTTCTCTGATTCATTTTGAATCTGTTTGTAGGAATTATGATTTTATTTCTGATTTGATTTTGAATGTATTGATTGAAATTTGTTTCAGCAGAAATACATTTGTTTATTACTAAATGATTTGAACTTTTTTCTGAATACCACATGTTTTTTCTTAATACCAGTTTGTCTAATCATTTTGATAGTCACATGATTATTGAATATATCCACCTATCGACTTTTTCTTTCCAAGGGATTCTGTCATGATTTTTATGGGGTACTTTTTATTTCTGAATTACCTTACATAGTAAATAATTTATATTAAACCATTAAAAAGTTTATTCTTGAACCAACAAATGTATTTTTTTAGCTGTATCTTGGTGTGTAGGAAGCCATCTCAGTGCATTGAGTCTGAGCTATCAGAACACTACCCAATATAACTGTTTTCAGATAAGCTATTATTTCTTCTACTTAATATACTGTCAATGTGACCCAAGTACATAATAGATAACAGGGTTATTCATTTTTGGGTGCTATTCTTATGACCACTATGTGAACATGTTTAGCAATACAATGCAATGAAACCTGCTTTTTGGAAGGGTGAATGGGGCTGGAGTGTCAGAAATCATTGACCCTTATTGTATTTAATTTATTTGGGACACAAGTTCCCACTGCATCTCACTGTATTTAATGCATTTGTGGTGCCACTACCCAATGCCTCTCACTGTATTTAATGTATTTGTGGTGCCACTACCCACTGCATCTCACTGTATTTAATGTATTTGTGGTGCCACTACCCAATGCCTCTCATTGTTTCTAATTTATTTTGGGTGTCACTCCTTTTGCCACTCACTGTATAATGTATTTAGGATCTGGAGTTATTGTTCATAGAAGTCAATATACCATTATTTACAAGTGCATACTTGTGTCTATATATCCTTTACTGTACAAGCTAATTGAGGCTAATGACACATGGGACAGTTTTTCTACAGTGTATTTCAGCTGTCAGAGAAATGCCACACTAAATTATTGTGGGGTAGTACAGGCAGTTTTGAATCTGTAAAGAAAAACTATATGCCCATAATGAATACATAACCAACAGATACTTTATATTTTTATGAAAATGGTTTCTTGATGAAGCAGGGTTTTACATATGAGCTTGTTCATGTAATATATTTTTCCAGAGACCTACATTGTTCAGGGATATAGTTTTCCTTTAAGCAGAGTGTCACGACTGGTATCCTAAAACTCAGAACAGGCTCTAAGGGTCCGGTCTCGGCTCACTCTTCCGCCTATAACCGCCGCCTTTCACGTCGGGAGGAGCCCTTCGCTACTCGGATGCCGCCAGGTCTTATTGTGAGAAACCCAAGGAGAGAGTTCTGAGAAAGCACAGGAACCAATCGTATGACAGGCAGATGGGAAACACTAGAGTAGTCAGGACAGGCCGGGGTCAGCAACAGTCAGGCAGCGCAGCACAGAATCAGAATCCAGTAGAATAGTCAGGCAGGCAATGGTCGGTCCAGGCAGCAATAAGGAAGGTCAAGAACAGGCAAAAAGGTCAATACAGGCAGCAAGCGAGAGAAGTCAAATACAGGCAAGGTCAGGAACACAGGAGAACAGGAACAGGAATCGCACCCAGGAAATCAGCAAGGAAAACCTACGTTGGGCAACGAATAGAGCACAGTGAGCGCTTTAAATATTTGAATTTCGCGCCGAAATGACGTCACGCGCGCGCCGGCGACAACGCGAGTGCGCATGCGCGCGCATCAAGAGCGCGCATGCGCATAAGGGACAGAGAGAGGCGCGCGCGCCTAGATGATGACGGCGGGCGTCCCCGCACCGGAGGAGGCGGCGGGCGTCCCCGCCGCCCCGCTAGACCACCAGGTATCGTTACATTACCCCCCCCTCTAGAGGGGGCCACCGGACCCCTAGGCTTATCAGGGAATCTGGTGTGAAATTGTCGAACAAGACGATCTGCCCGAACATCAGCAGCTGGGATCCACGACCTCTCTTCAGGGCCATAACCCTTCCAGTGTACCAGGTATTGTAGCCTACCCCTAGAGAGGCGGGAGTCCACTAACCTCTGTATGAGATATTCGGGCTGTCCCTCAACAGAAACGGGAGGAGGAGGAGACCTCTGCCGAACCACCCTAGCAGGTTTTAATAAGGAAACATGAAAGGAATTAGAAATTTTGAGTTCGGGAGGAAGCTCTAATCGGACTGTGTTCGGGTTAATAACCTCAGAAATAGAAAAAGGACCAATATATTTGGGTGCAAATTTAGAAGAAGAAACCTTAAGAGGAATATTTTTAGAAGAAAGCCAAGCTTTATCACCGACCTGGTATTCTGGCGATGCTTTATGATGCTTATCGAAGGCTTTCTTTTGAACAGCTACTGCGGTGGATAATGACTTTTGCACCTTTTGCCAAATACTGGAGAACTGATTGACTAAGGAATCAACAGCAGGCACATCAGAGGAAATGGTAGAGAAAGAGAAAACTCTGGGATGATACCCAAAGACAACGAAAAACGGGGACTCACCAGTGGACGAGTGAGTAGAATTATTGAATGCAAACTCGGCCCAAGGGAGAAAATCAGCCCAAAGGGATTGGTTACTGGAGACATAGCACCTGAGGTACTGCTCCAGAGACTGATTTGTCCTCTCCGTCTGCCCGTTGGTCTGTGGATGATAAGCAGAGGAGAAGGACAAATCTGTACCCATCAGTAAACAGAAGGCCCGCCAAAATTTTGAGACAAATTGAACCCCTCTATCAGAGACAATATTCTGCGGAGCACCATGGAGCCTAAAGATATTAGTCAGAAAATGTTCTGCAAGAGACTTTGCAGATGGGAGGGCGGGGAGGGGAATAAAATGAGACATTTTACTAAAGCGATCCACAACCACCCATATGACAGTATTCCCCTTGGAAGGAGGTAAGTCTACAATAAAATCCATGGAAATGTGAGTCCATGGCCTTTCGGGAATTGGCAAGGATTGCAACAGACCCTGAGACAAGGATCTGGAAGGTTTTGAGCGTTGACAAGTTGGACAGGAATCAACATAGTTACTAACATCTTGTCTCAGAGTTGGCCACCATAGGGTGCGGGACAAAAGAGAACAGGTTTTAAAACGACCAGGGTGCCCAGCCAACTTAGAATCATGGGCTTCTAAAAAAAACGCTTCACGGAGGTTTTCTGGAACAAATAACTTTCCCTGGGGTAGGTTGGAAGGAGAGTGAACCTGGGCCTTAGACAAGGAAGAAAGTAAATCTGGGCTTAAGGCAGCTATAATCAACTCCTTAGGGACAATAGGGTCGGGTTGACACTTCTCCAGAGGATTGGAATCAAAACTTCTAGACAAGGCATCCGCTTTAACATTCTTTTCGCCAGGTCTGTAGGTTATAATAAAATTAAATCGAGAAAAGAATAATGCCCACCTGGCTTGTCTAGGATTTAAGCGTCTAGCGGATTCAATATATAGGAGATTCTTGTGGTCAGTGATTACTGTAACTACATGTTTAGCCCCTTCCAAGAGGTGTCTCCATTCTGTGAATGCCAATTTTATGGCCAGTAATTCCCTATTGCCAATGTCATAATTCTTCTCCGTAGGAGAAAACTTTTTAGAAAAGAAACCACACGGGTGAATCTTATTGGTCACAGGGTGACGTTGAGAGAGGATCGCCCCTGCCCCAACTTCAGAAGCATCTACTTCTACCAGAAAAGGGAGGGCAGAATCAGGGTGCAGGAGTACAGAAGCAGAGATAAAAGCTTCTTTTAGTGATTTGAAGGCTGTTAAAGCCTCTACCGGCCAAATACTTGGGTCAACCCCCTTTTTTGTGAGAGCCGTAATTGGAGCCACTATCGTGGAATAGCTCTTAATAAACTGTCTGTAATAATTAGCGAAGCCTAAAAATCTTTGTATGGCCCGCAGAGACAAGGGTTGTACCCAATTTAGGATAGCCTGAACTTTGGCTGGGTCCATTTCTAAACCTTGATGGGAAATGATAAACCCAAGAAAGTGAACTGAAGAAACTTCAAAGATGCACTTCTCGAATTTAGCATACAAATGATTTTCCCTTAATCTGCGTAAGACCTCCTGAACATGAACACGATGATCAGACAGACCATTAGAATAAATCAAAATATCATCAAGGTAAACTACCACAAAGCGACCCAGAAGATCGCGGAATATATCATTTACCAGCTCTTGGAAGACAGCAGGAGCATTACATAAGCCGAAGGGCATAACCAGATATTCATAATGCCCATCACAGGTATTAAAGGCTGTTTTCCACTCATCCCCTTCCCGGATACGTATTAAATTATATGCACCTCTTAGGTCAAGTTTAGAGAAAATAGTGGCTCCCTTAACCCTATCAAAGAGCTCAGAAATTAGGGGAAGGGGATAACGGTTTTTGACCGTGATTTTGTTTAAACCCCTATAGTCAATACATGGCCTGAGACCCCCATCTTTTTTTTCCACAAAGAAAAACCCAGCTCCTGCCGGAGAGGTAGAGGGTCTTATAAAACCTCTCTCTAGATTCTCCTTAATATATTCTTCCATAGCCTGAGTTTCAGGAAGAGACAAGGGGTAAGTTCTACCTCTAGGAGGAGAAGAACCTGGAATCAAATCTATGGCACAATCATAGGATCTATGTGGGGGAAGTGTTTCGGCTGCTTTTTTAGAAAAGACATCCGCAAAGGCAAAATAAGGAGAAGGTAGCCCCTGTAACGAGGTTGCGGCCAAAATTTGGACAGGCTTCATGCATAAACTCTGACAGTCTGTTCCCCACTGAAGAATCTTGTTAGCTAGCCAATCAATTTGGGGACTGTGCTTACGCAACCAAGGGAGACCTAAGATCACCGGGGTATTCGGGCAATCAATGATAAAAAAGGAAACTTGCTCCACATGGAGAGAACCTATCGACATGGAACAGCTTACGGACTTTAAAGATATAACCCCACGACCTAGGGAAGTACCATCAATAGCGATTAACTTGACCGAAGGGACCAAAGGAAGTGTGGGTATAGCGTGTCTACGGGCAAAGTTAACATCTAAAAAGTTCCCTTCTGCCCCAGAATCAATGAAAGCCAGGCTCTCCACAGTACTCGTATCCCATCCCAAAAGGACCGGAATCATGACTTTAGAGGAACTTTGTTGGGGAGTAGGAATGACATTGCCCAAGCAGAACTCCCCAGATCTGCTTAGGCTTTGTCGTTTCCCGGCCTCTTGGGACAAGTGCTACGAAAATGACCCCGATCCCCACAGTACAAACACAACCCGTTAGCCCGTCTACGAACTTTTTCCTCGGCAGATAAGCGGGTAGAACCCAGCTGCATGGGTTCCTCTGAGGGTCTAGAGGAAGTCTGCTCAGGTTTGAATAAACACTCTGGAGGAGAGGTTTGTGGAGCCACTGCAGGAAGTCTCTCCTGGCGTCTCTCCCTATGCCTCCTATCAATCTGAATGGCAAGGTGCATCAGGGAGTCTAGGGAGGATGACGTGGGAAAGTTAACCAAGCTGTCTTTCACAGCGTCAGATAGCCCCACTCTAAATTGACTTCGTAAAGCAGTATCATTCCACCCTGTTTCAACCGCCCAACGGCGGAATTCCGTACAATAATCCTCGACCCGTCGTTTACCTTGCCAGAGATTGCGAATAGCAGAATCAGCAGAGGCAGAACGATCAGGATCATCATAGATTAGTGCCATAGCTTTAAAAAAGGAATCAAGGGATGTACGGGCTGGATCAGAGGGAAGTAAGGAAAATGCCCAGAGCTGTGGATCCCCAGTCAGGAGGGTCATTACAAAATTGACTTTCAACCCCTCGGTAGGAAAGGAACGAGGGAGAAAGCTAAAATACAATTTACATGCTTCCTGGAAAGCAAAAAATTTATGACGTTCCCCAGAAAATTTTTCAGGAAAAGGAACTTTAGGCTCCACTACATACGTTACCGGAGCAGCGTGAAGAGAACTGCCTCCAGGAAGAGAAGCCGGAGTAGGAGCAGCAGGCTGTTGTTGGAGCGCATCCAACCTCACGGACAGTCTCTGGAGCCACTGAATAATCTGGTTTTGCTGAGCTTCTTGTTCCCCAAGACGCTGGAGGAGACTCGCCCGGATATCCTCAGAGGAAAGTGGCGCCGCAGCCCCTTCAGCATCCATTTTTTCGGGCCCAACGTAATGTCACGACTGGTATCCTAAAACTCAGAACAGGCTCTAAGGGTCCGGTCTCGGCTCACTCTTCCGCCTATAACCGCTGCCTTTCACGTCGGGAGGAGCCCTTCGCTACTCGGATGCCGCCAGGTCTTATTGTGAGAAACCCAAGGAGAGAGTTCTGAGAAAGCACAGGAACCAATCGTATGACAGGCAGATGGGAAACACTAGAGTAGTCAGGACAGGCCGGGGTCAGCAACAGTCAGGCAGCGCAGCACAGAATCAGAATCCAGTAGAATAGTCAGGCAGGCAATGGTCGGTCCAGGCAGCAATAAGGAAGGTCAAGAACAGGCAAAAAGGTCAATACAGGCAGCAAGCGAGAGAAGTCAAATACAGGCAAGGTCAGGAACACAGGAGAACAGGAACAGGAATCGCACCCAGGAAATCAGCAAGGAAAACCTACGTTGGGCAACGAATAGAGCACAGTGAGCGCTTTAAATATTTGAATTTCGCGCCGAAATGACGTCACGCGCGCGCCGGCGACAACGCGAGTGCGCATGCGCGCGCATCAAGAGCGCGCATGCGCATAAGGGACAGAGAGAGGCGCGCGCGCGCGCCTAGATGATGACGGCGGGCGTCCCCGCACCGGAGGAGGCGGCGGGCGTCCCCGCCGCCCCGCTAGACCACCAGGTATCGTTACACAGAGGTGTCAGGGAGCTGATATCTTGTTACCTGCCTTTTGTTGATCAGCTTCTCAGTAGAAAAAGGGAGGGGGGTGATATAAATACCCATACAGTGTATTTATATGCTGATTTCGGTATTTAGAGGCAAATTTATTACTATTCCAGTTTGCATTTTTACCATAATTTGCTGGGGGAAAAAAATCAGTTGAGACCGAATTTGCAAAGTTTTTGTTCTGCAATTATATCAAGATTTAGCAATGGAAATACATTTGGCTATAAAACGACACCACCTACTGAGATGCCATTGCATTAAATGAGACGTGTATCTTCAGAATTTTAAACAAGCCGATGTTGGAGTTTTTTCAGTCGTTTTTATGTCAGTCGTAATTTCCAAAAAGGAATGGAAAAATGTGAAATTCATTGTGATCAAATATTTTTCCGCAGCTCTAAGCAATTAAGATTCGTCGCATTTTCTTCATGACTGGACAAATATCAATAATCTAACCAGTATGGGTGTATTAAAAAGGACTCCAGAAAAAGCTGTAGGCTGCTGTCTTCCTGCTACATAACTGGCATTACATGGACTGTACTGTAAGCACCATGGTCTCTCCTACCTGCACCAACTTGGAGTTTCGGCTCCAAATTACTACCGTGATTCCTGGTATTCCAACTTTTTTGTGCAATGTATTGTTCAGTGCAGGGATCCTCAAACTATGGCCTGCAGGCCGGATTCGCCCCCCCAAGGTAATTTACCCACCCCCCCCCCTGCGTCCTCACCCCTGGTAGCGGGTAGTGGGACAGGGGAGCTGGGAGGATGCAGTGGGAGAGCTGGGAGAAAGATGATGGAGGGGAGAGCTGGGAGGACAGAGCAGGGGAGCTGGGAGGGAGATGATGGAGCAAAGAGCTGGGAGTGGGACGGGGGAGCTGGGAGGACACAGCGGGGAGCGGGAGGATGGAGCGTGGGAGCTGGCAGAGAGAACCCATTGGGGGGGGAGCAGGGAGGGGGAGGTAGGCAGAAGCGGGCCGTAGTTTGACACCGCAGCAGGGGGGTGGGGTGGGACTATAGTCCAGCCCCCCAACAGTCTGAGGGACCATGAACTGGCCCCCTGTTTAAAAAGCTTGACGATTCAGCAATTCAAACTTGTCCATCTAGGATATGGAAAACTGTTTGTTTGTAATAAGTGCTTTAAAACAAACTCTTTTTGCCCCTAATGTAACGAAACTGGTGTTAATTTATTCCACTACCTATGGTCTTGTCCGAAGATTGGTAACTTCTGGAACATGGTGGAAAGATTCTTGAACCACAGGTTGAATTTAAATATAAAGTTATCTCCTAGTTTCGCTCTATTACACATTAAAAAAGAGGAGGAATTATCAAGCATTTTACCAGTGTCCTTAGCACAAAAATTGATAAATTATTATTAATGTTTATGGCTGCCTCTAAAAAAGCATTATTTTATTATTGGTTAAAAGAGGAAACCCCTCCTATAACAGAAATTATTTCTTATCTTAATCAGTTTAGCTGGCAAGAGGCCATCAAAGCAAAAACAAGTGAACCTAAATCCAGGATTCCTTTTAAATATACATGGTCATTTTTCTTTAATGCTATAGATATTAGTTATAAGGATCAGATTTATAAAATGCTGCATATATAGATTTATTTCAATAATTCACGAACATATAAGCAAAATTATCCTTGATTTTTCTCTCTAGGAAACTTTTCTTTCCTTTTCTTTTTATAGTTTATCCACTGGGCAAAGTTAGTTAATTTTATTTTGTTTTGTTTTTCTCTATTTCAATTACTTATTTTGTTTCTCTGTAAGCATTCTGTTTTCTTCATTTCTTATCTTTTTGAAGGACAAATTGTCAAATGTGACTATTGTTGTACAACCTATATTTAAATAATTTGTCATTATTCATCCTACATGTTTATTGCAAAACTTCAATAAAATGTTGAAAAAAAATAATAAATAAATAAAAAGCTTGAGGACCCATCAACGTGACACGTTGATGACTAATAGGTCCTTTACTCTGACCGATCTCCATTCGTGACCTTCTATGGAGATGGGAGGTTAGCCCCACAAGGCTGTCTACTGACTCTTTCCCATCTGGCAGCAGCAGGGCAATAGCCATACTGGAATCCTGCAGAGCACTTTCTTATCATGTTGAAACTTTTTGAGATTCCTGTCTGGTCTCGACCTAACTAAATGTTACCAACAACTTCTAATGAAAGTTTTAGAGCAGGGATTGTGCAAAGTCAGGCCCACACAATGATTCATTATAATAAACACCTACTTGACCTTTAGTTTTTTTCTTTCCTTTCCTTTCTTTCAAATGTTTAATTCATTTAGGATGAAATGAATTCCCAACCTGATAGAGGCTTAAATGCCACTGTGGAGAAACAAAAGAAAAGGACTACAATGTAACTGGAAAGATTAGTAATAAGTGATGAGCGAATCTGTCCGAAACAGGGAAAATGGTGCGCGTCAAAAAAAACACGGGCCACAGTTTTTTTTGTTGCGTGGCAAATTTTTCTGCTGTGAATTTTGGTGCCCGTTTCGCGACACAATGAGGGCTGTGATCGGCTCTCTGGTAGCCCCTATGTGGACTGGCAGCCTACAGGAGGCTCTTTATGGCAGTACATCTGTTTTTTATGCCTCCAGGGTAGTTTTTTGGTATCTCTCTGTACAGGCTATGAGCAACCTTGGGTGTTATTCCTGTTAATACCAAGCCTGTAGAGTTCTAGCTTTGCTCATGTCTGGCTAAATTACATCATATGACTTTCCTATGCCTATAAGGCCAGTACCTAATTAAGTTTTTGTTCTGTAAGACAATGATAGGGCTATGGTGATAAAAAAAAGACAATGGCTAATTAGACAAAAGACAAAAATGTACACACATTCAGTTTTACATATGCTCATGTACCGTATATACAGTAAGTAATTAAGCAATAGTTGAATCAAATCAGTATGACGCTGAATTACACTCAGCCAATGCCTAATCGTCATGCTTTGCTCATTGAGGTTAGCTTTCCACCAAATCAGTACATTTTGCCAGCTAGACTGATTTAAATCATAGTTCTTGCCCCAATAGACCCAAAACAGATAAAACAAAATTCTTTATCGCAATCCGAAACAAAATTCTATTCCAACGGTCGCAATGCACTTGGCAGTCTTTTTAGTGCTTATTCATGGCCTCCTCCTCGATAAAGAAACAGTTAATTCTCTAAGGTGCCGTTTCTTTTAGTTTATTGCAGTAGAAGAGCCAATTTCATCTATTCTCTTCTTGCCTTTTAACTTGGGGACAGTGAATTCATCAGACAGAATGGGAGCCTCTAGAGCTTTGAGGAACGATACACTCGGGGCTGCTTTATGAGACATAACGAGATGAGAAATTCTCTGCAAGTCCGGTCTGTATCGCTCCTGATTACTGATATTAAGTTCTATTAAGTACTTTAGAGCTTACGTGGGATTAAAGTCATAATTCTGTGTCAATCCTTCTGCCATAGAAATGTCAAGGTAAGTGATTGCTCCCTGCTACAGAAATGCAGTAATTCAGAGAAAACCAGAAATAATTGATGAGCGGGGATGCAATGAATTATTGGCAGCTCGCTAAAATCTTCAAATCCATTCTAATATTTTATCTCTCCATTCATATGAAACAGATACCACCTCCCAAACAATTCACAGGTATGTCCGGAAAAAAAGGAGGTCATTTTAGGTTTGTGGTTCTAGTGTGATATGGACTTTGATACTGTAGGGCAATTAGCACCTGGTCATTTATATGTGCCCTTCTATTGTGCAACTCTCTACCTGACATATTCTATACACCAGAAAGTTCTATACACTATTTTGATTATTCTTATTCTTTATTACTTATCTTTCTGTTCAGGTATTTTAATTGGTGTGTAGGTGCCATCTCCATGCATTGTGTCTGGGTCTGAGCTTTCAGAAAGAGCCAGTGCTACACATTAGAACTGCTTTCAGGTAACCTATTGTTTCTCCTTCTCCCATGTAACTGGAGGAGTCCCAAGCTAGACTTGGATTTCTTACTATTGAGTGCTATTCTGATACCTACTGGGAGCTGCTATCTTGTCCCTTCCCATTGTTCTGCTGATCAGCTGCTGTGAGGGGGGCGGTATCACTCCAACTTGCAGCTCAGCAGTAAAGTGTGAGCACAGGTCACATGGCTGTGGCACTCTGGGAAATGAAGAATATGACTAGCCCCAATGTGAAATTTTAAAATTAAATATAAAAAAATCTGCTCTATTAACTGATGGGTTTTGAAAAAAAACATGCTATTCAATGTATATCAACATTTGAATTTGATTTTTTCCAAACAATTCAAGTATTTTTTGCTCTAAAACTCTCAATATTCAAATTATGGTTCAAAAACTTGCGATATTTATTAACTGTTGTCCTAGCTATATATTCAATTTAAGATTTCTGAGTTTTTCAAGTTTGTAAACTGACAAATTTGAGGTATTCGAGTTTTTTTTTTTTATTCAAAGGAGTTTTTCATATTAATAAATAACCAAACATTAGTGGAAGAGTATATATGCTGAGGACTTCCCATACCAGTCAGTTGAACTGAAGAAGCTGCTCGGATGAGTAGTGAAACGTCTTCAATGATTATCAAACAAGTCCAGTTGCTTTAGATTTATTTATACTAGATATACCATGACCTGGATGAATGAAAATCTTCATAGACAACCAAACATTTGAGTTGTTTTTTAAATGGAAAATTGATAAATAAGCCTGCTAATTTATCACATTGTAGGAGTTTGTCACAACTGTCTGACGTATGTCATGGGAAAATATGTTTTTTTTCTTTTCAAAACCCATCAGTTAATAGAGCTTCTCCAGTAGAATCCTGCATTGTAATATGTTTTTTCAAAAACGCAAACAGATTTTTTAAATTATATTTAATTTTGAAATTTCACATGGGGCTAGCCATATATTTTATTTCCCAGGGTGCCACAGCCATGTAACCTGGGTTCTCAATAGTAAGAAATCCAAGTCCGGCTTGGGACTCCTCCAGTTACATGGGAGTAGGAGAAACAATAGGTTAGCTGAAAGCAGTTCTAATGTGTAGCGCTGGCTCCTTCTGAAAGCTCAGACTCAGGCACAATGCACTGAGATGGCACCTACACACCAATATTACAACTAAAAATACATTTGTTGGTTCAAGAATAAAGCAGTGTTCTATTTATCTAGGCAACAAGTAGTCAGACAAGGTGGAACTTTCATACTTTCTATCATGTCCACTTAAAACCAGATAAGGTGGGAACATTAAAAAAAAAAGGAAAAAAATAATGGGGGGTAAACAATTAGGGGTATCCAAACTATAGTCATTACATGCTGATGAACTACAACTGTCATCAAGAGCCTTTTGCAGGGTGTTTATACTTATCCCCTACTGTAGATGGAGAATGGTTCACTTTTTAATATCTTTATTGGTTTCAAATTATTTGTATAATAAATCTTCACGTAGGGTAAAAAAAAAAAATAAAAAGCCTCATACTGTGCTAGCGCGTGCACCTTCCCTTTAAATTGTTTATGATTTTCCATTACCAACCCTGCATACATTTGGTAGGACTCTCTAAGTAGAATGATATTTTATTATTCAGAGATGATTTTCAGAAGCCAGCTTATTTCACCGGCGCCTCTGATGCTAAAACTGTGCCGTCCTCCTAATTATTAAAATCAGCCGCAGCGCAGATAGCACAAATATTGAAAACCAAATTGACTTGACAGCAAAGGTGCCCAATTTATACGCTCCTCATATCGTAATGCTTGCATCAGGCAACAAATCACATAATACCCACTTCAGCTCTGGTGGAATATGATGACTTATATTTAGTTCACGCTTGTTTCAACAACACCCCCCCCACCCTTGGTTTTCCTGCTTTTGCAATAGGAAAATCTGGGCAATAAGTGAAACCCCATCTACAGTCTGACTATTGTTTCTTTGCCTTGTAAATTCCCGCCACGTAACGCACAGTGTGCCAAATTACCAGCACAACCAGATAGACTAGACCTTGTAAGTTTCTTAATTGGTTTAATTTGCCTTGAAGGTTAATGCATTCCGAGCTAATTCAGAAATTAATATCCACTCAATATTTGCAAGCCTGTCATTTTATATATATATATATATATATTGTAAAAGTAGTGGGGTTGGGAGCCTTGAAGCGGTTTTCGGTTTTATTATTTTGATAAAGGCATTGATTGATTTGCGACAATATCAGTGTAAAAAGGAATATGAGAAAATAATAACGATGCACTGAATCCACTTTTTCAGATTTGGGAGAACCCCCGAATCCTTTGTAAAGGATTTGGCCAAAAACCGAACCGAATCCAAATCCTAATAAGCATATGGTTTTGGAAATTTTAAATCTCAAAAAAAAAAATGTTTCCTGTTTATGTGCCAAAAAATAACGTGATTTTTCGGATTCGGTTCGGCCAGGACCGTGGATTCAGCCGAATCTTGGCCGAAAAATAACAATAGGTAAAAATTCTAAAGAATTTTTAGAAATTATTCAGAATATGATCATACATGTTTAAAATATATTATTACCTTAATTATTATTAATATGTTATACAATAAATAACATTACTATTTTATTCAAATATTTTTCTTCGTACATGTCTGAATTTTGGTTTTAAACCCCCCCATCCTCCTCTTTCCCATCTGCCAGCCCGTCCAAGCCCATCCAAGACGAATCGCAAAAAGAAAGAAATTGCATTGTTGGACTGATTTCATTGAATACTTTGCTCAATGTAAGCTACGTTCTACACAAGTCCGTTAAAATACATTAAAAATAAAATAGACAGAGGGAATATTAGCTTTATTCTATAATAAGGCAGACAATGAATGCCAGTTGTGGCTTATTCAGGAAGGTCATCGCTAGTAGACATCTATCAGTCAGACAGTCTATCATGCTCTGCTTAGTCAACATATAGCAGCCCCCTTTATGTACAGGTATGGGACCCCTTATCCGGAATCCCATTATCCAGCAAGTTCCGAATTATGGAAAGGCCATCTCCCATAGACGCCATTATAAGCAAATAGTACTAATTTCTAAAAATGATTTCCTTTTTCTCCCTAATTATAAAACAGTACCTTGTACTTGATCCCAACTAAGATATCATTAATAATAACTCTATGCAAAACAATCCCATTTGGTTTATTCAATATTTAAATGCTTTTTAGCAGACATAAGGTCTGGCGATCCAAATTACGGAAAGACCCCTTATCCGGAAAACCCCAGGTCCCAAGCATTCTGGATAACAGGTCCCATACCTGTACTTATTTGCTGGTGAGTCCTGCCTAAAATACTGGTTTATGCCTTATGCCTATATGCAGTTTCCAGACACCTAATCTCTATGGTTCCTTTGCTCTATGTCTTCTTTGCCCTCTTCATTCCAGCTCTTTGTTTGCTGTACCCTTGTCTGTTCCTGGCATTTCCTACCTCATAAATTCTTTCATTTAATGTTGCTGATTGGTGGTGGTTGAGTCACATTACTGATTTGGTCCATCATGAGAAGATACGTGTTTATTTAATATAAGAGCCAAACTGTCAGAGCTATTGGCCTAAAGATAAGAAGTTTGGACCATGGAGTAAGCAGGAACTGGAGCCCAGGCGGGGCAGGTACTGGAAAGGGTTAAACACTTGATTACAGTCACAGTCAGACAAGGAAGTAAGGTAAGTACTGCAACAAGCAGGGTGACGAATGTAGAACACAGTATGTGGCCGTTGACGCCATGTCACCAAGAAGGGCACAATGACTTGCTTATATGCACCAGGAACGCCAACCTGACACAACCATATGCAAACCTCTTATTCATCTCGATTGCTGCTGCAGGAAAGTGTTCTCTTCTGTTGTAAAAAAGGCTACCCACACTTAAAGGGGTCCAGGTGGCTATAAATCCAGGAACTAGATCCCAACTAAAAGCTTTGGTTCTTACAATTTGAAATATGCCAAATAATTTTGCTTATTCTCTATGTTCGTCTTCATGTGTCTAAAAGTAATGATGGAAAAACAAAATCTACAGGTAAATTATCTGATTTAAAGGGGAACTCCACCCAAACACATTAAGCTTTTTGAAAATTAAACATAATTTCAAGCGACTTTGCAATATACATCAATTAAAAAATATGCAGCCGTTTCATCATTTGTAATATAATATGGTTTAGAACCATTTCCTAAGCCCCGCCCCCTGTTCCCCTGCTGATCTGACTACTTTGAGGCTCAAAAAGAAATGTAACAGTAGTCGATTGTCCTCAGCCTGCCTTCAGTATGTATCCTCCCAATCCCACAATTCCCTGCACACGTGATATCAATAAGGAAAGGAACATCACAGTGCAGTGCATTGTGGGTTATGTCGTTCCTGCATGCAGTCTTTAAGCTGTGGAGATGTTGTTACAATTTGTAACATCAGTGTTTTAGTCCCTCCTCCCCTGCCAGGGTTTCAGTTGATGCAGAAAGAGAAGAACTGTTTTGCATCCAATAAGGATTAATTATATCTTAGTTGGGATCAAGTACAGGTACTGTTTTATTATTACAGAGAAAAGGGAATCATTTAACCATTAAATAAACCCAATAGGGATGTTCTGCCCCCAATAAGGGGTAATTATATCTTAGTTGGGATCAAATACAGGTACTGTTTTATTATTATAGAGAAAAGGGAATCATTTAACCATGAAATAAACCCAATAGGGCTGTTCTGCCCCCAATAAGGGGTAATTATATCTTAGTTGGGATCAAGTACAGGTACTGTTTTATTATTATAGAGAAAAGGGAATCATTTAACCATTAAATAAACCCAATAGGATTGCTTTGCCCCCAATAAGGGGTAATTATATCTTAGTTGGGATCAAGTACAGGTACTGTTTTATTATTATAGAGAAAAGGGAATCATTTAACCATTAAATAAACCCAATAGGGCTGTTCTGCCCCCAATAAGGGGTAATTATATCTTAGTTGGGATCAAGTACAAGGTTCTGTTTTATTATTACAGAGAAAAAGAATATTAATTTTAAAAATCTGAATTATTTGCTTATAATGGAGACTATGGGAGATGGGCTTTCTGTAATTCAGATCTTTCTGATCGGGTTTCCAAATAATGGGAGGAGACTTGCTTCGGGATACTGATAATGGCAGGGAGGCCCATAAGTTGTTTACACGTCATTCTCACGCCGGAACCAGTATTAAATGTATGTTTACCAATGCAAGGAGTCTGACTGGTAAAATGGGAGAGCTGGAGGTACTGGCGTTGGAGCGGAAATATGATGTGATTGGAGTTGCTGAAACTTGGTTGAATGAGTCTCATGACTGGGCAGTTAATATTGGGGGGTATACATTGTTTCGGAGGGACAGGGGCAATAGAAAAGGAGGAGGAGTGTGTCTGTTCATTAAGCAGGAATTAAAAGCAAATATTAAGGAGGAAGTGATGGGGTTAACAGAGGGAGCTGAATCCTTATGGGTTGAGCTTCTCACAGATAGTAAAGAATCTACCAAACTAATTGTAGGGGTATGCTATAGCCCCCCTAATGTAAGCGAAGAGGAGGAGGCCCAGCTCCTGTTGCAAATAGAAAAGGCTGCTAGTTTGGGGCAAGTGATAATAATGGGGGATTTTAATTACCCTGATATTGACTGGGGCAATAGTACTGCCAGGACAGTAAATGGGAACAAGTTTATAAACTTGCTGCATGACAACTTTATGTCACAAGTTGTTGAGGAGCCAACCAGGAACCATGCTATACTAGATCTAGTGATCTCTAATGGCCCAGAACGTATAGCAAATGTGCAAGTGGTTGAACCCCTGGGTAATAGTGACCATAATGTTATTTTATTTAATGTTTGGTGCAGGAAACAAATTTACACGGGGGCAACAAAGACAATGAATTTTAGGAAGGCAAATTTTAGCTCCTTAAGGGCAGCGCTTCAGGGCATAGATTGGGGCATTATGTTTTCTGATAAAAACACAGAGCAGAAATGGTTGTCATTTAAAATGATATTAAATCATTACTGTTCTCAATTTATTCCATTAATAAGAAAAAGTAGAAGTGTTAAGAATCACCCTATGTGGCTTAACTCTGAGGTAAAGAAGTTAATAGGGAGAAAAAGGAAAGCTTTTAAGAAATACAAGTCAGAGGGGACAGTAGATGCTTTTAATGATTATAAACACTATAACAAGTGTTGTAAAACAGCAATCCGGAAGGCAAAGATAGAAAATGAGGAGCGCATCGCGGCCGAGGCCAAGACTAACCCCAAAAAGTTTTTTAAGTATATTAATAGTAAAAAGATGCAGGTTGAGGGTGTGGCCCCATTGAGTTATAATAACAATATGGTTACAGCAGATACAGAAAAGGCAGATGTGCTTAACCAGTTCTTTTCTTCTGTGTATACAGTAGAGGAGCCAGTGGGCCAAGTCCCACCCAATAGCTGCACTGTTGCCTCAGCTCCAACTACACAGTGGTTGGCACAGGATATGGTGCTTAAAGGGTTACACACGATAAATGTAAACAAGGCACCTGGGCCAGATGGAATACACCCTCGGGTACTGAGAGAGCTAGGGGCAGAATTGCAGGGGCCCTTGTTTCTGATATTCTCAGACTCTCTTTCATCAGGTATGGTACCTAGGGATTGGAAGAAGGCGAATGTCATTCCCATATTTAAAAAGGGAGTAAGATCTCAGCCTGGCAATTATAGGCCTGTAAGTTTGACATCCGTGGTGGGCAAGTTATTTGAAGGCTTGTTAAGGGATCACATTCAAAATTATGTAGTGGAGAATGGCATTATGAGCAGTAATCAGCATGGCTTTATGAAGGACAGGTCATGTCAGACCAATTTAATTGCTTTTTATGATGAGGTAAGTAAGAAGCTGGACAGTGGGGATGCAGTAGATATCATCTATTTTGATTTTGCCAAAGCATTTGATACCGTTCCCCACAAACGACTGCTTTCTAAGCTAAGGTCTATTGGTCTTAGTGAAGCCGTTTGCACATGGATAGAAAACTGGCTACAGGATCGGGTACAGAGGGTGGTTGTTAATGGTACATTCTCTACTTGGAATAAGGTCCTCAGTGGGGTCCCTCAGGGTTCTGTACTGGGTCCACTTTTGTTTAATTTGTTCATAAATGACTTAGGGGAGGGTATTATGAGTAATGTATCAGTGTTTGCAGATGACACAAAACTCTGCAGACCAGTCAATTCTATCCAGGATGTGACATCCCTGCAGCAGGATCTTGACCAACTGGCAATCTGGGCAGCTAAGTGGCAGATGAGATTTAATGTGGATAAATGTAAGGTCATGCACCTGGGATGTAAAAATATGCAAGCCCCGTATACCCTTAATGGGACTGCACTAGGCAAATCCATAATGGAGAAGGACCTTGGAGTCCTTGTAGATAATAAACTTGGCTGTAGCAAGCAATGCCAGGCAACAGCTGCAAGGGCAAACAAGGTTTTGAGCTGTATTAAAAGGGGTATAGATTCACGGGAGGAGGGGGTTATTCTTCCCCTTTACAGAGCGCTGGTAAGGCCCCATCTAGAATATGCTGTTCAGTTTTGGTCTCCACTGCTCAAACGGGACATTACTGAGTTAGAGAGGGTCCAGAGAAGGGCAACTAAGCTGGTAAAGGGTATGGAAAGTCTCAGTTATGAAGAAAGACTGGCCAAGTTGGGTCTGTTTACACTGGAGAAGAGGCGCTTAAGAGGTGACATGATAACTATGTATAAATATATAAAGGGATCATATAATAACCTTTCTAATGCTTTATTTACCAGTAGGTCCTTCCAATGGACACGAGGGCACCCACTCCGTTTAGAAGAAGGGAGGTTCCATTTAAACATTCGGAAAGGATTTTTTACAGTGAGAGCTGTGAGGTTCTGGAATTCCCTCCCCGAATCAGTCGTGCTGGCTGATACATTATATAACTTTAAGAAGGGGCTGGATGGATTCTTAGCAAGTGAGGGAATACAGGGGTAGGGGGGATAGCTCTTAGTACAAGTGAGGGAATACAGGGTTATGGGAGATAGCTCTCAGTACAAGTGAGGGAATACAGGGGTATGGGAGATAGCTCTCAGTACAAGTGAGGGAATACATGGTTATGGGAGATAGCTCTTAGTACAAGTTGATCCAGGGACTGGTCCGATTGCCATCTTGGAGTCAGGAAGGAATTTTTTCCCCTCTGCGGCAAATTAGAGAGGCTTCAGATGGGGTTTTTTGCCTTCCTCTGGATCAACTAGTAGTTAGGCAGGTTATATATAGGCATTATGGTTGAACTTGATGGACGTATGTCTTTTTTCAACCCAACTTACTATGTTACTATGTTACTATGTTACCTGTACCATAAAGTGGAGTAAGCAAAAAACGCTTCACCTGCTTGAAAACAGAGGAGATTGCTGGTAAAATGAAGAACAACTTTATGGCAGCTCTCTTGCCCAGCCACTCTTGTAAATGGCTGCAGGTTTAAGATTATTCTTATCCAATTATATTTTATAGTTGTTAGTAGACTTAAAGCAGTGGTCATTGGACTTTCAGCTATAGTTTCCAAACAAAATACCTATGACAGCAAAAGTGTCCACCCCAAATCTTACCCATAATGACCTTCAAGTTGGGCTTTCAGGGGAATCTAGGAAAACAAATCGTCATTATGCCCAAATCTCACCCTTATTGGACTACACTGAACCCCCCCCCCACCGCCACTGTTGTAATGGAAACACGTATTGGCCTCCCCTTGTCTGAAAAATCCCAGATACTCAGAATTCAGTACAATGTAGAAGTAAAGAAGTTCTATAGAACAATACAGTACAATCAGGAAATCCAATTAACTAAAAGATGAACTTGACTCTAAAGAGACTATTTCAAAGTTCATTTGTATGGAGCTATTTATGAATCAAATGAAGGAAGAGAACAGAACATCAATAAGGAAAGGAACATCACAGTGCAGTGCATTGGGGGTTATGTCGTTCCTGCATGCAGTCTTTAAGCTGTGGAGATGTTGTTACAATTTGTAACATCAGTGTTTTAGTCCCTCCTCCCCTGCCAGGGTTTCAGTTGATGCAGAAAGAGAAGAACTGTTTTGCAGCTGGATTTCAGCATATAAAAATGCTATTTATTTATACTTTTTGAAGGAACAGATTACAGTTATAGGTATATTAGGGGTTTCTCTGTTGTGTGGGGCTCTTTAACAAATTTTGTTCAGAAGCTGGAGTTCCCCTTTAAGTTAAATGCCACGAGGCCTCTGATGTATATATATTATCCCCATAGAGAAGAGGATAGGTTTGCTGCTGACACTTAAGAATATAAACTCTAAAGAGAGCAGACAGCAGCCATCCGTATTATCGTGCCATTCTGCCTTTACCCAAATCACTGTTGCACAGTACAAATAAACACCTTCCACAACGTGTATTTCTTCCCAAGACTGTTAATTTGCTGCTTGATAAAACAGCAATTTTTCGCCTTCTATTTTTTTTAAAGAAATGTTTGAAAAGTAAGTCATTTCTGCCTTTTGTAACCATGCCATTACCCTCTTATTATCTCTATAAGCAGCGCTGGGGATGGTTGGTAAGATGGATGCTAATGGCTTAAGTGAATATGTTTTCTTTTTAGTAAAAAAAAAAATCTCAGGCCCCGAGTTGTACAATAACCGGAGAATATTCTAAAAGGTTGAATCCCGGAGTCCATAGAAAATCTCCTAATTTACGTCTTTAATGGCAGTTGAAGTAGTAATTGATTATAAGTGCAATATAGTGGGTTCTTTAAATATTTATCCTTATAGGGGAAGTTACTGATGTCAATTTGAAACATTTACAGGTACAGGTATAGGACCCATTATTAAAATTCGCTCATCACTATATAGGACCCGTTATCCAGAGTACTCGGGACCAAGGGTATTCTGGATAAGAGGTCTTTCCGTAATTTGGATCTCCATACCTTAAGTCTACTAAAAAATCAATAAAACATTAATTAAACCCAATAGGACTATTTTGCAACCAATAAGGATTAATTATATCTTAGTTGGGATCAAGTACAGGTACTGTTTTATTATTACAGAGAAAAGGGAATCATTTAACCATTAAATAAACCCAATAGGACTGTTTTGCCCCCAATAAGGGGTAATTATATCTTAGTTGGGATCAAGTACAGGTACTGTTTTATTATTACAGAGAAAAGGGAATCATTTAACCATTAAATAAACCCAATAGGGCTGTTCTGCCCCCAATAAGGGGTAATTATATCTTAGTTGGGATCAAGTACAGGTACTGTTTTATTATTACAGAGAAAAGGGAATCATTTAACCATTAAATAAACCCAATAGGGCTGTTCTGCCCCCAATAAGGGGTAATTATATCTTAGTTGGGATCAAGTACAAGGTTCTGTTTTATTATTACAGAGAAAAAGAAAATTAATTTTAAAAATGTGAATTATTTGCTTATAATGGAGACTATGGGAGATGGGCTTTCTGTAATTCAGATCTTTCTGATCGGGTTTCCAAATAATGGATCCCATACCTGTACCATAAAGTGGAGTAAGCAAAGAACGCTTCACCTGCTTGAAAACAGAGGAGATTGCTGGTAAAATGAAGAACAACTTTATGGCAGCTCTCTTGCCCAGCCACTCTTGTAAATGGCTGCAGGTTTAAGATTATTCTTATCCAATTATATTTTATAGTTGTTAGTAGACTTAAAGCAGTGGTCATTGGACTTTCAGCTATAGTTTCCAAAAAAAAACCTATGACAGCAAAAGTGTCCACCCCAAATCTTACCCATATCGACCTTCAAGCTGGGCTTTCAGGAGAATCTAGGAAAACAAATCGCCATTATCCCCAAATCTCACCCTTATTGGACTACACTGAACCCCCCCCCCCCCGGCACTGTTATAATGGAAACACGTATTGGCCTCCCCTTGTCTGAAAAATCCCAGATACTCAGAATTCAGTACAATGTAGAAGTTCTACAGAACAATACAGTACAATCAGTTAAATCCAATTAACTAAAAGACGAACTTGACTCTAAAGAGACAATTGCAAAGAAGTTCATTTGTATGGAGCTATTTATGAATCAAATGAAGGAAGAGAACAGAACAAATATATACTCTATCCCTATCCTCCGCTCACGTCTCTTTACTTAACACCGCGCAGTAAATCAACATCAACATGGAGAGAAAAAGGCAAAATGATTAACTAAGCTGTCTAGAGCCACATCACTATCATTACTGAGTATCAATTAATTTGCTCCTACAAGAAGAAGATTTAGTGCCGCTGTATTGCTTGGTAGCCATTGGCGACCTCTTACAGTGCACTGTGTAATAGAGGGGTGGCACGTGGCCACAATGCATAATTCAGCATGTAAAGTGTTTGCGATTGATGTTATTAAATGAGCCACAAGTTCTTTACTCTTGGTGGGAAAACATTTCAAGTCACAGTGGAATCAGTTCTAGGTGCCTAGATGCACTCCTAATAAATAGGCCCTTCAGCACCTCCAAAACACGATTGTCTTGGGCCTTTTCAAACTTTGTGTCATTGAAAGTGACCTATGTACTAAGTCACTGCGTTCATTGTTTCACATGCAAATCCGATAGGCATGCCGCAATAAACGTCAAGCTGAAATGGCCTGGCTGAGTTTAAGGGAATAATTACTTGCGATATATATTTAATAAAGTGATCCCGAGGGCTTAGTCTTATTAATATGCATACCTTCTAACAGCGACTTGCTGAGGGACTATTTATAACGAGCAGTGCCTAGATATATACTGATTAGTTGTTATGTGTTTCTGACAATGGGTTGTTAGTTCTGGACAGCACAGGTAGTTTTACTTGATTTTATACCCTCTTTGTTCTTTTGAATCTCTGTGTATAGCCTTTTCTAGTAATGGATGAGCCCCTTGAAGGCATAGAGTAAGATGTCTAAGATGTTTGAATGATCCTCAAAACTGATAGGGTTCCTTCTAAAATGAGATAACGAGATAATGAGTGAAGGGACGTAATGCAACTATGACCATGTTCTTCTATAAAGTTTGAATAGTTTTTTAAGATAATTTTTTAGATAATTAAGCTTTTACGTACCCACCATCTGACTCCTCTGTAATAGCAGTTCTCCTGGAGAAATCATGTACCGGCCCTCAGGGGATAAGTGAATAATCTGCCAGTGATCTGGAAAGGGAGTTGCTTCTCTCTGGTACAGTGTAGTCACAGGATGCCAGTGACCTGGTGTTGACTAGTGATGACTAGAATCTGTCCCGCTTTGCCGAAAAATTCGGCGGAAAATTAGCAAAACGGCGAAAATGTTGCGCGTCAAAAATAAAATTGTTGCCCACAGCTATTCTTTCGTCACACGGCTATTATTTTGTCGCGCGGCTATTATTTTGTTGCCAATGGCTATTATTTTGTCGCCCGGCGAATTTTTCCATCCGTTTCGCTAAACAATCCACCGCGAAACGCGGAAATTCGCTGCGAATCCATGCCTGGCAAAACATTTTGCCCATCACTAGTGTGGACCTGATACTCACATCAAAATACCAATTGTTTGGAAACAAACATCTGATTGGATGATATGCCCTATGTCATTGTGACTTAAAGCAAACTTTGTGCATTTTATTACATTATCCCATAAACATCCCTCTCAGCCCAATGTTAAACACTGGATGCTTAAGAGACAAGTTCCAGGTAAGGTTTTTTTGTACTTTGTTAGCTAGTTGAAAAGTTATAGGGTAGAACTTTTGATAAGAAGCAAACCAGATATGGTGTAAAGGTGGTGATACTTCTTGGCTAACTAATGATAACCATGGCAAGCTTTCAGAACATATCAGTTCCTCCTTAAGGGTAATCAGCTTTGAAGAAGGAACAGAAATGTTCTAAAACAAGTTCCACCAATATTTTTCTATAATTTTTCATAAAAGTTGACATTGTCTGATTTTGTGGTTTATTCCATTAACCTAACATTTTTAACTCCTGCCTCAATTTTTTGGTAAGTGGACAATTCAGATCTCTGATTTGTGCCAGAATTAGGCTGGATCCATCCAAGGGCTGCATCCATCCAACTCTTAAGGTCCTCTGGTGTACTTAGCTTGGCTCGTGTTGCCATACGTGTTAAATGCATATTGATACCTGAACAAAGGTAATATGATTTTCTTTTGGTACAAACAGTTCCTTCTGTGTAGCATTCTATGAACTCCACTTACCTTTTTTGCAAGTCTCTCTACTGTATTGTTTTATACATTGTACTTCCAGGCTTATTATCAGTACCGTAGTCTAAGTGTCTGTAGAGGTACAGCTTCTTCTACATCTCCCGCAGGGGCTAACATCCTCTGAAAGTGGAAAAAGGGCAATACCAACTAGAGGAGTGGCAGGGGTGCTGAAAAAGATTAAAGATGCCAAAACCAAGTCAAGGCAACAAGGTTGCAACAGGCAGCAGAGGTTCAGGATCCAAAAATCAAGCCTGAAGGTAAACACAGGGAAATACAGTGTGAAAAACAACCATTGAAGTCAATTTAACAGCAACAAACATGTGCTGTGTATCAGACCTAAGGCAATCTTGCACCATTAAGTTGCAGTGCAATGTTGCATAATTGCTATATGTCAATACCTGTGTCTGCCGGCATCATTAGGCAGGCCACGAGTGTCTATGTCAATACATACCAATCTAAGGGAGCGAAAGGAAATCTAATGTTGGATAGATGCAGTCCTTGGTCGGTGGGTGTGAATGGGCCTCACCATCCGTGAGAGTTGACCCACCACTTTCATGTAAAGTCTGAGGACCTCCTCTTCCAATACTTGTACAGGTATGGGATCCCTTATCCGGAAACATGTTATCCAGAAAGCTCCGAATTACGGAAAGCCCGTCTCCCATAGACTCCATTTTAATCAAATAATTCAGAATTTTAAAACTGATTTCCTTTTTCTCTGTAGAACTAAAACAGTACCATGTAATTGATCCCAAGATATAAATAATCCTTATTGGATGCAAAACAATCCTATTGAGTTTAATTAATGTTTTATTGATTTTTTAGTAGATTTAGGGGCTGATTTACTAATCCACGAATCCGAATCCGAATGGGAAAAATTCGGATTGGAAAATTTTGCGTCTTTTTCGTATTTTTTGCGACTTTTTCGTAGCCGATACGACTTGCGCGAATTGTCGCGACTTTTTCATAGCCATTACAAATTTTGTGAATTGTCGCGACTTTTTCATAGCCATTATGACTTTCGGAAATTGTCGCGACTTTTTCATAGCCATTATGACTTTCGTGAATTGTCGCGACTTTTTCATAGCCATTACAAATTTTGTGAATTGTCGCGACTTTTTCATAGCCATTATGACTTTCGTGAATTGTCGCGACTTTTTCATAGCCATTATGACTTTCGTGAATTGTCGCAACTTTTTCATAGCCATTACGACTTTCGCGAATTGTCGCGACTTTTTCATAGCCATTACGACTTTCCCGAATTGTCGCGACATTTTCGTATTGAGCGCTCGAAAAAGTCGCAAAATACAGATCATTACGAAAAAAACGCATTCGGCCGCTTGTCGGACGTTCGTGGATTAGTAAATGTGCCCCTTAAGGTATGGAGATCCAAATTATGGAAAGACCCCTTATCCAGAATACCCTTGGTCACGAGCATTCTGGTTAACAGGTCCCATACCTGTATTATACCTGTTGTATGTTCGCTATATGTGTATACTGGACATAAAGCACAAGCTAATGAAGATTGTTTTGTTCCCAATCTATTTAAATACATCATAAAAAGAGAAATATGTATCCCAATGGCAGTATACATGACTTTGCACACTCCTTAATTCCACTTCAAGGCACCTAATGGTTTTGCAGGAGGGTTCTTCTGATTAGCGCCGTGTGACAGAATGATCCTGCAATTTTTCATGCGATACGCTCTGCTTGCTAACACGGGTCTTCGGCCTTTTTTTTTCTTTTTTGCACAGAATGACATATTGATTTTTTTTTCTTAAGGTCTTGAAATGGATTTTCTTTATAACTTGTGCCTTCGTTGACAGGATCAACTTGAAAATGACTTACTCCTATTTTGTCTTTGCAAGTAAAGGACATACATTTTAGTTTGAAAATAGCAGGTCAACTCAACCCTATCCAGAGGATTAGCACTGTGCCATTATTAATGAGTTAATGGTCTGTAGGGTTTTAATGGAGAAAATGTAAATGAAGGGACTAAGATACCTACTCATTTCCCAAGAGAGAAGGTGTTTAATTAAACTTTCTTTGCCCGGGTCATTAACTGTAAAACTACCTGTTGATGAACTGATAATTACTTTGTCATGATGCTAATTAATTTCCCATACATGAAGGAATATCGTTTTTATATCCTAGTTTAGCTGCACAAAAAAGTTATCGTCTCTAAGACTGGAAATAAATTAAGCTATGTACAGCATGTGTTTTTCAGCTGAATCCAGTGATTAAATGAATCAGTTGTGGTTTATCAAGATTACAGAACTATAGAAACATTGGGGTAACAGTCACCCTGCTATAGTTCCAGGGGTACCCAGGGCACAAATAAGCACTCACCCCAAATCTCCCCCTAACTGGCCTTCAGGCTGGGCCCCCTTAGCTCATAACAAGGTTACAGATATATAAAAACATTGGGGTAACAGTCACCCTGCTATAGTTCCAGGGGTACCCAGGGCACAAATAAGCAATCACCCAAATCCCCCCCTAACTGGCCTTCAGGCTGGGCCCCCTTAGCTCATAACAAGGTTACAAATATATAGAAACATTGGGGTAACAGTCACCCTGCTATAGTTCCAGGGGTGCCCAGGGCACAAATAAGCACTCACCCCAAATCCCCCCCTAACTGGCCTTCAGGCTGGGCCCCCTTAGCTCATAACAAGGTTACAAATATATAGAAACATTGGGGTAACAGTCACCCTGCTATAGTTACAGGGGTACCCAGGGCACAAATAAGCACTCACCCCAAATCCCCCCCTAACTGGCCTTCAGGCTGGGCCCCCTTAGCTCATAACAAGGTTACAGATATATAGAAACATTGGGGTAACAGTCACCCTGCTATAGTTCCAGGGGTACCCAGGGCACAAATAAGCACTCACCCCAAATCTCCCCCTAACTGGCCTTCAGGCTGGGCCCCCTTAGCTCATAACAAGGTTACAGATATTTAGAAATATTGGGGTAACAGACATTCTGCTATAATTTCAGGGTTATCCTTTTGGGAACAGGACACAGAGCCTATGGGCAAAATATACGGATAATAACATTTGTGCTATGTTACTGCTGAATCTTGCCTTCATGACACTCTGTGTAACCTAGTGATAGAGAGAGGCAGGGCATTCTTATTCTTTATGAACACACAGACATAGAGAAGATGTTTATGCCAAGCCTTTCTCTGTTTGTGTGTTAGTAGGTCAGTGTTACATTTAAAAAATATACTGTGTGCCAAATGCCAAATAACAATGCAGTGTAATGCAGTTGTCTGTGTGTTTAAAGTCAGCAGGAAATTGTAACCCCAACTCCAATAACATTACTGTAGAATCATATTGGGCCAATAAATGTAAACTGCCACTTTTCATCAGTATGTAGCTCAACACTGCATCTCTCGTTCTTCATAGGATTTATCCTTTATGCCTGCCATCTGCACTTTGTAAATCGTATGATACTCATAATTATATTGTAGTGTCTATATTATTGTAATGTACACAGTTAGCCAAGCTAGAGCTATAGAAACATGTCTATACATTCTGTAAGTGGGAGCTGAACTCATGATAAACTTTATATTAATGAAAACCCCATGCCTGACCTTCTGTATGTCTGTAGTCTAGAGCAATATATGTGATATGCAATGAGCCAGCGATTGAACATATACAAATTGAAAATATACATTGAAAAATATACTAAGACTGTCAAGGTGGCTTACTGTATTGTATTTCTGTATTCTGTTTAGACAAAATATTACCTTGAAGAGTCTCTAAACCATCAAGTGGAGCTTAAGATATATTTGTATTCTTTGTGCTTTTTTCCACTAGCTTCTATGATTGCTTTACTGATTTTGCCATTCATGTGTCAAGTTACTGACCACAATCTTCTTTATAGCCCTCCTATTATTTTATAATCCCCTTTAAAGAAGCCAGTAAGAGCTGTCCCTGAGAAATCCATAGAGTGTGGCCATTCAATGGAGCCATTGACAAAAGTCTGCACAATAAAGACACCTACATAGGTTTTGTCCTAGCTGAAGAGATGACATAAAACTATACCAGCAACGGTATTGGCCAGTTCTAACAATAATTCTCTAGGAAATTGTGAGGGTAGAATGACTCTTGTCCCAAAAGGATATTAGAAATTACAATATAGGTTCCAATGCATAGTAAGCAATGCCTGTGAAATTGCTCCTGCTTGTGAGACTATATCTATACATTCTTTGGGGACACAGTTCAAGTAATCTTTGCAAACCAAACATTTGTTTAGAGCTAAGCATCTCTTTTAGAAACTCTACTTCAAGAAAGTTTATTCCCTAGGAATTCCCTTCACCCCAAGCTGTGTGGAGCACATTGCTGCTTCTAGGGGTGAGCAAAGAGGGTCAGCATATTTTAAAAATACATTGAATAAGGTAATGTTTGAGACTTTCAACTGTTTCATGAATATCAAGTACAAATTGCTTCAGCTCCACAATAGCAACAGTGGGGCAATTCCAGCAAAACGAAACATCACTTTTATATGGTTATTTCAGCATTAAAAAACCAGGTCCAGTGTCGGACTGGGACCCCAGGGGCCCACCAGAAAACCTTAGAGCCTAGGCCCACTCTCCAAACTATTTTTCCTCCTTTCCTTACTCAACCTCTTTATTCTCCTAGTCTCTTTTATTTACATGCTAGTATCTATCCTTCCATCTATTTCTCCTCTTTCTTCCCATTCAGAAATAGCAAATGACCTTGAAGTAGGCCAAATGGTCAGGAGCAGGAGGGCCCACTAACCCCTTGGCCCACCGGGAGTTTTCCTGGTATCCTGGGGGCCACTCTGACACTGACCAGGTCCATTGATTGAGCCTATTTTTTGGTGAAACTCAGAATTTGTGGCTTCGGAACTTCCACCAAACTTTGCTAAACCTTATTCCAATAAAATGCCTGTAAATAAGAGGCATCTGTGACCTGATGGTTAGAATTGCTGGCTTGTGGCACTGGCATCTTGGGTATGTATATTGATTGGTTGCACTGGCATCTTGGGTATGTATATTGATTGGTTGCACTGGCATCTTGGGTATGTATATTGATTGGTTGCACTGGCATCTTGGGTATGTATATTGATTGGTTGCACTGGCATCTTGGGTATGTATATTGATTGGTTGCACTGGCATCTTGGGTATGTATATTGATTGGTTGCACTGGCATCTTGGGTATGTATATTGATTGGTTGCACTGGCATCTTGGGTATGTATATTGATTGGTTGCACTGGCATCTTGGGTATGTATATTGATTGGTTGCACTGGCATCTTGGGTATGTATATTGATTGGTTGCACTGGCATCTTGGGTATGTATATTGATTGGTTGCACTGGCATCTTGGGTATGTATATTGATTGGTTGCACTGGCATCTTGGGTATGTATATTGATTGGTTGCACTGGCATCTTGGGTATGTATATTGATTGGTGGCACTGGCATCTTGGGTATGTATATTGATTGGTTGCACTGGCATCTTGGGTATGTATATTGATTGGTTGCAATGGCATCTTGGGTATGTATATTGATTGGTTGCTATCTGTGTGAGGGTTGCATGGGCTTCTTTTATTTATGTTTAGCGATGAGCAAATTTTTTTTCCAGGCATGGATCAGTAACGAATTTCTGCATTTTGCCATTGGCGAATTCTTCGCAAACCTTCTGTCAAAATTCACTGCAGAAAGATTTGTCGCGTATCAAATTGGGCGCATGCGCGTCAAAAATGGGCACGGTCACATCAAAAAAAGCTCAGGCGACAAAAAAATAGCCGCGGGCTACAAAAAAAAAAATACACGCGGGTTACAAAAAAAAAAATAGACGCAGGCAACAAAAATAGATGCGGGCGACAAAAAAAAATCATGCAACAAATGCGTTTTGTGAATAACTATTTATGTTGTTTTTTTTCAGGTGCTCTGGTTTCCTCCCAGTGACAAATGAAACTGTTCTGTGGTTGGTATACTAGATTGCTAAATTAGGCAACGCCTGATCTGAATGCTTAAACATTGCCTTATGTACAAGATGTCACTAAAGAACTGTAATATGCAACTTTGAGCAGTTAAAGAGAAGTCTAAACTACACCAGCAAAGTGCTGTACATCAAATATCCTGACAATAATATTAGCATTGATCTCCATGTTAATGTTTTGTTCTGCCCGGAGCTACAGGAAGAGCAAAAGATGACTCAGAAATTAATTCTTGCCATTCTTTGCCTTTACCTCCACTCTATTTCTGATGTGAAATCTTTTGTAAGGGAATTTTCTAATAGAAATCATTGCACGGGTGGCTGGAGGTACAATTATGTTTGAGCTTAATTGAATTGTTCAACTAATTTTTGCTAAATACTTGCTCAGTAATCATGGGAAAACCAGCTACTTTAAACAGGAAGATACAGAACATTTCAAGGAGGTTTCATTCCAATCCAGGTCTTGGTTGGTCTTCTCCAATGTCAGACTGGCCCACCAGGATACCAGTAAAACTCCCCGTGGGCCCAGTTGTCGGTGGGCCCTCTTGCTTCTAACTATTTAGCTATTTCATGGTCATTCCCTATTTCTGTATGGGAACAAGGAAGCTTGATAGATGGAAGAATAGAGTATAATATAGTATAGACTAGAGACTAGGATAATAAAGAGTTTGAGGGAGGAGAGGAAGGAATTTTTTCCCCTCTGCAGCAAATTAGAGAGGCTTCAGATGGGGTTTTTTGCCTTCCTCTGGATCAACTAGTAGTTAGGCAGGTTATATATAGGCATGAAGGTTGAATGTGATGGAGGTACGTCTTTTTTCAACCCAACTTACTATGTTACTATGAGAGGAGCAACTAAAGCTTTGAGAGTGGGCCCATTGTCCAGGGTTTTCTGGTGGGCCCCAGCCATCAGTCCGACACTGGTCTCCTCAAACAGAGTAGAAACTTAATCTCAGCTATGGATATTGATGAAGATGAAAATATTCTTCTACCAGGAATGTTCTACCTTATTTAAATGATAAACAGCTCTACACATTCACTGTTTTTGTTTCTGTCTCCTTATTGTTGAGAAAATCCACTCACAAGGAAAACCTAGGGTATAGTCTGATGCCAATTTGATGATGACTTCTGATATTTTTTGTGTGCTTATTTTCCACTAGATATTAAAAAATATATGGGATTCAGGTATGGGATCCATTATTTGGAAACCTGTTATGCAGAAAGGTTTAAGTTACCCGACAGACATCTCTCATAGACTCCATTATAAATAATTAAAATTTTCAAAAAAGATTTGCTTTTTCTATGTAATAATAAAACAGTACCTTGCACTTTATCCCAACTACAATATAATTACCCCTTATTGGGGGCAGAACAGCCCTATTGGGTTTATTTAATGGTTAAATGATTCCCTTTTCTCTGTAATAATAAAACAGTACCTGTACTTGATCCCAACTAAGATATAATTACCCCTTATTGGGGGCAGAACAGCCCTATTGGGTTTATTTAATGGTTAAATGATTCCCTTTTCTCTGTAATAATAAAACAGTACCTGTACTTGATCCCAACTAAGATATAATTACCCCTTATTGGGGGCAGAACAGCCCTATTGGGTTTATTTCATGGTTAAATGATTCCCTTTTCTCTGTAATAATAAAACAGTACCTTGCACTTTATCCCAACTACAATATAATTACCCCTTATTGGGGGCAGAACAGCCCTATTGGGTTTATTTAATGGTTAAATGATTCCCTTTTCTCTGTAATAATAAAACAGTACCTGTATCCCAACTAAAATATAATTAATTCTTACTGGAGGCAAAACAATTCTATTGGGTTTATTTATGGCACCTATCACCCCTATATTGTTTCCCCCACCAGAGGTGTGGGCTAATGTAGCTAATCTACCCCTTCCAGCTTTGGGCTACCTGCATCAAAAGCTGTATAATAAATGTAATTTTCACATTAAACATGAAACCCAAATTATTTTTTTTATTAACACAACCATACCCATTATAAAGGCATTTAAAAATTCCAGCTTTCAATCATATGTTGCCTGCCCCGCCTCTATGCCTTGCGACTATTTGAAAAAGTTGGGATCTTCCCGACTTTTCTGTGACTTTTCTCGCACTGACTTTTTCAACTCAGACTTTTTAGTAAATGTAAGACATTCGTGGAAATGAGGTTATTTTTCAAAAGATTCGCTAAACAATGAAAAATTTGCAAATGGCAAAAACATTATCATTTTTTTGACGTTTTGATGCGCACAACAATTTTTTTTGATGCCTGCCAAATTTTTCCACAGCGAATTTTTTTGCCCGTTTCACGAAAAAATCCCCAATGGCGAAATGCAGAAATTCGCCATGAATCCATTTTGCCCATCACTATTTATGATAAATATGCAACTTCTCTTCATCTTACACAGTTTGTAGAAATCTTGCTGCAGTTTCCATTAAAACAAAGAGTCCTATTTATTAAAAACTGACAGTTTTTTCATCACAATTTATCAATAAAGAAAAATTGAAAACACGAATAAAAAAAAATAGGTAACTAAAACCTCTTGAGCTTCAGAGGGAGATGTATTTTGAACAATCAAGCTGTTGTATTTTTTAAAATTTTTAAACATTTGAAGTACAAATTATTGGAACAATGTGATTCCATTTAGAAAAAAACTAATTTGCAAATTGATGAATTGTCCTCCCTATGTCAACTAATACGGCAACTGTCAGCTATTTCCCATTTTCAGGGTCACTAGAGTTTTTGTTTATTAAATATAGCCCATTTTAATTTTAAATTGAATTTTTGAAGCATAAGGTTGGCAATCAATAACAAGGTCTTGTGCAGAGTTTAATGTTAATTTCATGATTGGGGGACTGAATTATGGCCTGATCTAATCCAGATGCTTCTACTTAAAGGAAAAGGAAAGTCATATTGGCATTTTACTGCCAATAGATTCGCCACATTAGTGCCACCTAGAACAATATATTTATTCTGCAGAAAGCATTACCATAAAAGAGCCCTAGAAGCTCCCTCCATTTGTTTAAGATTGCAGCTGCCATTTTAGCTTGGTCTGAGCTGTTGGTAGCTCAAATTACACATTCCTAAGGGAGGGGGGAGTGAGTTTTATGAATTCTAATGGGAGGGGGGAGCAGGAGAAGGGAGAGAGGAGAGAACTGCGCAGACTCTGGCCCCGGGAATTAAGGATTTTTCTGAGAGAGGAAGTCAGATACCCTAAGAACATGTTTACAAAAAAGGAGACAAGAAATCCTGTGTTTCTTTTGATAGAGGACTCAGTGCAGCTTTTCTGTGAGTGCTTCTGGCTGTATTTACATAGACCTTTCTGATAAAGCTTACTTAGTTTTTACCTTTCCTTTTTTCTTTTATGTAATATTATTATGAATAACATCTATCACTTTTTACTGTTATTGATTGTTTGTTCATCCATTTTGGCGTTGTGCATTTTCACCTTTAAAAAATACAAAAAATAAAAAAATATATGTATAATTCATTTCTCATAACATTTTGGCACCATGGAACATTGAACTTCAGTGATCCCTGACATTCTACATATTTAACTAGCATCTGAACAGCAAGTTTTCTTACTTTACTACATTTGTGTGACTTGTGTATAAAAATACATGTTAAATAAATATAAAGAATAAGTAAAAATGACAAGTTTAAGAATGTTGGGATTCTGGAGCCTCCAAATATCATGCATCTGAAGAAGACAGTTATTTGGAAAGAGGGCTTTATTTCAGAAGCGGATCAAGACAATATCAACATCTTTCACATTATATCATGATAAGCTCTTTCACAAATGGAAATAAAACAGTTGCTTCTTAGTTTGAAGATATTTCCAATTGCCAAAACACGCATTTTGTCAAACCAGATTTTTGGAGGCAAATGTAACCTGTCCAAGGGGCACATTTACTTAGCAATTTTGAGATAAAGTCAAATTTTTTCTTACTTCTAGATAATTTCGAGATTTACGAACTCAGTTGTTCCCTGAAATTTTTTTTTTTTTTAGTTTTTTTCGAAAATAACTACCATAATTCGTGATTTATTATTGTTTAGTTAACTTTTTTTGTCAAAAAAAGAAGTTAATCCCCTCATTGTTTTCAGTTTCACCCAGTTTCATGGGAAAATTAATCCCCTCGTTGTTTTTTATTTTCACCCAGCTTCAAGGGGAAGTTAATACCCTCATTGGTTTTTATTTCACCCAGTTTCAAGTGAAACTTAAACACATTATTGTTTTCCAAGAATGAGTGCCAATGCTCCTAAAATGGCTGCTGGAGCAATTCCTGTTTGGGAAAAATAAAGAGGATTCATGGAAACAAATGTCCGTTTAAACTCGAAATTTTCATACAAACTATTCAAGCATTATCGTGACATTTTATGAATACAGCAATGATCGTGTTTAATTCAAATTTATACCAAGGCCAGAAAAAAACTAATTTTATCAAATGTGCCTCCAATTGTTGCTTGATTGAGGTATTTAGAGGTCAAGGATTGAATTCATTATTTGTTCTCTGCAGTATAAAAAAGTTCAAGAAATGGTATTACAGGTATAGGACCCATTATCCAGAATGCTCGGGACCAAGGGTATTCCGGATAAGGGGTCTTTCCGTAATTTGGATCTCCATACCTTAAGTCTACTAAAAGATCAATAAAACATGAAATAAACCCAATAGGATTGTTTTGCATCCAATAAGGATTATTTATATCTTAGTTGGGATCAATTACAAGGTACTGTTTTATTATTACAGAGAAAAGGGAATCATTTAACCATTAAATAAACCCAATAGGGCTGTTCTGCCCCCAATAAGGGGTAATTATATCTTAGTTGGGATCAAGTACAGGTACTGTTTTATTATTACAGAGAAAAGGGAATCATTTAACCATTAAATAAACCCAATAGGGCTGTTCTGCCCCCAATAAGGGGTAATTATATCTTAGTTGGGATCAATTACAAGGTACTGTTTTATTATTACAGAGAAAAGGGAATCAGTTTTAAAATTCCGTATTATTTGATTAAAATGGAGTCTATGGGAGACAGGCTTTCCGTAATTCGGAACTTTCTGGATAACGGGTTTCCGGATAAGAGATCCTATACCTGTACTTAATTTCTAATCTAATATATACCACTGCAAATGTATTCACAGCATTTTAACAGACCTGAAATTCACTAGCTAGTCTCACTCGTGGGGTGGGTTGAGTTTAAAGGCTTTTATTTAACAGAATCAATTCTTTATTTAACATTATCTTGAGGTTTTCACCTCTGCCTGAATGTAGGGGTATTATTTGGATATAAAACTATACAAGGTTGGAATTTTAAAAAGAAATCTGATTTACATCTTTTACTTAAAAAGAATGACTGGTATGTCGATTCTCTGAACGGAGGAAAATGCTATTGTACTTATATGTCACCATTTCTGCACAAGATTGAATGATCCGAATTTTTTTGTACTTCATTCCTGTCAAACAAAGAGCAGTCTAGTCATGTTTTATGAGGGAGGTACCAGTCTTGTTCTATAACAATTCCCAGTGGGATAGAACATTCTTTACCTAGAATCCTGTTGGTCACAGTTCTCAGAAGAGTGAAGGTAAAATGAAATAACAGAGCAGGAGAGCTAAACCTGCCAAATAGAATCAATGTGCATGGAGGCCATTAACAAATTTACACAAGAGACAAAATAGTATTTTTGATCAAGCAGCTCCAGTTCATAGCAGGAGTTCCAGGATTAGACATCCTATGCCCTGATCCATCAGGTAGATACAGTTAGGGCTCTCATAGTTTCAGGTAAGCCAGTGGCTTCAACATTCATGCGTCAAAGCAGGTCTTTATTATACTAAAAGTTGATCTACAAAAATAATGAAATATAAATGAAGCAGCATGATGGAACATGGTGAACCATCTAACGTTTCCTCCATTGAATAACCCTAATGCAAGGTGTTACTTATCTTCTGCATAAGTCATTTTGATTTGAATTGTCCAAGCCATTATTTGGGGCCTTAATCACGTAACTCCTCCTTATTTGGAGGGCCAGAGGGTCACAGATGATCATACAGTTTGGCTAGATATTGACTGGTTTAAATTTAGGGTACAGAAATAAGTAATAAAGAAAAAGGGAGATGGATATTCTTGATACATAAAGTAGTTTAAATGAAAACTTATACCCCTAAAAATGTAGGTCTCTGTAAAATATATTGCATAAACAGCTCATATGTAAAACCCTGCTTCAACTAAATAAACCATTTTCATAAAAATATACTTTTTTAGTAGTATGTGCTATTGGGTAATCCTAAATAGAAAACTGCCATTTTAAGAATTAAGTGCCGCCTCCTGGGATCATAGGATTCACAGTGCACACAAACAAGCCAACACACACATACATGCTAGGCCCCATCAGCCAATGAATGGACATTGTTCTGCCTTTTGCTCCCACACTACTTCCTGTTACAACTGCATTATTTCCTGTCAGCTGATCTCTGAGGGAGCACACAGCCCATCACTAAATGGCGGCTCAAGGGAAAGGATGTAAAAGGGCAATATTTACTGATATATATATTCCAGTTTGGCAAGATTCTTTAATAGGTCACTTAACATAATATAAACTATCTGCTAGGTAAGTATTCATTCTGGGGGTGTAGTTTTCTTTAAGATCCAGTGAATAGAAACACATTAAAAAAGATCGGTTTAAACTTCAGTACTTAACAAAACATTAAGTTTCAGGTTAAGTTTGATGAGAAAAATGTATCTCCTAATTCAGCTCCAGAAGTTCCCACAGAGCCAGGGGCAATTCAATGACACAAGCTTATCTTACTGTTTATCACATACAACTCTATTTAAGTCTTTGGGGGAAAAAAAACTGGACCTGAATTAAGAGAAATGTTTTCTCTCTTAAAGTTTTCTCTCAATTTATAACTCTATTAACAAAAAAGAGAAGATATTGATGTTTTTAAATGAAGCGGCATGATGGAACATCTGACGTTTCCTCCATTGAATAACCCTAATGCAAGGTGTTACTTATCTTCTGCATAAGTCATTTTGATACTGAATTGTCCAAGCCATTATTTGGGGTTTTAATGACATAACTTCTCCTTATTTCCTTTCTATCCACCCTCCATGTTTTAAAATGCTAAATACACCCTAATATACTATAATCAAGGGAGGGGGGAAAGTACTAATTGCTACTTTTAGGAGGGAGGTTTCTATGTAAGGTTGAGTCACCTGTTTTGTAGAAACCAAGACATGATGGGTTTTCCTGTATGTGAGGGGTTCCAAAATTATATACAGGTATAGGATCCATTATCCAGAATGCTCGGGACCAAGGGTATTCCGGATAAGGAGTCTTTCCGTAATTTGGATCTCCATACCTTAAGTCTACTAAAAAATCGATAAAACATTAATTAAACCCAATAGGATTGTTTTGCATCCAATAAGGATTATTTATATCTTAGTTGGGATCAAGTACAGGTACTGTTTTATTATTACAGAGAAAAGAGAAACATTTAACCATTAATTAAACCCAATAGGGCTGTTCTGCCCCCAATAAGGGGTAATTATATCTTAGTTGGGATCAAGTACAGGTACTGTTTTATTATTACAGAGAAAAGAGAAACATTTAACCATTAATTAAACCCAATAGGGCTGTTCTGCCCCCAATAAGGGGTAATTATATCTTAGTTGGGATCAAGTACAGGTACTGTTTTATTATTACAGAGAAAAGGGAATCATTTAACCATTAAATAAACCCAATAGGGCTGTTCTGCCCCCAATAAGGGGTAATTATATCTTAGTTGGGATCAAGTACAGGTACTGTTTTATTATTACAGAGAAAAGGGAATCATTTAACCATTAAATAAACCCAATAGGGCTGTTCTGCCCCCAATAAGGGGTAATTATATCTTAGTTGGGATCAAGTACAAGGTACTTTTTTATTACTACAGAGAAAAAGGAAATCAGCTTTAAAATTCTGAATAATTTGATTAAAATGGAGTCTATGGGAGAGGGGCTTTCCGTAATTCGGAGCTTTTTGGATAACGGGTTTCCGGATAAGGGGTCCGATACCTGTACTAGAATAACTTCCATGCAAGACCTATAGTGGTTTGTTATTAGCTTAGTGGAAGAAAGTCAGATGTGCAGAGGAAAATGGCCTTACCCAGGATCAAAGTCATCCCTTGGTCTGTCACCACTTCCATTAATTCTAATCTTTCCAATGAACCATTTTTAATGGTTTAATTATTTGTAAATGTAATTGCAATTGTAATTGCATCTGTCTGTCTGATTCTATTCTCCCTATTAAACAAAAATATTCTATGTTCCTGAACATTGCTCCATCGTAGCTTTAAACCATAATTCATATTCCTAGCCATGCAACCGAGCCTTTACACGCGTTGCACTATACAGAGGGAGCGTGTGAATGAAATAACTCTAAGTATCTTAAATCTGTGGGGAAATTAACAAGTATTGATTTGATTTTTCTGTTAACGTGCAACTAGTACCAAATTAGGAGTGTAACATATATTTATAACCCCCAACACCAATAGTCATGTAAGAATAATGCTCTTAGACAACTAGAGACTTAAAAAATTAAAAGAAAGAAAATAGTGTCTGATAAAGAAAATGATACAGGTATGGGATCCTTTATCTGGAAACACGTTATCCAGAAAGCTCCGAATTATGGGCCATCTCCCATAGTCTCCATTTTAATCAAATAATTAAGATTTTTAAAATTGATTTCCCTTTTCCCTGTAATAATAAAACAGTACCTGTACTTGATCCCAACTAAGATATAATTACCCCTTATTGGGGGCAGAACAGTCCTATTGGGTTTATTTCATGGTTAAATGATTCCCTTTTCTCTGTAATAATAAAACAGTACCTGTACTTGATCCCAACTAAGATATAATTACCCCTTATTGGGGGCAGAACAGCCCTATTGGGTTTATTTAATGGTTAAATGATTCCATTTTCTCTGTAATAATAAAACAGTACCTGTACTTAATCCCAACTAAGATATAATTACCCCTTATTGGGGGCAGAACAGCCCTATTGGGTTTATTTAATGGTTAAATGATTCCCTTTTCTCTGTAATAATAAAACAGTACCTGTACTTGATCCCAACTAAGATATAATTACCCCTTATTGGGGGCAGAACATCCCTATTGGGTTTATTTAATGGTTAAATGATTCCCTTTTCTCTGTAATAATAAAACAGTACCTGTACTTGATCCCAACTAAGATATAATTACCCCTTATTGGGGGCAAAACAGCCCTATTGGGTTTATTTAATGGTTAAATGATTCCCTTTTCTCTGTAATAATAAAACAGTACCTGTACTTGATCCCAACTAAGATATAATTACCCCTTATTGGGGGCAAAACAGCCCTATTGGGTTTATTTAATGGTTAAATGATTCCCTTTTCTCTGTAATAATAAAACAGTACCTGTACTTGATCCCAACTAAGATATAATTACCCCTTATTGGGGGCAGAACAGCCCTATTGGGTTTATTTAATGGTTAAATGATTCCATTTTCTCTGTAATAATAAAACAGTACCTGTACTTAATCCCAACTAAGATATAATTACCCCTTATTGGGGGCAGAACAGCCCTATTGGGTTTATTTAATGGTTAAATGATTCCCTTTTCTGTGTAATAATAAAACAGTACTTGTACTTGATCCCAACTCAGATATAATTACCCCTTATTGGGGGCAGAACAGCCCTATTGGGTTTATTTAATGGTTAAATGATTCCCTTTTCTCTGTAATAATAAAACAGTACCTGTACTTGATCCCAATTAAGATATAATTACCCCTTATTGGGGGCAGAACAGCCCTATTGGGTTTATTTAATGGTTAAATGATTCCCTTTTCTCTGTAATAATAAAACAGTACCTGTACTTGATCCCAACTAAGATATAATTACCCCTTATTGGGGGCAGAACAGCCCTATTGGGTTTATTTAATGGTTAAATGATTTCCTTTTCTCTGTAATAATAAAACAGTACCTGTACTTGATCCCAACTAAGATATAATTACCCCTTATTGGGGGCAGAACAGCCCTATTGGGTTTATTTAATGGTTAAATGATTCCATTTTCTCTGTAATAATAAAACAGTACCTGTACTTAATCCCAACTAAGATATAATTACCCCTTATTGGGGGCAGAACAGCCCTATTGGGTTTATTTCATGGTTAAATGATTCCCTTTTCTCTGTAATAATAAAACAGTACCTGTACTTGATCCCAACTAAGATATAATTACCCCTTATTGGGGGCAGAACAGCCCTATTGGGTTTATTTAATGGTTAAATGATTCCCTTTTCTCTGTAATAATAAAACAGTACCTGTACTTGATCCCAACTAAGATATAATTACCCCTTATTGGGGGCAGAACAGCCCTATTGGGTTTATTTAATGGTTAAATGATTCCCTTTTCTCTGTAATAATAAAACAGTACCTGTACTTGATCCCAACTAAGATATAATTACCCCTTATTGGGGGCAAAACAATCCTAATGGGTTTAATTAATGTTTTTGTGATTTTTTTGTAGACTTAAGGCATGAATATCTAAATTACATATATCCGGCATACCCTTGGTCCCGAGCATTCTGGATAATGGGTCAAATACCTGTAAAATACAACTTGCAATTACTCCTTAACTGATCCACTTGAGCCCTTTCTTTTCCACATCAGAACTTTTGTTCCAAATCACCACCACTTTCCTAAACCCACTTCCTCTGTATTATTATGTCACGCATGTCATGCAAGCTGTATATCACCACCTATTGTACCCCTGCATAGACACATGACCATGACTATAGCATGATATAAACTGCAAGCATGTACATATTGCATGGTGCTCTACCTTTATTGAAGTATGCCTTTCTATGATGAAAGGGGCAGGGCAGGCATTCAGAGATGGACTCTTCACTCCCATGCTGTATAGTTTCATGGTTTATTTAGCTCCTTAGAGAATTGAAAAATGTACTTAAAGGACGGGGTGTTGAAGTGGGTTGAAATACTCCTATTATGTTTCTTGCCAATGAGAGGCATTAGCAGACCCAATTTTCATTCCAAATCTTTAGACTGTATTTTGAAGGCATCACAGGCTTGTATCCAGTGGCTTTGGGGGCAACACTAACCCCTTGGATGTTGGTCCCAGTGGCCTCAAAGCAGGTTCTTATTTTTGAATTCCTGGCTTGGAGGCAAGTTTTGGTTGCATAAAAAACAGTTGTACTAGTACACAGAGTCTCCTGTAGCCAATCACAGCCCTGGAACTTTTTTCATGCTTGTTTTGCTCTCCAGCCACTTATTTCTGAATGTGGCTCACCCGTACAAAAAGTTTGGGGACCCCTGCTGAAATGCTATATCAGAGGGCTTATACAGATAACAGTAGTTAAGTAATATGGTTGAAACTGTCCAACTCAACTGAAGTGTGTGGTCCCTTGCAAACACTACTCAAAGTTCCCAACTGATCCAATGTCAGACGAATGATAATGTACAGAAATCTTCACTGTTAAATACAGAACATCCATGCCAGCCATTGAAGTTGAGGAGAATCTAAGTGAATTATAAAAGACCATTCAACATCAAATATATCTGACTGCAGCTACCTGAGCTTACTCATATAAGGACCACCTCAAATTCAGCCTCTTTCAACTGAAAGGGAGGCATCTATAGCTTGTACTGAAACTGACCTACTATTCTGTTTTTCACATTACCTCACTTGTCTCCTTTTTTTTTTCTCAACCTATTTATTGCTTCAAGAGTTTTCAGTGCATTAATCTGCTCTGCCAGGACCTTGTGAACGGTGTTTGATGAGGAGCAGCCAGTGAGGAAAAGACCAGCAAGGCATCATTTTATACAGTGGAAGTCTATTAAATCGTATGAATTATTCATGTCAAAAACAGCTAACCCTCTCTCTATGCTTTGTTTTCTTTCTGGCTGAAAAATCTTGGCTGCTTTTTTCCATCATAAAATAATTACCTACACTACACAGATTACAGGGTAGCATAGCAGGTCTAATGGCACCTGTTGGCAAATGGTTTTGTCCCCAGATTGTTCATAAATTACATGTATGTAGCTACTGTGGCACTTTTTGAAAAAAAAAAAAGTGGTTTGGGCCTTATTGGCTCCAGGGCCCTGAAATGGCCACCCTTTCCAGCCTTGCTTGGCCCTTCATCAAGCCTCAAACCTCAAAGATTCTGATTTGAGTGAACTGATTGGCAGAAGAAACAATTTTGGGTGCATTCGGTGAGAAGAAAAAGCTGCAAATGTAAAACCCTGCTTCCTGCCTTTTGGAAGCTTCAGCACTCAGTATCTTGCCCAAAGGGACTCAAGTTGAGTTTTCAGGGATATTTAGGTATTTAGAAACTTATTTAGAAACTTGCCAACCTTTTGGGAGACAGAAGGCTACCTTAGACAAACATAGCAATCTTCCTTGAGGTCTAGGATCCCCCAAGACAGATATATTAGAACTGGTGATTAGTGATGGGCGAAAAGTTTCGCCAGGCATGGATTCGCGGCGAATTTCCGCGTTTCGCCATTGGCGGATTGTTTCACGAAACGGATGAAAAAATTCGCCGCACGTCCAAAAATTGTCGCGGCGTCAAAAAAGAATAGTCGCGGGCGACAAAACAAGAGCCGCGCGACGAAACAAGAGCCGCGCGACGAAACAAGAGCCGCGGGCGACGAAACAAGAGCCGCGGGCGACGAAACAAGAGCCGCGCGACAAAATAATAGCTGCGGGCGACGAAACAAGAGCCGCAGGCGACGAAACAAGAGCCGCGCGACGAAACAAGAGCCGTGGGCGACGAAACAAGAGCCGCGGGCGACGAAACAAGAGCCGCGCGACGAAACAAGAGCCGCGGGCGACGAAACAAGAGCCGCGGGCGACGAAACAAGAGCCGCGCGACGAAACAAGAGCCGCGCGACGAAACAAGAGCCGCGGGCGACGAAACAAGAGCCGCGCGACAAAACAAGAGCCGTGCGCGACAAAATAATAGCCGCGGGCGACAATTTTTTTTGTCGCACGACATTTTCGCCGCTTCGCGAATTTTTCGCCGTTTCGCGGATCTTTTCAAAGATTCGCGAATTTTTCGGCGAAGCGAAACGGCACAGATTCGCTCATCACTACTGGTGATGTGCTGGTTTGGTTGCCCCTGCAGCAGGTCATGGGACTTGCCAGCCCAGCCCCTCTGACCGTCTACCCCCTTGCCCCATTTGCCATGGGTAAAACGGTATGCCTCCCAGTGACATCAGAGAGGAATGGGCTGGCCAGGTTCGTCTCTGGTTGACTACATGATTGATTTATAGAAGATTTGAAAACTCAAGGTAACTTCTTTATGCAGTGGATTTAAAAATCTATGAATGGGAGCCAAGGGTGGGGGCTGGTTAAGTTTAGGAGTTATATGTCCCTTAAATTTTATTTGTAGTGCATTCTGCTATTTTTTTCACATGGCCCATTCACATAGCGAATGAAATATACAACAGTTTAAGCCGTAGCTGTAATATGCAGAATCAGTTGAGCGCAGATTTATTACAACAGAAATATCATCTCATTTAAAAACCGTATTCTTCTCTATATTTTAGTTACTCCAATCATCCCCACCCCTGTACTGGCTAGTTATAATATATTAGGCATATTAGCTATAAATCAGAAACTTGTTTATCTAAAAATTGGAATCTCTGAATTACGGAAAAAGTCATTTATCATTTGCCACAGTTCAGCGGCTCAAGACTGCAAAGCATAAAATAAGCATAGGGCTTGGGTGCGTTGCCTGGAATTCTAAGTTGTCTAAGTGCCAACTTTCACTTATAAGATGTATGAGAATATAACATAGTTGACATAGTGAACTTTTGTTTTTTTACCGTTGGGACAATGCCTTTTGTAACACAGGTGCACAGGGATCTGCAGTTAGTAACTATAATATAACTAGGGGTTGCCTGTGTTTTAAGTTTTACTTCTTTAAAAGAGAAGGAAAGTCACTTTACTGCCAATAGATTTGCCACTTTAATGACACTTAGAATGCTATATTTAGTCTGCAGAAAGCATTACCATACCTGAGGAAAGAGCCCTGGAAGTTCCCTTGGTTTGCTTAAGATTGCAGCTGCCATTTTAGCTTGGTCTTTCTAGCTTCCTGCTGCATCTATAGCCATTGTAGATTACACATTCCTAAGGGAGAGGGGAGTGAGGTGTATGAATTCTTAAGGGAGGGGGGAACAGGAGAAGAGAGCTGCACAGACTGTGGCCCCAGGAATGAAGGATTTTTCTGAGAGAGAATGTCTGATACCGAAGAACATGTTTACAAAGAAATCCTGTGTTTCTTTTGATAGAGGACTCAGTGCAGTGTTTCTTTAAGTGCTTATGGCTGTATTTACATAGACCTTTCTGATAAAGCTTACTTAGTTTTTACCTTTCCTTGCTTCTTTGCTTCATTGTGCTGAGTAGAGCTGGGCGGTATGACCAAAAATTTATATCATGGTATTTTTCAAAATTATATCGGTGTCACGGTATTTGACGGTATTTTTTTTTCCATGCATGATTAGGCGTTAACCCCATTTCCTAATAAATTAGAGAATAATTACTGCAGTATTTAAAATCAGAGTCAGGCAAGCGAAGGATCGGCAACAGAAAGTCGTAAGGGAAATCAGGCAGGCTTAGTTTCCCAGGCAAGGCCGCAGACAACATGGCACAGGAGGAGGCGCTTGATAGCTTTAAATACCCCCCACGCATGCGCAGAACCGGCGCCGTCAGCGCGTCACGGACGTGCACGCTTTGACATGTACGTGCGCACGCACGCACGCAAGGAGGCGCTCGAGACCGGGCCGCACGGGTGAGTACCCTGACACCCCGGTATTGCGGTATATCGCCCAGCCCTAGTGCTGAGTATCAGTAAATGGAAGTCATCAGCATTCCTATTGCTGATGCCCCCAGGTTGTTCTGTACACTGCCTGGTGGTACCCAAAATGGGGTTCGGGGCGGCATTATGATTGTACAAGTAGAGGAGATCAAAAGGCTGTGTGTGCCATGAATCTTAACAAAGAACTGTTGTTGCGCCATGTAACTTCCAAGCCAAGCAAAAGGCTTTGATGAGACACATACATTTTATCATGTTGATATTTTAATAATCAGTAACAAGAAAGTGCAGCTCGAGCTGTCAAATGTATGCTCAGTAAGTGCCAATTAGCACATTGTATGCCCCTGTAGAAGAACAATTCAATAACCAGTGGTTACGACAATCTTAAAAGCCCTACTCCCCTATGTGTGAAATACTTTATTCATTATTGAAAGCACTAAATGCAGCGACTTACTCTATCCCTGCTGAACTGTACAGGGATAGCGGTATATTTTGCCATAGTGACATTTTGTCACTACGGAAGAGCTGTGGAAAGAGCAGGAAGGGTGAATGTACAGTATCGTGGCCCATTAACTTCAGTTCCATATTCTCTAATCTCTTATCCAAAATTAAGATTTTCTGCTTTTATAGAGAATATAAGATATGAATCTACTGAAGAGCCAAAGGCACTAAAATTACCCTTAATTGGCGCACCTAACAATTTTGGTATTGATCCTCAAAAGGATGTGTCATGGCGACACATTAAATAAATTCATTGTATAGGAATTTATGAAAAAACATCATTATTTTGACTCACTATCAATATTAATTTGGTAGCAATAAAATCAGCATACAATAAAGAAATATAAGCAAGAACTGAATATATACATTTTCCCAGGCACAGTTATAATGAATATGATTGGGTGCCAGTTGAGTGCCTAGGGTCAACACAAGGAATCCGTTGTGTTCCTGTACCCCCTTATGTGGGGAAAAATATTTTGCTCTGGGTTGGATCTATGTAACTCCATCTGGCAATGCTTGATAATGCCCCTCTAGTAATGAAGGAAAAGGTAAAAACTCTCCATGCAGTTATTGTTCATTTATGACCTCTCTAGCAATTTATTGTAGCACATTGCTGTTTCAAAACAGCTTATTCATTTCTAGAGAATAGAACAGAATGTTATTTTCAGACCTACAGTTTTCACCCAGGTCCATAAGGGATAAGAAAAGATTTTATTACATTTTTGCAGCCTATTTCTATTTCATTACCAAAAAAAAAAAGAATCACTTGAAGACTCAGCTCACAATAGCAAACTGGGATATAAGAAAATGAGATTATTTTGATTAAACAAACACTTTCCCAGTAGGACGCGAGGGAGATCTTTCCATCTGCTCATTTAGATACAAATCTTTTTGGGCTATTTTGTTTGCTTTTTTTAGTAGAATAAAAAAAGGGTAATCTTGTTTAATTTTTGTTGCTGAACCAAGGATTTTGCAGATCTGGAACAGCTATGACATCAGAGTTTAATGTGATGTCATGCATGTCTTAGTCATTGCATTGATTGAGAAAATAATGGGTGTTCATTGGGGGGTTTTTGCTCTAGCAAATACTATATTAGTTGTCTCAGGCTCCCCTTATGAAGGAGGGTAGGTAGTGCCAGGAGCATGAGTTAGACAAGGTCCCAGTGACAAGAGAACCCTAAATCCTGTGAACAAGTGCTAACCAGTGGTAATCTAGACCCTACATTAGTCATAAAACTCCACTGAGCAGTATAGATGGTTAGTAGCCCTGGTGTGTTCTACAAGTGAAGGGACTCAAGTGGGTAGATTCAGGGTAGTGGAGATTACATTGGGGTTCACATTGGAATGCCTTATGTGTTGTGCACGATTTCAGTCTGTAACTGATAGCTTTGCACGACAACTTAAAGACTGATTTATTTTACATCTGTACCACCTGCAATAAGTGACAAACTCGTTTAAGAACCACTGGCAACCAGATTGTTGTGTGTATGTTAAGGTGGCAATACACGCTAAGATTTTTTGCCCTCTTTACATACAATTTTAATTGACCATGTACCTGTGCTACTAAGAAGTGGCACTAGAGATAACTAGTGATGGGTGAAATAATTCGCCAGGCATGGATTCGGGGCAAATTTCCACATTTCGCCATTGGTGGATTATTTTGCAGAATGGGGGCCAAAATTTGCTGTGGAAAAGAATAAAAAAAATGTCGTCCGCGTAAGAAAATGACACGCGTCAATTTTCTTTTTGACGCTCAACATTTTCGGTGATATACAAATTTTTTTGTGTTTTGGTTGCGGGTTATGTGAATTATGTTCACACTTTATGAATGGAGATTAAGGGGCTTATTTATTATACTGTGTAAAATGAAAATTGCCCCCCAAAAAAAAATCGGTGTAAAAAGCTGTGAAAAATAAATGGAGAAGTTCGCCATCCAAACGCCAGATTTTACACCATTATTTTACAGCGGAAGAAAAAATGCAAGCCTGGCAACGTGTGACGACGTTTATCGTTTTTATGGGAAAAAAAGAACCCCCCCATCTACCTATAATCCCCTCTAGTCTTGTGGCATGTGACTTGATGTTTTTTAGGAAACTCAGGAGCCATATGGGCTTGAATTTAAATATGAGCTCCCTTTTTTTTGATATAGGATATCTATTGGGTATTGCTAAGGGAGGGTGTTTACACCCCTGGGTGAAAGGAGAAACAGCTGGGTACGTTCATGATTTTATATTAGTGGGATTGGTTGGTTCATTGTCACTTTGGATTTTTCTTCTGATGAATTTTTGATCTATTTAATGTTGTATCTTATGAGCACTTGGGCCCATTATGAATTTAATACCATGGTTATGATATTTTACAGATATGTTACGCAATAATTGATGAATTGCAGTGATTGGCTCTTATGGGTATTTCAATCAGCGAATCAGTAAATTCCTGGCAGATTGAAACATACACATACATAACTGATTGTCGTGAGTGCTTTCTACTACTGAAACATATATATATAATTTTTTTTCTTAATATATAATATTTACACTATATAATACTAGGTCTTGGGAAAGATATCATGTTTACAGCAGTTGTTATACTATGCTAAACAGCTTGAGTATTTGGCAGGAATATCTCAGCATTTTTTCGACCTAAAGGGAAAAACTGTAGTTGAGGCAGTGAATTCCATCACACCCGACAGCCTTCCATGACAACCAAATTTATTTTTCACCTTGTGTCTCGGTTGCCTTTAAAGTGTTATCAAAAGATTCTTGGCAGCTACCATGATTAGGTGTTGTCATAGCAACTCATGGGCTTAAAATAATTATATTACCTCTCTCCGTATTGCTGTTTTATTTTGTATTGAAAAATATAAAATGGCATTTAAAAAATGAAAAAGGTAAAGAAATAAATGCACACAATTCATTGGTGCGTGAACTAAAATGAAAATACTTATTCACGTGTTGTGTACCAATATGCCTACATTTTATTGATTACATTAATGGCCTACTGACGTACTTGTGTTTTTCGCAAACATATATTTGAATGCATAAGCACACATTCTACGGATTGCTTATTATATTAATTCTTCTCAAAAACCTGCCTTGACCTGAGTCAATTATGTACACCAGGCTTACATAAAAACCTTTGCAGGGAGGGGGGAAATGGGCTAGATAGAAGAGCAGGGAGGAAAAAAACCGCTTTCTTCATGTGTATTAATCTAAAGTATGTGAGAGTCGTGGAGTCTTGGGTTTCTGCTGGTTTTTATGGAGCAGTGGAATGAAATAAAGGTTTCAGGTTTATTAAAAATTAAATAAACCTTGTCTGCCTTTCTAAAAATGATTCACTTGCATTTGAAAATATGATATTTACTGTGTACTATTATAAATGCTGGTTTGCTGGGCAAAAACCTTTTAGCAAAAAACTATTAATGTAAGAAAAATAATAATTAAGTGGAAAAAAATATATATATATATTATATGTATACAAATGTATGGATGTATATAAATATAAATATATATATATATATATAAATATATATATGTATATATAGTTTATAGCAAAAAATCGGCACTCAATCTACCAATCTAAAGGCAACGGCTGGGTGCTAACCAAAGTAATGCATCAAAGCCAAAAATAGAGAGCACTCACAGCTAGATGGAATACACCCTCGGGTACTGAGAGAGCTAGGGGCAGAATTGCAGTGGCCCTTGTTTCTGATATTCTCAGACTCGCTTTCATCAGGTATGGTACCTAGGGATTGGAAGAAGGCGAATGGCATTCCCATATTTAAAAAGGGAGTAAGATCTCAGCCTGGCAATTATAGGCCTGTAAGTTTGACATCCGTGGTGGGCAAGTTATTTGAAGGCTTGTTAAGGGATCGCATACAAAATTATGTAGTGGAGAATGGCATTATGAGCAGTAATCAGCATGGCTTTATGAAGGACAGGTCAGGAAGGAATTTTTTCCCCTCTGCGGCAAATTAGAGAGGCTTCAGATGGGGGTTTTTTTGCCTTCCTCTGGATCAGCTAGAAGTTAGGCAGGTTATATATAGGCATTATGGTTGAACTTGATGGACGTATGTCTTTTTTCAACCCAACTTACTATGTTACTATGTTACTAAGTCAGTGATTTATTTCAGCATACTATCAACGCATTTCGATCCCCACTGATGACGATCCTGTGGGGATCGAAACGCATTGATAGTATGCTGAAATAAATCACTGACTTGATAGACGTTGTAACTGTGACTGCTCTCTATTTTTGGCTTTGATATATATGTATATATATATACACAGGTATAGGACCTGTTATCCGGAATGCTCCGGAACTGGGGTTTTCAGGATAAGCCATTTTTCTGTAATTCAGATTTTCATACCATAAGTCTACTAAAAAATCATTTAAAGGAGAAGAAAAAGTAAAAATGAAGTAAGCTTTATCAGAAAGGTCTATGGAAATACAGTCATAAGCACTTACAAAAACGCTACACTGAGTCCTCTATGAAACATGTTCTTAGGGTATCTGACTTCCTCAGAAAAATCCTTCATTCCCAGGGCCAGAGTCTGTGCAATTCTCTCCTCTCTCCCTTCTCTTGCTCCCCCCTCCCTTAAGAATTCATAAAACTCACCCCTCCCCTCCCTTAGGAATGTGTAATCTGAGCTATAGGCTAGAGCTACAGCAGGAAGCTATGAAGACCAAGCTAAAATGGCAGCTGCAATCTTAAACAAACAGGGAAAGTTTCTAGGGCTCTTTACTCAGGTATGGAAAAACTTTCTGCAGAATAAATATAGCATTCTAGGTGGCACTAATGTGGCGAATCTATTGGCAGTAAAATGGCAAAATGACTTTCCTTCTCCTTTAAACACTAATTAAACGCAATAGGATTATTTTGCCTCCAATAAAAATGACATTTATCTTAGTTGGGACCAAGTACAGGTACTGTTTTATTATTACAGAGAAAAGGGAATCATTTAACCATTAAATAAACCCCATAGGGCTGTTCTGCCCCCAATAAGGGGTAATTATATCTTAGTTGGGATCAAGTACGGGTACTGTTTTATTATTACAGAGAAAAAGGAATCATTTAACCATTAAATAAACCCAATAGGGCTGTTCTGCCCCCAATAAGGGGTAATTATATCTTAGTTGGGATCAAGTACAGTTACTGTTTTATTATTACAGAGAAAAGGGAATCATTTAACCATTAAATAAACCCAATAGGGCTGTTCTGCCCCCAATAAGGGGTAATTATATCTTAGTTGGGATCAAGTACAGGTACTGTTTTATTATTACAGAGAAAAGGGAATCATTTAACCATTAAATAAACCCAATAGGGCTGTTCTGCCCCCAATAAGGGGTAATTATATCTTAGTTGGGATCAAGTACAGGTACTGTTTTATTATTACAGAGAAAGGGGAATCATTTAACCATTAAATAAACCCAATAGGGCTGTTCTGCCCCCAATAAGGGGTAATTATATCTTAGTTGGGATCAAGTACAGGTACTGTTTTATTATTACAGAGAAAAGGGAATCATTTAACCATTAAATAAACCCAATAGGGCTGTTCTGCCCCCAATAAGGGGTAATTATATCTTAGTTGGGATCAAGTACAGGTATTGTTTTATTAATACAGAGAAAAAGGAAATCAGTTTCAAAATGTAAATGAATGTGAAAATGGAATCTATGGGAGACGGCCTTCCTGTAATTCTGAACCTTCGTTTTTGAGTGAAAGCTAAACATTGACTAAACAAAAATAAGATAATTTCTGTTATTAAAGTCCCATGAGTACTTATGTAAATATAACATTTCTGAACAATTATAGGAGCAGTGCTCTGTGACTTGTAAACAAAAGACAAACAAGTGATTTTAAAAAGTGTTAGCTGCAAAACCACAAGGTAACCACTTCAACACTTTCCCATTGCCTCTGTCTATAAATTCTTCCTTAACTGTGTCAGTGTGATTGACTCTTTCCTGCTCAGCCCCATCCTCCTTTCTCTCCATAGTGTATAATCCATTGGTGCTGAAACTGGAAGGGTTTCTCCTGGGGTCCCAGCATGAAATTCAGCTAAAGGAAAACTATACCCCTAAACAATGTAGGTCTCTATAAAAATATATTGCATAAACTCATATGTAAAACCCTGCTTCTTATAAATAAACCAGTTTCATATAAATATACTTTTTTAGTACAACGTAGTTTTCGTATTGTAAACGGCGGAAAAACCAATCCGATTTTTTTGCGGCGGTGACAAAAAAGTTGTGATGTCGACGAAAAAGTCGCGACAATTCGCAAAAAAGTCGTGCCGGCGACGAAAAAATCGCAAAGTACCAATCATTACGGAAAAAACACATTCGCCCGCTTTTCGGACGTTCTAGATTAGTAAATGTGCCACCTAGTGTGAACACTAGCTTATTTTGTGTCCTAGATATTTGTAGAGCTGTAACAAGATGGCTAATGCTGCATTGTTGTTACCTACCACAATACACTTGCAATAATCCCAAACTGTACTGATGTCTCTCCACCAAAACCTTACCCATCCCTGGCTCTGTTTATGGTATTTTGCGCGACTTTTTCATCGCCGCCGCAATTTTTTTCGTATTGAGCAATTGTAAACGGCGAAAAAACCAATCCGATTTTTTCGCGGCGGTGACAAAAAAGTTGTGATGTCGAAAGTCGTGACGGCAACGAAAAAATCGCAAAGTACTGATCATTACGGAAAAAACACATTCGGCCGCTTTTCGGACGTTCGTGGATTAGTAAATGTGCCCCCTAGTGTGAACACTAACTTATTTTGTGTCCTAGATATTTGTAGAGCTGTAACAAGATGGCTAATGCTGCATTGTTGTTACCTACCACAATACACTTGCAATAATCCCAAACTGTACTGATGTCTCTCCACCAAAACCTTACCCATCCCTGGCTCTGTTTAATAGAGCCGCAGTGCCAAAACAATGTATTTGCGCCTATTTGGAAGGATGTTCCTCCATGACAGATGAGGATCTGGGCCTCTAGACAAAAGGCAGGCAGATGTTAGCTGCAAAATTCTAATACTTTTCTCTTAGAGAGTTCTTTATTTTGTGTAACGGGGGACCATGAAATGATGGAATGATTTAAAAATCAGAGCAGGCTTCTTGTAATTATAATTCAGAGGGAAATCACTCCTAATGCGCAGATCATCTGTCTCGCTAAATGAAATTGTACGAGCTTCATTCATATAACGATTTAAAGATGAACAAGGAAATATAAGCTCCATTTCAGAAACAGACGATAACATTTTCTTTGTTGTTCTCGGCCGTTGCATTGAAATATATTTAAATATTGAGTAATGAATGCAATTGAGGCAAAGCCATGCCTATTATTCACTGGATCATATCACTTATGGGGTTATGCATTCAGATGAATCAATTTAAGCTATTATATCGCTGCACTGAACAGCTCAACTGCTTTAATATTCAATTGCTCTAACCATCCCATAACAACTATTCCCAGGCTGCTTTTCAAATAACCGCTTTAACTCTTTAACCCTATTCAGAGTTAAATAATGTTCTGCAGAAGATCAAGAATATGTTAGGGTAAAGATGTCATCCATGCTCCATTCACAACATTGAACAGCACCATAAGCAAACTGGACTATTACTATGTATGTTGGCAGAACTTTATTTTTTTTTGGAGGAGACAAGGTTGTAGTGGGCTCTACATAACTTGGATCCCCACAGAGCACAAGCCTTAAGCGGTAACAGCCCAAGTGTGTCTGTACTGGAAACAATAATTTCTAGAAAATATCTGTGGCTGTGGGATAGCAGGTATAGTAGGGAGAGATGGTGCCTATAGTAGCAGTGGGGGGATAATAGCCTCTGGGAAGGGACTGGGGCTGTGGGATAGCAGGTATAGTAGGGAGAGATGGTGCCTATAGTAGCAGTGGGATAATAGCCTCTGGGAAGGGACTGGGGCTGTGGGATAGCAGGTATAGTAGGGAGAGATGGTGCCTATAGTAGCAGTGGGGGGATAATAGCCTCTGGGAAGGGACTGGGGCTGTGGGATAGCAGGTATAGTAGGGAGAGATGGTGCCTATAGTAGCAGTGGGATAATAGCCTCTGGGAAGGGACTGGGGCTGTGGGATAGCAGGTATAGTAGGGAGAGATGGTGCCTATAGTAGCAGTGGGGGGATAATAGCCTCTGGGAAGGGACTGGGGCTGTGGGATAGCAGGTATAGTAGGGAGAGATGGTGCCTACAGTAGCAGTGGGGGGATAATAGCCTCTGGGAAGGGACTGGGGCTGTGGGATAGCAGGTATAGTAGGGAGAGATGGTGCCTATAGTAGCAATGGGGGGATAATAGCCTCTGGGAAGGGACTGGGGCTGTGGGATAGCAGGTATAGTAGGGAGAGATGGTGCCTATAGTAGCAGTGGGATAATAGCCTCTGGGAAGGGACTGGGGCTGTGGGATAGCAGGTATAGTAGGGAGAGATGGTGCCTATAGTAGCAGTGGGGGGATAATAGCCTCTGGGAAGGGACTGGGGCTGTGGGATAGCAGGTATAGTAGGGAGAGATGGTGCCTACAGTAGCAGTGGGGGGATAATAGCCTCTGGGAAGGGACTGGGGCTGTGGGATAGCAGGTATAGTAGGGAGAGATGGTACCTATAGTAGCAGTGGGGGGATAATAGCCTCTGGGAAGGGACTGGGGCTGTGGGATAGCAGGTATAGTAGGGAGAGATGGTGCCTATAGTAGCAGTGGGATAATAGCCTCTGGGAAGGGACTGGGGCTGTGGGATAGCAGGTATAGTAGGGAGAGATGGTGCCTATAGTAGCAATGGGGGGATAATAGCCTCTGGGAAGGGACTGGGGCTGTGGGATAGCAGGTATAGTAGGGAGAGATGGTGCCTATAGTAGCAGTGGGATAATAGCCTCTGGGAAGGGACTGGGGCTGTGGGATAGCAGGTATAGTAGGGAGAGATGGTGCCTATAGTAGCAGTGGGGGGATAATAGCCTCTGGGAAGGGACTGGGGCTGTGGGATAGCAGGTATAGTAGGGAGAGATGGTGCCTACAGTAGCAGTGGGGGGATAATAGCCTCTGGGAAGGGACTGGGACTGTGGGATAGCAGGTGTAGTAGGGAGAGATGGTGCCTACAGTAGCAGTGGGGGGATAATAGCCTCTGGGAAGGGACTGGGGCTGTGGGATAGCAGGTATAGTAGGGAGAGATGGTGCCTATAGTAGCAGTGGGATAATAGCCTCTGGGAAGGGACTGTGGCTGTGGGATAGCAGGTATAGTAGGGAGAGATGGTGCCTATAGTAGCAGTGGGGGGATCATAGCCTCTGGGAAAGGACTGTGGCTGTGGGATAGCAGGTGTAGTAGGGGGAGATGGTGCCTATAGTAGCAGTGGGGGGATAATAGCCTCTGGGAAGGGACTGGGGCTGTGGGATAGCAGGTATAGTAGGGGGAGATGGTGCCTATAGTAGCAGTGGGATAATAGCCTCTGGGAAGGGACTGTGGCTGTGGGATAGCAGGTATAGTAGGGAGAGATGGTGCCTATAGTAGCAGTGGGATAATAGCCTCTGGGAAGGGACTGGGGCTGTGGGATAGCAGGTATAGTAGGGAGAGATGGTGCCTATAGTAGCAGTGGGGGGATAATAGCCTCTGGGAAGGGACTGGGGCTGTGGGATAGCAGGTATAGTAGGGAGAGATGGTGCCTATAGTTGCAGTGGGATAATAGCCTCTGGGAAGGGACTGTGGCTGTGGGATAGCAGGTATAGTAGGGGGAGATGGTGCCTATAGTAGCAGTGGGGGGATAATAGCCTCTGGGAAGGGACTGGGGCTGTGGGATAGCAGGTATAGTAGGGGGAGATGGTGCCTATAGTAGCAGTGGGATAATAGCCTCTGGGAAGGGACTGTGGCTGTGGGATAGCAGGTATAGTAGGGAGAGATGGTGCCTATAGTAGCAGTGGGATAATAGCCTCTGGGAAGGGACTGGGGCTGTGGGATAGCAGGTATAGTAGGGAGAGATGGTGCCTATAGTAGCAGTGGGGGGATAATAGCCTCTGGGAAGGGACTGTGGCTGTGGGATAGCAGGTATAGTAGGGAGAGATGGTGCCTATAGTAGCAGTAGGATAATAGCCTCTGGGAAGGGACTGTGGCTGTGGGATAGCAGGTATAGTAGTGAGAGATGGTTCCTATAGTAGCAGTGGAGGGATAAGAGCCTCTGGGAAGGGACTGGGGCTGTGGGATAGCAGGTATAGTAGGGAAAGATGGTGCCTATAGTAGCAGTGGGAGGATAATAGCCTCTGGGAAGGGACTGTGGCTGTGGGATAGCAGGTATAGTAGGGAGAGATGGTGCCTATAGTAGCAGTGGGGGGATAATAGCCTCTGGGAAGGGACTGTGGCTGTGGGATAGCAGGTATAGTAGGGGGAGATGGTGCCTATAGTAGCAGTGGGATAATAGCCTCTGGGAAGGGACTGTGGCTGTGGAATAGCAGGTATAGTAGGGAGGGATGGTGCCTATAGTAGCAGTGGGGGATAATAGCCTCTGGGAAGGGACTGTGGCTGTGGGATAGCAGGTATAGTAGGGAGGGATGGTGCCTATAGTAGCAGTGGGGGGATAATAGCCTCTGGGAAGGGACTGTGGCTGTGGGATAGCAGGTATAGTAGGGAGGGATGGTGCCTATAGTAGCAGTGGGGGGATAATAGCCTCTGGGAAGGGACTGGGGCTGTGGGATAGCAGGTATAGTAGGGGGAGATGGTGCCTATAGTAGCAGTGGGGGGATAATAGCCTCTGGGAAGGGACTGGGGCTGTGGGATAGCAGGTATAGTAGGGAGGGATGGTGCCTATAGTAGCAGTGGGGGGATAATAGCCTCTGGGAAGGGACTGGGGCTGTGGGATAGCAGGTATAGTAGGGAGAGATGGTGCCTATAGTAGCAGTGGGAGGATAATAGCCTCTGGGAAGGGACTGTGGCTGTGAGATAGCAGGTATAGTAGGGAGAGATGGTGCCTATAGTAGCAGTGGGGGGATAATAGCCTCTGGGAAGGGACTGGGGCTGTGGGATAGCAGGTATAGTAGGGAGAGATGGTGCCTATAGTAGCAGTGGGGGATAATAGCCTCTGGGAAGGGACTGTGGCTGTGGGATAGCAGGTATAGTAGGGAGAGATGGTGCCTATAGTAGCAGTGGGGGGATAATAGCCTCTGGGAAGGGACTGTGGCTGTGGGATAGCAGGTATAGTAGGGAGAGATGGCGCCTATAGTAGCAGTGGGATATCTGGGAAGGGACTGTGCCTGTAGGATAGCATCAACAGAAGTGAAAGTTGTTATTTGCATGGAAAAATACAAATTGTAAAGAACTCACCTTTAGTTAGAAAAACGATCCCTTATGTTTCGCCATTGAGTCATAGTCAATTCTTCTCAATAACTAAAATAAAGTAGGCATGAAAAGGATTAATTAAGAGTAAATATTCTAAGGCAAATTAGTTAAACTATTAGACATGGCTTATACCATTTAATTAAGCAGGCAGCTGGTCAAAGCGATATGATTTCCTTTTGATTTATAATTGCAGGAAGTGAGATACTTGGCTTCTCCGATCATCAGGTCTTCTCATCATTATTCAATTTGCAATCAGTGGACACTCAAGAACTTGTTCCTTGAATATGCAGTAGCTGAGAGTGTTTTCAGGAGATAGGATAGTGGTTCTCAATATGTGATTTTTCTAAAATAGATTTAATTTTTATTCCTATAGGAACATCTTGCAGGGCTGCTGACTTGATACTGCAATAGTTGCAAAAAAGAACTGCACAGTATGGTGAGGTGGCACAGTGACGTCTTGCAGGCCCAGGGTCCTGGATTAGATTATGCGTGGCTTTTGTATTTTATCCATGTATTTGTATAAGCAAAGTGAAGAGTTTTTTGCATTGGAGAACAAAGTGTGTCCGGCTGTGCTGTATTACTAAAGGTGGCCATGCACGGGCCAATTGTAGCTGCCGATATCGGATCCTTAGACCGATTCGGCAGCTTATCAGCCCGTGTAGGGGCACAAACCACAGGCCTGCCCGACCGATATCTGGCATGAAATCGGGCAGTTATTGATTGGGCAGGTTAAAAAATTTGGTCGGATCGGGGACCGCATCGGCTCATTGATGCAGTCCCCGAACCGATTGCGCCTATTACCGGCATTCTAATTCGATCATTTGGCCCCAGTTAGCTTGAATTCACCCGATATCCCCCACCCGTAAGTGGGGGATATCGGGAGAACATCCGCTCGCTTGGCGACCTCGCTAGGCCAGCGTATCTTTTCGTGTATGGCTACCTTTAGAGCTATGGTCCTGTGAAAAGCAGGAAATCTTTCAGTACTAACAACATATAAAAATCAAAGTAATTAATATACTATATACTATTGCCATGCACTGTTAAAACTTTGAGTGGCTGCCCCTGTGCATTTGCAATTATGCTTCAGTTAGCCTTGAGTGCTTCCACAACCCTCATTTGTATTTTCACATTAAATGTAACCAAGCCACCAATAGTCCTCTTTGATTGTTAAATTATACAAAACATTAAATTGAATAATGTCATTGAGTTGGATCATTTTGTAAATGGTATGGGGGATAAGCATGACTAAAATCTGCCTTTAAACTGTGTGGCTGCCCCTTCCCTTCTGTGATCCCAAAACAGCAAGCAATTCTTTGGCAGAGTGCTTCACTGTATTATCAGTTATAAATGCACAATTATTTGCAAAGAACAATTTTCGGGTGTAAATGGTTACATTTGTACGAAAGTATAACCATGCAAAGTTCCGATACAGACACAAATAAGCAGCCACACTGACCAATCGCATTAAAAATTGCAACGGACGATTTTAGATAAGGGATGGCGTCACTTCTGTGCTGTTGATGACAGCATTACCATCAAATTTACTTGGTTGCATCCATACAACATACTAGGGGATCCCTGGAACTACCAACTGGTCCAGGCTGTATAGGGTTATATAATGTGCATTCATGCAGTTGGCATGCTATTCAGCATAGCGGGTAGATGGGGTGCATTGGAACACGTAACATTTTGCTATGGGCATATATGTATCCCTGAATAGGGCTTGTGTATGTTTCATTTTATATCCATTTTATCACCTTATACTTGCATTTGTAAATGAGAGTTAAAGATGGGCTTGCTGTGCGAACTGGCAAAGCAATATTTCTATAAATAGGCAGCCTAGGATAAGTTACATGCATGAAGGGCTCATATCTGAATTTATTTACTATGTCTTTTCATTAATGCTTGTAAAATCTCAGCAATAAACAAGGTAAATGAACCTGTAGAGAGCAGTTGCCTGTTGCGTTGCTCAGCAGTCTATGCTATTGTGTAGCTGTTTAGGACAGTCATATGAGGGTGTTTATTGGGAGGGGGAGAGATAAATAGGGCACGGGCTCCTAAGCTATCAGTCAATCTGCAGATGCGACAGTAAATATGCTTTTCTGTTCTATAATGTTCAGCGCTACTGATTGCTTCGCTGGGGGAAAGTGAATAAAAAACAAAGGTCCATAAAAAATAAGGATATTTGGATTCAACCCTGTGCTGGAATACTTAGTAAAAGGTAACCTGTTCTTTTTACAACTTGTTGGGCTTTGTCCACATTCGGCATTACACAAGATAATAGGCAAAAACCTACTGGATTTCATTTTAGCTAGGAATATAATATGATACTTTTCGTTCTTTTATAAATAATAAGGGTATGGGACAAAGAACCCAAAATAAAGCCTTAACAGGCTCAAGAACAAAAGGGTGAATGTCCTACAATGGCCCAGACTTTTTTTTATCATTGCGGTGCACAAATATAATTGGACTAACCTAAATAGCATTATTACAGAGGGGCAGTGCACTGAGCACTTCTGAGTCAAACTGCACTGTGTTAGACAGCAACAGACTAAAGTATTGCACACACAAGGGAGTCCGAGTAGTGTCAGAGACTGAAAAATGACCTTGGTGCAGGAAATTACCATTTTCATTTTGCCATTCTCAAAAACAACCCCCTGGGTTTCTAATCAGTCTTTTATCTGGCAGTGGGAAAGTACAAATGAAAGTACAAGGGAAATTAGGAAAGAATGAGAAGAAGAGAACAGCATTAAAGAGACTGAGAATAGCCATACATGGATCCCCAGAGACAAGCGTGCATCATTTAAGGTTGGAAGGGAATCCCGCTGGTTAGTGGAGGCAGAGCCAACTGGAGTATCTGAGTCTGTGTGCAGCTGTCTCACACTTGTCTCTCGGCCAAAAAGAAATAAAACCACACATTACATGATGGAAGCTCTGTATAAATACACTGCTGCGCAGCAGGAGGGCACCGCGGTTGTAAAGTAGGGGAAGAGGCTGCAGCCTGTGGCTAGGACAAATTCATAGCAAATGATGGGTAATTTTTATCACACAGTTGGTACCTCCTTGGAATTCGATTACAGAGCTAGTAGGAATGACTTGCACTCTGATGATGTTAAATCAGTTTCTAGGTTTCTAAGAAGTAAAACTCTTCTTACAAAGAATAAAGGACACACCGAATCAGCTTTATTTATCTACCTATTATCTTTCTATATTGCAAATTTGGGGGCATTTTTATTAACATTGGAGACCAACATCACCAGTGATGTTGCCCAATGAGCAATTAGATTTGAACAGTCACCTACAAATTAGAAAACAAAAGCAACAATCTGATTGGTTGCCATGGGCAACATCACCCGTGGTGTTTGTATCCATTGTTAATAAATAAGCCCCTTAGGGCTCTGGCACACGGGGAGATTAGTCGCCCGCGGCAAAACTCCCTGTTCGCGGGCGACTAATCTCCCCGAGTTGCTTTCCCCTGCCATCCTATCGGCGACAATGTAAGTCGCCGGTGGGATGGCAGACGCGGCGGGGCGATTTCGGGAAATCGCCGAAAAAGACTTGCGAGTCTTTTTCGTCGATTTGCGCGAAATTGCGCCGCCACGTGTGCCATCCCGCCGGCGACTTACATGTTCGCCGGTGGGATGGCAGGGGTAGGCAACTCGGGGAGATTTGTCGCCTGCGAACAGGGAGTTTTGCCGCGGGCGACTAATCTCCCCGTGTGCCAAAGCCCTTAGTGTAGTTGATGGCATTCCACTACTCACACTGTATACTGATAGACACTTGCATCTGTTTCAACTGCCTCTCAATGGGCATCATGGGTGTGGAGATTGTGCTTTTCCCTAGAGTTGACCGAAGTTGGTAATACCTTTCTTTTAGGCCAACATCAGCTTAGCAAAGTAGCCTATAGGGCTGTTACAAAATTCAATAACCCAAAGAGGGCACTTTTTTAATGTAGCTCTTTTCCAGAATTTCTAGAACATAAAAAACTACAGTAGCATGACCAACAGTCATCAAAACTTCAACCACGTAAATGGAAAGCCTCCGAATTTAAAAATAAACTATAACTTTAATAAAAGTCCTTGACAAAATCCCATGGGTGAAAACCATGGCAGGCATTATCTTATGCCACTTAGTTTGTGAATCAGACGATTCTTTACACTTGAGTTGCTGTATTGCTCATGGTTGTTAATTTTCATTGAGATTAAGCCAGTTTGGCATGGTGGTCTATGAGATTAGAGTGCTGTTGTTCTTCATTTCCTGGCTGAAACGTTATCATTTGTAGGATATTGACTGTTAAGAAAACACAAACACTGTACAGCTACATTATTTGTGAAACCCCACTATTCATCCATTTATGTTGTTAATGTTTTTCTGGCCATATGAACAGCTAGTTTGCTGTGTAATTCTGGGTAGGTGCCTCTTTATGGTAACATTTTCTTTGGGTTATTAATATTTTGTATAACCCTATGTGTTTTTAACCTACCTTGTTCACCAGATTGTAAGGTTTGTTGTTATGCTGTGGGTGTGGATCCTTGCCGCAGAGCATCGGTGCCCAAGGCATGTGTTATGGCTGTTTGATATTTTGCTGCACCGTCATTGTCCCTCTGTGTCCTCCCTTACAGGTACTGATGCAGGCACTTGTTCCTCCATACATTTGATGAACATTTCATGAGTCATTTTACCTGTTTAAAGATGTTCAGCCATTTTGGTTATCTAAGAGTTGTTCTTGGAAGACTGCCTTCAGGTTTCTGAAGGTCTGTTTCCCATTTACTGTTTGCCTCGTGCCTAACCTGACCTTCAGCCCTGACCTGGATCTGTCTGAATATGCCTTTTGCTCACCAGTCTCACTGGCCTCTCTTCACTACATTGGCTCCTTGTTCCAACCACAGGTAAGTGTGAGGCTCTTGTGAGTCTTTCTCTACAACATTATCATCTCTATCATAAAGAAGCATTACATGTGATTACACTGCTAACTCATAGGAAGAAGGTTCATACCAGTAGATATTTCCTATTTGAATAAACATATGCTATAAATATTCTTTACTTCTTCAGACTGACTTCTGATCAAATCTAAATGTCTGCTCATTTTTTGTTTTGTAATGTTCCCTAATCTTAGAGACAGTTGAAGAAATAAACCACTAAGGGGCACATTTACTAATCCACGAACGTCCGAAAGCGTCCGAATGCGTTTATTTTCGTAATGATCGGTAGTTTTGCGATTTTTTTTTGTTGCCGTCGCGATTGTTTCGTATTTTGCACAACTTTTTCGTCGCCGTTATGACTTTATCGTATATTTTCCGCAACGTTTTCGGCGCCGTCGCGAAAAATTCGGATTGGTTTTTCCGCCGTTTACTATAGCGCAATACGGAAAAATCAGATTCGAGGATTAGTAAATGTGCCCCTAAGTTATAGTCAGACATTAAACCAATTTGATTTTTAGGTCTGGTCATTTATGTGAGTTATACAGAATCTGTATTTTGCTATGAGGACTCTGTGAGCTTTAGTGATAGATGAGGTTTACTCTAATGCGTTTAATATCATAAATTAAATCATTTAGCCCAGGGCCGGAACTAGGGGTAGGCAGAAGAGGCAGCTGCCTAGGGCGCAACGATTGGGGGGCGCCAGACAGGAGCCTCTCCTGCCTACCCCTAGTACTACTTTGGCATTGCCCCCGCCGGAGGCAATGACCGATCGAAACGAACCCCCCCGCGCCCTGCTCTTTGGCGCACATGCGCCATTCGGGGGGGGAAGTTGCCGACCGGGTTGCCTAGGGCGCCTGGTCGGCTTGGCCCGCCCCTGATTTAGCCTATTGTAGCACCCAACCCATGCTTTGTTGGGAAAAGGTCAGGGATGTTTATTTAATGTTCATTAATGGGCAGGTAAGCATCATAAGATCAGGCATTGCAAAAGACTGCTCACAGCCAGACGGAAAATACACTTATCTAATTATAATTTTTATACCTCTATGCTATTTTCTATCTCTTTTATATCAAATCTCTGTATAAATTGCCGTAGAAATCAACTCGCTTTAACAGCGGCGCTTCAATCTTTTATGAATAGCCTAAACAGAGCTCTTAACATATTTGAATGCCATCACTGGTTGAAAAGAACATCAACAGAATTCTTTTTTTTTCCCCTCTTCATAAAATGCGAAGATTGTTTGATAATAGGTTTCTGCGCTTGGTAAAATTGAATCAGAATGCTCAGATTTTGTACCCGTGGCAGAATGCACGGTTAGTAATATTACAGTATGCATTGTGATTCCACATATCCCTCCAAATGAAGGTAATAGAGCAAAAATATTGTAAATATAAAGATGTTATTCGCTGTCTGAAGGAGTAATGATCTCCATAGAATTAAACTGCACCCCCCATTTGGATAGTTACAATGTCTCCTTATATATCAATCGCAGACAGATTTTCCTCTTTCATTTACCATTATTGTTACACAGAAGCATTCCTCCAAGTTGTCCGTATTTTGGTTGGGCAGCCCCAGTTTGCAGGATTGACAGGGCATGAACAAAACCAATCAGTGACTTGGTCGAAATAAGAAGTCTTTGCAGGTAGAAGAAAGGGAAGGAAATAACTTTACCCAAATATACATTTCTACTGTACATAGAAATGTATAGAATACAGGTTAATCATAATCTAGACTTTGATAGGAGAGTAATGGCCCACCTGAATGTAGAACTGAAGTAGGGATATATAAGGATATTTGGAATTTGTATTTGTTAGTTTATATATGAGATATAAAGTGAATTGGACTTTTTATTCAGCCATTGACACCTTACTGGCTGAAAAGCAGTTGTATCAATTCAACAAGGAATTTCCAAATGACATCAGACGCCCCCCCCCCCCGTACCCAACCCTTTACCTCACCTAGATATTCTGCTAGAATTCTGATATTCCAAGCATGATAGTGTTTTTATTTTATGGTATACGTTTTATTTCAAAATTACACTGTTTACATAGCAAATTATTCACTCTGCCATTTAAAATTTTATTCTTGAACCAACAAATGTATTTTTTTTAGTTCTAATATTGGTGTGTAGGCGCCATCTCAGTGCATTGTGCCTGAGTCTGAGCTTTCAGAAGGAGCCAGCGCTACACATTAGAACTGCTTTCAGCTAACCTATTGTTTCTCCTATTCCCATGTAACTGGAGGAGTCCCAAGCCGGACTTGGATTTCTTACTATTGAGTGCTATTCTGATACCTACTGGGAGCTGCTATCTTGCTCCCTTCCCATTGTTCTGCTGATCAGCTGCTGGGAGGGGGGTGATATCACCCCAACTTGCAGCGCAACAGTAAATTGTAACTGAAGTTTATCAGAGCACAGGTCACATGGCTGTGGCACCCTGGGAAATGAAGAGTGTGGCTAGCCCTGTGTGAAATTTCACAAGTTAAATAAAAAAAAATTTGTTTGCATTTTTGAAAAACAGATTACAATGCAGGATTCTGCTGGAGAAACTCTATTAACTGATGGGTTTTGAAAAAAAACATGTTTTCCCATGACAGTATTCCTTTAAAGATAGAGATCTGCAACTCAAGGTTCCCATTTGCCGCCCCTGAATTTTACCACCTGCAATTAGTAAATCTCCTTGTCTTCTAGAATATATTTAACTTATAGAATTAGATTGAGCATTTTTGTATGTTTATTCCCCACACACCTGTTTCATTTTTGTTATGGAGTCTGAGGTTTTCTTTGGATACACTTCTCTCATTGCCAGCACATTTCAGAATAGCATGCCTTGGCTAGGTGGGAAATCATCACAACACTACCAGGAAGGGTATCACATAAACCTCACAACCTCATCACGAAGAATGATGCCATCTGTCTTTAGTGTCCCTTTATGTACATGTATAGAGTAGTCATGGGTCTTACATGTGCCTTTATTCAGAGAAACCAGCCCCAGTTTTGACAGTCTTTCCTTATAGCTTCATTTTTCCATTCCTTTTACCATATTAGTTGCACATCTTTTCACTCTCTCCAGCTCATTAATATCCTTCTTAAGGACTGGAGCCCAAAACTGCACTTTATACTCAAGGTGAGGCCTTACCAGGGACCTATAAAGGGGCATAATTAAATTGTCTGGCCTTTAGTTATTACTCTTTTTTATGCAAAATACAGTATTACTTTATTTGCTTCAGTAGCCACTGCCCGGCACTGCCTAGAGCTGCACAGTATGTTATCCACAAATCCTTCTCAGATAAGGGGCCCCCAACACACTAACTTTAAGCACATAATTAGAATTTATAGAGTAATTATTATGCTTTTCTGAAACCAGACAAATTTCCTTTAGCCAGAACCAAAAAGTTCAGCAGTTGCTTGAGGTTATGCTCAAAGCTTTAAGCCAAGGGTTCCTACAGAACTTAAGGAATGAGAATTCCTGGGATTAAATGTTCTCTGTACTGATGTGACCAGAAGGAGACATTTGCTTCAATCTGTCAGGGTCATTAATTAGCACAGTGCAGTGGGTTTACATAAGATTATTGCTAATACAAGTGTATAATATACTCACATTCCTGTTTCAAGAGGTGTCACAAGTAACTTGTAATTTCTAATGTTATCCTTCTCTGATTGGAACATGTACAGAATATTCTATAACTACTTTATTTCCAACTAAGGATTTATATCCGAAAGGCATATTCTTTCCAAAGTTGTGCCTTAATGCTTTGGCTAAGCTAAAACTTAAAATTTACCAAGGTAAAAGATAAGCTAACTAAATAAATGTATCTTTTTTCAGTCTCAGTTATATAACAGTACAGGTACAGGACCCATTATCCAGAATGCTCGGGACCAAGGGTATTCCGGATAAGGGGTCTTTCCATAATTTGGATCTCCATACTTTAAGTCTACTAAAAAATTCATAAACCATTAATTAAACACAATAGGATTGTTCTGCCCCCAATAAGGGGTAATTATATCTTAGTTGGGATCAAGTACAAGTTACTGTTTTATTATTACAGAGAAAAGGGAATCATTTAACCATTAAATAAACCCAATAGGACTGTTCTGCCCCCAATAAGGGGTAATTATATCTTAGTTGGGATCAAGTACAGGTAATGTTTTATTATTACAGAGAAAAGGGAATCATTTAACCATTAAATAAACCCAATAGGGCTGTTCTGCCCCAATAAGGGGTAATTATATCTTAATTGGGATCAAGTACAGGTACTGTTTTATTATTACAGAGAAAAGGGAATCATTTAACCATTAAATAAACCCAATAGGGCTGTTCTGCCCCAATAAGGGGTAATTATATCTTAGTTGGGATCAAGTACAGGTACTGTTTTATTATTACAGAGAAAAGGGAATCATTTAACCATTTAATAAACCCAATAGGGTTGTTCTGCCCCCAATAAGGGGTAATTATATCTTAGTTGGGATCAAGTACAAGTTACTGTTTTATTATTACAAAGAAAAGGGAAATCATTTAACCATTAAATAAACCCAATAGGGCTGTTCTGCCCCCAATAAGGGGTAATTATATCTTAGTTGGGATCAAGTACAGGTACTGTTTTATTGTTACAGAGAATAGGGAATCATTTAACCATTAAATAAACCCAATAGGGCTGTTCTGCCCCCAATAAGGGGTAATTATATCTTAGTTGGGATCAAGTACAGGTACTGTTTTATTATTACAGAGAAAAGGGAATCATTTAACCATTAAATAAACCCAATAGGGCTGTTCTGCCCCCAATAAGGGGTAATTATATCTTAGTTGGGATCAAGTACAAGTTACTGTTTTATTATTACAAAGAAAAGGGAAATCATTTAACCATTAAATAAACCCAATAGGGCTGTTCTGCCCCCAATAAGGGGTAATTATATCTTAGTTGGGATCAAGTACAGGTACTGTTTTATTGTTACAGAGAATAGGGAATCATTTAACCATTAAATAAACCCAATAGGGCTGTTCTGCCCCCAATAAGGGGTAATTATATCTTAGTTGGGATCAAGTACAGGTACTGTTTTATTATTACAGAGAAAAGGGAATCATTTAACCATTAAATAAACCCAATAGGGCTGTTCTGCCCCCAATAAGGGGTAATTATATCTTAGTTGGGATCAAGTACAGGTACTGTTTTATTATTACAGAGAAAAGGGAATCATTTAACCATTAAATAAACCCAATAGGGCTGTTCTGCCCCCAATAAGGGGTAATTATATCTTAGTTGGGATAAATTACAAGGTACTATTTTATTACTACAGAGAAAAAGGAAATCAGTTTTAAAATTCTTAATTATTTGATTAAAATGGAGTCTATGGGAGACAGGCTTTCCGTAATTCGGAGCTTTCTGGATAATGGGTTTCCGGATAAGGTATCCCATACCTGTATAAGCAATTATTAAACAATAACTGTTCCCTGATCAGTAGAACCTTCACAGAAGTTAAGGAAATGTAAAAAATTGTATATAATGTTCCTGGTCCAATACCTGTATAAGTTTGTATTACACAGTACCCATTAGTGGTTCTGCCATATTCCCTTGGCCTAGTTGCTTACAAATTAGGATTCTCACAGCTACAGGAAGGGGAAACTCTCATAAATATGTCACTGTGAATCATCTTCCCAGGATTATGGACGTTCCAGCTGGGTTGGTGTCCATAAAACATGATTATTCATAACAGTTCATTCCATCAATGGCCATCCGCTCTCTGAACACCAAATGAGCTTGTCGTTATTGCGCGCTACATTAACCACTTGTAGAACATGGCACAGAGCAGTTACCCAGCAAGCGACAGCTATATATTAGCAGAGGAGCAGAATATATAGCATTAGTCCCGAGATTATCATAAATATGTATGCTGAAACCAGCGCGCCACAGAGATGGGATAACTCCAGACATGCATTACTGGGCTGCAAAATATTTAAAACAAATGTGTTCATTGCCCTGTTCCAATCATTTACTTTGTAATTAATTTGCTGCTCTCTGGTGCAATATATTTTTTTTTTTTCAGGGGGACATTGCAAAAGCTCAGAGAGCCGTGGGGGCCGCAGTCCACAGGCAGACTTCGTATGGCGTTGTTATTGTGATATGCAAATTTTTATTTTGGACACAACTTGTCATTGTTGAATGGTAAAACTGTGCTTTCTATAGTAGTGCACTCTGAAAAATACTGTAATATTTAGCGTTATAGCATGCTGGGAGTTCCATGACCTGTGCTGCCTTAGGCCTTCATATGGCTTCTGATATATAATTTACAGTAGGGGGTACATTATCCCTTATAATACATGAGTGATACTCAGAGTTCCCTGTATAACTCAGCCTGCAGCCTTGTGCCTTTATATGGGCACAGAACCCCTCAGTGACTGCTAATATCCTTATCATTTACAGTAGGGGGTACATTATCCCTTATAATACATGAGTGATACTCAGAGTTCCCTGTATAACTCAGCCTGCAGCCTTGTGCCTTTATATGGTCACAGAACCCCTCAGTGACTTCTAATATCCTTATCATTTACAGTAGGGGGTACATTATCTCTTATAATACATGAGTGATACTCAGAGTTCCCTGTATAACTCAGCCTGCAGCCTTGTGCCTTTATATGGTCACAGAACCCCTCAGTGACTTCTAATATCCTTATCATTTACAGTAGGGGGTACATTATCCCTTATAATACATGAGTGATACTCAGATTTCCCTGTATAACTCAGCCTGCAGTCTTGTGCCTTTATATGGTCACAGAACCCCTCAGTGACTTCTAATATCCTTATCATTTACAGTAGGGGGTACATTATCCCTTATAATACATGAGTGATACTCAGAGTTCCCTGTATAACTCAGCCTGCAGCCTTGTGCCTTTATATGGGCACAGAACCCCTCAGTGACTTCTAATATCCTTATCATTTACAGTAGGGGGTACATTATCCCTTATAATACATGAGTGATACTCAGATTTCCCTTTATAACTCAGCCTGCAGTCTTGTGCCTTTATATGGTCACAGAACCCCTCAGTGACTTCTAATATCCTTATCATTTACAGTAGGGGGTACATTATCCCTTATAATACATGAGTGATACTCAGAGTTCCCTGTATAACTCAGCCTGCAGCCTTGTGCCTTTATATGGTCACAGAACCCCTCAGTGACTGCTAATATCCTTATCATTTACAGTAGGGGGTACATTATCCCTTATAATACATGAGTGATACTCAGAGTTCCCTGTATAACTCAGCCTGCAGCCTTGTGCCTTTATATGGGCACAGAACCCCTCAGTGACTTCTAATATCCTTATCATTTACAGTAGGGGGTACATTATCCCTTATAATACATGAGTGATACTCAGATTTCCCTTTATAACTCAGCCTGCAGTCTTGTGCCTTTATATGGTCACAGAACCCCTCAGTGACTTCTAATATCCTTATCATTTACAGTAGGGGGTACATTATCCCTTATAATACATGAGTGATACTCAGAGTTCCCTGTATAACTCAGCCTGCAGCCTTGTGCCTTTATATGGTCACAGAACCCCTCAGTGACTGCTAATATCCTTATCATTTACAGTAGGGGGTACATTATCCCTTATAATACATGAGTGATACTCAGATTTCCCTGTATAACTCAGCCTGCAGCCTTGTGCCTTTATATGGGCACAGAACCCCTCAGTGACTTCTAATATCCTTAGGGGGGCTAGGCCTGCTTCCCAGTGATGGAGTACAGTAATATATTGGCAAGCCACGTTTGCATTGCATTCTTACTAATGTAGGTAACAGCGAGATGACTGATGTTGGCATAATATCTGTAATTAAGTCTGGACCATTTGCTTTGGAGAGCTATTTAGTGCAATGGGATAGTTTCATGGGATGTTTTGTACTTCCATTTTACCCATAATTCAGTGTGCTTGTGTCACATGGTACAACTGAATCAGTGAAGGAATCACACACCTAAATACAAGCATATAAACGATATGGGATATGAGGATAATGACTGTGGAAATGATGAGAAGACAGGTCCCCGTCAGTATGGGATTTAGGTATGACTGCATCTAATTAATAGCTTGCTTCAGATAATTCTTCCATCGGTGCATGAAAAATCCACAAGAAAAAAGCCATTTTCTGTAATTGCTTTTCCCTCTCCCGCGCCTTGTGGCTGCAGCCATACACTCCTTTTCATATGTGGCGAAAATGTGGTTTAATGCAGCATAAAATGAGCCTGATTCCGTAGATGGAAGATTTGCTCATCTGAACTCTTCTATGCATTTGTATTTTAACTTCCAAAGTTGGTCCTTTGGCCACACTCAGCCCAGCGAGGAAATGAGACTGGCCCCTGCTGCCTATAACATTACATACTATTAAAGGGGAACTCCACCCAAACATAAGCTCTTTGAACATAATTTCAAATAATTTATACATAAATTAAAAAATATTGATGATTTGTAATGTAATACTATGGCTCGGAGCCTGTTCCCCTGTTCTCCTGCACCCTCCCAATCCCACAATTCCCTGCGTATGTGATGTCAATGAGGAAAGGAACATGACAGTGCAATGCATTGTGGGTTATGTAGTTCCTGTATGCGTCTGTGAGCTGTGAAGATGTTACAATTTGTAACAACAGCGTTTTAGTCCCTCCTCCCCTTCCAGGATATTGGAAAGAGAAGGACGCTTTTGCAGCTGGATTTCAGCATAAAAACAGTACTTTTTGATGGAACTATTTGCAGTAATAGGTATATTAGGGGTTTCTGTGTTGTTTGGTGTCGTGTAACAAATTTTGTTTCAGAACCCGGGGCTCATCTTTAAGAGCAAGAGACGTAACTATTATCATATTATTATTCCCCACTTCTAGATATTCTCTATGGTTCTGCACGGGGCTCCTCTCTTATCTGATTGCTGAAGGCCCCACCGAACCAGCAGATCACCCCGTGTACAGGCGGTTTCAGTAGTCACTTTTGCTGGTGACAGTATCCCTTTAGGTTGATACAAAGACATTCCCAGAAGTGGATGTGCCAACAACATATGAGCTCGAGGAGGCCTGAGCCAGTTTGCCATCTGTGTTAGACGGTAGGTTGATGGCATTCTCTGGCAGACCATTCCAGATGACAGATGAAACAAACACCCATTAGCGCACTGTGGCCCGATGCTCCACGCCAGTGACCTGGAGTAGGTGCCAGTGGGGGCGCCATGCCAGGAGCCTTCAGTTTATTGCATTCAGCTGTTGCTTGTCTCGTGTATTTGAAACATTAAGAGCCCAATATGCTCTTGGTTGAAGCTCAGTGGAAAATCTTTTCTCAGGTTACTTTTTATGTTGCCCAGAGATTTTAGGGCTTAAGTTTTCAATGTTTTAAAGGGCATAGAACATTTCCAGCACTTTGCACCTTAACGCTATTAATTAGTTCCTTGAGTCACAGCGCTGCATACAGGAGGTGGGTGTCACGTGCACAAACTGGAGAGCACCAGCGGACACAGGGCACCAATAAATTCACTTTCGGCCTGACAGAGGGCATAGAGTGCAGAAGCAGCACTTAAAGAGCCAGAGGCCTAGTGCTTTTTAAATAAGACCCTTTCTGCCAGTGCTAAACCAGTGACGGTTGCAAAATTAGGCCCTTTAGTGCTCATTCTCCAAGCGATTGCATCCAGGTATGGTCTGGACTCTGGTGTAAGGTGCTAGGTGTGTTGGTGGGTACAAGTTAGTCCTAGTTTTACCCCATGCCATAGGGCTGGGATGAGCAAATTTGTCCCGTTTCACGTCGCCATAAAATTCGCAAAACAGCAAGAAAATTTGCAAAATGGCAAAAAATTTGCAAACCGCATTAGTCGCACTATTTTTTTGTCACCAGCGTTTTTTTTGTCGCCCACGTTTTTTTTTTGGTCATCCACGTCTTTTTTTTTTTTCCCCGCTCCCGTTTCTGTGGCGCCCGTGCCCTTTATTTTACACGACCGTGCCCAATTTGACACGCCACTGAATTTTTTGATGTGTGACGGAATTTTTTGATGGGTGATGAATTTTTCCAGAACTTTCGCAAAACAATTTGCCAATGGCGGATATTCATTGCGAATCCATGACTACTAGTAGGGCTTCTTTGCAGCCTGCAGCCTGCAGCTGGTTTGTTCTCCCTGTGGTTGATTTCACGAGTTGCGTTACTACTAACAATCACAATTTTCAAAACTTTGCTACTTGACATAATAATTTGTATCGCTACTTATTGACACAAGCAACCCCTGGAAACCACGGTGATCCTACGCCTGCCCCCTGCTGGGTGAGCCTCGCACTGCAATCCTGCAATATAAACACTTCCGTTGCTAACGGGACACAAGCAGGAGAGGAGAAGCAGATGCACTGACAGACGGGCTAATGTAGCAATGTCCATTACCCATGCCTTCCAACTGGCACCTGATAATGCCACACACGCTAATGTATTCATTTAAAATTAGCTTTTTTTTGTGTCAGTTTACCTGATTCTCATCTGAATTAATAGAGGAAAACAACCTAAACTGCACCCTCAGCCAAATCCTGGGTTTCATTTAAAGGGACACTACATTTTCTGCTTTAGGGTATCCTTCTGTATTGCAAAAATCAAGTACACTTTTTGAGGGATAATATACCTTTACATTTTCCCGCTGAATTGTGCTTAGTACAGAGGAATCCCTATGCTGCCATAGTTTTATGGTATCTCTCTGTACAGGCTATGAGCAAACTTAGGGGGCTGTTCCTGCTGAATTGTGCTTAGTACAGGGGAATCCCTATGCTGCCATAGTTTTATGGTATCTCTCTGTACAGGCTATGAGCAAACTTAGGGGGCTGTTCCTGCTGAATTGTGCTTAGTACAGGGGAATCCCTATGCTGCCATAGTTTTATGGTATCTCTCTGTACAGGCTATGAGCAAACTTAGGGGGCTGTTCCTGCTGAATTGTGCTTAGTACAGGGAAATCCCTGTGCTGCCATAGTTTTATGGTATCTCTCTGTACAGGCTATGAGCAAACTTAGGGGGCTGTTCCTGCTGAATTGTGCTTAGTACAGGGGAATCCCTAGGCTGCCATAGTTTTATGGTATCTCTCTGTACAGGCTATGAGCAAACTTAGGGGGCTGTTCCTGCTGAATTGTGCTTAGTACAGGGGAATCCCTAGGCTGCCATAGTTTTATGGTATCTCTCTGTACAGGCTATGAGCAAACTTAGGGGGCTGTTCCTGCTGAATTGTGCTTAGTACAGGGGAATCCCTAGGCTGCCATAGTTTTATGGTATCTCTCTGTACAGGCTATGAGCAAACTTAGGGGGCTGTTCCTGCTGAATTGTGCTTAGTACAGGGGAATCCCGAGGCTGCCATAGTTTTATGGTATCTCTCTGTACAGGCTATGAGCAAACTTAGGGGGCTGAACTGTGCTCCACATTCTGGTTTTGCCACTTTTTTTAAATTTATGCCTTACACATTTCCTCCCTGCATGGTTCTGGAAATTTTCATATTTTTTTTTAAATTGCCGCACTATTTAATTTATCCTTTGCAGTTTAGGTTGTATCTTTTATTTTTCTGCTTTTGTTTCTACAGAGAGGAATTAATGGTGATAGTGAGCTTTGCTCACATGAAACAACGAATCCAGTAGCTTCGATTTTATTCAGATAAAAGATTAAGATGCAAAGGAAAAAAGCAGTTCAAGAACATTGTCGCTTCAGGCAGGACTTTGTCTTGTCTACAATTGTTCTCCCTAACTTTAACATGTGTCCGCTGGAATAAAGGTTATAGCAGAATCAGTCTGAAACTTAAAGAGAGACATTGAGGAAGATTAAATGCCAACAGTCAGAAACTGACTTTCTATTGTTCCCCTGTCCCTATGTACCCATCTAACGATACCAATCCCTGTTATGTAGGGAAAATAAAAGCAGAGCAGGCAGTAACCCTTCCAACACTTTCCCCTGTCTCTGTCCCTATATATTAGGTACCTATCTAGTGCTACCAACCCCTATTTCTGTAGGGAAATGAGAGCAGAGCAGGCAGTAACCCTTCCAACACTTTCCCCTGTCTCTGCCCCTATATATTAGGTACCTATCTAGTGCTACCAACCCCTATTTCTGTAGGGAAATGAGAGCAGAGCAGGCAGTAACCCTTCCAACACTTTGCCCTGTCTCTGCCCCTATATATTAGGTACCTATCTAGTGCTACCAACCCCTATTTCTGTAGGGAAATGAGAGCAGAGCAGGCAGTAACCCTTCCAACACTTTCCCCTGTCTCTGTCCCTATATATTAGGTACCTATCTAGTGCTACCAACCCATATTTCTGTAGGGAAATGAGAGCAGAGCAGGCAGTAACCCTTCCAACACTTTCCCCTGTCTCTGCCCCTATATATTAGGTACCTATCTAGTGCTACCAACCCCTATTTCTGGGTTTTTATACCCCGTTAGAGGAAAATTAACAACACTCAAACCTGTGTTTAATCTTCACTTTCACTGCTCAATGGGCCTTTAGTGTATATGAGAAAATATTCAGCTCACTGGCCCCTCACTAAGAAATAGGTTATTGGTCATCAAGGTAAAGAGAACAAAGTGTGAGTAATAAAAAAAAAATATATAAGGGAGAAATATATTCTATACGTAGGTGCTATTTATTATTTTTCCTTGTGAGAAAAGTGGAAGAAGGAAGGTTCTGTGCATCTAATAAGCTATACCCTCCAGCCATTGCCTTATTGATATGCACATAGCTTTCTGCCCTATTTATATTTATACATATAAGTGAGAACTGCCACTTGTTTTCCCTAGTCTGATGCCTCACACCTCCAGTAAAGGAGCTTTCAGCCCTTAAATTCAGGCTTAAATTGGTAATTCGAAACTTGTATGTACATTTTTAGAAACTATGTTTTTAAGAATACATACAAAATTGTGTGTTTTTGCACAAAATTCTTTGTGCACACCACAATTTGTTGTTCGTTGTTCTGGGCACACTATAAGCTGTACCCCCATACTGTACTGTCTAAGGGAAACAATATGGCACCTCCCTCCCATATGTATAAATACAAATATACAGAGAAGGAATGTTCTGGGCACACAATAAGCTGTACCCTCATACTGTACTGTCTAAGGGAAACAATATGGCACCTCCCTCCCATATGTATAAATACAAATATACAGAGAAGGAATGTTCTGGGCTCACAATTAACCATACCCTCATACTGTACTGTCTAAGGGAAACAATATGGCACCGCCCTCCCATATATATAAATACAAATATACAGAGAAGGAATGTTCTGGGCACACAATAAGCTGTACCCTCATACTGTACTGTCTAAGGGAAACAATATGGCACCTCTCTCCCATATGTATAAATACAAATATACAGAGAAGGAATATTCTGGGCACACTATAAGCTGTACCCCCATACTGTACTGTCTAAGGGAAACAATATGGCACCTCCCTCCCATATGTATAAATACAAATATACAGAGAAGGAATGTTCTGGGTACACAATAAGCTATACCCTCATACTGTACTGTCTAAGGGAAACACTATGGCACCTCCCTCCCATATGTATAAATACAAATATACAGAGAAGGAATGTTCTGGGCTCACAATTAACCATACCCTCATACTGTACTGTCTAAGGGAAACAATATGGCACCTCTCTCCCATATGTATAAATACAAATATACAGAGAGGGAATGTTCTGGGCACACAATAAGCTGTACCCTCATACTGTACTGTCTAAGGGAAACAATATGGCACCTCCCTCCCATATGTATAAATACAAATATACAGAGAAGGAATGTTCTGGGCACACAATAAGCTGTACCCTCATACTGTACTGTCTAAGGGAAACACTATGGCACCTCCCTCCTATATGTATAAATACAAATATACAGAGAAGGAATGTTCTGGGCACACAATAAGCTGTACCCCCATACTGTACTGTCTAAGGGAAACAATATGGCACCTCCCTCCCATATGTATAAATACAAATATACAGAGAAGGAATGTTCTGGGTACACAATAAGCTATACCCTCATACTGTACTGTCTAAGGGAAACACTATGGCACCTCCCTCCCATATGTATAAATACAAATATACAGAGAAGGAATGTTCTGGGCTCACAATTAACCATACCCTCATACTGTACTGTCTAAGGGAAACAATATGGCACCTCTCTCCCATATGTATAAATACAAATATACAGAGAAGGAATGTTCTGGGCACACAATAAGCTATACCCTCATACTGTACTGTCTAAGGGAAACAATATGGCACCTCCCTCCCATATGTATAAATACAAATATACAGAGAAGGAATGTTCTGGGCACACAATAAGCTGTACCCTCATACTGTACTGTCTAAGGGAAAAAAAAATAAGATGGACAGTTTTTATAGTAGAGGGTGGATTTCTCTTTAAGTGTGCACATAAAATGATTCAGAGTTGCGGCGCCCTGTTGTTCATTTGTATGGTCTGGGTGTTCCAGTTAATCCATAACACATCTTAGCAAACAGTATCTTTTAAAGTCCTGCTGGAGCAGCTCAGCAGAGCATTTGGATATGACTGAAGCAGGAACAGTAACACAGGTCCCTTGATCTTTCTTCTCATCTATCAAGTTTTTACAGATCAGTAAAGACAGAGTTTTCCATTCAGCTTTTTTTTTTTTCTCCTATTTCTTCTTGGACTATGTATTTCACACAATCTATTATTATTATTTAATGAAAATTATCAGAATTGCGAGGTTTAAGGTTCAATTGCGTCTCTCTAAATATTTTTACAATAAATTATGCTTTTAGCATTGAGAACGTCTGTGTGTTCTTCAGATTATTGAATGTCACATTAGAAGGAGATGCTTTGGGATTGATGCTTGTTGTGTATAATACTAATTAGAGTCATTGTTTTATTTTCTTTTGTTATGTTACAAACACAATAATAGACACTAAAGGAAAGATTTAGCCTGTTTTTAAATTGAGGCTTCTCCTAAACCTTGTCTTGAACTGGCTCTTTTGTGCTCCATAACTCTCTTACACATGCAACAGTATTGGTCCAGTAAGAATGATCCTTGATAGCCATATCCATCCTGTATCAATCATCTCCTTATCATCAACATATTGACATTATTGTGCAACCACATTACTGTGCAAACTGCTCTTTGGGGGGGGGGGGGGTGGTGTCAGGAAGTTTGGGAACAGTTAAAAGGTCCTAGACATCTTTGGATTCAAACTACTCAAACTACTCAACCAGATGATGCACCAACACATAACTGTCAGGCTTACCGGGTAGGATCAGGAGTGTAGATAGAGAGACCCACGAGCGCCCCACACAGCCCCAAGCTCACCTGAGGATGGTACAGGGAGCTGAGGGAGTGACGAGTAGCCGGTGAGGCCGGAAACGAGGTACACAAGGATGAGACGAAGGCTTGGTCAGGCGTAAACGCTATACGTGCACGTAATTTCGCCGTACGTGCTCGCGAAAAGTCACCGTGCATGCGCGCGACCCGTCTCAATGGATGTACACGCATAATCGCGCGCGCACCAGGACGAGGTGCGAGAGTACGCACAATGCGACGCAACGTTCAGGTCGCGACACGCACTGAGCGACGAAAACCATGCGACGGCGGACTGAGCGGCGAACACGGTAAGTATCCTTACACATAACCCAAAGCTGGTTGTAGAGTTGATGATACCTACTCTCCCTGAAAGCAGATGCCCTACATGCTTGGGGGTGGAGAACTTCTCTGAATGTTGGAAACAGTTGAAAGGCTCAAGTTGCTTAGGCACCTTGAGAAACCAGAACCAAGATTCAAGGTAGATGATTCCACTGTGGGCCTATTTCATAATAACGTCATCATTCTGCATATCTGCCAGGAGTTGAAACAAGATGGCACCAAGGCAAGCAATTTGCTCTGGGGTACATTCTACCTTTGCTCCAAGGCAAACTTTTATCCAAGCATCCTTTTCATTGCCTCTTGAATAACAGTTTTGGGAACAGACTAACAGATTAAGCTGTCAGTGTATTTGATGGACGCGTGTCTTTTCTGAAAGCCAGACTCTCTATAAGGGATGGTGCCTGGGGGCACAAACGTGAGCCTACTCAAACACATTCTTTTGAGCCCAATTCCTAAAGCATCAATACGTATGTCAGCTCATCATGAATTAATTATCTGATAGAATGAAAACATAAACTCTATTCTTTTCCCTACAGTAACCATCCAAGTTTAATTACCAGCTACTGGAAGGCATGATTAGTGTTTATTTGAACCCTAGGGATGCTTCAGAACCGCCATTCTCTTAATTATACTTAATTGTAATGTATTAGATTCATCTTTCTTTTGATTTGCCATTATTAACATTTTGTATCCAGGGATGATATTAACATGTATCAGACATGCATCATTTATTTTGCAAGGAGAGAACTTTTTTTAGCCAGGAAGAAAAATTTAGGGCACGGCTTGAATACTTTCAATAGATCTTGCAAGCAATGAGGCCCCTGACCATTATTAATAAATGAAGTTAGTAATGCACAAAGGGAACAAAATCCACACCACAATGGTAGTGATTTCTTAATATGCCAACCTGCTTAGATGTTGTGCCTTTCTCTATACAAATTCTCTTGGAACCACAGTGGTCATTTTCTCAATATAGTGTCCCAGAGAGTCCTATTCATGCAAAGAGACCAAGACCCCTCCCCAATTCACAGATGTTTACTCTACTTCCGTAGCAAGATAAAGACTGAATAAAATGCTATGCTGGGGGAAATGGAATGGAAACACTTATCCATCCAAAGCACCAACCAAATAATTATCACCATGGTATTGATTAAAAAAGGTAGGATCTTGGCACAGGACCACCATCAAGTGTCATATACTCTATTGTCCTGATTCCCAATCAGTTGAGCTGCTCATCCTCTAATGGAGGGTCCAGAGCAGGGGTTACAGCAGTGATCCCCAACCAGTGGCTCGGGGGCAACATGTTGCTCACCAACCCCTTGGATGTTGCTCTCGGTGCCCCCAAACCAGGGAGTTATTTTTGAATTCCTGACTTGGTGGCAAGTTTTGGTTGAATAAAAACAAGATTTACTACCAAATAAAGCCCCCTGTAAGCTGATAGTGTGCATAGAGGCTGCCTAATAGCCAATCACAGCCCTTATTTGGCTCCTCCATGAACTTTTATGATGCTTGTGTTGCTCTCCAATTCTTTTTACATTTGACTGTGGCTCACAAGTAAGTTGGGGACCCCTGGGTTACATGATCCAGCATGAGAGCCTTTTATAGTGAGATTTGGGGAGTATGCCTGTTTGCTCACCTACCTACTCCTGTAATCCATTCAAGAGGTATTACAGCTCGCTGATATCCTTGTTCTGCTCGACTACACCTATCCACTTATTGCGGTCTAATGCACTACATCTCTATCCTGCTCTCCCAGCTAACATAGCTCCTCTTCTATGCACTCCAGACAACATTATCTCTGGACATCCCAAAGATTATCTTCCCATAGGTTTTTGCTCTCATAGAACTGGTTAGTCTTCATTTCCTGTACAGGCCCCTATATCCTCCTTAGCATCTTCTGCTCAAAGGTAGTAAAGGGGACCTTTCACCCTAAGAAATGATTCCAAATTCTTTTCTATCATGTTAGTTGAGCAAATTTAATTTTACACTACACTATATAAATTATTTACATTTTGTCTGTTTCAGTCATGGAATTCACAATCACAGCAAGCAGGAAGGCACCATTTTGTGGACACTGTTATTAAGGCAAGTTGTGTATCCACCAGAATGGCACACCTCATGTCTATGCCCAGGATACACAATTATAGACCACTGGGAGGAAGGGGGGATGAGAGGAGTGCAGTAATATCTAGGGATTGCAGAATGGAAAGTGAAAAGAATTGCCACCTTTTGTGTCTGGGTGACAGGTCACTTTTAAGGAGATCCTCTCCTCTCTTGAAAAGGCTCAATGTTTCATTGTTATGCATTACCATGAGTCTAGGGTACACTTTAATCCCAAATCAAGTAGGGTGAGCTTTGCTGTCTTAGATATTCTTGGAACACATTTTCGTATATGTGTATCTATAACCTTGTTATGATAAGAGAGCCCTGGACAAGTCTTAAACCATCTATACAAAGAATAGTTATTAATGGTGGTCTTGTCAGGAGCATGGTTATCATTGGTTCTTTTGGCATCTTGCCTGTGGATATTACCTTAGAAGCAGAGTTGATGTTGTCCATTGCTTTTTGATATCATTTTAAAATATAATATATTCTGAAGGGTTCTTACTATATAGTAAGACTTAAGCAAGTTACTAGCAAGCCACACCAAGATCAGAAATATGGAAAATTAAAATAATAGAATTGAAACCCATCAGAATTTTCTACCTCTACAGTGAAAGTACTGCCTGGAATACAACCTGAATGCACAGGAAGATACACAAGCATTCTGATTTCTTTAAATAAGCTGAGCCTTGACGTATGATGGGCCACATGATCACTTTCTGAACCGATTTGATGGACCTTTTTGGATTATAGCTTCCACACACACTGTATGACTACAGTTGGGAGAGAATACTCACCATAATGACTAGGTCTGTACATGCTAGCTTTTTGTCATGGGATATGGCTTGGGTGGAATTACTGATTTGAGTATTATCGAATAAGTGCTTATTGATTGGGATCTTGGTTAGCGATGTCTGCAGAATATTTAATATTTGACATATATCTGAAAACTATTATTGCTTTTGAATAGGTTTATCATTAAGAAGTCCTTATTGGTCGGGGAATTCATATCTCTTGTGATATTACCCTAGGGCCGCTTGTCATCCATTATATCACCCAAGGAGTGCTGGTAATATCACTTGAATATGCTTGATGGAGTGCTTATTGCCTATTCCCTTATCACAGAATTGCTTTTTTTGCTTGTGATATTGCATGAGAACAACTTGTCAATTGTGATATCATCTAAAAATATGCATATTCCTTATAATATCATGAAGCTATTGTGTGCGGACTGCTTATTGCTCTTGACCTTGAGGAATAGCTGTCAGTTGTGGTATTTATCGAATCAATTGTTATTACTCAATGAGTTTATCACTTGTGATCGTGGCTAAGGAGAGCTTTAATGCTTGTGAATTTGCCTGGGGAACTCTTTCCACTGCTATGCCTGAGAATGGTTGCCATGTTCAATATCACCCAAAGAGTCCATATTGCTTGTGATATCACTTTAACTATGCTGGTATAGTGATTATTGTTTTTTAGGTTTGAAATATTGGATAAGGAGTGTCCGTACTTACCCACCTGTAAAATTGCTTGAAGAATGTTTATTGCTTGGGATATTGCTTAATGTATTTCCTGAAGTGTGTGTTTTGCTTTAAAGTCACTTAAGACTTATCTTGAAAGTTTTAGCCATGTAAATGTTTATTGGCTTTGACTACAGGTTAGTCTAGCTGTAGGTGATGGTTCCAACGGCTTCACTAATCCAGTTCAGCCCACTGACACCAATGACAATGACCTGTTAGGTCACCTTCTGTCTGGCTGGTACACTTGTTCTTCTTGCTATTTGCTACTCAATGCCTGGCTGGTATTCTTGTTCTTCTTGCTATTTGCTACTCAATGCCTGGCTGATACTCTTGTTCTTTTTGCTATTTGCTACTCAATGCCTGGCTGGTACTCTTGTTCTTTTTGCTATTTGCTACTCAATGCCTGGCTGATACTCTTGTTCTTCTTGCTATTTGCTACTCAATGCCTGGCTGGTACACTTGTTCTTCTTGCTATTTGCTACTCAATGCCTGGCTGGTACTCGTATTCTTCTGGCTATTTGCTACTCAATGCCTGGCTGATACTCTTGTTCTTTTTGCTATTTGCTACTCAATGCCTGGCTGGTACTCTTGTTCTTCTTGCTATTTGCTAATCAATGCCTGGCTGGTACTCTTATTCTTCTGGCTATTTGCTACTCAATGCCTGGCTGGTACTCTTGTTCTTCTTGCTATTTGCTACTCAATGCCTGGCTGGTACTCTTATTCTTCTGGCTATTTGCTACTCAATGCCTGGCTGGTACTCTTGTTATTCTTGCTATTTGCTACTCAATGCCTGGCTGGTACTCTTGTTCTTCTTGCTATTTGCTACTCAATGCCTGGCTGGTATTCTTGTTCTTCTTGCTATTTGCTACTCAATGCCTGGCTGGTACTCTTGTTCTTCTGGCTATTTGCTACTCAATGCCTGGCTGATACTCTTGTTCTTCTTGCTATTTGCTACTCAATGCCTGGCTGGTACTCTTGTTCTTCTTGCTATTTGCTACTCAATGCCTGGCTGATACTCTTGTTCTTCTTGCTATTTGCTACTCGATGCCTGGCTGGTACTCTTGTTCTTCTTGCTATTTGCTACTCGATGCCTGGCTGGTACTCTTGTTCTTTTTGCTATTTGCTACTCAATGCCTGGCTGATACTCTTGTTCTTCTTGCTATTTGCTACTCAATGCCTGGCTGGTATTCTTGTTCTTCTTGCTATTTGCTACTCAATGCCTGGCTGATACTCTTGTTCTTCTTGTTATTTGCTACTCAATGCCTGGCTGGTACTCTTGTTCTTCTTGCTATTTGCTACTCAATGCCTGGCTGGTACTCTTGTTCTTCTTGTTGTCTGTGTTCCCAGTTTGCTTCCTCCTTGGTTCTCACCAAACCCTTAAGTGGCAAAGCCCCCCGCCGGTGGCCTGTAGTGGGCCTTGATTCCTGACAGTGCTTTATGAAGTGCCACAAAATGTTGGTGTCTAAATTATCTGGCACAAAATATTATGGCAGTTCCCAGTGGACCCAGTTTTAGTGTAATTTAGCGGAGTGGGGATAGAATTGTATAATATTTTTGTACCTGCAGCAAATAAGTGCCTGTATATTGTAAACAAATGAAAACAAAGTTATCCATTCTCTCATTAGATGGGTTTTATTCCCTGTAAACAGCGAGCAAGGGAAAAGTACTCGACTGCCAACTCTATTATCAAGAGCGCCCTCGCCCTGTTTGCGGTGCGGATTATTTTGTGGGAAGCAGCGCTAGCAAATTGGCCACGCGGCGTTTAAATAATAAACTCTCAACAATAATTGAAGGAGCCGTCCTTTAGCGAAGATAACGTGGGGCACAAACAGTAGGGGAATAGGATTAACAGAAAAATAGATCTTGTTATTATGGTTTTTCTCGTGAGCTTAACAATGAATCTATTAAGGTGAAAAGCAAAGCGGCGATAGAGCTTTTTGATTAGGTTCTGCTTCACTGAATCAAACCTAAAACCCACTTGTTTCTTTATCGAAATCAACAATGTCATTGAGAAGAGTGGGCTGCCCATACCGGCTCTTGCTTGAGATTTTGACTAAAACATTTATTTTTCTGCTCTCTATGGTGTATCTGAGGCACAAAGAATAGAAATACATAATAGCCCCCCCCCCCACATGCACTTCTAATTCAGAACTCTGAGATTGTAATTTATTCCTATGGATTTCACGCAGGCACAAATACGAAATGCCGAACAGGCGGGAATGATTTATCAAAGATTTGCCCTGGATTTTTTTTTTTTGCCTTGCATATCAAAATGATTTATTCTGCTTATGAGAAGGCTGCGTATGTTGGATGTTGATAGCTTATTATTCACAATTACCAGGTTTTGTAATAACGCAGGTGCAGAGACGTTGTTACCCATTTCATAGTGGGAAAACAACAGGTGCGCTGCTGTACACAATATGGAATTATGAAGAGCATTTGCAATTCTTGAACATTTGATATAGAAAATGTTGTATTTCACATCTGTTATTTTTCATTTGCAAAAGCAGTGCAATTCACTCCATACCTTAATGTCATCTGTCAACTTCTGTTGCTCCACCAAACTGTTGCTGTGCTATATCTCTGTGCTTCTACATATTATCAAAAGGGTACTCGGAGCAGCAGTCCAGAAGTATCAGTGATGGATTTTTAAAGAATTTTTTCTTGATAATAATTTTCCCTGGCTCACTAGGGGACAGTGGCCCCTATAGCTTTCAAATCATTGTTCCTCCATTCAGATGTTGCTGGACTACAACAGCATTTTGCAGCAAATCAAGTGTTAAAGCATTATGTGAGCACAGTAAAAGCTGATCATGGTCAGGGGCCCAGTTGATTCCAGTAAGAATTCTGCCTGCTCTGTTTATACCTGATCAAGTATTCTTGGTCCAAACTGTTCAAACGGTCACCACTGTAGGTACACCTACTGGATTTTAAAGTAGTACTAGAAGTAAACCCTCCATGACTGCCACACAACCAGTGACCAACTAGACAGTAGTGCTTCGGATATAAGGAACCTTCAGGTGCGGCTTGCCCTTAATTTGCCGCCCCCTTAATTTGTGCTGCCCTAAGCCCCGGCCTTTGTGGCCTTGCCAAAAACTGGTCCTTTCATATTGCTATTATCTAATTGGAAAATTGTTTTGTATTCATTGGACCCCTAGCTTTGGCAAGCTGGATACCAGTGATAAAAAACATTCAATTTTAGCCAAAATCTGGATAAGATTTTGGTTATATCCAAGGCTATTGTAATAATAATAACTACAGTTAGTATTGATGTTGGTATATATAGTTTATGTATGTGAGTGTATAGATAGGTTGGCATGGGTCTGTGTGTGAATTGAGGTTTGCTTGAAAGGGTTGAACTTGTTGGACTAAGAAAGAAAAAAATATATAGATAAGAAAGTGAAGAGAAAAAAAGGTGAGAGATAAGAAGAGAGGAACGGAAGGGGGTTACACAATATAAGACAAAGGAAGGGAAGACTGAAGTGTCGGGGAGTGTTGGGGAGCAACACAAGCATGAAAAAGGTTCCTGGAGGTGCCAATGAAAGCTATAATTGTCTATTTGATAGCCCCTATGTGGACTGGCAGGCTATAGAAGGCTCTGTTTGGCACTATACTTGTTTTTTATGGCTCCAAAACTTGCCTCCTTTACCAGAAATTCAAAAATGAGCACCTAGTTTGAGGCCACTGGGAGCAACATCCAAGGGGAGTAACATGTTGCTCGTGAGCTACTGGTTGGGGAACACTGCCCTAGAGTAAAGGACAGTGGTTAATGACCCCGGGCCCAAGGTATCCTAGTAGCCCCCCAACACTGCAGTGCAAAGTGCATGTATGTATAAATAATGCACAATATCTGTTTATAGCAGCTCCTACTACATTCAAGATTTATTTTCCTTTGGAGTGTTTGGAGATCTCTAAGCTTACAATCTGCATCTCATCAATACCTGGCATTCAGATCGTAGCTGTGTATAACAAAGTGATATGTCATGTAGCCCGTAATTGAGACTTGCCTGCAAAAGCAAGATTACTATGTCAACATATAGATTTCTCTCTGGAAAGCAGCCTTGTCATTAATCAAAACAACAGAGCTATTATAATCCATATATAGATGCCAATATGTCAAATCTTGAGGGTGTGATTAGGTATTCCTGAGCACTTAGTGAGATTCATATGGCACAATAAGTTAGAAATAGAGTTTTTAATTAAGTCTTAACCATTGTCTATATTCCAAATCCCCAGGTCCTTAAGATGCCCCTGTAGCTACAAAAAGGACTAGATTCAGTTCCATGAGAAAACTTTATTTTAGGGTTTAAAACCTGAAAACGTATGGATGAGATTCAATTGGATGAAAATAAAACGTTTCTTCAAATTCAGTTTACATTTTTTTCCACAGACAATAAAGTTTTCAACTGTGACATAAGTTGTTCTTATTGAGTTGTATCTGGCTTTATGGGTAAATCTGGAATTGAATTAGGAGATAAAACCAATCATTTATTAAACAACTGCTGGGGCAGGGGGTCTTGCTTTTGGGGGGAGACTAGAGCACTTATCAAGACTACAAATGTCATGTCGCAGTACAGGTATGGGACCCATTATCCAGAATGCTCAGGACCTGGGATTTTCTGGATAAGGGATCTTTCCGTAATTTGGATCTCCTACCTAAAGTCTGTTAAAAACATTATTTAAACAATAATTAAACCCAATAGGCTTATTTTGCATCCAATAAGGATTGAATATATCTTAGTTGGGATCAAGTACAGGCACTGTTTTATTATTACAGAGAAAAGGTAATCATTTAACCATTAAATAAACCCAATAGGGCTGTTCTGCCCCCAATAAGGGGTAATTATATCTTAGTTGGGATCAAGTACAGGTACTGTTTTATTATTACAGAGAAAAGGGAATCATTTAACCATTAAATAAACCCAATAGGGCTGTTCTGCCCCCAATAAGGGGTAATTATATCTTAGTTGGGATCAAGTAGAGGTACTGTTTTATTATTACAGAGACAAAGGAAATCATTTTTAAAAATGTAAATTATTTGATTAAAATGGAGTCTATGGGAGATGGCCGTAATTCAGAACATTCTGGATAATGGGTTTCCGGATAAGGGGTCCGATACCTGTATAGATTAACAGGGCCGCCATCCCGTGGGTACTGACATCACACATTCGCACAGGGCACAACCAATTGAAACCCCCCACTGGCCACCAATGACAGGGCCCGTATATGTTTAAAGGGGCCCCAAGTTGAAAACTTTTTACGGCCGGGGCCCCTTTAAAGTGAAGAATCGTCCGGGCCCTGGGGGGTGCCAAAATGTTAGGAGAAAACAGTACCAGCCCGGGGTACCTGCAGCGAGCGCTTCCTCTTCCTTCTGTCGTCTGAATCCGAGGGCCGGCGCATGTGAAAGCAGACTTTTTTGTTAAAGTCCGGCTTTTCACTCTACTGCGCATGCACAAGCGCGCGAAGAAGGAAGAGGAGACGCTCGCAGCTACCCCGGGATGGTGTGGTTTTCTCCTAACAGCCCAGGGGAAAAGGTAAGCAATTAGTCATTAACATTTTGGCACCCCCAAGTGACTTAGCCTTTCCTTCTCCTTTAATGTAGTCGAGGTGCCAGTGCTGTATACTGTATGTATATATTATATCGTTAGAAGTGGACGTGCATAAATTACATTTGAGTATTAATACAAAATTCATAGATGAAACACAAAAAATCATTGGAATCTGTGTGCGCAATAGAGTGAATAAGTCGGCTTTTTTGTTAAGGTTCAGCTTTCCCCGGTACTGCACTTGCTAAAGTGGCACAGAGACAGAAGAAGGAAGAAGATCACTCCCTTACAGCTACCCCGGGCTGGTGTGGTTTTATTCCTAACAGGGGCACCAGCCCGGGGTATCAGGTAAGCGATTACAATCAGTGGGTGTTGCCTAACATTTTGGCACCCCCATACCTCCCAACATTTTAAAATCAGAAGGAGGGACAAAAATGTCTGCCGCGCGTATCGCGACAAATTTTTTTAGGTCACGCCCACTTTATGGCCACGTTCCCCCCAAACAGGCCCATTTTACAAAACCACACCTGAAAAGCATAACATACACAAAGTGCACCAGAAGACAGACACGGTGGCCCCAATCATTTTATGACATATTGTGGCCCTAAGGATTTCATTATGCACTGTGGCACCTGTATTTAATGACAGACTCATGACAGACATTGGTAGCCAGGTGTTATGTTTTGCATTGGCGCTAGAGCAGGGACCCCCTAAAACATTGCTGGTCCTCCCCCAGTGTCCCCCTAGTATGGGCTGCTCCCCACTGCAGCATCCACCCAACATCCTCCAGCATCCCCCCAGCGTCCTCCCCAACATCCTTCAGCTCCCCCCAACATCCTTCAGCCCCCCAACATCCTTCAACCCCCCAACATCCTCCAGCCCCCCCCAAAATCCTCCCCAATATCCTTCAGCTCCCCCCAACATCCTTCAGCTCCCCCAACATCCTCCCCAACATCCTTCAGTTTCCCCCAACATCCTTCAGCTCCCCCAACATCCTCCCCAACATCCTTCAGCTGCCCCAACATCCTTCAGTTTCCCCCAACATCCTTCAGTTTCCCCCAACATCCTTCAGCTTCCCCAACATCCTTCAGCTCCCCCAACATCCTCCCCAACATCCTTCAGTTCCCCCCAACATCCTTCAGCTCCCCCAACATCCTTCAGTTTCCCCCAACATCCTTCAGTTTCCCCCAACATCCTTCAGTTCCCCCCAACATCCTTCAGCTCCCCCAACATCCTTCAGCTCCCCCAACATCCTTCAGTTTCCCCCAACATCCTTCAGTTTCCCCCAACATCCTTCAGTTTCCCCCAACATCCTTCAGCTGCCCCAACATCCTTCAGTTTCCCCCAACATACTTCAGTTTCCCCCAACATCCTTCAGTTTCCCCCAAAATCCTTCAGCTTCCCCAACATCCTTCAGCTCCCCCAACATCCTCCCCAACATCCTTCAGTTCCCCCCAACATCCTTCAGCTCCCCCAACATCCTTCAGTTTCCCCCAACATCCTTCAGCTTCCCCAACATCCTTCAGCTCCCCCAACATCCTCCCCAACATCCTTCAGTTCCCCCCAACATCCTTCAGCTCCCCCAACATCCTCCCCAACATACTTCAGCCCCCCCAACATCCTCCAGCTCCCCCCAACATCCTCCCCAATATCCTTCAGCTACCCCCAACATCCTTCAGCCCCCCCCCAACATCCTCCAGCTGCCCTTACCTTCCTCCAGTGTCCTCCCCAGCGTCCCCCTGCTCCTACCACCACCAGCTTCCTCGGCTGCGCCCCAGGGCTCTTCTTCTCATCCTCGTGACGTCACATGCACGTCTCCCCTTAGCGCCGCAGCTTCTGCACTGTGAATCGCTTTTTGTTAAAACTGAAGTGAGCGGTGCAGAAGCTGCTGCGCTAAGGGGAGACGTGGTGTGACGTCACGGGAGCGGAGCCCTTTAAAAGCGGGACAGATCGGGGCCTATCCGGGACAGCGGGACAGGGTGGCAAAAGCGGGACTGTCCTGCGTAAAGCGGGACAGTTGGGAGGTATGCACCCCCCCAGTGACTTTACCTTTCCTTGTCTTTCTTCTCCTCTGAAATGTTGTTTCCATTTGGTAAGGTACAATAAAGCTAGCACAGCAGTGAATATAGGTGGGTGCTGGGCCCCCTATATCTACATGAACCAAATTGCTAGTAGCCACGTTCTGTGTAGGCCATGGCATATTCCCTGATAGGATTTTGTAGCTTCTTTTATTATAAATTGTGTCTGCATTAAGAAGACATTACACATTTTTCCTTAAATGTACAAATGGTATTAAACTTTAATATCTGTGGCCATAATTATTACATTCTGTATCTTCAGCCAATGATATCTCTACTGCAGTAACTCAGTTTGTCCTTCCTGTCAGCTATGTCATTGGCAGTGGTCGGCCCTTCATTTTCCTGTTCATCTGCCACCAACTCTTTATATGACCCTGTTGATATTTGCAACATAATTACTAAAATTGTAACAGGTGAGGGTGTTTTAATAAAGTTAAAAAAAACAACATTTTTCATATTTAATTTGGAGAGGACTTTTATTATGTCTGGGTGACAGGTCCCCATTATGCACCTCCAGCTCCCCCCTAGATTCCTCCAGCTCCCCCTAGCATCCTCCAGTTTTCCCCCTACCCTCCTCCAGCTCCCCCCTTGCTTCCTCTAGCTCCCCCCTACCCTCCTCCAGCTCAACCCTACCAACTTCCAGCTCCCCCTCCAGCATCCTCCAGCTCCCTCCCTAACATCCTCCAGGATCCAGGCCCGGGACAACAGTCCCCCCTGTCCCCCTGATGGCGGCCCTGTAGATTAATAAAGCCCTGAATACATGTGCCAGAGGCCTAAGGGGTGCCAATTAGTGCTTAGTTACACAAGTAAGCCCTTGTGTCTGGGAGACGTATTACTTACCATAGACAGCAAGTAAGTACAGGGCATCTTGCTACTTGCACCCAGGACAAGGTTTATCTCCTCTTGGATCATCTTTGGTTTCCCACATCTAGACCTCACAGTATCTAGTGTCAATACTTTAAATCTGTTATACGAAAACACATCTCCTTTATCGGAGTGGATCTCAGTGATGCCAGGGCCTGTCTGTATCACACTCGGAACATGACTCTCGCTGTTTTATTTGACAGTAGCTGCTATCGTTAACATTGTTTCCAAGGAGCCGAGATCTCTCCGCTTGCATTTTTTTTATCTCACTGTCACCGCATGAACTCACAGCCATTTAAGACATTGATGCTTTTTTGGACAAACTTAGAATTGCATCTGGCATATTTAGCAATGGAAATAGCTGCTTGAGAGGGGAAGGGAGTGCATTACGGCTTATTTTTTTTATCAAGAACAAGCTGTTTTGTGGTTAGTTGCCATTACAACTGTTTCTATGTAGGGCTCCCATTACAGAGAAAGCTGGGGATAATTAAACACTAACAAATGCAAATGTATTTAAAAATGGTAAGCAGGAGATGTTTTTTTATTAAAAGAGAATATAACTATCAATTAATGTTACTTGACCACACCTAGGCTACTCCAAAGTATAAACCATCTTGTTCTGATCCCATTAGGTCCTCTTTGTTCCCAGATCCTGGGCACCCTCTTTTTTTGCACCCTAAATTGCTGTATGATCCTGCGCTCCATAACAGAGACCTGCATTGTTACGTGAATTCAGTTCTGCCTGCTTTCAGCAGTGCTGTATTCATGAGGGGCAGGTGGGAGGAGGCACATAGGCATCCCACAACCTAGTTAGTAAGGGTCATTGGGCACAGGCTGCAATGAAGCCCTCTACTTATAGCGAAGGCGGTAAGGATTGGCCTTCCTTGTGCCCTCCAGGAATGCACTCTGCACCCAATGGCAGATTCCCAATCTGGCACTAGGTACATTGTGCAGCCAAATCTGGGTGCAAATGTTTTTTAAATGAGCACTAAGAGACACTTGCATCTGGGATGAAAGTAAATCTGGGATGAAAGTAAATCATATCATTTTTTCCCAAAAAGTTTAGCTTTAGATATTTGCTCTTCAACAGAAGAACCCTCAACCCATCTTGGAAACCGTGCTAATGAGATGATCCATCGCTCACTCCGCAAGTCTGTGGTCCATGGATGTGTTGGTTAGAAGGAATAAGAAAGAGTAGTGATCACTGATCCCCAAAAGAATAGGGAAATAAAAGATAAAAACCTTTTAGATGAAGGGATTTTCAATTTAATTGGGCAGCCATATTGGCCAAGTTATTATTGTAGATAAACTTTGCTCCTAATAAGCATTGCAAATTGACTTGGTCTCTTAATAACCAGTCACTAAATTATTAGTATGATCCTCTAATTGTCATTGTAACTATTGCTATAAAAAATAATTGCGTAAAACAATATCAGTGGAGCCTTGTGAGGGTTTTTGAGGCCAAATTGTTCTCCTGAGTGCTGAACTGCAGTGAAATGAAACGTTTCTAAGAAATAAGTACAATTCAGGCTGGCTAAATGGTTTCACAAACCGTGCCATCTTCATCCCAGACAAACCACAATACAGTAACCATAATATAGCACAAGTATATCAAGTTAGTTAGTAATGAGAACATTCCAAAGTTCCAAGCTAAACAAAGAGAACCCCATCTTGGTAAGTAAAGACATAAATGGTGGCCTTTATGGTAAAGTAGATTTTCCCAAACCACTTGAGACAAGCAATGCAGACATTTAGGGGCAGATTTATAAATATTTGGATTTTCATGGTTTTAGAGTTTAAAGTTTTCATCTCCATGAATGTACTGTATTGTGGGCATAGAAAGTACTGTATCTATTTTTGCTGATGACACTAAATTGTGCAAAACTATAAGTTCCATGCAGGATGCTGCCGCTTTGCAGAGCGATTTGACTAAATTGGAAAACTGGGCAGCAAACTGGAAAATGAGGTTCAATGTTGACAAGTGCAAAGTTATGTATCTACTGAATGGAAGTGAGTTGGGGGTATCCTTCATGGAGAAGGATCTAGGGTTTTTTTTAGATAACAAGTTGTGTAATGCCAGGCAGTGTCATTCTGTGGCTACTAAAGCAAATAAAGTGCTGTCTTGTATAAAAAAGGGCATTGACTCAAGGGATGAGAACATAATTTTGCCCCTTTATAGGTCCCTGGTAAGGCCTCACCTTGAGTATGGGGGGCAGTTTTGGGCTCCAGTCCTTAAGAAGGATATTAATGAGCTGGAGAGAGTGCAGAGACTGCAACTAAACTGGTAAAGGGGATGGAAGGGTTAAACTATGAGGTGAGACTGTCGAGGTTGGGGTTGTTTTCTCTCGAAAAAGGCGCTTGCGAGGGGACATGATTACTCTGTACAAGTACATTAGAGGGGATTATAGGCAGTTGGGGGATGTTCTTTTTCCCATAAAAACAATCAGCGCACCAGAGGCCCCCCCCTATAGATTAGAGGAACAGAGCTTCCATTTGAAGCAGCGTAGGGGGTTTTTCACGGTGAGGGCAGTGAGGTTGGGGAATGCCCTTCCTAGTGATGGGGTAATGGCAGATTCTGTTAATGCCTATAAGAGGGGCCTGGATGAGTTCTTGAACAATCAGAATATCCAAGGCTATTGTGATACTAATACCTACAGTTAGTATTAGTGGTTGTATATATAGTTTATGTATGTGAGTGTATAGATTGGTAGGTGTGGGTTGTGTGTGCTGGGTTTACTTGGATGGGTTGAACATGATGGACTCTGATATTTTTTCAACCCTATGTAACTATTCATTAATAGATCTGAACTGAAGAAGTGCAAATCAAAATAGAGGTTGAAAAACCATGCAAACCACAACTTTTTTGTATTGCTGCACAAATGCAAACATCAAAACCCTGAAAACCTCTAAAACCAAAAGAAAAGAAAGAACTTCCTGCTATTGACAGCTACATGATTTCAACAGCTATTAGATGGGGTTTTTTTTTTCTTTTAGAGTTGTGGTGGTTTTGTCACATAATTAATCATGAAAAAAATTGTATTTTGGTACAAAAAAAATTGAATGTTAGTATATGCCCCACATATTGTGTACAGTAATAGCTGGAGAACTTAACCATAAAAATGGATATGGCTAAAAATACCATATTTTATATACTGAACTTACTGCACCAGTCTAACATCTCTATAGCAGCAATGAGCCAGGTCTTTACACTTGTCACAGGAGCTCCCCATCTTGGAAAGGTTCAGCGACACTCACATGCTCAGTGAGCTCTGTGCAGCTGTTGAGAAGCTGAGATTAGGGGTTGAAGCAAATTATCAAGCAGAAAATGAGGTTGACCTGTCATATAAGCTGATGCTACGGGGCTGATTAATAAATTCTGATGATAATTGCACTGGTTTCCGAGCTGCCATGTAGTAATTATCTGTAATAATTATTTATCAGCCTTATAGTGTGACATTTATATTCTGTATATATAGTATATTGTGCGTTGGCCCCAAAGCTGAAAAGAAGACGGAGATCTACTGAGGGCATCTTTGGAGGCTCAGATCTCAGATGAAATAAATTTATGTTTTTATTCCCAAGTTTTTCTGTGCTCCGCTTCTTTATCAATTTTTGCAAGAGCAGTAGAGCACATGACATGAGCATCATTAGATCTTGCCCTGCCCCTCACTCAATTAAACCCCCCCTACCTCCTTTACTTACCATCCCCAATAAACACACAGACACCAGTTTTTGGGATGAAAATGGCCGCAGAACATTTATTAATAACAACTGAAGTTTTAATTTAAAACATATCATAAAGAACAAATATCATATAATAAACATCTCATAAACACAATCTAACGTAACACAAACTCTTAAAGAACCATACACCGTAACAACCCAATAACTGCGCAACGCAACTATCGCCGCCAGCTGCCATTCTAGCCCGGAACCACCTACCCAACAAAACTCATTTCCTGATCCACTTCCTTACCCCTGAGGTTCCAGGCGTGACAGCCCCAGTTAACTGTTAAACTCCCTTCCTAACCTAACCATTGGTTTCCCAGACTCAACCACCCCGCCAACAACACTTCAGTGCCAACACCTGTGTAGGGAGGGATTGTGGGCGTTTAACTGTAATGCCTAAAATGGATTGAGAAGCGGGAACAACCTCTCACTATTTATACCCCTACTGACGCTACGCCCTGCAACTTACCCCCCACTAACTGGGAGTGGCTACGCCAACCCTACGGCTCTGTTATGCCCCTGCTTCCCTACACTTTGCTACGGGTTATCGGGCTACTGAGTGCTGATAAGCCCGGCTTTACCTGCACATTTACCACACCTAAATCCTTCACTGAAATTATTTTGAAAGCAAAAATGGGAAAGTCATTGTTATATCACAAGGCACTCTGTGCGATGCTGATATAATATGTATACTCAGATTCCGTAATAATTATGAGCCAAGATACCTCAGTTACAAATGGGGCACACTTTAGTCATTTCAGTAGAAAACACGCTTGGCTTTGTCAGCTGCCTCATCTGTAGTTGATTTAGATGCTCTGTTCATGGAACATTTGTAGCAGTAAATCTTTAGCAAAGTTTATTGTCGCAATAACACTTCCTGTAAAATAAGGTGTCGAGTTTTTATCCATTTTTAATTAGGTTTATATTGTCAAGGTAAAGTGACTGACAGGAAAGACTGATGATCATGCAGAGTATAGAATCTTTCTTTGTGATCTCTTTATCCCCGAGGGATGGGAAAATATAACTATTTCTTTACAGACAGTTCAGAACCGACTTTATTGAGCAAAGATAATTAACTGGCTGTGAACGTATTTATCCTTAGAATTAAGAGAAGAACATATATAAACATGATGCTCCAAATTTGGCATGAAAAGGGCTGTAAATATCCAGTATAATGGCCTTACTGCCCCTCTTGGTCTCTTAAGTGGGTCGCCTAATCATAATTTTGGACATGCACAATCAGCTCATATTAGTTACTGAATAAGCTGCATCTGTGCGCACATACTGTATATATATATATATATATATTCCCCCTTATGCTGATCTAGAAATAAACAATTACCACCACGCGTTTCGCCATTGGCAGATTATTTCGCGAAACAGGCAGCAAAATTCACTGTGCAAAAATTCACTGCGTGTCTAAAAAATGTCGCCCACGTCAAAAAATTGTCGCCTGTGTAAAAAAAAAAAAATTCGTATAACAGTTTTTTTTGTGACGCAAGACATTTTGGCAGTTTCCCAAAATTTTTCGCCGTTTTGCGAGCCTTTTGCAAGATTCGCTCATTTTAAGGCGAAGCGAAAACGGACAGATTCCCTCATCACTATTTGCAAGTATGTCTTATAAATAGCATCGTAAGTGTATCATTTTAGTACACCCACACCTGTGCCACTGTTCATAATTGACCCCCAATACACTCTGCACTGTTATTACACACACATATAAATAAGTAGGGATGTAGCGAACCTCAAAAAAAAAGTTCGCGAACCTGTTCGCGAACTTCCGCCGAAAATTGCGAATATTCGCGAACTTTGCGAACCCCATAGACTTCAATGGGAAGGCGAACTTTAAAACCTAGAAAAGCCATTTCTGCCCAGAAAACTGATTTTAAAGTTGTTTAAAGGGTGCCACGACCTGGACAGTGGCATGCAGGAGGGGGATCAAGGGCAAAAACCTCTGAAAAATTGACACACGCCGTTTTTCGAAATGATCGGTAATTTTGCGACTTTTTCGTATTTTCCGGCGCTTTCGTAAAGTTATCGTAAGTTTTGCGACTTTTTTGGAGCTTTCGTAACGTTATCGTAAGTTTTGCGACTTTTTCGGATCATTCGTAACGTTATCATAAGTTTTGCGACTTTTTCGGATCATTCGTAACGTTATCATAAGTTTTGCGACTTTTTCGGAGCATTCGTACCGTTATCATAAGTTTTGCGATTTTTTCGGTGCCGGCGAACCCAAATTGCGAACATCACGAAAAGTTCGCGAATTTGCGGACTTGCGAACACCCGATGTTCGCGCGAATTAGTTCGCCGGCGAACAGTTCGCTACATCTCTATAAATAAGCAGCAAACCTTGTAGGCACCGATTGCCTAGCTTATACCAATACCAAAGGTCCTCCTGGTACCTAACCATTTCTGTGTCTGTAACCCACTGTGGTTCCAAAAGTGCAGAACCCAAAATGTGTCCTTAAAGAAGATGATCAGAAGATGATCCTTTACAATTAAAGGAGAAGGAAAGGTAAAAACTAAGAAAGTTTTATCAGAAAGGTAATGTAAATACAGCTATAAGCACACACAGAGTCCTCTATCAAAAGAAACACAGGATTTCTTGTCTCCTTTTTTGTAAAAATGTTCTTGGGTATCTGACTTCCTCTCTCAGAGAAGTCTTCCATTACGGGGGCCAGAGTCTGCACCGCTGTCTCCTCTCTCCCTTCTCCTGCTCCCCTTTCCCATAAGAATTCATAAAACTCACTCCCCCCTCCCTTAGGAATGTGTAATCTGAGTTACAACAGCTAGAGCTGCAGCAGGAAGCTACGAAGACCAAGCTAAAATGGCAGCTGTTATCTTAAACAAACAGAGAAAGCTTCTAGGGCTCTTTACTCAGGTATGGTAATGCTTTATGCAAAATAAATAGTGTTCTAGGTAGCACTAATGTGGCAAATCTATTGGCAGGAAAATGCCAAAATGACTAGTGATGAGCAAATCTGTTTCGTTTGGGCGAAAAATTCGCGAATCTTTCAAAAGATCCGCGAAATGGTGAAAAATTCGCAAAACGTCGAAAATGTCATGTAGCAAAAAAAATTGTCGCCCACGGCTTTTATTTTGTCGCCCGCTGCTATTATTTCATCTCCCGTGGCTATTATTTCGTCGCCCGCGGCTATTATTTTGTCGCATGGCTATTATTTCGGATGTGCGGCGAATTTTTCCGCGACAAATTTTTTCATCCGTTTCACGAAACAATCCGCCAATGGCGAAATGCAGAAATTCGCCGCGAATCCATGCCTGGCGAAACATTTCGCCCATCACTAAAAATGACTTTCCTTCTCCTTTAATAGTTGTTAGCAGTCATACACTGTTTGATGATTAGGGATGTAGCGAACATCGGCAAAAATGTTTGCGAACCCGTCCGCGGACTTTCGCCAAAACTCGCGAATATTCGCGAACTTTGCGAACCCCATAGACTTCAATGGGAAGGCGAACTTTAAAACCTAGAAAAGTCATTTCTGGCCAGAAAACTGATTTTAAAGTTGTTTAAAGGGTGCCACGACCTGGACAGTGGCATGCAGGAGGGGGATCAAGGGCAAAAATTTCTCTGAAAAATACTTTGTAAAAAAAACGCCAAAAAATAACGCCAAAAAAAAACCGCAAGCTATTCCTGTGAATACGCAAAGGCGAAAAACCGAAGCGAAAAAACGCGGCAGAAAAAACCGAGGCAAAAAAACGCGGCGCAAAAAAAACGCGGCGAACCCAAAATGGCGAACATTATTAGTTCGCCAGCGAACAGTTCGCTACATCTCTATTGATGATACTATAATTTCAGAATATTCAAACCAACAGAACTGTACGGCACCAGATAACACTAAAATGTCCAAAATGATGGGGGCAAGAGCAGAAGTTAGCATGCTATTTACAAAATGTGCACTTATGTGTTGCAGGGGGAGCGCCATAAAAATCTGATTATTCACTTAATTTTCAAGCTCTTTGAAAATAAAAAAATGGAATGGATATTAGTATGTACTCTATAGCTTCAACGGTTGGTCTAAATCATTTAAAAAAATGTATATTGAAGCTGGAAAAAATGCCAAGCTGTTTCCAGAGCCAAGGCAAAAACAAATTAGATGTCAGGCTATTAGCAGATAAGGGACAGTCAGAATGAATCAGTAACAAAGAAACAATTTCTCAAACTTTCCTGCGTATAAAATATTGCTGCAGACTGGATAATAGTGGCAAATTAGAGATAACAACGTATTATGTGAAATGCCAAAATATGGGATATTTGATGTCTTTGCGCCTAACCGCTTAGGACTCCCTAACTCGTTATTAAGAAATGAATCTCTATGGAGGCATTATCATATTTGGGAAACTTTTACATTTACTAAATGATATTTTTAGGTCAGCCATCTTGCTTGTTTCTAACATTGGGAGATACAGTTGCAACTTTACCTTGACGTCATAGTCTAATCAAACATCAGCAGGGCAGATATAGTGCTATATTGAACTATAAGAAATATGTTTAAAAAAGGACCTTAACCCTTTTGAAGTCTGTTTCTCAGCATCCCCATAACTGTCTAGACTTAGGGGCAGATTTACTAATCCACAAATCCGAATCCCGAAAGGGAAAAAAAATCGTATTGGAAACAAAAATTTTGTGACTTTTTCGTCGCCGTCGCGGTTTTTCATATTTGTCGCAACTTTAGCGTATTTTGCGTGACTTTTTGTTGCCGACGCGACTATCGCATTTTGCGCAACTTTTTCGTTGACGTTGCGATTTTTCCATATTTGTCGCAACTTTATCGTATTTTGCGCGACTTTTTCGTCGCCGACGTGACTTTATCGCATTTTGCGCAACTTTTTCGCCGCCGTTTCGATTTTTCCGGATTTACGGCGGAAAAACCAATATGATTTTTTTGCGCCTGCGATGGAAAAAGTCGCAGAAAATATACTAAAAATTTGCGTCGGTGACGAAAAAATCGCAAAAATACCGATCATTATGAAAAAACGCTTTCGGACGCCTTCGGACCGTTCTTGGATTAGTAAATCTGCCCCTAAATTGTGTATGCAAGAATATTCACCAATGAGAAGGCTGCACTATATCAGTCATCTGTGCACGTTTTGGCTTCCTGGTATCACTTGGCAGTCAAACATGAAGAAAAAGGAGCTGTTTCTGTGTTAGAAAAACTGTATTTAACCCTTTGACTTCCAGGGATCATTGCCTATCACTGCATTTTCAGGACCAAACAACCTAGGGCTTGATTTAAACACATCAGGTGAGATTCCAACTGGAGGATTCTCCCGCATTCATTCATGGAGAGTAGCAATGAGCGAATTTTTTCGCCAGGCATGGATTCGCAGCTACTGATGAGCGAATCTGTCCCATTTCGCTTAGCCATAAAATTCACGAATTAGGAAGAAAATTTGCGAAACGCATTTGTCGTGTGATTTTTTTGTCTCCTGTGTCTTTTTTTGTCGCCCAAAAATGTTGACGTGCAACAACATTTTTAGACGGTTGACAAATTTTCCCACGGCGAATTTTCATGGACTTTTTTTTGTCTAATTGTTTGGCTGTGAAGGTTAAGGAACATATTTGTATGCAAGTACCCATTATAAATAAAAAAGTTAGCAAGTAATGATGGGTAAAATAAATCCGCAGGCACGGATTCGGGACGAATTTTTGCGTTTCGCCATTGGCGGATTATTTCGCGAAACAGGCAGCAAAATTCACCGCGCAAAAATTCACTGCGTGTCTAAAAAATGTCGCCCGCGTCAAAAAATTGTCGCCTGCGTAAAAAAAAAATTCGTATAACAACTTTTTTTGTGACGCAAGACATTTTCACAGTTTCGCAAAATTTTTCGCCGTTTTGCAAGCCTTTTGCAAGATTCGCTAATTTTAAGGCGAAGCGAAAAGGGGCAGATTCCCTCATCACTATTTGCAAGTATGTCTTATAAATAGCATCGTAAGTGTATTATTTTAGTACACCCACACCTGTGCCACTGTTCATAATTGACCCCCTATACGCACTGCAACTGGAGGATTCTCCCGCATTCATTCATGGAGAGTAGCAATGAGCAAATTTTTTCGCCAGGCATGGATTCGCAGCTACTGATGAGCGAATCTGTTCCGTTTCGCTTAGCCATAAAATTCACGAAACGGGAAGAAAATTTGCGAAACGCATTTGTCGTGTGATTTTTTTGTCTCCTGTGTCTTTTTTTGTTGCCCAAAAATGTTGACGCGCAACAACATTTTTGGACGCTCGACAAATTTTCCCGCGGTGAATTTTCATGGACTTTTTTTGTCTAATTGTTTGGCTGTGAATTTTTGCTGAAGTTTCACGAAATAATTCGCCAATGGCGAAATGTGGAAATTCGAAAAAATGTGCTCATCACTATTCGCAGCGAATTTCTGCATTTCACCATTGGCAAATTATTTCCCAAAACATTACGAAAATTCACAGCCAAAAAATCAGCCAAAATAAACTAAAACTAAAAAAAAACGTGCGACAAACTCATTTTGCAGATTTTTCGCCATTTCGCGAATTTCTCTTGATGTTTCACAAATTTTTCAATTAACCAAAATGAGACAGATACGCTCATCACTAATGTAGAGCTTTTTAAAAGCAACGTTGCTTTAAAACCACATCCGTGATGTTGCTGAACTACAGCATGTTTTAACCCTTGATAATATGTTGGAGTCTGCTGGAACTCGTAGTTGAGTTACAGTGTTTAGATCCCCTAAAATGCCACAAGTGAGGGTCAAAGGAATAAAGAAGAGGGAGTGAGTGGGAAATAGTCCATCAGGAGGCTCAATACAACCAGATCAATTTGTACAAGATAACAGTAGTTTCTCAAACGTGATCTTGAAAGTCCTCCCATTTGACTTTTTATAAGTTCAGTCTTTTAATTAACAAGAGCAATTTTTTCTTTTCCCATCAGGTCCTGTTACTCATCAAGCCGGGGCTCCTCTGGGGATTTCCATAGATGCCAAAACGCAGACGTTCTAACATCTTATAATTTGCTTGATCTGACATTTTACAAGTGCAGCAACAAAACGCTGCGGCTCCAGAAGGATCTTTACTGACATAAAAGTATTCTCCTGCACAATCTGAATGACACGTCCTACAGAAAGGCAACTTGCTCACAGCAAAGGAAAATCAAGTATATTTGTAGATGCCGAGGGCTGCCTGGCCCACAGTACTGGCTTTTTGACCTTCACGAAGCCTTCAAGCAGATGTCAAATGAGCTTCCCTGTGTGTGTTGCAATATATACTTCCCAGCAGTAAGTCGTAAGTCGGAGATTCCTGAGGAGTATTTATGACTAGTGATGGGCGAAATGTTTCGCCAGGCATGGATTCGCGGCGAATTTCCGTGTTTCGCCATTGGCGGATTTTTTAGCGAAACGGATGAAAAAATTCGCTGCGGAAAAATTTGCCGTGCGTCCAAAAATTGCCGCGGGCGACTAAATAATAGCCGTGCGACAAAATAATAGCCGCGGGTGACGAAATAATAGCCGCGGGCGACGAAATAATAGCCGTGCGCCGAAATAATAGCCGCGGGCGACTAAATAATAGCCGTGCGACGAAATAATAGCCACGGGCGATGAAATAACAGCCGTGCGACAAAATAATAGCCGCGGGCGAAAAAATTTTTTGACACACGACATTTTCGCCGTTTCGCGAATCTTTTGAAAGATTCGCAAATTTTTCGGCCAAGCGAAATGGGACGGATTCGCTCATCACTATTTATGACCAGTGACCAGAAAACATGGCGGTAAGAGTCCCAAAGTTTGCACCACACCCAGTAACCCACAGCGATCAAACCGGTGACCAGTATATGCTGCCAGCTGATTGGTTGCTTGGGTTACTAGAGCTTGGTGCAAACTTTTATTACATAACCCCTTTTTAACATGTAACACTATTTTAAGCTGCTTCATTGGAAAGAAGGGAATACCATGGTATGTGCTAGCCTTAGATGGCATGGGAAAAGTCTTGCAAATATGCCTTACCTAAATGTTGCTAGATTTATACTTTCATCCATGAATAGTGATGAGCGAATCTGTCCCATTTCGCTTTGCCATAAAATTTGCGAAAATGGCAAGAAAATTCACGAAATGGCGTAAAATTTGCGATTTTGATCGCACTATTTGATGCACAAATTTTTTTTGTCACCCTAGGCTATTTTTTTGTCGCCCGCATCTATTTTTTGTCGCCACGACTATTTTTTTGTCGCCCACGTGTTTTGTCATCACCGTGGCCTTTTTTGCCACAACCGCGCCCATTTTGACGCAACCGGACCCTTTTTGAGGCGCAACATAAATTCCGTGCAACAATTTTTTTTGCGGGGAATTTTCACAGAAGTTTCGCGAAACTATTCGCCAATGACGAAATGCGAATCCATGCCTGCCGAAAAAATTCGCTCATCACTATCCATAAAGTGTAGTGCAGCAAAAGTAGGGGGATTTGTTCACTATCAGGGTTATTCCTCATTCTCATCCAATGACCCATTTAATGGAAGAGGATCCTCCAATGAGCACCTTGCCTACTCTGTGTATATTAAGCTTTTTCTACTTTGTTCAATTACACAGCATTCAACATTTTTTTTCTAGCACCAAAACAAATGAACACCACTAAGCCCATCTGATGGTTAATAACAATATCATATACAGTAAGAAAACCAAAATGACATTGTGATCTCCTTAGATACCTTAGACGACTATTATAGTTCTGGTAACCAGGTTTCTCAATGGATCATTCTATATAGACGTTTGGACAACTTTAGGGTGCAGGGAAGGATGATATTTAGAAAATGTCAGCAAACATGTCTTTCATCATTGATCTAAAAGTCAGCTTCTCAACATTGATCTTCAAGGCAACAGTACCGATGTTACCCAAACACATGCAGACTTCTGTACAATAACTTACTGTTCTGTTGATTGACTGCCAGTGCTGTCATGGTAACTCCTTCTGTGGGATCACTTAAGTATCGAAGTATGTGCTAGGCTTCTATCATTTCTCTTTGTATAGATACCTACTGTAGCTATAATAGGTTGATCTATATCTATTTTGGCTCATATACAAATAACTATGCACTTCTATAATGTTGACATATACTACCTCTAGCTATGGAAACTGAGTATGTCCCGAAAACTGTAAAATGCAGATGTCTTCCAGTCTCACAGTGCTCAAAATAAAGTGCCCAAAGCTACAATCCACAAGCTGGTATTCTTTAATTATTCTGCACAAAACTCATGCTATTTAGTACTTGAGTTCTCCTTGGGTACTCCAAATATCTACAAAATATCTAAAACCAGTTTTACTAATCATTCATTACAATGGGATGATGTCCTCATAATGGGAAATATGCAGAAATGGAGTCTTAAAGCTTGCTGTGGACAAAAGAAAAGCTTTGAAGGCTGCCTTTGATCTATCGACCTCCATTTGGACAACTCAGTTCTAGACCACATCTATAAATGATCCACAAGCTGGTATTCTTTATACATTCTGCACAAAACAAATGCTATTTAGTACTTGAGTACTCCTTGGGTACTCCAAATATCTACAAAATATCTAAAACCAGTTTTACTAATCATTCATTACAATGGGATGATGTCCTCATAATGGGAAATATACAGAAATGGAGGCTTAAAGCTTGCTGGGGACAAAAGAAAAGCTTTGAAGGCTGCCTTTGATCTATCGACCTCCATTTGGACAACTCAGTTCTAGACCACATCTATAAATGATCCACAAGCTGGTATTCTTTATTCATTCTGCACAAAACAAATGCTATTTAGTACTTGAGTACTCCTTGGGTACTCCAAATATCTACAAAATATCTAAAACCAGTTTTACTAATCATTCATTACAATGGGATGATGTCCTCATAATGGTAAATATGCAGAAATGGAGGCTTATAGCTTGCTGGGGACAAAAGAAAAGCTTGGAAAGCTGCCTTTGATCTATTGACCTCCATTTGGACAACTCAGTTCTATACCACGTCTATAAATGATTACACTGTAATATGTCATGTGGAAAGGGCTTTGTTTTATAGCATAGAAGATATTTGTTGATGCGTTGCTGGCAAAATGCTGAGTTTCATTTTCGGCTGAAGAAAGATCAGCCATGCAGGGGACATGCATCTCCCAGGGAAAAAAAAGACATCTTTATCCACGTGGACAAGCACAGGAGCAAATGACACTTATACTCACTGTACAAATTTCAGATTAATGGCCCACTCTGATACCACGACTATAAGGAATGATACTCACTTAGGGGTATTAATCATTTGCTGACAGTCTGCCCTAGTGGTGCCATTTTTATAGCTTGGTGGTAAATTTAGCTTTCAGAGTGAAATATCTCAGAGATATATCATCCTTTTGCATTATCCTTTTTAACAGTTTATACCAAATAATGAGTGCATGAATGTACGGCCTTCCATGGAATCTAAATAGCCAAGCTTTCCATTTGATTAAGGGTTATAATATATTTTCTATGGGTCTTGAGAAATTGGTTATCCCTTGAAAAACTTCTTTATGTTGTAGTACAATATATTTGTGCATTAAAGGGGATGTAAACCTTCTATCAAACTCTCCTCATTGCACTTCCCAACCCTAAAGAAGACAATACATATTTAATTACTGATGCAAGACAATGGTTCAGTGATAATGGTCCCTAACAGGTATATAACTCAACTGGTTGTTATTTAAAGGTCCCCATACACGGGCAGATTGTATCTGCCGATATCGGTCCCTTGGACCGATTCGGCAGCTTATCTGCCTGTGTAGGGGCAGAAACGAGGGGCCTGGCCAACCGATATCTGGCCTGAAATTGGCCAGATCTCGATCGGGCAGGTTAGAAAATTCAGTCGGATCGGGGACCGCATCGGCTCGTTGACGCGGTCCCCGAACCAACTGCCCCTTGCCGCCAGTGATCTCACCAAGCGAGCGTATCTCAGCATGTATGGGGACCTTATCACAGAGAAAGGCTTTGGGACATCCCTGTTATAAACTTCACATCAAATACATGCTCGGGTCTACTCAGACCTCAGAAAAGACAAAAACTCAGCAAAAGTTCTAAAAGCACTAACTGGTCACTGGCGTACTTCCGTGCCGCGTGTGTAGTCACGCCTAGTGACGAATCTGTCCCATTTTGCTTCACCAAAACATTTGCGAAACTGGGAAAAAAAAAAGTGAAACATAGATAGTGCGTGACGTTTTTTATGTGACCACGGCCTTTTTTGACTTGACTGCAAATCTTTTGCGGCAAAATTTTGAGTAAGTTTTGCAAAACAATTTGCCAATTGGCGAAATCTGGAATTTCGCTGCAAATCCATGCTCTCATTGAAAGCACCTATACCTGCCACAGTGGGTTGACCCATTACATCTCACGCACTTCCCTTCTACTAACCCTCAGCCTAAAACCCTGATTAATATTTAACACTCAAACTATTTATATATATGTTTTCTCTAACTCTGATCCTGATTTACTGGTGAATACCTACAACTCAATTCTACCATCCGTAATTAGTACTCATGCCCCTCTACAAATTCTGAATTATTTGATTAATATGGAGTCTATGGGAGACAGGCTTTCCGTAATTCAGAGCTTTCTGGATAAGGGGTTTCCGGATAAGGAATCCCATATCTATACTAACTTTCTCTGCACCCATAATCTGCTGGACCCTATTCAGTCTGGTTTCCAGCCTGCGCACCCACTGAGATGGCCTTATGTAGAGTGGCAAATGATCTCCAGACTGCCAAGGCCAAAGGACACTACTCTGTTCTTATTCTCCTGGACTCATCCTCTGCTTTTGATAGAGCTGACCATTCATTTTTATGCAAATGCTCTATTCTCTTGATATCTGGGATCAAGCTGCATCCTGGTTTTCTTCCTATCTTTCTAAACTCTTCTTTCCCAGTTCAGCTTAGTGTGGGGGTGTCTCAGGGTTCTGTTTTTGGCTCTCTGTTGTCCTCCATGTACACTGTCTCCTTAGGAGACCTTATCTCTTCATTAGGTATTATATATCGCTTATATACAGATGACATCCAGATATATTTAGATACCCCTTCACTAACCACTGATGTTCAAACCCACATCACTAACTTCCCCCTAGCTATCTCCTCTAGTGATGAGTGAATCTGTCTCGTTTTGCTTCGCCATAAAATCCGTGAAATCAGCGCAATGAATTTTTCTGCGGCAAATTTTCACTCCAGTTTCGTGAAACAATTCCCCAATGGCAAAATGTGGAAATTTGCTGTGAATCCATGCCTCCCTAAAAAATTCGCTCATCACTAATCTCCTCATGGATGAACCAAGGCCACCAAAATCTGCCGCTTTTTCCTCTGCAATATTGCCAAGATACGCCCTTTCTTTGACAAGTAACAGTTTAATCACTAATCAATGTCCTTATCCTATCCCATTAAAATTAGTGCAATATACTACTAACCAGTCTCCCAGACTCTCTCTCTTGCAATTAATTTTAAACTCTGCTGCTAGGATTCCTCCTGCTCTCTCCTAAAAGGAAACCTGTTCAGCCCCAAGTAAAATCAAAGTATAGCATACAAAATCATTTATTCCCTGATCTTACTGTCATGTCTCCTCTACTCCTCTCAGAACCACTGTCTTTTTACACCATCCAGTCCTGCACTTAAGATCCAATACCCAAACCTTGTACACTTTTGCCCTCCAATTTGTGCCTGATTGTTATCCATGTAAGCTCTATTGGGCAGGGACCTCCTTCCTACTGTGTATTTATACTTATTTATTGTATTTATTATATGTGTCCCTCGTGTGTAATTTTGTTATACATACATACATACATACAAGATCTTTCCAAAATCTAAGGGGCTGATTTACTTATCCACGAATCCGAATTCCGAATAGGAAAAAATTGGATTGGAAACGAACATTTTGTGACTTTTTCGTATTTTTTGCGATTTTTTCGTCACCGTCATGACTTTTTCGTAGCCGTTACGACTTGCGCGAATTGTCGCAACTTTATCATAGCCATTATGACTTTCGTGCATTGTCGCGGCTTTTGCATAGCCATTATGACTTTCGTGAATTGTCGCGACTTTTGCATAGCCGTTATGACTTTCGCGAATTGTCGCGACTTTTTCGTATTGAGCGCTCAAAAAATTCGCAAAAAAGTCGCAAAATACCGATCACTACGAACAAAAACGTATTCGGACGCTTTTCGGACGTTTGTGGATTAGTAAATGTGCCCCTAAGTGTTGGATCCAAGTCTAAAGGTATATGTATATCTGTATCCATAAGTTGTCGCTAAGAATCTCTTTTTCATACTTGTCGGCATCTAAAGTACCACTGATCCCCATTTGTTTGCATTTTTAACCTCTATGTTATTATTCTGATTCAAAAGTTTAGGAGCTCTATATTTACCATGGGAAAGGTTAACATCTCCAGACACTTTTTTAAAATGAATGAAAAGAATACATTCTTAATGTCTTTCTGGACCAACTTGTGCAGAATATCAATCCAGGGGCTTTTAGACTGAAAAGGGTATAACGTAAATTGTTCTTGTAAATCACTATGTACAACATTAGAGGCTAATGTAGCTTCAGTATGGGCCCCATTGCATTAGTCTTGTTAATCATTCAGTGCACACAAGTCTTGAAAATCTATTAAATGTGGATTTAAACCTGCATCATTATTCTCAGGGATTGTATCACAAACCAATAGAGACAAATTACCATCCATATAATTATCATTAAAAGACAAAATATCATCCTCAATCTGAGCAGGGAATCCCAGTTCCTTTTTGCATTGTGTCTTTTCAATAACTATATAAATCTATTCCAATCCAGAATAGCTGAAAATATATTACAGCGATTAGATGGTACATAATTCAGACAATGGGATAAAAGAAGCAATTTTTATCTGTTAGCACTTGTGAGGATAAGTTACATTACCATATTCTGAATGATCATATATAGATATAAAGTCTCTGTCAGAAGCAGTTGTCCCATCGGGAAATTGTAACTCAGACCCATTGTTGCCAATGGCTAAATTAACACTATAAGGTTCATATATTACCAACACATTGTTATCTTACGTCTTATTACCTTCCTGGAGGCACCGAACAGATTTAAATCTACATCAACCTCTCCTCCGCAGCTGAGTGTCCTGATAGGTTCCCTATTTGGAGTGGATTTGTACCTCCTGGAAGATCCCAAATTCGACTTCTTTCTGCGCTCCCTGAAAAATCCATGTCTGACGTTAAAAAAGGCGATGGTGACAAGGATCTGGACATACATGCTCCATCATCATCCCCTACAAAGCTCACAGTCTTTCCAGATTTCATGGAGCAGATCTCCCACATGAATTCATAGCATAATGCAGCTTATAGGTATGTACCGGGGAGTCAGCAGTTCTCCATAAATACACTTTATCATTATCATAGTCTTGCTTGTCACACTGAAATAACAAATACAGATTCATATTGTTTAATATGATCATTCATTTTGTCAGATAATAAAAAATCAAAAAGAGAAGTCTCGGACATGGAACACAAAGTCATATTAATAGAAGTAACTCAGACTTCAGGCTTGAATCCACTCCCAACCCACAACCTAGGTCCACAGTCTGCGTTTTAATTGCCTTGGACTTGCAATTGCTTTATCCACAGCCAGCCAAGCATAGTATCCAAGGCTATTGTGATACTAATATCTACAGTTAGTATTAATGTTTGTATATATAGTTTATGTATGTGAGTGTATAGATAGGTCAGTATGGGTCTGTATGTGAGTGGATAGATAGGTCAGTATGGGTCTGTATGTGAGTGGATAGATAGGTCAGTATGGGTCTGTATGTGAGTGGATAGATAGGTCAGTATGGGTCTGTATGTGAGTGGATAGATAGGTCAGTGTGGGTCTGTATGTGAGTGTATAGATAGGTCAGTATGGGTCTGTATGTGAGTGGATAGATAGGTCAGTATGGGTCTGTATGTGAGTGGATAGATAGGTCAGTATGGGTCTGTATGTGAGTGTATAGATAGGTCAGTATGGGTCTGTATGTGAGTGTATAGATAGGTCAGTATGGGTCTGTATGTGAGTGGATAGATAGGTCAGTATGGGTCTGTATGTGAGTGTATAGATAGGTCAGTATGGGTCTGTATGTGAGTGGATAGATAGGTCAGTATGGGTCTGTATGTGAGTGGATAGATAGGTCAGTATGGGTCTGTATGTGAGTGTATAGATAGGTCAGTATGGGTCTGTATGTGAGTGGATAGATAGGTCAGTATGGGTCTGTATGTGAGTGTATAGATAGGTCAGTGTGGGTCTGTATGTGAGTGGATAGATAGGTCAGTATGGGTCTGTATGTGAGTGGATAGATAGGTCAGTGTGGGTCTGTATGTAAGTATATAGATAGGTCAGTATAGGTTTGTGTGTGCTGGTTCACCCACTTAGAGTGGTTGAACTTGATGGACTTTGGTCTTTTTTCAACCCAACTTAACTATGTAACTATATAAAGTCATCTTTGTTTGGAAGTGAAGTCATCATAAAACCAAATGTGGCATTGTTATAAAACCAGAAGTGAAATCATCGAGGGGCAGGGGAAGATGGCACATAAGGCCCAGAATCCTACTTTGTTATCGGCATTTGACCTGTAATTCCTACCTGCAACCTGCCAAACACCTGCATCTTTAAAAATAAACTACAGGTACCCGACCTGCTGCAGGAGTCCATGTCACTTTCCGTTACTCAATTCTATAATCTGCCAACTTTGGAAATGGTAGAAACTCCCATCAAAAGCTTTCACTTCCATTTATGTATTGCACTTTTGTTTATCTTTTTATTGCCGTATATTTCAACAATAATAATAAAAAAGTGGTCGAAATATCATCTCTCCCCTTCTGAAATATATACATTTTTGCTTGTACAGAATGAAAAAAAAATGCACTATATGTCTTGCGGCTGGGTAAAAAGAAAAAAAAAAATATATATATAAAACCTGACATCATGTTTTATGCAGGAGGAAGCTTTATCTCATTTTGTTGTGCTGAGAAGACTGATGAAAAATGACCGCTAGCATTACAAATGGCTGTTTTTGTGTCTGTACAAAAAGCCACATTAGTTATTTTGTGCTTGCAATGCCATCATTATTCAAACACACTCATGCCACAGTACGGCATTAATCAAAGGAATTACTGAACCTATATTACACCAGGTATCTGCAGCCATACCAAGCAATTAGACTTATGGGCAGACAAACTGATTTCCTACATCCATCTCTCTCACTGTTTCTACAAAAAAAATAGTATGATGAAAATGAAAGGCCTGTAGGCAGGTAGTTTACAGCACTTTCAGAAGCAAAGAGAGCTTTCGCTTGGTGTTGGAATATTTCCGACGGTTTATTTTTTTTAGGTCAAGAATTCATTCTTAATGTCAGAAGCTCCGCTGACTTAGTTAATCATTTAAAAAGTTGAAGTTCTTCTCTTTAAAAGAGAAGGAAAGGTAAAAACTAAGTAAGCTTTATCAGAAAGGTCTATGTCAATACAGCCATAAGCACGCACAGAAACTTTTCTATCAAAAGAAACACAGGATTTCTTGTCTCCTTTTTTGTAAACATGTTCTTTGGTATCAGACCTCCTCTCTCAGAAAAATCTTTCATTCCCAGGGCCAGAGTCTGCGCAGCTCTCTCCTCTCTCCCTTCTCCTGCTCCCCCCTCCTATAAGAATTCATAAACTCACTTTCCCCACCCTTAGAAATGTGTAATCTGAGCTACAAAGGCTAGAGCTACAGCAGGAAGCTAGGAAGACCAAGTTAAAATGGCAGCTGCAATCTTAAACAAACAGAGAAAGCTTCTAGGGCTCTTTACTCAGTTATGGTAAAGCTTTTTGCAGAATAAATATAACGTTCTAGGTGGCACTACTGTGGCAAATCTATTGGCAGTAAAAATTACTTTCCTTCTCCTTTAATGCTTGGCAAGCAGAAGAGAGAGGAGAAATATTGGTTAATATTTGATGGCTGACTACACTTGCTAAAATAGAAATAATTTTAAAGTGGATGTTTAAATTTGGACAATTGTCCGAATATAAACAGCCCCTATCACTGGAAACATTTTTTCAATGTAAGACAAACCAGCTGTATGGAAGCTTCTTAATCTTTTGATACAGTGAACTCCAACCAGTGGCTCAGGAGTAACATGTTGCTCCCCAACCCCTTGGATGTTGCTCCCAGTGGCCTCAAAGCAGGCACTTATTTTTCAATTCCTGGCTTTCCTGGGTTTTCCTGGGTTTTTAGGCAAGCTTTGGTTGCATAAAAACCCAGGGTACTGCCAAACAAAGCCTTCTGTAGGCTGCCAGTCCACATAGGGGCTACCAAATAGCCAATCATAGCTTTTATTTGGCACCCCTGGAACCTTTTTCATTCTTGTGTTGCTCCCCAACATTTTTTCCATTTGAATGTGGCTCACACGTATAAAAGGTTGGGGATTCCTGTTTTAAGAGGACACCAGGGTATAGTTTGAGATAGACAAATTGATGTTTCATGGAAAGGTGCAGGAGACATTGTTTTCAGTTAGAACAATTACACTGATGACCTCTCTCCCAGAAGATGCAGTAGAAAGAGAAAATACAAAAATACTGGTTGGAAGATGTGTTTGTGAAGATTTGTGGATTTTCCAAGAAAGGATTTCCAGGGGGTCTAGCTAATGGTCTAGTAAGTTGGTTCTACTCCGGGTAAGTGCTGATAAGCACAGGTGAATCTGGCTGTTGGGTTTGCTTTCTGCCCTACATTGGTAGAACAATCCCATCAATCTTTATTATTATTCTTGTTCTCTTGGATGGACATCTGCCATTGCTTTTCCATGGACACAGTGCTGTATATACAGTAGTATTACATCTGTGCCTTGTGGTCTCATGAGTAAGAAATTATTTTTTACAAAAGGGGATGGAAATATTGACTTTATCATCATGCTTCATGAATAATGTCATAGTAGATTTATAAAATTATCTTAATGAAATAAAAAGTAATTGTCAGATAAGAGCATGTTAAGCGTCCCATGCTCCTTAATAGACACTGGAGACATTTGCGTACATGCTCTAACTGTAAGTATTAGATTGGATCATGTTAAAGAAACCATGGTTTGTCTGTTCTCAACAGCTGTGGGTTTTTTTTTAGGCAGCAATATATAAGAGAAATACAATTTGGGATAACCCATATAGTAAATCACTCTATGACAGCACAGGCCAGGTCTGCAAGAAATAAAATATTGCCACAAAATGTATTTCATTTTCATCCATCATTGTTTCAAAGAGCAGACCATGGAAATATATGTTAGTTCGACCCCTCAACAAGCAGATTCTTGAAATGCAATTGTAAAGACATGTTGGAATATATATGCGTCTTTCCTTTTATCCCTAAAAAAATCCACTGTTTGGTTATAGGGAAGACTATTTGTTGCACTACGTGATGGTGTTATATGTACCAAGTATCAGCTCAACAAAGCAAAAGGCCTAAAGGTGCCTATACACAAGCAATACTATTGACCAAGTCAGCTTCTCATGGTCTATGAGAAGGTCAAAACTGTTGCTCCTGTTCGATATCTAATTGGAGGGGTGGAAAGTCAGGTCAGCAAAGGACTGCATTGGGTTATAAATGGGGTCAAAAGCCCAGAGCTTGTATGGTCACCTTACATGCTATTAAATTAGCCCTGTTTGGTCTTAAGTTAGACATTATTTTGGAGACAATGATAGGTATTTCTAGACAGAATGATGATGTTTAGACTGAACATAAAACATGCTGGAAAGCTGGATTTGTCGACTAAATTGTGCACAACTATAAGTTCCATGCAGGATGCCGACACTTTTCATTAAATTGGAAAACTGGGCAGCAAACTGGAAAATGAGGTTCAATGTTGACAAAAGCAAAGTTATGCATTTTGGTAGAAATAATATAAATGCGAGTTATACACTCAATGGTAGTGTTTTGAGGGGATCCTTAATAGAGAAGGCTCTGGGGATTTTTGTAGATAACAAGTTGTCTAATTCCAGGCAGTGTCATTCTGTGGCTACTAAAGCAAATAAAGTGCTGTCTTGTATAAAAAAGGTAATTAACTCAAGGGATGAAAACATAATTTTGCCTCCTTATAGGTCCCTGGTAAGGCCTCAACTTGAGTATGGGGGGCAGTTTTGGGCTCCAGTCCTTAAGAAGGATATTAATGAGCTGGAGAGAGTGCAGAGACTGCAACTAAACTGGTAAAGGGGATGGAAGATTTAAACTATGAGGTTAGACTGTCAGGGTTGGGGTTGTTTTCTCTGGAAAAGAGGCACTTGCGAGGGGACATGATTACTCTGTACAAGTACATTAGAGGGAATTATAGGCAGATAGCGGTGTTCTTTTTTCCCATAAAAATGACCAGCACCCCAGAGGCCTCAACCCTGTAGATTAGAGGAACTGAACTTTAATTTGAAGCAGCGTAGGGGGTTCCTCACGGTGAGGGCAGTGAGGTTGGGGAATGCCCTTCCTAGTGATGTTGTAATGGCAGATTCTTGAACAGGCATTGTATCCAAGGCTATTGTGGTTCTAAAATCTACAGTTAGTATTGATGTTGGTATATATGGTTTATGTATGTGAGTGTATAGATAGGTCAGTATAGGTTTGTGTGTGCTGGGTTTACTTTGAAAGGTTGAACTTGATGGACTCTAGTCTTTTTTCAACCCAATGTAACTATATGTAACTATACTGTATATGTAACTTTACTTATACACATGGATGGCTAAATTACAAAGGAATACCCACTTGGCAGGTGATCTCAAGAGAAGTAGGAGACAATATAGTAATTGTGCTTCAGTGTGCTTCAGTTTTAGGAGAAGAACTAAATTTCCCCAACACACACACAAAGTCTATGGAAATTTCCTACAGAGTTTGCAAGAAGAGGTCAAGCGGGGAGCTGTATATGGAATTATGGTGGAGTAGCCACTTTCCATAATAAAAAAAGGATCCCAACACACAGTTAACGCTGTCTGAAACGGTGAAATGGGGTACTGTAGCATAATGTTGGTGGCAAAGGTTTGCAGAATACATCAGGTATCACAGAATACAACACAATTTTTACTAACCATAGACAGACAGATGTTAGGACATAGGGCTAAAGGATAGCTAGAACTATTTAATGAAATAATGTTCATAATAAAGAGGGGAACTGATGTCTCATTTTGCTTCTATTTGTGGTGAGGTCATGAGCCCTTCAGGTGGGGAATGGATCAGAATGTTCATAATTATAATGTTAACATAACCATATGTCAAATGCAAAAATAACATCTACAAGATGTATTTGTGAAACATGCCTCTATTCATGTATTCAGCTTGTCGATAGTTATGAATAGAAAACACTTTAAAGTTCAGCAGTTCCATTATAGTATGTAGGCAGTTAGACTCAATACCTAGCAATTAGAACACAAGACACACTACCAGAGCCTTTATTATTGAGACAGATCCGGTGTACAGAATATAACTAGATGGGTAATTTGATCTAATGGCTATGTTCTACCCACACATCCTGTGTGCACAATAATTGTATCTTAGGTAAATTCTGTTTCACCCATTAACAAGGATTGCTTCCATAATTATGTCATCAATACCTTTGGGTGCCCTATTTATATATACTACTGAGCTAAATCTTTATGAAGGCTGTCATTCTTTTATCCAGAGACACATCTTAAGAAGTTATTGGCATGGCTTACCCAATTTGCTGTTTATGAGATAAGGGTTTAGTCAGCACTCTTTTTATATACTTGCTCTTATAACTAATTGTAACTTTCCCTATTTCTTTCACCTTGGTCACTGGTTCCCAACCTGGGGGGCTGGTCCAGTGGCTGCGGGGCTTAGACTGAAATCCAGTTAGCATGAGATTTGAGGAGAATGCCTATTTGCTCTTCTAGAAACTTATCGTGAAGGTTAAATAGAGTGGGATTTGGAGATGAGCACTTGTTTTTCCATGTATAGCTGGAACTATGTCTGTATGGCTAATATAGTAGAGTTTTTATATATCAGTAAGCTTGTTATAAACTGAGATGGACATGGAACAAATTTCAATCTCCAGCTTCTGTGAAGGTGATATTGACTCAACTTGTACTTTTGTATCTCCTCTTAGGGTATCTGTTTGCAACCATTATTACATCTTTCCTTAAAGGAGAAGGAAAGGTAAAAACTAAGAAAGTCCTCTATCAAAAGAAACACAGGATTTCTTGTCTTGTCTTTTCTTGTCCTTTTCTGTAAACATGTTCTTCAGTATCAGACTTCCTCTCTCAGAAAAATCCTTCATTCCTGGGGCCACAGTCTGCGTTGCTCTCTCCCCTCTCCTGCTCCCCCTCCCATAAGAATTCATAAACTCACTCCCCCCACCCTTAGGAATGTGTACTATGAGCTATCAACAGCTAGAGCTACAGCAGGAAGCTACGGAGATCAAGCTAAAATGGCAGCTGCAATTTTAACAAACAGAGAAAGCTTCTAGGGCTCTTTACTCAGGTATGGTAATGCTTTCTGCAGAATAAATATAACGTTCTAGGAGGCACTAATATGGCGAATCTATTGGCAGTAAAATGCCAAAATGACTTTCCTTCTCCTTTGAACTCCTTCAGGGTCATAATTTCCTTTAATGAAGCCAGTCGGAGATATCTCCTTAACAGCGGCAATACTGGTGCTGTTGCCATCTGAGAGACCAGACCTTATGGCTACCTTCACTGCATGCTTACCTCTTTTAAAAGGGACGCAGGGCAAGGAGCAATAATGTAACTACTGGGGGAGCAAAGGGTGCAACTCCACCAGGGCCCTTCCCTTCATGGTGCCTGGGGTGGCTTGCAATGTCAATAAGATGATGGCGGATGGTATACTCTTGGCAGCTGTTGCAGTGCTGAGGGTGGCTCAGTTGCACCATGTCCCATGGGTGTTTAGTTCCATTTTTGCCAAAGGCTATTGGCTAGAATGCTGTTGTAGAGAATGCTCTTAAAGTTATCAGGGGAACACTATGTATTATAAATGCTAAAGTGCCACCTGAGGCAAGATCCTCATTTAAAATGCCCCTGGGGCTTAGCCAGCCATAATTAGCCTTTAACAGGAATGTACAAGCAAATCAACAGTTATGGGTTCACTCATAGTCTATCAATACAGATACTTCTGTGTACTAATTGTGATTCAAAAGTAACAGCCCCTTAGTTTGCTCTTAACCTGTTATTTAACCACAGGTTGGTTAATGGCAACAAATGACTATTCTGTACAGGTATGAGATCCCTTATCCGGAAACCCATTATCCAGAAAGTTCCAAATTATCTCTGTAATAATAAAACAGTACCTTGTACTTGATCCCAACTAAGATATAATTACCCCTTATTGGGGCAGAACAGCCCTATTGGGTTTATTTAATGGTTAAATGATTCCCTTTTCTCTGTAATAATAAAACAGTACCTGTACTTGATCCCAACTAAGATATAATTACCCCTTATTGGGGGCAGAACAGCCCTATTGGGTTTATTTAATAGTTAAATGATTCCCTTTTCTCTGTAATAATAAAACAGTACCTGTACTTGATCCCAACTAAGATATAATTACCCCTTAATTGGGGGCAGAACAGCCCCATTGGGTTTATTTAATGGTTAAATGATTCCCTTTTCTCTGTAATAATAAAACAGTACCTGTACTTGATCCCAACTAAGATAGAATTACCCCTTATTGGGGGCAGAACAGCCCTATTGGGTTTATTTAATGGTTAAATGATTCCCTTTTCTCTGTAATAATAAAACAGTACCTGTACTTGATCCCAACTAAGATATAATTACCCCTTATTGGGGGCAGAACAGCCCTATTGGGTTTATTTAATGGTTAAATGATTCCTTTTTCTCTGTAATAATAAAACAGTACCTGTACTTGATCCCAACTAAGATATAATTACCCCTTATTGGGGCAGAACAGCCCTATTGGGTTTATTTAATGGTTAAATGATTCCCTTTTCTCTGTAATAATAAAACAGTACCTTGTACCAACTAAGATATAATTAAGATATAATTAATCCTTATAAGGGGCAAAACAAGCCTATTGGGTTTATTCAATATTTGAATGATTTTTGGCAAACTTAACTTAAGTTATGGAGATCCAAATTATGGAAAGATCCCTTATCCAGAAAAACATTCTGGATAACAGGTCCCATACCTGTATTAGTTACTCATAGCAAACAAAACAGTTGGTAGTGAAATGAAAGTCATAAGTGTCCTGTATTGGCTTCATTTTTTATATTTCTTCATTGTCTTAGGGTGAGGTCACACAAAGCGTAGATCCGCCCTGCGTTTTTCTATCAGGCTGAGAGAAGCGGATCCGCTTTCCTACACTGCCGTTGTGCCTGCAGTGAAAATTACAGAACGCACTTCAGTGCAGCCACTCGCGGCAGAGGGTTGGTCCACCTGTAAAACTCAAAAGCATGCATTTTTGGGTGGATTTATGCGCCACTGCGTTTGGCTGCAGTGAAGCACATTCTGTTGTTTCACTACAGTGTAGGAAAGTGAATCTGCTTATCTGAGGCTGACGGAAAAACGCAGGTCTGAGGAAAGCAGATCTACACTTTGTGTGACCTCGCCCTTAGGGTTGCTCTGCCACTAGGGATGAGCGAATCTGTCCCGTTTTGCTTCACCATAAAATTCGCGAAACGGCAAAAAATTCTCGAAATGCATTTGTCGCATGATTTCTTTTGGCACCGCGTCTTTTTTTGTCGCCAGCAGCTATTTTTTTTTGTCGTCCACGACAAATAAAAATTCCGCGCAACAAATTTTCCCGCAGCGAACAGTCATGGAAGTTTCGCGAAACAATTTGCCAATGGCGAAATGCAGAAATTCGCTGCAAATCCATGCCTGGTGAAAAAATTTGCTCATCACTATCTGTCCCAATCACATGCATTATCCCCCAGGTAAACCTGGGCACAGTTGGGAGGGATACAACTGCTATCCTAATTTTTATCCATTTTTGTCAGGACCTTATCAGAATTATGGTATGGGTTAAAATATTATAAAGGCTTTATTCATGGAGCAATGTATTCATGGCGCAGGCTTCTTAACGAGGTAAAAAAGAACATATTAAATGCTTCCTGTATATTCAACAAGGCATACAAATTTCAATTTATAAACTTAAGCGCAAAGGGGTAGGGCTAGGGAACCCAATCAAACGCTTTTCATCCACGATAATATGCCTGAGTGTTTGGAAACACAAGGAGGCCAAGGGTTTTTAATATGCACTCAACATAAGCGATCCTTAGATCCACTGAGGCGATAGAATCACAAAAGGAAATGGACCGTGAACTAAATGTAATAGGACCTATGTCCTTGTTATGCAATAAATCCCGGGTAAATCTGAGAATTAGAAGCTTTACATGTAAGGACATTTACAGGAAGCCTTCACACAAACCCCACACACTTCTCGGCTAGGAAATATATGCACTGATTCAAGTGCCTCTCATTTGGTTTTAATAATAAACATTAAAGGCAGAGAGTTACATGGGGTCTCTCCCAAACAGATGGCTGCATTCTAATCAAGATGCCATCTAATTATAAATACATTGTATTTAAAGGGGCATGCCTAATCTTTCATTCAGCTCAAGTGTAGATCGGATTTGTGACCCTATTTAATAGAATTACCTGCCATAAAAACACATGGGAAAAAAAGCAAATGGCACACAGGGCTGTAAACTAGGGAACAAGCCCTTCAAAGTTTATTTGCGGTTGCACCTCCGCAAATAAACTTTGAAGGGCTTGTTCCCTAGTTTACAGCCCTGTGTGCCATTTGCTTTTTTTCCTATTTGGGTTTGGGACGGTGCCGATCCCTCCAGCAGTGTGCACCGGGCGTTTATTATCTTGGAGAGCCAGGGTGTGCGGAAAGTGTCTCTGTTGTGCTCATAAAAACACATGGGGCCTGATTCACGCTTTTTTGCGTTAAATAAGTCGTGATAATTAGCGCGCGATTCACTATAGTATTATCGCGTGCGTTAAGTCGCCATTTTCCCATGCGGTATTTTTCGCGCTAGTTTTAACGCATGCGTTGATTTCCGCGCTGAAAAGAATACGATCGCATGATTCACTATAACTTAGGCGCGCTAAATATCGCATTCAGCTATGCGAAAATTAACACCTACTACGGGCAGGCGAAAAATTATAGAAAAGTACAGTAAATGAGTTTTTGCCAATAAAATATGGACTTTGCAGTGTTATTTATTCAAGTCTGTGTTTCCCCTAGAGTGGCGCAGCCGCCAGTTTGCAGGGAAATGGTCATTTTTAATACAGTAATTTTACGAAAGTATTGGCGTGTATGGCTAACATGGCGTGCGTTCATTTGCGCGACTATATGCGGCTACAAGTGATGAAATGTTTCGCCAGGCATGGATTCGCAGCAAATTTTTGGACGTGCGCTGAATTTTTCCGCAGGAAATTTTTTCATGCGTTTCGCAAAACAATCCGCCAATGGCAAAACGCATAAAAAAATTCGCCACTCGAAAATTCCCCGCACGTCCAAAAATTGACAAAGGCTTCAAAAAATAATAGTCGCGGGCAACAACTTGCGTTAATTAGTACGTAGCGTATTTTCTAGCGCACTTCTTTTTTTTTCTTACTTAAATTTTTATTGGTTTTTCGGGTTTTTTTTTTTGCAAATAAACATTTATACAGCACCTCTCTAGCACTCTGTGCTCTCTAGTACACCTCTCTAGCACTCCGTAATGTTGCGACAATTAGCGCATGCGATAAATAGCGTGCATGCGAAAAATACCGCGCACGCTATTTATCGCGACAAAAATATTGCATGAAATACCGCGCATAAAATAGCGCAAGTGTGCTTATAGTGAATCGTGTGAAAAGTCGCAAAAATTAAGACACGATAACATTTTTACCGCACGCTATAAATAGCGCACGTTTTATCGCACTTTAGTGAATCGGGCCCATGAAATATTATGTAAATCTGAATCTTTTGTAGTCATTTTTTTTATCCAAATTATGTATAAATGTGTTCCCTGTGATGTTACATATTTTTTTTTATAATTATATCATCAAGGGCTGAAATGTATAGGGAGATCTAAGCAAAATCAGGGAATTCTTATCTCTATAAAATGTTTCCATAGTTCCCCGAGAGCCATTGGTCCACTGAATGCAAAGGCGAAAGGCAAAAGTTACAGAGTAATGTCCATATGTTAGATAAAGCTCTGAGGATTTCTCATTGGACCAGACTTTTGCATCTATAATTAAGCTTGAGTCACCAGTGTTTTGGAGCACTGAGGGGTGCAAAGGAAGTTTATGCTGGTTGCTCATTGGCAGATCTTTAATGGGCTAGAAATATGTACTGATCCAATAGGACATGATTTAGAACTAAAATGGGTAAACTTTTTATTATCTGTTTTTCCAAAACATTAGATTTCGCTTCAGAAATACATTGAGCTTTACTGAAATCTCTGAATTTTTGAATGCCTGGTATTTCATTCTTAGACAAAAAAAATTAGATATATTACTGTTTACAAGCAGGATATAGATTTTCCCACCATTGCTTGATTCAGGTTCGGTGAACTGGTCAAGTGAATGGATCTTTACCAATTTGTCAAAAGGGTCTGACTTTTACCCGGGCCCCTGGGTAAATGACCTAATTACATGGCATGGGGGTGTAGGCAATGCAGACTTCCTGGTCTATGTTTGATTAGGGACAACATGGTTTGGTCTCAAACACAGGCCAATAAGATGCTGACTTGGTCAGCATTTAGGACACAGCCACCAAGATAGTCCCATGTATGTCTTAAGTGTGTAAAAGTTTCATAATTTTGTCATTTAGACATCAATTGCTCTGCAATAGCTTTAATCATTTACCATATGAGAACCAATTATTAGGGTACAACCATAGCCTAAACTGGCTCAGGAATTCAGTACATCCCTAAATTGGAGATTAAAAAAGAAGGAAAGTCATTTTGGTATTTTACTGACAATAGATTTGCCACATTAGTTCTGCAGAAAGCTTTACCATACCTGAGTAAAGAGCCCTAGAAGCTCCCTCAGTTTGTTTAAGATAGCAGCTGCCATTTTAGCTTGGTCTTTGTAGCTTCCTGCTACAGGTCTAGCCATTGGTAGCTCAGATTACACATTCCTAAGGGAGGGGGGAGAGAGTTTTATAAATTCTTATGGGACGGGGGAGCATGAGAAGGGAGAGAGGAGAGAGCTCTGGCCCTGGAAATTAAGGCTTTTTCTGAGAAAGGAAATCAGATACCAAAGAATGTGTTTACGCAAAAGAAGACAAGAAATCCTGTGTTTCTTTTGATAGAGGACTCAGTGCAGCGTTTCTGTGAGTGCTTATGGCTGTATTTACCTGATGAAGCTTACTTAGTTTTTACCTTTCCTTCTTCTTTACGTAATGGAAGCTTTTCATTTAGTTAGAGGAAAAACTTCCATTAAATTCACAAAGACATTTCCTAGATACAGTGTTGCTAATTTTTTATGAAGCACCAAAGAAAATGGTCTTCATTATTTTTGTATAAATAAAATTAAGAACTTAGTTAAGGCTTAGTGTCAATTGCCCAGGACTGGGTCATAAAGGCCTTCATAAAGCCTTCTATGCATGGTCTTCGGCTGCTTATTTAGATTCTCTCAGCAAAGCGATAGCCTCAGATCTTTGAGTAGACAAGGAAATCCTTTGTCTGTGGACAACTTAAATAAAGCATAAATATTGCATGTATATTCAAGTTGCCACAATAATATCCAAAACCCGAATTGTCTTGTTTCTGGGTTGTTATTTCATTGGTTTTATTCCAAGGATGCGGTAGGTTAATGAACATTCCTCTTGAGCTTTCCAGGAAAAAGAAAATTGACATATATAAATATTCTACATGCACAGATCAAGATGCACCACCACCCCCTTGATCGCCCCAACTACTTGGGGTCCAGAAATGCTATTTACATCCAGGGAACATTAGCCTTGTATTCTCGGAGCCTCAGGGAACTTTCTGATTGCCGTGTTCAGCACCGGAACACCACGGATTTACACATTGTATAATGGTGGATTGCAGACAATTCTTGGCATTGCCTTTGTTCAATTAATTCTGGCAGTAGAGAAAACATCAGCATTCAGCCGGAACCGGAGTGATTTCAAATGCAATCTCCTAAAGTAGGATAGAAAGGAGACTTAAATAATACAGATAAGGGATCTGTTAGCAGCCGTCATTAATTGATTATCTTTAAGGACAGAAATAAAAAAGATTGCAGCAGCGGAAACCATTGACTCTGTGCTGATAAACTGTAATTAATAAAATCGACCGTCACCTTACCATTCTATATGCCAAAGTACACTAAGATTTCATAAAGCTAATTGGCTAAGCGATGTTAGGTTAGGCTTCTAATTGATGGTATACTTGGTATTATGGTGAGTGCCATTTTGCGCTGTTATGGGATCAATCTGACGTGAAATGAATGAACAGCCCTGAAGGAAGAGCCAAACTCTAGTGTGAAAAGTTTTGTACGCAGCAATGCGACCATGAAATCAAGTTTTGTCACATCCCTTAAACCTTCTAGAAAAAACAAAAATCATCATCTTCAGAGACAGACAAGGCAAAAATGTTGGGAGGGTTATTGCTTGCTCTAATTTCCCTACAGAAATAGGGGTTGGTAGCACTAGATAGGTACCTAATATATAGGGGCAGAGACAGGGGAAAGTGTTGGAAAGGTTACTGTCTGCTCTCATTTCCCTACAGAAATAGGGGTTGGTAGCACTAGATAGGTACCTAATATATAGGGACAGAGACAGGGGAAAGTGTTGGAAGGGTTACTGCCTGCTCTGCTCTCATTTCCCTACATAAATAGGGGTTGGTAGCACTAGATAGGTACCTAATATATAGGGACAAAGACAGGGGAAAGTGTTGGAAGGGTTACTGCCTGCTCTGCTCTCATTTCCCTACAGAAATAGGGGTTGGTAGCACTAGATAGGTACCTAATATATAGGGACAGAGACAGGGGAAAGTGTTGGAAGGGTTACTGCCTGCTCTGCTCTCATTTCCCTACAGAAATAGGGGTTGGTAGCACTAGATAGGTACCTAATATATAGGGGCAGAGACAGGGGGAAAGTGTTGGAAGGGTTACTGCCTGCTCTGCTCTCATTTCCCTACAGAAATAGGGGTTGGTAGCACTAGATAGGTACCTAATATATAGGGGCAGAGACAGGGGAAAGTGTTGGAAGGGTTACTGCCTGCTCTGCTCTCATTTCCCTACAGAAATAGGGGTTGGTAGCACTAGATAGGTACCTAATATATAGGGATTTTTATTATACAAATACACTTACATTAATTCATCAAAACATAACATATAATCAGCAAATCCAAATGTCACAAACCCACCCATACACCCTCCTGCCCGCAGAGTCCATCCCTCTGTCCATAGGCAATAGTCCAAAGAGAAGTCCTCCAACCCACCAATTCATAAGGCCAAACTTGCAAAGTCCTGTTATTGTCCATATGGCCTTTATACCACCCCAAAACACAAAAACAATAGCCAATCCTTGTACTCCAGGCTGGAAAATGTTACCACCATCACCCTGAGAAGAAAAGGAGAGTGGTATCAGAGTACAGGAGACCATATTAATAAAGATACTACAGTTCCCCCATACAGCACATAACAAGAGGACATGCTCATGAAGGAGAAAGGTACAACCCTCGCCATCTTATTTCATTAGCGTTTGACCTCCTTATATAATTTTCCTTCAGGAAACTCAACTGAACCAGAGTTGCTCTCACAATATTGTCAGGGGTAGCACCAAAATAACCAAAAGTTCTCCTGCACCTTTGTTGCCAGATCTGGTACCGTGTGCAGGCAATGATAATGTAGAGGGTCTCACGGTCCAGTAGATGTTGCCTGGCAGAAACCCCATAGGCTGACTCTGTATAGGTCAAGTTGTTTAAAACGGGAACTTTAAGAGATGCTGCCAACTGATCATACACATCTCTAGTCACTGGGCAACTGACCAGAAAGTGTTCCTGGGTCTCCTCCACCCCACACTCCCAGGGGCAATTTTTGCTGCCAATATTAAGGTAATTCAAGTTGCCCCGGACATAGAGTTTCCCTTGGAGTGATAGCCAACAGTTGTCAAAGAACTTAGAGGGGAGTCTCTTGCCATTAAGATATCGAAGGCTTTCCTGTAGGATGTCTCCCACACAGTCTCTTAAAGCGAGAGGAACAGCAAAATAGTCCCTGATCACCCTGTGACACAACTGCTTTCGGGAAGATGTGGCCAACTCACCCACCCTGACATCCCACCTCTTCAGAATCTTCAGAGCGAGAACTAGGTGTGATGGGAGGGATCCCTGTACTATCCGAAATCTCTTCATTCTATCGCCTTGAAACCATGTCCCTACAAAAGGCGATATCAAATTCCTGATACAAACTTCCCACAGGGAATCATTTCCTTGGGCCAAGTCCCCAAAGTTAAACTTCAGGAAAAGTGACCCAAAGAAAACCACTGGGCACAACATGCCCAAACCACCCTCCTTCCGCTGCAGGTACGTTATCCCCCTTTTGACTGGATTCAGCCTGTATCCCCAGAGCAACTGGAAAAACAGACTGTGGACCCTGGCGTAGAGAGATTCTGGCAATGGGTACACGTACGCTACAAACAAAAACAGAAGGACCAGGTAGGCCTTGATAAGCTTCACCTTTTCCCTGTAGGCCAGCCTCCATCCCTTCCATCGCTGGACCTTTGCTGTTCCGGCATCCAGTTTCTCATCCCAATTTAGCCTGCAATTGTCTTCCCTCCCAAACTTTATCCCCAGGATCTTTATGTGGGATGGGGCAGTTGAAAATTCAGAGAGATGAAAATCGGGCTCACCGTTCAACGTCCAAAAACGTCCAGAGGCCTCAGAGTAGCTTTCGATGGCTTCGTTAAGCAGCCTCCTGTCCTTCGGACTGGATACCACAACTGTCACATCGTCCACGTAGGCGAGGGATGTCAATGTCTGGCATCTGCGGACCGATATACCCCTCAAGCCACAACTCTCCAGACTGCGCAGGAATGGGTCTATGGCAAATACGTACAAGAGTGGGCTTAAGGGGCAACCCTGTCGCACACCAGACTCCACAATGAAATCATCTCCCCTCCAACCTTTGACAAGTGGGAAGCTTACGGCCCCTTCATACAAAACTGCCAGCCATTGGATAAATTTGCCCGGGATGCCATACTTAGCCAAAGTAGACCACAGGTACTGATTATTCACCCGGTCAAAAGCCTTGGCCTGATCCAAAGAGACTAGGTAGCAGCCCTTGCTCTGAGCTTTGCATACTTCTAAGGTCTCCCTGATAGTAAGAAGAGCCCCAAAGATGCTCCGCCCTTTCACCGTGCCGAATTGAAAGCCTGACAATAATGTGCCTGAGAACTGAATAAGTCTATCAAAAAATACCCTTATGAGAATCTTTCTATCGTTGTTGAGAACGGCAATAGGCCTCCAGTTCTCAATATGCTCCTGGTCCTTACCCTTTGAAAGCAGGATCAAAGAAGAAACCCTCATGGAGGGGGGCAAGATGCCCTCCGCCAGACAGTCTCTAAAGACATCCACGAGGACCGGGGCCAACTCATCTTTGAAGGTCTTATAAAACTCGGCTGTTAAGCCGTCTGGGCCTGGCGCCTTCTTTTTATGAAGGCTGTCAATAGCTGTTCTTACCTTGGCCTCTGTGATTTCTGCTTCCAAAAGGGAAAAGTCCAAATTAGATGTATCAGGCCCTGGAGTCACCTCCAAGAAGTCAGTTCCCCATCCAAAGCCTTGTTCCGGAAAAGGTTGGCATAGTAAGACCTCACAACACCCAGGATGCCCTCCCTGGTGTTCTGCAACTTACCCTGGGTGTCCATGAGGCCGGTCACTAACTTCCTGGCCACAGATTCTCGGTAATTCTGAAAAGGGTCTGGCGAGTGAAAACTCCCGTAGTCCCTCTCAAGAACCAAAGATCTGTACCGGCTGTACTGATGCCGCCTGATCTCAGCCTTCAGCTGGTTCAGCTTTGACCCATCCACCCCGTCCGAAATACAGGCCTTCAACTTCTTTCGTAGGGACAGGTATCTTTTGTATTTCTCTCCCTCCCTACGTACAGATAGTTTTCTGAAGAGAGTTCGGAATGACTCCTTGGCCTCCTCCCACCACGATGACACAGAGTCATAAAAGTCAACCCGATCAATCTCGCTCTGAATACGCATCATAAAGATACACTTTGATGACTCCCCTGCCAGGACACTGGTGCTAAGCCTCCACAGCCCTCTCCCCCTACTCGGGATGGAAGAAGCCCCCCACAGGAAAGAAACTGTAAAGTGGTCAGAGTATTCCACAGGCTGCTCACGCACATCAGTGAATGACTCCCCCTTTTTAACAAAGGCCATATCAAGACAACTGGACCTCCCTGCACAATGGTAAGTATGCCTGCCAGCACGATCATTGCAGATAGCAACATCTGCTGGATGATACGGTTTAGGAAACCTTCTGAGTTATTTACTCTAGTTCCCATCCTATCTTGTGGCCTTAATACCTGGTTGAAATCTCCAGCCAGAAACACTGGAAGGGAAGTATGCAGGTACTGTCTCATGTCAGACAGCAGTGCACTTCTTCCTTGGCAAGACTGTGGCCCATAGATATTAATAAGGCGCATCTTCCTGCCTCTGGCTGTGATGTCAAGAAGGAGACACCTGCCTACCTGGATTTCCACAAGTCGATGTACAACAACATTCAATTCAGATCTAAACAGCACACCCACACCACCACATGGCTCAGCTGCTATTGACCAGAATGAAGGCCCATGGTGCCACTCTGAAGCTGCCCTCTGAAGGTCAGCCCTTGTAGTCAGTCGAGTCTCCTGAAGGAAAAATATGTCTCCACCAGATGACGAGAGACTAGAAAAAGTTAGAAATCTGGCCTTTGGTGAACGTATGCTACACACATTAGATTAAATTCTGATTGGTTGTGTAGCCATTATGATGTTTTCTGTTTGGCCTTCTTCCCTTCACTTTCACCATCACATATCCCTTCTCCAAATCTTTTAACCTGGACCCCTGCAGGTATAGGATCCTCATCTCCAAGGTGGACCGTCTCTTTATCTATGGTCAGGTCTACATTAGAAATAAGCCCAGCACTATCTGGTTTGTTAGCCAAAGAGGCTGAAATGGGCTCAACCACAGAGATGCCTCCACTACCTTTGGGGGTTATCTCCTGGTCCCTAGTGTCTGACTGCTGTACCTCCATCTGTTCCAGAGAGATCTCACGATCTATTCTCTGGAGTTCTTCCCTCTCCATCTTTGACCCCCAAGAGTCATCCTCATCAGAATCCTCATTTTGTAGTTGGGAATAGCGATTGGATGTCTCTGGACTAAAGCACATGACTCCAGGAGTCTTTTTTGCTTTGCCAGAGCCACCAACTACTTGCCATTGTTCTTCACTAGGGGTCTGTGATTTTTGCAGACTACGTTTAAGCTTTCCTCTCTTTTTCTTTTTTTTCTTTTTGTAAGGGGATTCCTCTGAGACAGATACAGGTGTCTCACTGATATGTTGGGTATGTTCAGGAATTACTGTATCTGGAGGGTGTGTCTGCGGGTTGGGCTCTGGGGAGATTATGGGGTCTATCACAGTTTGCGAGAGGCCTTTTGTGGCACTTGATGGGCAAGGCTGTGGTGATGATCTCTGATCTACCTCCCTGTGAGTATGAGTCTGCTCTCTCTGATGTTGTACCTTCCTTCCTATACCATCCTGATCCTCTCCTGTCTCTCTCTGTTGGGGTTGGTTGGGTGTTGCGCCCTCGTGCCTTTGCTGTTGTTCCTCTCTCTGTTGGTTTTCTATCTCATGAACAGCCTCTATCAATAGTTGGTCTTCTTCCTGCAGTAATTGATTTCCCACTACAAGAATATTCTTATTTTTATTATGAGAGGCCATAGGGCACAAGCGATGAGGATGCCCCATATTACCACACAGGTTACACTTAATGTCCTTACAGAACTTCTTTGTATGGCCTATTTTCCCACAGAGGATACACTTCTCTACAGCACAGGAACTGGCCAGGTGATTTAGTGACCCACATTTAAAGCCTTTTGGCCTGGCCAGCATAGAAGCAAATGCACTTTTCTTTGCCTATGAAAAAAGTGTTACGCAGATGTTGGGGGACATTATTAACCACCGTAAGCTTGACCTCAGTTTTCCAGCCCCCCGTCCACACATCATCTTCAAGTACACGGACTAACGGGGAGAGGACTGTGCACTGACGCTTCAACCACGTGAGCACATCATCCACAGGGACCCCTTCATTTTTAACAATGATGGTGATGTTCTTTATCTCTGGCTTAGATATTGGCATGGCCTCAAAATTCTGCCATTCAGGCTGTGTTTTTAGGGTCTCAAAGAGCCGCCAAAAAGCATCTAACCCCTGTGGAATTTTGAAGCTCACATCCCACTCTGTAGGTGACTGAACTATACAGGCCTCCAGGTCAGTACTAGCTTTAAATTTTGCTGAGCCTTCTAGCAGTCTCCTAATAATGTAGGTTCTGTTTGGGGCATCCTCTTTGTCCCCTTCCCACATCAACTTGACACAGTTTTTCCTACGGAATGCCTGACCACCAAAGGAGGGCCCTTCACCTGCAGGGAAGAATCTCCTTCTCTCCCAGAACCTTCCTGATGCTTTAGGGTCTACCCCAGAAGTTGAAGATTTAGGGTCCCCCCCCCAGAAGATAGAGCTCTAGGGTCCACCCCGGAAGTTGAAGCTTTAGGGCTCACCCCAGAAGTTGAAGCTTTAGGGTCCCCCCCAGAAGATGAAGCTTTAGGGCCCACCCTAGAAGATGAAGCTTGCTCAGTAGAGGTCCTCAGTAACATGTGCCTGCTGTGCTTTTGTAGGCCCAGTATTCCCAGACTCTTTATTACCCACCACCAACACCTCTTGTGCGCCCAACACCACTGGGTCACTGTGAGCACTCGCTTCTCCAAGCGCCGCTACAGACACGCCAGCATTCACACCAGACTCATCTCCATGTACCACCCCAGACACGCCACTCGCAGCTGACTGATTGGACGATACTTCCATTGCTGGAGGAACATCCTCTTGTGGCCTTTGGCTCTGTGATGGTTCTCGCGGTTTGGTTGCAGGTGACAATGGAGGAAATTCTTCCTGAGTGAAATGGAAACTGTTTGGGGCCACTGATGTAACTTGGGGCCACTGATGTAACTTGGGGCCGCTGTTTCATTCCCTCTCTCTTCTTTCCCTGTTTTGGGACATCCTTCAAATCAAACGCCATATGCTGCCAGTTGATGGTCTCACTTCCTTGGCCTTTGGGTGGCGCTCTCCTCAAACTCCTGCTTGGGGCTTCAGGCTTTTTAAATTCCCCTTCTGTATCAGATGAGGTAGAACAGCTGGCAGAGCTGGGCTTCCGGGTGCGATAGGGAACCTGCTCTTTGAGAGACTTTTGCATCTTTTCAAATCTCTCCATGTTTTCAAAACGCTCCCTCCAGGGCCCCGCTTTAGTCAGTAACCTCTCAATGGAAACTTCCATCTCAAAGAGCTCCCCTTTAAGTGTGATCATGTCCAGCTCAAGTTTCCCTCTTTTGTTCTTATTCGCAGCTCTGATCAGCTTTTGTTGTGCCACAATTTCTGCCTCTTTCTTCTTTTTGTCACTGTAGGCTTGTGTCAGCTGCTTAATGATAGTTGGAATATCCTCAGGACAGGGCACCGGGGGGCTCCCTGCAGTAGGGGGCCTGGGCTGCTTAATGATAGTTGGAATATCCTCAGGGCAGGGCACCGGGGGGCTCTCTGCAGTAGGGGGCTTGGGCTGCTTAATGATAGTTGGAATATCCTCAGGGCAGGGCACCGGGGGGCTCCCTGCAGTAGGGGGCTGGGGCTGCTGTTCTGCACGTACCCCAAGAGCTGCACATGCACCTGAGGCAGAAGCTGATTCACAGGAAAACTGGGATAAATCATCATTATCAGACATGTCAGTGCTACAGGCAGTATCAGGTGTAGGTTTGGCAAGTACAGGGTTAATTGCAGGACTGGGTGCAGGTGTCTGGGTAACTGCTGAATCCTGAGGTTTGGCCTCCCCAGTAAGAGAAAGCTCAGCAGCAGCAGCAGCAATAATCCTGCCAGTGTGACTTACAGCAGCACCTTTTCCCTTCCCAAATACACTTTCCCTCGCTGCACAGACATCATGGGGAGTTTGTGGCACAACATCACCAGTGGCTGGAATAGTCTGGCTGTCAGATGGAAGGCTTACAGGGGATGCTGGGAAACCTGGATCAGCTTGCACTTTATTCACAGGTGAGTGAGATACAATTTTAACAGTAGTGTTTTCATCAGATTCAGTGGGGGGAACTTGCCTACCAGAAGCAGGGCTTACAGGGGATGCTGGGAAACCTGGATCATGTTGCAGTTTATTCACAGATGAGTCAGACACAGTATTAACAGCAGTGTTTCCATCAGACTCAGTGGGAGGCCTTTGGCTTACAGGGGATGCTGGGAAATGTAGTTTAGTCACAGGTGATTGTGACCCAGCTTTACCCCCACCTTGCTTTCTCCCACACAATGTGCCTTTCACAGCCCCTTCTCCCCTCACTGCAGTGCCATCAGGTAAAGCCCCCACAGGGGCAGAACGCTGGGGTTTCTTATTAGAAATGGATTTGTTACTCACAGTTTTTGCAGCAGATCTTAAAGCATACCTCCCAACAGTCCCGCTTTTGCCACCCTGTCCCGCTGTCCCGGATAGGCGCCGATCTGTCCCGATTTTAAAGGGCTCCGCTCCCGTGACGTCACACGCACGTCTCCCCTTAGTGCCGCAGCTTCTGCACCGCTCACTTCAGTTTTAACATAAAGCGATTCACAGTGCAGAAGCTGCGGCGCTAAGGGGAGACATGCGTGTGACGTCACAAGGAGGAGAAGAAGAGCCCTGAGGATATTGGGGGGGCTGAAGGATGTTGGGGGAGCTGAAGGATGTTGGGGGAGCTGAAGGATGTTGGGGGGGCTGAAGGATGTTGGGGGAGCTGAAGGATGTTGGGGGGGCTGAAGGATGTTGGGGGGGCTGAAGGATGTTGGGGGAGCTGAAGGATGTTGGGGAGGATGTTGGGGGAGCTGAAGGATGTTGGGGGAGCTGAAGGATATTGGGGGAGCTGAAGGATATTGGGGAGGATGTTGGGGTAGCTGAAGGATGTTGGGGGAAACTGAAGGATGTTGGGGGAGCTGAAGGATGTTGGGGGAAACTGAAGGATGTTGGGGAGGATGTTGGGGGAGCTGAAGGATGTTGGGGGAAACTGAAGGATGTTGGGGAGGATGTTGGGGGAGCTGAAGGATGTTGGGGGAGCTGAAGGATGTTGGGGAGCTGAAGGATGTTGGGGGAAACTGAAGGATGTTGGGGGAAACTGAAGGATGTTGGGGGAGCTGAAGGATGTTGGGGGGAGCTGAAGGATGTTGGGGAGGATGTTGGGGGAGCTGAAGGATGTTGGGGAGGATGTTGGGGGAGCTGAAGGATGTTGGGGGAGCTGAAGGATGTTGGGGAGGATGTTGGGGGGGCTGAAGGATGTTGGGGGGGCTGAAGGATGTTGGGGGAAACTGAAGGATGTTGGGGGGAGCTGAAGGATGTTGGGGAAGCTGAAGGATGTTGGGGGAAACTGAAGGATGTTGGGGGAAACTGAAGGATGTTGGGGAGGATGTTGGGGGAGCTGAAGGATGTTGGGGGAAACTGAAGGATGTTGGGGGAAACTGAAGGATGTTGGGGGAGCTGAAGGATGTTGGGGAAGCTGAAGGATGTTGGGGGAGCTGAAGGATGTTGGGGGAGCTGAAGGATGTTGGAGGAGCTGAAGGATGTTGGGGAAGCTGAAGGATGTTGGGGGAGCTGAAGGATGTTGGGGGAGCTGAAGGATGTTGGGGAGGATGTTGGGGGAGCTGAAGGATGTTGGGGGAGCTGAAGGATGTTGGGGAGGATGTTGGGGGGGCTGAAGGATGTTGGGGGAAACTGAAGGATGTTGGGGGGAGCTGAAGGATGTTGGGGAAGCTGAAGGATGTTGGGGGAAACTGAAGGATGTTGGGGGAAACTGAAGGATGTTGGGGGAAACTGAAGGATGTTGGGGGAAACTGAAGGATGTTGGGGGAAACTGAAGGATGTTGGGGAGGATGTTGGGGGAGCTGAAGGATGTTGGGGGAAACTGAAGGATGTTGGGGGAAACTGAAGGATGTTGGGGGAGCTGAAGGATGTTGGGGAAGCTGAAGGATGTTGGGGGAGCTGAAGGATGTTGGGGGAGCTGAAGGATGTTGGGGGAGCTGAAGGATGTTGGAGGAGCTGAAGGATGTTGGGGAAGCTGAAGGATGTTGGGGGAGCTGAAGGATGTTGGGGGAGCTGAAGGATGTTGGGGAGGATGTTGGGGGAGCTGAAGGATGTTGGGGAGGATGTTGGGGAAGCTGAAGGATGTTGGGGGAGCTGAAGGATGTTGGGGAAACTGAAGGATGTTGGGGGAGCTGAAGGATGTTGGGGAGGATGTTGGGGGAGCTGAAGGATGTTGGGGAGGATGTTGGGGGAGCTGGAGGATGTTGGGGGGAGCTGAAGGATATTGGGGAGGATGTTGGGGGGAGCTGGAGGATGTTGGGGAGGATGTTGGGGGGAGCTGAAGGATATTGGGGAGGATGTTGGGGGGAGCTGGAGGATGTTGGGGGGGCTGAAGTATGTTGGGGAGGATGTTGGGGGAGCAAAACATAACACCTGGCTACCAATGTCTGTCATGAGTCTGTCATTAAATACAGGTGCCACAGTGCAGAATGAAATCCTTAGGGCCACAATATGTCATAAAATGATTGGGGCCACCGTGTCTGTCTTCTGGTGCACTTTGTGTATGTTATGCTTTTCAGGTGTGGTTTTGTAAAATGGGCCTGTTTGGGGGGGGGGGGGGCGTGGCCATAAAGTAGGCGTGACATTTTTGTCCCTCCTTCTGATTTTAAAATGTTGGGAGGTATGCTTAAAGTGCGAGTGTCTCCCTTCTCCTCAGCTGCCCCAGGGGTCAGATTAGCTGCCCCACTTTGTCTCTGCCTTGTCCTCTCACTCCTCCTCACTTCTGCACCGTCACTTCCAGCGTCAGATCCCCTGCGCCCCATGTTTCTCCCCAGTTCTGAGTTCTGCCAGGCAGGTTGCAGGGCCTGGGGCTCCATGTTGTTCTCACCTGCCTGGGCTTCCACTGGGGACTCCTCCATACTCACTGCCTGGGAAGCTCCCCCCGCAGCTGACACTTGCTCCACAGATACAAACTCCAATGGCTCAGAGTTTGAATCCAAACTTTCCTCCAGGCTAGGCCCTAAAGCCTGGGCCTGGAGTACTGAAAGTGGTGGCTCAGAGCCACAAGATCCTGGGCTTCTGCTGGTCATGCAGAGAGATCAAATTACACACCTGCTCTCTCTCATTTCCCTACAGAAATAGGGGTTGGTAGCACTAGATAGGTACCTAATATATAGGGACAGAGACAGGGGAAAGTGTTGGAAGGGTTACTGCCTGCTCTGCTCTCATTTCCCTACGCACTAGATAGGTACCTAATATATAGGGGCAGAGACAGGGGAAAGTGTTGGAAGGGTTACTGCCTGCTCTGCTCTCATTTCCCTACAGAAATAGGGGTTGGTAGCACTAGATAGGTACCTAATATATAGGGGCAGAGACAGGGGAAAGTGTTGGAAGGGTTACTGCCTGCCCTGCTCTCATTTCCCTACAGAAATAGGGGTTGGTAGCACTAGATAGGTACCTAATATATAGGGGCAGAGACAGGGGAAAGTGTTGGAAGGGTTACTGCCTGCCCTGCTCTCATTTCCCTACAGAAATAGGGGTTGGTAGCACTAGATAGGTACCTAATATATTGGGACAGAGACAGGGGAAAGTGTTGGAAGGGTTACTGCCTGCTCTGCTCTCATTTCCCTACAGAAATAGGGGTTGGTAGCACTAGATAGGTACCTAATATATAGGGGCAGAGACAGGGGAAAGTGTTGGAAGGGTTACTGCCTGCTCTGCTCTCATTTCCCTACAGAAATAGGGGTTGGTAGCACTAGGTAGGTACCTAATATATAGGGACAGAGACAGGGGAAAGGGTTACTGTTGGCTTTGCTTTTATTTCAGTTCTTGTTTAACAAATTTTATGAACAATTGTCGAACTGCAGCAGTTGGGGGTAAATTATAATTTTGACCTTGCAGTGCGCCGATGATGATTATTGTGCTTAGCAATTGTAATTATTAATGCAGAGCGACTATATTTAAAATCATTTTTTCCAAAAGTCATATCAAGATCTCTGAGTTTAGAAACATTAACTTTTGTGGTTAGAGAGTCTGTAATTGAAGTGGCAGGAAGGGCGCAATTCTGTATATGGGCTCTTCCGAGAGCATCATTGCATTAGAATTGTCTATATGAAGCAGAAATGCAGATAAGAATGTTTCAAACAGATTATTTTTGTATATGTGTTGGGATGGTATTTCGATATGTGCTATGTGCTATAGTGTCTTTGCAGTCATTTTTGCCTGAATTACCTAATTAGCACCAGCTTTTTGTAACTAGCTTTTCAATATTGGGGACAAGGTCAATATTACAATTTGGTAATTACCGTTTTACATATTATACTATTAGGGATGTAGCGAACCTCAAAAAAAAAAGTGCGAACCCCATAGACTTCAATGGGAAGGCAAACTTTAAAACCTAGAAAAGCCATTTCTGGCCAGAAAACTGATTTTAACGTTGTTTAAAGGGTGCCACGACCTGGACAGTGGCATGCAGGAGGGGGATCAAGGGCAAAAATTTCTCTGAAAAATACGTTGTTGACACAGCGTTGCGTAAAAACGCAAGCTATTCCTATGTATACACAAAGGCAGCTGGCAGACCTAGCGGAAATACGTGGCGTTTTTTGCTATTTCACACCATTAGCACCATGGAAACGGGATTTGCTTACGTCACCAGTACTAGGCTGAAAAACGCCATGTGTGGCTTGTGCAGCGTTTTAAGGCTGAGAAAAAACGCAGCGGAAAAACGCCTAAGGCGAACCCAAATTGCGAACATCGCGAAAAGTTCGCAAACTTGCGAACACCTGATGTTCGCGCAAATTAGTTCACCGGCGAACAGTTCGCTACATCTCTATATACTATATTATTTTATATAACATAGATGCTTGCCAGAGGTGGCATGTATAGATGCAAGAATGTTTATTTAATGGGAGCTCAATTTGGTGTCCATGTTAGCACTTTGCACTGTTTTGGTAAATGAGCACTCAAGTAATGCTATGTAAGTGGGCTTACTTCTTTTGGAGTAGTAATAGTGTAAAGGTGACAGTTGCTATGCTTCTTTGCACCATACTAATTTATTGAAGAACACATTTTTCTGGAACCTTTTTTTTTTTTTTTAACCAAACCGTATAGATTGCAGGTTGCTAGGTAACGAATTTCATAAATGAAGAGGACCTTGTGATTTCTCCTGGATGAAGACTGGGAATATTGAGTTTATCTTGGCCATACAGAGTAGATTTCTTAAAGCAGATTTGTTTTTTACACGTTTTGTATCATTTCAAGAACATGATAGGCTTCAAGTGATTGCTGTCCTCTGTAAGATTGGTTTACACCAAAGGGCCATTCTTCCTCTCTTTAAAACCTTATTTTTACCCTTAACATCTTTTCTCTGGTCCAGATACAGTTTCTAATCTTCATTTTCAAATAAGAAAAGTAGTCTGAACTGTCTGGCGTCATTGAGCCCAATGTATAATGAATTCAACCCCCTAAAGACTGCACAGGATGTGGAAATGTGAATTTAAAGCTCTTTCTGAGGATGTGATGAAATTCTTGCTGATATTATCTGCATTAGAGGCCCAAAAACGCTTCAGTAATTTTCTTCCCAAAACATTTGTACTGCACCTAATGACCTGACAGAGCTGTCAAATAAATATCAGTCTCTCTCCATCCTCAGCGCTGCAAATATTTGTTACTTATCCGGCTTTCTCCACTTCAGAAGAAGCTGCTTCATGCACCAATGTAGAGAAAGTGCTGCTTTGAAATCACATTGAAAATATATTATTTCTTTGCTGAGAGCGATATCTGTTACTTCTTCTAATGGAGTCAGTAAGAGATTTGTGTTAACTCAAAATACAAAACATCTCTCTTCTTCATGTCACTCATATTCCCATCACATTTCCATGGAAACTAAAAACATAAAGGGTTCTTTTTCTGCTTCCAAAAGAAAATATTCTTATTGCTAGGATGTGACTGCCTTGGGCCCTGCACATATGGGGGTTCAACAAAACAGTAGTTTTAGGTAAGAAAAATGGGAATTTGGAGAAACAGTAAGGCAAGGATGAAAAAGTAGAACAGTAGCACAAGATGTGAACAGTAGGAGATGATGGAGAGAATAGGACAAGATGTGAACAGTAGAAGAAGATGGAGAGAATGAAACAAGATGTGAACAGTAGAAGAAGATGGAGAGAATAGGACAAGATGTGAACAGTAGGAAAAGTTTGAGTTAATAGGACAGGATGTGAACAGTAGAAGAAGATGGAGAGAATAAGACAAGATGTGAACAGTAGGAGAAGATGGAGATAATAGGATAATATGTGAACAGTAGGAGAAGATGGAGATAATAAGACAAGATGTGAACAGTAGAAGAAGATGGAGAGAATAGGACAAGATGTGAACAGTAGGAGAAGATGGAGAGAATAGCACATGATGTGAACAGTAGGAAAGATGGAGAGAATAGGACAAGAGCTGAACAGTAGGAGAAGATGTGAACAGTATGAGAAGATGGAGAGAACAGCACAAGATATGAACAGTAGGAGAATATGGAGAGAATAGAACAAGATGTGAACAGTAGGAGAAGATGGAGAGACTAGGACAAGATTTGAACCGTATGAGAAGATGGAGAGAATAGGACAAGATGTGAACAGTAGGAAATATGGAGAGAATAGGACAAGATGCGAACAGTAGGAGAAGATGGAGAGAATAGGAAAATATGTGAACTGTATGAGAAGATGGAGAGAACAGCACAAGATGTGAAGAGTAGGAAATATGGAGAGAATAGGACAAGATGTGAACATGGATAATAGGAGAAGCTGGTGACAATAGGGAAGTATGGCAACTAAAGTACTATAGCCACAACAGTAGCACTTTTTATAAATATTGTCCAACCTGAACCCCCCGCCCCAGCTGTTACTGAAGTACATGTAACAGCAGGTTGTTGAGGGGCTTTGGGATTAGTGGTTCAATAACAACTGAAGGACCTTTGGTTGGCCAGTTCTAATTTATATGAATAATAGGGACTGATAAAGTTTGGTTGACCCTGGGGTCCAGCCACAACTTAAGTCAGCCATGGAGGCACAGACCTTACAGAAATTAGTTAATATGACCATGAGTTTAGATTTTCCCCCACTGACTTAACTGTCAGAAGAAACAAAGAGGGCCATTCTGAAAGATCCATTCGACTTGCAGTTTGTGACTTTTCCTAGAGTAAATCTAGAACTGAATAAACATGTATAATCCAAGCACAAAGCCATCCTTTACGCCCAGTGGAGAGAATCAGATTTTTGCTTTATGCGATGGAGTCACTAGAAGACTATTTTCCTTTTCTGCAGTTCCAGAATGGAGGGAATTCGGCCATATGTCATTCATTACAGGGCTTTTGTTTTCAACAAGAAAAGAAATCTGGGACACGTTGTTCTAGGGGAAGATTTCAGGACAATTTGGATGGGAAATCCATTAACCACAACGCTTGAGGTACAATTCATTTGATAAAATTGTCTGCCCACAAAATGAATTCTATCGTGTCCCTGTTTATATTAACTATTTCTTTCTCGGAAAGAATTTTCCAGAGAATTTAGAGAAAAGAAACAAAAACATATTTTTTTTTTTTACAGTGTCATTTCCAGGTGGGTGATTTGGAACAATCTAATTTCATGGCTAGTGGGAAAAAAAAAGGAAATGAATAATTTCTTGTGAACAGGCTAAAAGAACATGAACATTTAATAGTTTTCACCTTAGGCAGTGGCTTCCTTCTGTGAGACATGCTGTGGATATTTATCAAGTCCTTTAAAAGGAACCTTGTTTATTTCCCAGAAAGTCAAAAAATGTCTCCAAAGAAGGCTGAAATAAAGAAATCTGTGGGGGACAATTTATTTTATTTACATGCAGGAATGTGCATAGAACAAAGGTCACCTCGTTATAATGAATGGATTTTGGCTTCATATAATGATGCAATATTGTATAATCCCATTTATTTTCTCACACAAGCGGGGAAATGCCCTGCTACAGTATTTTCTACTGCTTAAAAGGCTCATTTAATATTTTTGTATGAACATTTATTCGTTTGTAATGTGTAAGTATACAAACCTTTACAAAAGGGAATTAAAAATAATAAAAATAAATTGTAAACTTGGTTCAAATATAGTGATGAGGGAATCTGTCTCGCTTCGCTGCGCCATAAAATGCATGAAACGTCAAGAAAATTGGCGAAAAGTAGTGATGAGCGAATCTGTTCCGTTTCGCTTCGCCGAAAAATTCGCGAATCTTTCAAAAGATCTGCAAAACGGCGAAAAATTCGCGAAACGGCGAAAATGTCGTGAGACAAAAAAAATTGTCACCCGCGGCTATTATTTTGTTGCGCGGCTATTATTTTGTTGCGCGGCTATTGTTTCATCGCCCGCGGCTATTATTTTGTCCCGCGGCTATTGTTTCGTCGCCCGCGGCTATTATTTTGTCGCGCGGGTACTGTTTCGTCGCCCACGGCTATTATTTTGTCACGCGGCTACTGTTTCGTCGCCCGCGGCTATTATTTTGTCGCACGGTTATTGTTTCGCCGCCCGTGGCTATTATTTTGTCGCACGGCTATTGTTCCGTCGTCCGCGGCTATTGTTCCGTCGCCCGCGGCCATTGTTTTGTCGCGCGGCTATTATTTCGTCGCCTGCAGCTATTATTTTGTCGCGTGGCTATTATTTTGTCGCCCGCGACTATTCTTTTTTGACGCTGGCGACAATTTTTGGATGTGCGGCGAATTTTTCCGCGCCAAAATTTTTCATCCGTTTCGCAAAACAATACGCCAATTGCCAAACGCGAAAATTCGCTGCAAATCCATGCCTGGCGAAACTTTTCGCCCATCACTAGCGAAAAGGTGAAAAATTCACGAAACGCATTTGTCGCGCAAATTTTTTTGTCGCCTGCATCTTTTTTGTCACCCGTGTCCTATTTTTTGTCGCCCACATCTTTTTTTCTTCGTCGCCCATGCTTTTTTACGCAACCGCGCCTTTTTTGACACAACCGCATCCTTTTTTTATGTGACCGCACCCTTTCCTGAAGCGACCCACCCAATTTGACGCGCAGCAAAAAAAAATCCTGTGTGACTAATTTTTCCATGCTGAATTTTCACTGAAGCTTCGCAAAACAATTCGTCAATGGCAAAATGCAGAAATTCGCTGCAAATCCGTGCCTGGTGAAAAAATTTGATCATCACTATTCAAATATGTACAATGTAGCAATACACTATACGGGTCTTAATAAAAATATAGAACAATTATTTATAAACGTATTTATAAATGTATAAACATATGTAAAAATAAACAGTATCTAATGATGAGTGAATCTGTCTGGCTTCGCTTTGCAGAAAAAATTCACGAAACGGGAGAAGAATTTGCGAAACAGTAAAAAATTTGTCACGACCGCGCCTATTTTGACGTGACCGCGCCTTTTTTTAGGGATGCACCGAATCCACTTTTTTGGATTCAACCAAACCTCTGAATCCTACTAAAATAATTTGGCCGAATACCGGACTAAATCCAAAAGCATACGCTAATTAGGTTTTAGAAGGGTTAAATATAGTACTTTTTTTTTTAAATTCAACTTCTGTTGAAATTTCAAATTCCGTTGACATGATTTTTAGGATTCGGATTTGGTCTGGCCAGGACCAAATCCTGGATTCGGTGACACTTTTTTTTTGCACCAAATTTTTGCGAAACAATCCGCTGCAAATGTATGCCTGCCGAAAAAATATGCTCATCACTAATAGTATCTAAAATTTTTTATCCAATAGTTTTTCAAGTCATTACTAGTGATGGGCGAAATAATTCACCAAGCATGGATTTACGGAGAATTTCCGCGTTTCGCCACTGGTGGATTATTTCGGGGCATCATATATAACGGGTGTTAAAATTCACTGCGGAAAAATTCACCATGCAACACAAAATTGTCACCTGCATTAAAAAAAATTGTTGTGCGCATCAAAAAAAAATGACCTGTGTCAAAAAAATTGTCGCGATTTCGTGAATCTTTTGAAAGATTCCCAAATTTTTCAGCGCAGCGAAATGGGACAGATTCGCTCATCACTAGTCGTTTCAATAAAAATGCAATCAGAATATGAAAAAAGAAACAGCAGTTAGTACAAACACTAAGGGGCACATTTACTAACCCACGAACGGGCCGAATGCGTCCGATTGCGTTTTTTTCGTAATGATCGGTATTTTGCGATTTTTTCAGAAAATTGATGCAACTTTTTAGTTGCCTTTACGATTTGCGCGAAAAAACGCGAGTTTTTCGTAGCCATTCCGAAAGTTGAGCAAAATCTGGCGATTTTTTCGTAGCGTTAAAACTTGCGCGAAAAGTTGCGTTTTTTTCGTAGCGTTACAACTTGCGCAAAATGTCACGCCTTTTAAGTTTTACCGCTACGAAAAAGGCGCGACTTTTTGCGCAAGTTTTAACGCTACGAAAAAATCGCAACTTTTCGCGCAAGTTTTAACGCTACGAAAAAATCGCCAGATTTTGCGCAACTTTGAGAATGGCTACGAGAAACTCGCGTTTTTTCACGCAAATCGTAAAGGCAACGAAAAAATCGCAAAACATGCGAAAAAGTCGCAAAAAGTTCGTTTACCAGTCGGAATTTTTCCAATTCGGATTTGAATTCGTGTCTTAGTAAATCAGCCCCTAAGGGGCCCATTTACTAACATTCAGTTTTTTTTCTGCTATTTGTGTCTTTTTGGCTTAAAAACTATTTTTATTTTTTGTTATATTATATATCAAAACCGAGAATGTAAAAGCTTGCCATCTAAAAGCTGTCGAGGTCATGTAGAAGCCAATGAGAGCTGTCCTAAGCATTTTTTTTGCAGTCTTTCTACTTCAAGGTATTACATTTTTTAGTATTTTTTGTGCTATCAAAGTGATGCATTTCACTGCATTTTTTTTGTCGTGTTTTTTTTTTTTTAAATGTGAGTTTATGAGTAGGTCGGCACAATATATGCTAAAAGTTTACCGACCCTCTCTCAATGTTCATAGATATCTATTAAGGTTATCTATTGCTGCTTTAGTTTCTGTTCATTACAAGAGTAGGGATGTAGCGAACCTCAAAAAAAAAGTTCGCGAACCTGTTCGCGAACTTCCGCCGAAAATTGTGAATATTCGCGAACTTTGCGAACCCCATAGACTTCAATGGGAAGGCGAACTTTAAAACCTATAAAAACCATTTCTGCCCAGAAAAGTGATTTTAAAGTTGTTTAAAGGGTGCCACGACCTGGACAGTGGCATGCAGGAGGGGGATCAAGGGCAAAAACCTCTGAAAAATTGACACACGCCGTTTTTCGAAATGATCGGTAATTTTGCGACTTTTTCGTATTTTCCGGCGCTTTCGTAAAGTTATCGTAAGTTTTGCGACTTTTTCGGAGCTTTCGTACCGTTATCGTAAGTTTTGCGACTTTTTCGGATCTTTCGTAACGTTATCGTAAGTTTTGCGACTTTTTCGGAGCTTTCGTAACGTTATCGTAAGTTTTGCGACTTTTTCGGACCATTCGTACCGTTATCATAAGTTTTGCGACTTTTTCGGAGCTTTCGTAACGTTATCGTAAGTTTTGCGACTTTTTCGGAGCATTCGTACCGTTATCGTAAGTTTTGCGATTTTTTCGGTGCCGGCGAAACCAAATTGCGAACATCACGAAAAGTTCGCGAATTTGCGGACTTGCGAACACCTGATGTTCGCGCGAATTAGTTCGCCGGCGAACAGTTTGCTACATCTCTATACAAGAGAAAGCCTTTTTTACAGCAGTGGAATTTTGAAAGTAATTTTGAGGGGGGCATGACCCAAGATGCATTTCCTTTGGTACTCAACTTGGTGGATATTGGGTAGAAGGTTTGGGAAAAGGAAGAACATGTTAATCCTGCATAGGGCCATATGAGAGGTATAGAAACAGGAGAACCCCGTCTGAGAGGGAACCCAATCTGACCCCGTCTCCATACCTCTACCGGAGATACAGCTGACATAAAGGCAGATAGATTAGAGGGGCAAGCATGCTTTGCAGTAGTTCACAATTGGCAAATGAGAATAGTGTATTGGATAGTGTATGTCACCTTCAAGAGTGCATAGATCTTGGTCCATTATTGTGATTTTAGAGGGTACAGTTTATCTATAATTGGAGGCTGAGATTATAATTCACAAGTGTGAAAGCTTCTTTTTAGGTCTCTGGTAAGGCCTCACCTTGAGTATGCAGTCTGGTCTCAGGCTCCAGTCCTTAAGAAGGATATTAATGAGCTGGAGAGAGTGCAGAGATGTGCAAATAAACTGGTAAAGGGGATGGAAGGGTTAAACTATGAGGTTAGACTGTCAGGGTTGGGGTTGTTTTCTCTGGAAAAGAGGCGCTTGCGAGGGGACATGATTACTCTGTACAAGTACATTAGAGGGGATTATAGGTTGTTTTTCCCATAAAAATGATCAGCGCACCATAGGCCCCCCCCCTTTAGATTAGAGGAACAGAACTTTCATTTGTCCCAACAAAATAAATCTTCTACATATGATATTAGGCTTAGTAGCAGGGTATGAGATATACTTATGGAATGTTATAGACTAGTTTTTTATGGCACAAAGGGAAAGTGGGATTGTTAATTTATCCAGCAAGATTTAATCAAGTAGTTCTGAAGACCGAGGTTAGTCTCCCAGCACCCCACAAGGTAACCCTGTGGCTACTGACAGCTAGAGACTTGCGAGTATAGGAACTCTAGGCATTTATAGCATCTGCTGGATAATTAGGGACAAATAATTTATTCAAGTAGAAGACTATGAATCCAGTGAGAATTTGTGATTGCTATTTGGCAGTCAGAAAGCAATAGTTTTCACCTTAAGGCAATATTGGCTAGAGTTATTTATTTATTGTTGCCTTGTTGTTGATTTCCAGGTTCCAAACGAGTTTATTTTTGGAAAGCTGAAATAACTTTTCCAGTGAAATAATGATGCAACTCTGTAAGCGACTTGTGAAGTGCGACATTTCACTGGGGGAACGTGATTGCAAAGGGTTAAAGTCAGCTGATGGCGGCAGAAGAAACTCTAGCTAGAAAAGATAAAGGAATTTAAAATGAAAGTTCAGATACTTAAAAATACATTAGACTATTAGTTATTTATAAAGCACAGGATTATTATTTGGGAATGTCCAACGTGCGGGGGGGGGGGGGGAAGTACACAGAAGTTGCTGAGAAGCATCAGAACAAAGAAGTAAGATGGACCCTGGCTCAGCCTTGAGCGTGTTTCTCAATCCACATTAGTCTATCGTAGCATCTTTCATATAATGATCCTCAATTAACAAAACCCTATAACAAATAAATCATAGGGACTATGTTTTTTAATATTTAATACCGGCTGGTAACAACCAGGAAGAATAATAACCTGTTTGGAGACACTTTTTAACTGTTCTTCTTGAACTTCTTTTCCTTAAACTGATTTTCAGATTCTTATAACCAGTGCTTTTCTATTGCTATCATTTCATTGGTCTAAAAGAATATTGTTACTTACTAGTGATGAGCGAATCTGTCCCGTTTCACTTCACCATAAAACGGCAAAACGCATTTGGTGCGTGATTTTTTTTGTCGCCCACGTCTATTTTTTTTTGTCGCTTGCGCTTTTTGCCGTGACCGTTTTGCCTCGACCACGCCCTTTTTTACGCGACCATGTCCATTTTGACGTGACCGCACCCTCTTTTACGCGACCGCGCCCGATTCTGATGCGACTGTGCCCTTTTTAACGTGCAACAAAAAAAATTCCACAAATTTATCCCCAGCGAATTTCCACAGAAGTTTCGCAAAACAATTCGCCAGTGGCGAAATGCGGAAATTCGTAGCAAATCCATGCCTGACCAAAAATTTCGCTCATCACTATTACTTACTTTTCTCTTTTAAAAAAATGTGTGGTAAATGTGAGGTAAAGCCACAACTGTTGAGTTCTTTGAGGACTTGAGACTGCTGCCTGTTTACTTTGATACCCTTATCCATAAGGCTGACTTTGGAACCCACTCATTTGAGTGGCGAATAAGCAAAAAGGAACTACTCATATTCTATACTGTATACTGACTGGTCAGATACCATATAGGGTTAATACATGGCCACCTTTTGGATTATGTATTTAAATGCTGGACAAACCCCAAATCAAGTACCGTATATACTCGAGTATAAGCCGACCCGAATATAAGCCGAGGTCCCTAATTTTACCTAAGAAAACTGTAAAAACGTATTGACTCGAGTATAAGCCTAGGGTGGGAAATGCAGCAGCTACTGCTAAGTTTCAATAATCAAATAATTAATAAAGGACACTCAGCGTGACCCCATGTGAACTCTTCATAAATATAAAATGTTGGCAGCTGCAGATTAGGGAAAGGTGGATGGAGCCTAAAATAATTTTACTCACTCCCATCTGGAAGGCTGTGCCCAATGCCTAGAACTTCTGATAAGCAGCTACTGTGAGCAAAGCACTGAATCTGCCACCAATCAGAGAAGTGTTCTCAATTGCTGCTTGTCAGAATTTCCTCCACTGGGGGCACTACATTCTTCCTGGCTATATATTCTCAGCCCACCTGGGCTTCTCATCCAGCCAGGTCCTCTAAAAGTGGGGAACTGATTACCTCAGCCATCCTGCTTTGTGCCATCCTGTTCTGTGTGCTCACATTGAAGCTGACATGCTAAGTAGGAAGGTACTCTAGTGAATATATGCTGCGCTGGTATTCTAATGCTTCTATGTTCCTCTGGCCTGTGCAAGTAACTGCTTGTAAGCCACACACTTGATCTCATGTTCTACCCAGGCCTCAAAATCACAAACATGGCTACAGACAAAGTTGTCTGTCAGATCACTACAATGTGAAAGTACTGTCCTTTAAGCAAACTGTCCAATCAAAGCTTATCCTAGGGCAATTGGCACCCATCAACAGGATCCCAACTTACTAGTTAAAGGGACAGTAACACCAAAGAATGAAAGTGTATAAAAGTAATTACAATATAATATAATGCTGCCCTGCACTGGTACACTGGTGTGTTTTCCTTAGAAAGACTACTATAGTTTATATAATAAAGCTTCTGTGTAGCCACGGGGGCAGCCATTTACAGGAGAAAAGGCACAGGTTACTTAGCAGATAACAGATAAAACCCCATTATATTCTACAAAGCTTATCTGTTATCTGCTATGTGCCTGTGCCTTTTCTCCTTTTTCCCAGCTTCAATGGCTGCCCCCGTGTTGACATAGCAGCTCATTTATATAAACTATAGTAGCGTTTCTGTTGCAAACTTACCAGTTTTACCAGCGCAGAGCAACTATACATTATATTTTAATTACTTTAAAACACTTTAATTTTTTGGTGTTACTGTTCCTTTAACATACATAACAAAAATACTGTCTCTGCATTTGATACCATTGCACCATTGCACTAATGTGGTCCTCACCTGACGCGTCTCCATAAGCCCAGTAGATGATCCAATTGTAATGGAGTCAGCCCAATTTGGCCCTCAATGTGGATGAACAAAGTGTACGAGATCTACACATTTAGTAACTATATGTGGCCAACCCCTCTTGCAAAAAAATCTTCGGATGGGCCTGGTGCATACCTTCACCTCCACATGCCTACAAGCCTGCCTGCCTCTTGCGCTCCTCGCTCCCTGCCAGCTGTCCGGTAGGAGAGCAGTTGGGGAATATACGCTGCGCTGGCACAGTGGAAAGGGGTACACGTGGGTGGGTGCGGCGTGCTCGCTGGATGCCAGAGCAGCGTATATTCACTCGAGTATAAGCCGAGCATGAGTTTTTAAGCACATTTTTCCTGCTGAACAACTCTGCTTATACTCGAGTATATACGGTACTTTCAATGACTTATACAAATATCAGCCTAGCCCCTAGTGTTCTAGAGATTCCAAAGTACAGGTATGGGACCCATTATCCAGAATGCTAGAGGCCTGAGGTCTTCCGGATAAAAAAATGATGTGAACTGTTTGTAGTTTTGGGCAAAATAATTTGCCAGGCATGGATTCGCTACGAATTTCGCCATTGGCAGATTTTTTTGCGAAACAGGCGACAAAATTCGCTGCAGAAAAATTCCCTGAGTGTCAAAAAATTGTCGCCCATGTCAAAAAATTGTTGCGTGTAAAAAAAAAAAGACACACATCAAAATTTGCTAATTTTTTTTGACGCACAACATTTTTGCTGTAATTTTTTCTGCATTTGCATATCTGTTCATAGATTTGCAAATTTTCCAGCGAAACAGGACAGATTCGCTCATCACTACCCAGGAGTAGTGATGGGCAAAATGTTTCGCCAGGCATGGATTCGCGGCGAATTTTGGCATTTCGCCATTGGCAGATTGTTTCGCGAAACAGATGAAAAAATTTGCCGCGGAAAAATTCACCGCACGTCCAAAAATTGTCGCCGGTGTCAAAAAAGAATAGTTGCGGGCGTCAAAAGAATAGCCGTGCGACGAAATAATAGCCACGGGTGACGAAATAATAGCCATGGGCGACGAAATAATAGCCACGGGTGACAAAATAATAGCCGCGGGCGACTAAATAATAGCCGCGGGTGACGAAATAATAGCCGCGGGTGACGAAATAATAGCCGCGGGTGACGAAATAAAAGCCGTGGGTGACGAAATAATAGCCGCGGGTGACAAAATAATAGCCGTGCGACAAAATAATAGCCGCGGGCGACAATTTTTTTTGCGGCACAAAATTTTTGATGTTTCGTGGATCTTTTGAAAGATTTGTGAATTTTTCGGCAAAGCGGAACGGAACAGATTCGCTCATCACTACCCAGGAGCTGTATACTTGGAATCAACTATCTGTACCTGGGCTCGTGGAAGAAAGGCGGTGAAAGAAAAAAATGCCATAGGGACTAGGGATGCACCGAACGCAGTTTTTTGGGTTCGCCAAAGCCCCGAATCCATCCCAAGGGATTTGCTAGAATAATGAACCGAATCCGAATCCTAATTAGCATATGCAAATTAGGACCCGTAAAGGATAAACATCACATTTTTTTTTCACTTCTGTGTTCAGACGGACGTTTAACCCTTCCAAATCCCTTGGGATGGATTCGCGGCTTCGGTTGAACCCGAAAAACTGGGTTTGGTGCATCCCTAGTTTATATGGCATTTTTTTCTTTCACCACCTTTCTTCCATGAGCCCAGGTACAGATAGTTGATTCCAAGTATACAGCTCCTGGGTAGTGAAAAAACCCAAAAAAGTCTAAAATCAACTGGCACTGATTGTGTTAATTGTTTCATTGCTCTTTCCTTCCTTCCTTAATTCTTTCATTCCTATTCCTTCTCTTCCATCCTATCCTGGAGCAGGCGCAACAAGTAACCCCTCAACAATGTTGATTTTCTGTGGGCTAAATTGATCTGGGATTTCCATTTTACAAGGCCAAAACATATTGACATGGGAGCAAGTATGATGCATGATAAATAAGATAACGGCTTTCCGAGGCTTCTCTCTAGAATCATAGAAATTCTACCGCTTTCCAGTTCTGTCTCTGTGGAGAAGCTGAAATCATGTTTAATCAAGCTGCGGGCATGCAAGTCAATACCCAGTGCCCTTTCCTCGAGCACAAACCCCTTTATATGTACATGGCAGCCTGAGCCTCAATAATCAGCGAACGTGAATTGGACATTTTCCCGTGATAAAGCACAAAGTGCATAATGCAGCTTTATTTATAATGTATTCACATTTCTGGCCAGGGGCTTTATTTCTTATAGCTTGTTAAATTATAAATACTTTATTTGTTACATTTTCTGTTACGGGGAATCCAATGGTACGCATGGAAGTAAGACATTAGGCCGAAGTATATAGCATTACCTATATGTTTAACTGTTCAGTATAATGGTTCCTTTTCGATTACTGTGTATTTAAACAGGTGTCTTGATTTTGGTTTAAACAGATATTTATTAAGGGATATTGTCATTGATAACAGAAATGATGCTTGTCAGATTATTGTATACTTTCAGTTATTAGTCTTTTACTATTAACACTGCAACCTGGAACAAATGCATTATATACATATTATGAGTTTGTTATTAGCCATGTAAAACGTGGCCAAAGGCACAAACCATTTATTACACAGGCACAATGATGCCTAATGGACACACACTGCAATCAGTCTTTGTTTTCATGTGTTCATGATGGAACAGAGCATTTTACAGTGATTATTATGTGAATAGAGATTGAAAGTTGTGTCAGTCTTATACTGTAAAATGGAGAGTTGCGTTCTTGTGTGATCTCAATATATCAATACTAATACCATTAATATCAGCCAAGTAACACCCCACTACAGATAACCTTGCAGGGGGGATCATGGACTATGCACACATTGGTAAGGTCAGTGGGGAAAGTAAGGGAACTGTGGGACCCCTATTCCACTCCTGGTTTCAGCATAGTCACAGGGTCTACTTACCGTTTAGTTACTCCACTGTCTCTGGTTAAGCAGGATTTTAATGGGAGGGAAAAAACATGAAAAATGGTGCCATTTTTTTAGCAATATGCATTCCCTTTTTATTTGATTTTTCTTTCCTAAACTTCATATTTAATTTCCTCTGTGCAATGATTCAGCGCCGAAGCACTGTTTTATAGATGACGCACAATGGAGGCCCTGGCGCTCTCCCGTTGTCTATAGACAGAGATCTTCATTAAGGTGATGAATGCTGGGTGTAGCCTCTCAAGCCCTAAGTGCTTTCAGTGTCTTAAAGTTGGCAACAAGCTCCAACATGTTATAAATAAGTGCAGGAATTACGCTGGCGGAATGCTTGGTCCAAAGCTATTTCAGGGTCTTGTTCCTTAATTAGAAGCAATGCTTTACTTGCAAAGCTGAATCTGTCTCTCAGCCATGTAAGCAATGTCTCAGGGCCGTTATGGGAGTCTTTAGACCTGATGTGCCATATGTACCAACTGCATGCTTCGTTTAAAAAAGGGAAAAACGGTCCTGAATTAGCTGAAGTGGAATGCAAACAGAGTCTAAAATACAGCAAGCGAAAATGTTAAAAATTAATTTTCCCCAAAATTAGATTTTTAAAAAAATGTAAATTGTAAAGATAGCTTTAAAAGTAGGCTACTAAGATATTGGGTCTCATTTATAAAGCACAGGGCAGTGTGCAAAGTGCAAAATACAAGCATCCGCTATGTGTATTATATATTTGTACCCTGCCACACACTTTGCACCAAGGGCTAAGGCAGGGGCCCCAGTCAACTGTAAAAAGACTTGGAGAGTAGAGATGTAGCGAACTGTTCGCCAGCGAACTAATTCGCGCGAACATCGGGTGTTCGCGTTCGCGCAAATTTGCGGACTTTTGCCGATGTTCGCCACTTTGGGTTCGCCGCGTTTTTTTTTGGCGCCGCGTTTTTTAACCTTGGTTTTTCCGCCGCGTTTTTTCGCTTCGTTTTATCGCCTATGCATATACATAGGAATAGCTTGCGGTTTTTTTTTTGGCGTTATTTTTTGGCGTTTTTTTTTTTTTTGCGTTATTTTTTTGCGTTTTTTGGGGGGGGTTTTTGGCGTTTTTTTTACAAGTATTTTTCAGAGAAGTTTTTGCCCTTGATCCCCCTCCTGCATGCCACTGTCCAGGTCGTGGCACCCTTTAAACAACTTTAAAATCAGTTTTCTGGCCAGAAATGGCTTTTCTAGGTTTTAAAGTTCGCCTTCCCATTGAAGTCTATGGGGTTCGCAAAGTTCGCGAATATTGGCGAAAGTCCGCAAACGGGTTCGCGAACATTTTTGCACGGGTTCGCTACATCACTATTGGAGAGCAACACAAGCATCATAAAAATTCATGGAGGAGCCAAATAAGGGCTAAGATTGTCTATTAGGGGCCTCTATGCACACTATCAGCTTACAGGGGGCTTTATTTGGTAGGAAATCTTGTTTTTATTCAACCAAAACTTGCCCCCAAGTCAGGAATTCAAAAATAACTCCCTGGTTTAGGGACACTGAGAGCAACATCCAAGGGTTTGGGGAGCAACATGTTGCCCCCTAGCCACTGGTTGGGGATCACTGGGCTAAGGTCATTGTGCTCCAAATACCCCATGAATACAGCATTGCCAGAGCTAGTCATATTCTTGAAGGATGGGCAAGGGCAGGTACGTAGGTGTCTCCTATCCTTCCACCTACCGCAAGTTAACTTCAAACCATTTAGACATGGAAGTTAGGGAGTAGTGGCAGAACTTGTTGGCCCTGTGCTCTGCACTATACACAGGTGCTTAGTGAATCAGCAATAGGGGTGCAATTAGCACTACTGATCCCTATTAGCTGTGACATGCCATACAGGGGGCACGTGCACTATTGCACATTTAGCATATTTAGCACCAATGTTGTGTTATTACTGTTCTATGCCTTTGCATTCATTTAGCCCAAGGTACAAGGCCCTGCAATGATGTAGGCTCTAGACAGACCTTTTACTCATTCTTTGTCTCTTTACCTGTTAGTCATTAGGTAGCAAGTCATATTGGCCAATAAATCAATGCAGTTGAAAACAAACGCATATGATATGACTCAGGGAACTTTCATTTTCAAAACTGCTGTAGACTAAAGGGATTCTGTTGTTGCAATAAAAGTGTTTATTTATTCCCCAAAACAAGAGGAAATATGATAAGTTATATTTTGAAACAATTCACTTTTAACTGCATTGAACTGCATTGTCTGGGTCCCATGTGACTGAGTCTGTTCCTCTCTGCCAAAAAAACAGCAACACTGTTTCAATTTATGGCAGGAACCTACATATACATTTGGGCGTATAGATATATAGGTTCATTTACAACTGCAAGCACATTGTGCATAGTACAATTTCGGGTAGATGTGAAGGGTTATTTCAAATTTAGATATGAGCCATGCCAAACAAAGAAAGAGACGAATGGGAGAGATGGGCCTTAGTTATAAATGATATTTAAACAGGTTTCAAACACTTTGATACCCTACCCATCAGTGGCATAACTAGGAGACCACAGGCTGGGTGCAAAAACTGCCCCCAGTCTGCCCCCCCCCCCCCGGGAAACATGCCACGCACCCGCTTTCACCTATAGATTTTCTTGTAGCATGCACAGTAACTCTGGTGAAGCCTACTGGGGGCTGGCCAGGCTACACATGCTGCTCGGCTGGTAGTTACACCACTACTACCCATGTAAACTTCGATTCAAGCCCATTATTTAGTATAAAGTCTCTTTATCCCTCTATATGTAGACTGCAATCACAGTGCTCAAGGCTAGACCTCTGTTAAACACTCCCTGCCTGTCCCGGCGGTAAGGCGCCACCCAGATGTTCTAGTACCACCCAGTAGTCTAGTCCCGCCCACTGGGTGAGCTAAGTGCTTCCTGCCCCTCTCTTATAGGCTGCTGTAAGTGTCCCGCCCACAGACTTCCTTCCCCGCCCTTTGTAAGCTGCTTGGGTTAAATGCCAAAAAAGTGTTCTAATTCCGCTGAATGAATGGGGCTTATTGTACATGGTATTACCATAGGAACACTCATTCTCCTCTTCATCTGTCACTTGGCAGTCTGGCCTCTGAGCATTTTCTGTAATTCCATTTGTGACCAGGAAGACAGATTTTTTCCCATTTCTGGGCTCAGTTAATTCCCCCACATGTCGCGTTGTAGTCAGTTAATAATCTCTCTCCATTTTTCTGCTTTCCATGCGAACGTGACGCGCTCTGCACTAAAATCATTTAATGAAGACAAATGACAGAGCCGCTCTCTCTCTCTCGTAAACTTTCCTCCATGATAACTGTTTCTTTTTGCATTGGAACGGAATCGTCTTCTTCATCATGGCCGTGATGCCGTGATTAGGCGCATTACGGAAATGGTCATTTATCAGTCAGACACTTGAAATAACAGTCTGATAATGAACCAGACTAAAAACCCATCGCAAGCCGAGGCTGTTGTCACATTTAAATGACCAGAGGCTGCTTCCACTTAATTTCTGCTGACAACATGGTTACCTGCTCCGCAATATCATATCCCATCATTAACTGACCTTGTCTAAGAAAAAATGTGTCATCATAAAGGGAACACTCAGAAGCAAATCTGAGCAAATGAATAAATTGATACATGGGAGGCCAATCATTTGTGCCCAAGGTCCTTTGTGGGGAGCTGAGTTGGTATGAACACCAAAAATATAAACTTTTTTTTAGAATAATTAGTACAGGTATGGGGTCCTTTATCCAGAAAGCTCCAAATTATGGAAATGAAATCTCCCATAGACTCCATTTCATCAAACAATTCTAATATTTTAAATTAATTTCCATTTTCTATGTAATAATAGATATCTAGTATGTTAGATAGGTACCTAATATATAGGGACAGAGACAGGGGAAAGTGTTGGAAGGGTTACTGCCTGCTCTGCTCTCATTTCCCTACAGAAATAGGGGTTGGTAGCACTAGGTAGGTACCTAATATATAGGGACAGAGACAGGGGAAAGTGTTGGAAGGGTTACTGCCTGCTCTGCTCTCATTTCCCTGCAGAAATAGGGGTTGGTAGCACTAGATAGGTACCTAATATATAGGGGCAGAGACAGGGGAAAATGTTGGAAGGGTTACTGTCTGCTCTGCTCTCATTTCCCTACAGAAATAGGGGTTGGTAGCACTAGATAGGTACCTAATATATAGGGACAGAGACAGGGGAAAGTGTTGGAAGGGTTACTGCCTGCTCTGCTCTCATTTCCCTGCAGAAATAGGGGTTGGTAGCACTAGATAGGTACCTAATATATAGGGACAGAGACAGAGGAAAGTGTTGGAAGGGTTACTGCCTGCTCTGCTCTCATTTCCCTGCAGAAATAGGGGTTGGTAGCACTAGATAGGTACCTAATATATAGGGACAGAGACAGGGGAAAGTGTTGGAAGGGTTACTGCCTGCTCTGCTCTCATTTCCCTACAGAAATAGGGGTTGGTAGCACTAGATAGGTACCTAATATATAGGGACAGAGACAGGGGAAAGTGTTGGAAGGGTTACTGCCTGCTCTGCTCTCATTTCCCTGCAGAAATAGGGGTTGGTAGCACTAGATAGGTACCTAATATATAGGGACAGAGACAGGGGAAAGTGTTGGAAGGGTTACTGCCTGCTCTGCTCTCATTTCCCTACAGAAATTGGGGTTGGTAGCACTAGATAGGTACCTAATATATAGGGGCAGAGACAGGGGAAAGTGTTGGAAGGGTTACTGCCTGCTCTGCTCTCATTTCCCTACAGAAATAGGGATTGGTGGAATTAGATAATTTGGTAATTCTGGGAACTATCAAATGTCAACATATGTGAAATTTACACAGGCAAGGGGAAGGGCAGGGTAACATTTCCCTATAGAAATATGGATAGGTAGCACTATAGATATATTCAGTGCTATGTTATGAAACAGGATTGTCTCTCTTTAAGCAAGAAGGATTTTCTCTTAGTGCAGCAATACCAGACAAAGAGGACTGCTCTTGTGTTAATGGAATGTACGAGAGAACCTGGGAATGCATGTTATTGACATAGACTCATTTTAAACCTCAGGGCATATGGGCTAAGTCACTGGTGTTGTATGGAAACTAATGGAAAAATATAATGTGAGCTGCCTTTATGCCAGTCATAAATAGCATCCTGATTTTGCCAGAAGCCTTTTTTGACAATATAATTAACATAAAAGATACAACTTTAGCTCTGTCTATTTTGAGCCAGAAATGTCTATGGGGGGGAGTAGGTAAATTGAAAGAAAATAATTAGTCCCTAAGCATTAGCCATTGTAGGTAGAAAGACTGGGTGATTGCTAGTGCAGAAGGGTAAGAGTAGAGACAAATGGAGACAATTAGTGAGATGGAGACATTAGGATAAGATGAACAACAGTAGGGCAAGAAGGAGATCGTAGGAAAAGATGGAGACAGTAGGGAAAGATGGAGACAGTAGGAAAAGATGGAGATAGCAGAAAAAGATGGAAACAATAGGTCAAAATGGAGATAGTAGGACAAGATGGAGACAGTAGAAGATGATGGTGACAGTAAGGCAAGAAGGAGACAGTAGTACAAGATAAACTACAGTACTGCATGATGGAGACAGTAGGGCAAGATAGTCACCATACGGCAATTTGGAGTGAGAAGGACAAGGTGGTGAATGCAGGGAAAGGTGATCAACTGTAGGGCTAGGTGGAGACAGTAGGAGAAGATGGAGACAATTAAATAATATGGAGATGGTAGGGTAAGAAGGAGACAGAAGGACAAAACGACACCTGTATGGAAAAAAGGCTACAATAGGAAAGAAGAACAGTTTTGTGTTGATGAACTTATGGCTATTTAAGTTGTTGAACAACTCCTAGCACCACATGTTGAACAACTCCTAGCACCCCATGGAGCCTACAGGTGATATTTTATTTAGTCACTTTGGCAGCTCCTAATAATATTGAAGGCAACACAAGCTATTGCCAGAGTACAACTCCCAGTGCATTCCAACATTTCATCAAGGGTTAAAACATGCTGTAAACTGATATGTAACATGTTGGCTTCAGCGTATTAACTCCAGTGTTAGTTATAACAAGGCACATTGACCAAAAATGATAAAAATGGATTTTGCCCTCAGTCTCAGCTGATACTAAGAGCATTGCACATAGCACTGAAATCCTTTTCTATAATCAATAAGATATATATAAGTATGGTGTATTTTCATTAAATGAATATTGATGTTTCTTTATCTGTATTTTTTTGTTTTTTTTATTTTAAGCTTAGAATGCTGGCACTTTGTGCAGACAGAGTGGCTCAGTTCTGGACATGCCACTTACCCTTGGATTCAGTAACTGTACTGTCCAAGTGCTAATGAAGCTTCCCCTAAGCGAGCCATGATTTATTGGTTACGGAAATCTCACAAATCTGGCCTGTTTGTGGTTCTCGAGGCCAGAAGTTATCAGCCCCCGGCGCAGGGCTTCATAAATTCTGAAGAAATGTAGCTAATAAATCCTGCGTTAGCTTTGCACTGCACCCCTCCCTTCCCTTAGTCATCAGGGAGCTCCAAACGCCCCGAACTTCTGCCAGAGCCGGCATGAAAGCTGATGTGTGTTGCTCTACACTGTGAGCGGAAAAGAGCAATGGAAAAGGAACAATGTGACTGTCAGTGTAACACTGGGGAGGGGGGAGAAATATACTATTTATACTGCTAATTCAATAAATCATTCAGGATTGAGGTTTTGCACCCAATACAAAATATAGGGTAGGGGAGCCCAGCCTGACAGTGACAAGTGAGTTGTATGCTGAGATGTAGCACCGGCTACACCTAAACGTATATCAGAGGGACTTTCATAGCAATGTTTCTGTATTTGTAACCTTATTCTGTGCCTAATCTGAATAATAAGGCTCAAATTTAGGGTGAGTGCTTATTTGTGCCCTGGGTACCCCTGGAACTATAGCAGGGTGACTGTTACCCCAATGTTTCTATATATCTGTAACCTTGTTATGGGCTAAGGGGGCCCAGCCTGAAGGCCAGTTAGGGGGGGATTTGGGGTGAGTGCTTATTTGTGCCCTGGGTACCCCTGGAACTATAGCAGGGTGACTGTTACCCCAATGTTTCTATATATCTGTAACCTTGTTATGGGCTAAGGGGGCCCAGCCTGAAGGCTAGTTAGGGGGAGATTTGGGGTGAGTGCTTATTTGTGCCCTGGGTACCCCTGGAACTATAGCAGGGTGACTGTTACCCCAATGTTTCTATATACCTGTAACCTTGTTATGAGCTAAGGGGCCCAGCCTGAAGGCCAGTTAGGGGGAGATTTGGGGTGAGTGCTTATTTGTGCCCTGGGTACCCCTGGAACTATAGCAGGGTGACGGTTACCCCAATGTTTCTATATATCTGTAACCTTGTTATGAGCTAAGGGGGCCCAGCCTGAAGGCCAGTTAGGGGGAGATTTGGGGTGAGTGCTTATTTGTGCCCTGGGTACACCTGGAACTATAGCAGGGTGACTGTTACCCCAATGTTTCTATATATCTGTAACCTTGTTATGAGCTAAGGGGGCCCAGCCTGAAGGCTAGTTAGGGGGAGATTTGGGGTGAGTGCTTATTTGTGCCCTGGGTACCCCTGGAACTATAGCAGGGTCACTGTTACCCCAACATTTCTATGTATCTGTAACCTTCTTATGAGCTCAGGGAACTTGGGTACATTTTCAGACCTCCAAAAAGCCAACATTTTTAAAAACTCTTCCTCTGTATATATGTTTGATAGCTTTCATCCCACCATAATAAAGATATTGTCTCCATCATGGATTTTTCCCTTAATCAATATATGATTCACCTTTACCTTAATCAACATTTTATTCACCAATAAGTATTATAACTCCTTACTGTATCAGACAGGGGTTATTAGTGATGTATTTATTAAGGTCCCAGATATGCACCTTTATGCACCTTTTCTCTTCTGCTCCATTTTGTACAAGAAAACAGACCTCTTTATCTGGCTGTAACATGCATGCCAGTGTCAGACAAGATTAAACATTTATGTGAAAATGTCATTGAAAATACAGCAAAATTCAGCATTTACTTTGCTGTCTAAACATCCAGACAGATGCAGTAAAACACTATAATTAGAGATTATAGAGATTATAAACCTGCAACACTGCAGTTGCTTTCTGTCGGCAGGTTCTGGGAGCGGTAATTCCACAGCTGGAGCTGGAGGGTCCCTACTATGTTACACTATATACTATATATATATATATATATATATATATATATATATATATATATATATTGTGCAAGGACTGTTTTGTCTTTAATAAGGATTCATTGTGTCTTTGTATTAATTGTATTGGATCAAGTACAAGGTACTGTTTTATTATTACAGAAAGAAAATAAATTATTTTTAAAAAATGTGGGAGATGGCCTTCCCGTAAATTCTGAGCTTTCTGTAGAATGGGTTTCCGGATAAAGGATCTTATACCTGTATATGCCTCATGGATGCAACATTAAGTGGGTATTGACGCTGGTCACAAGATGCACAGCTCCTCCATACCTTGCATCAAGTTATCTGTTACAATTGCACGTTTGGACGCAAGGGAACCATGGTAGTACCTGGACCTGGAGGTTATTCCAGTGTGCGTCTATTGCCGTAAATAGCTTGCACCAAGTGAACTGGACCCCAATGCATTTATTGATGCTGCTTGCTGAATTTAATCCTACTTACATAATTGCAGTATGAAAAATGTAGCAACTTGTGTGTGATTTGCCAATGGACACAACTGGTGAATCACGTGCAAACTGCGACATGCAGGGCCGGATTTCTGTTTTGGGTGCCCCGAGGCCGCCCCTGTTGGTCGCCCCTGTCGGTCGCCCCCTCCCCACCCATGCGCATGCGCGAAAGCGCCCCCAGTGCGCATGTGCGAAAGCGCGGCCCCCAGTGCGCATGCGCAAAAGCGCGCCCCCCCCGTGCGCATGCGTAAAAGCGACCCCATCAGTGCGCATGCGCTCCTTAAAACTCCCATACGGAGCAGTGGGGAGAGGTCCCGACTGCTCCGTATGGGAGCCAAATTTAAAAAAAATTTTGCAGCGGGGCGGCATGCCGCCCCTAAACTTCTTCCTTTGTGGCCTCTCCACAAATCCGGGCCTGGCGACATGGGATACTGAGCTGGTGGTTTATATTATACTGGAATTTTGTAGGTGGGGAAATGCTGCATTGCATTGAATTTTCATCTGAATTTTGCACTTTGCATTTTATAATGCATTCACAAGTAAGCATTTATGTTCCAACTGTCTTCTTTAATAGGACAATAGGAAAAAATATTTACACCAGCACACCCTTACCTCCTCCAGAGAATTATGACTTGGTGCACAGCCTAGAGAGTCGGCACTCTCCACACAGTCAAAATATTTCAGCCAGCACAGCAAGTAAGATGCAAGCAGGGCTTAGCCCTTGCGTGTTTATTCAAAGTGCAACGTTTCGGGGGCGTATCCCTTTGTCAGGCATCATTCTTTAATAGGACCCCTTTGTTGCAAGGGCCCAGGTGAAAAGACCACTCTAACATGGCCCACGTTATTAATGTGTCAATCAAAGGCATCAGGGCCAGGGCTAATTACAATACAAAGGGCAGTGAAGTTGTGGCTAAACTGTAGTCCTGACACCACAAGGGACCCCAGTGGCCCCATTTTCAGCACATTAGAGATTAAAAATAATGCAGTGCTAAGGTGGCCATGCAGGGTAAGATTTACTTGTTTGGCCAAACGAGTGGATCTTCTCCTGATGCGCCCCCTTAAGGTCGATCATTTGCCCTAGGGCGGGCATAGGCAGCGTCAGATCGAGGAACCCATCAATGAGCCGATGTGGTCACTGATCTGACAGAAAATCAAACCTGCCCGATCAAGATCCTGCCCAATTTTAGGCCAAATGTAGGTTGGTTAGTCCCGTCAGGGGTGCCCATATGCTGGCAGATAAGATGCTAAATCGGTCTGAATGACCCGAATCAGCAGCTGAAATCTGCCTGCGTATGGCCTCCTTCAGGGTGACAAAACACAATCTCACATGTGGTGGGTTTGGAGGCTATGGGTGGGATCAGTAAAATAAAGAAGAGCTCTATACCAAATATTGTAGCAGTGCACCTAAGAGACACTCACAAGCCTCTTGTTCCACCAAGGAGAATAATGTTATAAGGTACTGCTAATTTGGGGGAATAGTTACAGCACTGCAGTACAGCATGGAAATCTGTGCAGTCTGCATTGCACCCGGTCTGCAATGTGTCCTAAGCTTTTTATAAGCATAAGGTCTGAAGAATCTCACCGCACTAGTTACATCCATCCCTGTTTATACTTAAGAGCTACTGTAGAAATAATGTCTCTAAGGTGACCTTTCTAAAGAGACAGCAGGCTTGTTTGCTTTGCCTGTTTGCAGGCAGCAGTGGTGGAACCGGGAGCATCACACACACACACACACACACACACACAACTTGCTGCTTGTGCACAGTGGGTTGGCCCTCTCCCTGGGAAGCGTCTACCCCTGCATTAAAGCATCTCTCCTCTGAATGGTATATTCCAGCGTGCAGCCAACTAAATCCGTCAGCTGATGCTGCTGCTGCCGCCGCCGCTCTCCCCTGTTACTTCCATTCCTCCTCTCAGTGCAGCTCTCACTTTCTCTTCCAAAGTGGATTAACAACAGGCAGCTGGGCATGTGGTGCGTCCCTACAGCCCAACGCTGATGTGCCTTCCTCACCTTCTCACCTCTTGGGGCTTCTTTTATTCTCTTCAACTTTCCTCTTCTCCCTCACTCCGTTGACTTTTTCCCTGCCGGCTGGGGATGGGTTCCAATTTTAATGACATTGTGAAGCAGGGTTATGTCAAGATCAGGAGCAGGCGTCTTGGTGTAAGTCTTCCTCTTCTTCTTCCTCCTCTTCTTTATATGTTTTAAGTGATATTCTCTTTGCATTGAGTAATGTCTGCATTGCTTAGACTTGGCTTGTCTTGCCTAGGGTTGATTTAACCTCTTAGCCCCTGGATTAGCTCAACTCATGGGCACAGGTCTCTGTTGCTTCTATTGGCTTGGTACTTATATAGCTGCACTTTATATACAGAAGGACAATAGGTTTTTTAATAGATTAAAGAGCACACATGTTGGCCCCCATAGCGTTCACCCAATTCCCTTTTCATAGGGAGCCTCAGGTATTTCATAGTACAGGTATGAGACCTGTTATCCAAATGCTCGGGACCTGGGGTTTTCCGGATAAGGGATCTTTCCATAATTTGGATCTCCATAACTTAAGTCTACTAAAAATCATTTAGATAATGAATAAACCCAATAGGCTTGTTGTGCCTCAAATAAGGAATAATTATACCTTAGTTAGAATCAAGTACAAGGTACTGTTTTATTATTACAGAGAAAAGGGAATCATTTAACCATTAAATAAACCCAATAGGGCTGTTCTGCCCCAATAAGGGGTAATTATATCTTAGTTGGGATCAAGTACAGGTACTGTTTTATTATTACAGAGAAAAGGGAATCATTTAACCATTAAATAAACTCAATAGGGCTGTTCTGCCCCAATAAGGGGTAATTATATCTTAGTTGGGATCAAGTACAGGTACTGTTTTATTATTACAGAGAAAAGGGAATCATTTAACCATTAAATAAACCCAATAGGGCTGTTCTGCCCCAATAAGGGGTAATTATATCTTAGTTGGGATCAAGTACAGGTACTGTTTTATTATTACAGAGAAAAGGGAATCATTTAACCATTAAATAAACCCAATAGGGCTGTTCTGCCCCCAATAAGGGGTAATTATATCTTAGTTGGGATCAAGTACAGGTACTGTTTTATTATTACAGAGAAAAGGGAATCATTTAACCATTAAATAAACCCAATAGGGCTGTTCTGCCCCCAAAAAGGGGTAATTATATCTTAGTTGGGATCAAGTACAGGTACTGTTTTATTATTACAGAGAAAAGGGAATCATTTAACCATTAAATAAACCCAATAGGGCTGTTCTGCCCCCAAAAAGGGGTAATTATATCTTAGTTGGGATCAAGTACAAGGTACTGTTTTATTATTACAGAGAAAAAGGAAATCATTTTCAGAAATTAGAATTATTTGCTTATAGTCTATGGCATATGGCCTTTCCGTAATTTGGAACTTTCTGGATAACGGGTTTCCGGATAAGGGATCCCATACCTGTGAATGTATGCCCTTCTTCTGCCTGACATGTCCCACGTTGTATGATAGACTCTTTATTGTACAGGGTACCAAAGGGATATTGTGTGTCTGCATGATGGATAGGCTGCAGGTAAAGTGCTTTCTTAAGAAGGACAGGAGGACGCAGAACCTGTCAGATATTCAGCGAAGTCTCTACTAATTTGTGCCTTTGTTCCCCCACTAACCCCATAAACGCACCTGCTGTTATCCCAAAAGGCATTGCTATTTTGCTGTCTGACTAATAACATCTACACGGCGGAGAGAATAACTATGTGGTATAGCTTTGGATATCACTAGGGGATAACTCCGGCTACAGCTCAACGCAGCACGGTTTCTCCTTGATTCCATGCAGCAGGGGTGGGATACATCAGATGGGTATGATAAGAGGTGAACTTTTGTTGCCTAGCGGGAGTAAAAGGGGCTCCATCACGTTGCATCCATTCCATCCTCTAATTGTTGTGGGGGTGTAATAACAGGGTGCTGTGCTATAATTATTTTCATTTCTGCTGGTGTTTATGACGAGCTATCAACTAAAGCAACCCCTTCATAGTAAGCTTGGAGTTAGTACAAACTATAACTGAATCTTGCAACATTAACCATCCGTGAGCTGGTTTCCCATTCTATAATACACTGCAACATTTAGACTTTATTCTCCAGTGCTTATCTATATAGTGTTTCTTTGCCTGTTCAGTTTCTCATTAAAGGAAAACTATTACTGTATGCTCTCCAAAACTCTTTAAAACGTACTTCGTTTTTTAAGCAATTTTAAGAAGCGCCAAGGGTGTTTTTTAGTTCTAAATATAGTCATTTTTGTCATATATGTTTTAAAACTACTGCAGCATTGTTTCATTTGCTGGGCTTTTAGTCATTCAATTAAATAGTTATTTTATATGGATATAACATTCCACAATAAGAGGATCTCTGACCTTACAATGGGTATCAGATCTGTGCCACTGTGACAGAATGCTCTGTTATACAGATAGCTAGAATCTCAGCTATAAAGCAGGGCAGGACTGCTGCTTACAATGGGTATCAGATAGGATCTGTGCCACTGTGACAGAATGCTCTGTTATACAGATAGCTAGAATCTCAGCCATAAAGCAGGGCAGGACTGCTGCTTACAATGGGGATCAGATAGGATCTGTACCACTGTGACAGAATGCTCTGTTATACAGATAGCTAGAATCTCAGCCATAAAGCAGGGCAGGACTGCTGCTTACAATAGGTATCAGATAGGATCTGTGCCACTGTGACAGAATGCTCTGTTATACAGATAGCTAGAATCTCAGCCATAAAGCAGGGCAGGACTGCTGCTTACAATGGGGATCAGATAGGATCTGTGCCACTGTGACAGAATGCTCTGTTATACAGATAGCTAGAAACTCAGCCATAAAGCAGGGCAGGACTGCTGCTTACAATGGGTATCAGATAGGATCTGTGCCACTGTGACAGAATGCTCTGTTATACAGATAGCTAGAATCTCAGCCATAAAGCAGGGCAGGACTGCTGCTTACAATGGGTATCAGATAGGATCTGTGCCACTGTGACAGAATGCTCTGTTATACAGATAGCTAGAATCTCAGCCATAAAGCAGGGCAGGACTGCTGCTTACAATGGGTATCAGATAGGATCTGTGCCACTGTGACAGAGTGTTCTGTTATATAGATAGCTAGAATCTCAGCCATAAAGCAGGGCAGGACTGCTGCTTACAATGGGTATCAGATAGGATCTGTGCCACTGTGACAGAATGCTTTGTTATACAGATAGCTAGAATCTCAGCCATAAAGCAGGGCAGGACTGCTGCTTACAATGGGGGGGGGGGGGGGGGGGGGGATCAGATAGGATCTGTGCCACTGTGACAGAATGCTCTGTTATACAGATAGCTAGAATCTCAGCCATAAAGCAGGGCAGGACTGCTGCTTACAATGGGCATGTGCCTGTACAAATCACACTGTACATTTCTATAGGTACTCTTTGAATCAACAAAAATCTCAATTCATTTGGGCACAAGTTGCTCCTACAATGTAAGTGACTGTCCAAAGGCAGATAAAGGGACCTACCTGCACCCCTTTTTGGTTGGTTATTGAGTTGGTGAGATTGAAAGCACCTATAGGCACAATGGACTGAGGGAGCCCTATACCAAACACAGATGTTCCCTATGCACATCACAAAAACTGCAACAACCAGTGTTGAATAAATGACCCTTATAGTACAGAAACTACAGATAGATAGTATGGATTTGGTCCACAGCTTTGGTGTTTCATTCCGAGCTCCTGTTGAAAATCTGACTCAGTGTATTAAGCTGGTCATGTTTCAGCCTGTCAGTGCACACCAGCAGGGTATTCCTTCTGTAAATCCACAAACAAGCAGATCAATCAGCAGCAAAAGTGAATCTGGCAGTTTAGCGAATCACCTCCTGATATCTAGAAAATATAAGCTTTGAGTTTGGGGGAAGAAATGCACGAAATCTGATGCTTTGTGAGTGGTGCCAAATTGCTTCATGCACTGTTCCAGAGCTAATATGTCAATTGTTAACATGAGATTTTGGGAATTGAGAGATATGAATTAGTTTGAATCCAATCCTAATTCCATCTGAAGCCCATCTTTGGATCCAAGGGGCTGTATCGGATCTGTACTACTGTGACAGAATGCTCTGTTATACAGATAGCTAGAATCTCAGCCATAAAGCAGGGCAGGACTGCTGCTTACAATGGGGGTATCAGATAGGATCTGTGCCACTGTGACAGAATGCTCTGTTATACAGATAGCTAGAATCTCAGCCATAAAGCAGGGCAGGACTGCTGCTTACAATGGGTATCAGATAGGATCTGTGCCACTGTGACAGAATGTTCTGTTATACAGATAGCTAGAATCTCAGCCATAAAGCAGGACAGGACTGCTGCTTACAATGGGGATCAGATAGGATCTGTGCCACTGTGACAGAATGTTCTGTTATACAGATAGCTAGAATCTCAGCCATAAAGCAGGGCAGGACTGCTGCTTACAATGGGTATCAGATAGGATCTGTGCCACTGTGACAGAATGCTCTGTTATACAGATAGCTAGAATCTCAGCCATAAAGCGGGGTAGGACTGCTGCTTACAATGGGTATCAGATAGGATCGGTGCCACTGTGACAGAATGCTCTGTTATACAGATAGCTAGAATCTCAGCCATAAAGCAGGGCAGGACTGCTGCTTACAATGGGTATCAGATAGAATCTGTGCCACTGTGACAGAATGCTCTGTTATACAGATAGCTAGAATCTCAGCCATAAAGCGGGGTAGGACTGCTGCTTACAATGGGTATCAGATAGGATCGGTGCCACTGTGACAGAATGCTCTGTTATACAGATAGCTAGAATCTCAGCCATAAAGCAGGGCAGGACTGCTGCTTACAATTAGGGATGTAGTGAACATCGCCGTTCGCGAGTTTTGGCGAAAATCTGCGAATATGCGCGAACTTTGCGAACCCCATAGACTTCAATGGGAAGGCGAACTTTAAAACCTAGAAAAGCCATTTCTGGCCAGAAAACTGATTTTAAAGTTGTTTAAAGGGTGCCACGACCTGGACAGTGACATGCAGGAGGGGGATCAAGGGCAAAAATTTCTCTGAAAAATACTTTGTAAAAAAAACGCCAAAAAAAACGCAAAAAAAAAAAAAACGCAAAAAAAACCCCGCAAGCTATTCCTATGTATACGCAAAGGCGAAAAACCGAAGCAAAAAAACGCGGCGGAAAAAACCGAGGCGAAAAAACGTGGCGCAAAAAAAAAACGCGGCGAACCCAAAATGGCGAACATCGCCAAAAGTTTGCGAATTTGCGGACTTGCGAACACCCGATGTTCGCGCGAATTAGTTCGCCGGCGAGCAGTTCGCTACATTTCTACTTACAATGTGTATTATCTGTGTGTCACACATCCTATCTGAAATCTGATAATAATTTTACATACTTTATAAAGCTCAAACTTGAAGCTGAAAAGTTCACAACCCTGAATTCCTGGATTAAATAAACAATTGATGTGTCACTTAAAAGTGTCTATTAAAATCTATCTCTTCATGTAAGAATATAATGTCCAATATTACAGTGTTTATGTAATAACAGGGGAGAATGATTTCCTCTGATCTAGTAACCAACAGCAACCAACCGGATGTTTGCTGTCAGTTTTATAACTATTTAATTTAACTGACAACTGGTCGCCATGGGTACCCCGTCCAGGGCAACCTTTCACCTTTGCACAATAGGTGGTCTTCCTGTTAGAGGACCATTATATCCACCTTCATTCACATTCAATTAAATACAACTAACCTTTATGGAAATTCTTTTGGGAGAAAAATGTGGAATCCCCAAGCATTCTTGACACATCATATTGTAATATATTCTGAAAGGTTTGGAGGATACAGAAAACATTTGCTAACCGCTAATAACACTGTAGGGACAAATTGGTTGGCTTGTTTTTCCCTGCATAGAGATTTTGCTGCATTGCTTTTAACTAAATTATGGTGTGGATAAGATCCCAAAGCCGGAGAAACAGAACATTTTAATGGAATAACTCATTTAGTTTTATATCAATGGAAACTGCTGACTTAGAAATGTGGGCTGCATCAAAACACAGGCGACATTCCGTATTCACTTAAAGGGATTCTGTTACGGGAAAACATATTATTTACAAAATGCATCAGCTAATAGCACTCCCCCGCTGAATCTTGCATTGAAATCCATTTTTCAAAAGAACAAACAGGTTTTTTTTATATAGAAGTTTGTAATCTGATGTGGGGCTAGATATTCTTAGTTTCCCTGGTGACCTCAGCCATGTGACTGATAAACTTCAGTCACACTTTACTGCTGTGCTGCAAGTTGGAGTGATTTCCCTCCCCTCCCAGCAGCCGATCAGCAGAACAATGGGAAGGGAGCAAGATAGCAGCTCCCAGTAGGTATCAGAATAGCACTCAATAGTAAGAAATCCAAGTCCAGCTTGGGACTCCTCCAGTTACATGGGAGTAGGAGAAACAATAGGTTACCTGAAAGCAGTTCTAATGTGTAGCGCTGGCTCTTTCTGAAAGCTCAGACTCAGGCACAATGCACTGAGATGGCGCCTACACACCAATATTACCGCTACAAATACATTTTTTTTTGGTGCAAGAATTAACATTTTGAATGTAATAATGAATTATTTGTACGCAGTGTAATTTAGTAATAAAAGCTACACTACAAATCATGACACTATACCTTTAAGGGTGATGTAAACCGTCTGACTTTGTGCACCTTTGGGGGCTCAGAGCTAAAATAAAACTGTTTAATGGCTTTGCCCACAATAATATGAAACCAAGAAAACTGAGAGCAATTATGATCCTGTCGGGAATCCACTGGGGAATGTATAAAAGGTTTGGTCGACAGTGTTAAAGGAAAAAGAAAGGTAAAGTCACTTGGGGGTGCCAAAATGTTAGGCACCCCCAAGTGACTTTAACCGCCTACCTTTTACCCCGGGCTGGTGCCGCTGTCAGGAGAAAACAGCACCAGCCCGGGGTAGCTGCCGGCGCTTCCTCCTTCCGGCTTCGCTGCGCGCGCATGCGCAGTAGAGTGAAAAGCCGAACTTAAACATTTAAGTCGGCTTTTTCGCTCTACTGTGCATGCCCGGCCACCGGCAGTTTAGGAAGTGGAAGGCGGAAGGAGGAAGTGCTGCGCTCCAGGTACCCCGGGCTGGTGCTATTTTCTCCGAACAGGGGCACCAGCCCGGGGTACAAGGTAAGCGGTTAAAGTCACTTGGGGGTGCTTAACATTTTGGCACCCCCAAGTGACTTTGCCTTTCCTTCCCCTTTAAGTACAGACCTTCTCATGCAATTAACTTTGATAGTATGCTTGAGAATGCTGGGAATTTTAGTCAATTTTTAATTTGGGGGAGCAACACTGCAGTGGAAGGTTTATATCCCCTTTAATGAAGGAACTATATTTTTTATGCTTCCAATGAACATCACTTATACCTTAGTCTTTGCACTTTGTGCTTTGTTGCAAAAAATAAATAAATAAATAAGAAAGAAAGTGCTTTAATGGTTGTAAATATAGTTTATGTATGTGAGTGTATAGATTGGTCAGGATAGGGTGTGCTGGGTTTACTTGGAAGGGTTGAACTTGATGGACATAGTAACTATGTATCTAAACTGGCTTCACATAGGACATGTATGGGGCCTGTATACTCCAAGCAGCTCCAGGGCTGTTCCTATAATTACAGAAGACTACCCTCTATCAGTAAAAGGCAACGGCACACCAACCACATAGTGGTTGGTTTAAACCTCTAGCTATATGGTCTATAAAAGTGATTTGGAGATTGGTTCCCCTTGGGGAACCTTGGCTGGGAGGTCCAGATTAAAGACCAGCTAGGGACAGATTTGGGGATGGTATCTGTTTGCTCTCTGTGATACTTCAGGAAACCCAACTTGGAATGATTTAGAGTTAAGGTTAGGGTCAACCTTGTGGTGTCTTAGATGTTCTTGGAACTATTACTGACTGACTGATTTAGCAATGGCTTCATATGATTGCAACCTTGTTATAGACTAAGATGAGCCTCAATGATGGGACTGGACCAAATAAGTCCTGCACTATGGGGAAATAAGCAGGGAAAGTAGGAAAATACCATATATTTTAAAGCTGAGTTTATTATTGAGTTAAATGCCCCACTACTTTCCATATTTAGTGACAAGCAAATATTAATATAGGCTTAAAGTCATTATCACTGCAAAAAAAGGCTTTAACCTGAAGGTATGTGCTTTATCTCTCTCCATTCCATGATAATGTAGGGAAAAATGCAATAAAAAAGTAGCTACTTAATTTTCTAAAGGTCATTGTGAGAAATCTGTGACATTTTCCTACTCTCTGCGTTTCAGATATTTTAAGCCATTTTTCTTTTAAGAAAAAGCCGTGGTTTCCACAGTGATGAAAAATTGCCTCGAGATGTATCAAAATTTGTAGCAACTGAGTTTACATTTGTTTTAGTGGGAAAGAATGGAGATTGTGCTGATAACTGTGACTCCTGCTTGGTAACTATGGAGGCTAGGGTGCTCAGCTCCCCATCTGTAGTTTGTTTTTCAGCATCACAGCAGATGAAAAATATGACATTAGAACGTATGAAATATATATATATATATATACAGTAAATAGAAAGTTTATTTGAAAAAAAGATCCAATGTTTCGAGCACTGACAGTGCTCTTCCTTAGTGGTTTGCCCCTGAGGAAGAGCACTGTCAGTGCTCAAAACGTTGAATCTTTTTTGCAAAGTCCCGGTGTATGCGGCTCTATGCCTCTGTATTACCATTATTTTGTGTCAGCACCCTGGGAGTTTGAATTCCTATAGGGTGTGCTCCGTTTGGTTTTGTATTTATATATATATATATATATATATATATATATATATATAGTATATAGGAGGCAGAGAGGAACACAACCCATCAAAATATAGTAGGTAAAAAATGAACGTATAGCGATAGAGTTCCTCCCTCACTTGGACTTGTTGCAAAAAGGCAAAAGTTTTATTGAAAAAAAATCCAACGAGCCAGAGATCCAAATCGATTCGAGCACAAGGTTCGCCCCTGTGGAAGAGCACTGTGTGTGCTGGAGCCATTGGATTGTTTTGAGCAAAACTTTTTGGACCAAGTCCTAGTGAGAGTGGTACTCTCTTTCTTTCTTTCTTTCTTTTTCTTTCTTTCTCTCTATATTTGCATCAACACATAGAGATGTAGCGAACCTCACAAAAAAAGTTCGCGAACCCGCTCGCGAACTTCTGCCAAAAAGTGCAAATTTTTGCGAACTTTGCGAACCCCATAGACTTCAATGAGAAGGCGAACTTTGAAACCTAGAAAAGCCATTTATGGCCAGAAAACTGATTTTAAAGTTGTTTAAAGGGTGCCACGATATGGACAGTGGCATGCAGGAGGGGGATCAAGGGCAAAAATTTCTCTGAAAAATACGTTGTTGTAATCAGTAATCAGAAAATAAAAGCAAATAAAAAGGACTATTGGGTTACAGCAGATGACATCAGCAGGACAGCTGCCCACAGCAGCTACATACAGAGCAGTAGAAAGTAGATCACTAGTCAGCAAAGCTACCTAAACTGCCCCTCAAACCCCTGCACAGCTCTCTCCCTATGCTAACTCATCAAGCACACACAGGCAGAATGTAAAATGGCTGCTGGGCTTCAGTTTATATATGGAAGGGAGTGGTCCGGGGGTGGTCCAGGAGGGAGAGCTGCCTGATTGGCTACCATGTATCTGCTGGCTCTGGGGTGAGAGGTCAAAATTTGGCTCCAGCTAAGGCGAACCCAAAATTGCGAACATCGCTAAAAGTTCGCGAACTTGCGAACACCCGATTTTCGTGCGAATTAGTTCGCCGGCGAACAGTTCGCTACATCTCTATCAACACACACACTCTGTTTGGCCAAAAGTATCTGGACACTCCTTAAATAACTTGTCCTCATTTGGAACACTCACTGCTGAATTCCAAACTGTCTCAGAGTAGAAGAAACAATAGGTTAGCTGAAAGCAGTTCTAATGTGTAGCGCTGGCTCCTTCTGAAAGCTCAGACTCAGGCACAATGCACTGAGATGGCGCCTACACACCAAGGCAGAGGCAGAGAGGAACACAACCCATCAAAAAATAGTAGGTAAAAAATGAACATATACCGAAAGAGTTCCACCCTCACTTGAACTTGTTGCAAAAAGGCAAAAGTTTTATTGAAAAAAATCCAACGAACCAAGTCCTAGTGAGAGTGGTACTCTTTCTTTCTTTCGTATCAACACACACGCTGTTTGGCCAAAAGTATCTGGGCACTCCTTAAATAACTTGTCCTCATTTGGAACGCTGACTGCTGAATTCCAAACTGTCTCAAGAAGAAATATCAGCACAAGAACTATTTGGAGGGAGGATGAAGTTTTTATGGCTGTTAGGGACAAACAAACCTAAGTGCAAAGCCAAGTGTTGCCTGGAGTGGTGTAAAGGCACCGCCACTGGGCTCTGGAGCAGTGCATTTTGGTGGAGGAGGAATAAATGCTCTTGTGGCTGAATTGAAAAAAATCCCAACTCCCAACAATATTTCAAACATCTAGTGGAACCTTACCAGAAGTGTAGGGGTTGTTATAGCAGCAAAGAAAGGGGCAACTTCATACTGATACCCTTAGTTTGGGTCAGGTTGGCTTGCACATTTACTCCGTGCCTTATAAAATCTGCTGCATTTTATTTATCCATATTATGATCTCTGTCATACTTAGACTTTTCTATGGCTCGTTATATCTGGTGCTTAATGTCTTACATTCAAAATTCTTGACTCATCATTTATTAATTTCTTGTAATATAGATCAGTGGCATTTATGGGGAGCTGCCATAGAAAGTGTATAGCTTATTGTGTGCCCAGAACATTCTGTCTCTGTATATTTGTATTTATACCTATTGGAGGATGGTGCCATATTGTTTCCCTTAGACAGTAGGAGGGTATAGCTTATTGTGTGCCCAGAACATTCCTTCTCTGTATATTTGTATTTATACCTATTGGAGGATGGTGCCATATTGTTTCCCTTAGACAGTAGGAGGGTATAGCTTATTGTGTGCCCAGAACATTCCTTCTCTGTATATTTGTATTTATACATATGGGAGGGAGGTGCCATATTGTTTCCCTTAGACAGTAGGAGGGTATAGCTTATTGTGTGCCCAGAACATTCCTTCTCTGTATATTTGTATTTATACATATGGGAGGGAGGAGCCATATTGTTTCCCTTAGACAGTACAGTATGAGGGTATATCTTTTTGTGTGCACAGAACATTCTTTCTCTGTATATATATATATGTGTAGGAGCTGCCACATTGTTCAACATAAAAGAGAACAATAGAATATATCTGTGTGTTAATATTTTTCAAACCTCTAAACTTTTTTAAACATTTTATAAAATTCCACACCTGCATTACTGGTTATCCTTTATAGTAGAATCTTGATATTTCCATATTATTTTTTAAATTTGATAGTCTTCATGGCTTTATTTGGTTGAATCCTTGTTATAAAAATATTACCGTTTCTCAATCTTAATTATAGATTTTTAAAAATATATTGTTTCCACGTTGAGATTATTTTCCATTGTGCTAATTAACAGCAAGTAAAATACAATTTTTCATGCTGTGCAAATGGTGGGAAAAGGAGAGGAGAAGTTGAGAGTAAATGGCAGAGGAATTCTCTAAAATTAACAAGCCGATAACCGAGGAGCGAGCAAACGCCGGGGGGAATGATATGGTGATAGCCTCAGTAAAACCAGGGACTGCTTTGATTCGCTGTGTCGGGACCACTGCCAATTTGTACTCTACAGATGTATCTTGGAAATAGTCCAACAGCTGCAAAATGATTTAGACGTCTTGAGAAATGTAATCTGCTCTTCCAATGGCGAGGTCTGTTGCTGGGAGTACAGTGGGCTGGCTTCCAAGATGACCCACAAGTGAGAATTCATCGCATGGAATCCTTAAGTGTTCCAAATGGCACTAGATGAAAGGGTGAAGCTTGGTTGTGCACACATGGTGCGGATAATGAAATCCTGACACCTCTGGAGATTCCTCTCTCCCCAAGTCACTGATGCCAACCTTCACCTTGGAGTCTTAAAGTATGTGTTTGTGCAAAAGTTGTGACCCTATTTTCGGTCACCATGAGGCTGTGTGTGGTCAACTGTTCTGTATTGAGCAATCAGATACAATCAAACCCTTAGGGCACTTGGATTATTATCTCTATGGCCGTGTAGGTCAAAAACCTCTAAAGCAATGAACTGTCACTTGGAATCAAGTCAGGTCACTTTCAGGAAATTGCTATACTTTATATAAAAGGGGAAAATCTATCCTATCTGCTAAGCTTCTAACCACCCCAAATGCCCTTGTCCTGAACGTTGGGTCCAATTGACCCTATAATGTCATGTGATTTAAAGCACTGGGCAGCTGAAGGTGACATATGTTTGTTTACAGATCCATTTTTTGAGTTTGTCAAATTAGAGTCTGAATTTGGTTTTGTATTTGGATAGATGTCTTGTGGAGGATTTGGTTTTTCGGCAGAAGCCAAAAATCATGGATTTGGTCTATGAATACATGTAGCAGATCATGAGTCACTATGGTTATTGGTTTTCCTGGGTTCCTTTGCTTATGCCACTACATAACTGAAAGATAGGATTATATGTATTGTCCTTGCAGTGCTGAGTTCCTTGGTTTTGATCTAAGCAGAAAGCTTATGTTCTTCACGTGTTTAAGGGTGTTTTTATAGCTTTTACTACTGTCTATGAAGAATGAGGACACTCTCTTTGAGTCACAGAGTTTACAATAATTCCAGCTGCCTTCCATTAATGTATTACATGTTAAATATGTTCATGATTTTTATAAAAATTGCAGTTCAAAGGAATACTAAAACCTAAAATGTAATATGGCTACAAATGCTGTATTTTATATACTGAACTTACTGTACCAGACCAGAGGACCAGCAGTCCTGGCTGCATCTAATCTTGAATCTTGTTATGCCATCTTTTGTGTGTCAGCGGCACTGCACATGCTCAGTGTTCTTTGGGCTTCTGCTGGGAAAATAAGATTAGCGGTTATTGGAAATCAAGCAGAAAGTGAGGTTCATCTGTCAAAAGAAAATGATGCTATGGGGTTCATGCAGAATTCACAACTTTCTTTTGATGGGAATCTGAATTCACTACTAATCAGCCCTGTATTCTGACTGTTATATTGTGTGTATAGGGTGTATTGTGAGTCGGCCCCTAAGCTCAGGTAAGTGACAGCAGCATAGAACATTTGAAGGGAATCAGCAGAAAAGATGATGGGGGGCTACTGGGGCATCTTTGGGAGAACAGATCCTTCCTGCTAAAGGGCTGTGGTTGCCTTGGGCTGGTACAGAAACCCAACAATGGAGCATTTTTATCCCAATTCTTTCTTCAGATTTAGTTCTCAAAGACATTGAGATATACTGTATTTGCAAAATCAGTCTCTGTTCTGTCCCAGTGCTAAATGACTTTTACTGCTTCCATTAATATTGTTTTAGCCAGGGGAGGGAGCTAAGATCAATATGATTTCCTTCAAACCCAATTTCTTTTAGGACCCGGCACCGAGCACGTCCATTCATTGGTCTCTTGCTTCCTTTCAAATGCATTTCTGCTACTTAAGATTTCTGTTTTATTGAAGAAAGTGAATCAGATTCTCTCTTGGCAATACGAAAAAGAGATGGACCTTAATGGAAGTCCAAAGATAAACTGCTTGAAAACAATAATAAAAAAAAAGAAACCTTTTTCTACACAGAAGTATATAGCATTTTATTCCTAATATAAAGGGATTGGGAGCAACCAATGAGAATCCATTTTTTCCATAAACACTCTGCATTAAAATAGAAGCACTGTCAATTCAACGCTGATGGAGCGTAAGTAATATTGCATTAGCTGTTTTACATCCGGTGGGGAAAAAGCTACTTTCCTTGCCATGACTAATTCCTGCTCTGGTGCTTTTCACTTCAGCCCTCTAAACATGTAGGAAGAAGGAAAGATGATTTGACAGTTGATGGAAAAACTGCACAAAAGAGTCTAAAATACCATCTGAAATGTTGTTTTTATTACAAATGTAGACGTAGACACCCTTTGGTTCTCCATTGGCTTTTGGTAAAATCCAATCATTCTCTTGGGGGTGAAACAATCACTTACTTGAACCAGTGCTTGGATGGACAAATCAGGCAAAGGTCCTCTCATGAAACAATCAGATCTGCCCAGATTAAAGCTCCAACTTTCATTTTAAAAACTCAATATATACAAAATACTCAATAAATAAATACAGTTGACTGAACTTGCTATAGGAAGAACTGATAAACACAAAGCGTTATACATCTGTGTGTGGGTGGGGGGCTGATCTGCTGATGGATTTTGAAGGGATATTTGTCATATCTGGCAGATTAAATTGTGTTTTCTAATCCTCTTTACCAAACCCATCAAAAATATCCAAGAGAAGTAGATTAATCAGGGCAGATCAATAAAAATCAGACACTCGAGGCCTTGATTGCTAATGGGAGCTAAATACAAAGCAGAATAAATTTGTCATGTTTTTTCATCTTAAATTTAGTAATTGTCTGTGCAAATTCACCACAAAATTTTACATAAGCTGTTAGGCAATGGCTAAAAAATGGGCCCAAAATGTATGGCTGTTTTCATACCTTCCAACATTTGGAAAATGCAAAGAAATGTGTAAAAATCTTTGACCATGCCCATTTTGTGACCACACCCCCTAAATACCACTCCCATTTTACAAAATTTGGCAGGTTTTTAAAGTTTGAACACATTTCTGGGGGTTTTAGGGTCTTGTTTTATGTGTTATTAGAGTTTTGCTAAACAAGGTGAAATTGCCCTTTACGCTGCAAGTCTCAGTTCCCCCAAGAGACCTGTTTAGCTTATTAGTTACAATTGTATCTAAGTGCAGGTGTAGCTTGTTAAGTTTTTCTGGGCTCTCTGCCAAAAGCCCACTTATTAAATTAAGTTTGATAAACATTGTATCTAAGTGCATGTGTAGTTTGTTAACTTTTCTGGGCTCTCTGCCAAAAGCTACTTTTTAATTAAGTTTGAGAAACATTGTTTCTTTTTTTAGCGTTCAGGGCAGGTTCAGTGCAGAAGATCAAAGGGAAGTGAGGGACTTTTCAGAAAGAATCCGTGACTGCCGGCTGAGCTGTCAAAATTTGGAACTGTCCCGATTTTCACATATATGTTTGTAAATCCTGCCCAAGTTGCATTTACATAATTTAGGGCACCAAATGGGTCAGTCACTGCCTATACACTATATTGCCAAAAGTATGTGGACACCCCTTCTAGTTATTGCTGTTTGCTATTAATAAGTGAGAGCTACCATTGCTAATAGAAGCATAATGCAATGATATTATTAACAAATCAATAATTTTTACTTCATGCAATATTTAGGAAAGGCCCTTGACTGTTTCTGGCCAACAAAGCCACCTGAGCTGAAATAGAAGTGGAAGAACCTAACTACATAGAGACCTGACCTCAAAGTAACTGAACCCCTTTGGGATCATTTGGAACCCTGACTGTGAGCCAGGCTTGCCCATTATCAGTGCCCAACATCACTAATGGACTTGTGGCTAAATGGAAGCAGCTCACACCACCAATGTTCCAACATCTATTGGAACTTTCCCAGAAGAGTAGGGGCAACATACTTTGTTAGGCAAAGGTTTGGGGACCAAGTATGTGGTAGTATTTCTTCAGTATGTTACGGTAACTTTGGGTCTCAAGTGGATTCTCAAGGAACATTTCATGATTTGGAAGAAGGGGTAGTCTGTTGTAGGAGAGACCATGAGAGATAGAGAGAGAAGCTAGAAAGACATCTTGGTGGTGTGAATGAGATGAGGTTATAAGTAGAGCATAGTAGCTTTAAAGGGGCGTATATGAATATGAGAGGGGTTAGAAAGTTAGTGTTAAGAATATATATGACAATGTTGTTTAACAAATTGAACAGTTTTAGGTGCCAGACTGAAAATGTGCCTTCCTTTCTTTTTCATTTAGTTCTTTTCATTCATTATAAATCTGTTGGCACCTTGACAGTTATTAACTGAACTGAGAAGTCCCATCAAGGCTGGTCAGGATTTAGGCACTCTTCTGAAATGTTCCATTAGTCATCTGCATCCCTAATTGCATTTCCTGCTTCTCGTGCCTGCAAGTTATATATCTGATTGCTTTGTCACACTCCTGTGAAGTACCTCTCGACACGCAGGGAATATTTCGGCTTTCTTCTGCCCGCGCCAGAATGTATATCACCCTCAGATGGGTCTGCCAGGTCTGACTTGGCAGAGAATTTAGTGAAAGATTAAAAGAAGAAAAAAAAGCATTGGAGTCAACAGTTGATTGTGTAACACTTGTTTGGCTTAATAGGGGTATTATACCAGGCTAGTTATGCACTTAGAGCATGGGTTACATTCAACCCCCTTTCCCAGGAATGGGCCTCCGCTATATGGGAGCTATGTCAGGCTAGATGAGGTAGTTGAACTACAACTCACACTGGTGTTGTGAAATATAATAAGTGATTGGACGCCAGGAGCTCTTGCAGTTAACTGGATAATGGTTTATTGAACAAGGCACATATAGAATAGTGCAGCAGGGTATATACTCACAGTCACAGCAGTATAGAACTTGGTCACAGAGAATACAGCAGATGTGACACTCAAGGTAACAGTATAGCCCACTTGGAGGTTATGCAGAGTATTAGCTGTAGGCCAGGAATGGATGCCCTCTACTGGAACGGATCCCCTCCAGCCAACTATGGTTCAGGGTAAGGAACTGCCTGAATCCTGCGTCTTAACTGTGGTCCCTACAGCAAGGCATACAGAGCCTGGGTTAGACTAAACCCTTACAGTCTCCTTTGGTGGGGCTAGTGCTGCCCTTACTAAATAAGCTATCTATGCTCACCACTCCTAGAGGGTGCTATTACATATGACTGACTGTGCTGGCTTTATCTCATTCACGGGGCCCTGTCCCCGACTTACAAATCAGCAGTTCTCTTTACTGGGGCCTAATTGCCTCAGGCTCAGTGACATGAAGCCTCATGACAACATCAGCCAAAGAGGAAGACACTTCCTTGTGCCAGACACTATATAGTCTGCACAAGGGGAGTGGTCAACCTGGGCTAAATCTATAGGGGGTAGCCTAATACTGTAATCTGAGTGTAGAGGGCTCTGCCCTATTACAACACAGATAACATAAAGGTAGGGGATAACACCATAGGGCACTTAACCCTATGGGTCCCTACATTTGCTTTCATTTTTAATATACCTGCTGTGTCATTTCTTCCTAAATCCTACTATTGTTCTGTTATAATCCACTCTTCAGAACCTCTATTGTGAAACAATAAAATTCCTTGGAATAGCCAGCACAGCTGATATATATATATATATTCCAAGTGACTCTAAGATACTAGTCAGCTTGGTTTTGCCTTGGCTTTTATCTCCTGAAGCTCCTTTTGGTCTAAGTCTTGACATGGCCCTTCTAGTCTTGCTGTCTGGGTTAAAACCTGATAGATGATAGATAGATAGATAGATGATAGATATATGATAGGTAGATAGATAGATAGATAATAGCTAGATAATAGATAGATAGATGTTCCTAGATAGATATATGCATAGATAGATAGCTAGATACATATATAGATAGATAGATATATGATAGATAGATGATAGATAGATAGATAGATAGATAGATATATGATAGGTAGATAGATAGATAGATAGATAGATAGATAGAGATCCTTCTCAGTAACTATTTCTTTATGAAAGACACTTGATAGCTTTGTCTTGTGTTGACCAGTTGAACTTTAAGGTCAGGGCCGCACAGGCAATCTATGGATTCTGGCAAAGGCCAAAGGGGCTATGGGGTAAGATGCCATAGACAGCCACTATGCCAGGGCCTATATTAAGGTCAAATGACTTGGATTTGGTACATCTTTAATGAATAAATATTCTTTTACTTTTTAAAAATATAACAAGTGATAAATTGCAGTATTCCACAGAATATTTGTGGAACAAGTTTAGTGGGGATAAAATATATATCTTTGTGGCATATGTGCTTTTAGTCTGTAGAGCTCCTGGGATTATAAGGGGTTAATCAGGCACGTGGTATGTTCAGACACATGTATTTATAGAATTAGCTGAAAGCAGATATTCGGTGGCCTTATATTCTGTGTAGGGATGGGGATACCATGGCAATAATGCACCTGGGACATGATCGTGAGTGGAGATGGGATCTATAAGCGGAAGATGTTTTTCCGCAAGGTCAGGGGAGATGTCACATTCGAGGAGCCTTAAATCCACATGGGTTACGGAATCACAGGCACTCGTCACTCTCTCTCTGCAGCATCTCTATTATCTCTAATCGCTCCGCTAAATATTTCTGTGTGAGGCTTCTGATACCTTCCCACCTTTCCCTGGGCCCCAAGGAACCAGGATTCATTATCGATAGAGGCGGAGTAAATTATTAATAGATGGATGTGATGTGCCAGACGCTGACAAGGGGTGATTTATGAGACCAGGAGCAAGTGATTTTGCCTGTAAATGCACAACCCGAGAAACATCAGCACGGTTCTGCCTACGAGAGGCTTGCATTGCCTGGCAGCAGGTTCTTTAGGGAAAAAGTTAGAATAAACAACCAAGGCACTTTGATTTATTTCTGCACACAGACAGGTTTACGGACACAATTTTGCTTCAAAAATTGTCTTACATTTCCTCCGACTGGGTTGCTGTACACCAAAACCACCCCCCCCACAAACAACACAGGCTTTATGTACTATTACCAGCAGGCTCAATAAGTACTGGAATTATAGTTATTGCTTGTTGTGTGTACAGATAGTTCCTTCCCTATTCATATCTGTAGATTACATATTATTTCCCTTAGGGATTACAGTATGAGCTTACTGTGTGCCTACACGTGGGTAGGAATTTTTATTATGAAAATAAACATTAGCAGAACAAAAAACAAACTTAAATAACTTTAATAAAAAATAAGTTATCATAAATCATATAAGCAAATGAAATACAATGAACCCCCCCCCCCACATGTAAAATCAGTCTCCCTCCACAGTCTCTTATTTATCTTATTAATATGAGGGATGCACCGAAGCCACTTTTTTGGGTTCTGCTGAACCCCCGAACCCACCCTGAAGGATTCGGGCAAATTAATATCAACGTTTCTGAAGTTAACAGTCAGATCAAGTGTTTTCTTCTCCCTTCCAAAGGTCTTATTACACCTCATCATCCATAGGAAATACCTAATAACTGCAAAGATAACAAAAAGCGTCTCTTTATCCCTTTCCCATAGATTCTCTCCTCATAAGTGTCTCTACAAAACTTCCTGGTTCCCAAAAGTGACAATGCCCGATTATAAAGAGCTTGAGAAACTGAGAACTCAAACAGATTAGATTCCATTTCCCCAAAAGCTTCAAACCCAAGGAAATATGCTGCAAAATTAGCCCCCCCCCCCCCCCGATCTGGACCCCCTTTACTCTACTGCCTTCAATCCAGTCTCTGATAAAAGGTGAAACCCAAGACCTGAGAGTGGTTTCCCACGGAGAACATACCCCAAAATTAAATTTGAGGAAAATGGTGCCAAAGAAAGCAATTGGACAAACCATCCGTAACCCTCCCTAGTTCTTCTGCAGGAACGTTACCCCACTTTTTACTTCAGTTTGCTCCCCCAGAGGAGAATCTGAGCCATAGAGCAGGGCAGGACTATTGCTTTGTGAAAGAGAAGAGGAAGACATAAAAATGGAATTTCCCCCCTAAAATTACTTCACTTTATTAAACACCGCCCAGTGTTTTCAAACACTAGAGTCCATTTAAAATGCCAGCTGAGAACAGCAGATTGACACAAACCATAGTGATGAGCGAATCTGTTCCATTTCGCTTCGCCGAAAAATTCGTGAATCTTTCAAAAGATCCGCAAAACGGCGAAAAATTAGCAAAACTGCGAAAATGTTGTGCGACAAAAAAAATTGTCGCCCACGGCTATTCTTTTGTTGCACGGCTATTATTTCGGCGCTGGCAGCTATTATTTTGTCACCCGCGGCTATTCTTTTGTTGCGCGGCTATTATTTTGTCGCCCGCGGCTATTATTTCGTCGCGCGGCTATTCTTTTGACGCCCGCGACTATTCTTTTTTGACGCCGGCGACAATTTTTGGACGTGCAGCGAATTTTTCCGCGGCAAATTTTTTCATCCGTTTCGCGAAACAATCCGCCAATGGCGAACTGCGGAAATTCGCCGCAAATCCATGCCTGCCGAAACATTTCGCCCATCACAACAACCCACAATGACACTTTGATAATGACACAAAGACCACAAATATAGTCAGTACTTATGACTTTGATTATATATAAAACTGCTTCTCAAACAACCTGACCTAAAAAAAATAACCCATAAAATGGAATATATAGATGAAATTTGATATGTGTGTGTGTGTGTGTATATATTTTAGTACTACTTAATGACTCCAGGGACAGCTGGCCAAGCTGAGGTTTGCCGTGCTTTCTGACTTGCTAAATATAAACATATTTCATGCTGATAATTGCATGCATTTACTATCAGCAAGACTGTTTTTTAATTAGGGTTCAAATGAAAGATTACATTAAAAGATGCTGACCTTCTGTCACATACATAAGGAAAAAAAACCTGCTATATAACTGTATGTGCTTCCTGTATACTAATATACAGTATGTGTGGGCAACGCTTAGTACCCGTCTTGCCGTTATTAAAGGAGATATAATGTTAGCAGAATATGTATTAGATAAATGGTTGAAATTGTTGTAAGGTGTTTAGAACGAGATTTTTTGGGGCTACTAATGGTCTAATGTGAAATATTTATATTCCCTTAAACGGGGATGAATATATTTGTATTTATACATGCTGGAATTAGATGTCATATTGTTTCCCTTAGACAGTACAGTATGAGGGTATAGCTTATTGTGTGCCCAGAACATTCCTTCTCTGTATATTTGTATTTATACATATGGGAGGGAGGTGCCATATTGTTTCCCTTAGACAGTACAGTATGGGGGTACAGCTTATTGTGTGCCCAGAACATTCCTTCTCTGTATATTTGTATTTATACATATGGGAGGGAGGTGCCATATTGTTTCCCTTAGACAGTACAGTATGAGGGTACAGCTTATTGTGTGCCCAGAACATTCCTTCTCTGTATATTTGTATTTATACATATGGGAGGGAGGTACCATATTGTTTCCCTTAGACAGTACAGTATGAGGGTACAGCTTATTGTGTGCCCAGAACATTCCTTCTCTGTATATTTGTATTTATACATATGGGAGGGAGGTACCATATTGTTTCCCTTAGACAGTACAGTATGAGGGTACAGCTTATTGTGTGCCCAGAACATTCCTTCTCTGTATATTTGTATTTATACATATGGGAGGGAGGTGCCATATTGTTTCAAGACAGTACAGTATGAGGGTACAGCTTATTGTGTGCCCAGAACATTCCTTCTCTGTATATTTGTATTTATACATATGGGTAGGAGGTGCCATAGTGTTTCCCTTAGACAGTATAGTATGAGGGTACAGCTTATTGTGTGCCCAGAACATTCCTTCTCTGTATATTTGTATTTATACATATGGGAGGGAGGTGCCATATTGTTTCCCTTAGACAGTACAGTATGAGGGTATAGCTTATTGTGTGCCCAGAACATTCCTTCTGTGTATATTTGTATTTATACATATGGGAGGGAGGTGCCATATTGTTTCCCTTAGACAGTACAGTATGAGGGTATAGCTTATTGTGTGCCCAGAACATTCCTTCTCTGTATATTTGTATTTATACATATGGGAGGGAGGTGCCATATTGTTTCCCTTAGACAGTACAGTATGAGGGTACAGCTTATTGTGTGCCCAGAACATTCCTTCTCAGTGGAATTCCTGGGGCTGCCGCCACCTGGGACCCCCCCCCCCTCACCCATTCCAAGCTTACGCAACAGTACAAATAGCAAGATCACAAATAAGAAACCTTGACCTCTGATACATTTACGTGCGCCATTGTAGTAATAAACCTTCGTCAGATGTGTAAATGCCAACTTAGTCGGAAGGAATTCATGGAAGTAATTTTTTCTGGCATTGTAGTTGGGAAAATAAAAGCATTTTTGTACATTTGTCATGTTTTGTATGTTTGTCATGGGATGACAAGGTCAGCCTCAGATGGCTGTACAGGTATAAAGAGTCACACTGAAATTTGCAATAAAAATGTAATTAAAAGTCTTTAGTACAATGACAATATTTGCCATATGCCAGGGTTGAACGACTCTAGAGAACCTGATATCCTGGGGATAAAAGACTCCCTTTATCATAGGCTGGAAGAAAGGCTACCATTAAACAACATATAATTCTTCTGTATAACTTGATCAGTAAGAGTTAAGGCAAGTATATTGAGTTATTTTTCCCATAAAGCTGTTTCTTAAGGGCTTAGTAAGGTTTTTTTCCCCAGGAATATTAAAGGGCATATTGCACCTGGTGCATAGAAATCCTAAAGTAATGGTAGTGCATCATTAACTAGTACAACAGAGAAGAGGGATTTAGGGGTCAGTCAAACTACAGAAGTAAAGGATTTCAGGGGATTATGGCAAATGATTTAAAAGCCAGCAAACAGTGTAGGCAGTGGGAAAGCCTGGTTGGATGCTAAACTATATAGAAAGAGGAATAAATTGTACAAGTGATGTTTTTTTTTTATTTTTTCAATCGAATTGTCTAAAATCTTCAGTGAGATCCCAAGCAGAATCGTTGATAAGCTCTTGAGACCTTCAGAGGTTTAACAGAGGGTAACTAAAGTGATACCATTTAAATGAAACAGTATACTAGTATTCTTTACTCAAAGGATGGTGTGACTTGGGAAACATTAGGGAATTGAGGATATAGAATAGGGCATTGCTTTTATAATAATAGAAATATCAGGTCAATGGGTGACTGTTCAAAGCTCAAGTGCCATGGACAGGGTCGGACTGGGGGGTGAAGGGCCCACTGGGGCTCCCGCCCCAGGGGCCCTGCAGGTGCCCACGCTGCCCCCCCCAGGGGCCCCCCTAACCCCCCTTGCAGGGCCCCCACCCACGTAAATTTAATGCGTCAGGGGAGGAGCAGTCGGGCAGGAGGAGCACATGCCAGGGTTGGGTCTGGGCCACCGGGGCCCACTAGAGCCGGAGCCCACCAGGATTTGACCCGGCAGCCTAGTCCGACCCTGGCCATGGAGAAGCTCAGGTGGGAGTACATGGACTGATAAAGACTGCCGACTCAACCCCTAAAAACCTGTGTATTGTCCTCCTGATTGCCTGCCCAACCAATATCTTAGATGTGTGAAAACTCCCTTGGGCAAGGATTAAATCAGCAAGTTTATGTTGTCCTCTCGCTAAGGGTCTTCATAGGCAAACTCACCAAAAGAGAGACTCTTCATCTTAACATTAGAAAATGTGCTGATGTCCATGTCAATGTCAATATAGTTGGGATAAAACTATAAAACATAAAGTCTACCAACAGTATAAAGGGAAGAGCAGACATAACCATACGAGTTGACTAGAGGGTTGATAGGTCTTTCTGTTGTCCCATATTATGTATAATAAAATACTAAACACTTGATATTCAGCTTGGTTGGTAACTTCCACAGTTCTTTATCAACAGCTAGGAAGGAAATAACTGGAGTACAGCGAAAAGGATGTGTGTAACAATCCATTAAGAATATATTATGGAAATGGAGAGCCGAGACAGAAACATCTAAAGAGAATAGGATATCTTGCTTGTGAGAAAGAAACAGACAAACCTAGGATGGCTGACTTGGGGAAAACAAGAGAAGTATTTATAAAACTATATTAAAGGTCATTCTGGAAATTATGATATCAAGGGGTAGTTTGTTCCTAAGGGCAATACTGTAGACTTAAAGGCATTGAGAAGATTAAAAAGAATGTTTTCTCTTAAAGCAACCCCTCGAGATAACTCACAACCATAGCCTGAGCCATATGAAACATCACAGGTCTCAAGTTATTATTACTTAAACAGGAGGTCTGTCTTCCCTTTACAAAAATGGTTCTTTACCAAGACTTTAACCAGTTATATATGGTAGAGGTGAAGACTTTCTGTAGTATAGTATTCAGGGCAATGGTTGTCAGACTTTTTCCATTCTAGCCCCCCTTGTCCAACAGTCTCAATTTGTTTTTCAAAAGGGACACTCTCACATCTCAAGTAATTTAAGCTCTTGGGTTATCCGGAGGCCCATAACAATTCACAAGAAAAAGTCTAATAAAATGTATAGCTGGTCTTCGTTGGTTTTTGTGGCTTTTGAATTATTACGTTTTTGCCTGATGCAGAAATTGAACAGTTGGACTAAATTACTGTAGCAACCAGGCATTAGTTTGGAAGTCTAAATAGAAGATTACTAGTAGAGATCTTGACCAGAAAGTTGCCATTAGGAACAACAAAGCCTCACATTACAGATGGGCATACATGGTAATATTCACTCATTTTTTTTGAGGTCACCAAACAAGCAAATTTGTGATCTGATGGACCAACGTTCCTACCATAATAGGGGACTTTAAATACTCATATAAGACCCATCAGTGTGCCAAATTGGTCTTTCCCAGATGGGATATTCAAACCTACCCAACCAACAACTGTCTGATTTTCTGCCATATTTTGGTAGAAAGGAGCTGGTGAGGGCTTCATAGACAGGTCAGTAAGCTGCCAGCTTGGCCAGTAGGGAAAGAAATGGTAGCTTTTATCTGTTTTTGGTAGCCACAGGTAAGGCTACGACAAACAAATATCGTATTAACTTGCAGGTCAGAAGCGTTTCTCTAAGTATTTTGTTTTGGTTTGTTTGGTCATAGTCTAGTTGGTGGCATTTGGTCTTTCCTCATTGGTCATTGGTGGAGAGGGAGCATGGACAGAACTATAACAATTAGTGATAAACGAATCTGTCCCGTTTAGCTTTGCCAATAAATTCACAATTCTTTCAAAAGATTGTGAAACGGCGAAAAATTTGCGCACAAAAAAAATTGTCACCCGCGACTATTCTTTTGACTCGCGACTATTCTTTTGACGCCTGTGACTATTCTTGCAACTATTTTTTTTGACGCCTGTGACTATACTTGCAACAATTCTGGACGTGCAACTATTCTTTTGACACCTGCGACTATTTTTACGACAATTTTTGGACGCGCAACTATTCTTGCGTCAATTTTTGGACGCGCAGTGAATTTTTCTACGGTGAATTTTTTCATCCATTTTGCGAAACGATCCGCCAATGGTGAAACGGGGGAAATTCGCAGCAAATCCATGCCTGGCGAAACATTTCGCCCATCACTAATAACAATTACCTTTAAAGTAGAAGGAAAGGTACAATCATGGGGGGGTGCCAAATGTTACGTTAATACAAGACAAATGATAGAAAATGATAGCACAGAATGATGCACATACTGTCCATCAGTACATAATAACAAATCTGCAAATCAACATATAACAAGATTCAAATTAATACAAGGTCAAGGTCAGTGACCCTGGAAACCTTGGAGAGCCATGGAAAAAAAGAACAGTTATTGTTTACAGCATACTTCATATAAATTATAAGATGAACTTCCCCTTTAATCTGCAAATAAAGCACACAAGAGTCTAATATAAATTCAGGAGGACCTTTACCCTCCTCCTCCTCCGCTAGCCCCTGACACAAACACCCCATTAGCTCTCCTGAAGGTGTCGACTCTGTGTCAATGTCAAAGAGCATTCTAAGGCAGCAGCCCCTAGGAGACATCATGAGTCTTCGGTTAATAGGCTTTTTGTATAGAATTACCGATTCCCTTCCCTGCTCTGCTGTGGTTTTTTTTTTCCCTTGCTAATTATTTCCTTGGGAATTTTCTTGGTCAATTATATGAATGATGAACAGAGCTGAGAACACAAACAGGTTTGAGACGCAGCGGGGAGGCTTGCGTGATGCGAGCATTAAACCGGCTAAACAAAAGGCTCAAGCCGAGGGATCATCATAATTGAAAGCATCATTGCTACAGTGTTATTTAAAGTGAAACCAGCATTAAATATGTATAATATAATGGAGTTTTAAACACATTCTCAAGCGGTGAAGGATATTCTTTTGTTTTTATGACTGCCGCACTATGCTTCCAATCCCCGACAAATAATAGCATATCAACTAAGGAAATCTATACATGCTACAAAGCTGTTATCCGATATTAAATATATTTAATAGGAAGGCTGTGATTCCTCCCACTGCTGTTATTTTCACTAGATCTAGATTTACTGATTCAATTATCAATAAATCTCTCTGTGTATATGACTAAGTACATGGTTGTTGTAGTCATCCTTTCTGGATTTTCTACTCAACCTCTTTGGCCTTTTATAGACATAGAGCAGTGGTTTTCAAAATTGTGGGACCATCCCCTTGCTGGTCATGGACATGAAGGAGGGTGCCATAATCACATGATACATGTCACTAGCACTAGTACCGCAGTTTAGATCATATACCCCAATATGTAATAAAAGGCACTAAGTGTGCCCAGGAACAGTAACCCATAGCATCCAATAAGACGTTTACTTTTAAACAGGTGACCAGTAGATGCTTCCTGTTGATTGGTTGCTATGGGTAACTGCTCCTGGGCAAGCTTACTGTATTTTATTACATAACCCCAATATTGTATAATGTTGCTTTACATTAAATACATACAGTAACCTGTTGTGGTTAAGTTAAAAGGACTTGGCTACACGTGAGCTTATGTTTGGCAGATTGGATAGGTGAAAAATAAGTGAAATAATCACATTGCAGAGTGTCCTACATTTACTAATAGAGAGGTCCTTGGTGAAGTGTGGCCATTGCTTTCCAACAGTAAGTTCATAGACAAAGTGAAGAAGGATCTTGGTTAAGTGTGGCCTTTATTTTCCAGTGGGCAAGTTCTTTGGGGTTGACTTGTTGCAGGGAAAGGGGAATAGGAAAATGAAAACTTCTCTTATTCAATATTTTTTTTCTCCAAACAAGTTGTGGCGTGTCCTTCACTTTCCAATGTGGAGTTCCTTTGTAGTGTGGCCTTCACTTTACATTTTGGAGGTCTATAGGGATATATGGCCTTCATTTTAAAATGTAGAGGTATGTGGCCTTCACTTTTCAGTGATGATGTGCTTGGTAAGGAATGGGCTTTACTTTTCAATAGGGAAGTCCTGGGCAAAGTGTGGCCTCTGCTTTCTAATAGGGATTTCCATGTGGTATGGCCTTCACTTCTAACTGGGATGTCCTTGGCATGGTGTGGCCTTCACTTCTAACTGAGATGTCCTTGGCATGGTGTGGCCTTCACTTCTAACTGGGATGTCCTTGGCATGGTGTGGCCTTCACTTCTAACTGAGATGTCCTTGGCATGGTGTGGCCTTCACTTCTAACTGGGATGTCCTTGGCATGGTGTGGCCTTCACTTCTAACTGGGATGTCCTTGGCATGGTGTGGCCTTCACTTCTAACTGGGATGTCCTTGGCATGGTGTGGCCTTCACTTTCCAAAAGCGTGGTCTTGTTGTGGAACTGTGGCCCCAACTTTTCAGTGGTGGCCTTAAAGAATAGTCCTCTATAGTATAGAAACTCCCTATCCATAATTTATTTATATTTCCCTAGTCCACAAGTTTTCTTATAGATAGATCCCACAGCTGCATATAGATATATGTCCATACACAATAAACCTTTTCCTTTACATCTTCCACATGTATTCTTATGCTTTTTCTATTCTTTATTTAATGTTGGTACAAACTGAAATCTATGCTGTGAAATAACATTGACATTATTAATTGGCATCTATAATTGGTGTATGAAGGAGAGCTATACATTACCCTACACCTACCCCCATTAATGAGGCACCAAGGGACCCATAGAGCCAGTTGCTGGGAGGTGCAAATGCTCGGAGCTTGGTAAACAACATTACATCAAAGACAATAAATTCCCTTAAAGGTCCTATCAATAGCATTTTGCTATAGTTCAGCATGACAAAACCATGGATTTAAAGGCTTCTATCCCCCCAAAAATCAATGAACCACAATTCAGTCCTATTGTTAACAAAAAAACTGTAGGATTGTGGGGGCAAGGGGTGTTCGCAATCATTCCACTTGCATTAGCGCTTATGTGGATGAGCTGTCAGTAGGGCAGTGCCCGACAGGTGTGCCTTATTTAGCCGGATAATGGTTACATTAGGGCACTATCCATCTAGCTACATTAATCTCTCTCAAGTGTGAACGAGGTCACTAATGTATGGCAGTGGTGCTCAGTATGTGTTGTATCATCCAAATCTATCAACAAATCAAAAGAGGAAATGTCTGTTGCAAAAAAAAAACCCTACATTTGCCTCTCTCCGCCATGGTTATAAGCCTCATATATCATGTTACCCACTCAGCCTCCTGCCCTATTGCCCTATTGCATTTTTTCCTCGAACATATAAAGTCATTTGCCTTTTGGTCTGACACGTTCTCCCCACAGATTCTGCCGCAGTCAGCAAATCACTGCTTAAAGCTCATTTTCACCCTCCCCTTTTCATGCAGGTTAGTTGAACTACAGCTAACCTTTAAGATATGGCTTCCCATTCCACCATGCATGGAATTCTAAAAAAAAATGTGCCTGAGCCTTTCCAACGTTTTAGAAAATGACTCCCAAGCCGGAGGAGACCTTTTGGGGCTGATTTAATTTGCTTAATGTCACATATTGGGCAATAAAAAGCAACGTCAGCAGTCTATACATCAATTTAAATCAGGAAATTGCAACCAATCCATCTCTCCTAGGCACACAGGCACAATGACTATTAAATATTAGCGTGTCAATATGTTGCTCTGCATCCTTGTTAAGGCACTGGAGACATTTCCCTAATTTATGTTGCGTTTTTTTTTTCCAGCAACGATATTAAGCTCCATTATGTTCCATCAACATTTATTCTGTGGGACGTCCCTTGATCTGCTGTTGGGATTATGACATGGTCTAGTGGATGTAGTCATTGGGAATTGATTTTGGGATTTATTACCACTGGGAGATGGCTGATTCTATTTAATGAAACACAGGACAGGCACTTACATTTGTGTAGTTTTTAGCTTAACACTAATACACAGTTACTGACAGAAATTTGTTGTCTCCATTTGAATGACATGGAGGAGCCATGCTTGCCTGAATAGAAGTGTTCTCCATAGACTGCAAAGAAATTGCTGCTGTGTATTGGGAGCTACAGAGATTCTGGTTGGTGTTTGGAGCTCAGCCCTAGAGTTCTGCAATGAATTCCAAGAATGACACTATCTGTTTGTGTTCCCTTCTGGAACTCCAGTGGCTCCCGGCACCAAAAACATTCCGGCAGGTTAACTGGCTCCTAATAAATCTGACCCTATTCTGTGTAAATGTGATAGGGACCTTAAATTGTAAGCTCCACTGGCACAGAAGCATGTAGGGGTTTCTATGGACAGGTAGATACAGTTCCAAAAACAGAACAGTTTTAATGTCAGCAACTAAGTACTGTATGAATCTATTTATTCTCTGACTCCCTCGTCCTTATCATGTCAGCCTTGGGCTCAGGCACCGAGAGAGAGCGGGGCTTCCTGTATTCCGCCCACCATGCATGACTCACAAGCACTTTCCGGACACATGAACCATAGAAGCTTCTAATGTAAAATAATACTTCCCAAACAAGCTCTATTGATTCTTCATTCTAAAGAACTTCCAGAGAGAGGAAATGGCTTAGATGGCAAAGAAGCTCAATGCTTAATTCTCTCTCATGTTGTTCTCTTGCATGACCCTGGGAATGTTACATTGTACGGTCTTCACTTGCTCGTTTTTTTTATTATAATTTACCTTTTTTGGCTATTTTTCCATTGCCAATACGATGTCTTCAAGATTTTTATAAATTTATAGATCTCATATATTTATAAAAGGACATTTTATCCAACTTGATGGGAGTTTGATGAGTTAAAACCAACCTGAGTAAATTTAATGCATGGTTGAGGATTGTTCAAGTCAATGGAATTAATTAAGAGATGGAATCCGTAATGGCCCTTTCTTCGTTCCCCTCATATCAATGTGTGATCCATTGCAACTAGTAGGCCAATTTCCCATAATCTTGTACTGTCTGTCTATTCATTAGGCAAACTGTCTGCATGTCCCACCACTGGGCATGGACATCATATGTGTTTACTTTCCCTTGATTGTCCATGCCAACGTTTCTATAACCACTGTTCTTTATGATACATCAGTAAGTTGGAAGTTTTTCACTCTGTATCCCATCAAATGTGGCCCAGCATTCCCCTGACTTCTTCAAAGCCACCAAGGGTTCTTCTTCTAGTCATGGTAGCTAGACCATGTACCTTTTGTCAAACAACCATTCCCTACATTCACTAAGGCAATGATCCCCAACTAGTGGCTCATAAGTAGTAAGGTATCCCACTATGGAAAATATGGGTCTGCCCATGATTTCTGTACATACCCAGATAAACGATAGTTAGTTGGATAGATTACAAAGACTTCTAGAACAACGTGTTTATAGTTCAAGTATTTCAAAACATTCAATAAAAGACAGCATAGAGTTAATAGATGAGTGCTACTGATGTAGTAATGAATACACAAATCCTATTTCTTGGAGGAATAGATATTACACCTCCATCTGCATAGCTTCCTGTCTGTCATAGGGAGCAGTATGTTTGTATTTAGTTTGCTCATTTCGCCGCGGGACACAGTTCCACCAGATCCCATCCTGAAATTGAGTTATGCATCACAATCACAAATTGAGTTATGCATGAGCCAACCTTTCATCTATTAAAATAAAAAAGGGAATTTGCCATGGTCCGTTGGTTTAAACACTGGTGCGTTCTAAGGGGAAATAACACATGAAAAAATCTCACATCTGTTTTCGTCTTTCTCTATTAATTAAGTACCGGGGAGGATAGGGGAGCTAATAGAAAATTAAAACATTGTTTTCACTTGTTTTCTTTTTCCTTTGTCTGAGTGGGATATTATAAGAAAATTAACTAATGTAAAATACATGGGCTTGACAGATGTTCCTATTGATTAAAGATTTAAAGGCATCTCTGTCATCTGGAGGCACTGGGGTAAGGGGGATATTGCATACCCAGATTAATGATGATGTTGCCTCTTTAAGGCCTGCCGAGATCTATATCTTAATCTAAAGGTGTTCCAAGCTAACAGGCTTTTAATTAAAGATAAAAATAATGTAGGGAATGCCCCTGGGAATGGGGTAATGCTCCACTAGATGTAAGCCCTTTTGTGTAAATGTTGTGTGTGTGTGTATATTGTTACGTGTATTTTCCACCAGTGTTAAAGGTGGTATACAAGTAGCACAAGGGAAAATGTCTGGTTTTGCAGCAAGTAGTGCTGTTTTCCTGTTGGATTAGGATAAATGGGATGAATGAGTCCCTGGAGTGAATGGTGGGAGAGTAGGATAGGCCTTCCATTCCGTACTCCAGTTAGAGTTTTTAGCTTCCCAGTTGAAGGGAGCTGCCTGGCTAGGCTGCAGGTGAGCAGCAAATAAGGACTGTGGGTATAGAGCAAGGTCTTCACTATCAGAGCAAGAAGGCTGCCTGCCTGTGTGAGGAGCTTATAGACAGGCTGGGGGTGCTTCCTGCCACTGCAGAGGGAGCCGTGACTCAGGGCCGGAACTTTGGGTAGGCAGAAGAGGCACCTGCCTAGGGCACAACAGGTACCTCTTTTTCACTTACCCCTATTTCCGTGCTTTTTACCCCCACCGCACACCCCCCTCCAACAGATCCCTCCCCCCCCCCCGTGTGCATGCATAAGTACGGTCCCTTGCGCATGAATGTGCACCCACGAGAGGGAGGTGAGCCAAGCCGGCTGAGTTCCCTAGGGCGCCCAGCCGGCTTGGCCTGGCACTGCCGTGACCACGTGTATGAGTGCTGGAATGACACAACTTAGTGAGAAGCCAAAGTGTGCCAGGAGCTGCCAGCGAGTGATGTCATCATACTGTAGTTCGGCACCAAATTCAAAATAAAGAGACCCTGAGGACCCAGGTTCAATGCCCAATTATAGTACTTGTTGTGTAAGTTCCTGGGTGCACTCTTAATTGCTTTTTCTACCGGTTCCTGACTCGGCTATCCTATTCTGAATAGTCCATTCGCCACCAGCCTGGACCTTTGCTTGAATTTGACTAAGAAACTTTCTAAGCCCTTCAGATACCTCATTTGTACTTGTTCTGCTTTACAGGCTGTCTTATACCCAGTATGGGATTGTGTTATAGTGTTGAAATGATACGATTAATGACAACAACATTGACTTACGTTATCATTTTACCTGTAACACTGACTATTGTATGAATCTTTTACATTGCCGATGTGGCCGATAGGCAAAACAACACAAAAAATATGTGGTAAGGCAATAAAGATGTTAAGCAGTGTGTATTATTCCATACACTCTAATGGTGAGTTTAATGGTTGAGTTTAATAATGGTTTGGGGGAGTGAGTATTTACATTCTCTAGGTTTGCCAGCTTGTCTCAATCTTTTTACCAGCAGCTGCATTGCCGATAAATTTGTAATCCTAGTAATTTGCCTTTATTTTGATGTAAGGTATTTATGGTATAAAGATCTGCTGGAGTAAATACAATGAACAGCTTCAATTTTAGATTCCCTGTGAATATTTGTGAAGGAAAAGAAGCTCAAAACAAATTCCCACATGTCATGTTCACTTTCCTGTGCACCAAATAATATACATGTTAAGATCTATGGGGGAAATGAGATGTAAAATTCCAACTAAATTTCCAGCGCCCTGTATTCCTATTGATGAATGGGTTGTTACAGAGACAATGAATGTTGTCTGGGGCTCCCGCAGGATTAAGTGAAAGAAGACAAATAAAGATTAAAGGCATCATTTCTCATAAGATCTGGAAAATAACAAAATCATTGCTCAATTTAACCACCCTACCTGCCCGGGCCTTCTCTATGGTCACATATTTGGGAACAAAATGACATTGTAGCATAGTATCTACTTTTATTATTATTATTATTATTATTATTACAACACAGATTTATAAAACGTACATGGTTATTGTGTAGGACACAGCAGGTGCCCCAAAGCAGCAGAGCTGTCAACCCCCCTGATTTTTCATACTGTACTGTCTAAGGGAAACAATATGGCACCTCCCTCCCATATGTATAAATACAAATATACAGAGAAGGAATGTTCTGGGCACACAATAAGCTATACCCTCATACTGTACTGTCTAAGGGAAACAATATGGCACCTCCCTCCCATATGTATAGATACAAATATACAGAGAAGGAATGTTCTGGGCACACAATAAGCTGTACCCTCATACTGTACTGTCTAAGGGAAACAATATGGCACCTCCCTCCCATATGTATAAATACAAATATACAGAGAAGGAATGTTCTGGGCACACAATAAGCTGTACCCTCATACTGTACTGTCTAAGGGAAACAATATGGCACCTCCCTCCCATATGTATAAATACAAATATACAGAGAAGGAATGTTCTGGGCACACAATAAGCTGTACCCTCATACTGTACTGTCTAAGGGAAGCAATATGGCACCTCCCTCCCATATGTATAAATACAAATATACAGAGAAGGAATGTTCTGGGCACACAATAAGCTGTACCCTCATACTGTACTGTCTAAGGGAAACAATATGGCACCTCCCTCCCATATGTATAAATACAAATATACAGAGAAGGAATGTTCTGGGCACACAATAAGCTGTACCCTCATACTGTACTGTCTAAGGGAAGCAATATGGCACCTCCCTCCCATATGTATAAATACAAATATACAGAGAAGGAATGTTCTGGAAACACAATAAGCTATACCCCCATACTGTACTGTCTAAGGGAAACAATATGGCACCTCCCTCCCATATGTATAAATACAAATATACAAAGAAGGAATGTTCTGGGCACACAATAAGCTGTACCCTCATACTGTACTGTCTAAGGGAAACACTATGGCACCTCCCATATGTATAAACACAAATATACAGAGAAGGAATGTTATCTCCCCCTGTTTGCTTGGGTTTCCCCTCCACACTCCAAATAAATATAGGCAGGTTAACTGGCTCATGGTAAAACTGCCACTACTGTGTGTGAATATGATAGCAACATAGATTGTAAGTTCCACTGGGGCAGGGACTGATGGCAATGTGATAGGGACCTTAGATTGTAAGCTCCACTGGGGCAGGGACTGATGGGAATGTGATAGGGACCTTAGATTGTAAGCTCCACTGGGGCAGGGACTGATGGGAATGTGATAGGGACCTTAGATTGTAAGCTCCACTGGGACAGGGACTGATGGGAATGTGATAGGGACCTTAGATTGTAAGCTCCACTGGGGCAGGGACTGATGGGAATGTGATAGGGGCCTTAGACTGTAAGCTCCACTGGGGCAGGGACTGATGGGAATGGGATAGGGACCTTAGATTGTAAGCTCCACCGGGGCAGGGACTGATGGGAATGTGATAGGGACCTTAGATTTTAAGCTCCACTGGGGCAGGGACTGATGGGAATATGATAGGGACCTTAGATTGTAAGCTCACTGGGGCAGGGACTGATGGGCATGGGATAGGGACCTTAGATTGTAAGCTCCACTGGGGCAGGGACTGATATGAATGTTATGTAATCTTTGCACAGCATGCATAAATGTGTCAGCATTAAGTAAATAACAGATAATAATACTGACGCACAATAACCATTACCTCCATACTGTACTGCCTGCATAAGGCAGAACATGTAGGAGCCAAATGCAGTTCAGAATGTATTTTTCTCTTAAGAAAGAGCATCACCATTATAGCACTTGCCTGATTCTCACTGCTCTTTCTTCCCTGTAATGTGGGTGCAGATGTTACATGCCAGGGAGTTGTTTGTCACAATGACACAGTATTAATTAGGCCGAATGCATTAAGGGGTTATTTTCGTTTCACTTTCCCATCTCTGACATGATGTGCAGCTAGAAAACTCTCTCTAATGATCCCACAGACACATTTCAGCATTAGCACTCCTGCGGGTTCTGGCTTGTGTCTGTATGATGGGCTCTAATTTCTCCTTCACTGTCTTTCTGTTTTCTGTTTTTTTAATCAATCTGTAATGGAATAATATGAAAAGAAATTGTTCTTTACACAGAGTCCATTAACAACTATCTGTCTTTCTGTCTACTCCCTTTCTAAAGACAGATAACAGGCTATAATTCCAGGGGTACCCAGGGCACAAATAAGCACTCACCCCAAATCTCCCCCTAACTGGCCTTCAGGCTGGGCCCCCTTAGCTCATAACAAGGTTACAGATATATAGAAACATTGGGGTAACAGTCACCCTGCTGTAGTTCCAGGGGTACCCAGGGCACAAATAAGCACTCACCCCAAATCTCCCCCTAACTGGCCTTCAGGCTGGGCCCCCTTAGCTCATAACAAGGTTACAGATATATAGAAACATTGGGGTAACAGTCACCCTGCTATAGTTCCAGGGGTACCCAGGGCACAAATAAGCACTCACCCCAAATCTCCCCCTAACTGGCCTTCAGGCTGGGCCCCCTTAGCCCATAACAAGGTTACAGATATATAGAAACATTGGGGTAACAGTCACCCTGCTATAGTTCCAGGGGTACCCAGGGCACAAATAAGCACTCACCCCAAATCCCCCCCTAACTGGCCTTCAGGCTGGGCCCCCTTAGCTCATAACAAGGTTACAGATATATAGAAACATTGGGGTAACAGTCACCCTGCTATAGTTCCAGGGGTACCCAGGGCACAAATAAGCACTCACCCCAAATCCCCCCCTAACTGGCCTTCAGGCTGGGCCCCCTTAGCTCATAACAAGGTTACAGATATATAGAAACATTGGGGTAACAGTCACCCTGCTATAGTTCCAGGGGTACCCAGGGCACAAATAAGCACTCACCCCAAATCCCCCCCTAACTGGCCTTCAGGCTGGGCCCCCTTAGCTCATAACAAGGTTACAGATATATAGAAACATTGGGGTAACAGTCACCCTGCTATAGTTCCAGGGGTACCAAGGGCAGCTAACAAGCACTCCCACCCCAATTGGCATTTGGGGAATCCCCCTTTTATTCACAGTTTGAGCTCTGTAGAAAGCAAACCTAAAGTTTGTAAATTTATGACAAATAGTAAGAGCCTTTCACCATTCTGTCTATCTATAAAACCTCTTTTTGTCTATCTACTATTATCATCCATTTACATCTTGCTCTAAAAAGTGTTGCTTTAAATAATCCCAGCTCTTTGAAAGTTATTGTTGCCTGGTTACTGAGGCATGAGAGTGGGAAAAATATCATCTGGGCCTTGTTTCATGGTTTATACAATGAGAACCAACTGGCTCAACCTTACATTGCATTACCTTCTCCGCTACAGATTCATTTCTCATCATCAGCGGGTAAATAAATAGTGTTCTGCGATCATGTTCAGATTTTCTGTTGAAGACAGGGGAGAAAACATGTATTTATTAGGAGAAAGTAAGGTCAGTTTTCTTGTATTCCTTCACTGCCAAGGGGCTGCTGTACATTGAGATTACAGACTGGAGATATATGTTCCTTTGCTTGGAAGGTCATCAGGAGATAAGGCCCCATGTTAGTAGACTTGCAGAAATAATTTGTACGTGAAAGAGAGGCCTGTAAAGATAGAGATGGACAAATATGAGGATGGGCAGTGATTTTCTAAACATTAAGGTGGTTATATTCTGTTCACAACTTCAAGTTACTACACATGGCCACATATATTTTTAATTCCTGCTGAATTCTGATTAGTATAGCAGACAACCTATACTGGCACAATCATATTTGATTATTGCAGTTACTCCTAAACTGCTGAACCGGCCCACTTAGGGGGCTTTACAACATTGACCGGGGGGCTCAAGTTGAGGAAAATATTTGTAGAGACTAGAATGATTTCCTAAATATCCTTGGAGCAATTAATGAATAATTGAGCCAGGAGTATTTCTAGTTGTCTGCAACCTTATTATGAGATATGGGGGGCCTAAACTTGTTTTGAATCTTTGAAGAAGGTCTTGAACCAAAAACTCTGATAACTTCTGGGCTATGGGTTTGCTTAGGGGGCATTTCTTATTTAATTATACAAGGAATACCTGTACTGTCATAGTGTTTTGATATCAGTGTCTACTCGCTATTAATAGACTTAACTGTTGAACACTTAAAGATATTTGTAAATATATGGCATTGGTATTATTTGTATTATAATGGTATTGCTATTCCACTACCTATACCATTGAAACAATTTATCAGTAGTCAGTTCTTCTCCAGCCAAGACTCAAAGTAGATTGGAATGTTGTTTATAATTGCATTTGCTTGCAAAATTGTATATATTTTTTAATTTTACAACACCTTGGAGGATGGAACCATTAAGCTCCTGGAGGTACCAGTGTGATAGTTCTCAATATTGTATGACGGCCAATTAATCATAATGTCTCTCACTAAATCTAAGCTGCAGAACAATTTTATATGATATATTTCAGGATTTTACAGACCCTGGATGTAAACAAATATACAATATAATATTAGATCCAATCTAGCAGTGAATGCTAAACCTTTAGACACTCAACTGTAAAATTGCCCTGAAGGAATCTCTAAATACACCACAGAAAGGAATGAGACAAAAACTAGCCATATATCTACTTGTTTCGGCAGGTCATCAAAAGAGTTTATGTGTACCTGATTTGGCCTAGGCTATTGGAATTTCCCAATTATCCTAAAACAGGTTGTTTTGAGACTATGTTGTTATAAGCACAGTCTAACCATAAGACCATAAGATCAGATGAAGTACATTGCTACACTATATGGCCAAAAGTATCAGTCCACCTATCTGTCCAGTATCTTTTTCTCAAACCAAGAGGATCGGTATAAGTTGCTCCTCCCTTTGCATCTCTAAAAGCCTCTACACTTCTATGTTCCCACTAGGTGCTGGAACATTGTTTGTTGGATTTACTTCTATTCAGAACTGGCTCCCAGTTGGGGTTTCAATTCATTCCACATATGTTCATTTGGGTTGAGGTTAGGAATGCAAGACAGTCAAGTGTTTCCACACCCATCTCAGCAAACCCATTCTGCACGTACCTTTATTTTATTGAAAGAAAAGAGGGTAGTGTGTACCTGATACTATAGTAAGGATGGTTTCATGTAAAATTGGAATGTATTTTTCAAACAAATTCTTCCACTCTCATCTCACAAACCCATTCTGTATGGAACTTCATTTTCCTGGAAGAAAAGATGGTAGTATGTATATGATACCATATAATGGTTGGTTCAATGAGAAATTGCAATTTGCTCTTGAAGCAGCGTCCTCCATTTCCATATCTACAAGCCCATGGTGTAGGGACCTTTAATATATGGGAAGGAAAAAGGGTAGTGTGTATCTGATACTATAGTAAGGCTGGCTTAATCAGAAATTGTAGTTTATTCTACACCAAGGCCACTCCACATTAATTTCAGCAAACCCATTCTGTATGGACCATCACTAGTGATAAGCGAATCTGTTCCGTTTCGCTTCGCCAAAAAATTAGCGAATCTTTCAAAAGATTTGTGAAACGGCGAAAATGTTGGGACGAAAAAAAATTGTCGCCGCGACTATTCTTTTGATGTCCACGACTATTCTTGCACCAATTTTGGACATGCAACTATTCTTTTGACGCCCGCGACTATTCTTGTGACAATTTTTGGATGCGCAAGTATTCTTTTGACACCCGTGACTATTCTTGCAACAAATTTTGGACGCGCGACTATTCTTTTGACACCCGCGACTATACTTGCGACAAATTTTGGACGCGCGACTATTCTTGCGACAATTTTTGGATGTGCGGCAAATTTTTCCCCAGCAAGTTTTTTCATCCGTTTCGCAAAATAATCCAACTATGACGAAACGCAGAAATTTGCAGCGAATCGATGCCTGCCGAAATATTTCGCCCATCACTAACCATCACTTTATTGGAAGAAAATTTTACTATAGCATCAGTTACACAGTACCCTCTTAGTGCATAATTACCAGTTAAGATCTCTATTAGAGATGTAGCGAGCTGTTCGCCAGCGAACTAATTCGCGCGAACATCGGGTGTTCGCGAACGCGCAAGTTCGCAAACTTTCCGCGTATGTTCGCAATTTGGGTTTGCCACGTTTTTTTCCGCTGCGTTTTTTCTCAGCCTAAAAAACGCCGCACAACCACACATGGCGTTTTTCAGCCTAGTACTGGTGTAAGCAAATCCCGTTTCCATGGTGCCAATAGCGCGAAATAGCAAAAAATGCCGCGTATTTCCGCTAGGTCTGCCCGTTTTTACCCAACGCTTTTTCAACAAAGTATTTTTTAGAGAAATTTTTGCCCTTGATCCCCCTCCTGCATGTCACTGTCCAGGTCGTGGCACCCTTTAAACAACTTTAAAATCAGTTTTCTGGCCAGAAATGGCTTTTCTAGGTTTTAAAGTTCGCCTTCCCATTGAAGTCTATGGGGTTCGCAAAGTTCGCGAATATTCGCGAACTTTTTTTTTTAGGTTCGCTACATCCCTAATCTCTATTAAAAAAATGTTTTTGATTTATAACCAAAAAACTGCATAAAAGTTTCTGCTAGAAAATGTTCTATCATTCTGCAAAAACTCTCTAGTTTAATACTAAATCATCTTTATACACTTCCTAGCAATATAAGAAGCAGCAGGTAGTGGTCCTGTTCCATCTGGCACGCTAATCTTGGTGTCAGCACTGAAATACTGCAGTCACTCTGCTCCCGCAGTAAGGTCAACCCTTGGATAATGTCCAGTAATATTCATTGCACTTCATAAAAGGGGAATGCTGGCAATGCACAGTAATCTGACCTACAATGTTATCACTTCTTATGCGTCATGTGACCAGCCTTCGGTGCCAGCTTAGGGCTTAGGAGAGTCACCAGGGTCACCTCCTATCCAGGGCTCCCAGGTATAAACACTTATTAGTATTATAATATTTTATACTGTAAAAAAAAGAGTATCTGCACCCAAACAGATTATTTTTCGTTGTCCTGTTCGCACTTGCAATGAATTATCATGGAACACTTCCAGCGACATTCAAGTGATTCTGCAGATAATGTAAGGCAGAATAAAGAGTCGCATTCCTGGTAACCTTTGGAAAAGACATGCATTGTAAATCTAGAGTAAGGTCTGTAGACTGTAGCAGAAGCCAGGGATCATTCTTCATAAGATAATGTTACCATAATTAAAATAATAAGGATACAAATGCTGCATGGTACATTTTCTTTCAGTACTTAAAAATCACAACTCCTAATGACCTGGTTTTTTTCTCCATAAATGTAACAGTGGTGATTAAGGATACACCTTATTATTATGCACAGAACATAATTCTGTATTTGTATTTATACATTTGGAAAAGAGGTAACATTTCCCTTAGACAGTACAGTATGAGGGTACAGCCCAGAACATTCCTTCTCTGTATATTTGTATTTATACATATGGGAGGGAGGTGCCATATTGTTTCCCTGAGACAGTACAGTATGAGGGTATAGGTTATTGTGTGCCCAGAACATTCCTTCTCTGTATATTTGTATTTATACATATGGGAGGGAGGTGCCATATTGTTTCCCTTAGACAGTACAGTATGAGGGTATAGCTTATTGTGTGCCCAGAACATTCCTTCTCTGTATATTTGTATTTATACATATGGGAGGGAGGTGCCATATTGTTTCCCTTAGACAGTACAGTATGAGGGTATAGTTTATTGTGTGCCCAGAACATTCCTTCTCTGTATATTCGTATTTATACATATGGGAGGGAGGTGCCATATTGTTTCCCTTAGACAATACAGTATGAGGGTATAGCTTATTGTGAGCCCAGAATATTCCTTCTCTGTATATTTGTATTTATACATATGGGAGGGAGGTGCCATATTGTTTCCCTTAGACAGTACAGTTTGAGGGTACAGCTTATTGTGTGCCCAGAACATTCCTTCTCTGTATATTTGTATTTATACATATGGGAGGGAGGTGCCATAGTGTTTCCCTTAGACAGTACAGTATGAGGGTACTGCTTATTGTGTGCCCAGAACATTCCTTCTCTGTATATTTGTATTTATACATATGGGAGGGAGGTGCCATAGTGTTTCCCTTAGACAGTACAGTATGAGGGTATAGCTTATTGTGTGCCCAGAACATTCCTTCTCTGTATATTTGTATTTATACATATGGGAGGGAGGTGCCATATTGTTTCCCTTAGACAGTACAGTATGAGGGTACAGCTTTTTGTGTTTCCAGAACATTCCTTCTGTGTATTTTTTACATACGTGAGGGAGGTGCCATATTATTTCCTTTACAGTACAGTACGAGGACTTACTGTGTTACCAGAACATTCCTTCTATCAATATTTGAACATATTCATGTTAAAGAGAGCTGCCATATTGTCAAGGGATTTTTGACAAACATAAATAGAACATCATGCCTTGTGGTTATAAATACACAATTCTCCTTTTGTAGCCAATACCCCTGTCAAGGTAAGAAATACAATATCTTTCATTCATTCGTATAATTGGAAACATGCAGAGGAAGAATGTTCTGTGTACACAGTAAGCTATGAACCCATGTGAACTGCTACTTTGTTGGAAGCAACATCATTATGAAAGGCAAGTCATTTTCCCTTTAAGATCTTCAAGGGAATTTCAATCGGAATTTCTTGCATAGATCTGGAGACTTGTCTTTGAACCTTTTTGACAACACACGGCCTGAAACCTTAGAAAATATTCCAGAAGAAGCTCCAAGGTCTGGAAATCCTTCCAGAAGCATCCATTATAAAGCTCAAAATGGAAATCAACATTCATGAAGGAACATGACAGTTCAGCGCCCCCACAGGCCTGCGAGGGGTTTATCCATAACACATAGAAAATGATGGAGAACTTGGTTGAAGGGAGTCTTCAGCTTTTTGGTTTTTAATGCATTCCCATGTGTCTAAGGCTGCAAGTGTACATTTAACAAGGCAGTTCTTTTAGACCAGTGGTCCCCATACTACGGCCCGCAGGCCGGATCTGGCCCCCCAGAGCAAATTACCCGGCCCCTGCTCCGTCCTCCCACCTGGCAGTGGAGAGAGAGGACTCAGCGGGGAGCGGCACAGGGGAGCTGAGATGAAGGACGGACCAGGGGAACTGGTACAGGAAGGACACCCTGGGGGTGGGGGAGGAGTTGTGAACAGTCTGGTTTGATGGCGGCGGCGGGCGGGATATGAAAGAGTATGTTGGCTAATTTACCAGCACCACCACCCCGGCGATGGTGGGGGTGGTGCTGGTGATGCCGGTCCGGCCCCCCAACAGTCTGAGGGGCCCTTGATCCGGCCCCTTGGGTTAGAAGTTTGGGGACCCCTGTTTTAGACAATGGCTATATAACATATAATGGCAGATTTATCAAAGGTTGATTTCCTGTTAAAATGTAAAGTTCTCCCCACAGGTCAGTTTTTTTTTTTTTACTCATTCATAAAAGCTCTTCCCAAACTTTTCTCCAAAGGCAAATACCTCGTAATGATCTGCCTCTATTATCAAGGCATTTGCCTGCTCCAAACAGATGTAAATCATTCTATCTTATGGATAGAACTTGCAGTTCTGTTCCAAATTCAGCTGACTTGGGTGAAAATTTGTGAAATGATTTCCAAGCTGTTAGAATTTTAACACATTGCAAGTCTACAGTAAATCCGCATTTACAGTCTTCAGTAAATCCCAACTAGTGATGGGCGAAATAATTCGGCAGGCATGGATTTCGGCAAATTTCCGCGTTCCACCATTGGCGGATTTTTTTGTGAAATGGGCGTCAAAATTCCCTGCACAAAAATTATTTTTTCTGTAATTTGGATTTCTATAACTTATTACAGGGAAAAGGGAATAATTTAACCATTAAATAAACCCAATAGGGCTGTTCTGCCCCAATAAGGGGTAATTATATCTTAGTTGGGATCAAGTACAGGTACTGTTTTATTATTACAGAGAAAAGGGAATCATTTAACCATTAAATAAACCCAATAGGGCTGTTCTGCCCCCAATAAGGGGTAATTATATCTTAGTTGGGATCAAGTACAGGTACTGTTTTATTATTACAGAGAAAAGGGAATCATTTAACCATTAAATAAACCCAATAGGGCTGTTCTGCCCCCAATAAGGGGTAATTATATCTTAGTTGGGATCAAGTACAGGTACTGTTTTATTATTACAGAGAAAAGGGAATCATTTAACCATTAAATAAACCCAATAGGGCTGTTCTGCCCCCAATAAGGGGTAATTATATCTTAGTTGGGATCAAGTACAGGTACTGTTTTATTATTACAGAGAAAAGGGAATCATTTAACCATTAAATAAACCCAATAGGGCTGTTCTGCCCCCAATAAGGGGTAATTATATCTTAGTTGGGATCAAGTACAGATACTGTTTTATTATTACAGAGAAAAAGGAAATCATTTTTTAAAAATTAGAATTATTTGCTTATAATGGGGTCTATGGGAGATGGCCTTCCCGTTGGGTTTCCGGATAATGGATCCCATACCTGTACTATATTTTGCTGTAAAATTAATCTCATATAAACTACTTGGTACAGGCCCCACCCTCTTACCCATCAGTCTGTTTCTGTGTGTCACATGTTATAACCAAATCAGTATAAGTTCCTCCTATAGACTACTTGTTAAACACCATCCTTTAATGAGTAGCACTGTTACTGCTGACCCATCTATTGCATTTGCAATTTTATTCTTTTCTGTAACATAACCAGCCCCCCCACCCCCTAAACATCTTTATTTAATTAAATAAAAAACACATAGCTCTTGAGGAAAAAATAACATAAAGCAGAAGTCTTTGCCAAGAGTGACGTACTTTTATGTTGGCTTTACCATCTGTTCATATTTAATTTACATTGATAATAGAATCACTGGATTTTTATACTGAACAGACCGATAAACATTTATTGTGCAAATTTTATTGTGTTTCCTTCATTTATTCATTAATGTTTCTCTTTAAAAAAAAATAAAAAATGTTTGACAAAGTTTTTGAATTCCACTCAACATTTGATTTGACTATATAAATTATATGTCTCCAGTTTTACAGTCTGAAGATTGTGCCAGCAAGACTAACAATCTTAATATGAGCAATCAACAAATCAAAGAGTGATATATTCCTTTCTTACTGACACTCTAATAAATAAACAAAACCTTGTACAGTGTACTTGTTCCCAACTAAGTTATAATTAATCCTTATTGGAGGCAAAACAATCGTATTGGGTTTATGTAATGTTTTAGTAGACGTAACATATGGAGATACAAATTACAGAAAGACCCCTTTTCTAATTGGACCAGTGTGGTTAGTGGAGTACCGCAGGGGTCAGTCCTTGCTCCTTTGCTTTTTAACTTGTTTATTAATGACCTGGAGGTGGGCATAGAGAGTACTGTTTCTGTTTTTGCTGAAGACACAAAATTGTGCAAAACTATAAGTTCCATGCAGGATGCTGCCGCTTTGCAGAGCGATTTGACAACATTGGAAAACTGGGCAGCAAACTGGAAAATGGTTAAATCTTTTTAAAAGTGTAACGTTATGCACTTTGGAAGAAATAATATAAATGCAAGTTACACACTAAATTGTAGTGTTTTGGGGGATCCTTAATTGAGAAGGATCCGGAGGTTTTTGTAGATAACAAGCTGTGTAACTCTAGGCAGTGTCATTCTGTGGCTACTAAAGCAAATAAAGTGCTGTCTTGTATAAAAAGGGCATTGACTCAAGGGATGAAAGATCATTTTGCCCCTTTATAGGTCCCTGGTAAGGCCTCACCTTGAGTATGGGGGGCAGTTTTGGGCTCCAGTCCTTAAGAAGGATATTAATGAGCTGGAGAGAGTGCAGAGACTGCAACTAAACTGGTAAAGGGGATGGAAGGGTTAAACTATGAGGTTAGACTGTCAGGGTTGGGGTTGTTTTCTCTGGAAAAAAGGCGCTTGCGAGGGGACATGATTACTCTGTACAAATACATTAGACTTAATTATAGACAGATAGGGTTTTTTTTCCCATAAAAACGATCAGTGCACCAGAGGCCCCACCCCTTTAGATTAGAGAAAAGGAACTCATTTAAAGCAGCGTAAGTGGTTTTTCACGGTGAGGGCAGTGAGGTTGGGGGATGTTGTTATGGCAGATTCTGCCTTTAGGATTGACTTGGATGAGTTTTTGAACAAGCATAGTATCCAAGGCTATTATGATACTGAAATCTACAATTAGTAATGATGTTTACTAATTGCAACAATATAGGTATGGGATCTGTTACCCGGTAACCCATTATCCAGAAAGCCATCTCCCATAGACCTCAATTTGAATCAAATAATTACATTTTTTAAAAATGGTCCTCTTTTTCTCTGTTATAATAAAACAGTAGCTTGTACCTTTTATCGCCAGCGTAATCTGGCGATAAATTGCGCTCATCGCTACAAATAATTTCTTAATTTAGCATCGGCATGTATCAGTTTTTTGTATGTTTATTTCATTTGGGTGCTTCAGTGACACGTATGGCCACTTAACTGCACAGGGATGCCTGAATGCACCCAACAATCAAGGAGACTGTATGAGCCGGCTCTGACTGATAGCAGTCTGCCTTCAGTAGAGCAATTGACTTAATCCTCTAAGTGCCAGTTTGACAGCAGAGAAGATAGAAAAGGGGATTACTGTCGCCAGTTGCCAATTTACCCTTTTCGTAAAAGCTGAGATTTTCTGCTAAATATATGGGCATATATTATTCCTAATATTAGAAAAGTTTTGGAAGGAGTACAAGCCTAAAGCAACTTGACGCAATGGAAGCCTGAAAGAACTTTCCTTTGAAACATATAAATATGGTTTATCTGCCTTTTCTTCCTATTATGAATGCATTTCCTAAAATGTAAACCTGTTTGCAAAGAGCAGAAGGCAAATATGTGCCATCCTAATGTGCCAAGAAAATGTAGTTTTAAGCTATAGCTTCCCACTTGCCATCTGTTTGATTACTACCATAAACTCTTAGTTCCGGGAGCACCGTAGCTCTTATAACACAGGCATTAGAAAATGTTCAACTAGAGACTAAAACATAATATGCTGCATGTATCAAAGTCTAAAATTACAATACATTTACAGGGCACGTTTTTGAAGTGCCACTGGGGCTTTATTTTTACATAGTAACATAGTAACATTGTAAGTTGGGTAAGGTTGAAAAAAGACACAAGTCCATCACGTTCAACCATAATGCCTATATATAACCTGCCTAACTACAAGTTGATTCAGTGGAAGGCAAAAAACCCCATCTTAAGCCTCTCTAATTTGCCGCAGAGGGGAAAAAATTCCTTCCTGACTCCAAGATGGCAATCGGACCAGTCCCTGGGTCAACTAGTACTAAGAGCTATCTCCCATAACCCTGTATTCCCAATCCAGCCCCTTCTTGAAGCTATCTAATGAATCAGCCAATTTTATAAATCTTTGTACAGGTATAGGATCCATTATCAGGAAACCCATTATCCAGAAAGTTCCGAATTACAGAAAGGCTGTCTCCGATAGACTCCATTTTAATCAAATAATAGCATTTTGTTTTAATTATTCCCTTTTTCTCTGTAATAATAAAACAGTACCTGTACTTGATCCCAACTAAGATATAATTACCCCTTATTGGGGGCAGAACAGCCCTATTGGGTTTATTTAATGGTTAAATGATTCCCTTTTCTCTGTAATAATAAAACAGTACCTGTACTTGATCCCAACTAAGATATAATTACCCCTTATTGGGGGCAGAACAGCCCTATTGGGTTTATTTAATGGTTAAATGATTCCCTTTTCTCTGTAATAATAAAACAGTACCTGTACTTGATCCCAACTAAGATATAATTACCCCTTATTGGGGGCAGAACAGCCCTATTGGGTTTATTTAATGCTTAAATGGTTCCCTTTTCTCTGTAATAATAAAACAGTACCTGTACTTGATCCCAACTAAGATATAATTACCCCTTATTGGGGGCAGAACAGCCCTATTGGGTTTATTTAATGGTTAAATGATTCCCTTTTCTCTGTAATAATAAAACAGTACCTGTACTTGATCCCAACTAAGATATAATTACCCCTTATTGGGGGCAGAACAGCCCTATTGGGTTTATTTAATGGTTAAATGATTCCCTTTTCTCTGTAATAATAAAACAGTACCTGTACTTGATCCCAACTAAGATATAATTACCCCTTATTGGGGGCAGAACAGCCCTATTGGGTTTATTTAATGGTTAAATGATTCCCTTTTCTCTGTAATAATAAAACAGTACCTGTACTTGATCCCAACTAAGATATAATTACCCCTTATTGGAGGCAGAACAGCCCTATTGGGTTTATTTAATGGTTAAATGATTCCCTTTTCTCTGTAATATTAAAACAGTACCTGTACTTGATCCCAACTAAGATATAATTACCCCTTATTGGGGGCAGAACAGCCCTATTGGGTTTATTTAATGGTTAAATGATTCCCTTTTCTCTGTAATAATAAAACAGTACCTGTACTTGATCCCAACTAAGATATAATTACCCCTTATTGGGGGCAGAACAGCCCTATTGGGTTTATTTAATGGTTAAATGATTCCCTTTTCTCTGTAATAATAAAACAGTACCTGTACTTGATCCCAACTAAGATATAATTACCCCTTATTGGGGGCAGAACAGCCCTATTGGGTTTATTTAATGGTTAAATGATTCCCTTTTCTCTGTAATAATAAAACAGTACCTGTACTTGATCCCAACTAAGATATAATTACCCCTTATTGGAGGCAGAACAGCCCTATTGGGTTTATTTAATGGTTAAATGATTCCCTTTTCTCTGTAATAATAAAACAGTACCTGTACTTGATCTCAACTAAGATATAATTACCCCTTATTGGAGGCAGAACAATCTTGTTGGGTTTAAATTATTTTTTAGTACACTAAGGGGCTGATTTACTAAGACACGATTTCGAATCCGAATTGGAAAAATTCCGATTGGAAATGAACATTTTGCGACTTTTTCGTATTTTTTGCGATTTTTTCGGCGTCTTTACGATTTTTGCGAAAAAACGCGAGTTTTTCGTAGCCATTCCGAAAGTTGCGCAAGTCGCGATTTTTTCGTAGCGTTAAAACTTAAAAGGCGCGACTTTTCGCGCAAGTTTTAACGCTACGAAAAAATCGCGACTTTGCGCAACTTTCGGAATGGCTACGAAAAACTCGCGTTTTTTCGCAAAAATCGTAAAAACGCCGAAAAAATCGCAAAATACCGATCATTACGAAAAAAACGCAATCGGACGCATTCGGCCGTTCGTGGGTTAGTAAATGTGCCCCTTAGGGTATGGAGATCCAAATTATGAAAAGCCCCCAGATCCCCAGGTCCTGAGCATTCTGGATAACATGTCCCATACCTGTATTTGTCTAGTGTATTGAGTTTGCACCTCTGCATTACTGGCTCAACTTGAGGTTTCAGCTTTGCCTAAGCTACCATTGGCTAAGGCCTGTCCTTTCTTCCCGCATAGCCTCTCTTTAGTGTTATAATCCAGAAGAAGAGAGAAGAAGAAGGAGCTAAAAAAGCTCACTCCAACCCCTAGATTGTATGGCTTGGCAGTACATCCACAACCCAAAACAAAGTAAAAAATATACTGATTATACCCCTTGGATAAAAGAAGGCTTACCACTAATGTACATGTGCTTAATAAATAATTTAATTAGAAAAGCATTTCATAAATAAATCAATGCATTGAGATTTATATCAGGTAAACAGTTAATCGCAGCATAAATATTAAAACAGTGCATGTGTGCCACAGGGGGTGGGGGGTTCTACTGGCTCTGGAGTCAGAACATTGAAAATAAATGATCATTACAGGGATGGTGAAAGGGTTCTCCGCAAAAAAGACATCATTTGCCTCCCTATAGTCTGTTACTCCCCAAGATGGGGATGGGTTTTTAATGAGTTTTGATCAGTCAAGAGCAATATATGTATTGTGTACAATTTAATGACGCATTTACGTCATATAAATTTTAATGTATTGGTGTATTTATGAATGGTAGGCTGAGCAGTTACGCAGGGGGGAGTGGCACGAGTTCTTTTAGCCCTTTGTTTTGCTCTTTTGTCCTGGAATAAATATTATGGGGCGGTTTCTAAAAGGTGTTCACCTCCTCTGCACCATAGGCTTTTTAGAGCAATAGTTGGACTCACTTTCTAGCTTTTTTATAATTTTAGCATTATACTCCCCTTACAAGAATAAGAAGAAAGATACCATAAAAGTATTGTACTGTACAGATTACAATCAAGCAGGCTCCTATAAATAAAAATTCAGAAGGGCGGCAATTTTAAGTTCATCAGTTAGTGATAAGAAAAGGTGTAATTACTGCGCCCATAGAGTACCCCTTAAAGGGGACCTGTCACCCTAAGAAATAACTCAAAATTATTTTCTATATTGTTAGTTGAGCAAAATACTTTACTTACTCTCTATATAAATAATATAAATCTTGTTTCCTTCCGTCTTGGAATTACTCAATCAAAGCAAGCAGGCAGGCACCATTTTGTGGACACTGTTATAAAGGCAAGCTTTGTATCATGCCAAAATCTTGTGTATGTGCCAGAATGGGGGGCCTGATGCCTATGTCCGTGCACTGGCTACACAATTAGATGTGCAAAATGAGATGTGCAGTGACATCTAGGTAGTGCTGAATGGAAAGCTAAAGTTATTGTCTGCCCCACCTCTATGCCTAAGGCATAGAGGCGGGGCAAGCAATATATGATTGACAGCTGGGATTTTTAATTGCCTTTATAATGGGTATGGGTGTGTTAATATAAAAATGAATTTGGGTTTCATGTTTAATTTAAAAAGTACTTTTATTATACAGCTTTTCATGTCTGGGTGACAGGTCCTCTTTAAGATGAAAATAAATAAATACTTAAATAAAAAAATAAATAATGGTGAAAATGGTGATGTAGTAGTAATTAGACTTGTGACCTGGTACTTTATTATTTTATGATAGTTTATTATTTATGATAGTATTATCCATAAGAAGGGGGGAGTTTCAATAACCTGTAGTTTTTTTAGGTTTGATTTCTACCGGGATACAACTTGCATGGAACTTGTATGTTTTCTTTGGGTAGGTTTAGGGTTGCCACCTGTCCGGTTTTGACCCAGACAGCCTGGTTTTCGGAAGAACTGCCCGGGTCAAAACCTCCTGCCCAGTTTTCCAAATTAGGAAAACCGGGCAGGACTCAGTAACATTGATGTGGCCATCGATCAATAGCTGATAGCCAAGTCATAGCCCTGCCCCGTGACATCACAACCCCACCTCCTCCCCGCTCCACGACGTCACAGCCCCGCTCCCTGCCTGGCTAAACAAGCCGGCAGAGGTGGAAACCCTATATAGGATTGATCTGGGTACCCCAGTTTTTTTCTCACAGTCTAGAAATATACTGGTAGCTTACATAGTTTGTAATAAAAAAAAAAAATGTCACTACTTGGCAAAATAAAGAAGAAGAAAACGTTAGGAAACAGAATCCCGATTTATGAACCATAGAATTATGACAAAAGTGAGTTGTTAACAAACACATTATTTGTTAAATACAACTTTACCAAATCCATTATTATTAGTCCATTTGTTTGGGTTTGATAAGATTTTTGACAGGAAGGAAAATTTTACTTGATTCTCTAAGGTTGGGAGAAAGTTTACAGGTACAGGTATGGGACCCCTTATCCGGAAACCCATTATCCAGAAAGCTCTGAATTACGGAATGCCCGTCTCCCATAGACTCCATTTTAATCAAATAATTCAGAATTTTAAAACTGATTTCCTTTTACTATGTAGAAATAAAACAGTACCTTGTAATTGATTCCAACTAAGATATAATTAATCCTTATTGGATGCAAAACAATCCTATTGGGTTTAATTAATGTTTTATTGTTTTTTTAGTAGGCTTAAGGTATTGAGATCCAAATTACGGAAAGACCCCTTATCCGGAATACCCTTGGTCCCGAGCATTCTGGATAATGGGTCCTATACCTGTAATTGCAAAGTTGTGCCAAAGTGTTGATAAATACGATGAAATGAGAGAAAAGCAGATTTGAAATGTGACCCTTAGGGGCTGATTTACTAACCCACGAATCCGACCCGAATTGGAAAAGTTCCGACTTGAAAACGACCATTTTGCGACTTTTTCGTATGTTTTGCGATTTTTTCGGCATCTTTACGAATTTTTCGTTACCAATACGATTTTTGCGTAAAAACGCGAGTTTTTCGTATCCATTACGAAAGTTGCGTAAAAAGTTGCGGTTTTTTCGTAGCTTTAAAACTTACGCGAAAAGTTGCGCATTTTTCGTAGCGTTAAAACTTAAAAGGTGCAAAGTTTCGCGTAAGTTTTAACGCTACGAAAAAAGCGCAACTTTTTGCGCAAGTTTTAACGCTACGAAAAATCGCCAGATTCTACGCAACTTTCGTAATGGCTACGAAAAACTCGCGTTTTTACGCAAAAATCGTATTGGTAACGAAAAATTCGTAAAGAATCCGAAAAAATCGCAAAACATACGAAAAAATCGCAAAATACCGATCATTACGAAAAAAACGCAATCGGACTCATTTCGACCCGTTCGTGGGTAAGTAAATCAGCCCCTTAGCGTTGAGCATATTAGTCACTTTATCCCTGATCGATCAGCTTGCTGTATGTAAGCAAACCTACACAAGCGTAATGCTGACTGCTGAGCCATTAAACCTATCAGGCAGATCTTTTTCAAACCTCTGGGATTTACGAAGATCGTCTTAGCAACACTGGTTTTGTTCTTCGCTGGATTCTAATATTAGCATCAGACAGGGTCAGTTACCTCACCTTGAGCAGCAAAACCTGTGGGCACAGTATTATGGCTCAGGAAGAAAACTGAAATTGTTCAGGGAATGGGCATTATTAGTGTAGTAGAACATCATACAATGAACCTCAGACTTATACTGGCATAATTTTATAGAATCTTTATATACAAGTTATGAGCAAACTTAGGGGGCTGTTCCTGCTGAATTATGGTTAGTACAGGAGAATACTTATGCTGCCATAGTTTTATGGTATCTCTCAGTACAGGCTATGAGCAAACTTAGGGGGCTGTTCCTGCTGAATTGTGCTTAGTACAGGGGAATCCCTATGCTGCCATAGTTTTATGGTATCTCTCAGTACAGACTATGAGCAAACTTAGGGGGCTGTTCCTGCTGAATTGTGCTTAGTACAGGGGAATCCCTATGCTGCCATAGTTTTATGGTATCTCTTTGTACAGGCTATGAGCAAACTTAGGGGGCTGTTCCTGCTGAATTGTGCTTAGTACAGGGGAATCCTTATGCTGCCATAGTTTTATGGTATCTCTCTGTACAGGCTATGAGCAAACTTAGGGGGCTGTTCCTGCTGAATTGTGCTTAGTACAGGGGAATCCCTATGTGCCATAGTTTTATGGTATCTCTCTGTACAGGCTATGAGCAAACTAAGGGGGCTTTTCCTACTGAATTTTGCTTAGTACAAGGAAAAAAACCCTGTTGTTTTATGGTAGGTCTCTGTACAGACTATCAGCAGACTTAGGGGGCTGTTCCTGATGAATTGTGCTTAGTAGGGAGTTATAATAATGTTGGCGCAAGTTAGCAGAGGGCCGCTTATGTTGAATAGACAGTACAAGTCATATGCTGGCTCAGTTTCATGGTTCTTGTCTGTATAGAGTATGACAATAATGTGTATAATATGAAACCAGGGTTTGTTGTTGCTTGCTTTAGCCTTGTGCCCAACAGCACTATAAGGTACATGTCCAAACCCACTAGGAACTGCAATGAAGACAGGGAGCTCTACCAGCATTAGTTTTCACCAGTGGCCTTTTTGGTCCGTGGGCATTCACTGTACCTGTATGTATGTATGTATAACTTTATTTATAAAGCGCCACAAGGGTACGCAGCGCTGTACAATCTTACAGAATACAAAATTACACACAGGGAGGACAAGTGATATAATAAATAAATACAATAAATATATATATAAAAGTGCCATGTGGTATGAGACACAGTAGGAAGGAGGTCCCTGCCCCGTAGAGCTTACAATCTAAGTGGTTGGGCAACATACAGGCACAAAGCGGAAGGTAAGAGTGCATCAGGTATGGGCATTTGCCCTTAAGCGCAGGACTGGGCAAGATAATGTCTTAGTGCTCCAGAAGGTAACAGCTGAGCTTTTTCTTAAAGAGAGTGGGTGAGTTTTCCCTACGGAGGGATTCAGGGATAGAGTTCCAGAGGTAAGGAGCAGCGAGATAGAAAGGTTTAAGACGAGAGAGCGCAGTGGGTGTGGATGGTGTAAAAAGACGGAGGCTCTGAGAGGAGCGGAGGAGACGGCCAGGAACATGCAGGGAGACCAGTGAAGAAATGTAGTGAGGAGCAGAGGAGTGAAGAGCTTTGAATGTTAGTAGAAGGATTTTGTAAGCTATCCTTTGCTTAACAGGCAGCCATGCCAGAGAGTTTAATTGAGGCTGAACAGGTTCCCTCTTAGGAGAGAGCAGGAGGATCCTGGCAGCAGGGTTTAAAATTGATTGCAGGGGAGAGAGGTGGGAGTCCGGGAGGCCGGTTAGTAGGAGATTGCAGTAATCTAAGCGGGAAAGGATAAGGGCATGGATTAGTGTTTTAGCTGTTACTTGTGAAAGAAAGGGGCGTATCTTGGCAATAGTGACAATCCAACTTCTGCAGCGCCTGTAAGGGCTGGGCCAGGCTGAGCAACTAACATATGTATTTAAGCTTGAACAGTAAGGTCCTGGGACAGGCAGGCAACAAATGTTTACAGCCAATAAGAAAGACAAAGGCAGCAAACAGGCAGGTTATTATATGGCAGACAGTAAACTGTGGTCTCAGAACTCCAGGCCCCAGCCTGTGGAACCCATTACACCAGCACAAGAGTGAATTTGAATTCTAATTTACAAATGTTTTATTTTAAATCTTATCCATTTTTTGCTTGGTTTTTCCTTCTGTTATTCTTAAAGGCAAAGGAAAGTTACCATCATTGAGGGGTCCCAAAATGTTAGGTACAATTTCTGGATATAAACTGCAGAAGTAAAGTGTATATTTGACAATGAAAGGTTTCAATGGCACATACGTGTTCTAATTCCGGTCACTGAGCGTAGGAGCAAAGTGCAGAACAGACAAAGGCAGAATACAAGGGAAAAGAACATGAATCAGAGATTCATATCCACCCGACTCTGCCGGAACAAAGCCCAGATTGCTCTATCGAGGGATGTACACATTTTAATGGCATTAATGAAAGAAGCTGATTCATTAAGGGACAGAGAAGAGGAACAGATTCGACTTTGCAATATAAGTTTAGTTCGATCAGCGATGAATAAAACAATTGTTATTCTTACCAAAGAACCTGGGGGACAATAAAGAAGGTGAGAACATTGCTGTCTTCAGTTTGAGATATTGTTTTCACTTTTTTTTTGCTTCTTTGGTATTTAAAAACTATGAAAACCTCATAATGAGATGAGCGATATACTGAAATTAACCTTGCTGCCAAAGTAGGGTGTTGTGTTTCTGTTTCCTTGTTGGATTTACATTTTGTTGTTAAGTTTGCCAGAACACCACACTAATTAATGCAAAGGTCTCAGATTTGATTTGATACCCTTTTCTGTATGTACCATTGTTATGTGAGTAACAGGTAAAAGGCATCCTGATATAGTAATGGTAGGGTGGAACACAGAGACAGAATGAGGGAGGATGTGACAAAGACAAGGGAATGTGGAAAAATGAATGCCAGCTCTGCTTTAATTTCCCCTACAGAAATAGGGGTTGGTAGCACTAGATAGGTACCTAATATATAGGGACAGAGACAGGAGAAAGTGTTGGAAGGGTTACTGCCTGCTCTGCTCTCATTTCCCTACAGAAATAGGGGTTGGTAGCACTAGATAGGTACCTAATATATAGGGACAGAGACAGGAGAAAGTGTTGGAAGGGTTACTGCCTGCTCTGCTCTCATTTCCCTACAGACATAGGGGTTGGTAGCACTAGATAGGTACCTAATATATAGAGACAAAGAGTCAGACATATTGAAAGGTTACACTGCCAGTCCTTTTATTTCATCATTAGTCATTTAAATATTTGGGCCTAGACAGGTCCTTAGAATTTCCTCTTTTTTATTGTTTCAGACTGCAGTTTTTTCCATTCTTAAGCTTATATTGTCTAACAGACGGTCTGGAAACTTTTTTTATCATTTCCCAAAATTCTCCTATTTTGTTATAATCTTATGAGAAGCCATAAAGTGCCTGCGAGATCATTAAAGGTGTGACCAGAAGAAGGGAACCATAAATGGAACTCTCCATCGTAACAGATATTCTCCTAGCCTGTATAATAACAACATAAATCTATTCTGGCATATTTATTCACCTGTATCAAGCACAGTTCAACTATATAGTTTGAATGTAAAGTGGCCCTTTAATTCAGTTTAGACAAGAAGCAATACAGCTGACTCTCTTTCTTCCAGAAACCCTTATTGTCTCAGACACAAAGCCTTTGTTCCTCTGTGCTGCCTTCTTTCTGCATTAACATTAAATGCCACATGTATCGCCAAACCTTTCTATAACACAATTATGTACTGACATCCTTTCAGTAGCTGAACCTTATTCGGTACGGCACCAAAATCCATTCATTGTGACCTTTAGAAAGAATAAGAAAATCCTTGAAAGAGTAACCTCCTTTGTTCTTCCAGCAGAGTAGCCAAAACAATACACAGTCTCTGCGCCCCTGATGTAGATTTCACTTAAGGGCTGAAAATGACTATTCACATCAAAATTGCATTTCGTCCCATCAAACGCCATACAGTAAATGAATGTGTCTGTTTATTGTTTCTTTTTAACTGGTTTCAGTAGGTTACTAGTGATGAGCCAGACATGGATTTGCTGCGAAATTTGCTACGGAAATTTGGCACTTACAACTACTTGTAAGAAGCAAGTCACGGTCGTGTCAAAAAAGTCACAATCACATTAAAAAAAGTTGCAGTTGGGAAGTAAAATGGGGCATATTCACTCATTACTAATTATGGGCGATGTGATGGATTTGCGGCGAACTTCCGCGTTTCACCATTGGTGGATTTTTTTCACCATAAAAAATGTCGCCCGCATCAAAAAAATTGTTGCGCGCACCAAAAAAAAAAGCCACGTGCAACATTTTTTTGGGCGCGCAACATTTTCACTCTTTTGCAAATCTTTCCAAAGCGAAATGGGACAGATTCACTCGTCACTACTCATTACTATAGATCAGTAGTGATGAGCAAATCTGCCCTGTTTCAATTCGCATTAAAATTTGCGAAACGGCAAGAAAATTCGCGAAACACATTTGTTGCATGATTTTTTTTTTGCCGCCCGCGTCTGTTTTTTTATGTCGCCCGTGTTTATTTTTTGTTGTTTGCACGCTTTTTTGACACGGCCGACTTGACGTGAGGCAAGAAAAATTCTGTGCGATTAATTTTTCGCAACAAATTTTCACTGAAGTTTTGTGAAACAATTTGTCAATGGCGAAATGCGGAAATTCACTGCGAATCCATGGCTGATGAAAAAATTTGCTCATCACTATAGATCAGTAATATAATGGCAAAGCAAAATGGGACATATTCGCTCATCACTACTGATCTATAGTAATGAGTAGTGACGAGTGAATCTGTCCCACTTCGCTTTGAAAAGATTGGTGAAATTGTGAAAAATTTGTGAAACAGTGAAAATGTTGCATGCCAAAAAAAAATGTTGCAAGTGGCTTTTTTTATCTCCCGCGCTTTTTTGAAGCAACCGCACCCTTTTTTACATGACTGCGCCCAATTTGACGTTCGACAAAAAAATTTCAACGCGACAAATTTTTCTGCTGCGAGTTTTCACAGAAGTTTCGCAAAACAATTCGCCAATGGCGTTATGTGGAAATACGCTGCGAATCCATGCCTGGCGAAAAAATTCACTCATCCCTATTCCCTATAGATCAGTAATATAACTGGAAAGGGTTGGTTGAAAATGTATATGGGAATGAATATTATTGGTTAAGCTTTAATATCTGAACTCAAACTCGAATGTGAGATCGTTTTTTGCCGCAAATCTCAAGTTTAGAAAACTCAAATCTGTAAAATTTTGAGATTGCTTGCGATGAATTTATTACACCAGACATGGATTCACTTTGAAATTCCGCTTTTCAACAATGGCAAATCTTTTTGTGAAATCGGTCAAAGTTGTGCGAATAAAGAAAAGTTGCGTAAGTAAAAAAATAAAGTTTAATAATCTCTATGCTGTTGCATAATTTCATTAGTCAGAACCAGCAGCATAGAGAATAGCAAGTTAAAGTCATATACAGGTATGGGAACACTTATCCGGAAACCCGTTATTCAGAAAGCTCCGAATTACGGAATGCCCGAAATAATTCAGAATTTTAAAACTGATTTCCCTTTTCTCTGTAATAATAAAACAGTACCTGTACTTGATCCCAACTAAGATATAATTACCCCTTATTGGGGGCAGAACAGCCCTATTGGGTTTATTTAATGGTTAAATGATTCCCTTTTCTCTGTAATAATAAAACAGTACCTGTACTTGATCCCAACTAAGATACAAATAATCCTTATTGGATGCAAAACAATCCTATTGGATTTAATTAATGTTTTATTGATTCTTTAGTAGACTTAAGGTAAGGAGATCCAAATTACAGAAAGACCCCTTATCCGGAATACCCTTGGTCCCCAGCATTCTGGATAACGGGTCCTATACCTGTACTGCTTTTAACAGCACTTATATTTAAATGAATTTAAAACCTGTATATTATGTGTATATTAGACATTTTATTTTTGGGACTACAACCCATTAAATACTTTATTATTTGAGCCGGCTAGAATCGTAGCAAAACAGTAATTTAGATTTTAGAATCTGCACAATGTTAGGAAAACTGATTTTGTCATGGGAAAACATGTTTCTGCAAAACGCATCAGTTACTAGAGCTTCTCCTACAGAATCCTGCATTGTAATCTGTTTTTCAAAAGAGCAAACACCTTTTTTTAAATTTAATTTTGAAATTTGACATAAGATAGCCGTATTCTTAGTTTCTTAGGTGCCTTCAGTCATGTGACTTCAAATTTATGCGCCCCTAGGCCAGCCTGTGATTCTAAGCCACCTCCTCCCTTTCCTGTGCGTACTTGCACTGCTAGGGAGTTGTGCCCACTCCCTTGTCCTTTCAACCTGTGCATTGCTTCACACCTCCCTTCAGCCTGTGCATCACTTCACAGCTCACTTCAACCTATGCATCACTCTACAGCAGTGCTGTCCAACTTCTGTGGCACCGAGGGCCGGAATTTTTCCGACCTACGCGGTGGAGGGCCGATAATGGAAGCCAGTTTTGACCACTCCCCTTTTTGAAACCACACCCACTTGAAACCACACCCATGTTATCACATGACCATACCCATATTAATGGTTGTAGCACAGCAAAAACCTGCCATACTCTGCTTTCCCTACCCTGCCTGTGTGTGCCATAATCTGCTTGCCCTATGCTGCCTGTGTGTGCCATACTTTGCCTGCCCTATGCTGCCTGTGTGTGCCATACTCTGCCTGCCCTATGCTGCCTGTGTGTGCCATACTCTGCTTGGCCTATGTGTATGGCACACACAGGCAGCATACAGTGACACAATGCTGGCACTGCTCCTACAGTCTGCACAATAACTTTATATTAAAAAAACTTTTTAATTGCAGTACCACTTCAGTATATGTTCTCTTTGTAGTGTGCAGGGATTATTTGTGGGTTTCAACTGCGTCTGAGGTGTGAACAGGGGAACAATGTGGGTGATTACAGCCTGAGCCTGAGGTGTGAACACTGCAGGGGGTAAACAATGCAGAGATTAAAAGGTGTGAACAACACAGGGGATTACATATTTAAACAATACAGCCTGATTACAGCCTGAATCTGAGGTGAGAACCATGCAGGGGGGGCAGTTAATCACAGTACTGATACCATTTAAAGCTTACACAAAGGTAAGCCATCAAAGCAGCCAGACAGGTGGGGGGCCACACAGAGGGGGGTCGCGGGCCGCATGTGGCCCGCGGGCCGCCAGTTGGACAGCACTGCTCTACAGGATGAACAGGATCCGCACCGGGTACAGGAGGTTTAATGCAGGTTCAGTAGCTGGTAGAGTTTCCTGACAATGCGGCAAGTTGGTTGCATGCTCTAGGCCTGGGCCTTCATGGCCTTCCCACAAATCTGGGCCTGACTGCTGCACTGCACATTGGAGTGATATCACCTCCCCTTCCCACTCAGCATCCAATCAGCAGAACAAGAATGGGAAGGTAGCAAGATAACAGCTTCCTGACAGCTACATTGCTAAAAATGTTCCTATGCCCTACCTAGTGGTAGATATGAGAATAGCAGTCAATGGTAAAAATCCAAGTCCAGCTTGGGACTCCTCCAGTTACATGGGAGCAAGAGAAACAATAGGTCACATGAAAGCAGTTCTAATGTGTAGTGCTAGCTCCTTCTGAAAGCGCAGATAGCTACCTAAACATCAATATTACAGCTAAAAAAAAAAACATTTATTGGTTTAATTTTAAGAATACAATGTAAAATGGTCTGTAAACAGTGTACTAAAGTTATAAAAATATACAGGTATAGGACCCATTATCCAGAATGCTTGAGACTAAGGGTATTCCGGATAAGGGGTCTTCTCGTAATTTGGATCTCCATACCTTAAGTCTACTAAAAAATCAATAATCCATTAATCAAAACCAATAGGATTGTTTTGCCTCTAATGGGGGATTAATTATATCTTAGTTGGGATCAAATACAGGTACTGTTTTATTATTACAGAGAAAAGGGAATCATTTAACCATTCTGGAGCTCATGTAGTTCCACCTGCGAGAAGCTGTTTGGTTCCTCTGCTGCACTCCTGCCTCGGAGCAGGTCTTCCCATGACGGAAACATTCATGACTATCGCCAAGTTTTATTAAAGGCAATCCAGAGAAAAATGGGTACTGTATGATATGTACAGTTATCCAGAATGCTCGGGACCTGGGGTTTTCCGGATAAGGGATCTTTCCGATCATTAATTATATCTTAGTTGGGATCAAGTACAGGTACTGTTTTATTATTACAGAGAAAAGGGAATCATTTAACCATTAAATAAACCCAATAGGGCTGTTCTGCCCCAATAAGGGGTAATTATATCTTAGTTGGGATCAAGTACAGGTACTGTTTTATTATTACAGAGAAAAGGGAATCATTTAACCATTAAATAAACCCAATAGGGCTGTTCTGCCCCAATAAGGGGTAATTATATCTTAGTTGGGATCAAGTACAGGTACTGTTTTATTATTACAGAGAAAAGGGAATCATTTAACCATTAAATAAACCCAATAGGGCTGTTCTGCCCCAATAAGGGGTAATTATATCTTAGTTGGGATCAAATACAAGGTACTGTTTTATTATTACAGAGAAAAAGGAAATCAATTGTAATAATCTGAATTATGATTGATTAAAATGGAGTCTATGGGAGACAGGCTTCTGGATAATGGGTTTCCAGATAAGGGATCCCATACCTGTACCATAAAATCATTACAGTTTCAAAAAAGTTTTAGCAAAAACTTGAATTCTTTTCAATTCCCAACCTGAATGTGCATTGAGATACAATGCGAGTGGCTCTGTAATCTCTGCAACTCATTATGTAGTGTTTATTTAATTGAAAACACAGGAAAAGTGAAGATAATCCAGGCTTAGAAATAGACTTGATGTCTGTTTAATCTTAATTACCTGCGTGAAGCTTCTTGATTCTCATTCACCTCCAAATAATTCCGTTCTAATTGAATTTTATTTTATTTTTTTTTAACTCGCACAGTTATCTACTCAATTTATAGAGGGACAAGACAGAGACTGGCTATATATGTTTTAGAACCCAGAGAACATAAAACATCTTAATTAAGTCCCAGGGATTTGTCCTCGACTGCACTTATCGGGCAAAAAATTGGAGATGACTCATTGTTTCTACTGCTCTCATTTTTCCACATACGCGTCACTAATCAGTTCTATTTCCTTCTGTGTATTAGACCTAATGCAGTCGATGTATATTGTTCCCCGACTGTGAATTCATTTACCTTCTCTTGTCAGCAAGACTTTACGAGAGGCTGCTGCTATTCATATTAGTACCAGCAAAGGCAGATGGTAAATAAAATGCATGACATAGCCCAAGTGCCAGTATACATTTGCACATGAATTTTTATTCGACCCAAAATATTAAACTTTACGTTCTGAACAGGCAAGCTCATTACACAATTAAGTAACAGATAGGGCTTAGTTTAACAGAGTTTTAATTACACGTTGAGGACATGCTGTCTTGGCAAATGGATTGTGGCCATTTAGCATCTTGTAAAAAAGATCTGACATTTTTTTGAGGGGGGGGCACAGTCATGGGAAGCAGAAATAACATTGGAGATGTCACACTCTTTTGAGATTGTTGGAGATGTCACGCTCTTTTGAGATTGTTGGCATACCCATGTGTTCTGTCTGTGCTAAGATGTTTCTGCCTGCAATGCTACATTCATGGTAGTATGGGACTTTATGTGTGAAGCCATAGTAAATGATAAGAATAAAACCTTATTGTAATGCATTCTCCAGTCTCTGCCAACCCCAGATCTTACCCACCTGTTACGGTATTTCTGCTGTACCCTTTCTGTTTATTATCAGTTTATCTTTTGTTCCTCCTCTCTTACCTCTTACATATTTCTACTCCTTGTATCCCTCTCATCCCTTTTTTCTTTTTCCTTCCCTATCTCTCACTTGGTCTTATTTTTCTTTTCCTCTTCCTTCTCTTGGTTGTCTCTTTTCTGCCTGTCTCTACCCTCTTTCTTTCCTATGCTCTCCTTCCCCATCGTTCTCTGCTTCTTTGTCTTTCCATTACCTTCTCCCTCTTTCCTCTGTCTATCCTTTATCTGTCTCTTCCCTTTATCTTTGTTATTCTCCTCTGTCTACCCACAGTTCTCTCTTTTTCTATATCACTCGTTCATCTCTCTACCCTTATAGCTTCTCTACCATCTCTCTACCCTTATAGTTTCTCTACCATCTCTCTACCCTTATAGCTTCTCTACCATCTCTCTACCCTTATAGCTTCTCTACCATCTCTCTACCCTTATAGTTTCTCTACCATCTCTCTACCCTTATAGCTTCTCTACCATCTCTCCACCCTTATAGCTTCTCTACCATCTCTCTACCCTTATAGCTTCTCTACCATCTCTCTACCCTTATAGCTTCTCTACCATCTCTCTACCCTTATTATCTGTCTCTTTATTTCCCCATGTCTTCCTTTCTATTCTACTTTTCTCACTCTCTTTTCTTTCTGTCTCTCTCAGCTCTTTTTCCCCTCCCTCATACTCTTTCCTTTTAGGGATTCTTGCATTAGTGGAACCGGCGTGCCCAATAGGATTACTCATTTCTAAATAGTCACAAAAAACTTGCCTTGGGTTAGCTTGATATAGTTCAACACACATTCATATCTATAATTTTTAGTTAATAATACCTAGTCTGTTCTTATAACTATATAAAATATATATATATATATACCCGTGTAGTCCCAGTGATAGTTACTGATGAGCAGTTGTGTAATGACACAATGGCCGAAGAAGGGGTGGTGTGTATTCTTGATAAAGAATATTTCTGCCCTATAAGAGGCTGAGGTTTCCTTGCCTTTGAGGGTCATCGTTATCATCATTGTGGTTTATTTAAATAATGCCAATAACTTATGCAGGGATCTTAAAATACATGTGAAAAGCAAAAGTCATGCTAAAACTTTAAAAAAGAGTCTCTATCTGTATATTGCATTTATAGTGTTCTTTAGTCAATAATGGAATGCACCAGGGTGTATCAGTCTAATCACTGGTACTATGACAGGTGGGAAATTATAACCCATTCCTGCTAATTTAGATCAGATACTATGATCCTGGAGCAGCGAGATACACTATAACACAGGGAAAGGGACAAGGAGCATGTGACCTAAGCAGTGGGTGGGGCTAGAGCACTCAGATAGCAGCTTACAGGGGCTGGGGGAAATAGTCTGTGACTCAAGCAGTGGGTGGGGCTAGAGCACTCAGATAGCAGCTTACAGGGGCTGAGGGAAATAGTCTGTGACTCAAGCAGTGGGTGGGGCTAGAGCACTCAGATAGCAGCTTAAAGGGGCTGGGGGAAATAGTCTGTGACTCAAGCAGTGGGTGGGGCTAGAGCACTCAGATAGCAGCTTACAGGGGCTGAGGGAAATAGTCTGTGACTCAAGCAGTGGGTGGGGCTAGAGCACTCAGATAGCAGCTTACAGGGGCTGGGGGAAATAGTCTGTGACTCAAGCAGTGGGTGGAGTTAAAACACTCTGATGGTACTGTAGCTACAGAAGGAGTGACAGAGAGTTATTTAAGCATTCAAAAACGAAATGGTTCTAGGTTTTGCTTTCATTTACCAGTATAACGTTTTCTTGTTTAGAGATTACTTTCTTTTACATTCGTTGCTGTAGTTGCATTTGTATTAGGCAAAATGTATTATCATAATAAATCTGCTGTTAAATTCTAAGTGTATGAATTGGCAGGCAACAAAGAAGCCAAACTAATCTTCGAAACCATTAGTCATTATTGATTTAAACCACAAAGAGAGGGGATTTGGTCAATTAAAATGAGGAGACGCTCAAAGCCGACAGCATTCAATACATTATTGTGTGTTGCACCAGCAGATCTGTAATTCTATTAACTTTCAAATTCAGTTTAATTAGTTTAATGCATGGTGATTATATCATTGTATTAGGAATGGAAGGTGTATTCCTGATAAAGTATATACAGTATATGTTATTTCTGCCTTATTTCTGCATTGCTATGCTTTAGGCTTTGCTATTTCCCACTCCAGGCAGCAGTGCTGTAACTGCAGATAAGATGGGGCATTGTCCCTGACTTATCTTGAGACTATTTGCTCTAATCCTGTTTGAATATCCCGAAGTTCTGCCATAAAGCAAGACAACACTGCTGTTACTATCATAACTGATTTAGTCTTGAATCCCAGGTATCGACTCTCCCATGTAAACATGAACCGTAACTATTTAACTTGTTTTGGAAATGTAATACATCACATTTTTACAAACTTGCTCTTCTTAAACTGTTTGCTTTCTATTTTTCATCTGAACAGGAAAACTGTCTTCAGAATTTAAGCTCAATGTAAGCTTTGTGATATGGTCTCTTTCAGCTGAATTGGTACAACCTTACTTTATGTTTGTACCCCAGAAAGCATCTTCCAATTCATCTAATGTTGTACAGATGCCAACTGTTGATTTCTCATTGATCCACAACTAGTAGTTCTTGAGTAACATGCTGCTCACCAATCCCTTTGATGTTGCACCCAGTGGCCTCAAAGTAGGTGCCCAATTTTTACATTTCTGACTTGGAGACAAGTTTTGGAAGCACAGAGACAGTTTTACTCCAAACAAAGCTTCCTGCAGGCCAGCAGTCCATATGGGGTTACCAAATAGCCACTCACAGTCCTTATTTGGCATCCCCAAAGAACGTTTTCATGCCTGTATGGCTCACCAACCCTTTTTACATCTGAGTGTGGCTCACAAGTAAAAAAAGGTTGGGTATCCCAGCTTTAGCTGGATGATGCATCTGTGTTTGTAGGTGGAATTCAATTGACCTCACTCCCTTGCTGGTCCGTAGAAGGACTGAACCATCATTTCTGTCCAATTTTGTAATGGCAAGCAGGAAGGAAACACCTCTTTTAGTCTTTCTTCTTACCTTATTGCAAAAAACCTCAGCCATTACATGGGTCCCAAGCTCATAAGGGTTCATGTGTTCTTTCCATTGCAATACAGATTTTCGCTCCACACTCGCTGCACTGCTGGTGAAGGCCTCCTTAACAACCTGCATGGTCTAATCAGCAATATAGAAATTTCCACACACATATACAATGATGAATACAGTTGAGGAGCTTACCCTAATTGTGCAATGTTTTGGGGGGTGCAACTCACCCTTCATCAGGATATGGCATCAAGTGCAAGTAACACCTTTTATGGCATCCAAAAATATGATATGATGATTAGTTATGAGCGAATATTTCCTGTTTCACCTTTTTTGCAAGACGCCAGGAAAATTCGCAAAATAGCTAAAAATATGCAAAACAAAATGACCCCCAACTATTTATGGCTTTACGGGCCTAAACATCGTAGCTCACCCCCAACCATAGAAACCTGCAAAAAGCAAAGGGAGTATGTGCCTTTACTCCACCAAAAGAATAGGTCCCGGCCGCTACAACAATGCTCGTTGTTATTGGTTTTTTATTTCTCTTATTTGCTTTCCCCTTTTTTTCCATATATATATAGAAAGGCACACACTTATAGGGATAACAACCTGGGTGCAAATCAGATAAACAATGTAAATATGTAAAAAAATGCTGATGCACACCAGGAAAATTTTATCAAAAAAAAGATACTTAGTTTATTTAGATCAATTTATATATATATATATATATATATATATATATATAAATATATATATATATATATATGAACAGAGAGCCGCACACACAAGGACTTAGTAATGTAGTGAGTTCCTGAGGAAGAGTACAGTCAGTACTCGAAACGTTGGATATTTTTTTAATTAAATTTTTTCACTACATTACTAAGTCATAACTTGTGTGTGCGGCTCTCTGTTCATATATTGCCTCATTTTAGCCAGCACCCAGGGCATTTGAACTTCTATAGGGTGTGCTCCACTCTCCCTTGTGTATATATATATATATATATATATATATATATATACTATTTATAACCTTATCTAACAGCTGTATTTATGACGCAGAACACAGCATTATGCAGTTGTAATGCAAAATGACAAACAAAACCCAAAAAATTGTCAGTTAAAAAAATAAAAATCCGCAAAACGTGTTTGCCGCGCAACATTTTTGTTGGCTGCGTCTTTTTTTGACATGCCCGTGACTATTTTGACATGACCGAGACCATTTTTTGCGCCCAATTTGGCGCAACCATGACTTTTTTTTGATGCGCAACAAATTTTTGGGTGGCAAATTTTCTCAGTGTGTTTCAAGCCACTACCTGTATTCCGAGCCTCATTTTGGATTTACTGGACAAGTAGGAACTTTGGGAATGGGTGGTAGAATTTTTGTATGCCTTAAAGGTGTTACTTGCACTCGATGTTGTATCCTGACGAATGGTGGGTTGCGCCCCCCCCGAAACGGTGCAAAGGCGGTAACAATAAATGTAGTAAGCTCCCCAACTGCATTCAATTGTATGTATGCAGCTTCTTGAAAGTTCTCTCCATTGCGTCCATTTTGGAGCACCCACGTTTGCAGTTGCACCCATAAATGACCCTGTTGAGGTAACTACATACATACAGGTCCTTTAGGCATGTATCTTATATCTGTATGTGTGTGACTATGTTTAACCTCAAAGGATTTGCTAAACTTCAGCGATAAATATAAAATTCTGCAACAAAAAGTTAATGTAATTATAACTCAACCACTTATCCACTATCACAATAATATCGATCCCGTATAATGTTAGAATAAGTAAGATTGATAAAACATTGTAGTGCGAGCCGATGTAGCAACATCTGATGCACCTGAATAATGACACATCATGAAAAAGCAATCACACTGTAATTTGTCACCGCTAAGACTGACAGCAAATGGTGCATTAATCATATTTCACTGTGCCTCGGTGGTAGGAATATATTGCCAGGATATCACTCAGGCTGGGCAACGGTTAAATGCAAAGTAGGACAAATAGCTTGAAGGTATATCTATGGAATTGTTCCTGGACCTGGTAAATTCCTCGTGTGCCAACAATTTGTACTTTGTGATTCCAGATTTATCAGAGATGTTGGTTAGTGTTCAAGAAAGCGTCGAGTAAAGGGCCGAAAAGGCTGGAAAAGTTTTCTGATGAGCGGGCGGCTTACTTTCGATGCTACCATAAGGTGAGTTTGGGCTTTATTTGGGGCTCGGGGATAATATTTTACAATTATGAGATGTTACAAGTGGGTGAGGCCCTAGATCCAAAGACTTTGGGTTGACGCTATCAATGTATTGTGGAGCGAACTTGAGAAAATGAAAGGGTTAATCCACCAGGTAATTCTAAGCAACTATCCATTATACATTTAAGGAGATATTGTATAACTAAAAAGCCCTGCTGGATTTACTGTGGGCTGAAAATTATTATTATCTTGAAAAAAAGAGCTCCCTATAGATCCGCTCAGGTCCCTGTCCTTATTGTAAATGAAGGGTGGGTGTGTCTTAATGGTCCCTGCCAGAAGCACAGTAAGAGGGGTGTATCCATGCACAGCCCTGTAGTCACACAAGCAAATACAGGCTTCAGTTCCCTACCCGGTCAGGCTAGCTGCTGATTGGTTCCTATCCTACAGTGCAGTGTGCTGAGTCCTGCTGGTTCTACTGCATAGAAAGGAGGCAGCAGGAAGTCAAACAAATGGGCGGGACTATTATGGTTTATTGCCGAAAATTTCAATAAGTCAACCAATTAAACACATTCCTTCGTTTAATTTCAGTGGTTTTAAAGTTATTCGTCAATATAATTGTGATTTGTTTTTGCCGTTCTGATTCTGTGCCCCACTGTATCTGCTAAACAGAGGAGTGACGTACTGTGATATAAATACTACCATCTGAAATAAAGAGATGGCTTGTCTCAACATGTTGATTATTGTGCATCAATTTATTCAGCAACATAGTACGTGTCATTCCATGCAGGCCGAGTCTATAATAAAGGAGAATATTATCCCATACTACACTATAGAGAGTGATGTTCTACTTCTATAAAAGCAGCCGAGTCATTAAGAAAGGTTGCCGGCAGGACTTAGCTACAGTTGCCGGGGAAGGGAACATTAGGGAACCAAGCTCAGGTGCCAAATTAGCAGAGTAATGGCTTGGCCTGGAGTCAAGGCAGCTAAGTGTGGCCCTAGAGGAGCCTTGTTTAGAGAGACTTGTAGTGAGGCTTTGTTAAAGACAAATGGGAAATAAAGTAGGAGCCTTAACACCTAGCAAAGTGTTTTGGTCTTATTTCAGATAAGATCCATGGAGTCTTTTTCAAGTTGATAACTTTTATAAATGTCCCACCCTGCACTGACCATTCCTAAAGTTTACCTGGCCTCCTTATACCCCCAACTTGCATCTGCCCAGAATGGGGGTGAAGGTTACCCCCATTCTGAAGCTCATGTAGCTCCACCTGCGAGAAGCTGTTTGGTTCCTCTGCTGCACTCCTGCCTCGGAGCAGGTCTTCCCATGGCGGAAACATTCATAACTATCGCCAAGTTTTATTAAAGGCAATCCAGAGAAAAATGGGTACTGTATGATATGTACAGTTATCCAGAATGCTCGGGACCTGGGGTTTTCCGGATAAGGGATCTTTCCGATCATTAATTATATCTTAGTTGGGATCAAGTACAGGTACTGTTTTATTATTACAGAGAAAAGGGAATCATTTAACCATTAAATAAACCCAATAGGGCTGTTCTGCCTCCAATAAGGGGTAATTATATCTTAGTTGGGATCAAGTACAGGTACTGTTTTATTATTACAGAGAAAAGGGAATCATTTAACCATTAAATAAACCCAATAGGGCTGTTCTGCCCCAATAAGGGGTAATTATATCTTAGTTGGGATCAAGTACAGGTACTGTTTTATTATTACAGAGAAAAGGGAATCATTTAACCATTAAATAAACCCAATAGGGCTGTTCTGCCTCCAATAAGGGGTAATTATATCTTAGTTGGGATCAAGTACAGGTACTGTTTTATTATAACAGAGAAAAGGGAATCATTTAACCATTAAATAAACCCAATAGGACTGTTCTGCCCCCAATAAGGGGTAATTATATCTTAGTTGGGATCAAGTACAGGTACTGTTTTATTATTACAGAGAAAAAGGAAATCATTTTTAAAAATTAGAATTATTTGCATATAATTTGCTTATATGGGAGATAGCCTTTCCGTAATTCGGAACATTCTGGATAATGGGTTTTTGGATAAGGGATCCCATACCTATACACCCATGTTAGACAACAAAATAGGGCTTATTTACTGCAGCACATTGCTATGGGTTTTCCAACAATTCCAGCATCACATTGGCCAAACAAATTGTCCAACAGACTCAAGTGCGAGTTACAAATTGGTCGCAATTGTGTCCAAAGTTTATCACTATAGAAATTGCGTCATTTCCAGTATTCTGCATTATTATGGCATCTGCTTATGATTGACTGGGCACAAGTCTGCGCCAGAATCACCGCCAGCTTGAAGCCCCAGGAAGCAAATAGTAAGCAATTCTTTTTTGTTGTGTTTTACTCTCATTGCCTCATTTACTTGCCAGTTAAGTTAAGGTAGCTCACTCATTTCTGTGATGTAGTCAGATTGTCTTTTTCCCCCTACAAAGCATTTCCACTTGATTTCAATTAACTTTCTGCATACCCAAATCAAGTGAGCGTTCCTGCAAACTAATCAGTGATGTGCTTGTGCTTAGCTCAGCTCTAGGTACTGAGGAATTGATCTGCCCGTGATTACCTGGTGACTTGCATTGAAGGTTTCCTGACATATAAAAAATATTCTGCTTTTGTTTTTCCCCACCTTTGAGTGGAATTGGATAAACTTATATCAGGGCCGAGCGACAGGGAATTAGTTGTGCTGAATTTATACAGTATAGGGAAATAGAATTGCCAGGGCTTTCCTGCTGAACACTACTAGGTGGAATTTCTCTCTCTTGCTCAGGAAGTACAAAGTACATTAGTTAAATGCTCCCCCCTATGCAATAAAGGCAAATTAGGGGCCCATTTATCCACAATCTAATTTTAGTGGTTTTAGAGCTTTTTGAAACCACAAACACCAAGTCATTTATTAAAACAGTCTTTTAAAAGAAAAAAAAAAATGCAGAAGAAACATGGAAAGCACGAAGCAAAGAAAGATTAGCCAGCTGAAAAAGGACAGCTGCCATTGACTTCTACACGACCTCGAAAGCTTTTGGATGGAGTATTTTTACTTTCAGATTTGTCACAGTTTTGACTCATAATGGTAAACTGCAAAAAATCATATTTTGGGGCAAAAAATATGAATTGTAAAAAAGAAAAAAAAAAAAACACCTTTAGTTATTAGGCCCCATAATGTGTGGAAATATTTGATTAAGGATCTATGCTATTGTTGTACAGATAGAGAGACAGAGAGATGATAGATAGATAGATAGATAGATAGATAGATAGATGGATAGAGAAATAGATAGATAGACAAATAGATAGACAGACAAATAAATAGATAGATAGATAGATAGACATGGAAGGCTCAATCAATAGATGATAGATAGATAGATAGATAGATCGATGTGGAAGGCTCAATCAATAGATGATAGATAGATAGATAGACAGACAGACAGACAGACAGATAGATAGATAGATGGATAGACAGACAGACAGACAGACAGACAGATAGATAGATAGATAGATAGATAGATGATAGATAGATATGTAACCCCTATTTGGCAGTAAAATAGTCAAACCCAGGCTAGTATACTGTAGGTGTTAGAGCATAGGGTACATGCGACTCTCTTAAACAGGATGGGCCTTCACTATATGGAAGAGACCTGCGGAGCTGGGGTGTAGTGGAACTACAAGTCACTGTAGCTGTGTGCAGATTAGCAAAGATGGACGCCAGAAGGTTCTTGCAGTTGAACTATAGCACAAGTTTATTGTCAGAGACAATGAATAAGCAGGGTTATTGCATATACTCACATACAGATGGTAAATGATAGTACACTCTGAGGACAGCAAAGAGAGGATGCACACCGGTTTATCCCACCCTTTGGGAGTCTGGGCAGGGTAAATGCACCGGGTCAGCTTGGCACCCCATTGGAAACAGTCAGGATAGATACCTCAGGTTGATAACCCCTAGCTTGAGAGTCCTACAGCTGACTGTGGAACAGGATTGAGATATTGCCTGTCTCCTATGTCTTAACCGTGGCCCTATGCTGAGGCAACAGTGCCTGTATGGAAGGGTACTTCCTCCCTACTTTCCTTGGTGGAGCCGAAAAGCTGTTCTTGCTTCCTTCCCTCTCTATCTCTCCTAGAAAGTGCTCTTACAAGAGAAACAATCTTACTGGTCCTCGTTCACGGGGTCTCTGTCCCCGACTTCACCAGATTGGTATTAAATCTCTGGGGCAATAAGTCTTTACTGGGGCCTATTTTTGATCCCAGGCTCAGTGACCTGTTCCTGAGACACAGAGGCAGCCAAAGAGGAAGCCACACCCTCCTACTAAACACTATATGAGTTTGCAAGAGGTGTGGTCAACCCAAATAACCAATAAGGCATAAGATAAGGGTGAACTAGATACATGGGACTTTGCCCAGTAACAGCTGAAATGAGGAAGTGGTAGGGTTTAAAGCCATAGGGGCAGATTAACCCTATGGGTCCCTATAGATAGATAGATAGATAGATAGATAATATTATTATTAACATTTATATATAAAGCGCCAACATATTCCGCAGCGCTGTACAATAAGTAGATAGATAGATAGATAGTCAAGTATCTATCTATCTAGATATAGAGCTGTCAAGTATCATGGATTACCCTGGAGTCTCAAGAAAATTGCACCCATCCCCTGTTTTCCCAATAGCTTTTAATTTAGTCCGAATGCTCACTGTGCATACAAAGGGATCATTCTGTAACGTCACACAATGAAGGCACATTATATCCGATTACGATCCCCCGGGAGACAGTCTCCTGGGTTGACAGCTCTGTAGATAAATAGATAGACAGATAGATAAATTAAGTTAAAGATAGTGGTGTGTTACGTAAATTAGATTGTGTTTATGTTCCTCGTGTGGAGGGACCAATGTCAATCACTGTAGAAATGCTATTTATGGAAATGTAAAGAGAGCATTGACCTAGTATCATAAGAGACTATTGATCTCTGCCATAGAAATAATGGCCAAGGTGAGACTTTACTGGCCACGGTGGGATTGTAAACACTGCCTTGGGTAACTAGAAGTTTCCATACTACAACTCAAGGCTGCTGAAAGCTGTAGTCTAGTAACATTCCAGATGGATTGTAATTACTCAGTAAAATGACTGCCCAGCTCTCCAGGACCAGCAGGTCTACTTAATGCAAGAGAAACCTCCAATGAGAATCCTTCTTGCTTTATGTATACCCGGCTCTCTGTTTCTCATTACTTAAAAGGTAGTGTTCCTAAGACATCATTTGTGTTGGATATCTGGCGTAAAGTCTGTGGGCAAATCCTTATTGCATTTATAATTGTAATTTTGCTTCACCCACTAGTAGAGATAGAGTCATTGGTTATTCTAAGCAGAGTTGTGGATAAACGTGGTGGAAGCAATGTGCCCAAGGCAGGTTCTGGTCAGTCAGTTGATGGAGAATAAAAGCTACTTCAATCTTGGTCATACATGACAAATGCCAAGGATGTGACTTTCCTCTAAATACTGGTGTTTATTTAACATGATGGAACTAGGCAGCCCAGCCACCTTAATGTAACATAATTATGCTTTATATCGTACTGAAGACTCCCGCGGCTCAATTACATACATTTCTGTGCTTTGCTGTGTATGAATTATGTCCTTGGTGAGCTCCATGCAAAAGTAGGTCTGGCATAATTATTAGTTAGCAGTAATTACTACATTAACAGTTTGCTTGGTAGCAAGAAATGATTGCTTATTTAACCGATTTTAGTAGGTAGTTTTGCACTTATGACCATGTATTACTGCTCACACTGCCCCCTTGAGGTAAGCAAATGTATTCACTTTTTTTATTAATTAATTGTAATCATCTGGAAGAGTTATACAACCCGGCCATGTTTGTTTCTTTGATTTTTTCCTGTGGTGTCCAAATTTAGTCTTTTATCTATGTATACATGGACGCCTTTGTTAAATAACATGTATGAAATAGGAAGCATTTCTGCTGTAGTAGGAGAGATATAGATATGGCTTCTAGGGTTTTTTGGGGTAGGGAAGGGTTCTGGTTGATCCAGAGCTACGGGTCAGGGCTGGTATGGCACAGAATTTTGCTTTCTAAACTCTATTTATCTCAAAGGAAAATACTATGCTGCCTGGCCAACAGATCTTTGGACCAGTGATAAGAATCCTATGATACAAAAACAACAACTTTTAATATTTAACTTTATATAATACGTTGGAATTTTCAATAATAACGAAAAATAAATCATTAGAACAAAACATCAAATGAATATAAAAGAGGAAATTACTGCCATGTTGCTACACTTTTGTGTTTGTTGTTAGTATGTTACTTTTTCTACTGCAGATGTTTGCAGAGGATAGATTATTAAGATGGTCTACTGTTGGGTTTAATTATATCATTAATTATCCCACCCCCTTTGTGGCTCAAATGTTGTATGGAGCCTCCTGTTCTAGTACCTAAAATTAAAGTTATATGAAAACATTGGCATATCAGTGATCCTTCTATTGTTCCTGGAATATCTGGACAATCACATGTTTTCTGCAATTAAGCTGGCCTCCTTAACTCATAACAAGGTTACAGGTTTATAAAAACATTGGGGTAACAGTCACCCTGCTATAGTTCCAGGGGTACCCAGGGCACAAATAAGCACTCACCCCAAATCTCCCCTAACTGGCCTTCAGGCTGGGCCCCCTTAGCCCATAACAAGGTTACAGATATATAGAAACATTGGGGTAACAGTCACCCTGCTATAGTTCCAGGGGTACCCAGGGCACAAATAAGCACTCACCCCAAATCTCACCCTAACTGGCCTTCAGGCTGGGCCCCCTTAGCTCATAACAAGGTTACAGATATATAGAAACATTGGGGTAACAGTCACCCTGCTATAGTTCCAGGGGTACCCAGGGCACAAATAAGCACTCACCCCAAATCTCCCCCTAAGTGGCCTTCATACTGGGCCCTATATTTATTCCCCTACACTAGAACATAATGAAAAGTTTTTTATTTTAGTTTCTTTAAAATGTGTATATGTGTTTTTTTTAAATTCAAAGACTTGAAGTCAACCCCAGAGAGGCCTTATCGCTAAAGCTTCCCAGCTTCCTCTTCACCAAATAAATAAAGAATGAAGGAAAGACTGCTAGCACAAAAGCTATGAAGACTGACACACTTGCTTGCAAAAATGTTCAACATTTCTGTTTGAATTAACGTTGTGTCTTTGAAACCTTGTGGACTGAGTTGGTTGCTAAGCACAAGTTGACTGTAGTAGCTCTAAAAATAGGCTGAGTGCTTTATTATGTAATATATTCTGAAGATTAAGAGAGTTCCATATGGCACAGACCATTAGTAAAATAAGGGAATTTAGGATACATTCATCCCAAAGTCTGTGTAATATGTTAATAGATCCTCTCATTTGCCTCTGTGAGCCTATGTCTTATCACAGCAACAAAACCATTCTCTAACTCAGCAAATTTCTTTGCCCCGTTTATATTGTTCCAGCAAGTTGTGTAAATATCTCGCCACCCTATAAAACACACTGCACCTCTATAAAACCTTCAATCACTATTAAGAAGGTTATACTGTTTTTGGTTTTATGGAGAAAAAAGTGCTTTGGAAATCTTACATTAGACATTTCACCTTTTGAAATTCTAATAAAATGAAATATATATTGTTTTTGTTAAAAAGGACAGGGCGATACCAATGTGTTTGGTATTCCAGGGATAAACTTGGCCTTTGAAAATGTGATAATTTCTTCCAAGCCGCACAGATTGACAGAGTTACTGTACTTAGCAAATTGTAGGTTTCCCCCTATGGGGAGGGGGCTAGCACAGTTACAGGGGGGAGGGAGGCTCAACCTGAAGCCCAGGTGGGGGGAGATTAAAGAAAAATCATTTTTGTCTAAGTTACACCTGAAAACATAGTTTGATGATCAATTATGGAGAGATTTGTGGTAAATATTTATATTTTTAGGTATTGTTGGAGCTATGACTGATTGGCTGGTACACTTAGAACAAAGGGTAGGAAGGTGAGACACTTGCCTCGGTTGTAGTTGATGGTAAGGGGGCAATGTACGCAATTGTTGCCTGTATTGACACCATTAATTAATGATACATGCTCCAAACATGCTTCTTGCAATTACAATTGTGCTCACCTAGTCTGTCTGATCATTTGCACTCCATTGTGACTATTGATTCAGGGCAACCCTAGGGCTGCCGCCACCCTGAATGTGGAGCTAATTCTAGGGCTCCCATTCTAGGCTGCATCAATATGTGCACCAGACTTGTGCCTAAAGAATACTACATAAAGCCAAATGCTTTATATGACACCATTGCCACAAAATTGTGTAAAATCAACATAGCACTTCCACCTATGGGACTGGTGCATCTGTGTAGAGGTATAAGGAAGCCGTGCAACACTGGCATAAGCATAAGCTTTCTTCCCCCAGCCCTCCCCTAATTACATGCAAGCTAGGGGGTGTCCCGCAGGACGCCCGATACTATGGAACAGAGGCAGTGTTGCAACTTTTTGTGCTCTATTTGAGAAACACTGAGAACTGTGCTTAGTGGCACAAGAAGCAGACAATGTGCAAAGTTCAAAAACAGGCTGATTGGTGCCCATTTCTTGCACATTGTATGGTCTGTAGCTTGCGATACACTGTCAGGGGCAAGTTACTTTACCTCTAAACAATCATGCTCTTCATTAGTATTACTTTTTCACATTCCTTATCCCTCCTGGAGGGCGCTGAAATGCCTAAAGAAAGCGCTGAGGGACTGGGGAGTCGGTCTGTACTTAATTCCCTCCAGCAAGCAAGGAGTTAAAGAGCTTAGCTTTGGGCGGGAAGAAAAAGCAGCTATACTCACCCCCTCCCCTTTTTGCCAGTCAGCTCTTCCCTGCAGTGTCACTCGGCAGGCACGGAGCAGCATCTCCCTCCCCCCCTCCCTGTTTAAGAGCAAATAGCCAGTACCCATACAGTAGGTTGGTAAGTTCTCCCAATTGCATGTTTTATATATTTTCTTTGCAGGCTCTCTTTATGCAAAAAAAAAAAAAAAGTTTTTCAAAGTCTTATATATATATATATATATATATATACTTTACATTTCGGTTTGTCACAGCAAAATGGCGGGGGATAGTCCTTGGCCATTTAATCTCTGGTGGTGTTTGATGGTTTTCACATGCCCACTGCCGGCATTCGTTATAAACAGATATAAAAAATGTTGTTGCGATGTTTGGTAAAGTTTGTAATACATGGCAAGGACTATTTTCTCTGATTTTGGATTTCTGTAATAAAGCTGTGGCCGAACTCCACCCACAAAAAGCTATGGTGTCATTGTATTTTTCTTGACTAGGCGTTACATTCATGGGGGAAAATTTTGGTAGGGAGGGAATAAGTCTCCACAGTCTAAACCCCCAATGAAATGCTAAAATTGTTATGGCATATAAACCCAGGGATGTGGTTTAATATCTTTGGTGGTTTAGGAAGCCAAACAGGGCCATACATAAAGCATGCACAATAATAGGCACAACTTGGTCCATTTGGTCATTTTGTACAGAAAGCAATATGATAAAATTACGGTAATATGGGTATTCCCCTGTACTAAGCGCATTTCAGCAGGAAGAGCCCATCTTTGCTTTTAGCCTGAACAGAGAGATACCAAGTACAATTCATCAAGCCATTTTTACGGTATATTGGGTCTTTTACATAAATGACAATTATCACTGACATGCAATAAGCTTCTTCCACTTATCTATTATTGTACTTATAATTAAATGGACATACTGTTATATATACACATCAAATACTATTAACTAGGTGACACTCACGTGTAACCTATTTTCCTTTTGTCCCTAAGGATATTTTACACATCTAGATAATGTTCATATGTCAGAGCAATAAGAAGTGAACTTGTGAGCCAGAATGAGAAATGAATTGGATGATTCACCAATAGACTTGGTCAGATTGACTGACATGATTCTATAGCTAAGAAGACAAGATTAAAAAAAAACACATTCAGCAAAGAAACTCTGCCACTCATTGCCCCTCCTTTTGCCATTGAACAAGGTGGAATGTGATTAAGGGATTTATGTATCCAGCTTAACTAGAGAAGCACTGGAATATTACAGATGATTATTCCGCTCAGTGGGATACAAATGGAAGACTGAAGTATACTATATGGAGTGCAATAGGATTAATCAGTGTATATTTTCTCCAAAGTAAGTGAAATTAGACATAATTGCCCCCCCACTCTTTCTTAGCAGAGGAATAGTTAGCCGCCCTTGTAAACTTTAAAGCGGAGCTCAGTGACTCACTATTAGCCAAACATGTAACCAACAAATACATTAAATGTACAAACTGATAATTACAGATATCCATTTTGCAAGAGATTAACTTCCCTATCCAATGAAAAACTTTTTATGTTGAGTGTTTACCAGAAAACTTTAAATCACAGACCCATTTTTCAAAATTCGTCTTTGTGTCATTACTCACTGTTTTGTTTGCTTTCCTTATGTTCTTTTCTCTTTTCTTTATCATTTCCTAGCTCTACTCTTCTTGCTTTTTTATTCTTCTTTTCACAGTTGATTATATTTCTTTTATTCTTTTTTTTCTTTAATCTGTTCTCTACAGGAATGGAGATCTCTTTTTCTAAGAAAGCTCATATTTATTCTTTGCTGTAATGTGTATATATATATATATATATATGGAGGAGATGCACTAAACTCTCTGATGTCTTATTCACCAGTAGATCTTTCCAGGTGACACAAGGACATCCCTTGAGATTAGAAGAAAGAGATTTTTTTTTCCAAGTTGTTGAATTCTCTGACTGAAGTGGTTCTACTGACAGAAACATCTATTCATTTCAAGAAAGCCACCCTAGGCACACCCTAGGCACCTAACCTAAACGTGCCCCCCCCCCCCCTTCCCTTGCCTGTGCATGATGTCACTTTCTCTACATGTGACTTCACTTCAGCTGGAAGTGACACCGTAACCACAGGTGTCTATATATAAATACAGCCCTACAACAAGGGGCTGATTTACTAATCCACGAATACGAATCCCGAATGGGAAAAAATCGGATTGGAAACGAACATTTTGCGACTTTTTAGTATTTCTTGCGATTTTTTCGTCGCTGTTGCGACTTTTTCATGAATTTTTGCGACTTTTTCGTAGCCGTTACGACTTGCGCGAATTGTCGCGACTTTTTCGTATTGAACGCTAGTAAACGGCGGGCAAACCTTGCCGATCATTATGAAAAAAACGCATTCGGACGCTTTCGATCTGTTCGTGGATTAGTAAATCGGCCCCAAAGTGTAGTAGCAACAATAGGCATATATATTCATGTCTACTAAAATATTATTTAAACATTAAATAAACTCAATAGGATTGTTTTGCTTCCAATAAGGATTCATTGTATTGTAGTTGGGATCAAATACAAGGTACTGTTTTATTATTACAGAGAAAAGGGAATCATTTAACCATGAAATAAACCCAATAGGGCTGTTCTGCCCCCAATAAGGGGTAATTATATCTTAGTTGGGATCAAGTACAGGTACTGTTTTATTATTACAGAGAAAAGGGAATCATTTAACCATTAAATAAACCCAATAGGGCTGTTCTGCCCCCAATAAGGGGTAATTATATCTTAGTTGGGATCAAGTACAGGTGCTGTTTTATTATTACAGAGAAAAAGGAAATCATTTTTAAAAATTAGAATTATTTGCTTATAATGGAGTCTATGGGAGATGGACTTTCTGTAATTTGAAGCTTTCTGGATAATGGGTTTCCGGATAACGGATCTGAAACCTGTACTGTATAATTCAATGAAAAATAGAAAGAGAAATCTAAAATATTTGAAACCCCCTGCAGATCATATATAACTCTGTATATAAAGCAATGACTTTCGGTAAATATTCCAAAGGCAGAAATGGAATTTGGAGAGATTTTTCTAACATCCTTGGATGAAATGCAGACTAAACACCAGCATTTTGCTCATATCCAAGCCTCACAGCAGGCAGTGCAGACAATATACAATATAGTTTGCATCGACGTGCGGCAGATGTACACTGTTAGTAAGAAAACAGAGTATGTCAGTATAGTTTATTACCAACATTAAATCACAATGATCCACGGCACATAACTCAGCCGGCTGTTGTCTGCAGGCGAAACGCAGGGTGACTGGCTTCTATTTTAACTAATGGTTTGTTTCAGCAAACATTAACTACGCAATGTGTAGGGATCAGCACAAAATCCTTTTTTTTAACAGAATGTGTGTCAGTACAGAAGAGCATTGTGGTTTGCAGTATTAATGTTTTTGTAAAATAAATGGGTCTTGATAGAGAGCATCGCATACATTACAATATATCAATTGAATTTGTCTTTTTATTTAATTATTTGAATTGACCATTGAAAAAATGACATATGTGTACAGATGTCTTAGTTCAGAGGTCTCGCAGCATTAAGGACAAGTAAATATTTTGAGGAAAGGATAAGCAGGTTCTGATAAGGTCATTATCTACTTTCGGCCCAGTATTTTATAGCTTTGGGCCCTAGGGTTAAGCAGAGAGGACCCTGGAGATCATCTTGTGTCATAGATGTCTAAGGGAAACAATATGGCACCTCCCTCCCATATGTATAAATACAAATATACAGAGAAGGAATGTTCTGGGCACACAATAAGCTGTACCCTCATACTGTACTGTCTAAGGGAAACAATATGGCACCTCCCTCCCATATGTATAAATACAAATATACAGAGAAGGAATGTTCTGGGCACACAATAAGCTGTACCCTCATACTGTACTGTCTAAGGGAAACAATATGGCACCTCCCTCCCATATGTATAAATACAAATATACAGAGAAGGAATGTTCTGGGCACACAATAAGCTATACCCTCATACTGTACTGTCTAAGGGAAACAATATGGTACCTCCCTCCCATATGTATAAATACAAATATACAGAGAGGGAATGTTATTGGTTAAATTTTGAACATCTTTATTGAGAGATTACTTTAGTGAGTTCTCATATCAAAAGTATATCAAAGTTAACTTAAGGAACCAACTCTTTCTTTCACTTATTATTATCTATTTTCCTGTGTCACAGTTTTATTTATTGAGTAATTGATTTCCAAAGCCCATATGTAGTCACTGAAGTCCTTAGAGGAACACAATATCCATACTGTATAAACCATTTCATGCTATATAAGATGATAAGTTCAGGACAAAAGAGACTTTATTTTTCAAAGCTCAACAAAAATGATATAAAAATGGATTTTGTATTAAAATAAAGCTCCAATGTTACTTCAGTTCAGTATAATCCCCAACGTGTAAATCAACAGTTATAAGATACGAATCAGACCCGAGCAGCTTTGATTTTCCAACAACCTGGAAAATATATTACAGGTATGGGACCTCTTATCCAGAATGATCTGGACGAAGGGTATTCCAGATAAGGGGTCTTTCCGTAATTTGGATCTCCATACCTTAAGTCTACTAAAAAATCAATAAAACATTAATTAAACCCAATAGGATTGTTTTGCATCCAATAAGGATTTATTATACCTGAGTTGGGATCAATTACAGGTACTGTTTTATTATTACAGAGAAAAGGGAATCATTTAACCATGAAATAAACCCAATAGGGCTGTTCTGCCCCCAATAAGGGGTAATTATATCTTAGTTGGGATCAAGTACAGGTACTGTTTTATTATTACAGAGAAAAGGGAATCATTTAACCATGAATTAAACCCAATAGGGCTGTTCTGCCCCCAATAAGGGGTAATTATATCTTAGTTGGGATCAAGTACAGGTACTGTTTTATTATTACAGAGAAAAGGGAATCATTTAACCATTAAATAAACCCAATAGGGCTGTTCTGCCCCAATAAGGGGTAATTATATCTTAGTTGGGATCAAGTACAGGTACTGTTTTATTATTACAGAGAAAAGGGAATCATTTAACCATGAATTAAACCCAATAGGGCTGTTCTGCCCCCAATAAGGGGTAATTATATCTTAGTTGGGATCAAGTACAAGTACTGTTTTATTATTACAGAGAAAAGGGAATCATTTAACCATTAAATAAACCCAATAGGACTGTTCTGCCCCCAATAAGGGGTAATTATATCTTAGTTGGGATCAAGTACAGGTACTGTTTTATTATTACAGAGAAAAGGGAATCATTTAACCATGAATTAAACCCAATAGGGCTGTTCTGCCCCCAATAAGGGGTAATTATATCTTAGTTGGGATCAAGTACAGGTACTGTTTTATTATTACAGAGAAAAGGGAATCATTTAACCATTAAATAAACCCAATAGGACTGTTCTGCCCCCAATAAGGATTAATTATATCTTAGTTGGGATCAAGTACAGGTACTGTTTTATTATTACAGAGAAAAAAGAAATCGGTTTTAAAATTCTGAATTATTTGATTAAAATGGAGTCTATGGGAGACAGGTTTTCTGTAATTCGGAGCTTTCTGGATAATAGGTTTCCGGATGATAAGCGATCCCATACACATACTAGGAATGCAAATACGACACCATCTGAAACTATTTGTCTTTTCAATGTAAAGTGGATTGTTTCTGAATTTCAAGATAATTTCAAAATACAATATCAATAAAATTATATATTTTTTTGTCTGCTTTTAGGATAGAGACAAGGGAAACACCTTGGAAGGGTTACTCTAGTTACCCTATAGAAACAAAAGCTAAAGTAGTAAAGACTGACATTATATACAGTCAACACTTTATTCTCTCTTTTCACTGCTGGGCATCAGTTACTTTATATAATATCAGAGAAGTCTCATTCAAATTAAAACCATATTTGCTCTTGAATATAGTCCAGAAATTAATGGGTTACTCTGGGTAACAAGCGCGGTAGGCTTTTTTATTTTAGCAAAATTACCTAAAAGTAATTTACACCCTTTTTTGTAGTAAAGTTTGATTCTTTTCAGCACATACGTAAAGCAAAATAAGTAAAAATGACAACCTGCCTTTGCCGGTGTCTATTCATTTTCTCATAACACCTATGGATCAGTAGAAGAGAAGAAAGTGTTACACAGCCCTGTTAGTCATACGAGGGTTAAAGGTTCCATATCACAATGTGTCAGACTGTTATTTGCTGTCAGATTCCGTTGGCTGTAATGATTCTGGTTTCCATCTTTTTTTTTGCGGAGCAATCAATGTGTCTCTATAAAGCTAGCGGAGGGGTTACCCGCACAGGGCAGGTGAGATCTGGACAGGGTGTTAATTGGAATGAAGAACTGTACTCTGTACACAGTGAAAGCGATTAATTCAGCTCTTTGTAAGCGCCATGTGAATTATTCAGGCTGCATGTAGGACAAGTGCATAAAAGATGAATGTATAACAGAGGCACTAATGCTTTCCCCTGCTCTTTATTCATGTTCCCCATTATTGTGTGCCTGCTCTTTTGACAACTTACATTTCAGCATGAAAAGGTAAACTGTGCTTAGTAGGCGAGAGATCTCTGATTAAAGAAACAGCAGCGCTGTCAGATTTCAGATTTGCAGTGTATTTGTATTCATGGGGTGAAACTAGTATCAAACTTGATATTTGTTTAACTAATTATACCTTATATAGACTGTACAGTATGGGGGCTACTCTTCTGTATATTTCTATTTACCTTGCCCCTTTAGCAAGGTTACACATATACAGATACAGTGGGATAACAGTCACCCTGCTATAGTTCCAGGGGTACCCAGGGCACAAATAAGCACTCACCTCAAATCTCCCCCTAACTGGCCTTCAGGCTGGGCCCCCTTAGCTCATAACAAGGTTACAGATATATAGAAACATTGGGGTAACAGTCACCCTGCTATAGTTCCAGGGGTACCCAGGGCACAAATAAGCACTCACCCCATATCTCCCCTAACTGGCCTTCAGGCTGGGCCCCCTTAGCTCATAACAAGGTTACAGATATATAGAAACATTGGGGTAACAGTCACCCTGCTATAGTTCCAGGGGTACCCAGGGCACAAATAAGCACTCACCCCAAATCTCCCCCTAACTGGCCTTCAGGCTGGGCCCCCTTAGCTCATAACAAGGTTACAGATATATAGAAACATTGGGGTAACAGTCACCCTGCTATAGTTCCAGGGGTACCCAGGGCACAAATAAGCACTCACTCCAAATCTCCCCCTAACTGGCCTTCAGGCTGGGCCCCCTTAGCTCATAACAAGGTTACAGATATATAGAAACATTGGGGTAACAGTCACCCTGCTATAGTTCCAGGGGTACCCAGGGCACAAATAAGCACTCACCCCATATCTCCCCCTAACTGGCCTTCAGGCCGGGCCCCCTTAGCCCATAACAAGGTTACAGATATATATAGAAACATTGGGGTAACAGTCACCCTGCTATAGTTCCAGGGGTACCCAGGGCACAAATAAGCACTCACCCCAAATCTCCCCCTAACTGGCCTTCAGGCTGGGCCCCCTTAGCTCATAACAAGGTTACAGATATATAGAAACATTGGGGTAACAGTCACCCTGCTATAGTTCCAGGGGTACCCAGGGCACAAATAAGCACTCACCCCAAATCTCACCCTAGCTGGCCTTCAGGTGTATATGTGGGGTAACATTTACCCTGCTATAGTTCCAGGGGGTACTTAGGACTTTAAATAAATTAATTAATCTAGATCACAATCTGACGTACTTTGTTTGGGCCCCTTAGTTTTGACACCTCTGCATTAAGTCTTGTGTCCATCAAAAATATCCTCTCATCCCTATTATAAAGCCTTTTCAGCTTCTTCTGTGTGCCAAAGAGCATGGATAGAAACTACATGCACGGTTATCATTAAACAAGTTCTCCTAATTTCCATACTAAAGCAATAATTGAACAACAATTGAACAATTTCAGCCTACAGGACAGTTTCTGTCTCCCTGCCTAGTGGTTTTGTTTTTATTTTTGCTGCCTTTGATGCTCAATATTGCTTTCTGTGTTTCTTAACATGTCGTCCATTTTATGTGCAGTATAGGCAGAATGACAAAATGCAGGGTTTGGAAAAGATTTATGGCCATACAAATGCGAAAAACAAAATGGGGCAGAACATACAGTACATCCCTCTCTGCGTGTTCATTTTTCTCTTGGAGGTACCGGCACGGGGCCATGTATCACACAGACTTTGTATCACAAAGACACTTTTAATGTCTGTCTCATAAAATGCGACTTTTGCATTTATGTCTTCTATATTTTAGTTTGTGAGTATTTTGTTCTCACTCTCTAGAGCTGCCTCTGGCACCAATTCATTCAAAGGTATTCAAGACAAAACTTCATTTGTTATTTATGGGAACTTATCACTGAAAAACAAATTATTTTAAACTGTCACATAAACACTTTTGGACTCCTCCTATTTTCATGAACTTGTCTTTTTCCTTTTCTTCTGATCTAAACCCTTGTCTCTGCTCATTTTTACCTTTCATTCTGCCTTCTTCTGTCTCCATTTATCCTTGGTTTTCCAACCATTCCCCATGTCCCTCAGAAACAAGTTCTGATATTGCTGGGTCCTTATAAAATGTAGTATTTGGAACTGTGCAATTTGTCATTTGAGTCTATGATGTCCTATTTATTCAGGGCTATTTGGACTTATAATGGTAGTCATTGCTAAATTGATGTGTTTAGACTTTGGGCTCCAGGTTTGAAACTCCAAAGAAGCTGATGGTATAAAGGACAGCCATGGTTCTAGCAGGGTCACCATAAGACCTCCTAGTAACGTGTTTGGGTAGCAAAACCTACTACTACTACTTTAGAAACCTAGGAAGCCTCCACTGTCTTATCCCTGGCATAAGATTTAAGTAAGTTAGACATCAGTCATATTGGCTATTGTATATATATAGTAAATTCAGTCATATTGGCTATTGTATATATATAGTAAGTTCAGTCATATTGGCTATTGTATATATATAGTAAGTTCAGTCATATTGGCTATTGTATATATATAGTAAGTTCAGTCATATTGGCTATTGTATATATATAGTAAGTTCAGTCATATTGGCTATTGTATATATATAGTAAGTTCAGTCATATTGGCTATTGTATATATATAGTAAGTTCAGTCATATTGGCTATTGTATATATATAGTAAGTTCAGTCATATTGGCTATTGTATATATATAGTAAATTCAGTCATATTGGCTATTGTATATATATAGTAAGTTCAGTCATATTGGCTATTGTATATATATAGTAAGTTCAGTCATATTGGCTATTGTATATATATAGTAAGTTCAGTCATATTGGCTATTGTATATATATAGTAAGTTCAGTCATATTGGCTATTGTATATATATAGTAAGTTCAGTCATATTGGCTATTGTATATATATAGTAAGTTCAGTCATTTTGGCTATTGTATATATATAGTAAATTCAGTCATATTGGCTATTGTATATATATAGTAAGTTCAGTCATATTGGCTATTGTATATATATAGTAAGTTCAGTCATTTTGGCTATTGTATATATATAATAAGTTCAGTCATATTGGCTATTGTATATATATAGTAAGTTCAGTCATATTGGCTATTGTATATATATAGTAAGTTCAGTCATTTTGGCTATTGTATATATATAATAAGTTCAGTCATATTGGCTATTGTATATATATAGTAAGTTCAGTCATTTTGGCTATTGTATATATATAATAAGTTCAGTCATTTTGGCTATTGTATATATATAATAAGTTCAGTCATATTGGCTATTGTATATATATAGTAAGTTCAGTCATTTTGGCTATTGTATATATATAGTAAATTCAGTCATATTGGCTATTGTATATATATAGTAAGTTCAGTCATATTGGCTATTGTATATATATAGTAAGTTCAGTCATTTTGGCTATTGTATATATATAATAAGTTCAGTCATATTGGCTATTGTATATATATAGTAAGTTCAGTCATATTGGCTATTGTATATATATAGTAAGTTCAGTCATTTTGGCTATTGTATATATATAATAAGTTCAGTCATATTGGCTATTGTATATATATAGTAAGTTCAGTCATATTGGCTATTGTATATATATAATAAGTTCAGTCATTTTGGCTATTGTATATATATAATAAGTTCAGTCATATTGGCTATTGTATATATATAGTAAGTTCAGTCATATTGGCTATTGTATATATATAGTAAGTTCAGTCATTTTGGCTATTGTATATATATAATAAGTTCAGTCATATTGACTATTGTATATATATAGTAAGTTCAGTCATATTGGCTAAATGACAATGTTGGAGCATCCAGGGTGTCTAGTAGAATTTTTTTATCTTAATTGGCAGAACATTAGTCCATGTTAACTCCATGGTGGTAGTTGTTGGACAAAGATATAGCCTTAAGGTTCAATAAGACACCTTTCAGAAGGAATATCAGGCCAAGTACCCTCTATTATTGAATATAAATTTGGCAGAATTATATTGTGCAAATGTAGTGCCTATACAGTCTGATGAATTCTAGAACCTGTGTTTATGCTGAAGCAGAGAGTTATTTTGTGCCGAATAAAGGGCCGGCACCTTTTCATAAACCCCTTTTGCTTTTATAACCGCACACCCTTGAGCCCTGTAATTTCTCTCTCTGTTTGTGCTAGAATTTAATTTGCTGCCTCATACAACAAACTCCTTTTCTTTACTGCTCTGTTGTTGTTTTTCTAGGTCACAGAACTCAATAATGTGAAAAATATTCTTCGGCTCCCCAAAACTACGAAGAAGCACGCTTTAGGCATATTTTTCACAGACGACACCTCAAAAACCTTTGCCTGTGAATCTGGTACGTTACCCTGGCGCTATAAGGATGCACCATGAATTATTGAAGTAGATGTAAAAGCTTTTCTGGATTCAGTCAAGGTTCATTCCTTGAAATGTATAAGGTGTAAATGCCCTGCTGGAAAAGAGAAGTTCAGCAACGGTAGTAAAGTCTTTGTGATAATAATAAAGTAATAGATGAATACTGTTTGCAAGAAAACAGCCATCAATAGTCTAAACAGTAGTGAAAAATAAAAATAACATTTATCAGGGCAAGAAAAGCAGCATAGAGCGTTTTGTGCCTTATGGGGCACTTGTTGCCTCATAAGGCACAAAACGCGTGAGGCTTTTTTGATCACATTGATTAGCAGAAAAACATATTTCCGAACATTGCATTGTTTCATCGATTTCTACAAATTCATTCTGATTTTGCTGATTTTTTTCATTTGAATTTAAGTAAATTTATTGTTTGCTAAATTTCAAACATTGGAGTTCAAAAAGTCATGTTTTTCTGTAGCAATATTCTCGAAAAAATGTACAATATTGAATTTTAATTAGTGATGAGCGAATTTTTTCACGAGGCATGGATTCGCAGCGAATTTCCGCATTTCGCCATTGGCGAATTTTATGGCAAAGCGAAACAGGACAGATCCACTCATCACTAAATGCGTTTTGCAGATTTGTCGCCGTATTGTGAATTTTTCTGCCGTTTCGCTAATTTTTCAGTGAAGCAAAAAGGGGAAAAATCCACGAAACGCATTTGTCGCGCACATCTTTTTTTGCCATGACTGCGCCTATTTTTGCCCCAACTGCGCCTATTTTGCATGTATAAAGAATGAGAGGAAAAGCTGACAGAAGAAGAACACTCATTTGAGCTCAAAATTAGTGATGAGTGAATGGGTCCCGTTTCGCTACACAGAAAAAATTGCAAAACTATAGAAAAATGTGTGAAATGGTGAAAAATTTGTGAAATGCTTTTGTAGTGCAACTTTTTTGTCGCCTGCCTATTTTGATGCGACTGTGTCCATTTTTACACAACCACACCTATTTTGCCACAACCATTCTGACGTGCCCATGCCCATTTTGACGCAGCTGCAACTTTTTTTGACGCGACTGCAGCTTTTTTTGATGCGCAACAAATTTTTCCACACCGGGTTTTCGCTGAAGTTTCACAAGACAATTTGCCAATGGCGAAATGCGGAGATCCGCTGCGAATCCATGCCTGCCCAAAAAGTTGCTCACCATTAATTTTTATATATATGCCCTTAAGACTCAATGAAGAATAAAACTTTTTCATAGACTTTAAAATTCAAAAATGTTAATAATCTCCAACAAAAAGAATTATGAGCTGTCTTTAAATACTGAGCAACTGGACAAACCTGCCTTTTGCAACTAACATTTTGTATTTGCTGCAGTTGCTTTTAGACAGGCGAAGCAAACCCATTTGATTTGGTCAAATTTGGTAACTAATGAAAATGTTTTGACAATATGAAAGACTGCTGATTCTAAACTTATTTTGCAAAAAAAAAAACCCCAACAAATTAAATTTAGAAACAATTCATTTACAACCTTTGAATGTATTTGGAGCCCCTGGGGTTTTCATTATAGATTCTGGTAACAACAATATGACTTGTGTAGAAGATAACTGATACAAGAAGGCCTAATAGTCATTAACTAACATTACTAATTGTTATTGTGTACAGTTATTGTGTACAGATATGGTAACAACAATATGACTTGTGTAGAAGATAACTGATACAAGAAGGCCTAATAGTCATTAACTAACATTACTAATTGTTATTGTGTACAGATATGGGATCTATTAAGCAGAATAATTAAGTTCTTTGGTTACTATTTTTTCCGTAATTTTGATTATTTCACTGAAAAACTATACCCCCCAAACAATGTAGGCTTCTATAAAAATATACTATATAAACAAACTTATATGTAAAACCCTGTTTCATCTAAATAAACCATTTTCAAACAAGGAGTGCAATGACTGCTTCCATTTTAGCACAACCACAACGGCAATTGCACTCATGAATGGGTCTTTATTAATCTACTAAAAATATTACATAAATCCAAAAGGATCGTTTTGCCACCAACATGGATTTGTGCACTTTAGCTACTATCACGTACAGGCTACTGTTTTATTAATAAAACTAAAAAAGCTAATTGCTAATACAAATTGGCATTTAGGGGAGACGGAGCTTTGTATAAACCTCAGAAAGTGCAACATGGTATAATTCTGGCTTGGAATGAAAGGAATAAGTTACACTATATATGATTTATAATGAGTAAATTTTTTCCCCAGAAATGGATTTGCAGTAAATTTCCACATTTCGCCATTGCTTTGTGAAACTTCGTCACTGAAAAATTAGTTGCAAGGCAAAATCGGGTCAAATTGGACGTGGCAGCATCAAATTCGGCGCGGTCACGTAAAAAAAAGACTCGGGTGACAAAAAAGTAACGCGACAAGCGCGTTTCACGGATTTTCTGTAGTTTCGCAAATTTTCCTGTCTTTCTGAGAACAATTACTATAGTCTTTGTTTATTACCCTAACCAGTGCTAGGTTCACATGCAGATCTACTTATTCTTATTCAAGACTTTGGTTTTTTGTGAATTTCAAAAAAACTCAAACATCAATCTGAGATTTCTAACCTTCGGTTTTCCAGATTTACCAAGTACAAAAATTGGAAGCTCTCTTTTCAAGAAAATTAAGACCTATACAGGTATGGGATTCCTTATCTGGAAATCCGTTATCTAGAAAGTTCCGAATTACGGAAAGGCCATCTCCCATAGGCTCCATTATAAGCAAATAATTCAAATTTTTAAAAATGGTTTCTTTTTTCTCTGTAATAATAAAACAGTACCTGTACTTGATCCCAACTAAGATATAATTACCCCTTATTGGGGGCAGAACAGCCCTATTGGGTTTATTTAATGGTTAAATGATTCCCTTTTCTCTGTAATAATAAAACAGTACCTGTACTTGATCCCAACTAAGATATAATTACCCCTTATTGGGGGCAGAACAGTCCTATTGGGTTTATGTAATGGTTAAATGATTCCCTTTTCTCTGTAATAATAAAACAGTACCTGTACTTGATCCCAACTAAGATATAATTACCCCTTATTGGGGGCAGAACAGTCCTATTGGGTTTATGTAATGGTTAAATGATTCCCTTTTCTCTGTAATAATAAAACAGTACCTGTACTTGATCCCAACTAAGATATAATTACCCCTTATTGGGGGCAGAACAGCCCTATTGGGTTTATTTAATGGTTAAATGATTCCCTTTTCTCTGTAATAATAAAACAGTACCTGTACTTGATCCCAACTAAGATATAATTACCCCTTATTGGGGGCAGAACAGTCCTATTGGGTTTATTCAATATTTAAATGGTTTTTAACAGACTTAAGTCATGGAGATCCAAATTACGAAAAGATCCCTTATCCGGGAAAACCCAAGGTCCCATACCAGGACTATAATATGAGCAGCGATTGTGATTACTGTCATGTCACAAATAGTTACAAGCGAATCTGTCTCTGCTTCGCCGAAATATTTGCGAATCTTTCAAAAGATTCGCGAAATGGCGGAGAATCCCCACATAGACGCAAATGCGGCCGGTTTGTAAAAAAACAGATCCTGAACTCTGATTTTTTTCCCTAATCCTTTATTTAAAAACCAGATCTTACAGAAAAAGGAGCAGTCGTTCATTAATAGACAGAATTATCTGCTATATGAATCCTATATTAATGCTATATGAATCCTATATTAATGCTATATGAATCCTATATTAATGCTATATGAATCCTATATTAATGCTATATGAATCCTATATTAATGCTATATGAATCCTATATTAATGCTATATGAATCCTGCAGCTGAATACATGGGGCTTTTAAAGATAAAGCCGTTCCTTTCTGAAGGAATTCACTTGCAGAAATCCTGTATATGCAATCATTCTAGTAAATAGGCTGGTTCATTAAACTGAGTGAGTTACCAGATTAGGAGCATTTTACATGTGTCACGATGCAGGGGAAAATATCCAATGCACGTAAGATTGCTTATCTAGCCGCAAGGCGCATCCCATGAATGGGCTGTTGATAAGGAACCATCTGCCAGATCCCTACAGAAAATTCCATGGGGGGTACATATCATGTTCTAGTTGTCAGACGAAACCCCAGGGACACCATCCTCTTGATTTACTTTGCTCAATTGTGCTTAGTACAGGATAATATCTATGTTGGATATGGTTTTACTCTATCTGTGTGTTCAGAGCAAATTTAGGGCTGTTTCTGTTAAACTGTGCTTAGTGCTTGTAATTGTATATCTCTGTACAGGCTATGAGTAAGCCTAGGGGGGCTGTTCCTGCTGAATTGTGCTTAGTACAGGGGAATCCCTATGCTGCCATAGTTTTATGGTATCTCTCTGTACAGGCTATGAGCAAACTTAGGGGCTGTTCCTGCTGAATTGTGCTTAGTACAGGGGAATACCTATGCTGACATAGTTTTATGGTATCTCTCTGTACAGGCTATGAGCAAACTTAGGGGGCTGTTCCTGCTGAATTGTGCTTAGTACAGGAAAATACCTATGCTGCCATAGGTTAATGGTATCTCTCTGTACAGGTGCAAGGTTAAGGGGGGGAACTGTTTTTGCTAAGTTATGCGTAGTACGGGTATATAAAAAGCTGCATAGTAACCTGAAGGTCACTGGTTCAAATATAGGTGGGATGTTAGAAACATATACTGGTATAAGCAAACTTTGGGGGTTATTTCATCAGGATGTACTTGAGTGCTTTGAGCAGTCAAACTCCCATTAGTTCTATGGAGTGATAGAGGTCACTCACCGCTGAGCACTGCGTGTGGGGAGCAAAGATTTAAAGGAGAAGGAAAGTTATTTTGACATTTTACTGTCAATAGATTTGCCACATTAGTGCCCCCTAGAGCACTATATTTATTCTGCAGAAAGCATTACCATACCCGAGTAAAGAGCCCTAGATGCTCCCTCCCTTTGTTTAAGATTGCAGCTGCCATTTTAGCTTGGTCTTTATAGCTTCCTGCTGCAGCTCTTGCCACTGGTAGCTCAGATTGCACATTCCTAAGGGAGGGGGGAGTGAGTTTTATGAATTCTTAAGGGAAGGGGGTGCGGGAGAAGGGAGAGAGGAGAGAGCTGCAGAGATTATGGCCCCTGAGAATGAAGGATTTTTCTAAAAGAGAGGAAGTCAGATACCAAAGAACATGTTTACAAAAAATAATACAGGAAATCCTGTGTTTCTTTTGTGCAGTGTTTCTGTGAGTGCTTATGGCTGTATTTACATAGACTTTTCTGATAAAGCTTACTTAGTTTTTATCTTTCCTTCTCATTTAATAAACAGCTGAATTTAAAAGACTCAGTAAAGTTTTATCAAGTGGTAACAATATCCCCTTTATAGGGGCCATTTGCCAGACTTAAGTGCTTAGTGATAATGAGAAAGATTTCTGTGAAAAAGATCTGGCTGCTTAGGTACCCGAAAAATAGTCCTTAATTATTTAATTGCACTTTGAACCAAACTCGCTACTTACTTTATTGTTTTAACAGATGTAGTTAATGTTATGTGAAAATCATTGTTGTAAAACACAAAGGGCCTGATTCACTAAAGTGTGATAAAATGTGCGCTATTTTTAGTGTGCGCTATAAATTTTACCGCGTCTTAATTTTGGCAATTTTTTTGCACGATTCACTATAAGCATACTTGCGCTTTTTTACGCGCGGTATTGGTACATGTGCTAAATTACGCACGCGAATAGTCACCACATATGAATGGTAGCTTAGAAATAGTGTATAAAAATTGTCGCCGCATATAAATGGTGTATATAAATATTAGCCACATATAGTTACATAGTTACATAGGGTTGAAAAAAGACCATTGTCCATCAAGTTCAACCCATCCGAGTAAACCCAGCACACAACCTATACTAACCAATCTATACACTCACATACATAAACTATATATATACAACCACTAGTACTAACTGTAGATATTAGTATCACAATAGCCTTGGATATTCTGCTTGTTCAAAAACTCATCCAGGCCCCTCTTATAGGCATTAACAGAATCTGCCATTACCACATCACTAGGAAGGGCATTCCACAGCCTCACTGCCCTCACCGTGAAAAACCACCTACGCTGCTTCAAATGGAAGCTCCGTTCCTCTAATCTATAGGGGTGACCTCTGGTGCGCTGATTGTTTTTATGGGAAAAAAGAACATCCCCCAACTGCCTATAATCCCCTCTAATGTACTTGTACAGAGTAATCATGTCCCCTCGCAAGCGCCTCTTTTCCAGAGAAAACAACCCCAACCTCGACAGTCTAACCTCATAGCTTAAATCTTCCATCCCCTTTACCAGTTTAGTTGCACGTCTCTGCACTCTCTCCAGCTCATTAATATCCTTCTTAAGGACTGGAGCCCAAAACTGCACTGCATACTCAAGGTGAGGCCTTACCAGGGACCTATAAAGCGGCAAAAATATGTTCTCATCCCTTGAGTCAATGCCCTTTTTTATACAAGACAGCACTTTATTTGCTGTAGTAGCCACAGAATGACACTGCCTGGAATTAGACAACTTGTGATCTACAAAAACCCCTAGATCCTTCTCCATTAAGGATGCCCCCAACACACTACCATTCAGTAGATAGTTTGCGTTTATATTATTCCTACCAAAGTGCATAACTTTGCACTTGTCAACATTGAACCTCATTTTCCAGTTTGCTGCCCAGTTTTCCAATTTTGTCAAATCGCTCTGCAAAGCGGCAGCATCCTGCATGGAACTTATAGTTTTGCACAATTTAGTGTCATCAGCAAAAACAGAAACAGTACTCTCTATGCCCACCTCCAGGTCATTAATAAACAAGTTAAAAAGCAAAGGACCAAGGACTGACCCCTGCGGTACTCCACTAACCACACTGGCCCAATTAGAAAATGTTCCATTTACCACCACTCTTTGTACTCTATCCTTCAGCCAGTTTTCTATCCAATTACAAATATTATGTTCTAGGCCAATATTCCTCAATTTGATCATTAACCTTCTGTGCGGTACTGTATCAAACGCTTTAGCAAAATCTAAGTAGATGACATCAACTGCCATTCCAGCATCAAGGTTCCTGCTCACCTCCTCATAAAAGGCAACTAAATTAGTCTGGCAAGATCTGTTACGCATAAAACCATGCTGGCACAAACTAATAGTATTGTGAACTGCAATGTATTCAACTATCCTATCCCTTATTACCCCTTCCAGAAGCTTTCCTACTACTGATGTCAGACTAACAGGCCTATAGTTTTCAGGCTGAGAACGAGATCCCTTTTTAAATAACGGCACCACATTAGCAATCCGCCAGTCTCTCGGCACCATGCCAAACCTCAACGAATCCTGAATATAAATGGTATCATATAAATAGTAGATGCTTATAAATAGTAGCCACTAGTGATGAGCAAATGTGTTCTGGTTATCTTTAGTGAAAAATTAGCAAATCTTTCGAAAGATCCACGAAACGGCAAAAATGTTGTGCGGGCAAAAAAATTGTTGCTGTGACTATTATTTTTTGACGCTTGTATAAATTTTTGGATGTGCGTTGAATTTTTGCGTGGGAATTTTTTCATGCGTTTTGCCATTGGCGGATTGTTTTGCGAAACGCATGAAAAAATCCGCCGCAAAGAAATTCAACGCACGTCCAAAAATTCGCTGTGAATCCATGCCTGGCGAAGCATTTCATCACTTGTAACCAAATATAAATAGTCGCGCAAATAAACGCACGCCATGTTAGCCATACACGCCAATACTTGTGGAAAATTACTGTATTAAAAATGAACATTTCGCTGCAAACTGGCGGCTGCGTCACTCTAGGGGAAACACAGACTTGAATAAATAACACTGTAAGTCCATATTTTATTGCAAAAAACTCATTTACTGTACTTTTCTATAATTTTTCGCCTGCCTGTAGTAGGTGTTAATTTTCGCATAGCCGAATGCAATATTTAGCGCACCAAAGTTATAGTGAATCATGCGATCGTATACTTTTCAGCGCGGAAATTAACGCATGCGGTAAAACTAGCGCGAGAAATATCGCATGCGAAAATGGCGATTTATCGCACGCAATAATACTATGGTGAATCGCGCGCAAATTATCGCGCCTTTTTTACCGCAAAAAAGCGTAAGATAATTTTTATCGCACTTTAGTGAATCAGGCCCAAAGTCTTTGTAATTCATTAATTCTGAATAGTACGCTGTGATTGAACATCAACATTTGATAGATTAAGATGTTTTGAGACATACCATGCCGAGTTGTTATGGGAGCCAAAAATTTGTTTAGGATGCACTACGGGAACAGGAGGCATTATGGGTTATAACCAGGACAAGCATCATTTCAATCAAATATAATGAAGTTTAGTGATGAGCAAATTTTTTTGCCAGGCATGCATTCACAGCGAATTTCCACAAAAATTTGCTGCAGAAAAATTTGTCACACGTCAAAAAAAAGTCATGGTCGCGTCAAAGTGGGTGGGGACACAGCAAAATGGGGTTGCAGCAAAAAAAGACCCGGACAACAAAATAGGCGTCATAAAAGTTGCGCGACAAACGTGTTTTGTGGATTTTTTCGCTGTTTCACAAATTTTCCTGGTGTTTCGCTAATTTTTCGGCGAACTGAAATGGGGCAGATTTGCTCATCACTAATGAAGTTCCTACAGCCAAATGAAATCACTGTTTTTTAAATAAAATGGCCAATTCTAACTCAGAACTGAAATGACAGAATTATTATTTCAGGTCACCATTGTATCTGTGAGGACTTGGGCTGAAGAACAGCCAGGGAGATATTATGGAGCACATCCCTATTTGCTCTCTTAAATACATGTGAAAGTCCAACTTGAGGGTCAGTTAGAATGATGTTTAAGGCAGATCCCAATATTCTTTCCTAGATACACAGTAGCCCAACTTGAAAGTCAGACAGAATTAGATTAAGAGCAAATCCTTATATACTCTCATAGATACCTGAACTTGAAGGTCAAATAGAAAAAGGTTTAGGAAAATCCCTATATGCTTTCCTATATACACCTGAAAACTAATCTGAAGGTCAGTTAGGGTGAGACTTGAGGATAATGCATGTTTGCTCTTCTAGATTCACCTAAATGTCCAACTTGAAGGTAAAGCTAGGCTGAGATTTAGGCCAAATCTCTATATGTTCTCCTAGGTACTGCTTTAAGCTCAACTTCAAGGTGAGTTAGGGTGAGATTTGAGGATAATGCCTGTTTGCTCTTCTAGATTCACCTAAATGTCCAACTTGAAGGTAAGGTAGGGTGAGATTTAGGCCAAATCCATATATGTACTGTGTAGTTCAGTACCTAGGAGATTTATGGTGAAAAGCTATTTGATATCCTAGATCAGTGATCTCCAACCAGTGGCTCAGGAGTAACATGCTACTCACCAACCCCTTGGATGTTGCTCCCAGTGGCGTCAAAGTAGTTGCTCATTTTTGAATTTCTGGCATGGAGGCAAGTTTTGGTTGTATACAAACTTAGTATAAAGCCAAACTGAGCCTTCTGTAGGCTGCCAGTCCACATAGGGGCTGTTAAATAGCCGGGCACAGTCTTTATTTGGACCCCCAGGACCTTTTTCCATGCTTGTGTTGCTCCCCAACACTTTTTCCATTTGAATGTGGCTCACAGGTGTACAAGGTTGGGGATCCCTGTCCTAGATATTCAGCCTAAGGCTGACAATGTTTTTTTACATCAGTAATTAGTTAAAGGGAGTCCTGAAGGATGAGCCTCCAAAGGGGAGTTTTACTGAACATATAGCCACTGCTTTAGTAGCTTATTTCTCTCTACTGATATCATCTAAAAGGCACCTTTTTCATGTGCGTTATCTTTCTCATTGGGCAGAGCTTGAAGCGGACGAATGGTGCAAGGTTTTGCATACAGAATGCTTGGGAACAAGAATAAATGATATCAGTCTGGGAGAACCTGATTTATTGGCTACTGGTGTGGAAAGAGAGCAAAATGGTAAGTGACAAGTAAGTACTTCATGCAAGTCAGAAGCCTGATATTGCAGTAACAGTTGGGAAAAGGGAATTGGAGAAGCCTTTTCCTGAGTTTAAATATATACAGTATATTTTATCCATTATACCAAAAGATTTATGGGTTGTGGCTACAGAGGAACCAAACACCTTCATTCTAAAAACATTATTCTGTATTATATAAAGAGGGATATTGAAATGTATCTGCTGATATTTCTGCTAAGGGTAATTTCATTGTGACCAATGATATATGGAAGGAAATAAAGTAGTGTATAGAGGAAACAGAGAAGGTAGATTTTATGTTGCATAGAGGAAGTGCCGCTGGCAAGCGAGGAGATAATCTGTCTATTTAAGGAATAATGTTTATCCTTCTGTTTAAAAAATAAGGATATTTGAAAACATGAACCACCGGGACAAAAATAGCATGGAACTCAAGGTGACTGTTGATATCATTATATTCATCAGAAGGGGGTATATTATCCCTTATAATAGATGAGTGACTCTCAAAAATAGATACCAGTGAATGAATTGGTTTTATAGGTCAAGCAAGCACTCGAAATATGAGATACACCTTTACTTTCTATATACTTTCTTTCATATACTTTCTTTATTAGACATTTTGGTGTGTTGAGTGCTGTCTTGTACAGGTCAAGTGGTCACGGAAAAATCATGTCACTCAGAGATAAAGATTATTGAAAAGCAACAGATCTAAGTTAAGGTTTCTCTAATGCCGAGCTGTTCCACATCCTCATTATCTCTGGCAAAAGGCCCAACAGTAAACTGTGAAACATCATATTATCTAGATTGGCAGATGGATAGGCTATCATCGTATAGAAACGCACTCTATCACATAGAAACATGCTCAAGTTTTGTGTTTAAAACCCATACCAACCAATAAGATGTTTGCTCTCATTTTTCTAAAATGACTGGACCAATAAAAAGTCATTGTTTAGTAGTAGAACATTTTGAGCAAGTATGAGCACCCTTAGGGTACAATTTTTGATAATTCTCTTACCTTCTAAATTAAGTAGATATTAGTAAGCCTTCTTCACTGGTCTTTAAGCAGCTGTGTGGTTTGCAAAACGTTGTATAATCCCTCCACCCTCAAGGTACATGGTACAACTGGCTAAATCCTGCTGAAGAACCTGTTATTAATTTTAATGGAAACTGCCTGTCATGATTACTGACAGATGTGTAATGGGTAAAAATAATTTGGTGAATGTATTTTGTATTGGAAAATTGCTGTTACATATTTTGGCCACTAGATGTCCTAAGAACAGGGAAGCCCCTTTGTTTGAACATTCTAGAAGGAGGTGTCTCTCACTGTCAATCACAAGGGGGGTATTACCCTGGAAAGTCCATATAAGGACTGGTGCAAAACTATATAAGTTGGCCTAAAACTCTTGCTAATGAAGGAGGAGAACTTATGACTCAAAAGGCATCAGAGAAATGCCTAAAAGAGAGTCTTCATTATCCACCATCATTTAGAAAGGCCAGCTACTGTCAGGGCCATGTCTGGGGAAAGACAGGAGTAGGCCAGATAGTTGAGCACCTGAGGCTCAGCAGAGAAGGAAGGAAGGGGGTTAGTACCCAAGTAGAACTTGCTAGTTTGGGTTAAGGACTAGTTAGGTCCTTTATCTTGTATAGGCAGGTCTCTTTTGATGTTTTTTATAACCCTGTTACAGGCTGATTTGGCTCTGAAAATGATCACATTTGGTGGTTTCCATACTGGTTTCCTCTGGTTCTGGTGCTTCTGAAAAACATGGGTGGGCAATATATTCGGTGCCATGAGTCCTTTATCCCAGAATTTTTTGGCAGGGAAGATAAGTAATAAGCAAGTATGTGCTTCCATAGGCAACAATCAGATATCGTCTTTCATTGTGGCGACAGAGCTAAGTGCTGCTTTATATGAGATGAGGCAAATTTTACCTGTAAACCCCTTAGGGCTTTTAAAGCCTCATTTGTGGCAACATTTACAGTATATTTTAATACTAATATTCCTATAAATGCGATGATTTTTCATTTCATCTCAGTTTGGAAAAAACAACAGAATTTGCCTTGTGTAAATGACGTTCCATTATACTGATCATTTTCATTCCCAAGTCATGCCACTTGCACAGCATTGGGCTGTTCCTACTGAGCTGCTGTTTATCTCTTCTTTTCTTTTTATAGTCTCCTATAGAGAAGATGTGAGCCTCACATTCTATCTTGTCTCTTCCAGAGAGATTCAATGTTTATTTGATGCCGTCCCCTAATTTAGACATCCACGGGGAATGCACGCTGCAGATAACATTCGAGAATATCTGTCTTTGGGATATTCAGAACCCCAGGATGAAGCTGGTGTCGTGGCCCCTGAGTTCGCTTCGGAGGTACGGCAGGGACCCGGCTTGGTTCACTTTTGAAGCTGGCAGGTATGTGAATTGTTTCTCCTCTGGGCACTGCCATGGTTCATGTCGTTGTAGTGTGAATAGGTTCCCTTCTTTTCTACTCTATATTCCTGGCCTCTATTTGTATACATACTTTGTATAAGAAGCTTGGCCCTATCACTGTAGTACACCCGTCTTTAGACTTGAGTTGAAGAATAGAAGGATTCCCCTGACTTCATACAGTAGTTTCATGCTTCATCCACTGGTCACATTGAAATGAAAAATGTACATTGGTCACTACAATATAACCTGCTAAACCCAAAGCTATATAAAGAAGGTTAAGGAGACCCCTTGGAATATAAACTGTCCTTATAGTTCCAAAAACACTGCTCTCTGGAGATATCACAGACAGAAAGTGAGCCTCAATAGCTTGGTGAATACATTTTTATACCACTGAAAGCAATGTAAGCATAGGGATTCCCTTGTACCAAGCACAATTCAGCAGGAACAGCCCCCTAAGTTTGCTCATAGACTGTACAGAGAGATACCATAAAACTATGGAAGCATAGGGATTCCCCTGTACTAAGCACAATTCAGCAGGAGCAGCCCCCTAAGTTTGCTCATAACCTATACAGAGAGATACTATAAAACTATGCCAGCATAGGTATTCCCCTGTACTAAGCACAATTCAGCAGGAACAGCCCCCTAAATTTGCTCATAACCTGTACAGAGAGATACCATAAAATTATGGCAGCATAGGGATTCCCCTATACTAAGCGCAATTCAGCAGGAACAGCCCCCTAAGTTTGCTCATAGCCTGTACAGAGAGATACCATAAAACTATGGAAGGATAGGGATTCCCCTGTACTAAGCACAATTCAGCAGGAACAGCCCCCTAAGTTTGCTCATAGCCTGTACAGAGAGATACCATAAAACTATGGCAGCATAGGGATTCCCCTGTACTAAGCACAATTCAGCAGGAACAGTCCCCTAAGTTTGCTCATAGCCCGTACAGAGAGATACTATAAAACTACGGCAGCATAGGGATTCCCCTGTACTAAGCGCAATTCAGCAGGAACAGCCCCCTAAGTTTGCTCATAGCCTGTACAGAGAGATACCATAAAACTACGGCAGCATAGGGATTCCCCTGTACTAAGCGCAATTCAGCAGGGACAGCCCCCCTACTTTTGCTCTTTGAACTATGCTAGCATGAGTATTCCTCTATAGTAAGCACATTACAGCAGCAAGTTGTCTGTACAAAGAGATAACAAAAAATCCTGTCCCCTTAGTTTGCATGCAGCATAAAGAGATAAATATCATAAATCTTTGTCATTACTGGTATTTGTTTATGCTTAGTAAAATCCAGCGAGGGACATTTCTTAGGACATATCTGTGCAAAGAGAAATGTAAATTACTGGAATGAAATACTAATTCTAAAAAAAAATATATTTTTTGCATTATTTTTAACGACAATGGGATATATTTTTTTTTCTTCCCTAAATCTCACTTATCTTGTAAAAATAAACTCGCAATGCAAATCGGGTCATTACTCACTCAGAGAAAGATTTATTTTGAGCAAAAAAAACCAGAATAAGCCCATTGCAAACCTCCAGAACACGAGGACCATTTTAGAACATAATAGATGAAACCCGAGTCTCTTCACAAACAGAGAATTAATTAGCGGGTTTTATCTAATGAACAACAATTTGGTAAACAAACTTTGCCGCTACTTGGGCTCATAAGGATGACTGAGACGTTCTATTCTATGAATGTTTATGGAAAACTGCACTTTGAATATCATTCTCTGCCTCATACAACAAACTGGTTCTGTGGACAGTTTTTAAAGGGGAACTCCACCCAAACACAACTTGAGCTTTTTGAAAAGTAAAAATAATTTTCAGCAACTGTGCAAGATATATCAATAAAATATGCAGCATTTTCATGATTTTTAATGCACTAATATGGTTTGGAGCAGTTCCCTAAGCCCCGCCCCCTGTTGTTCTGCTGATCTGGCTGACTACTTTGACAGTAGTCGAAAAATGTAACAGTAGTCGACTGTCCTAAGGCTGCCTTCAGCCTGCATCCTCCCAATTCCCTGTGCACATCATGTCAATAAGGAAAAGAACATCACATTGCAATCAGGGTCAGGCTGGGCCGCATTGACCCTGGGAAAATACCCAGAAGCCCAGACCCAATGCCTGTTGCTGCTCCCCTGGCTGCCAGTATCCTCCCCTGACGCGTTTCACTTATGTGCGCTCAGAGGAGGACGCCGGGAAGGAGCCCCTGCGGGAGGTTAGGGTGGCGTGGCGGGGGATGGAGCGGGGGACCTGGCTGGTGGGGGCACCTTGGGGGGTGCGGTGCCCTGGGTGCGGCAGCCCCAGTGGGCCCTGTACCACCCAGTCCTGAGTGCAATTCATTGTGGGTTATGTAGTTCCTGCACGCTATCTGTAAGCTGTGGAGCTGAGAAGTAGTTACAATTTGTAACATCAGGGTTTTAGTCCCTCCTCCCCAGCCAGGATTTCAGTTTATTCAGAAAGAGAAGAACTGTTTTGCTGCTGGATTTTAGCAAATAAAAATTGTATTTATTCATACTTTGAAGGAACAGATTACAGTGATAGGGATATTAGGTATCTGTGTTGCGTGGGGCTCTTAAACAAATTATGGTTGGGAAGCCAGAATTCCTCTTTAAGGTTCACTGCTTGTTTTCTTGCAATATACCCTTGCAGTGCTGCAGGAGTCAAGTCTAATGTCTTGAGCTCAGATAATGTAGTTGGGAGGGAACCAGCATTTGTTGTCATGTCCTAATGAGATCTGAATGAAATATAGTCAAAATTCCTAGTAGTGGGCAAGAAAATAAATCCTAAATATGTGCCTCCAAAGATGCCAACAGTAGCTCCAGATTTTCTTTTCTGTTGATTCTCAGCCACAACCAACCGACTGCAGAAAAATTCCCAGCCATAACCAACTGACTGCAGAAAAATTCCCATTATCTAGAATTGTAGTAAGATTATAGTAGTAGCGAAGGGCTCCATCTACTGGTTGTGTACTGAAAGTGTATTACCTACTGTATATATTGTAGCTACCATGTCCCCCTCAATACTGCCGCTGCCTATTAAAGCTTTATTCAACTCTGCTACAGTGCTACCAATTACCCCAGTTCTTCCATTAATAGTGGAGATGATAGAAAACTGGATCTGTCTATACTATTTATGGGATTTCCCCCCCACTAGTAGGAAACAGAGTTAAAAATTGAGCTTAGCTGTGCTTTCACTGACCCTTAGAATACAATAAAAGTATAAATAAAGTGCCCTTTTATTATTTTATTTTATTTCTGTGTAATATTACTGGACAAGGCTTCTTTTATGAATGAAAGCTCCACGAGTCAATGTATCCCTTCAGCCTAACAATATGCAAACAGATAATGGTTACTAAAATACAGTAACTTGTCCTTGGCTAATGGGAAAACTGTCAGAAGAAAAGTAGAGGTCAATAAGGGTGGCTGGAGGCAATTTGTGTTCTGAGCGAAAACCATTAAGATCTTTATTTCCAGAACATATCCTCTAGCTCGGATAAAATAATATCAATCTTAAACTGTTTAAGGGGTCATGTAGGTACCTTCTATGTTTCTTTTATAGTGAAGGACTTCTTGGCTTTTCTTAGCTCACATTATCATAATCTTCTGCTTCTTCAGGTTGGTTCCTCCCAATGTTCTTCACCTCAGAAGCCACTGGCTCATAACATGGTTGATAACATCTAGAATTAGATTAGAAGTAAATCAATTTTCCCTAAACCACACTGTTTTAAATAACATTACTCATTGTTTAAAGATGATATGCCAATGATTGATTGTATAGTTACAAGCTGTGGGTGTCCTTTTAACCCACTTCGCCCTCGTCTTCCTCAAAGCCTGAAATTGTAACATTATTTTTCATGTGAATGCTACAGCATAGAAGGTAATTTTTTAATAAGCGTAAAACACAGGGCTGTTTATTATTAGTTTGCTTTTAAGCTGACCTTTCACCAATTAAATGAAAGCAAAGAGCAATATATATATACTGTATATAAGAGTAGACAAGGAATTTTTATTTTTATAATGTCCATAAAGGTCACGGAAAGAGCTCAGTTGCCAATGAGCAAAGCTAGACAAATGCAGTAGATCCTTGGTTGCACCTAATTATCTCTTTAGCTGTGACAATTAGATGCTGGTATCTAGGATTATAACAAAATATAACAACACCAGGCAAAGATCAAATATTTTTAGACTAATGAGCACTCAGCTTTATACTCTACTAATGATGAAATGTTGAACCATTGGCTAATCAAAATCATTCATTAGTTGAAGGTAACATGCTATTGGGTCATCATATAAGCAATTAAGTTGGTCCAGATACTACTATACACAGTATCTGTAATATAGAGACTTTGGTCCAGATACTACTATATATCTGTAATATAGGGACGTTGCTGGTCCAGATACTACTATATATCTGTAATATAGAGACGTTGGTCCAGATACTACTATATATCTGTAATATAGGGACGTTGGTCCAGATACTACTATCTATCTGTAATATAGGGATGTTGGTCCAGATACTACTTTCTATCTGTAATATAGGGACGTTGGTCCAGATACTACTTTCTATCTGTAATATAGGGACGTTGGTCCAGATACTACTTTCTATCTGTAATATAGGGAAGGTTGTGTTGTAACAAAAGTAAAGTTTGCCTCAGTCCAGTAACCCAAATCAACCAAATCAGCTGATATCACAAGTAACTCATAGCAATCAAAGTAGGAGTTTTTGCTGAAGCATCTGATGGTTTGATCTGCTAGATCTGATTGATTTTTTTTTTTTTTTTTGGTTTTTATGGATGATTAGCGGCAAGCAAGCCTAACATCATCATGTGCAATGTCACACGTTGCCTGGCATAGTGTAAAGGGCACCACCTGACAGAAAAACCTGGGCTTGAGGGATGTCAGGAGTAGGGATGTAGCGAACATCGCCGAAAATGTTCGCGAACCCGTTCGCGGACTTTCGCCAAAACTCGCGAATATTCGCGAACTTTGCGAACCCCATAGACTTCAATGGGAAGGCGAACTTTAAAATCAGTTTTCTGGGCAGAAATGGCTTTTCTAGGTTTTAAAGTTGTTTAAAGCGTGCCACGACCTGGACAGTGGCATGCAGGAGGGGGATCAAGGGCAAAAATTTCTCTGAAAAATACTTGTAAAAAAAACCGCCAAAAAATAACGCAAAAAAAAAAAAAAACGCAAGCTATTCCTATGTATATGCATAGGCAATAAAACGAAGCGAAAAAACGCGACAGAAAACCCAAGGCGAAAAAACGCGGCGCCAAAAAAAAACGCGGCGAACCCAAAGTGGCGAACATTGGCAAAAGTCCCGATGTTCGCGCGAATTAGTTCGCTACATCTCTAGTCAGGAGAATACTGCCTTTCTGAATACATAATTCTGATGAAGATTTGGTGTAGTACATAATGATCATAGGTTGTTTTCAATGGCTTGGACCATGGCACATGGTTTAACCGAAAGCAAACCTTAAGGAAATAGGGTACACAGATATTCTTGACACTTCAGTGCTTCTTACTTGGTGGCAACAGTTTGGGGAAAGTTCTTTCTTGTTTCAGCCAACCCAGGCCTATACAGAATGGGTTTGCTGAGAAAGGAGTGGAAGAATTTGACTACACAGAGCCTCAACCCAACTGTAACCATGTGGGATGACCTGGAGCCCTGGCTGTGAGCCAGGTCTGATCCCCAACATCACCGTTCAACCTCACTAATTCTTCTGTGACTGAATCACTGAAAGTCCTACCAACAATGTTTCAACATCTAGTGGAAACCTTACCAGAAGAGTAGAGGCTATTATTTAGCACCAAATAAATATTAATCCCCTTGGTTTTGGTTTAAAAGTCCTACCAACAATGTTCCAACATCTAGTGAAAACCTTCCTAGAAGAGCAGAGGCTATTATATGGGACCAAATTAATATTAATCCCCTTGGTTTTGATTTGAAAGTCCTACCAACAATGTTCCAACATCTAGTGAAAACCTTCCTAGAAGAGCAGAGGCTATTATATAGGACCAAATTAATATTAATCCCCTTGGTTTTGGTTTGAAAGTCCTACCAACAATGTTCCAACATCTCGTGGAAACCTTCCTAGAAGAGTAGAGGCTATTATATAGGACCAAATTAATATTATTCCCCTCGGTTTGGGAATGATATGTTGGACAGTCAAGTGTCTGGACAGTTTTGCCATATGGTGTAGCTTATTGGGGCACCTAAAGTTTTGTAAATGCAGCCCCAAGCTTATTGCTGCTTCACGCTAAAGCTTAGCACTATTTTTCATAGAAATGTCAGCATCCCTTTAAAGCAGCACCAATCTTCTTGACAACAGCACAATAGAAGTACATAGCTCTAATCCAGATTAATCACTTGCAGCGTTTCTCTTCCAAGCTGGAGATCGCAGGTCAGGTTGATAACATTCTTATCAGTTTCTTTGTTTATACAGGAGCCCCAATTTGATAGGCTTGATTGTGATAGACAAGCTTGTATGTACTGAGAGGAAGACAAATGTTTTTGGCTGCTGGGTCCAAGGCCTTAATGACACACACGCACAAACTCTTTCTGTTCTATTTGTTGGCAGGATGTGTGACACAGGGGAGGGACTGTTTATCTTCCAGACCAGAGAGGGTGAAGCCATCTATCACAAGGTTCACTCAGCGGCCTTGGCAATTGCAGAGCAACATGAGCGCCTGCTTCAGAGTGTCAAGAACTCCATGGTATGTGCCCTCTTAATTCTCTTAATCCAAAATACTTTACTTAATATATAGGTCGCGCTAACATGTCCCCAGCCAGCAGTGTCAGTGATGAGGTTGATGACAGCTGCTCCCAGCGGCTTCAGAGCCACATGAATGTTATTATGGATCAAATGGGATCAAGTAGGCAATATTAATGAATTCATTCATCAGTAGCTGAGATAAGCAATGTGGCACCTTATAGAGTAAGAATTGTAACTGCACTGATGAACTTGTAATTCTATTTTCTCCATGTTCTCTTCTGTCAGACATAGCTGTCACCATAGGCTACATTCCATTCTGTTTGTTTCTCAATGATCATCGCTTACAGTTTATTTTCTGCTCTGCCCAATGTCTACTCATAAAATTAAAACATGCCCACCAAAGTCCACTATTTAAAGATTAAAGTCATCATATTTATCTGAACCCTACTTTTATTGGACATCTTGATGTCCATTAATACCCTGTCTAGACTAGAAATTATGCACTTTATTCTATTCTATTTTGGTCCCCTGCTGAAGAAGCTGCTAAGAATACCCCCGATACCAATCTGCTAAGAATACCCCCCATACCAAAGAATACTGTAGCCAGCCTCCTAGACCTAACCTCCTTTGCCTCAACTCCAAGTCTTCAAGTTACACAGAAAATACATTTTAGAATGCTGCTTTTAACCACTTACGTTGGTATGTAACGGGGCTACCCATGATTAGTAGTTTCCAATCACAGGAAAGGGAATAGGATAGCCGTTTACTGTAATAAGCAGACATTTCTCACAAACGGACATGATGAACCAAAGCGGACTTTATTGAACAGCTTCTCACGGGGATGGCAAGACACAGCACTGGAGCACTGGTAACCCAATATTCTCAAAATAAACAGTTACACAAATAAATAAACACTTCTCTTGAGTATCCTCTCATGTTCTCACATACAGCAATCCCTTTCCAGAAGCCTCCAGTACCACTGTTATGTGGAAAGGCATAAGCAGAGTGGTATTTTTCATTGTGGGGCCTGTTCTCCTAACAGCACTGTGCACACGCTTCTCCCAGCTATCTCACTGCAGCAGTTAGGTTCCCCACTAACCAACTCCTGAACTCTCAAATCCTTAACTGGTGCACAATCGCCTGGGATACTAACCCCAATCACTACCTCCTCGTCAGGGCTTTGCTAACTAGTGCAGCTACCCAATGTCAAACTGGGGTGTACAGGGCCCACAATGGCTATCACAAACATTCCAATCTGCAGGCCCCCCCCCCCCCTTCCTGTGTGCAACGCCATCATGTTCTTTAACGTGTGTTGCATTCTAAGCGGGGAGGATCTAGGGCTCTGGGCACTGGGTCAGCCAGGGCCCAACAGGGATTTACTGGTGCCCTGTAAGCCCATTCTGACCCTGCAGGTAAATCTCACCTCTGGGGTGGTCCTGGTATTGTCCTAGCTAGTAGGGTGCAGCCCACCTGATCTGTCAGGCCAAAGAGGAACTTTCTGGCTCTTTAATTTCCTTATATATGGAAATCCCCTACAGGCGAACCTTGGGTTGGTACCATCTGCTGCCTGAACTGACTACTGCCCAACTATTTGCCTTTCACACACAAAAATATACTTCACCTCTTTACAGACAGCTTTTAGCAGCTCAGATATAGTCACCTTAATTCTATGGAATTCTGTTCTTCCTAGTGAATAACTTACTCCCTCGCCCAATCCCATCCACTCTATAAACTGATGACAGTAAACAAATTTCTCCAAAGCTTTTTACAACTTAACGTTTAAATTCATTTTCCATTTAGATGGTTAACTATTGCAAAGATGATCTTCATCTCTATTGCCTCTCCATTCCTTTTAAATTGCCATACGGTTTGAGCTTATTCTCAAAAGCCATTTTTATAAAACATTCCCATAAAAACAAATGTTTGAATTTCCTAGACTTTCCATTTCCATTTTGGAATTGTAAAAATGCTTTATCGGTCTTTACGGTTTCATTTATACAGGATTCCATGATCTTAAGTGATCCATTGGCATCAAATGCTATATTTATTGATCATATTCCTTACTGGAGACATGAAGTGGTTAGTCAGCTGGGTAGTTGTTCTATTTTGCTATAGGAATGAATGTATTACAATTTGTGATCAGATTTATTACTCCCAGTAATGGTTAAGCAGTTTGGCAAACACATACAAAATCAATGGCCACTTTTTCATGGGGACTTTATCCATATTGTGCAACTTGTTCTCCTTTATTGGATTCTATGTGCAGTTTTTGTGGCGAAACCTGGTGAAAAATTGTGCTCATTAATAATGAAAACCTATTTGCTGAAAAATTCCGAATTTGACATCTGATCATCTCACTGTGCACCTCTTTTGTCTTCAGAATGTCTCACATTTCTAAATGTGCCACATGATTCAGTCTCCGCCAGAGTGTCATCTAAAAGGAATTTTACAATCAATGTAAGAGGCTCAGACATAGACTTAGTGTACATTCTGAGATATTTATAGGGAAATCCCACATTGCTGGAGAGCAGCAGCAGCAAAACTTAATATTGCTACTCACCATCTGCTATTTGATGCTCTTGATACAAAAGTAAATAGGTTTGGAGCTTTATATCTCAAACATATCCCTGTATCTATCTGCATCTCTCATTATAAATTTGCTTGGCTTTTATCACTGTCAAGTCCTCTACACTCTTTTCAGTGATTCAGTGATTCAGTGATCCCCAACCAGTGGCTCAGGGACAACATGTTGCTCCCCCAACCCCTTGGATGTTGCTCTCAGTGCCCCCACACCAGGTAGTTATTTTTCAATTCCTGACTTGGGGGCAAGTTTTGGTTGAATAAAAACAAGATTTCCTACCAAATAAAGCCCCCTGTAAGCTGATAGTGTGCATAGAGGCTGCCTAATAGCCAATCACAGCCCTTATTTGGTACCTCCATGAACTTTTTCCATTTCTAAGTTGCTCCCCAACACCTTTTCGATTTGAATGTGGCTCACAGGTATAAAAGGTTGGGGATCCCTGCTTTTATCTTTAGACTAGTGATAAGCGAATCTGTCCCTTTTTGCTTTGGTGCAAAATGTGCAAAATGACAGGAAAATTCGAGAGACGTAGAAAAATACACAAAACGCGTACGTATTTTTTTTGCCACGAAAAGTAGGCAACACTAAGGAATATTGCTAAAGTCTGAGTCTGGGAGTCTGGAATAAAGGTTGAACATGTTGTCTAAAGTCGCCATTGGTGAATTGTTCAGCGAAACTTCCGTGAAAATTTGCCACAGAAAAGTTCATTGTGCATCAAAAAAGTCAAGGTCGCGTAAAAAAGGGCCCATTTTGACGCGACCTTGACTTTTTTGATGCACAATGAACTTTTCTGTGGCAAATTTTCACCAATGGCGACTTTAGACATGTTCAACCTTTATTCCAGACTCCCAGACTCAGACTTTAGCAATATTCCTTAGTGTTGCCTACTTGGGATGCCCACAATTTAGCATTTGTTTTCAGATTATTGATTGGGAATTCTCTTATTTTTTTCTAACAAAACAGTAACTTTGGTGACCAACAATTAAGGGGCAGGTTTATAAAAATTTGATTTGAAGTTTTTACAGCAATTTGAGATTTTTTGCAAAAACAAAACCCAAAATCGAATATAAGTTCCTAAAACTTAAGTTTACAAGATCATTAAGTTCAAAAATATAAAGTGCAAAAAACGTAAAATGTTTTTTGAAGAATAATGTTAAAGTTTAAATTTTTTAAATTTTTTAGAATTGGAAATAAAGGGTAGTGATGGGTTTGAAGTGAATTTCCGTGTTTTGCCATTGGAAGATTGTTTCGAAAAACAGACATCAACATTCGGCACGTAAAAAAATCGTCTCGCAATAAAAAAATGTCGTCCACGTCAACAAAAATTGTTGCGCATGTCCAAAAAATGACAAAACTTGGAAAATACTTGGAAGCCTCTTTATTACAACTAAATATTGAGTTTCTTCCATCATTCTGAATTTTCTAAAGTTTTCCAAACTAATTTTTTGAGATCTATCACATTTGTCAAATTTGAATAAGAAATTTGGCCTTCAAAGCTTGGCAATCTTCCTTATAAATGCTAAGCTATTATACTCAGTCCAGTTCCTAAATATAAATGGGACAGTGCAAATTTTGTTTGTAAATATGCTTGAGATCGAGGAAAAACTTTTTTACGACCACATTTTTATAAAAATTCAAATTTAAAAATAAACAAATCTGCCTTCTAGGGGGCACATTTACTAACCCACGAACGGGCCGAATGCGTCCGATTGCGTTTTTTTTCGTAATGATCGGTAATTTTGCAATTTTTTCGGCATCTTTACGATTTTTGCGTAAAAACGCGAGTTTTTCGGCGTCTTTACGATTTTTGCGTAAAAACGCGAGTTTTTCGTTGCCATTACGAAAGTTGCGCAAAGTCGCAATTTTTTTGTAGCGTTAAAACTTGCGCGAAACTTCGCGCCTTTAAAGTTTTAACACTACGAAAAAGGCGCGACTTTGCGCGCAAGTGTTAACGCTACGAAAAAATCGAGACTTTGCGCAACTTTCGTAATGGCTACGAAAAACTCGCGTTTTTACGCAAAAATTGTAAAGACGCCGAAAAACTCGCGTTTTTACGCAAAAATTGTAAAGACGCCGAAAAACTCGCGTTTTTACGCAAAAATTGTAAAGACGCCGAAAAACTCGCGTTTTTACGCAAAAATTGTAAAGACGCCGAAAAACTCGCGTTTTTACGCAAAAATTGTAAAGACGCCGAAAAACTCGCGTTTTTACGCAAAAATTGTAAAGACGCCGAAAAACTCGCGTTTTTACGCAAAAATTGTAAAGACGCCGAAAAACTCGCGTTTTTACGCAAAAATCGTAAAGACGCCGAAAAATCGCAAAAAATACGAAAAAGTCACAAAATGTTCGTTTCCAATCGGAATTTTTCCAATTCGGATTCGAAATCGTGTCTTAGTAAATCAGCCCCTCGGTCTTTGCCTGACCGTTTTGGGGACTGGACTGGTTCCTGGAATATTTTGTATAGTGTATTTTATGAGAATGAGGCTGTGCTGGTTTGTTCATATGGACATATTGTTAGATAAAGTGAGTGACCAAGGGAATTGAACCCAGACTGCTTTCAAACATCCACAGTAATAACCAAAAGTATATAAATTTGTCTAACGTAAACAGTATGAGTACCATTATTTCCTGTGTGCTTTGTACAGTACATTACCTATTTGTGATAATGTAATGCCTAAGGAAGAAGGCAATTATATTTCCAGTCACCGTAAGAACATTCTTCATAATGATACAATTCTTAATTAACTAAGTAGTTCAGTTGAAATGCCCGCATTACTCTGCTAGAATTTCTACTGAAATTATCTGCCTTAATAACATCTACTGGAATATGTATGGAAAATGATTGTGATTGCTTCCATTAGTTGAGGCTGAATCTGCATCATTCAGTTTTATTTCCATTATAAACAGGTAGGGAATCTAGTACAAGTATGTATTATTTTGACAGAGAAAAAGAACAGTGGTCCAAAATAAAGAATTATTTGTTTCAGGAGTAAGAGAATCATCCATAACCCCGTTATATACCATGGGGGTGACTTGGGTGGGGCAATCAGGGGCCCTGTGGTAGATATTGGGCCAATAGATTCATAGTTGCAATGCATAGGACAAAAAGAGGTGGGACTTGAGAGAGTGGGTAGGGTTTGGGAAGGTAATGGGTGGAGTTTGGCATAATGAAGCATGGACAGAAGCAGCGGGTGTGTAACTATTAGAGTCTACACCATTTGGGACCTTATTCTACTTGCTGGCAGTGCCTACCACTCAGGGAGTATGGGTGATCTTTGGGCCCTCAGGGTGGACTTACTAAAGTAGTAGTTATCAAGTGTTTGAGCTACAGCTTACACTACATATTACCAAGGGTTAAAGCATGAAGGGAAACCAAACACATCAGGGATAAATCCATAGAGGAGCACTTTATTCCCTTTCCACAGCTCTATAGGGTCAGTGTCTTACATCAGGGATCCCCAACCTTTTATACCCGTGAGCCACATTTAAATGAAAAAAGTGTTGGGGAGCAACACAAGCATGAAAATGGTTCCTGGGGTGCCAATAAGAGCTATAACTAGCTACTTAATAGCCCCTATGTGGACTGACAGTCTACAGAAGGCTCTGTTTGGCATTATACTGGGTTTTTATGCAACCAAAACATGCCTCCTAACCAGAAATTCAAAGATAAGCACCTGCTTTGAGGCCACTGGGAGCAACATCCAAGGGGTTGGGGAGCAACATGTTGCTCACGAGCCACTGGTTGGGGATCACTGTCTTACATAATACAAGGGAACTTTCAATGAGAATCCACCTGTGCACCCAGCTTCCTCTCATTCGTTCATTTAATTAGTATTGAAGGCATTAAATACAGGTTTAATGAGGTTACTTAGTCTAGGGGTACATATACATAAAGCTCTCTGTGTGCATAACCTATGCCTGCTTATAAATAAGGTATATTTTCTGTATAAAATACGTTTGAAATCTACCAGATCTTCCACTTCCTTCCCCGACTGTTCTATTAATGTGCGATTGCTTCAGACGGAGTTGACATGTCCTTTGCTATGAACACGGTGTCTTTTAAACTGAAATATGTGAAATGAAACAACTCCTAAGGGCACTGTTGTTTCCCTACATTATCAGAATGTGTAACAAGAGCCAGCCCAAGCAGATTTACATTCTCTTTCCTTCCATCCGCATTAGTATACAGACAGCAGCCAATGAATTGCTTGACAAATGCCAACGCAGGGCTCGGTGTAATGTGGAGTTGGTTTTATTGGGATCCAGCTCTCAGTGCAGAAATTCATGTCACCTCATCTACATTACAAAAGTCATTTAAATTCTATAATGTGGTGATTGGTGATAAAGGCTCATCCTGAGAATTAGGCTTTAAAGTGGTGCAATAAGGTGACAACTCATATTTTCAGTGTATCCCCTAGAACTGGAATCTTTCCATTATGGGCAATGGTTGCCCCAACCAAAGGCATCATCTTTAAAAATAAATAGAGTTTGTGTCTTAAACAATATTTTATGTTTGGAATAGTACAGCTTGCCTTTCCTTTCTTCTTATTACAAAGCAACCCTCTTGCCCTGCTTTATGGCTGAGATTCTAGCTATCTGTATAACAGAGCATTCTGTCACAGTGGCACAGACCCTATCTGATACCCATTGTAAGCAGCAGTCCTGCCCTGCTTTATGGCTGAGATTCTAGCTATCTGTATAACAGAGCATTCTGTCACAGTGGCACAGATCCTATCTGATACCCATTGTAAGCAGCAGTCCTGCCCTGCTTTATGGCTGAAATTGAATTTATCTTTATAATTATATTGCCATAGGTCCATGAAATGAAAGCCATACACTATAAAATAAACAGATAGCCTTCTTAAGCACAGTGAAAAAAAATCTAATTTCCAATTTCCTGGAAACCTGTGGGTTGAACTCTGAATGGTCTAATTATCCTTAGGGCTTGAACATCAGCATGTTACGTGCTGCAGCTTAGCGCTTTCCAGCTTTTCTATGTACTAGTTTTGTTTTCTACCAACATATTCCCAGAGCATTCAAATAATGCCACACAATAAAATGTTGATCCTTTTAGACAGTCCGTGGGCAGTAAAAATACCATAGAAGAACCCACAGGCCTGCTCAGTTGACACCATCTTAGAAAAACTGCATCCGCATAGGTTAGAGAATTACACTAATTGCATGATTAGACATTAATCTCTTGCACTCTCTTAAACTGGGTTGACAGTCCCCAGGGTTGGTTGGCCTCCAAGAGTACCAGAGGATCTCCCATTAACCCTTTCTTATTTCCAGCATAAGCCTATATAACCTCTATATAGAGTAGGAAAGTAGGCCCTGAATTGCTTTGTGGACCAGTGAAGGTCCAGTACAACATTACCAGTCTTACATTGAAAGAATAGATTGCTAAGATAGATAGCAAATAGTCATTTTCAAGGAGATAGTCCTTTAAAGAACCATCAGTCATACCTTCACTAAATAAACTCCTAGTGATATGCCTAGGGGCAGATTTATCAAAACCCGAGTTCGAATCCCGAATGGGAAAAATTCGGATTGGAAACGAAAATTTCTGAAGATCGCAAATATCCCGAAAATGCTTACGAAAAAATCGTATTAGTCACGAAAAAATCGTATTAGTCACGAAAAAATCGTATTAGTCACGAAAAAATCGTATTGGCGATCTGAAAGTCATGTAATTTTCGTACCAAACCATTGCAAACAGCGGCAGTCTTTCCGAATTTTTTAGCGCGGGCGCACGACTTTTCGCACGACTTTTTTGTGCGCCCGCGCGAAAACGCCGCTGCAAAAAATCGGGCGCGAATCCGCTCGGCGCGTTCGGACCCATTCGGGTCTTAATAAATCTCCCCCCTAGTGTCCCACCTTTGTTGTTAATAATGAATACGCTTGTTGAATTCAGTAGTAAATTCTCCAATCTTCTGATTTTTTTTCTTGTCTATTCTCAATCACAGCTTCAGATGAGAATGAGTGAACGGACCGTTTCTCTGAACACCATGGTGCCCCTGCCACGTAGCGCTTATTGGAAGCACATAACAAGGCAACACAGCGTAGGACAACTTTACAGCCTGCAAGGTAATTAAAGTGGTGTTGGGCTACCAACCAACCTGTGGGCAGCAATTTTCCTTGGGGTCCTCCGCTGTTGCCAAGGCCCCATGTTCTCTCATTCCATTGCATTGTGTTTTCTCATGATGTTAGGGTTCATTGCATGCATGATACGTTGCTGCTTATTGACCATCAGGTAGGTGCAAGTGCTGGCATACTAAGTTGCATAAAACTGGGCCCCTTTGAGTATTTGTATTATTACAAATACTCAAAAGTGTAGACTTATCAGCATTCATGTGATAGGTAGGCATGAACACCTTTGACATTTCACTAAACAATGTATGGATAAAACACACTGACACCATTCATTGAGTGGAGAGAGGCCGCAGCCAACCTTTAATAATATATTGCATCTATAAAGTACTCCGATGAATTCATTGGATATAGAACTTGAAACTTAAACAACAATATTGCATGTGAGAACCACAGTCAAGCTCTGTCTACTTGCAGAGCCCATCATTCCATTTAAGCTCAAGTTCCGCCATAAAAGAGCCAGAACACTTATTATTCTTTTACATCCGCCATCATTACAAAAGGCATATTCTGATTATCAAAGACTTTCGCTGTGACATTTTTTTAAAAAAAATAATTAGTGGGAAGGAGGCTTGCTCTGAATTGATCCAAAGCTGCACTGACAAGGAGTGCAGTTACCTTCTATTTATAAACTCTGCTTACTGGAGATATAGGGTGGGAACGGCTGGCCAATCCGCACTAGCTCCTACTATCTGGGGTAAAAACCATTTACTAATCAATGAATGTGGGGTGGTAAACCACTTAATTTAATCCTTGACGCCCTGCCACCATCCCATGCCCACAAAGAGGCAATAACCCCCCCCCCCCAGTGGGACAAATACACAATTTAAGTCTTATGCAGCAAAAATCATGACTTTTTTCCTCATGTATAACCAACAGACTTGTTCTACCTATATGGGTAGATTAAAATTGATAATGTTCCCTCCCATCTTCTAACATCCCTTATCTGTGTCAGGCTTAAGGGCACATTTCCAAACCCAAGGGCAGTGTAAATCATCCATCTAAATGCTATTCAGAAAGATACTTTCCATACACACGTCTCTATACCTGCACCTTATCCTTATATCCAGCTTGATGGCATTTCCAATGGTGCAAGCATCAGGATGAGAAAAAAAGGCAATTTGGGTAGTGATGAGCGAATGTGTCCCGTTTCGCAGAAAAATTTGCGATACAACAGGAAACGCGCATCTTTTTTTTAATGGGACCGCTCCTATTTTGATGCAACCATGCCTATTTTTACATGACTGTGACCATTGTGACGTGGCTGTGCCCAATTTGACATGACCACAACTTTTTTTGACACACAACAAATTTTTTCACAAAACAATTGGCAATGCGGAAATTCGCTGCGAATCTATGCCTGCCAAAAAAAATTTGCTCATCACTAAATTTGGGATCAAAATTTAAAGAAAAACTGCACAGTTTTCTCATAGTATCTACAAATTGTGGGACATGGTACTTTGGAGATGTCTGCGGTAATGCTGGAATTCTGGCAACATTATGGTTTTTGTATACATTTTGCACTGCTCTTGTCATATTTAACCAAAACTTGCCCCCAAGTCAGGAATTGAAAAATAACTCCCTGGTTTGGGGGCACTGAGAGAATCAAATATTGAGCTCCACTTTCCAAAAGAATGCTGATATTATAGGGCAGATTTTAAATGTGTAGTCGGTTTAATTTTTCCATATTCACGAAGAGACACACATTTATGGGGGTATGTAATGAAAGGCACTAAGTTTCCCCGGGAGCGGTAACCTATAGCAACCAATCAGCAGGTAGAATTTACTGATTGCCTGTTTAGAAAGAAAAATCTTTCTAACACTTACTAAAATTTGTTTTTTTCTGGCCTTGAAAGTCGTATAGACTCGACATGGTATATATTTGAATTAAACTCGATCATTGCTGTACAGATATAGGACCCATTATCCAGAATGCTCGGGACCAAGGGTATTCCGGATAAGGGGTCTTTCCAGAATTTGGATCTCCTTACCTTAAGTCTACTAAAACATTAATAAAACATTAATTAAACCCAATAGGATTGTTTTGCATCCAATAAGGATTATTTATATCTTAGTTGGGATCAATTAGAAGGTTCTGTTTTATTTCTACATAAAAAAAGGAAATCAGTTTTAAAATTCTGAATTATTTGCTTATAATGGAGTCTATGGGAGACGGGCTTTCCGTAATTCAGAGCTTTCTGGATAACAGGTTTCCGGATAAGGGGTCCGATACCTGTATTTCTAAAATGTCACGATAATGCTTGAATCGTTCATATGAACATTTCGAGTTTACATTCGAAAATCCCAAATTTTTTGAGTTGAAATTATTATTAAATAAATATTTGAGTTTAAACGGACCTTCGTTTCCATGGAGTCATTTTAGGAGAATTGGCTCTGGGAAAACAATAATGGGTTTAACTTCCACTTGAAACTGGGTGAAACTGAAACAATGAGGGGATTAATTCAGCTTTCGTTTATTAAGGAAAGAATATTTTGCTCGACTGGGTACACCAAGACCTACTTTGATTTTCATTTGAGAATATTACACCCCCTCTTTAAAGAAAATAAAATAATAAAAAGCTTTCCCACTACTTCTTTGTTAGTTTGTCATTTGCATGGCTCAATTAATTTCAACTCTCTGAAAGGTAATTCAGTTTACATATTAAGGAGCTGGTGAAGCGTCCAAGTGGAAATCAGAAAGTGTAATTTAATTACTTTTTAAAATAAGAATGGTAAATTGCATTTGCTGTAAATACATTTTGAAATGATCTCAATCAATCTCAATTATTTGTAGTAAGCTTTGGGCATATTATTGATTACCAATATAATTGACCTTGCAAACTGCATTACATTGTTTGAATTTATAATGATCCGGCAGAAGAGAACTTGCTTTTTGCTTTCTAATCTCCAGATATGAGACACTTGCCTCTTTGAACTCTAACGGACAGTATGATTAAAGCTGTAAATAGAAAATGCAAGGAATAGTGATCGAGTGAGGACATCTAGTGGTATGAACCATAAGTTATTAAACAAGGGATCTTCCCTAACATTCTTCATTAAGTATGGCTTATCCAAGGGTTGTTGGACAAAGGTTGCTGCCCAGTGGCCTATCAACACTTGGTGCATTAGTTATGATGGCACATTATGGTGCCATTGCTGCTCATTTGTCATTATACTGTAGGTATTCTCCAGATTAGAGAATAGCATCATAGTTTTTGCATAGAAGGCTATGAAAGGTTTAGATAGGACTAGGTTTTCACCTGTACAAAGCTTAATTTATCAGAAACACACTGTGTTTGCTTATGGCCTATATCAGGGGTCCCCAACCTTTCTTTCGTGAGCCACAGTCAAATGTAAAAAGACTTGGAGAGCAACACAAGCACCATAAAAGTTCATGGAGGAGCCAAATAAGGGCTGTGATTGGCTATTAGGGGCCTCTATGCACACTATCAGCTCACAGGGGCTTTATTTGGTAGGAAATCTTGTTTTTATTCAACCAAAACTTGCCCCCAAGTCAGGAATTCAGAAATAACTCCCTGGTTTGGGGGCACTGAGAGCAACATCCAAGGGGTTGGGGAGCAACATGTTGCCCCTGAGCCACTGGTTGGGGATCACTGGCCTATACAGTGATACAGTAAAAACAAGTTTGGTATTGCCATTGGTATTAGCTCCTGCTTATCTCGAGGGAGAGCACACATACACACTGTAGGAATCTTGAAGATAAAAGGTCTCCAATCTGAACTATTCCTCTCACACACTTCTTTAGAATAAGGGATTCCATATTTCCCTCGGTCCATATCATCTGAATCCATGTCTAGGGAGGGGACGTTACCTTGGGAAATACCCAACCATGCTGCATAGAATGCCTCTTGGAGTGTGATACAATACTAATTGGATTTAACTTATTAAACAACTTCATTAATGCATTAATTCACATTTCTTGACTTCCAGTAATGTTTACTCCATACCTTGTAATTAACCAAGGCCTTCAACCGTAGGAACTTACTGTCTCAGGTTCCTCAGCAACTGGATATCCACCATTCTTCCCACTTGAAGACCAAATAGACAGAACTTTAGGAGGGATACCTAAGTAGAAAATCCACAACATCCATTTACCATTAGTGACGCATCCTTTCCATAGAACAAAGGTACATTTTCCAGGGAATATTTCACAGTAGGCTAGGCTAACTCCTTACATCACACAGAATTCTACCAGAACAGCCTACTAAGTTTGCTCATAGCCTATAAAATAGAAACCATAATACTATTTTAGCATATATATTCCCACGGATGAAGCACAATTTAGGAGGAACAACCACCTTTGACAGTACAAAGAGATAGAGCTAAGAACTGTTCCTGTAGACCAAAGAGGTTACTCAATATTTTATCTTTTGATAATGATATTCTCTCTTGTACATAAGTTACTATAATAATAATACTCAGTATTTATTTTTCTTTCTTCACAAATGCTTACCATGGAAAGATCTCACTAATCCTCAGAAACTTCACCGAACGGACACTTTTCCTACTTACAGATCAGAGCACTGATAGAGACTTCCAAGGAACTCAATGACACAAACTGTTTTTGGTTGACAAGAAGAATTGGGATTTCTTGACTCAAGCAACGGAGCAGATCTTTCTATCCACTGATGCAATTTTTATACCTTCACTAAGAATGCGCTTTGTAGACATTCAAGGAAAATTTGGTTTCATACTTGACAATAAGAACTGGACAATGAGATGTTTCTTTTTTTTAATCTGATGTGTCCATCTGCAAATCTAAATGTCTGTCCATTGTGGTTTGGCGTGATTTAAATTTTGTGTGATATCAATTAAATTGTATTTTTTTTTTTTTGGTTATTTTCATCTTGTGAAAATATTTTTCAAGCCCATCTAAACTGTTCCCAAACTTTGAGAGTGACCATTCACAGAAAGGTCTAAAGTAATGTGTTTGAGGGGAAAAGGGGTATAATATGGTGTCCAAAAAGGGCACAATTTAAAGTGTTACATTAGGTGCCCATGGAACTATAGTAAAATAAACATAACCCCAATGTTTCTATATATCTGTAACCTTGTTATGGGCTAAGGGGGCCCAGCCTGAAGGCCAGTTAGGGGGAGATTTGGGGTGAGTGCTTATTTGTGCCCTGGGTACCCCTGGAACTATAGCAGGGTGACTGTTACCCCAATGTTTCTATATATCTGTAACCTTGTTATGGGCTAAGGGGGCCCAGCCTGAAGGCCAGTTAGGGGGAGATTTGGGGTGAGTGCTTATTTGTGCCCTGGGTACCCCTGGAACTATAGCAGGGTGACTGTTACCCCAATGTTTCTATATATCTGTAACCTTGTTATGGGCTAAGGGGGCCCAGCCTGAAGGCCAGTTAGGGGGGGATTTGGGGTGAGTGCTTATTTGTGCCCTGGGTACCCCTGGAACTATAGCAGGGTACCTGTTACCCCAATGTTTCTATATATCTGTAACCTTGTTATGAGCTAAGGGGGCCCAGCCTGAAGGCCAGTTAGGGAGAGATTTGGGGTGAGTGCTTATTTGTGCCCTGGGTACCCCTGGAACTATAGCAGGGTGACTGTTACCCCAATGTTTCTATATATCTGTAACCTTGTTATGGGCTAAGGGGGCCCAGCCTGAAGGCCAGTTATGGGGAGATTTGGGGTGAGTGCTTATTTGTGCCCTGGGTACCCACACAATTATAGCAAAACTATCATTTAGAGTTAAAGGAACAGTAACACCAAAAAATGAAAGTGTATAAAAGTAACTAAAATATAATGGGCTGCTGCCCTGCACTGGTAAAAGTTGTGTGTTTACTTCAGAAAGTCTACTATAATTTATATAAATAAGCTGCTATGTAGCCATGGGGGCAGCCATTCAAAGGAGAAAAGGCACAGGCACATAGCAGATAACAGATAAAACACTATTGTATTCTACAGAACTTATCTGTTATCAGCTATGTGCCTGTGCCTTTTCTCCTTTGAATGGCTGCCCCCGTGGCTACACAGCAGCTTATTATATAAATTATAGTAATGTTACTGTAGCAAACACACCAGTTTTACCAGTGCAGGGCAACAGTGCATTATATATTTATTACTTTAAAGCTCTTTCATTTTTTAGTGTTACTGTTCCTTTAATAGATTCCCTTAACCTGTCTGAGCCTGGTCAAATACGGCAGGTACTTATTTGCTACTTCTGGGAACTATAGTACTAAACTGTTAACAACAATACGTTTACATTATATCTTTGTTGCAAATTAAAAGGGGGCTAATTAAACCCTGGAACCCCAAAAGAATTGCAGAATTCAAAACAAGCCTGAAACAATGAACTGAACTGAAGAGAAAACAGCATCCATCACCTGATTTACAAACATATTTTGAATTTAAATTTGGCACAATAGTTAGGAATAAAACATGTTTTTAGTTATTGTATTAATATTTTACTGTTACATTTACAAATCATACACTTTGTTTCTGGCTCTCACATACTTGTCTGAGAATGATCATGTTCACAGCTTTTTAAAAATGTACCATACATTTGTTTAAAATGTGTTGCATACCTTTGTTTTTAAAGTAAATTCAGAACATTTATTTTGCAATGTTAAAGGGAAAATATACCCTGTTTATAAGTGGAGGCTATTGTTTTCATTTCAGTGAGTATACTTGAACTTTATCCATAGAGTTTGCGACAGCATTACAGACTGATTGATATAAATTGTGACAATTGTAGCCTTGGCTGGGGGCGAGCTGTAAACCACATCATTGTTTCAAGAGTCATAACCAGCAGTGCACAAATTGTCAATAAAAAGCTGCTTTTAATTACAACTGTTGTAAAACGGAGGCTTGGCTTAGGGCCAAGCAGAGTACAAATGCAGAGGTCTTTAGGTAATAGGGACTGTAGGTAAGATACTGACAGTAGGTTGAAGATCGAGACAGTAGGACAAGATGGAGATAGTAGAGCAGAATGGACACAGTAGGGCAGGATGATGATAATAGGGTGCAATGGAGACAGTTGGGCAAGATCAAGACAGTAGGACAAGATAGAGATAGAAGAGCAGGATGATGATGATAATAGGGTGCAATTGAGACAGTAGGGCAAGATCAAGAACGTTGGAAAATATGGAGATAGTACAGCTGGATGATGATAATAGGGTGCAATGGAGACAGTAGGGCAAGATCAAGACCACTGGACAATATGGAGATAGTAGAGCAGGATGATGATAATAGGGTGCAATGGAGACAGTTGGGCAAGATCAAGACCACTGGACAATATGGAGATAGTAGAGCAGGATGATGATAATAGGGTGCAATGGAGACAGTTGGGCAAGATCAAGACAGTAGGACAAGATGGGGATAGTAGAGCAGGATGATGATAATAGGGTGCAATGGAGACAGTTGGGCAAGATCAAGACAGTAGGACAAGATGGGGATGGTAGAGCAGGATGATGATAATACTAGATCAAGACAGTAGGACAAGATGGGGATGGTAGAGCAAGATGATGATAATAGGGTGCAATGGAGACAGTTGGGCAAAATCAAGACAGTAGGACAAGATGGAGATGGTAGAGCAAGATGATGATAATAGGGTGCAATGGAGACAGTTGGGCAAGATCAAGACAGTAGGACAAGATGGGGATGGTAGAGCAGGATGATGATAATACTAGATCAAGACAGTAGGACAAGATGGGGATGGTAGAGAAAGATGATGATAATAGGGTGCAATGGAGACAGTTGGGCAAGATCAAGACAGTAAAACAAGATGGGGATGGTAGAGCAAGATGATGATAAGAGGGTGCAATGGAGACAGTTGGGCAAGATCAAGACAGTAGGACAAGATGGGGATGGTAGAGCAGGATGATGATAATACTAGATCAAGACAGTAGGACAAGATGGGGATGGTAGAGCAAGATGATGATAATAGGGTGCAATGGAGACAGTTGGGCAAGATCAAGACAGTAGGACAAGATGGGGATGGTAGAGCAAGATGATGATAATAGGGTGCAATGGAGACAGTTGGGCAAGATCAAGACAGTGGGACAAGATGGAGATGGTAGAGCAGGATGATGATGATAGGGTGAAATATTAGGGCAAGATCAAGATAATAGGACAAGATAGAGATAGTGGGGGTCATTTCTAAAATTGGGCAGTGCAGAATTATTCGCTCAGGGAACATATTTGCCCTGTTTGTGTTTATATTTATATAAACAATTAATTTAATGTGAATATTCTGTTATGGATATTGAAGACAGGCTTGGAAATAACAAACCTACAGCTACAGTTTTACAGCAGGTAAGAAAATGTCATATTCTATTGATCCTTTATTGAACTTGAGAAGTTACAGACATTAATACTGGCAAGTGTAATATTTGTCAGATGTAGTGCAAATAGGATAAAGCCCAGGCACTCAGCTGAAATACATGCAATTACTGGATTATTGGTTTTAGGGAAAAAAACAGATTTGGCTGTCATACAAAACAGATGGAGCAAATATTGTAACCTTCTCTTTGCCCAGGATCTCTCAATCAGTCTTGTTTGTGCCTTTTCTGATCTTCTCACAACACCGATCTCTGTTTCTTCTTTGTTGCACTTCTGCCTGCATATTGCCACTCCTCCTTCCACCATTGAATCACTCAACAATTCTTTTAAGGATGTTTAACTAAAGGAAAGCCTTTTTTGTTATGTGTAACCAACTTTGGAGTAGACAGAACTCTCCAGCCATCAAGCAGCAGTTCAAACCCTTCATAGACCATTAAAAATTTTAGATCTGGTTGGACTTTCTGTAGTTCAAGCCACCCTTGAAGGACCAGTCTTTGTCCAGGACCCCCCTTTGCTCATTCCAAGGTTCCAAATACAGAAAATAATTGGCATATCAGTCATTCAGTTACAAAACCAAGAATCTCTAGAACAGCATATAAGTGTTTACCTCAAATCTAACCCTAATTGACCTTCTAGTTAGGTTTTCAGGGTTATCTAGAAGAGCAAATAGACATTATTATCCTCAAATGTCACCCTAAGTGGAAGACTAAGCAGACTTTGACTTTGAGTTTTTCATGATATATAGCATATTTATGAAAAAAACACAACTCAACTATTTCAGAAAAATGAAAAAATATAACAATATAACTGATTTTCTCAAATCATGGTAAAAAAAAAATTGGGATGAGGGATTTAATAAAGCTTCCCCCCTTGTGTCAACTTACCTAAACTTGCACAATCTCTATAACAGTTACGATTTAGATAAATTGTGCACAGGGAGTTACCATCTTGGATTGCTCAGTGTTGGGCAGCTGCTGAGAAGCTAAGCTTAGGGGGTCATATGTAATAGGAGTTGATGCTACAGGGCTGATTATTAAATTCTGATGCAAACTGAACTTAAGTCTGAGCTGCCGTGTAATGAGAATCTACATGAATTACTAATCAGCTCTGTATTGTGACTATTATATTGTATATATGCTGTATGTGGTGAGTGGGTCCTAAGCTCAGGTAAGTGACAGCAGCCCAGAGCGTGTGCTGTAAATCAACTGAAAAAAAGATGGGAGCTACTGGGGGTATCCTCAGATCCACAGATTTTATCTGCTAAAGGGCTATGGTTGCCTTGAGCAGAAAATTTCAAAATATAATGTATTATTTCCAGGCGACTTCCTTGGTTAGCTTTAGTTCTCTTTTAATGATAAGCCCCCTTGTCACTACACCAGGCCCCCCAGGGCAACAGTCTCACATTTTGGGAACCTCAGTGCTAAGAACATGTCACAATACCATTGTATTTACAGTGTTTGACCAACTCAGAATATTGGAACCTTCTAAAGGACTAAACCAACTACAGCTAACCAACCAACTCTAGCCAATCAGAATATCAGAACCTTCTAAGGACTAAACCAACTGCAGCTAACTGACCAACTCTAGCCAATCAGAACATCAGAACCTTCTAAGGACTAAATCAACTGCAACTAACTGACCAACTCTAGCCAATCAGAATATCAGAACCTTCTAAGGACTAAACCAACTACAGCTAACTGACCAACTCTAGCCAATCAGAATATCAGAACCTTCTAAGGACTAAATCAACTGCAACTAACTGACCAACTCTAGCCAATCAGAATATCAGAACCTTCTAAGGACTAAATCAACTGCAACTAACTGACCAACTCTAGCCAATCAGAATATCAGAACCTTCTAAGGACTAAATCAACTGCAACTAACTGACCAACTCTAGCCAATCAGAATATCAGAACCTTCTAAGGACTAAATCAACTGCAACTAACCGACCAACTCTAGCCAATCAGAATATCAGAACCTTCTAAGGACTAAATCAACTGCAACTAACTGACCAACTCTAGCCAATCAGAATATTAGAACATTCTAAGGACTAAACCAACTACAGCTAACTGACCAGCTCTAGCCAATCAGAATATCAAAAACTTCTAAGGACTAAACCAACTACAGCTAACTGACCAACTCTAGCCAATCAGAATATCAAAAACTTCTAAGGACTAAACCAACTACAGCTAACTGACCAGCTCTAGCCAATCAGAATATCAAAAACTTCTAAGGACTAAACCAACTACAGCTAACTGACCAACTCTAGCCAATCAGAATATTAGAACCTTCTAAGTATTAAACCAACTGCAGCTAGTTGTAATGTTTGTATGTTAAAAGTTAACAAAGCAACAACTATAACAACAACAGCAACAATAAAATATATGTATATAGTCCCATTCTCCCTCAGTCCTATTGTGACCCATGGATCCCTTCAGCCTGTAACTCACTGTTGCATAATGACAGATGGAGCAGAGAGGAGAGAGTGTAAATTAAACCCGAGATCAGAAAATTGAATCTTTGCATTATATAAATGATGAACCACTGAATGCCTCAGTCATTTCTTGCATCCCTGTAGGAAGTAAATGTCCCTATTATGTTCTTTTTATCTACCATGTTGGAATCTGTTCAATGTTTGTCATTCATTAAACATTAAAATGTTACTTCTTTTGGGAGAATGATTTGTCCTTTCCCATAAAACAAAGCCGGCATTACCTTTGAGCCCCTATTAAATCAAGGCCTCTCTGATGTTCATTTGAAGATAAAATCCTTTGCAAACTTTTGCAGGGGGCAACATCAAAGTTGTCAAGATTTCACATACCATATGGATTAATAAAGATTTTTTTATTGAAAGATCATTATAATATTGTTCCCAATTTCACAATGAAATGAGCAGATTTAACTAGTGGGTATTTATAAAAAGCAGACCTTATGTTTCAAGCTAAAAAGACAAGGTGCTCAAATAAGGTATGAAAACACCTCCCTTCATATGGAATGTTCTGGGTACACAATAGGCTATATCCTCATAGTGTAATGTCTAATGGAAACAATATGGCATCTCCCTCCCATATGTATAAATACAAATATACAGAGAAGAAATGTTCTGGGTACACAAAAGGCTGTATCCTCATAGTGTACTGTCTAATGGAAACAATATTGCACTTCCCTCCCATATGTATAAATACAAATATACAGAGAAGAAATGTTCTGGGTACACAAAAGGCTGTATCCTCATACTGTACTGTCTAATGGAAACAATATTGCACTTCCCTCCCATATGTATAAATACAAATATACAGAGAAGAAATGTTCTGGGTACACAAAAGGCTGTATCCTCATACTGTACTGTCTAATGGAAACAATATTGCACTTCCCTCCCATATGTATAAATACAAATATACAGAGAAGAAATGTTCTGGGTACACAAAAGGCTGTATCCTCATACTGTACTGTCTAATGGAAACAATATTGCACTTCCCTCCCATATGTATAAATACAAATATACAGAGAAGGAATGTTCTGGGCACACAATAGGCTATATCCTCATAGTGTAATGTCTAATGGAAACAATATGGCACCTCCCTCCCATATGTATAAATACAAATATACAGAGAAGGAATGTTCTGGGCACACAATAAGCTATACCCTCATACTGTACTGTCTAAGGTAAACAATATGTCACCTCCCTCCCATATGTATAAATACAAATATACAGAGAAGGAATGTTCTGGGCACACAATAAGCTGTACCCCCATACTGTACTGTCTAAGGGAAACAATATGTCACCTCCCTCCCATAAGTATAAATACAAATATACAGAGAAGGAATGTTCTGGGCACACAATAAGCTGTACCCTCATACTGTACTGTCTAAGGGAAACAATATGATGGCAGTTCCATTCCATATATATATATATATATACAGTATATATAACAACAAATATACAGAGAAGGAATTTCTGGGCAGGCATTTTGTATATTCCTTCTATATGACTCATATGTTTTAGGTAGCAAAAATGTAAGATATATCCTAATTATGTGTTTTCACTAAATTATTGTTCTTTTTTAAGGAAACTTCTGTTTGTTCTCTCAATTAATCTCCTATAATACTGACAGTAAGAGTAACTTACAGACATGAACAAAAGCTACTCTAATGAAACTTTATTTTCTGGGGTCAGAAGTCCCACAGTCACAGAGACATTGCTATTAATAAAGGTTAGAATGAAATGTTCTACATTTGGAAGGAAAATCAGTTAATAATGTTTCCAATTTAGTAACAATTGCAAAAACGTATCCAGATTTGCTTATCGCTTGCAGAAAACGTACAGATTTTAAAATGTTAAAGCGATAATTGACGGTTCCTTAACAATCTCCTCATACAGGTCAGTAAATGGTATTTAAATGTTCTCATTAACTTTTTTTTCTGTCCCTATTTCAAAGCTTTTTGCCATAGAAACCATTTTACAAAAAGTTGGAATTTTGATAACTTCCATGACCTTGTCGTAATTAAGTGGCTGTTAGCGATTTCCGTGCCGGGGACAGAAGCACATTGTAAATGAACAGCTGTAAAAATGGTGGCATGAAATATATGAAGAGCTTGATTAGTATAATTAATAGGTGTATTATTTCAGTGAAGAGCCCACAACAAAATTAAATGAAGATACTGCTGTTTAATTGCTGTAATGAGAAGTGCTGCTGTGCTGCTTATAAAGAATAATAGCTAGTGATGAGCGAATCTGTCCTTCTTTGCTTCTCTGGAAAATTCGGAAAACGGCAGAAAAATTTGCGAAACGCGTTGCCGCGTGCCCATTTTGATGAGGCCACGCCCATTTTGATGAGACTGCACCCATTTTGACAAGACTGTGCCTATTTCGATGCACCCATTGTCATGTGACCGTGCTTATTTATAAAATAATCACGCCTTTTTCGACACGCAACAAATGTTTTTGTGCCAAATATTCGCTAAAGTTTCCCGAAACAATTCACCGCTGCTGAAATGCGGAAATTCCCTGCGAATCCATGCCTGGCAAAAATAATCGTTCATCAGTAATAATAGCATCAAAATAAAGTTGTGATTGATTGAAAAACACTATTCTATTTAGGTTTTCCAAAAACCTGCAGCCATTTTTCTCTCTATGCATTATTATAGATATGATTCTGTTATCTGGAATGCTGGAGACCTGGGAGTTTCCGGATAAGGGATTTTTCCATTGTTTGGAAAACCTTAGGTCAAGTCTAACAAAAGTTATAAAAAATAAAAAACCCGAATGGAATTGTTTTGTTGCCAATTAATTTTTGTTGTTTTATTACCATAAAGTACTGTTTAAATATTATTATTGTATAGTATTATTATTGTTATTAAAAATCATTAATCATTAGTGATTTTTCGCCAGGCATGGATTCGCAGCAAATTTCCGCATTTCGCCAGTGACGAATTGTTTTGCGAAACTTGCTGAAAAATTTGTTGCGCTGATTTTTTTTGTCGCGGGTCAAATTGGGTGCGGTCACAGCAAAAAACCATGGGCGACAAAAAAAAAAATAGATGTTGGCAACAAAAAATAGACACGGGTGACAAAAAAAAAAAATCACGCGTCAAATGCATTTTGCAAATTTTTCAGACAGGGACAGATTCGCTCATCACTACCTATCACTACTCGTGACAAATGCATTTATTTATTTTTTCCGCCGTTTTGTGAATTTTGCTGTTGTTTCGGTATTTTCAGCCGAAGCGAAACGGAATAGATTCGCTCATCGCCAATCAAGACCACAAAAAACAGAAATGTAAAAATACGGCATCTAAAAGTTGTCAACGTCATGTAGAAGTCAATGGAAGCTGCCCTAGGCGAATTGTAACAGTCTTTTTTCATTTGTGGTTTTAGAGGTTTTCGGGGTGTTAGTTTGTAAGTGCACGTAAATTCTTATGAAAACGTAAAAAACTTACATTGTTCGCATTTTGATTAGTTCATACTTTTTATATTTGGATCTTTTAATTAATGACTAGACATTAGTGTGGAAATTCATTTATTTGTGGTTTCGAAAACCTCTAAAACCACAAACATTAGAATGTTGATAAATCTGCCTCTTACTTTCAAAGTTTTTTTCACAATTAATTTTTGCACTAAAACTCCAATTTTTCATGGAAAAAAAAAAGAAACCGTGACAAATCCAAAAGTAAAATCTTGAAGTTGCGTAGAGGTTAATGGTTACTGTCCTTGATTCCATCCAAAAGATCTTTCTTTGCTTCAAAGTATTAGAAGTTTTTGGATTTTTCAGATAAACTGTTACTGTATATACTCGAGTATAAGCCTAGTTTTTCAGCACCCAAAATGTGCTGAAAAAGTGACCCTCGGCTTATACTCGAGTCAGGTGCCATGGGTCCCTCCAGATTAGCACCTTCTGTCCTTTGGGTGCAAATTAGGCCAACCGCAACCAGACCCTCCAGTGCCCTGGCCCGCTCCCAGTCGCAATACTTATTTCCCCTTACGTGTCTTCCGGGACTGGGCCAGCTGCCAGTTTGCCAATGTGCAATGAGCGTGGGGTAGTACTCATATTGTTTTTGTTGACCCTCTTCTCCGCTTACAGAGCTAGTTTACTGTTTTTCTTTGAAATACATATTTAAAAACATATACCCCACCGATGTCTCAGTTAATGTAATTTTATTGGTATTTATTTTGATTATTGAAACTTAGCACTAGCTGCTGCATTTCCCTCCCTAGGCTTATACTCGAGTCAATAAGTTTTTCCAGTTTTCTTAGGTAAAATTAGGTACCTCGGCTTATATTCGGATCGGCTTATACTCGAGTATATACGGTAATTGAAAAACTCCAAAAAGTAAGTAAGTAGTAGTAATGAGCAAATCTGTCCTGGTTTGTTTTGCCAAAAAATCCACACAACTGAAAAATTTGTGAAACAAAAAAATTCACAAAACACGTTTGTTGTGCAACATTTTTGACATGACCCTGCCAATTTTGATGCGACCGTGCCCATATTGACACGACCACGCCCAATTTTACACAACCACGCCTATTTTGACGCACCCACCATTATTTTGACGTGCCCGCAACTTCTTTTTGCTGTGCAACAAATTTTTTTGTGCCAAATTTTGGGGGAAATTTCGGGAAACAATTCACCAATGGGGAAATCCAGAAATTTGCTGCAAATCCATGCCTGGCAAAAAAATTTGCTCATCACTAGTAATGAGATTTTCCTGTTTTTCATATTTTGAGAATGTTGAAAATTGGCCCTCCCTTGTGTTATATAGCCTTCCCATATTTTGGAGTTGAATGTTATTATTTTACATCCACTTTGTTTCCCACAAACTCAAATTTTGATGAATCTGCCCCTTAGTGTTGTTGCCTGGCTTAAGGTGGCCATACATGGGCCGATTGTAGCTGTCGATATCAGTCCCTTGGACCAATTCGGCAGCCTATTGGCCAGTGTAGGGGCAGCAACAATGGGCCTACCCCACCGATATCTGGCCTGAAATTGGCCAGATATCGATCAGGCAGGTTAAAAGATTTAGTCGAACGGGGGACCGCATTGGCTCGTTGATGCAGTCCCTGAACCGACTGCGCCCATTGCTCCCGTTATAATGGGGCCCTGGGGCCAAACGATCGAATTAGCCTACATTTTCCCCAATGTCGCCCACCCGTAGGTGGGGATATCGGGAGAAGATCCGCTCGTTTGGATACCTCGCCAAGCGAGCGGATCTTAACGTGTATGGGCACCTTTAGTCTCGTTCATAGGATCGATTCTGACCAGTGCACTCGCTTAGTTACATTTGCCCTTACTATGTTCGTGGGTTTGTGGTAGGAAAATGAGTTTATGAGCTCCACTGGAGCATTAGTCGAAGTTAAGTAAATATTTAATGCTGAGATAATGCTGCAGAGACAGCTCTATAAGGGAGTAACTAAAACGCTCAATTTTAGACGTGCAGACTTTGCCAGTATAAGGGCATCTCTGCAATGTGTCAACTGGGAAAGGCTTTTCATGGGGTTAGACACAGAAGGAAAATGGAACATCTTTAAAACATTGCTTTGCAAGTATACACAACAGTATATCCCCCTTGTAAGCAAGGAGAGGCATCGCAAAGCAAAACCTTTATGGCTGAATAAAGGTGTTAGTGTCGAGGTTGGTAAGAAAAGACGTGCTTTTAGGGCATTCAAGTTAGCTGGGACAGCAGGAACTTTTACATTGAGGTCTGGCATGGTGCCGAGAGACTGGCGGATTGGTAATGTGGTGCCGTTATTTAAAAAGGGATCCCGTTGTCAGCCTGAAAACTATAGGCCTGTTAGTCTGACATCAGCGGTTGGAAAGCTTTTGGAAGGGGTAATAAGGGATAGGGTATTTGAATACATTGCAGTTCACAATACTATTAGTTTGTGCCAGCATGGTTTTATGCGTAACAGATCTTGCCAGACTAATTTAGTCGCCTTTTATGGGGAGGTGAGCAGGAACCTTGATGCTGGAATGGCAGTTGATGTCATCTACTTGGACTTTGCTAAAGTGTTTGATACAGTACCTCACAGAAGGTTAATGATCAAATTGAGGAATATTGGCCTAGAACATAATATTTGTAATTGGATAGAGAACTGGCTGAAGGATAGAGTACAAAGAGTGGGGGTAAATGGAACATTTTCTAATTGGGCCAGTGTGGTTAGTGGGTACCGCAGGGGTCAGTCCTTGGGCCTTTGCTTTTTAACTTGTTTATTAATGACCTGGAGGTGGGCATAGACAGTACTGTTTCTATTTTTGCTGATGACACTAAATTGTGCAAAACTATAAGTTCCATGCAGGATGCTGCCGCTTTGCAGAGCGATTTGACAAAATTAGATAACTGGGCAGCAAACTGGAAAATGAGGTTCAATGTTGATAAGTGCAAAGTTATGCACTTTGGTAGAAATAATATAAACGCAAACTTTCTACTGAATGGGAGTGTGTTGGGGGTTTCCTTAATGGAGAAGGATCTAGGGGTTTTTGTAGATAACAAGTTGTCTAATTCCAGGCAGTGTCATTCTGTGGCTACTAAAGCAAATAAAGTGCTGTCTTGTATAAAAAGGGCATTGACTCAAGGGATGAGAACATAATTTTGCCCCTTTATAGGTCCCTGGTAAGGCCTCACCGTGAGTATGGGGGGCAGTTTTGGGCTCCAGTCCTTAAGAAGGATATTAATGAGCTGGAGAGAGTGCAGAGACGTGCAACTAAACTGGTTAAGGGGATGGAAGGGTTAAACTATGAGGTTAGACTGTCAGGGTTGGGGTTGTTTTCTCTGGAAAAGAGGCGCTTGCGAGGGGACATGATTACTCTGTACAAGTACATTAGAGGGGATTATAGGCAGATAGGGATGTTCTTTTTTCCCATAAAAACGATCAACGCACCAGAGGCCCCCCCTTTAGATTAGAGGAACGGAGCTTCCATTTGAAGCAGCGTAGGGGGTTTTTCACGGTGAGGGCAGTGAGGCTGTGGAATGCCCTTCCTAGTGATGGGGTAATGGCAGATTCTGTTAATGCCTATAAGAGGGGCCTGGATGAGTTTTGAACAAGCAGAATATCCAAGGCTATTGTGATACTAATATCTACAGTTAGTACTAGTGGTTGTATTTATAGTTTATGTATGTGAGTGTATAGATTGGTAGGTGTGGGTTAGGTGTGCTGGGTTTACTTGTATGGGTTGAACTTGATGGACACTGGTCTTTTTTCAACCCTATGTAACTACTGTAGAGTGCTGTACAAATGATGGCCTTACAAGATCCAAGATAAAGAGCTGCTAGGGGCAAGTTTGAAGGTTTGAATCATTACTATTATATGGCTGCTGAACCTCTGGGCCGGTACAGTAAGCTCAGAATATATAATACAGGATTTCCAGCCATATTCTTTTTTTAAACTTTAGGAGTCCTTAAAAAAACTCATAGAAGCTTAAACGCTTACAGTTCTGCTTAAAATCCTTTATAAAACCTTAAAGTTTAACCATAAAACTACCTATAGATCTTAAAAACCTTTAGCTATAATAGTCCTGGAGAATTAACTGAATATATAAATAGTCTATTTACCTGGAAGGGGCCTTTCTAGGACGTTCTAGACAGTCAAGACCTGGTGGGCCCTGGCGGCCCAGACCCGATCCCCATAGGGCGCTCCACTGATCAGCTGATCTCCCTCCCCAATGCACTGCAGGTAATTTTACTTTACGTGTGCTCGGGGGAGGGGGTCCGATGAGTGGTAGTGGGTGGGGTGAAAGCGGCAGGTGCCATTGGGGGGTCAGTCTGACCCTAATGCCATATATGTAAGTACAGGTATGGGATCCATTATCCAGAAAGCTACAAATTATGGAAAGCCTGTTTCCCATAGACTCCATTTTAACTAATAATTCAGATTTTTAAAATTGATTGTCTTTATCTCTGTAATAATAAAACAGAACCTTGTAATTGATCCCAACTAAGATATAAATAATCCTTATTGGAGGCAAAACAAGCCAATTGGGTTTAATTATTGTTTTATTGATTTTTTAGTATACTTAAGGTATGGAGATCCAAATTACAGAAAGACCCATTATATGGAATACCCTTGGTCCCGAGCATTCTGGATAACAGGTCCCATACCTGTACAAGTGTTTGTCCCCCCTTGCTGGCACTATATGAAAGTATTTGCAGTTCTTATACCTGACTTTGCTGGCCCAGTAGTATGACATGCATCCACTAGATGGCAAGCTCAGATTTTCCAATATCATCTCTAGATTTTGTTGTATTTTTTAATGCTTGGGAGCTGTTGTCCAGCAACATTAAAGACAGATTGAAATTAGCTGAGTATATTTAGGCTTTTCTCAGCGTTACATTTCCAGTAGCCCATGTAATGCAAGGATTTGCCAGTGAGAGCCCTTTCTGATCTGTGTCCCCGTCACTGCTGATTGCAGCATTATGTTATCTAACAAAAGGGAGATCACCATGCAATTATTGTGTTGTCAATTTTACACAGTAAACACATTTCTGGATGGTAGATTAGCTTAAAAAAAATACATTTTCTGTTTTGTTCTTCATCTTCCACTATTAAAAAAAAAAGTTTTGGCATTAAAAGATTAATTGCTAGAGTTTTTAGTACAGGTGCCCCAAATAAATCAAGCCAGATACAGCAAAAAAAAAAAATGTTGTTGCTTTTTCCACAATAGGAACAAAGTCATGCACGTTGAAGAAAAAGTAATAAATATTTCTCCATTGACTTCTGTAAGGACCTCAGTTGGTCTGAGGCGCAGGTAGTTCACTTCTCGAAAGAAGAAATAATCTTATGGCAAAAACAATCTACCATTTGTTGACCATTAATAAATCTGAATCATAGAGAACTGGATTATCCAGGAGCCACTGGAATTTATACGCAGGTGGGGCAGAGCTGACTGTGACTTGGGCACAATGGGCTGTGGTCAAAAACCTCCAGAAGATTCTATATTAGAATGTATATTATTTAACATTTCATGTGGTCATCTACAGCATCTTTTTACTGTATATACTGTATCTAGTCCAGTGGCATTAAGTAGAAGGCTTCCAAATCAGATCATTCAACCTACTATGAGTCCATACCTTCTAATCTCAAGAAGGGGAGTCCATAGAGCTTATTCATTCAAACTGAGGGGCTGGAAAGGGCCCGATATTAGTCAGAGGCAGGTTTTTTGAACATTGCTATTTTCCCCTGGTATTTGTACCTACCACCCTTAGGTGCAATTCTTTGTGCTTGTGAAATAGAGCATTGCGTGCTATATGGGTAGGATATGGGTGTCACCTGGTATACGACAGAAGACAAAGGGACACCAGGGGCATCTGACTTGCATAAGTTTATACTGCCCTTGAGGATTTATATTCCGGACCCAACTTACACCTACCATGGGTATGTACCCAAGTGCCTTTTACATGGGTGTCATTTGCTCTCCAGCACTGCATCCTTTCTAACTGGGCTCTCACGACTTTTTCTAGCTCCAGTTTTCGAGACGACACCCTCCCACACTACACAATATCCCACACTGGTTTCTCTTATAAATAAATCATTTCTGACTCTATCCCTTGAATGAATTTCAGGTCTAGAATGGGAAACGCACTGAAGTCAATCAGGCTGGAAAACGGCAATAATCAGAGCGCTCACTGAGCTTTGGTTTCGTGATAATGAAAAATGAATTCAGTAGATCAACCACAAGGTGTCTCTGTTTTCATCTAATAAAATAAAAAATATTTCAGTTAAGCGTTTGGGATCAGTCGCATGTTTTTCCCCTTTCAGTTACAGCTCAGCACCTAGTTTATCTAATATAGGGTAAAATATACTCCTGCTGTTTCTCATTATTTTCTAACAGTACTTACTGTTCCCACTCACAGTGATCATGTTGTTAATATGATGCTAAAACATACTTACCGTTACCGGCTCACAGATATGATACCGGTATTACGATACTAAAAGGAAGCATCTTTATTAGGACAATGTATTACCTAACGCCAACCATGTGATTGGCTTCTCCGTGGAACTGAACATATGGCCCCTGCGATATTCTGCTGCTCAAAGCACAATTTTAATACCTGGGTAATTTGCACATTTTTAATGACGTTAAACGTTGGCGGAGCGGGCTGGTTCCTGCGCTAGACTGGGTGCAGGCAACATGAGAAAGTGATGAGCAATGTCTGTAACTAAATGATCTTTCTTTGGGGAGTTCAGATGTAATTTTACAGCTTGAAAATACAATAAGTCCCGGTTTTCTGGTCTTGTTTGAATTGTGTTTATAACTGAAACATTTTCTCCCAGCCATAATGGAAATATGTAGCTGCTGCCAGGAGCCATGATGGCTAATTTACTGTGTGTAAGGCAGGAGTGCTGGATATTAAACGGTGTACACCTATATCTAAGTGCAAGCCCCTGTGCCTAATTAGAAGAGCACAGTACAAGTGATGAGTGAATTTTCTCACCAGGAATGGATTCGCAGCAAATTTTTTTTGCATTTCAGTACAAGAATGGGATCCCTTATCCGGAAACCCATTATCCAGAAAGTTCCGAATTACAGAAAGGACCTTTCCCATAGACTTCATTATAAGCAAATAATTCTAATTTTTAAAAATGATTCCCTTTTCTCTGTAATAATAAAACAGTTGGGATCAAGTACAGGTACTAAGATATAATTACCCCTTATTGGGGGCAGAACAGCCCTATTGGGTTTATTTAATGGTTAAATGATTCCCTTTTCTCTGTAATAATAAAACAGTACCTGTACTTGATCCCAACTAAGATATAATTACCCCTTATTGGGGCAGAACAGTCCTATTGGGTTTAATTAATGGTTAAATGATTCCCTTTTCTCTGTAATAATAAAACAGTACCTGTACTTGATCCCAACTAAGATATAATTACCCCTTATTGGGGGCAGAACAGCCCTATTGGGTTTATTTAATGGTTAAATGATTCCCTTTTCTCTGTAATAATAAAACAGTACCTGTACTTGATCCCAACTAAGATATAATTAATCCTTATTGGAGGCAAAACCCCTTCAATATTTAAATGATTTTTAGCAGACTTAAGTGAAGGAGATCTAACTTATGGAAAGATCCCTTATCTGGAAAACCTCAGGTCCCAAGCATTCTGGATAACAGGTCCCATACCTATATTGGAAATGTTTTTTGAAAAACCGGCTCAAAATTTAGCCAAGAAATATCTGCGGGCGTGGCCAAAAAATGTTGTGCATCACAAAAAGTTTGGCAAATTGCAAATTTTTCGGCGAAGCGGGACAGATTTGCTCATCGCTACACAGCACTAAGTAGGGCTATGGAGCCATGAGCAATGGTTCTGATGTACCATAGACCTGCTTGATTGCTACTTGCCCATCACTGGCACATGCACTCTGCTCCTTTGCAAATAACCATAGCTGGCAGCTACAGGGTCTGCAATGAGAGCAAATATTGTCCTATTTTTATACATTGCATGCACAAAAAATTATCTGCACAATCTGTGTACAGTTCTATAGGTTTTTCATATTATCACATTTTTCACACGTCATTGGCTGTCACTAGCAATTCAGCATGCTTACTTGGAGCAAGGTTGCATTAACTCTTCTAAAGTGACTACTATGAGCTATATACGCTACACTTTGACTTAGCATGGATTCGTGGAGATGCATTAATTTTTGTGAGTGGCAAAAAGTTTGGTGAATTTGAACTAGAATTTTTCCATGCAGTTTGTTTAGCCAAGAAAAATATGTTGCGGGAACAGGCCCGGATTTGTGGAGAGGCCACAAAGGCAAGAACATTTTTAAATTTGGCTCCCATACGGAGCAGTTGGGACCTCTCCCCACTGCTCCGTATGGGAGTTAAAAGGAGCGTTTGCGCATGCGCAATGGGGAGATGGCGCGTTGCGATGCGCACTGGGGGGCGCGTTCGCGCATGCGCACTGGGGGGCGCGTTCGCGCAATGCGGGGACACCCACAGGGGCGGCCTCGGGGCGCCCAGGATAGAAATCCATTGCATTGGGCATAAGAAAAAACGCATGTATTTGACTAAATTGAAAACGCCATTTGGTAAGAGAAAAATTTGAGAAAAAAATATCCATTGACTCCAATGCATTTGGCACAAACAAATCATTGAATGCAATTGGCGAAATTGAGCAGAAATGTCTCCCTTTTTTGAAATGTATTGTGGTTTTTCAAATTTTTTTGGCGATTGTTAAACGGAGCAGTTTTTGCTCGTCAATACTAAGTAGTGACGAGCAAAAAGGCATGGATTTGCAGCGAATTTCCGTATTTCGCTATTATCAAATTGTCTATGAAGATTCTCATTCATCCAGGTCATGATATACAGTATCTAGTAGAATTAAGTCTAAAACAACTGGACTTTTCTGAGTTTTTCTTGAAAACGTTTCACCACTCATCCGAGTGGCTTCTTCAGTTCAGGCGGGTAAACTCCTCAGGACAAGACTCAGCGGTCTATCTACACCTCAAAGAAAAAGGTCACTCTTTTGAGGACAGTAACGTGCATATTTTGGACCGAGAGGACAGATGGTTTGAAAGAGGTGTGAAAGAGGCCATTTATGCCAACCTGGAAAAACCATCCCTGAACAGAGGAGGGGGCCTGAGACACCGCTTGTCACCAACATACAATGGCGCGTTGACATCCTTACCCCGGCAGATTCACAACAGTTCACACTTCCAGTCATGTACTTTGAAGGATTAACACCTTCATCAATGAGAATCTTGGTACCATTGTGATTGGATCATACCTTCTTACACCTGTCAGTTTCAGCTAACACCTAACTGAACAAGTTCAATGGAACCATTGTGATTGGATGTCTGTGACTCTACTACCATCAAGAGTTTAAATACCGGGGAATTCCCTACCAGTCATTTGAACTGAAGAAGCCACTCGGATGAGTGGTGAAACGTTTTCAAGAAAAACTCAGAAAAGTCCAGTTGTTTTAGACTTAATTCTACTAGATACTGTATTATCAAATTGTTTCGCAAAACTTCTGTGAAAATTCGCTGCGCGCCAAAATGGGCACAGGTGCGTCAAAATAAGCACAGTTGTGTCAAAATGGCACGGTCAGGACAGAAAAGTTGCACAACACCCACATTTCACAAATTTTTCGCTCCTCACTAATACCAAGCAATAGTGGATTAAAGATCCCTTTCCACTTTACATTACTGCTAATACTAGTAAATAAAATGTATTCAATTGGACACACGCAGGTGAACCACAGCACCAATACGCACTATCCTTGTACATCCAATAGAGCACTTTTCATTCACTAGAATTAGGAGTCTTGACAAAATAGTTCTCTTTACCCCAAATTCACCCCACACAATAACAATAAATTTTGCTTGAAGTCAAGACAAATCAGCAAAGAATTTGCCAACTACAAAGGCTGGGATGTAAGAGGATCTGGAACAATAACATAACAGAGACAAATGTAGGTCCCGCCTGGGCAGAATCAAGAACTTCTAAAATGGAAGTTTGACGTTTGCTGACACCAGTGCCAAGATGGAATTATGAAGCGAACGGCGCGTCCCTTTGTTGTTCTGTTTGATAGCCCATCGCAGAAATATGTGTTGCAAAGTCCAATTACTTTTAATTTCCCTATTGTGCGTAGTTAAACTGTCCCAGAAAAGAAGTCAATACAAAATAAGCCTTTCCTACGTTGTAATTATAGCGCCGCGTTTAGCACGGGCCGGGCTCGGAGTTCAGCAAGGAATTGTTGATTAGATTTCTGCATCGAACAGAAGCAAGCTCAGAAAACAAGCTCACATTCCAGTTCCTCCCCTGGTGGGCTGATACAGAGAGAGAGTGGAAATGCCTACAGAGCCATTATATCTGGCAGGTCTTTCAATCAATGAAAGGGGTTAATGAATGAAGATTATATTCACACTGCATCGCAGCACTCAAGGTCACCCACCAATAATTATACTGATGCTTGAAAGTCTTCCTTCCTTCCTACTATGTTTTTTTAAAAAAAGATGCCGGTAACTCCCCTTGTAATTGTATCCATGTTACCAACATGATCATTTTAGAAGAGGGACATGTCAATTTTCTCAGTATATTAAACATTTGATTATTAGAAAAAGGTTGGAATATCTCATTAAATGGAACATGGTGGTGGTAAGTCAGCTGAGGCAAATGTCTAGATACAGTTTGCTCCATCTATTGCTAAAATCTCAGCCATAAAGCAGGGCAAGATCTGTGCCACTGTGACAGAATGCTCTGTTATACAGATAGCTAGAATCTCAGCCATAAAGCAGGGCAGGACTGCTGCTTACAATGGGTATCAGATAGGATCTGTGCCACTGTGACAGAATGCTCTGTTATACAGATAGCTAGAATCTCAGCCATAAAGCAGGGCAGGACTGCTGCTTACAATGGGTATCAGATAGGGTCTGTGCCACTGTGACAGAATGCTCTGTTATACAGATAGCTAGAATCTCAGCCATAAAGCAGGGCAGGACTGCTGCTTACAATGGGTATCAGATAGGATCTGTGCCACTGTGACAGAATGCTCTGTTATACAGATAGCTAGAATCTCAGCCATAAAGCAGGGCAGGACTGCTGCTTACAATGGGGATCAGATAGGATCTGTGCCACTGTGACAGAATGCTCTGTTATACAGATAGCTAGAATCTCAGCCATAAAGCAGGGCAGGACTGCTGCTTACAATGGGTATCAGATAGGGTCTGTGCCACTGTGACAGAATGCTCTGTTATACAGATAGCTAGAATCTCAGCCATAAAGCAGGGCAGGACTGCTGCTTACAATGGGGGGATCAGATAGGATCTGTGCCACTGTGACAGAATGCTCTGTTATACAGATAGCTAGAATCTCAGCCATAAAGCAGGGCAGGACTGCTGCTTACAATGGGGATCAGATAGGATCTGTGCCACTGTGACAGAATGCTCTGTTATACAGATAGCTAGAATCTCAGCCATAAAGCAGGGTAGGACTGCTGCTTACAATGGGTATCAGATAGGATCTGTGCCACTGTGACAGAATGCTCTGTTATACAGATAGCTAGAATCTCAGCCATAAAGCAGGGCAGGACTGCTGCTTACAATGGGGGGATCAGATAGGATCTGTGCCACTGTGACAGAATGCTCTGTTATACAGATAGCTAGAATCTCAGCCATAAAGCAGGACAGGACTGCTGCTTACAATGGGTATCAGATAGGATCTGTGCCACTGTGACAGAATGCTCTGTTATACAGATAGCTAGAATCTCAGCCATAAAGCAGGGCAGGACTGCTGCTTACAATGGGTGCCAAGATCTGGCACAGTCTAATAGGGATGTAGCGAACCTCACAAAAAAAGTTCGCGAACTTCAGCCAAAAAGTGCGAACTTTTGCGAACTTTGCGAACCCCATAGACTTCAATGAGAAGGCGAACTTTAAAACCTAGAAAAGCCATTTCTGGCCAGAAAACTGATTTTAATGTTGTTTAAAGGGTGCCACGACCTGGACAGTGGCATGCAGGAGGGGGATCAAGGGCAAAAATTTCTCTGAAAAATACGTTGTTGACACAGCGTTGCGTTTTGTGCTGTAAAGGGCAGAAATCACACTACATTTCTAAAATTGTGTAATAAACTGCTTTAAAACGTCCGGCGTCTACATGCCAATCAAGTCGTGTAAAGGTTACGGCCGGTTCACACGCAAAGACAAAACGCCGCAGTAGTGGATACGGAATATATTATTGCTGGTGGAAAAACATCGCTCAGGTTTTTTTATTGCAATGCAATGTCACTACTATGTGTAACGTGTTTGGTGCACTACTATGAACAACAGCAAACAGCACTGGACATGTTAAAGAACAGTAACTTAAATTAAAAAAAAAAAAAAAAATGAATAATAAAAAAAAGTGATCTCTGGTTGGTGCTGGGGCTGAACTACTAGGAGCAGCACACCAGCCCCACACAGCTAGACTAATAGCACTGGGCTCTATAAATTACAGTAGCAAAGTAAAAAAACACAAATAAAAAAAAATGATGTGAATGTGTGGTTGGTGTTTAGTGCACTACTATGAGCAGCACACCTGTCTCCAACACACACAGATGGAGCTGCAGTACACAATGAAAAGAAGAGTAACAGTAATCAGAAAATAAAAGCAGTCCTTACAAGGACTATTGGGTTACAGCAGATGAGATCAGTAGGACAGCTGCCCCCAGCAGCTACATACAGAGCAGTAGAAAGTAGATTACTAGTCAGCAAAGCTACCTAAACTGTCCCTCAAACCCCTGCACAGCTCTCTCCCTATGCTAACTCATCAAGCACACACAGGCAGAATGTAAAATGGCTGCTGGGCTTCGGTTTATATATGGAAGGGAGTGGTCCGGGGGTGGTCCAGGAGGGAGAGCTGCCTGATTGGCTGCCATGTATCTGCTGGCTATGGGGTGAGAGGTCAAAATTTGGCTCCAGCTAAGGCGAACCCAAAATTGCGAACTTCGCTAAAAGTTCGCGAACTTGCGAACACCCGATTTTCGTGCGAATTAGTTCTCCGGCGAACAGTTCGCTACATCTCTACAGTCTAAATCTTGCAGAATATTTTCTAATCGGATGGGTGTCCAAACAACAGAATTTGTACATGTTGCTAAATCATCTCAGGTTAATAGATAATGCCCCCTGCTCTGGGTTCTAAAGGCCAACAGAACCAATACTATTGTCCCTGTAAGTCGGAAGGAATCTAGCAGGCCTTTACATTCTGGTTCTGAGTGCCCCATTATTTTTTTGTGCACTTGAATTTTACCTTGAGCTTCTAATCCATCTTATCTGACAAGAGTGTTCAACTAATATGAGAGGAATCTGCCACCCCCGCACCCAGCTTCTACTTCATAACTGCATTTGTTCTCTTAATGCATCACCGTCTCTGCCTCCCCTGGATATCATGAATAGGAATCTTGTAATCTGATATTTGTACATAAAGTAAATCTCTTGGCTATTCATGATGTGCTGTTTAGCTGGAATTCAGCCGTTGCCTTGCTTATTGCACAATTCTAACAGTATCTCCCCTTGTGTTGCTCTATAAGGAATCATTGTCACGGCAGTGCAGTTTGGTAATAGCTGTTCATTTTTCACCACGTGGCAAGTCTGTTCCAAAAGGCAAGTAAACTAATCCCAGGGAAAGGTTGCCCAGGCAGGCATAATCTCACCCTTCAGTCTGTGTGAGATGTGCAAGGGTTAAGGTCCCCATACACGGGCCGATTATAGCTTCCGATATCAGTCCCTTGGACCGATTCAGCAGCTTATCAGCCCGTGTAGGGGCAGAACCAAGGGGCCTGCCCGACTGATATTTGGCCTGAAATTGGCCAGATATAGATTGGCCAGGTTAGAAAATCCAGTCGGATCGGGGACCGCATCGGCTTGTTGATGCGATCCCCGAACCAACTGCCCCATTGCTGCGTGTAGAATTCAATCGTTTGGCCCCATGCCTACATGCCTCCCTGATATCGGGTGGGGATATCGGGTGAAGATCTGCACGCTTGGCGACATCGCCAAGCAAGCGGATCTGCCCGCGTATGGCCAGCTTTAGTTAGCCTTTGTAACACTGTGAAACATTCATTACACAGGTCAGTGCGGCGTATATGGGGGAATTCGGGATGTCGACTGCAGCTCTTGTGCCCCATAGTGCTCTTGGAATCCTTTCCCCAGCCAAAGTATTTGACTCCTCATAGGTTTATAAATCATTTATAGCCACAACCATGTGGTTCTGTTTTATACACTGAGGTTTGTCCATTAACTGAACCACACTGAAGCCACACCAGCAATTGTGCATGCCTAAAGTGCGATTACTGAACCATCTACCTGTAGCGATGAGCGAATTTTTTCACCAGGCATGAATTCACAACGAAATTCCACATTTCGGCATTGGCAAATTGTTTCGCGAAACCTCCACGAAATTTAGTTGCAAAAATTCTCAGTCACGTAAAAAAGGCATGGTTGCAGTAAAAAAAAGTTTGTGTCAAAAAAGGGTTCCCCTATGTCAAAAAGGGCATTTCACGTAAAAAAAAAAAAAAAAAGCACGGTCTTGTAAAAAAATTTGTATTCATCCAAAAAAGTTGTGTGGCACCTGCATTTCCTGAATTTTTCACGATTTCACCAATGTTTCTGTAGTTTCGCAAATTTTTTCGTTGAAACAAAACGGGACAGATTCACTCATCATTATCAACCTGTATTGGAGTTTTTGTTGCTGACTTCTGCCTGGTTTCTTCAACTCATTGTGGTCTGCCTCAAACCTTGGCCCAAACTTCTAACTACATCTCCAGCCTCCGGCCCAAACTTTGCCCACATCCCGTCTCATGTCTGGCACTTCTTTCACTCCTCCACTAGCTCGGTTTCATTATACATGTGTAGTGGGAGGTGTAGGGAAAGGCAAAGTTCTTTAGGTGACCTGTAATAAAGGAGTGTCACCAATGATGCTTGGGGGCTGATTTACTTACCCACGAACGGGTCGAATGGAGTCCGATTGCGTTTTTTTCGTAATGATCGGTACTTTGCGATTTTTTCGTATGTTTTGCGATTTTTTCGGATTCTTTACGAATTTTTCGGATCCAATACGATTTTTGCGTAAAAACGCGAGTTTTCCTATCCATTACGAAAGTTGCGTAAAAAGTTGCGCATTTTGCGTAGCGTTAAAACTTACTCGAAAAATGCGCAACTTTTCGCGTAAGTTTTAACGCTACGCAAAATGCGCAACTTTTTACGCAACTTTCGTAATGGATACGAAAAACTCGCGTTTTTACGCAAAAATCGTATTGGATCCGAAAAATTCGTACAGAATCCGAAAAAATCGCAAAACATACGAAAAATTCGCAAAATATTCGTTTTCAAGTCGGAACTTTTCCAATTCGGGTCGGATTCGTGGGTTAGTAAATCAGCCCCTTACTGTTAAACAGTGCAGCTTGCATAGCCCCAGCTATTCCAACTTGTATTGTGGAAACCTCAAACACCCTTTGCCAGCACTGCAAATCATTCCCAAAGGCAATTAAAGCACAATAGGGTTGATTCACTAAAGTGCGATAACGCATATAGCATGCTTTTTTGACGCAAAAAAACGCACGATTCGCTAAAGTATTATCGCATGTGTTAAGTCGCATATCGCGTGCGTTAAATAGCGCGCAACTGCATGCGTTAATTTTACTGCATTGCGTTAATTCTCGCCCAGAAATAATACTAACGCATGATTCACAAACACATATCTGCGCTAAATATCGCATTAGTCTGTGTGAAAATTAACACCTACTTGGGGCAGGCGATAATTATAGAAAAGTACAGTTTATGAGCTTTTTTTTTTGACAAGTAGCACGCTGCGTTAATTAGCGCGCGTTGCGTCAAATGCCGCACGAAAATAGTCTTCGCAACTTAAATAACGCAAACAGCATCGCGTCTAAATTAACACAAATATCCTTTTAGTGAATCGTGCGTTAAGACGCGAAAAATAAGACGTGATAAAATTTCTAACGCATGCTATAAATAGCGCACGTTTTAACGCACCTTAGTGAATCAGCCCTAATATGTCTATGGTGAATCAAATTCATGGTATGTCTACAGAAACACAACACACAAACCTGCTGGCATGCCCACGAACACACCAAACAAGGTCCTAATCTCTATAGCTCAGGCTAACTCCTAGCTCTCCATATATATACAGTGCATTACAAAATATTCAGACCTTTGACATATTCTCTTAAAATTATTGAATAACCCCAAGATCATCTTCATATTTTGTAATAACCTTTGGCAGCTTAAGGTCTTCTTGTGTAAGCTTATGCCAGATGGTTCACCCCAGTCATTGCCTTGGCCTTCTGCTTGGGATAATTGTCCCTCTGAAAGATGGACTTCCTCCTAAAATATTTTACATTATTCTTCTGGTTTAACAAGATGCCTAGTCCCCAAGCCAAGATGAGACCAAATGAATCTTGTTGGACAAGTTCAAAGCAATATGTGAGAAGCCAAAACCTTAAAAAACATAATACCCTCAGTGACGTATGGTGGTGATAGCACCATGTTAAGGGACTACTTTCCATCAGCAGGGTCTGGCCATCTTTATAAACATAAGGTGGAATGGACGTTTGGAATCAAGTTCATCTTTTAGCTGGGCGGTATTCCCGGTTATTTGGTGATCAATGATCTGGACAATTTTACAAATTCAATGACAATAATTCTGCTGTAGGGGACAAACCACACCACAAAGGAACTGATAAGTTAATAGATAAGAAGACAGAGAAGTTTTTGGCAACACAAATATTTAGTGATGAGCAAATTTTTTCGCCAGGCATGGATTCGCAGTGAATTTCTGCATTTTGCCATTGGTGAATTCTTTCATGAAACTTCCGTGAAAATTTGCATGGAAAATTCATTGTGCGGAAGTTTTTTTGGACGCGCATCAAATCAGGCGCGGGCACGTCAAAAAGGGCACGGTCGCTTCAAAAAGGGCACAGTCGCGTCAAAAAGGGCACGGTCGCGTCAAAAAGGGCACATTCGCGTCAAAAAGGGCACATTCGCGTCAAAAAGGGCACATTCGCGTCAAAAAGGGCACATTCACGTCAAAAAGGGCCACGGTCGCGTCAAAAAGGGCCACGGTCGCGTCAAAAAGGGCACAATCGCGTCAAAAAGGGCACAATCGCGTCAAAATTGGGCGCGGTTGTTGCAAAAAGTGCGGGCGACAAAAAAATAGATGCGGGCGACAAAAAAAAATCGTGTAACAAATGCGTTTCGCTAATTTTTCACCGCTTCGCAAATTTTATGGCGAAGCGAAATGGGACATATTCGCTCATCACTACAAATATTTTCTTAATTACATGAAAAACCAAGGGCAGTTTTTAGTATGACCCAATGAAGATAAACTGACAATAGAAGTAACTTTTTTTTTGACGGAACAGGGCTAGACATGTCACAACTCATAAATACACTGGGGGAATAGAAAAGTTAGTTCTGGGTTCTTCAAGGCTACAGTGCGGTTTTTAGACAGCTCGTCACTGTGTCACTTGTCACAAAACATTTTCTTACATCCAGACTCTCTGGGGTATGTCGGTAAATGCATTAGGAGCCAAGTGGGAGAGGCACTTACTGCAGCCCTATAGGAGGCCAACTCTGAATCTCTAGTCAAACGCACAGTAAACATTGTTATTCAAATGTTAATTCCTTTACCGGAAATTATGTTTTATTGCTGTGTTTAAATGAAAGGCAGATGCATTACAATAATAGAATTTCCCAGCTATTGTACAGCAAATGGTTTTTATAACAGCAATATTTAAAATGCTGGGTGTTATGATTAGATTTTCTTGATGAAAAAAAGTCTTTTTAATAACTTTTGTGTGAAAGCTGAAACAAAAAACAGATCGTTTTAGTCGTGACCTAGGGGAGAAATACACAACAACTCAGCAGAAGGACTAATAGATAAATATATTGTGTAAATTAGTATGGCAAACATTTTTGTTGCTCCTTTAGGTTCAAAATTCGAAGACGACAATTTGGGCCCAAATGAAGGGAGACCATTGAGAATAAAATATGTTAAGCCAAGCAATGCATTTTGCCAAGTTTTAGTCTCATAACATTTTCCACAGAGATCCCATGTCGCCATGCAAAATGCAACCAACAAGTGCACAAGTCAATATAGGTGCAATGTTTCATCATATTATAAATCAGTTGTAAATTATGTCCATATACCCCAGGGACCATGGAATGGAGCTCTAGGTTTCCCCTGCAGCAACAGGCAAACTTGCATACGATTCATCAGGAGGAAGGGTCGATACAGTGGTGCTGATCACAATCATAGGGACAGTGTCGGACTGGGACCTCAGGGGCCCACCAGAAAACCTTAGACAAATTACTTTTCCTCCTTTTCACACCCAAACTCTTTATTCTCCTAGTCTTTTTTTATTTACATGCTAGCATCTATTCTTCCATCTATTTCTCCTCTTTGTTCCCATTCAGAAATATGGAATGGCCATAAAGCAGGCCCAATGGTGAGGAGCAGGAGGGCCCACTGACACCTGGGCCCACCGGGAGTTTTCCTGGTATCCTGGTGGGAAGTGCAAACACTGTGTTTGGATGAAGGTACCATTAATGAATGGCAATAATCAATGCTACAAGGGGCACCTATTTTGCCCATTAAACTCCTATGTGTTGTGTCAGGTCAATGTTGAGCATATATAGAGGGCAGAGAAGGACATTAGTGATACCACTAAGTTTCAGACCCCTATCCATCAAAACCATCCAGTCCACTAATGAGCACCACGTCCTTTAGAGCAAATCAGAGAAATTCAGCACAACAGTATGTCCATGTGTTATTTGCAAACATACCTGCAAGTACGGTTGGACTGGGGGGTGCAGGGTCCACTGGATCTGCTGCCCCAGAGATCCCGCACACCCGAAAATGTCCAGCTGCACCCCCTAACTCCCCGCAGGGGCCCCTGCCACCCACCCAACGTCCTCTCCTGAGCGCTCGTACTTTCAAAGCATCACGGAAGGGCCGCCGGGGGGAGCATCGTCAACAATAGGGTTTGGGCAGCCAAGGCGCACCGAGTTTTTTCCCAGTGCCCTGGTGGCCCAGTCCGACCCTGCCTGCAAGTGCAGCTGTTCTAAAGTGGCTGCAAAGTGGCAGCACGTATTATTACAATTCATTAAAGTACTTGCATCAATAAGAGCTTGAGCTCGTTTGTGGTTGTCAGGGCGTCCAACTGCCTTTTGTGATGAATGTTGTACAACTGCACCTATTGCCGCTGGGGATCCCTAGAGCTAACACCCCCCTAGAACCGGTGCTAGTTCTAGGGTTCCAAGAGTTCTGCCATTAAGACCAGCGACTTTCCCCCAGTGATATAGATGCAAACACCTTTGGATTCCTCTAGCTCTTCTGGTAAAATATATCATAAATACGTGACATTTTAATGAAGTTCTAAAAAGTAGCAGCGCCACCTTAAAGCAATATTCAGCATTAAACTCCAATGAAATGAATCCTGCAAAAAGGTCTATTATTGTATGTTTAATGACGGTGATAAATTCAAGAATTCATTTAATCTATCTGAGCACCGGCAAATGCAGCTGGAGATCTCAGTACATTTCATAACTGCTAATGTTTTAATTAAACTGTCTAAGTGATCTCGTTTTGTAATTTATTGACAGTTAGTGCCAATTTCCCATCTTCCTTTGAATTTTATGCAGGTGTTCATTACTGGGCTGAGATGCGATTTGGGCTACTATTTTAGTAAATGCAATGTCATCTAAGTGTGTGATAGCCCTATCTATTGATAGGGAAAGTAATTCAGCAGGCATGGATTTGCGGGGAATTTCAACATTTCACCATTAGCGGTTTTTGGCTGAAATGGGCGACAAAATTTGCAAAAAATTGTCGCCCACGTCAAAAAAAAGTTGTTGCATGGGCTAAAAAAAGAATAAAGTCTTGCAAATTTTTTGCTGAAGCAAAACGGGGCAGATTCGCTCATCACTAGTTTACAGGAGTTTTGTTGCACGGAGCTGGGTGGCCCTAATAGCAACGTAACAAATCTATATTGGTTTTGATCACCTTGTCATATTTTTTAATTTGTGTCTTCAGTATTCATTTGAAATTTGTCTCATTGAAAATGAAAAAGGACGAGCAAACCTTTCTGCAGCAAAATTCATGGTTTTGCCAGTGGTGAATATTTTCATGAATCTGTGCTAGAATGTTGTTCTGTGTTTTCCTGGAAACATTTTTTTTCTGAACTGAAAAAAATTGCATTGAATAAAACCACAGAGAATTGGCAAAATGTTGGCAAAATTTAGCAGATTTTTTAGTGGTTTTGCAATTGTTTTTGTAAAGCAAAATGGGCTAGTTAGGCTCATAATTAAATATAAAAGGTAGAATGTGATTTCCCTGCATTCCAGTTGTTTTTCCACATTTCTCTATGATCAAGTTTGTTTTTTTTTTTCAAGAAAGAAGCACACATTTGAATTGGGAAAAAAGTCTAAAATATTACAACTAGAATTCTAAAAAAAAATCAGCCCCTCATTGTCAGAATGGTCAGTTAATCAGAATGTGCTCAAGTGCTTTGAGCAGTCTAATACTCTTCTGTTGAATGGTGTGGTAGTGCCTAGTGATGCTCAACAGCAGCCCTGAGCACTAGTGATGAGCAAATTTTTTTCACCAGGCATGAATTCGCCATTGGCGAATTGCTTTGAGAAACTTCAGTAAAAATTCGGCTTGGAAAAATTAGTTGCACAAAAAATTTTTTTGTCATGCGTCAAATTGGGCGTGGTCACGGCAAAAAAATAGATACGGGTGACAAAAAAATAGCCGCGGGCAACAAAAAAATTGTGCGACAATTTCGTTTTGTAAATTTTCTTGCCATTTCACGAAATTTATGGTGAAGGGAAACGGGACAGATTCGCTCATCACAAATGAGCACTAACACCCTTACGAATAATTACTCCTCTATTGTTTGCAATTAATTTCTGTTTTGGAAAAAACGGTTACAGTTCTGAAATAAATTGTTACATCTTAAAAGATCTAGACCAGGGGGTGTCAAACGCAATCACATAAGGGGTCTAAATCTAAAACACAGGCTAAGTCGCAGGCCAAAATTTTTATTAATATACTTAGGGGCACATTTAGTTACTCACGAACTGGCCGAATGCGTCCGATTGCGTTTTTTTTCGTAATGATCGGTATTTGGCGATTTTTCAGAAAATTGTCGCGACTTTTTCGTTGCCATTCCGAATGTTGCGCAAAATCTGTCGATTTTTTCGTAGCGTTACTACTTGCGCTAAAAGTCGCAACTTTTTCGTAGCCTTCGCGCCGAGTACGAAAGATTCGGATTCATTCAAGCTTCAATATGGTGACTTTCCTTGGGCCAGGTTGGAGCTGCAGAGTGCCATTGAGCCCTATGGGAGACTTTCCTTGGGCCGGGTTGGAGCTGCAGAGTGCCATTGAGCCTTATGGGAGACTTTCCTTGGGCCGGGTTGGAGCTGCAGAGTGCCATTGAGCCCTATGGGAGGCTTTCCTAGGGCCAGGTTGGAGCTGCAGAGTGCCATTGAGCCCTATGGGAGACTTTCCTTGGGCCGGGTTGGAGCTGCAGAGTGCCATTGAGCCCTATGGGTGACTTTCCTTGGGCCGGGTTGGAGCTGCAGAGTGCCATTGAGCCCTATGGGAGACTTTCCTTGGGTCGGGTTGGAGCTGCAGAGTGCCATTGAGCCCTATGGGAGACTTTCCTTGGGCCGGGTTGGAGCTGCAGAGTGCCATTGAGCCCTATGGGAGACTTTCCTTGGGCCAGGTTGGAGCTGCAGAGTGCCATTGAGCCCTATGGGAGACTTTCCTTGGGCCGGGTTGGAGCTGCAGAGTGCCATTGAGCCCTATGGGAGACTTTCCTTGGGCCGGGTTGGAGCTGCAGAGTGCCATTGAGCCCTATGGGAGACTTTCCTTGGGCAAGGTTGGAGCTGCAGAGTGCCATTGAGCCCTATAGGAGACTTTCCTTGGGCCAGGTTGGAGCTGCAGAGTGCCATTGAGCCCTATGGGAGACTTTCCTTGGGCCGGGTTGGAGCTGCAGAGTGCCATTGAGCCCTATGGGAGACTTTCCTTGGGCCAGGTTGGAGCTGCAGAGTGCCATTGAGCCCTATGGGAGACTTTCCTTGGGCCAGGTTGGAGCTGCAGAGTGCCATTGAGCCCTATGGGAGACTTTCCTTGGGCCGGGTTGGAGCTGCAGAGTGCCATTGAGCCCTATGGGAGACTTTCCTTGGGCCAGGTTGGAGCTGCAGAGTGCCATTGAGCCCTATGGGAGGCTTCCAAAATCATGCTAAGTCTGAAAGTTTCGCCCGCCGCTTACGAGCGCTCAATACGAAAAAGTCGCGACAAGATACGAGCGCATCGTAATGGCTACGAAAAACTCAAGTTTTTCGCGCAAATCGTATTGGTAACGAAAAAGTCGCGACAATTTCCGAAAAGTTGTAAAGGCGCCGAAAAAAATCGCAAAAAATACGAAAAAGTCGCAAAATGTTCTTTTTCCAATCTGAATTTTTCCAATTCGGATTCGGATTCGTGGGTTAGTAAATGTGCCCCTTAGTAAGATACTAAGGGGTATATTTATCACAATGTGGAAAAAGTGGAGTAAGACATTACTGGTGATGTCGCTCATAGCAGCCAATAAATGCTTTGCTACTGTTGAAATCTGATTACTGATTGGATGCCTTGGGCAACATTACTGGTAATGCTTCACGCCACTTTTTACACAGAATGATAAATATACCCCTTAGTCTTAGTTACTATGTGAGGAAAATGGAAATTGATCAGGCTGGATGGTCAGACACACACTCACCAAGGGCCACATAAAACAGCCAGGGGGGCCGGATTTGGCCCCCAGCCTTGTGTTTGACATGTATGATCTAGACCAGTGCTGTCCAACTGGCGGCCCGCGACCCCCCTCTGTGTGGCCCCCCACCTGTCTGGCTGCTTTGATGGCTTACTCTTGTGTAAGCTTTAAATGGTATCAGTACTGTGATTAACTGGCCCCCTGCATGGTTATCACCTCAGATTCAGGCTGTAATCAGGCTGTATGGTTTAAATATGTAATCCCCTGTGTTGTTCACACCTTTTAATCTCTGCATTGTTCACCCCCTGCAGTGTTCACACCTCAGGCTCAGACTGTAATCACCCATATTGTTCCCCTGTTCACACCTCAGGAGCAGTAGAAACCCACAAATAATCCCTGCACACTAGAAAAAGAACATATACTGAGGTAGTACTGCAATTAAAAAGTTTTTTAATATATAGTTATTGTGCAGACTGTAGGAGCAGTGCCAGCATTGTGTCACTGTAGGCTGCCTGTGTGTGCCATACACACAGGCATCATAGGGCAAGCAGAGTATGGCACACACAGGCAGGGTAGAGAAGGCAGAGTATGGCACACACAGGCCAAGTATGGCATAAACCAGCCAAGAATGGCAAACACAGTGAAAGTATGGCACATGCAGGCAGGGTAGGGAAGGCAGAGTATGGCACACACAGGCCAAGTATGGCACAAACCAGCCAAGTATGGCACACAGGCAGGGTAGGGAAGGCAGAGTATGGCACACACAGGCAGGGTAGGGAAGGCAGAGTATGGCACACACAGGCCAAGTATGGCACAAACCAGCCAAGTATGGCACACAGGCAGGGTAGGGAAGGCAGAGTATGGCACACACAGGCAGGGTAGGGAAGGCAGAGTATGGCACACACAGGCAGGGTAGGGCAGGCAGAGTATGGCAGGTTTTTGCTGTACTACAACCATTAATATGGGTATGGTCATGTGATAACATGGGTGTGGTTTCAAGTGGGTGTGGTTTCAAAAAGGGGAGTAGTCAAAACTGGCTTCCATTATCGGCCCTCCACCACGTCGGTCAGAAAAATTCCGGCCCTCAGTATCACACAAGTTGGACAGCACTGATCTAGACAGTCTAGATTCAAGAGTGTCAACCATGTTACAATGAGTTAAAATCCCATTTTAGGTATTTTATTTGAATGCACCAGAAGTTGCTTCACAAAACACCTATAAAGCAGCCTCATTGTGCAAATAATCTTATATGAACAAACGGCCTTTTTTATTTAGAGCTTGATATGCAATAAGCCATAATGTCACAGAGATGGGCTTAAGCTCAAGTGTCAATAATGGGAAGAGCTTTCTTAGGCAAATAACCAGGCAGCGCTCTGTCAGAGATAGGGAAGTCTGCACGGTTCCCAGCGCTGAGGTTTATTAGACGAAATAGATTCTGTACTATTTGAACATGTGACAAAAAAGAACATAAAATAATACCACAAAAAAAACCTAATAACTATTTCTAATTTCATTGATATTTAAAGACCTGGGATGAATGTACATGGCTTATGCTTATTAGGATTCAGACTCAGTTCAGTATTCAGCCGAATCCTTGACAACGGGTTTGGGGGTTCAAAAAAGGTTTGCCGGTTGCCAATGTATTCCCTCCATTTGGGCCCAAATTGTCCTCTTCTAATTCTGAATAGGGATGGGCGAAATTATTCGCCAGGCAGGGATTCGTGACGAATTTCCACGTTTTGCCATTGGCGGATTGTTTTGCGAAATGGGCGTTAAAATTCGGGCTGTAAATTTTGGCTGTGCGTCAAAAAAATGGGAAACACGGAAAATGATGCGCTTCAAAAAAATAACACGCGTAACACATTTTTTTGACGTGCAGAATTTTTTTATACGTGTGTAAAAAAAAAATGATGTGCGTCATTTTTTTTATGTGGCAAATTTTTCTATTACATTTACATTTCTATGGATTTACATTACATTTCTATTAATTCAATAAATACTGCTTCTCAAGACCAGAAATGTTTTGGTCTTTTTTTTTCGGGGAAAGGCACTGATCCTGTAGTTTAGGGGAGCAAACAACTCAAGGAGAAAATGCGAGTGAGCATTTATTTTACATCCATAAAACCATGATTGCCTGACGCGTTTCATATCACCAGATACATAATCATAAGCTAATACAAACAACATTCAAAAAAACATTATATAGGAAGCAAAGTCACATGACATGTCACACCCCTGATAACGAAATAACTCTTTAAAGGAGACATATCCTATAAAAATTATGAATGTACCAGTGAATTATACTCCTCTAGATATAGAAGGATTGTGCTTAAAAAGTTGTGTTTTCTGACTGATTGAGAAATTCCACCAAAACCCCACTAGCCCCGCCCATCTGTTCCACTTCCTGCTGGCTGAATCCTCTGGATGAGCTGGGGAGCCGGCGGCACTCCGTACCCTGCACTGTAGGATAGGAACCAATCAGCAGCTAGGCTGACCTGATAGGGAACTGAAGTCTGCCTGTGCTTTTGTGAGTGCAGGGCTGCGATTGGCTCTCCCCCTCCTACTGTGCTTCTGGCAGGGACCGTTAGGACACGCCCATTCTCCATTTCAAACTCTGACAGAGAAGTGATAGGATCTATAGGGAGCTCCAATAAAGGGGCCATTTTTACAGAGAGGATTAATGTTTAGTCCAAAGTGAAACCAGCACCGTATATTATTCATAATTGCCTACAAAATTAGGGTTTTCCCATTTATCCAATATGTCTCCTTTAAAAACACAAACAATGGTTATAGATAATGTTTGAAACTTCACTCACATTCATGTCCTATAGTTACATTGCCAAAAAAATCAAACTGGACTCCAACAGCAAAATTATTTTAATTTATGATCTCTGATACATAACTCATAACTCTGATTTTTTTTTGAATATCTTAATGTTTTATTCTTGGTTACTTTTTATAAATACCTTATAACTAAATATTCACTCCCCCCCTCCCTTAGGAATGTGTAATCTGAGCTACTAAGGGCTAGAGCTGCAGCAGGAAGCTACAAAGACCAAGCTAAAATGGCAGCTGCAATCTTAAACAAATAGAGAGAGATTCTAGGGCTCTTTACTCAGGTATGGTAAAGCTTTCTGCAGAATAAATATAGCATTCTAGGTGGCACTAATGTGGCAAATCTATTGGCAGTAAAATGCCGAAATGACTTTCCTTCTCCTTTAAGGTACAATATAAGTCACAGGCTGAACATTAAAGTTCAAATAAAGATCTACTATCAAAAAGAAACACTAGTAGAAACACTAGTAGTAGAAATTTTCCAACTTTCAAATACACAGAAAAGTAATTCCACTAACGCTTGACCAAACAATTACATAAAACATGCAACATCAAAGGGTTTATTTTACCCGCCTGGATGAAATGTCCCCAAGGTAAATATCCAATATATGAGTGAGTTCTCATATTATCTATAACAACGGTTTGTAACATGTCATGTGACCACTTCCTGGTTAACAGTTTTTGAATGGTTGTATTAGCCTATGATTATGTATCTGGTGATACGAAACGCGTCAGGCAATGATGGTTTTATGGAATAAACTTCACTTTTTAATTGGGATATTTACTCCAAACGCTAGTACTCCAATGCTAGCAATGCACATGAATGAGACACAGATGGGGGGGTTTTATCAACTCTTATGAGACATTTCAGTCTACCCATGTCAACAAATGTAGCTAAGTGCATTTCAGCAGCAGAACCTCACATAATATTCACAAAAACAAGTCTGTCAAAAATTCTGCAAAAGCTACAGTATAAATATATTGTTCTTTAACTCTCAAATTTCAACTCGGGAGAAAAATGAAATAACTCGTCTCAGAGGACCATGCCTAACACTAAGAAAACTGTGCACGTTTCCATGACAACACACAAAAAAACCCTATATCAAGCTTCAACAAACCTTGAAAAGTACCACAGTGAATAGAATTCTTACATATTAAATGGGGGAAAAATACAGTTTACAGTTTCAGCACAATCCCCAGTCTGCTTCATACTCCCAGGCAGGTCTTATCTGTAGCTGAAGCAACGTCTACGACCATTTTATCTTAGCATTGAATTCACATATTTCTGATGGTATCACTTGCTTAAAGATAATGCTGCACCTTTAGGATCTTCTCACTTAAAAATAATTTCAAAAGGAATGTGAAAGTGAATTGGACTAGAGTAGTTGAATATTTACAATGCAAAAGGGAAGAAATACAATACTGATTGTCAAGCGTTCTCTATTCCGATGTGTATTCTCTCATGGGTAGTGTTGAGCGAATCTGTCCCGTTTGACTTCGCCGAACAATTTGTGTAACGGTGAAAAATCTGCGAAACGCGTTAGTTGCGCAATTTTTTTTGGCATGCACGCCTTTTTTTGGTGCACACGTCTTCAATTTTTGCTGCAACCGCGCCTGTTTTGATGCAACCACACTTATTTTGACTCGACAGTGCCTATTTTAATTCGACCGCACCCATTTTGACGTGACCGCGCCTATCTTTATGTGACTGTTACTTTTTTGACGTGCAACAAATTTTTTCACGGCGGAAAACAATTTGCCAATGGCGGAAATTTGCTGCCAATCCATGCCTGGTGAAAAAATTCGCTCATCACTACTCATGGGGATCACAGAATCCTTTTTAAATGGCACAAAAGAATGGATTGTACAAATTTTAGATATCTGTACTTAGTTGTGCAAGATAATTGTAGATTGTAAAGTTAAAGAAAAGTGACTTTATTGTGGTTGCTTCTGCTCAGTCCAACATGTAAACACTAGGGATGAGTGAATCTGTCCCGTTTCGCTTCACTGAAAAATTTACGAATCTTTCAAAAGATTTGCGAAATGGGGAAAAATTGTCGCGTGCATCAAAAAAATTGTCATGAGACAATTTTTGACGCACGCCATTTTTTTAATGCACGCATGGGCGACAATTTTTTTGGTGCAGCTAATTTTCCCGCTGCAAATTTTGACGCCTGCTTCAAGCAAAAAAATCCATCCAGGAACAGTGAGACCAATAAGATCTTTGCTTTTAAAAAAGGTGACCATTAAATGGTACCTGCTGATTGGTTGCTATTGGTTACTGATCCTGGGCAACAGTGTCGGACTGGGATGCCAAGGGCCCCCTGGAATACCTTAGACCAGTGCTGTCCAACTTCTGTGGTACCGAGGGCCGGAATTTTTCCGACCTACGTGGTGGAGGGCCGATAATGGAAGCCAGTTTTGACTACTCCCCTTTTTGAAACCGCACCCACTTGAAACCACACCCATGTTATTACATGACCATACCCGTATTAATGGTTGTAGTACAGCAAAAACCTGCCATACTCTGCCTTCCCTACCCTGCCTGTGTGCCATACTTGGCTGGTTTGTGCCATACTTGGCCTGTGTGTGCCATACTCTGCCTGCCCTACCCTGCCTGCATGTGCCATACTTTCACTGTGTTTGCCATTCTTGGCTGGTTTGTGCCATACTTGGCCTGTGTGTGCCATACTCTGCCTTCCCTACCCTGCCTGTGTGTGCCATACTCTGCTTGCCCTATGATGCCTGTGTGTATGGCACACACAGGCAGCATACAGTGACACAATGCTGGCACTGCTCCTACAGTCTGCACAATAACTATATATTAAAAAACATATTTTAATTGAAGTACCACCTCAGTATATGTTCTTTTTGTAGTGTGCAGGGATTATTTGTGGGTTTCTACTGCTCCTGAGGTGTGAACAGGGGAACAATGGGAGTGATTACAGCCTGAGCCTGAGGTGTGAACACTGCAGGGGTAGAACAATGCAGAGATTAAAAGGTGTGAACAACACAGGGGATTACATGTTTAAACAATACAGCCTGACTACAGCCTGAATCTGAGGTGTGAGCAATGCAGGGGGCCAGTTAATCACAGTACTGATACATCAAAGCAGCCAGACAGGTGGGGGGCCACACAGAGGGGGGTCGCGGGCCGCCAGTTGGACAGCACTGCCTTAGACCATGGGCCCTCTCTTCCAACTATTTTTCATCCATTTCTCACTCAACCTCTATATTTTCCTTGTTTTTTACTATATTCTATTCTTCTTTATATTGAGTCGATTTGTTCCCATAGAGAATAGGAAACGACCATGAATTAGGCCAAATGGTTAGAAACAGGAGGGGCCACTGACACCTGGGCCCACCGGGAGTTTTCCTGCTATCCCTGTGGGCCAGTCCCTTAAATTCTTTAGTGGTGGCTGCTTCCTTCAGCCCAATATGTATATTGACTGAAAAGCACTGCAAAATGTGGTGTAGCCTCTAAAATATCCCCCAAAAGTTAAAATATTTGGTTATTGTGTATATATCCTCAAAAAATATTCTATAAAATAATTCTAAAAAATATTCAAACAGCTGTATAAAATGAAAACAGGTAAAAAAAGCTGATAATACAGGTACTGGACTCCTTATCCAGAAACCCATTATTCAGAAAGTTCCAAATTACGGAAAGGCCATCTCCCATAGACTCTATTTTAATCAAATAATTCACATTTTTAGAACTGATTTCCTTTTACTTTGTAATAATAAAACAGTACCCGTACTTGATCCCAACTAAGATATAATTACCCCTTATTGGGGGCAGAACAGCCCTATTGGGTTTATTTAATGGTTAAATGATTCCCTTTTCTCTGTAATAATAAAACAGTACCTGTACTTGATCTCAACTAAGATATAATTACCCCTTATTGGGGGCAGAACAGCCCTATTGGGTTTATTTAATGGTTAAATGATTCCCTTTTCTCTGTAATAATAAAACAGTACCTGTACTTGATCCCAACTAAGATATAATTACCCCTTATTGGGCCAGAACAGCCCTATTGGGTTTATTTAATGGTTAAATGATTCCCTTTTCTCTGTAATAATAAAACAGAACCTGTACTTGATCCCAACTAAGATATAATTACCCCTTATTGGGGGCAGAACAGCCCTATTGGGTTTACATACTGTTTAAAAAATTTCTTAGTAGACGTACAACAGGAGATCCAAATTACGGAAAAAACCCTTAACCGGAAAAAACCCAGGTCCCGAGCATTCTGGTTAACGAGTCCCATACCTGTACAAACAGCCTAGAAAAATATTTTTGTTTGCTTCCCACTTGTTTTCATTTTTCTAGACTTTTTTTTCCCCAAACAAGGTATGAACATTGTTATTACAGAAATATCTGCAAATCTGTAATAAAACAATGTTCTTGTTATGGCCAGTCTAACGTTTACTTCTTAAAAGATTTGCCAGTGTATCTACATTTTTTTTGCCCACTTAAACGAGTCCCCAGTCCTGTTTGCCAAATCAAATACCCCAGATAAAAAGCTCTGTAGCAGTAGGGGTTGAGGATTCAGACTAGTAAGGGATAAACACTATACTCACTCTGGGGGTATCTATACATCCCACTTAGCATTTCTGCTGCTATTTCAACGTTATTTTCTTACTTTCAGTCCCCGTGGATAACACACTGGTAAATATACAGTATATATTCTACTCACAGGTAGAGTCTGTTTGTTTTGATGGCACAAAAAAGAAAAGTACCTACGGGCATGTTTCTTCCTCTTATTATGAACCATTGCCTTGAGCCTTGTGGTTTTCAGACGTCAGATAAAAGAAAGAAAAGAAGACGAAGAAATACATTCTGAGGTATGATGTGTAAATGTTTGAAAATTCATCCCCTCGAAAGACACTCTGTATTCCAGATGTAGATTTCTCTAACTTTTTCATTACCAATTGGGCTTTATTTGCTTGGCACAATATGAGCCTTTCTTGCCTTTACAGACTCTTGTATTGGTTTCAATGTGTTTTTCATAGCCTCACTTATTCCTTTTGATATAGAAAGGTAAAACTTCAACTCAAATAGATTTTTCAGCAATATATAATTACATGCAGTCCTTTTCAATAACAGTTTAGTCTTTTATTTCTACTTTATTCTATAAATCAATACATTGCATTTTTAAGATGGCCATACACAAGTTTTGCTTCTTTATTTGGACTGCCATATGAAAGAAGGCTTGTAACATTGTAACATAGTAAGTTAGGATGAAAAAAGACGTACGTATGTCATCAAGTTCAACCATAATGCCTATATATAACCTGCCTAACAGTTAGTTGATCCAAAGGAAGGCAAAAAAACCCCAACTGAAGCTTTGTCTTGTTTGGCACCTAAGGGTTACACAATCTCCTGCTTACCTGAAAGTTCAGGTGTAACAGTCACATCATATGACCCTGTGTAAAGCTGTCCCCCATGAACCAACCTTCAGCCAATCAGCTTTTTCACCTATTGATCAGTAGTGGAGTGTGCCTTGATTGGAAGTCAATCAAGAAGACATGTTGTCTTTCATTGATCAAATAAAAATAGATTGGAGCTTGGCATGACATGCATTGAAGGTGTGTCATTTTAAACCAATGATGGTTTACTTTATGGCAGAGCTCAAGAGATTTGATTTTAGTTAAAGATACAAATTCAGGCATAAAGAGTCCCATGATTTAGTATGGTTTTATGGTGCAAAATATCAACCATTGTCTACTGTAGATGGAACAGGAGCGTGGTTGCTTTCACCATAATTTGACATGATATGCCAGGCTATTAATGAGTTGACCATTAACCACCATGCTCTAGTCTTGTCTTTATTGTAAATTCTTGTAGCCCATAACAACTAATGAAGTCTTTAACAGATGACCATCAAGTTCTACCTGTTGTTGCGATGATTTTACCACGTGACACATAATAAGATTCATGGAATGCGAATAGTGATGAGCAAATCTGTCCCGTGTTTCGCTGAAAAATTTGCAAATATTCTAAATTCATGAAATGGCGAAAATGTCATGCGTCAAAAAAAATTGTCATGCAAATTTTATCGCCTGTTTCGAGAAAAAAATCACCGTTTGTGAATTTTCCTGTTGTCTTGGGCATTTTTCGGCAAAGCAAAATGGGACATATCGCTCATCACTTATTGTAAAGTATGGCACATGTGTGTATATATATATATATATATATATATATATATATATATATATATATATATATATATATATATATATATATATATACATATATACAGAAAAGAACAGAGCACACCCTAATACTAATCAAATGCCCCGGGTGCTTGCAAGAACCATGTGTATAGCAAGACAATGAGCTGCATACACACAGGGACTTTCTAACAAAGTCCCTGTGTGTGCGGCTCATTATCTTGCTATATATATATATATATTGAAGGTCTGACACAGTGCACAGCCTGCCACATGTATGCAGTTGTGGAACAACAGTTCCAAAGTGCATACCTCTGTTGTGGATATGAGCGAATTGCCACTTTAGAGGCTCGCGTTAGAGTCCTAGAGGAACACGTCGCAACACTGCGTTCAATCAACAATCTTGAGAGGGGTCTCTTGTTAACTGAACAAGAACTAGTGGGGTCAGATAGTAGGGGGGGAGGGGGGCAGCAAAAGGATGATAGGGCAGTAAGCTGGGTGACAGTTAGAAAATCTAGTGTGGGGAAAAGGAAAAGGGAGGCTGCTCCAGGGTTTGCGCATCCCAACAGATTTGCCAGATTGTGTGAAGAAGATGGGAGTGTGAACTCTGGATTGGCGGTTCTAGGTGAGGCTGATCTCTCTAACAGCCGGGAGACCAGTTTCACTAGTAGTGGTGGGGAGGAGAGCAGAGCTAGGCCTAAACAGATGGTGGTTATAGGGGATTCGATCATTAGGAAAGTGGACAGGGTAATCTGTCAAGCGGATCGCTTCAACCGGACAGTTTGCTGTCTTCCTGGTGCCAGGGTTCGGCATGTGGTTGATCGGGTTGACACATTATTGGGAGGGGCTGGGCATGACCCGGCTGTCTTGGTACATATCGGTACTAACGACAAAATGAACGGTAGGTGGGGGACTTTAAAGAGTGAGTTCAGGGATCTAGGCTCTAAGATTAGGCAAAGGTCCTCCAATGTCATTTTTTCGGAAATTTTGCCGGTGCCGCGTGCAAGTTTAGGGAGACAGCGGGAGCTTAGGGAGCTAAATGCGTGGCTAAAGTCTTGGTGTAGAAAGGAAGGGTTTGGGTTCCTAGAGCACTGGGCTGACTTTTCCTTGGGGTACAATCTATACAGCCCTGACGGATTGCACCTCAATGGAAGGGGGTCTGCTGTGCTAGGGGAGAGAATGGTTAAGAGGTTGGAGGAGTGTTTAAACTAGACAAGGGGGGGGGTGGGTGAGCTAGAATTCCATGGGAAAATTAGTGTAGACGGGGTAGGGGGACTAGCAAAGGGTTGTGGGGGAGGAGTGAGGGGGGCATATAGTTTATCAGATAAGGAGCTTCCGTTACAAGGAAAGCAGTCTCATAATTGCCTTAGCTCTAATTCTCCCTTAGCTAATGTAAACATCAGAGGGAGAAGTAATAATCTCCGCTGCATGCTGGCTAATGCGCGTAGCTTGTCGGGTAAATTAGGGGAGCTGCAAGCTATTGCATGTATTGAAAATTATGATTTAATAGGTATCACTGAGACCTGGTGGGATGATAAATGCGACTGGGCTGTGAATTTAAATGGTTATACACTTTTTAGGAGGGACAGAGAGATTAAAAAGGGTGGAGGGGTTTGTCTTTACGTAAAGTCAGACTTAAAGCCATGTAATAAAGACATTACCAATGAAAACGTCGAATCTCTTTGGGTAGAAATTTCAGTAGGGCTGAAGGTCACAAAGAAAATGATCATTGGTGTATGTTATAAACCACCCCGTATAGATGAGGGGGATGAGGCCCAGCTATTGTTGCAAATGGAGGAGGCTTCAAAACTGGGTCAAGTTGTTGTTATGGGGGACTTTAATTATCCGGACATTGACTGGAGTAATGGGGTGGCTAAGTCAGAAAAAGCTAGTAGGTTTGTAAATATGCTAAATGACAACTTTTTATTTCAGGCAGTTCAAGAACCCACTAGGAATGACGCTATTTTGGACCTGGTGATTTCTAATAATAATGAACTTATCTCTAACATTTGTGTGGGTGAGCATTTGGGGAACAGTGATCACAACATGGTCTCCTTTGAGATAATGCTGCAGAGACAGCGCTATAAGGGAGTAACTAAAACACTCAATTTTAGACGTGCAGACTTTGCCAGTATAAGGGCATCTCTGCAATGTGTCAACTGGGAAAGGCTTTTCATGGGGTTAGGCACAGAAGGAAAATGGAACATCTTTAAAACATTGCTTTGTAGGTATACACAACAGTATATCCCCCTAGTAAGCAAGGAGAGGCATCGCAAAGCAAAACCTTTATGGCTGAATAAAAGTGTTATTGTCGAGGTTGGTAAGAAAAAACGTGCTTTTAGGGCATTCAAGTTAGCTGGGACAGCGGAAACTTTCATCAGGTACAAGGAAGCAAATAAAGCATGCAAAAAAGCTATCAGGCAAGCTAAAATAGAGATGGAAAGGGATATTGCAGCTAGGAGTAAAAAGAATCCAAAATTATTTTTTAATTATGTGAATAGTAAAAAAATGAAGCAAGAAGGGGTGGGAACTTTATTATCACGGGGGGGTACGTTGGTTGATGAAAACGGGGAAAAAGCTGAAATTTTGAACTCTTATTTTTCATCTGTCTATACATCTGAGGAGCCAGATAATGAAGGCTTCCCTTGTAATATGCCCAGTTCTAGTAATTTAGCTACTGACGCATGGGTCACTCGGGAGGAAATTCAAAAGAGACTTGAACATGTAAAGGTAAACAAAGGTCCAGGGCCGGATGGGATTCATCCCAGGGTATTAAATGAGCTGAGCGCTGTGATTGCCAAACCTCTTCACTTAATTTTTCAGGATTCATTGAGGTCTGGCATGGTGCCAAGAGACTGGCGGATTGCTAATGTGGTGCCGTTATTTAAAAAGGGATCCCGTTCTCAGCCTGAAAACTATAGGCCTGTTAGTCTGACATCAGTAGTAGGAAAACTTTTGGAAGGGGTAATAAGGGATAGGGTACTTGAATACATTGCAGTTCACAATACTATTAGTTTGTGCCAGCATGGTTTTATGCGTAACAGATCTTGCCAGACTAATTTAGTTGCCTTTTATGAGGAGGTGAGTAGGAACCTTGATGCTGGAATGGCAGTTGATGTCATCTACTTGGACTTTGCTAAAGCGTTTGATACAGTACCTCACAGAAGGTTAATGATCAAATTAAGGAATATTGGCCTAGAACATAATATTTGTAATTGGATAGAGAACTGGCTGAAGGATAGAGTACAAAGAGTGGTTGTAAATGGAACATTTTCTAATTGGACCAGTGTGGTTAGTGGAGTACCGCAGGGGTCAGTCCTTGGGCCTTTGCTGTTTAACTTGTTTATTAATGACCTGGAGGTGGGCATAGACAGTATTGTTTCTATTTTTGCTGATGACACTAAATTGTGCAAAACTATAAGTTCCATGCAGGATGCTGCCGCTTTGCAGAGCGATTTGACAAAATTAGATAACTGGGCAGCAAACTGGAAAATGAGGTTCAATGTTGATAAGTGCAAAGTTATGCACTTTGGTAGAAATAATATAAACGCAAACTATCTACTGAATGGTAGTGTGTTGGGGGATCCTTAATGGAGAAGGATCTAGGGGTTTTTGTTGATAACAAGTTGTCTAATTCCAGGCAGTGTCATTCTGTGGCTACTAAAGCAAATAAAGTGCTGTCTTGTATAAAAAAGGGCATTGACTCAAGGGATGAGAACATAATTTTGCCCCTTTATAGGTCCCTGGTAAGGCCTCACCTTGAGTATGCAGTGCAGTTTTGGGCTCCAGTCCTTAAGAAGGATATTAATGAGCTGGAGAGAGTGCAGAGACGTGCAACTAAACTGGTAAAGGGGATGGAAGATTTAAACTATGAGGTTAGACTGTCGAGGTTGGGGTTGTTTTCTCTGGAAAAGAGGCGCTTGCGAGGGGACATGATTACTCTGTACAAGTACATACAGCTGATGATCTTAGATATCGGGTAATACAACATGTCCCTGCCCCTGGTAGGGGTGGAGACCGTGTCAAAATCCTCAAGAAAACTGAGGTAGAATGGATTCATCGTTTAAATTCTTTAGCTCCATATGGGTTAAATAGGGATTTTGATTTACATTTATTTTTGTAAAATAACCTACTTCTGTACTATTATTCTTTATTTTTGCTTTAAAACTGTTATATTTCTGTTTTCATTTATATAATTAATGCTTATGCTGAATAACTAGGACTGCTGTGATTCTAGGTCCCCTTTTTGACATGATTATAATGTGCTAAGTACTGTTTCAATATTATGTATGTACAGGTGCCTTTATATAATAGATCGATAGCTCCTTATCAATATATACTGAATTGATGTGCCGGCTTCTGTGGATGCTGATTACGCTGACAGTGTAATCTGTTTCCACGGTGACCCGCTACGTCACTTCCGGTTTTCGGTTATACAAGGAAGTAACAAGTTATGTGGACTACTGACTGTGCCTAGCCACGAGGTGCGCTTGAGAAAGGGGGAGAGATGCCCCCGAAACGTCGCGCGGATGTGGCATAATGGACTGATAAGTATAGTTGTTATACTGCCTTGAACGATTATTGCATTCGTTTTTTTAAGAAAGTGCTTGAATAAAAGCTATGTTTTACAAATTTGGTGTGCGGCTCAGTTGGAAGATATATTATTGTGCAGGTGGACTCCCTGCAATTTGAGCTTGTCTAACGCACCCATAGCACTATATTATATTATATTAAGGTCTGAGTGCATCGTACGTTGGTTTTTGTATATATATATATATATATATATTATATATATATATATATATATATATATATATATATATATATATATATAGTGTTTAAAGCATGTGTGAATATCCAAGGCTATTGTGATACTAATATCTACAGTTAGTATTACTGGTTGTATATATAGTTTATGAATGTGAGAGTGTATAGATTGGTTAGTATAGGTTGTGTGCTGGGTTTACTCGGATGGGTTGAACTTGATGGACAATGGTCTTTTTTCAACCCTACGTAACTATGTAACTATATGTTACTATGTGAAAGGTAACAAAAAGGCTTACCGAGAATAAAAGCAAAACATAATAAATGCATCTTAGAATATAAAATCACAATGCAAGAAAATGAAAATAAATAAGCCAAAGCAAAACAGACAGCCCTTATCTTTGAAACATGGACTCCTGAACTCATCTAATCATGTTTCCCAATTATATTCATTTATGTAATCAAACAAGGGCAGCGCAATTGATGTTTTCAACTCGCTCTGATTAGAACTAGAAAAGTGTTAACGCCAGTATCCACAAATAATTATAAAACTTCTTAAGACAACAAAAGTAATTCACAAATATTTAATGAGAGCAGATTACAAGTGAATACAAAAAGTTTGCTAATTGTGTAAACAGCTAATTACACCAAAGCAAAAGACTGGAAGAAAGTAAAACTGCAGTTTCTAGAAGAAAGGTTGCGTCAGCCACAATTTGATTTTCTTTCTTTTATTACCCAAGGTATCCTGATTCCATAAAATGGTAAAAGTGGAAAGCAGAGAAATTGAGGGGGAGCCGAAGGAAGATGGGGAAATACAAGACGAGGAGTAAGAAAGATGGATGGAACATTAAATGAGAAGGGATGTTTAGAGAAGGGGAGAACACAAACAAAAGGGAGAAATTTGAGAGAAGGGGTGAAAATCTTAAGAAATCTTAAGCAAAGATGAATGACATAAGGAGAAAGGAGAGGAAGAATTCAAAAATATGGGGGAGGGGAAATATAAGGGGGTGATAGAGAAACAAAAATAAAGGAGAGTATGCATGTATAAAGAATGAGAGGAAAAACTGAGGGAAGAAGAACACACATTTGAGCTCATAATTAGTGATGAGCGAATCAGTCCCATTTCGCTACACAGAAAAATTGCAAAACAATAGAAAAATGTATGGTGAAAAATTTGCGAAACGCGTCTGTAGTGCGACTTTTTTGTTGCTTGTCTATTTTGACGTGCCCATGTTTACCCAACAACACCTATATTGCCGCAACCATTCTGGCGTGTACGCGCCTATTTTGACGTGGGCGTGGATTCGCGGTGAATTTACGCGTTTCGCCATTAGCGGATTTTTTTAGTGAAACGGGCAACAAAAATAATTGTCTCTCTCATCAAAAGAATTGTCTCGTATCAAAAAGAATTGTCTCTCTCGTCAAAAGAATTGTCTTGCATCAAAAAGAATTGTCTCTCTCATCAAAAGAATTGTTGCACAACATATTTTTTTTAATGTGCAACATTTTCGCCGTTTTCCGGTGAAGCAAAACGGGACAGATTCACTCAATACTAACCGGAACTAATGTAGGCTATTGCATGGGTGATATAACTGGATTTCTCTCTGATTCAAGGAGACACTTAGCAATTATCTAGTTACATAACAACCCATTATTTACTCACTCCAAGTGCTTTCCAGGCTGATTAAGATGTTCATCAATATGTTATCAATTTTCTGTCCTTTGATTAAGATGTGCACCTTCTATGTGTGATATACTCATTGGCATTCTTAACTAATCAAGATGAATTCTTCCAGAGATTTGTCATTTTCAAGAATACTACTTCGGTTATATATTGTCGATCAGCTACAAAATGCCTCCTGATGATGTATTATGTAATATTGTCTCTCCCTCGAAATAGAACATTGGCAGCAAACTGTGAAGTGAAATCCCTGCTGAATGCATTTGGTCACTGAGAGATGAATCAGTTTAAATATTAAGCTCATTGCAACTATTTCTTTGACCTAAATGATGCTGAATTACATTTCCTAAGTATGTGAAAGCTACAGGGGACAAAGAAGATAATGAAGAGTGTAAAATAGAACTGTCATGAATTATAAAAGTTACACCCACTCTGTAGTTAATGTTTCATAAATATGTTAATAAAGTTATTACATTTTTGCCTTTCATTTGCCAAACATTTTATTAGACTATCAGTGCATCTCCTTCATCCAATAAGAGTCATTCTGTTGCCACGTTGGCATTCAAAATTGGTGATAAATACTTGGATCAGTTAAACCAGGGCAAATACTAACCACAGTGTATACAAAAGAGTAGCCATTGTTACATAACCCACTCTATAGTAGTACAGAAGGCTTAGCTCAAACAAGCTGTCACCGACTGACACAGGATATTAATAGATATTTGTCTCTTTTCAACCTGGCAACCTCTTTGTAAGGAATGGAAAAGGGTTTTGTGAAGGAATAGGTAGAGGGCGCTAGAGAGGAGATGGGAAAAGTGAGTCCTTAAGGCAGGAGCTGTTACAGTACTGGACGGAGCCGGCGAAGACAGAGTAGTACAGGATGGGACGGATTGGGAAAGTCTGAGAGTAGTACAGGATGGGGCAGAGCCAACGAAGTCTGAGAGTAGTACAGGACAGGATGGAGCGGGCGAAGTCTGAGAGTAGCACAGGATGGGACGGAATGGGCGAAATCTGAGAGTAGTACGGGATGGAGCGGGCGAAGTCTGAGAGTAGTACACAGGATGGAACGGGCAACGTTGGAGAGTAGTACACAGTACGGGACGGAATTGGCAAAGTCTGAGAGTAGTACACAGGACGGAACCGGTGAAGTCAGAGTAGTACAGGATGGCACAGAGCCGGCGAAGTCTGAGAGTAGTACAGGACAGGATGGAGCAGGCGAAGTCTGAGAGTAGCACAGGACGGGACGGAATGGGTGAAGTCTGAGAGTAGTACAGGACAGGATGGAGCGGGCAAAGTCTGAGAGTAGTACACAGGACTGGACGGAACAGGCGAAGTTGGGGAGTAATACACAGGACTGACAGAATGGGCGAAGTCTGAAAGTAATACACAGGATGGAGCATGCAAAGTCTGAGAGTAGTACAGGACAGGACAAAATGGGTGAAGTCAGAGTAGTACAGGATGGGACAGAACGGGTGAAGTCTGAGAGTAGTACAGGACAGGATGGAACGGGCAATGTTGGAGAGTAGTACACAGTACGGGACGGAATGGGCAAAGTCTGAGAGTAATACACAGGACGGAACGGGCGAAGTCAGAGTAGTACAGGACGGGACAGAATGGGTGAAATCTGAGAGTAGTACAGGATGGGACAGAGTGGGCAGAGACGGACAGGACAGGACGGAGCGGGCAAAAACTGACAGGACTGGACAGAACAGGTGAAGCAAGGAGCAAAAGCAAAGAGCAAGATCAGGAGCCAGAGCAGGGAACATAAGCTAGGGGCAAGCCACAGTGCTCAATGTTAGACCAATGTTTAGGCAAGGAGTGTGGGGAGGGCTGGACTTATATAGGACAGAGTCAGCCCCAATTGGCTGACCACACCTAACCAATAGGGCTGCTGGGATGATGTCTCAGAGCCCAGAATACAGGCGAGTGGAACAATAAATGAGCAAACAACTCTTGCCGGCTGCTCTCCTGGCTCAATGGTTAGGGAGAGCCAACAATCAGGAGGTCCTGAGATCGAACCCCAGCAGAGCCTAACACTCTCACTCCTGCAGATGTTTTATGGTTGAGTACTTGTTACGTAGTATTGAACACAACTGCAAGTCCAAACATGCCACCCACTCTAAACCTAAAATCCTTAACCAGCAGGTCCCATGAGTTTGGGGGCAACCTGCTCATCATGTTTCCATGCGTCCTCAATGCAAATGGTCAGTTTAGATGTCATCAATGGAAAAAAAAGATTTATAAATACTTCCATTGGAACATGAATGTTATTGTTCAAAAGGATTTGTCAGAGTGACTAGACTCCTCATAAATGTCTTTAATGGCACCCTTGTTTTACCATAGATTATCCGAAGGATGTGAAACATGTTGGATAGTCAGCCTACTTCACAAAAAAGCTGAACCCTTGCAATGTCGATACATATTCTGTACCTGTATCTATCTGGGAAGTGCAGTACACGGTGGAGGAAAAACTAAATAGTACAATGGCAAGAAATTCAATTTGTGGCTGAAAATGTTAACGTTAAAATAAATAACTCCCATTTTCTAGCCTACACTGAGTCTATTGTAACCCTCTGAAGTGAGGAGAATGGCAGTTGCATTACGCCATTGAGGCACAGCAAATTTCCCATATTTGTCTAAAAATGATTATGTTTCATAATGAGCTAAAATGTTTGCTTGGCTTGCATTTCAGTTGAGTGGATTTTGGAGCATAACATGTAGACTGGCTATTAAAGTCAGCGATTTTCTTAAAAATTCACTTTAAAAAATTGTGGCGCACAGAAATGTGGTTTGGAGTTGCTGTATGCCTAAACATCTCAATTTAAAAAAAAACAAACACCTTATTGAAAGGTATGTGTCTGTAACCGAAAGTCATTTCTCTTGTACAGAGGTTCTCAAATTGTGAGACTTGCACCTGTGTGGGGATTTAGTTCTTTAGGCTGATGCCACACGTGGCGTTTTTACGCTGCGTATTTTCTAATTCTCTCAGCGGCTGAAAAACGCCTGATATCATCATCCATAGAAATAACTTGAAAAGACTCGAAGGAAACCACACAATGCGTAAATACGCTAGAAAACGCCTTACCACGGATTTTTCAAGCGTTTGCCGAAATACGCCAGTATTTGCACAGCAAGCTATTCCTATGTATACACAAAGGCAGCTGCCAGACCTAGCGGAAATACGCAGCGTTTTTTACTATTTTGCACTATTAGCACCATGAAAACAGGATTTGCTACATCACCAGTACTAGGCTGAAAAACGCCAGTGTCAGGGGCTGTGTGGCTTGTGCGGCGTTATTAGGCTGAGAAAATACGCAGCGTAAAAACGCCATGTGTGGCATCAACAGAAAATAAAAGTTCATACAGCCGATATCTCAAATACAACCAAAAAGTAGCAGTCTTTCTGAAACTGAAAACTGTCCCTCCCCAGGGGACACACACAGCCACACACACTTGGGCAGAATAAACTAATACAGGTAAGGGATCCCTTATTCGGAAACCCGTTATCCAGAAAGTTCCGAATTACGGAAAGGCCATCTCCCATAGACTCCATTATAAGCAAATAATTCCAATTTTTAAAAATGATTTCTTTTTTCTCTGTAATAATAAAACAGTCCCTTGTACTTGCTCCCAATTAAGGTATAATTAATCCTTACTGGAGGCAGTTTTATTCAATATTTAAATGAATTTTAGCAGACTTAAGTTATGGAGATCCAAATTACGGAAAGATCCCTTATCCAGAAAACCCCAGGTCCCGAGCATTCTGGATAACAGGTCCCATACCTGTATAGGTAAATGCAGGTTACACTCACAGTCTTTTGTAGGATTCCTGTGCTTCCTCAGAAGTGGCTGCACTTCAATCCCTCAGTCTTTAGGGCAGCATACAGTAGCTGCTAATTGCTACTAGGCCATCCACCTCTGTGGTCAAATATTCCTCCTGCTCTCAGAGGTAACTGTGCAGTTCCCAACAGGTGCCAAGCACACTTTTCCCCAAACAGGATAAGCTCCACACTGCAGCTCCAGTGTCTCTCCTCTCTCCCAGAACAGCAGCCCAGACACTCCCCTTGGAGCACCTTTTAACTACAGGTGATGCTCATCAGCCCTTACAGCTGCACAGACCCTTCATTTCCCAGCCCTTTGTGCTGCTTCATAGAGGATTCTGGGAGGGATATACTTTCCTTCTATGATTTTCCCAACCATGCTACACACCCCAACTGGGTCCCAAAACAATGGTGAGAGAGGGCCAACATACCGGCTAGTTAGATAGGTAAAAGTGGTTATTTGAGCCCTGGGTACCCTTGGAACTATAGCAGGGTAACTGTTACCCCAATGTTTCTATATATCTGTAACCTTGTTATGAGCTAAGGGGGCCCAGCCTGAAGGCCAGTTAGGGGGGATTTGGGGTGAGTGCTTATTTGTGCCCTGGGTACCCCTGGAACTATAGCAGGGTGACTGTTACCCCAATGTTTCTATATATCTGTAACCTTGTTATGAGCTAAGGGGGCCCAGCCTGAAGGCCAATTAGGGGGAGATTTGGGGTGAGTGCTTATTTGTGCCCTGGGTACCCCTGGAACTATAGCAGGGTAACTGTTACCCCAATGTTTCTATATATCTGTAACCTTGTTATGCGCTAAGGGGGCCCAGCCTGAAGGCCAGTTAGGGGGAGATTTGGGGTGAGTGCTTATTTGTGCCCTGGGTACCCCTGGAACTATAGCAGGGTGACTGTTACCCCAATGTTTCTATATATCTGTAACCTTGTTATGAGCTAAGGGGGCCCAGCCTGAAGGCCAGTTAGGGGGAGATTTGGGGTGAGTGCTTATTTGTGCCCTGGGTACCCCTGGAACTATAGCAGGGTGACTGTTACCCCAATGTTTCTATATATCTGTAACCTTGTTATGAGCTAAGGGGGCCCAGCCTGAAGGCCAGTTAGGGGGAGATTTACGAATGAGTTTTCGCCAGAACTTGATTTTTTATATTTTTCAAAAATAACTCCCATAAGTCGTGATTTATTTGTGTGTAGTTAACTTTTTTTTTGTTAAAAAAAAAAATCAGCAGGTTTGATCTGTAACAGTACCATTGAGTCCTATGAAGGCTTAGAATAGTAGAGGAATAGAATAGTCAGTGACAGCTTGTCCTTGAACTTTCAATGAGAAGTTAATCACCTCATTGATTTCATTTGACCCAGTTTCAAGGGGCAGTTAATCCCCTCATTTTTTTTTAGTTTCATCCAGCTTCAAGGGGAAATTAATCCCCTTATTGTTTTCTATGTCACATGTTTTCTGTTTCACCCAGTTTCAAGGGAAACTTAAACACATTATTGTTTTCCAAGAACAAGTGCCAATGCTCCTAAAATGGCTGCTGGAGCAATTCCTGTTCATGGAAACGAACTTCCGTCTGTTCAAACTCAAATTTTTAGAGTTTTAACAATACTTTCAACTCAAAATTTCAAATGTAAATTCAAAATTTTCATACAAACAATTCAGTCATTATTGTGACATTTGATAAATACAGCAGTGATCAAGTTAATTCAAATGTATACCATGTCGAGTAGTATATGGAAAAACTGGGGGCACTAAGTATAAATAGAGACATACAGTGATTTGGAGCGCACACACCTCAGTGTATCTTTATCAGTTTATAAAGTGATTTCAGCACCAAAAACATTTACAGCTAGAGGTGAGTAAATTTTATTGTCTAGATCCCTATTTTGAGTGATTAATTAGGAATTCAATCAATCATTTGAATCAATTTACAAATGAAATGAAACAGTGTCACACTGGGATTTGTATTGTTTTGCAGAGATTGTAGCTGTCTCCAGAATAATCATTTCCCCCTTAATTTAAATTGATTTGCTCTACAGAATATCATTAAATCACCCATACTGCGCTCGTGAATAATATTTTCCATGTAACATTAAAAATGCCTCTGAAACTTAAGAGGGGAAGAGAGGAAATGCTGCACAAGTGTGATTACTTCCAAAAGCACCTGCGAGTGTGACTGGCTACTAAAACATGAATGTTTTCCTCGTGGATTTTTTCATGATTTTTTTAATAAATTTTTTTAATAAATCACTAGGCATTTTTTTGGTGGTTTCAAAAACCATAAATTGGCTCTAAGAATTACATGCTAATGCCTTTTTAACAGTGTGTGACTGAACCTAATTGTAACTTTCTAGTTAGATAGGAACCAGGAAGTTGGACCACTGACAAAGTCTGACTCGTCAGTAAGTAGGGGGTACCCAACCAGTCCTGGTGTTCACTGACACCTTTTTGAGGCCCCAGACTTTCTGCTGCAGTACTGGCTGGGAAACTATTAACCTCTGAGTTAAAGACTACCAAAATGCAAAGTACAGGCAAGGATGAGACAAAAATGTGGTCAATTCAGGCTAAGGTCAAGGCGGGCAGCAAGTATCGTGGTTGAAAAAACAGGCAGAGGTCAAAACCGGAAAAATTCACAAAAACAAAGCTCAGCAGGATCCAAGCCAACCAGAAGCCAGCTTCGGCAAAGAGGGAATGAGAGGAGAGGTTTAAATAGGGAGTTTTGGAGCCAAAACATGAAAGGAAGTGAAGAAAAAGGAAGTAAACAAAAAACCATAACCAAGATGGCGCCTGGAACCCTGAGACGCATGATCCAGTCGGCACGAACTAAGGTAGGGGAACACGCTGGACCAGCGGTGCGCCTTACACTACTCACTTCATGAAAAAATGGGAGGAGCATTTCAGAGAAGTGGAAAATGCTGGGATTGTATTTCCACCCAACCAAAAGTTTTACTTTCTTACTTGTTTAAAGTAGCCTGCCTGGTAATGTAACCAACACCCCTTAACAATTATATCTATATTGAAGAAGCATTCAGAGTATAACAATAACCTGTAAGCAATTGCTGGTAAAAGGGTGATGCAGGAACATACAGGAGTTTGTTTGAAGAGATGATTGGATGATAAAGAAACATTGAGGTTAGACTGCTGGACAGATTCTGTACATGTAAATGAATCAGGTCATCTTCTTTAAGCTATGGAGTCGGGTAACCTAAAAAGATTTTGATTATAGGCCCAGTGCCTTCATAAAGGAGAAGGGAAGGTAAAATCTAAGTAAGCTTTATCAGAAAGGTCTATGTAAATACAGCCATAAGCACTCACAGTAATGCTGCAAGTCTTCTATCAAAAGAAACACAGAATTTCTTGTCTCCTTTTTTGTAAACATGTTCTTGGGTATCTGACCATCTCTCAGAAGAAAAATCCTTCATTCCTGGGAGCAGAGTCTGCGCAGCTCTCTCTCCTGCTCCCCTCTCCCACAAGAATACTAAGAACTCCCTCCCCCCTCCCTTAGGAATGTGTGATCTGAGCTACCAGTGACTATAGCTGTAAGCAGGAAGCTACTTAAAATGGCAGCTGCAATCTTAAACAGAGGGTGCTTCTAGGGCTCTTTATTGAGGTATGGTAATACTTTCTGCTGAATAAATATAGTGTACTAGGTGGCACTAATGTGGCGATTCTATTGGCAGTAAAATGCCAAAATCACTTTCTTTCTCCTTTAATATAACACTGGTGACCTATTACTAATATCAACAGTTTGCCGAAATGTAATGAATTTGGAGGGATTTTTAATGATTTTAGATTAAATAATAACGAGCACCAACATTATAGATAGTTTGTTTTTCAACTTGGAGCTTATGGATCTTCATCTGTCGGGGGGGGGCTAGGTATCCAAATCAGAAACCTACTAATGAGTAATAAGGGGCAGATTTCTTAGCTGTTCTCTGTCTACCTGTACTTCTACATAACAATACAAGCATTTATTCTCATTGGTTGATATCCTTGGGGTCAGTTTGTGTAAAATTAAACACCAAATACAAATCAACATAATTTAGCTATCAAAGATTGACAGTGTTGAATCTTTTTTTTTTTTTTACTTTCCTTTATTTTTTTCCTACATAGTGTAAGGCGCTCTTCCGGTCCGGCGCGCTCCCTTACCTTAGCTCGCGCCGGCCGGCAGACACACTCCTGTAATGGGCCGCACTTCCGGGTTTGCGCAGACTACAGGAGACGTTGCGGCATAACTGCGCATGTGCTCTGACGTCGTGACATGCGCAGTTGCACGCATTGAAGCCTTAGGCGCCATCTTGGTATAGGTTTTTGTTTACTTCTGTTCCCTTACTGTTTTTTGTGCCAAAATCTGCCTATTTAAACCCTTTCCCTCAGTCCCTCTTTGCCCAAGCTGGCTTCTGGTTGTACCGGTTCCTGCTCACGCCTGTTTTGATTGATTATTCTGGTTTTCGATTTCGGCTTGTTTCCTAACCACGTTCATCGCTGCCCGACTCGACCTCTTGCCAGTTTCCTGACGTTGTACCCGCCTGATCCTTGTCTGTACCTCGATTCGGTTATCTGTACTCTGAAGTTTGTAGAGCCCCAGCTAGGACCACAGCAGAAAGTTCCGGTGCCCCAAAAGGGCGTCAGTGAAGACCGGGACTAGTTAGGTGCCTTTGCTTACTAAAGGAGTCAGATTTTCTCCAGCGGTACCATCCACTGGTTCCCTCCTAACTAGTACATTACACATAGCCTCAATATACCTTGTGCAATGGCCGGCAATGTACCCCCACTGTTTTTACTTGACCTGTTTTTTGTGACTAGTTGGCCAATCCGGTGTTTGAATAGTCAATGCAAAGAGTTCAATTGAATTCAATTATTACTTCTCCTATGTAATATAAAGAACATTAGTGGAAATATTAGTGGATATATATATACTTTATTGTTCTTTTAAAGAAATGAAATCTGTCATCATAGCTCAGCGAGACAGATCCGTATTCCAAACACACCTTACGCTCCTGGATGCACTATGTAGATTCCCCCATCTAAAGTTAACTGGGAGGGCATCCAAAAGGACATAATCTCTAACGAACAATAAATTATTTATGGAAGGCAGGCCACTCGAGCAACTAGAAATAGCGGCGCTGTAGCGAGAGATTTATGGAGTCCTCCAGTAATAGACTTTGTTCTGGAATAATTAGTGTTGAATACTTAATGTATTAGATTGTAATTATTTAATATCAATATACCGGAGATTTAAGGCATAGAAGGACTTATTTGAATGCGTACATTGCAATTACTTATACGTCTATCAAATAATGCAATATATATGCAATATATATATATAAATAAGAATTTATTGATGCATGCAATGATTTTAACTCTTAGAGGTAATGGCAAAACTGCCCACGGCTCATTTCCTGTACCAATTACTTACACATGCAATAATCAGTCTTACTTGGCCAGTGAAGACATTCAGTGCAGTTGTCAGACCCCGAATGTCAAGGGGAGAACACAGATACATGTTATTTTACAGCAATACTCAAAACAAAAAGATATATTTTATATAAAACTAGAGCATGGTGCACTGTATGAAAAGCTGGTGAAAGTTTTATCTTTTTTGCACTTTGCTCATTATTTCCTAAGGTAGCCATAGGGTCTCTGCATGCTTCTCTCTCTCAGGGTGCAGAAGACTGTAGAAGGGCTCCAAGCAACTCTTTTGTTGATGCAGTTGCTTCTAGTCCTTTGAAGCCCAATCTTGTCTACTGAAGAAGTTAAGTGGGCCATACACAAGAACATTTACTTAAAACTGGTGAAAGTTTTATCTTTTTTGCACTTTGCTCATTGTTTCCTAAGGTAGCCATAGGGTCTCTGCATGCTTCTCTCTCTCAGGGTGCAGAAGACTGTAGAAGGGCTCCAAGCAACTCTTTTGTTGATGCAGTTGCTTCTAGTCCTTTGAAGCCCAATCTTGTCTACTGAAGAAGTTAAGTGGGCCATACACAAGAACATTTACTTAAAACTGGTGAAAGTTTTATCTTTTTTGCACTTTGCTCATTGTTTCCTAAGGTAGCCATAGGGTCTCTGCATGCTTCTCTCTCTCAGGGTGCAGAAGACTGTAGAAGGGCTCCAAGCAACTCTTTTGTTGATGCAGTTGCTTCTAGTCCTTTGAAGCCCAATCTTGTCTACTGAAGAAGTTAAGCGGGCCATACACAAGAACATTTACTTAACATTTACTTATCTTGCCCAATGTAGCCACCAAGATTGTGGGCAAAAATAGGGATCCTATACAAAAGAAAATGGCAGCCACTGCCTGAATCCAAAATTGATGATTTTCTTGCCTTTCCAAAACATATCAGACTAGGGTCAAACAGATGCCAGGAAAGCCAAAATTTTGGCCCAATAAGATGCCAACTTATTGGCAAGCCTGCAGCCAATATCAGCCTGTGCGTGGCCAGCTTTAGGGGCACATTTACTAAGCAATATTGAGATAAAGTCGGATTTTTTTCTTTCTTCTAGATAATTTTGAGATTTATGAATGGGTTTTCACCAGAACTTGATTTTTTTCATTATTGTTTCCCCGAAAAATTAGAATTTTTCAAAAATAACTAAAATAATTTGTGATTTATTAATGTTTAGTTAACTTTTTTTGTCAAAAAAAAAAAAATTCGACAGGTTTGATCTGTCGAGTACCATTGTGTACTATGGAGGCTTAGATTAGTAGAGGAGTAGAATAGTCAGTAACAGCCTGTCCTTGACATTTTCAAGGACATGTTAATCCCCTCATTGTTTTCAGTTTCACCCAGCATCAACGAGAATTTAACCCCCTCATTGTTTTTAGTTCCACCCAGTTTCAAGTGAAACTTAAACACATTATTGTTTTCCAAGAATGAGTGCCAATGCTCCTAAAATGGCCACTGGAGCAATTCCTGTTTGGGAAAAATAAAGAGGATCCATGGAAACGAACATACTTTGTTTGGGATTTTCGAATGTAAACTCGAGATTTCTTTATGAACGATTAAAGCATTATGGAGACTTTTTATAGAGACTTTTTAAAAAGAGACTTTTTAAAAATCGAGTTTAATTCGAATTTATACCATGTTGTTTTTTTACGACTTTCAAGGCCAAAAAAAAAAAAAAGAATTGTAGTAAATGAGCCCCTTGGTGTTGGGAAGGGGACGTGGTTTTCCTGGAAGTGGTGCCCTTTCTCCTTACAAATAAATATGCAGTTCTCTTTTACTATATGGCAGGGATCTTGGATTTACACATAAAACCAGAGCCTGCATTCCAGAACACAAAACAGATTAAATTAAAAGCTCATTGTAATTAAATTAATTAAAAGCTCATTTACATTTACTACACTGGCACTTGGTAATGACTGCGACTGATTTAACAAGTATACTTGACAAAGGGATTCTTCTTGAAACATCTAGACTGTATGCCCAATAAGGGCATATTTGTACATAAATTACTTTACCATTAAGAGTAATGAGATAAGAGAACTAAGCTAAAGTAGAGTAAGTAGAAACACTAACCCAGTGATCCCCAACCAGTGGTTCGTGAGAAACATGTTGCTCACCAACTGCTTGGATTTTGCTCCCAGTGGCCTCAAAGTACAGTAGGTGCTCATTTTTGATTTTCTGGCTTGGAGGCAAGTTTTAGTTGCATAAAACCCAGTGTAAAGCCAAACAGAGCCTCCTGTAGGCTGCCAGTCCACATAGGAGCTACCAGATTGGCACCCCAGGAACTTTTTTCATGCTTGTGTTGCTCCCCAACACTTTTGAATGTGGCTCATAGGTATAAAAGGTTGGGGACCCCTGCACTTAACTATAGATGATATATAAAAAGATCAAATCTGAGCTTGTAGCCTGAAATAAAATCTAACCACTTCAAACCTTCTGAAAAATAATACATAATAATACATTATACATCAGTGCTTCATGGAAAGACACCAAGGTACAAAATAACACAAGATGTGCAAAAAGCAGATAAACACCTTTTTACATTTTCTTTCTGTGGGTTTAACCACTACTGTGAGGCAAATAGAGCTGCTGAATTAATGCCTGTGCCAGCTTAATAAAAGATAGAAACCAGCTAAGGTCCGTACCACCCCAGGTGCCCTAATCTGCAAGAAAAGCATAGGTTAGTCAATAAATCATTAAGCCATGCTAGGTTTAATATCAGAGGAGTTTGGGGATTTAGTCAATATATGAGAGGGCTAGTCACATGTATTAAACTTGACATTTGTGCTGTGCCATGCAGCATTTGCTGTGACAGGAGCCTGCCTATTTACCGATGCTTTGCTCTAACAAACAATAGAGAAGAAAGGTTAAACCATATCTATGGGTTTGTTTCATCCTAATTTTTCTTTCATGCTTTATACAATACATCCAGGTACAGCACTGGGCATCTTATTAGTCTTCATCACTCTTCAGGGTCGGACTGGGGGGTTCAGGGCCTACTGGGGCCCTGCACCCCCTAAGGTGCCCCCACCAGGAATGTACCCCACCATGCCCCCCTAACCCCCTGCAGGGGCCCCTCCAGATGTCCTCCCCTGAGAGTACATAAATGAAAGGCGTCAGGGGAGGTCTGGGCTGCAAGGGCCCCCCAGGTTATTTCCTGGTGTCCCGGCGGCCCAGTCCGACCCTGTTACCCTTAGCACTCACTCTTTCTTCCCCATGCCATACAGTTGAATGTAAAAATCCTTCTATTTGGTGGGTAGTGATGTGCAAATTTTTGTGGCTAGGCATAGATTCGCAATAAATTTCCGCATTTCGTCATTGGCAAATTAGGTGCAGTCGCATTAAAAAAAAAAAAAAAGGCACGGTTGTGTCAAAATGGGTGCAGTTGCAGAAAAAATAGGCGCAGTCGTGGCAAAAAAATGCGTGCGACACAAAAAAACCTTGCTTGCCAAAAAACATTTGTGCAACAAACGCATTTCACGATTTTTTCGGGGACAGATTTGCTCATCAATATTGGTGGGTCATTAATAAACTTTTTTTTATAATTCATATATTTATTTCACCAAAATGCGATTTTGTCATTAAATAAATCATGAAAAAATTATGTGTATTATGTGACAAAACTGCTACAAATACAAAAGAAAAGATTTGCCTTATACAGGTATAGGACCCATTATCCAGAATGCTCGGGACCAAGGGTATTCCGGATAAGGAATAATTTGGATCTCCATACCTTAAGTCTACTAAAACATTAATAAAATATTAATTAAACCCAATAGGATTGTTTTGCATCCAATAAGGATTATTTATATCTTAGTTGGGATCAAGTACAGGTACTGTTTTATTATTACAGAGAAAAGGGAATAATTTAACCAATAAATAAACCCAATAGGGCTGTTCTGCCCCCAATAAGGGGTAATTATATCTTAGTTGGGATCAAGTACAGGTACTGTTTTATTATTACAGAGAAAAGGGAATCATTTAACCATTAAATAAACCCAATAGGGCTGTTCTACCCCCAATAAGGGGTAATTATATCTTAGTTGGGATCAAGTACAGGTACTGTTTTATTATTACAGAGAAAAGGGAATAATTTAACCAATAAATAAACCCAATAGGGCTGTTCTGCCCCCAATAAGGGGTAATTATATCTTAGTTGGGATCAAGTACAGGTACTGTTTTATTATTACAGAGAAAAGGGAATCATTTAACCATTAAATAAACCCAATAGGGCTGTTCTACCCCCAATAAGGGGTAATTATATCTTAGTTGGGATCAAGTACAGGTACTGTTTTATTATTACAGAGAAAAGGGAATCATTTAACCATTAAATAAACCCAATAGGGCTGTTCTGCCCCCAATAAGGGGTAATTATATCTTAGTTGGGATCAAGTACAGGTACTGTTTTATTTCTACATAAAAAAAAGGAAATCAGTTTTAAAATTCTGAATTATTTTATTAAAATGGAGTCTATGGGAGACAGGCTTTCTGTAATTCGGAGCTTTCTGGATAACGGGTTTCCGGATAAGGAGTCCGATACCTGTAATAGCTGTCGAGATCATGCAGAAGTCAGTGGCAGCTGTCCTTTTTACAACTGGAAGATCTTTCTTTGCTTCTAGGTTTTCGGGTTATTTTGAAGCTTGCATGTCACAGTTTTCTCATTCATGCTTTTTCAGTTCTGATATTTCATAAAAGATTAGATATTCATGGTTTTGTGAAAATAAGTTTAGTTGTGGTTTCCCAAAAAAAAACCCCACAAAAATCAGAATGTTAATAAATTTGCCCTAATTCTCAGCTTTGAATTACAGTGTAAATGTAGCACCTCATTCATAGCTAGTGATGGGCAAAATAATTCGCCAGGCATGGATTTGCTGTGAATTTCCGCAGTTTGCCATAGTTGAATTTTGCCGTGAAACAGGTGACAAAATTTGGCATGGGAAAATTTGGCACACAACAAAAAAATTGTCATCTGCGGTAAAAAGAAATTGTATCACATGTAAAAAAAAATAACCTGCGTAAAAAAAAAAATGTTGCGTACGTAGCTTTTTTGACTCATGCGTCAACAAAATTTTCGCTAATTGTTCGCCATTCCACTGTTGCAAGATTTGTGAATTTTTTTTGACGCGCAACATTTTTGCGAATTCACTAATCTTTTGGCAAACCAAAACAGAACAGAACTATTCATAGCTAGTGATAAGCGATTTTTTTTTCCGCCAGGCATGGATTCACAGCAGAAAAATTTGTTGCGCTAAATTTTATTTCTCGTACATCAAATTGGCCACGGTCATGTAAAAAATGGGTGTTTTGCAAATTTTCTTGCCGTGTCGCGAGTTTTATGGCGAAGCAAAACAGGACAGATTCGTTCATCACTATTCTCAGCCACATCCTCTTTGCTTGGTAATTTCATATGTAGTTTCCCATTTAAGGGGGCACTTCCAGGAGTTTGCTCCGATGAACAGTTAGTAATGATTGAATTTGTTGAAAAATGTCGCGAAACTGCTAAAGATGAAGACACGGCTGCAACTTTTTTTTTTACACTACTTATTTGACACGGCCATGCCATATTTTTTTACGCAACCGTAACGTTGACTTTTTGCTGCAGTTTTGCTAAAAAATTCACCAATGGCGAAATGCAGAATTTCGTAGTGAATTCATAACTGCCAATTAATTTTGCTCATCACTACATAGAGTACATCAAAGAACTTAATTGTATGGGGCAATGCCGATTCATATAAGGGGTATTTTTAAGCTAAAAAAATGAAACAATATAATTCCTTCAGGGCACCATAGGAGGTATATAAATTATCTCACGCATTTTAAGCCTTTGGTTCAACTCTAAATTGTTGAAATAATCCTAGAAGTTATCTAGTTGGGAAGGGACCTGAAGTCCCATGAAGTCTGTAGTTTCTGTGCTTTTTGTCACATACAAAGCTGAACTAACTGCAAAAAACTTGTGGGAAAAATGTAATGTATTAACTCTATATCTGCCAGATGCCTTTTCTGTGCTTCCCGCTTTGCTTTACCCTCTCTCCCAGCAGCGAATTTAATACAATTTTCATGCACTGCAGCACTAACAGAAGAAATGACAGCACAGAACCAATGGAAATTAACATTTTAAAGGAATTCATATTGTAATTATAAAGTACACTACATTCCACTTAGTATAAAGGCATTGGCACGTACAATGGAATTCTTTTTGCTTGAATTGTATTTGTGAAAGATTGCATCAGTTTTGCACCGATGCCCCAAAATTAGCATTTTTGAATTCCATCCCGTATAAAATTCTTTTCTATAATCATTTTCTTTTAGGGAACAAAAACGCCGAAATGTTACTCACTCTTATAAAAGCCAGTCATACAAAAACAAGACAAAAACTTTTGTTATACCTAGAAATAATGACTTTGTATTAACAATACTTTTTGAGTTAATATACAGGAAAGAAAGCCAACCAGGAAATTGCATTTCTACTGTGTGTCATGATGCTTTTTGTCCAATTTTGCCACTAACCATGTGGCGTTAATTTCAGCCTGGAAGACATGTTGCATAGGTCAATTGTCACAGGACGCAGGATTCTCATTGGAGGATAGTTTTCACTGGAGGATAGTGTTGTATCAGCTGAGCCACTTGGCTGTAAAGGACCTGGAAAAGGTTTTATCATCTAGTGTTGATTTTAAAACTCATTTGTATTGATTCTTTACTACAGCTTCTATCATGTTTTAACCCTTTATAAAATGCTGGGCTATCAGATTAAAAGAGACCCACAACTACCTGACACCGGCGCTAGTGATGAGCGAATCTGTCCCGTTTTGGCAGAAAGTTTGCGAAACGACAGGAAAATTCACGAAATGGCTAAAAATATTCAAAACACGTTTGTCGCTTGATTTGTCGTGCACATCTATTTTTGTCTATTTTGCCGCGACTGTGCCCATTTTGATGCAACCATGCCTACTATGAGGCGACCGCACCTATTTTGACATTACCTCGACTTTTTTTTGACACACCGTGTTTTGTGAAACAATTTGCCAATGACGAAATGCGGAATTTCACTGCGAATCCATGCCTGGCTAAAATATTTGCTTATCGCTAACTGGCACCAAGCTGTCCAGAGGTTGGAACAGAAAGCTGCTGAGTAGTAATGGGTGAAATAATTCGCCAGGCATGTATTCGCGGGCAATTTCCATTTTGCCATTGGTGGATTTTTTCGCGAAAATGGGCAACAAAATTCACCACAGAAAAATTTGCTGTGCGACCAAAAAATGTTGCCAGAGTCAATTTTTTTTTTTTTGACGTGCAACATTTTTGCCGTTTCACGAATCGTTTCGAAGATCAGGTGATAGAGATGTAGCGAACTGTTCACCGGCGAACTAATTCGCGCGAACATCGGGTGTTCGCGAAAATTCGCGGACTTTTGCCGATGTTCGCCACTTTGGGTTCGCCGCGTTTTTTTTGGCGCCGCGTTTTTTCGCCTTGATTTTTCCGCCGCGTTTTTCCACCGCGTTTTATCGCCTATGCATATACATAGGAATAGTTTGCGGGTTTTTTTGGCGTTTTTTTTTGGCTTTTTTTTGGCTTTTTTTTTGGCGTTATTTTTTGGCGTTTTTTTTTTTTTGCGTTATTTTTTTGCGTTTTTTTTTGGCGTTTTTTTTTTTTTTTTGGTGTTTTTTTTACAAAGTATTTTTCAGATAAATTTTTGCTTGATCCCCCTCCTGCATGCCACTGCCCAGGTCGTGGTACCATTTAAACAACTTTAAAATCATTTTTTTGGCCAGAAATGGCTTTTCTAGGTTTTAAAGTTCGCCTTCCCATTGAAGTCTATGGGGTTCGCAAAGTTCGCGAATATTCGCGAGTTTTGGCGAAAGTCCGCGAACGGGTTCGCGAACATTTTCGGCGATGTTCGCTACATCTCTATCAGGTGAATCTGAAGCTAGGTAGGCAAGATTCACAGTAGACAAGCAGTACAGCAGTACAGCAACAGAAAACAGATATTAGGACAAAACACCAGACCCTCAAGTATTTTGTACTTTGCAACATGCATTGCTGCCACTGGAATATATCATTTTAAAATTGTCATACCGGCATTATGATGAGGCTACAGCTTTAAAGAACCAAGAAATAGTGATGAGCGAATCGGTCGCTGCATTTTGCAAAATTTTCAGTGTTTTGTGAAATTTTCAACCGAAATGGCAAACATTTAGCAAAATTTGTCTACCGTGACTTTTTTGACACGACCACAACATTTTTGATGTGACCACAACTTATTTTGAGGCGACAGTGACTTTTTTACACAACCTCTACTTTTTCTTCACTCTGTAAAATTTTGTCACACCAAATTTTTGTGGCAGTTTCGGAAAAAAAATTGCCAGTGGTGAAATGCAAAATATCACTGTGAATCCACGTCTGGTGAAAAAATTTGCTTATCACTACTGGAGTTTTATATGTCCCTAAATGTGGATAAAGAAAAACTCACCAGCACACCCTGGCTCCTCCAAAAGGAAAAACTTTAGCCTGGTGCCCGGTATCAATAGGGAACGGCACCCTCCAATCCAATCTTGAACAGAATAGATACTGGCACAGCAAGGCAATTATAAGCAGGTAAAACCTACACGTTTATTTAGTGCAACACAGTAACGTTTCAGGGTGAAATGTCCCCCCATATCTGTGTGGGCTTCTTTAAGATACTTCCTTTTCCTACACACCTACACACAACATTTATTTGCTTCTGCTGACGGTTCTGATGTATGTAGTGTTAAAGTGATGATTTTGTAATTAGATTGCAATATCCACTGGAAGAGAGGCTGATAGGAACGATCAACCGTTTTTGGTAAAGAACTACATATAAAGGTTAGACATGCTGGATGATGGGTCCAAGTTTTGGTCAAAGTCATACTAGTGTGAACCTTCTCACATGTAAGGTCTGGATGGGATCCATAAAAGAAACACTGCATTTTCGTACATTTCATTGCTATTTTGATGCTGAAGAAAAGAAAGTTTGCTCTTATATAAATACACTACTTATGTTGTTTAGAAAGTTTTCAGTTATTGTTTTGGGTCCACCACTGTTACTGCACTTGGATTGTGAGAATCTAGATGTGGATATTGACTTTATAGCTTTATCCGATTTAACTTAAGCTCTATGGACCTAAACATGGAATCCATATGATGTTTAATTCATGGATGATACTGCCTGTAGCTGTTAGGAACCATCTGGGATTGAACTCTGGACTGTGTGCTAAACGTACCTGCACTAACCTCTTGAGCCACAGGGGACTGTTTGAGTTAGTGCCGGTCTGTCTTGCTGTGGTACTTCTCTTCTCCGTTCCTGCATCTCTTTCCTCATTGCTTAAATGTGCCAATGATCATGTAATTAAGGGACTTTATAAGCCTGCTCCTTGCAATCGATCATTGCTTGATCATTGAGCCTCCTCACCAGATCCTGCCGGTTTGTTAATTATCCTTGCCTGATCCCTGTCCTGTTCCTAGTTCCGGAGTTCCCCAGTCCCTACTCTGTTCCTGAAGTCCTTGTCCTGTTTCCTTCCTGCTTGTGTATAGATCTCCTGTTACTGACCTCGGCCTGTTCTTGGATTTCTCCTTGTCTTCAGCCTGCCCAGACCTCGGCCTGTTTACTGGACTCTCCTTGTTTGCTGCCAGCCCAGATCTGTATCTGTAGAATCTTATACCTTGCTCTGAATCTGTTGTATCATCTTCAATCATTAATAAAATCACCTTCTACAAAAGAGCATGTTCCTGACTTATCACCAAGTTAAATACCCGCTTTACTTGTGTTATACAGCACAGAGGTTCCTATATGCCAGCCATTCACCTGTGGGCCAACCTGACAGCAGTGCCACTGAAAGATCCCTTGGAATGTAGGCTTGCCCCTAATGCCCCCTACCCATCCCCTAACTTGCAATTCATTCTGACACATACAGTCTCGGACTGGGCCCCTAGTGGGCCCCGGCGGCCCAGACCCGAGCCCCCCAGAGCACTCCCACTATCCTTCGGTCTCCCTCCCCTGACGTGTCGCAGGTAAGTTTCATTTAGGTGTGCTTCGGGGGAAGGGGGTCGGAGGGTGTCGGGGGCCCCTGGGGGGGGTGGGAAGGCAGGAGGGCCATTGGCAGGTGCAGGGGCCCCTTAGCAGAAGCCCTGGTTGGCCCTGCACCCCCAAGTCCCACCCTGGACACAAGTGGGCACAGGTCACAATGGGGAGGTACCAATACTGTACTTTGTACCTTGTGCAAGAATTGTTATCTGGGGAGAGGTGGAGAGCAGATCAGTCCAGACAGGGGTGCTATTTAATGAGCAGAAAGGGATGCAATATGTAAAAATCAGTTTAAAATAAATACACTTCTGTGTCCATTTCCTATATCACTGCTTGTATGGACTCCATTGCTGCATTAGCCATAAAATTATTGGATTTAATTTTCCACTCTCACTAATTGGAATGAAACTGTAGGTCGGTACTGACATCCCCCTACCAAATGCCTCCTCCTCAAACAGTTCAAATTTTTGTATTCAGCTCAGATTCAACATATTCTCCACATTACAGAATTAATTTACTATAACTCCGGTTCATCTGCAAGGTCAAATATGCTGAAAGCTATTACATTGTGCATACAGAACCAAAGAAAAAAAAAAAAAGGTAAAAGCTTCAGAAGTGGAATAATTATTATCAAATGTCCCGTTGTTCCAGGTATGTCAACATTAAGGCTGACAGAAATGATATTCTAATTAAGTAGGCTAACGATTAGAAGGAAAAGTTGGAAGTTGGAGCCGGTTGCGTTTGTTCCGACAGATTGTTCCTTTGCAAGACAAATGAAATACTTATCTGTAAGTCTGAGCCGCGCATCTGTTTGATCACAGGAGTTTAGCTCAGTAGCTGCTAAAAAATGTGAACAAGGTGCTGTTTTCTGTAGTGTTAATCCCACTTAACACCCCGCTTGTCTATGAATTTTTTCATGGTGAAATCCTACGAAATCCAACTTGGATGAGAAGGCCGATGCTTTCAGCTTCACCAGCCAAGAAAGACCTTTACATTTTCAAAATGAAATATTTTGTAAAAAAATTATATTTAATTAAAGTCATGCAAATAATTTAAAAAAGCACTTTTATTATGGCAAAGCAATAAGTAGTGATGAGCGAATCTGTCCTGTTTCGCTTTGCCATAAAATTTGTGAAACAGCAAGAAAATTCACGAAACAGCGAAAAATTTACGAAACATTTGTTGAGCGATTTTTTTTTGTCCCCTGCGTCTATTTTTTGTCACCCATGTCTATATTTTTTGTTTCCTGCGATTTTTTGACGCGGCCGTGCCCATTTTGATGTGACCTCGTCCAATTTTGACGCGCTTGTGCCTATTTTTACGTGGCCGCGCCCAATTTGACGCACAACAAAAAAAGAATTCTTCGCGACAAATTTTTCCACGTGCAAATTTTTCTGCGAGTTTCACACAACAATTCGCCAATGGCGAAATACGGAAATTCACTGCGAATCCATGCCTGGAGAAAAAATTCGCTCATCACTAGAAATAAACATAAAATGTGCCTTTTAGACTGTCATAAGAAAGATCAACTGCCATCTATAAGAAGTGATGAGCAAATTCAATCCACCGAAAAATTTGCAAAAAGGCAAAAATGTTGTGCATCAAAAAAAAAAATTGTTGCGCTACAATTCTTTATGATAAGAGACATCGATTTTGCTGGTTTCGAAAAAAAATCCTCTAATCGCGAAACGCGGAAATTCGCAGCAATTCAGATACAGATGCCCATGTACCTATTTCTATATTTAAATATTTGTACATTATTGGCTGTTAGGTTATGACAACTTCCTGCCACACTGTATATAGTGTTTGGTTAGGGGTGGATCTTCCTTCTTTGGCCTGCATCTTTGAACCAGGTGGAGTTTTACTGAGTCTGGGATCAACAAGTAAAACCAGTAAAACTGTTCTGCCCTAGAGGGACCCCATGAACAAGGTTTATTTAGAGCAAGTCACTTCTTGTTATAGTGCTTTCTAGGAAAGTGAGTCAGATTAGAAATAGTTCACAAAGGCAGCTTCGTAGCTCCAACCGGGAGCGATAGCAGGGAGCATTTTCATAACAGGCTCTGCTGCCTAAGTGAAGGGACCACAGTAGTAACAGGGAAATCAGGCTTAGATTTATTCTTCCTAACCCATGCCTACTGTATGGGATCCATGCCACTTAAAGTGAAAAAGCCTAAGGGCATTCTTTACTGCCCATGCTACAAATTCATGGTCATTCCCTATTTCTGTATGGGAAAAAGAGATGGAAGAATAGAGAAAAGAGACTTGGATAATAAAGAGGTTGAGGGAGGAGATGAGGAATAATAGTTTAGAGGGTAGGCCTATGGTCCAAGTATTTCTTGTGGGCCCCTGGCATCTCAGTCCGACATTGGATACCATGCAAACCCAATGAGATGAGCTGATATGAATCCCACATTGGGCAATGATTGGTCAACATTTCGGTCTTGAGGGGGGAGGAACAAGGGGGCAGTGTATAGAACTATAAAAATGAGCAAACAATAATGGTTTGTTGTCCTCGTCAATAAAAAATTGTCGCCCACATCAAACAAAAATTGTCACAAGTATAAAACATGAGGTGCCTAAAAAAAAGTCAAATTCGATTTTGATTTGCGTGTCAAGAAATAACATGCACAATTTTTTTTTGATGTGTGACATTTCCACCTTTTATTGGCAAAACGGGACAGAAAAAAAAAATTGCGGTTGCGTCAAAATGGGCACGTGCGACAAAAAATGATGCGCAACAAATGTGTTCCATGGATTTTTTTGCCGCTTCACAAATTTTCCTGCCGTTTCACGAATTTTTCACAAAGCAAAACACTTCGCTCATCACTAATAAAGGTGCTTGACTAGAACCTAGAATTTTCAATAAAACGTAATTTTAATTGTATTCATTTTATTATAAAAAAAAAAGCAATATAAAGTATATCACCTAGGCCAGATATACAGAGATATTTCAAAGATATAAGTCATATAAATGAAAAGTGCATAGTCATTCCTTACAGACGTTGGTCTTCCCTTTGTTCAATGCATAAAATGTGATTTGTTTTTCCTTTTTCTGTTTACAGTATCATCCCTTCTATCAGCTGTTGTGTGAAGCCTGAAATGATTTGGCACAGACCGTGAATTTTAGTGACTAACTGTATTTGCCAGCTGCATAACTGGGGTCACCCAATGAGCAGTGAGGTTTAACAGGCACCCGGGTAGTCTAAAGCTGAAACATGTCGTTTAAGACACAGTGGAATCGTTGGCAGCTGCTTAAAGATGTGTTGTAATTTCCAGGAACAGCTGCCACTATACCAGATGTTGGTGCATCTTCCATTCAGCAGAGGGATGCTTCTGTATTATTCCGGGAACATTAATATCAAGGAATAAACCTTATCTGCTCATTTGGTTTCATGTAAACTACTGTACAATACAAAGTCTTTCAGTTGAGCACTAGATGCATCTTAATCTCATAAGCTTCCACAGAACATATGTTTACTATAAAAATTAATATGGACATTTAATTGAACTGAAACCTCGCAGATGCTAAGTTTATACAAAAAGGCAAAGCCCATAGAACTGGGAAATATTTAAACTGCATGTAATACAACTGTACATTCATTCCTTTATCAGAAAGGTCTATGTAAATACAGCCATAAGCACTCACAGAAAAACCGAGTCTAAAAGAAAAGAAACACAGGATTTCTTGTCTCCTTTTTTGTAAACATGTTCTTTGTATTAGAGCTCCTCTCTCAGAAAAATCCTTCATTCCCGGGGCCAGAGTCTGTGCAGTTCTCTTCTCTCTCCCTTCTCCTGCTCCCCCCTCCAATAAGAATTCATAAAACTCCCACCCCCTCCCTTAGAAATGTGTAATCTGAGCTACCAATGGCTAGAGCTGCAAGCAGGAAGCTACTTAAAATGGCAGCTGCTATCTTAAACAAATAGAGAATGTTTCTAGGACGGTTTACTCAGGTATGGGAATGCTTTCTGCAGAATAAATATAGTGTTTTAGGTGGCACTAATGTGGTGAATCTATTGGCAGTAAATGCCAAAATGATTTTCCTTCTTTAAATTCAGAAGACAAGATCACCCTATATGTTACTCTAGTGATACTGATAGTTAACTACTCAGTACTAAAATACTACAGTGAGCAGCATTTACACCAAATTTGTCTACACTTTTTGCTATGTTACTTCTGTTCCAACCTTCTGTTTGTAACCTTCTTCTTAGCCTAGCACTAGCAATACTAGTCACAGGAGACAGCAGATGTATTCCTTTTTCTGGCCTAAGAGTGACCTGTAACCCTAATTAGAACCCTAATTAGAACCTTAGTCCATCAGAAAAAGTGATGAATTCCCAATGTTGTATGATAAAACCTTTAAGTCTCACCTTGTTAGTGACTATTGCTGCTCATAGAGATCCTTCAGTGAGAATCCTGCTTGCTCTCTTTACATAAAATTCTGACAGTGTACAGTGTAATATTAGGAAGCCAGAATTACACAGAAATGAAACAGGAGACGTAGAGTTAGTAGGTAGGGTTGCCACCTGTCCGGTTTTGACCCAACAGCCCAGTTTTCGAAAGGGCTGCGCGGGTCAAAACCTCCTGCCCGGTTTTTCTAATTAGAAAATCTGGGCAGGATTCAGTAACATTGACACAGCAATCGGCTAAGGGCCAGTCATGCCATAGCCCCGCCCCTGCAATGTCACAGCCCCTCCCCCTCTCCCCATGATGTCACCAGAGTCGGACTGGGCCGCCGGGACACCGGGAAAAACCCCTTTGCGGCACTCCCCCTGCCCGACGTGTTAAATTTACGCTCTCGGGTGGGGGTGGGGGGAAGCTATGGGCGCAGGTCATATGGGCGGGCTATGGGCGCGAGCCCCGGTGGGCCCTTCACCCCCCCAGTCCGACCCTGGACGTCACCCCTGCCCGACTTTCTTAGCTTGCAGAGGTGGCAACCCTACTAGTAGGAATGATTCTCGTTTGAGATTCCTCTTGCTTCTGTAATTAAGTTTGTAATTAGTGATGAGCAAATTTTTTTTGCCAGGCATGGATTTGCAGCGAATTTCTGCATTTCGCCATTTTGTAATTGTTTCACAAAACTTCTGCGAAAATTTGCTGTGGAAAAATTTGTTGCGCTGCAAAAAAAGTCACAGTCGTGTCAAAATAGGCATGGTCGCATAAAAAATAGAGGGGTGACAATCGCGTTTTGCGGATTTTTCGCTGTTTCGCAAATTTTCGGGAAGTTTCGCAAATCCGGCGAGGCGAAACGGGACAGATTTTCTCATCACTATTTGTAGTGCCTACGTTGGAGAGGTAGGGTGTGCAAATGAGTCAGTTTTAGGTAAGGTTTATGTCTCTGGTAATTCCCTTGGAAGAAATAACCATTTATAAATAGGGGGTTATGTTTGAAATCATAAAATCCCATTTCCTGCCCATATCCAGTTCACAAAAACGAAGTGTAAGTTCTAATAAAAAGTCATTTTAAATACTTTGCCTTCAACTCATCACCGATTTCACAACGTAATATTTAATATGTGAACAAAACAGATTTTCAATGACAAAATGCATCATATTTGTTTCTTCCTAAGATGAAAATGACCACATAAATCTCTGAAATGCTGATTATGACAGACTTTAAATAAAAAGGAAAGTTAATCCAGATATGGAGCCGGTGTAATTGGTTTTGCATTTTTGTTTGTTTTATAAAACAGAAAGAAAGTATGACAAATTAGATTTGAAATCTCGGGGAATTCAAGTGCAATTTCCTTCCATTTTATAAACTCCATTTATTACATTCAGTGAGACAAATGCATTTCACATGCTGACAATTTCAATTTCCGTGCCGTTTTATTACACAAATTACTTATTACTAGAGGGGAAAAATGCGAAATGTTGAATCTTTTCTATCTTTGATCGTGTCTTTGAAGGCAATCAGTGATTTGTTAATTTAAAGATCTGCCCATTTTGCAGTAAAAAAGAAAACAAGGAAAATTAATACTCAAGATAATCTATAAAGATAAACAGTGATATGATATATCACTATTTCAATGGCCAATTAGAGATGAAATGGCTTAGGCCTAGGGATGCACCGAATCCACTTTTTGGGGTTTGCCCGAACCCCCGAGCCCTTTGTAAAAGATTTGGCCGAATACCGAACCAAATCTGAATCATAATTAGAATATGCCAGTTAGGTTTTAGAAGGGTTAAATCTGGGAACTATGGGAAAAATTTTCAACTTCCATGTTTATATGACAAAAAGTCCCGGAATTTTTAGAATTCGGATTCGGTTTGGCCAGGGGCATGGATTAGGTGCATCCCTACTTATGCCCCAATGTGGGAAGGAATAATTTTATAAATTAGTAGAGATGTAGCGAACTGTTCGCCGGCAAACTAATTCGCGTGAACATCGGGTGTTTGCAAGTTCGCGAACTTTTCGCGATGTTCGCAATTTGGGTTCACCTTAGGCGTTTTTCCGCTGCGTTTTTTCGCGGCCTAAAAACGCCGCACAAGCCACACATGGCGTTTTTCAGCCTAGTACTGGTGACGTAAGCAAATCCCGTTTCCATGGTGCTAATAGTGCGAAATAGCAAAAAACGCTGCGTATTTCCGCTAGGTCTGCCAGCTGCCTTTGCGTATACATAGGAATAGCTTGCGTTTTTACGCAACGCTGTGTCAACAAAGTATTTTTCAGAGAAATTTGATCCCCCTCCTGCATGCCCCTGTCCAGGTCGTGGCACCCTTTAAACAACTTTAAAATCAGTTTTCTGGCCAGAAATGGCTTTTCTAGGTTTTAAAGTTCGCCTTCCCATTGAAGTCTATGGGGTTCACAAAGTTCGCGAACTTTCGCACTTTTTGGCGTAAGTTTGCGAACGGGTTCGCAAACTTTTTTTTTGAGATTCGCTACATCCCTATAAATTAGTAGTGTCCAACCATCAAATTTCCTGTTCTTTATCTACAACTCCCAGCATTCCCCTGATATCGATTAACACTTCAATATAATATATTGTTTGCACTTGAATATGCTTTTTCCACCTACAAGGTCCAGAGAGGCAATTCCCCCTCCTGCCCATTCAGAAATTGGAACTTAGCTAAGAAAAAGTGATGGGCGAAATATTCCCTAGGCACAGATTTGTGTCGAATATCCACGTTTCGCCATTGGCGGCTTTTTTTCCACAAAACAGGCGACAAAATTTGCCGCGTGACATCTAAAGGGACACTAAACCCTGCTGCCCAACCAAACGTTACTCAGCTGTTGCTGGACTACAAATCCCAGAATAATGTAACATATAATGAAGGGTGTGGCATGCTGGGAGCTGTAGTCCAGCACAATGAAGGTTGTATTCTTAAAGCAATATTGCACAATAAAACTTTTTAGGCTCTCCAGTGCCCTTGGCAGCATTGAAATGCAAAAAAATCCTCCAATGAAAATCTCAGCTGATCTGTGTAAATCTGGCTCCATGTTCTTTGTTCCGGCAACTGGAGTTGGGAGCAATAAGCACAGTTTCTCAGCACTGAACAAGTCTGTCCATTTATCCCCATGTCTGATTCCAGTGCCATATATAATAAAGGGAAATAATTATAAATTTCTCTCTATATGTAAGATAACCGCAAAATGCCTGACACAGTGCTGAGAATCAGCATTCTTATTGGTCAGTTCTCTTGCATCTTTAATGAAGTTTCCAGTCAGTAGATTCTCATTGGTGAATTGGTTTCCATGTGTAATTAAGTTTTTCATCAACTTCTATAGAGAACTAGGGGGCGCAGTGGGACAGCTTTACGGTTGGGTTTAGTGTCTCTTAAATTGTCGGCCACATCAAAAAAGTGTCGCCTGCGTCAAAAAATTGTGCGCGACATTTTCGACGTTTCGCGAAGAAGCTAATGTTCCTTCTAAAGCAGTGGTTGCCAGACTTGAAGACTGCCCCACCTAAGGGGAAGGGATGGGGGGCTGGAAAAGTGACAGTGGAGCTTGAAGGTCACACAGAGATCTAGAGATAATGCATATTTGTTGGTTTTATGATTTTTGGGGAAATCTCAGGGGCTGACTAAAATTTATTTTTTCTGGCCTTCATATAAGTCATATAGACTCAACATGGTATAAATTCAAATTAAACACGATCATTGTTGCATTTATAAAATCTCACGATAATGCTGTTATCAGTTGTAGGAAAATTTCGAGTTTACTTTTGAAAATCACAAATTTTTAAAGCCGAAAGCATTGTTAAAGCTTGAAAAATTCGAGTGTAAACGGACGTTTGTTTCCATGAATAATATGCCAATAATATGGGTTTAAAACTATAGGGAATGTTAATAGTGATGGGCGAAACATTTCACCAGGCATGGATTCGCAGCGAATTTCCGCGTTTCGCTATTGGCGGATTGTTTCGCGAAACGATGAAAAAATTTGCTGCGGAAAAATTCGGCGCACGCCCAAAAAAATAATAGCCGCGGGCGACAAAAGAATAGCCGCGGGCGACAAAAGAATAGCCGCGGGCGACAAAAGAATAGCCGCGGGCGACAAAAGAATAGCCGCGGGCGACAATTTTTTTTTGACGTGCGACATTTTCGCCGTTTCGTGAATTTTCCACCGTTTTCGCGAATCTTTTGAAAGATTCGCAAATTTTTTGGCGAAGCGAAACGGGACAGATTCGCTCATCACTAAATGTTAACCTTATAGCTCCCTACAGGCTCATTTCCATTTAGAGCTTTACTGCTTTAATTTAGTTGAGAGCACTGGTTGACAGAGCTATTGAGCTTCTAGTGGACATAAAATTGTAAACTGTGAACCTCCCTGCAACTGCGAATAACAATAAACTATATAATGTGTGTACAAACAAAATATGATAAAAGTAGTATAATAAAATATTATATACTGTGAAAAAATATACTTAAACCAGTGATCCCCACCCAGTGGCTTAGGGGTAACATGTTGCTCACCAACCCCTTGGATGTTGCTCTCAGTGCCCCCAAACCAGGGAGTTATTTTTGAAATTCTGACTTGGGGGCAAGTTTTGGTTGAATAAAAACAAGATTTCCTACCAAATAAAGCCCCCTGTAAGCTGATAGGGTGCATAGAGGCTGCCTAATAGCCAATCACAGCCCTTATTTGGCTCCTCCATAAACTTTTATGGTGCTTGTGTTGCTCCCCAAGTCTTTTTACATTTGACTGTGACTCACGAGTAAGAAAGGTTGGGGACCCCTGACTTAAACTATCTGCAGTAGCTGTGCTTACATTCTTTGGCATACAGTCTAAGAAAAATGACCCCCCATAGTGTGTGGCGTACATGCTGTATTTGATCAGAATCCATCAATGTTGGCAGGTTTTCCAGAAAAAAAAAATCTCTGCCGAGTTGTCCTTTATGAAACTTAATTAACATTTCATCAGTAAATAAATCTGTCCACAAATATGTCAGCGTTGATTCTTCATCGTCAAGCTGGCAAAGTCTATTATTTTCCGAGAGCCGGTTATTAGACATTTTCAGTAGACAATCGTTGCATTGACTCCTTCACTGGAAGTGTCTTTTCTAATAGACTGGAATAACGTGAAACTCTTTCTAAACCAAGTATTGCAAATACCTTCCTGTTATCTTTATATTTATTCAGCAAGACAAGGATAAAGGATTTAAATCTAATCAAAACTTGAGTGAATCACTCTGCTTCTCTTCAGTTCTGTTTAGAATATGCAACCTGCTTCACTTGTATGGATAGTTTTCTAAGCACTGAAGAACCCGTAGAATATTTTACAGATAGAAAAACCTCTCAAGTTATCCAATATGCTCTCTCCATTCTTTCCCTAGCAACATCATGGGTACCTTCTGGTGTTCGCTAATTACTAGCAAATGAAATCCTGTTACAAGGAATATTTACCCAACAATTAACCCCTTGGTATGCTATAAATAATGTTATTGTAGGGAAATTTGTAGTGATGAGCGAATCTGTCCTGTTTTGCTTCATCGAAACAGCGAAAATGTTGCACATCAAAAAAAGAAAAAAAAGATCTGAGCAGCAAGGGAATTGCTGAGCCTTTTACAAAGACTCCAGTGGGGGAATGAGGAGCTCTTTCCCCTATTACATGGGTAGCAGGAGCTGTGCTGGTCGGGAAAGGTACTGTCTATATGTAATTGTACGGATTTTCTTTTCTTAAGTTGGAGTTGGAAAAGCCACCCAACTGTAGTCAGGCTGCCGACTGTGTTTAGCCAGCACTCTGGTGCAAGGGTTTATTTCTTGTTTTTCATTTTGTGCTTGTTACCAAAGGCTGTGTAATAAAATAAATTGCAGGCACTTGCCTTTAAGAGAGCAACTTCTGTGACGGCTTTGTTTACTCTAAAAGACTGTGGAAAGCGGCCTTAGGACACTGACCCAGACACCCCAGGTGTCACCCTGTATATAATTTTGAATGTATGTCTTTGTACTCTTTGGAAAATCAATGTTAAAGAAGAAGGAAAGTCATTTTGGCATTTTACTGCCAATAGATTTGCCACATTAGTGCCACTTAGAACGCTATATTTATTCTGCAGAAAGCTTTACCATACCAGAGTAAAGAACCCTAGAAGCTCCCTCCGATAGCAGCTACCATTTTAGCTTGGTCTTGGTAGCTTCCTGCTGCAGCTATAGCTGTTGGAAGCTCAAATCACACATTCCTAAGGGAGGGGTAGTGAGTTCTTATGCATTTTTATGGGGGAGAGATGAGAGAACTGAGCAGACTCATGCCCCAAACCTGAAGGAGCCCTAAAAGAGAGGAAGTCTGATAGCAAAGAACATGTTCACAAAAAAGGAGACAAGAAATCCTGTGTTTCTTTTGATAAAGGACTCAGTACATCTTTTCCATGAGTGCTTATGGCTGTATTTACATAGGCCTTTCTGATAAAGGTCTATTTTTTTACCTTTCCTTCTCCTTAAATGAAAAATAAGTGTCTCAATTTTATGGCAACTGGAGGAGGAAACCTTCTTAAAAAAAGACTTTCTAAAGCCCTTTTTAACAGCTCACCATTAATCAGTGTCAGCCCAGGTATATAAACACCCGGGATCTCAGTAAACTTATTTACAAGTAATGTAACAGTGGCTCTCCCAGTGACTTGTGTGGTCCGGGTGTACAAACCCCTTGACCCGCCAACACACAACTTCAAAACACTCCCGGCAAAACTATAGGGAAAATACACTCCCCATAGACAAGTGGTGGTCCAGCGCCCAGAACCCATAGCTTGGGGTGGGAATGAACATCAGCTGAAGGAGAAATGGAACTCACTCCTTAATCCACTAAAACTTGTCTTTATTGTAGAGATCTAAATCAACAAAGTCCTGATGCGTTTCATATTCAAAAATACGTAATCAACAAGCACAAACCAGTTCAAGTCATAAACAATCACCTTTCATCAAAAAAGATTTGCTAAGAATGTTCTAGCTACCTGTATATCCAGCTAAGCATTAATACAGATACAGAATTAATTTAATTAAAAAAAATAAGATACAAGCCCATCAATCCTTATCCTTCAGTGTAACTCCCAGCTTCACTCACCAAGCCAAGGGCAGAGAGAAGCAAATAGTTCTTGCCAGCTGTGCCCCTGGAGCAGTAACAATTCATCCTTACGTCCTGGGCAAAACGGATATAATTTTTACCTGTTTTTCATGCAAAGTGCATCATTGCTGATAAAAAGTAAAGGCCAATCAATATATGTCCTAGAACAATATAATAAACCAGAGCACTCGTTCTGAATTAAAAACAATATTGCTTCCAAATACATTGAGTGCAGCGTGCTTATTATTTTTATGATACCCCCATTTTTACTTGAAGTAGAAATGCTGTTTTCTTTTTCAATTGCAGACACTATGATGTCTGGGTTCAGTTGCTCTTAAAGGGCAAGTTTACGGTGTAACAATATTTGAATTGCTATTATGGATTTGGGCTGAAGGGTAATCTTACAGAGCCAGAGACCCTATGCCATGCCTGATAGCTTACTTATTTGATCCATAGTAAAGGATCCCCCAAAAAATATTATCATTATTAATGTTATCAGTGAACAGCCTCTTTGAAATCTATAAATACTTGCAGTTTCTGTTGTTCAAAGGTTAATAGTAAGGCTGCAGCATCCCCATAATCACTTGGGATTCCTTCTCCCCCACTAACCCACTCCGCCCCTTCCCTTAGGTTTTTTTTTTTGGGCTATTGGCTACTGAGCATGCTCAGTTCTTCTCAACTCATGTTACTAGACACACCCTTCAGTCTAGTAGCCAATGAAGAGATGGCACTGCTGGTTTCCATAGAAACTCTGCTCTAGCTGTGTACTCTGCTGGAAGTTGCTATTCCTTATTGGAAAATGTGCCAGTGCTGGTGAATGGAGCGGATATATGCCGTACAAATGATGCAGTGTGGGTGGAGGAGATGTGCCCATGGAATGAAAATGTACAGTTTACATGTCCTATAATCTTAACAGTACTCTTTCCTTAATAAATGCACAGATACCAAGCACTAAACCCATATGCAGTCAGAAATATAGGGACAGGAGGGCTGCGGCTAGTGATGAGCAAATGTTTTCAGCAGGCAAGTGACCGGTGACCCGTAGCAGGGCGTAGGGAGGCAGGGGCATGACAGCGTCGTAGGGGGTGTAGGCCACTCCCAGATGGTTTGGGATTGGTGGGTTTAAACGGATGCAAGTCGGGGGTATAAATAGGTGGTTTAGTGTTTTCCCGCTTCCAGTTCATTTTAGACAGTGCAGGTAAACGCCCACCCTCCCTCCCTCCCTCCCCAAACAGGTGAGTTGGTATTGTAGTTTGGCTGGCGGAGTGGTGGAACCAATGGTTGCATGGTTATTGGTGGTTGGCACGCCTGGCACCTCAGGGGTGTGTCAGGAAGTGAGTTTGTTGAGGAGTAGGTGGTCCCGGGCTAGGATGGCAGCTGGCAGCGCTAGTGGCGTTGCGCAGTTATTAGATGGTTACAGTTGTTTGTTATACAAACGTTCAAGTTATCATATGTTCAAGATATGTTATCTTATTTTCATGTTATGTTTGTTTATGTTTATCATATGTTCGTGTTATGCTATTTGCTTACAGTATGTGTTAATTTAAACTTCAGTTGTTAATAAATGTTCTGCGGCCCTTTCCATCCAAAATTTGGTGTCCGTGTGATTCTTCTGGGATAGGAGGGGTGGTGCGGTAGGTTGATAAATGGTGGAACAAATCCCAACGATGCGCCTGTCATGGATTTGCAGCGAATTCCCTCACTTAACAAGTAGTGATGAGCGAATCTGTCCTATTTTGCTTTGGCAAAATCGCGAAACGACATAAAAATTTGCAAAACTGCAAAAAATTGGCGCGTTATAAATCGGCAAATTGACGTGCCTATGTTGACGTGACCGTGATTTTTTTTTGCCGCGCAACAAATATTTCGCCAGGAAATTTTCTCAGATGTTCCATGAAACAATTCACGAAACCATGCCTGGCGAAAAAAATTGCTCATCACTATTATAACAAGCATTAAGCAGCTAAGTAGCGAGAGAGTGCCTACAGTGACCAGTGTTACTGTTAAACGAGTAAAGAACCCTAGTCTACAATTAAAATGTAATTTGCTGCTAGGTGGTCATTTGTTGTGCTTGAAAGGCATAATGATTTATTTTACAGAAATATACCCAAATGCTTTTATACTATTCCCTTGTTAAGATTTTCCAATTTGACTTAATTATGTGCTGCTTTGACAGATCTTAGGCTACCAAGATATTCCTTACAGACTATTCTCCAAGGAACAATAATCACATTTTAAGCTCTTCATTACTATTTTTTTTTTCATCCAATTAACTCTTATTTCTAAGAAACCAATTATGCCAACCCAACATAATTTGAACAATGGGAAATCAGAAATGCAGATTACAAAGATCTAACTCATCTTCTGATCTCAGCTCGGTTCCCTCGAGTTGTTGGAGAGATTTACCATTCCTATTTCTCTCGTCGGCGGCCGTCAATTTGGGTTCCAAAAATGGTAACAAGGGCGTTTTAATGCAGTTAATTGTCAGAATTGTAATTTCTTCATGTCGTAGAACTAGTGCAATATCTGTTTAATTAAACGGAGTTTCTTCTCCGCACAAATGTGCTGCAAAACAAAAGTAGATGATTAAGACTAGCGATGAGCGAATTTTTTTTGCCAGGCATGGGTGAATTTCCTCATTTCGTCATTGGTGAAACTTCAGCGTGAAAAAATAGGCGCAATGGCGACAAAGAAAGAAGCATGCAACAAAAAAATTGGCCGACAAGTGCGTTTTGCAGATTTTACACTGTTGCAAATTTTCCGGCCGTTTCGCAAATTTTTCACCGAAGCAAAATGGGACAGATTCACTCATTGCTAATTAGGATAGAAGTAGATGACAAAAGTAAGATGAAATAAAGGTCCCCATACACGGGCCAATTCTAGCTGCTAAAATTGGTCCCTTAGACCGATTCAGCAGCTAATCGGCCTGTGTATGGGCACTACCAACGGGCCTGCCCGACCGATATCTGGCCTAAAATCGGGCAGATCTCGATCGGGCAGGTTAAAAAATCTAGTCGGATCGGGGAGGACCGCATTGGCTCGTTGATGCGGTCCCAGGACCGTCTTTGCCTATACCAGTCGTTATAATTCGATCGTTTGGCCCCAGGGTTTGTAGGTGGGGGATATTGGGAGAAGATCGCTCGCTCCTTTATTTGGATCGCTGCTAGGACACATTTATGTTTTACCATCTTTAAAGGGTAGCTACAAAGTAATTAAAGAAAAACAATTGCTAGTGATAAGCGAATTTGTCCCACACTGCCACAGAATTTGCAAAACGGCAAGAAAATTTGCAAACGGGCAAAAATTTGCAAAGTGCATTTGTCGCACAATTTTGTTGCCCACACCTTTTTTTGACGCTGCATCTATTTTTTTGCCGGCCGCTTCTTTTTTGTTGCCCGCATTTTTTTACGTGACCGCGCCCAATTTTGAGGCAACTGCGCTGTTTTTTTACGTGACTGCGCCCTTTTTTGATGCAACCGCTCCCAATTTTTCCACAGCGAATTTTCACGAAGTTTCGCAAAACAATTTGCCCCGGGCGAAATGCGGAAATTTGCTGCGAAGCCATGCCTGGCGAATCTGTCCCGTTCCGCTTCACCGAGAAATTCACGAATAGTGCAAAAGATTAGCGAAAATGCTGCACGCCAAAAAAAATGTTGCTTGTGTTGTTTTTTTGGCGATTTTTGTCACAAGGCAAATTTTTTCTTCCATTTAATGAGACAATCCACCAATGGCAAAAGGTGGAAATTTTCTGTGAATCCATGCCTGCTGAATTATTTTGCCAATCACTACTACTAGTGATGAGGGAATTCTTTCGCCAGGCATGGATTCGCAGAGAATTTCTGCATTTCACCCCTTTATAGGTCCCTGGTAAGGCCTCACCTTGAGTATGCAGTGCAGTTTTGGGCTCCAGTCCTTAAGAAGGATATTAATGAGCTGGAGAGAGTGCAGAGACTGCAACTAAACTGGTTAAGGGGATGGAAGATTTAAACTATGAGGTTAGACTGTCGAGGTTGGGGTTGTTTTCTCTGGAAAAGAGGCGCTTGCGAGGGGACATGATTACTCTGTACAAGTACATTAGAGGGGATTATAGGCAGTTGGGGGATGTTCTTTTTTCCCATAAAAACAATCAACGCACCAGAGGCCCCCCCTTTAGATTAGAGGAACGGAGCTTCCATTTGAAGCAGCGTAGGTGGTTTTTCACGGTGAGGGCAGTGAGGTTATGGAATGCCCTTCCTAGTGATGGGGTAATGGCAGATTCTGTTAATGCCTATAAGAGGGGCCTGGATGAGTTCTTGATCAATCAGAATATCCAAGGCTATTGTGATACTAATATCTACAGTTAGTACTAGTGGTTGTATATATAGTTTATGTATGCGAGTGTATAGATTGGTAGGTGTGGGTTAGGTGTGCTGGGTTTACTTGGATGGGTTGAACTTGATGGACACAGGTCTTTTTTCAACCCTATGTAACTATGTAACTATGTAACTGGCGAAACTTCAGCGAAAATTTGTTGCACATCAAAAAATAGGTGCGATCGTGACAAAAAAGAAGCACACGAAAAAAAATTTGCAGATTTTTCACTATTTTGCGAATTTTCCTGTTGCTTCACAAATTTTTGACCAAAGAGAAACAGGTTTGCTCATTAGGATTACTAATTAGGATAGAAGTAGATGACAAAAGTAAGATGAAATCATTTGCATCGCTGCTAGGACACATTTATGTTCTACCGTCTTTAAAAGGTAGCTACAAAGTAATTAAAGAAAAACATAATTGCTTCTTCATTAGCTTCTGTGTTAGGAATATAAATAAAATACTTGTACTCAGTCTAAACGATTATCCAGTGAGGGGCGAATCTGTCCTGTTTTGCTTCACCGAGAAATTCACAAATAGTGCAAAAGATTCGCGAAAATGCTGCAAGCCAAAAAAATGTTGCTTGTGTTGTTTTTTTGACGATTTTTTGACAATTCACCAATGGCGAAACGTGGAAATTCGCTTTGAATCCATGCCTGCTGAATTATTTCGCCAATCACTACTAGTGATGAGGGATTTTTTTCGCCAGGCATGGTTTCGCAGGGAATTTCTGCATTCCGGCATAGGCAAAACTTCTGTGAAAGTTTGCCGAAGAATTCATCATGCGTTAAAAAAAGTTGTGGTCAGGTCAAATTGGTCATGGTCATCAAAATAGGCACGGCCATATCAAATTGGGTGTGGTCACGGGAAAAAAGACGTGGGCGACAAAAAAGACGCGGGACAAACACGTTTTATGGATTTTTCCCCATTTCACAAATTTTGCGCCAAAACGAAACGGGACAGATTTGCTCATCACTAATCACTATCAACTTCCAAATTTCATGCTGTCCCCTGGCCACATTATACATCTCAAATCTGATTATTTTCTGCCTTTTGTTGTGTTTTTGACTCTTTATAATCCAACTTGTTTTAAAATGAATCTAAGACTAGTAATAATGAAAAATCCTTTTTTTACCTTTTTACTTTTCAAATTTAAATATATGCAGAAAATCTTTTATTCATTTCCCACTATTCTTTTCACATGAAGTCTCAAATAACAGTCATTTCATTCCATGTGGAAAGGAGTTAAAATTATAACTTTTAGTGACTGTTAAATGGTTTATGGAAGCACTTACTTTGAGATCTTTGTTGTAAATGTCATTTATCTATATTTGTAAAAAAGGCTGAATTTTATTAACTTTGATTCATTTTTTTAAAATAATTCAGAGTAAGTTACTTTATGAGATACATATATATATATATATATATATATACTGTATATATATATAATACATTATTATGATATATATAAAACTCGGTTACGGTTTTTACAACAATTTTTTTTCTAATTATTAGACCTAGTACAGGTATAGCACCTCTTATCTGGAATGCTCGGGACCAAGGGTATTCTGGATAAGGGGTCTTTCCGTAATTTGGACCTCAATACCTTAAGTCTACTAAAAAAATCAATAAAACATTCATTAAACCCAAAAGGATTGTTTTGCATCAAATAAGGATTATTTATATCTTAGTTGGGATCAATTACAAGGTACTGTTTTATTATTACAGAGAAAAGGGAATCATTTAACCATGAAATAAACCCAATAGGGCTGTTCTGCCCCCAATAAGGGGTAATTATATCTTAGTTGGGATCAAGTGCAGGTACTTTTTTTTTATTACAGAGAAAAGGGAATCATTTAACCATTAAATAAACCCAATAGGGCTGTTCTGCCCCAATAAGGGGTAATTATATCTTAGTTGGGATCAAGTACAGGTACTGTTTTATTATTACAGAGAAAAGGGAATCATTTAACCATTAAATAAACCCAATAGGGCTGTTCTGCCCCCAATAAGGGGTAATTATATCTTAGTTGGGATCAATTACAAGGTACTGTTTTATTATTACAGAGAAAAGGGAATCATTTAACCATTAAATAAACCCAATAGGACTGTTCTGCCCCAATAAGGGGTAATTATATCTTAGTTGGGATCAAGTACAGGTACTGTTTTATTATTACAGAGAAAAGGGAATCATTTAACCATTAAATAAACCCAATAGGACTGTTCTGCCCCAATAAGGGGTAATTATATCTTAGTTGGGATCAAGTACAGGTACTGTTTTATTATTACAGAGAAAAGGGAATCATTTAACCATTAAATAAACCCAATAGGGCTGTTCTGCCCCCAATAAGGGGTAATTATATCTTAGTTGGGATCAATTACAAGGTACTGTTTTATTATTACAGAGAAAAGGGAATCATTTAACCATTAAATAAACCCAATAGGACTGTTCTGCCCCAATAAGGGGTAATTATATCTTAGTTGGGATCAAGTACAGGTACTGTTTTATTATTACAGAGAAAAGGGAATCATTTAACCATTAAATAAACCCAATAGGGCTGTTCTGCCCCCAATAAGGGGTAATTATATCTTAGTTGGGATCAATTACAAGGTACTGTTTTATTATTACAGAGAAAAGGGAATCATTTAACCATTAAATAAACCCAATAGGACTGTTCTGCCCCAATAAGGGGTAATTATATCTTAGTTGGGATCAAGTACAGGTACTGTTTTATTATTACAGAGAAAAGGGAATCATTTAACCATTAAATAAACCCAATAGGGCTGTTCTGCCCCCAATAAGGGGTAATTATATATTAGTTGGGATCAAGTACAGGTACTGTTTTATTATTACAGAGAAAAGGGAATCATTTAACCATTAAAAAACCCAATAGGGCTGTTCTGTAATCTATTGTGGTGCCGCAATAATGGAGATTTAATAAATATTCCCCATTCTGACTCAATAAGTATCGTCTTTGTAAACATTATTCTTAGTTATCCCAATTTATCACCAGACACAAAAACTTTTGTATTTACTGAAAATAACATATCTCTTAGGAAACATTTAGATTTACGCTGCTTCCTTTTAGTATGCTCTTTATTCAACATTAGTGCTGCTAAGGGGCTATATTTACATAAAATGTAGCTAATTATTTCTTCCCCTTTGGAAATACGATCTTTTTCATATAAATTTGACAGACAGTTTTTTTTCCATATACATGATTCTGAAGCACATTTTATGATTGCTCTATCTTTGTAAGAATCGGGGTGATTTTTTTATGTTCTCGGGCTATACAATGGTTCATTTATGGTTATTAGGGTTTTTTTGTATTATATAGCATTTATGATAGATATAGATATTAGTTTGTTAGCAAAGTTATTATTCTGGTAGAACCTGTTCAGCATATGGTCACTGTTTTCTGTATATTTCTGTAACCCTTTCTTGGCACACTCCTGCAGAAATTGTGTTACACTCACTTCTCTGAGCTGTATTTATTTGCCGAGTTCTCCATGCATAAGAGGATGCTGGGAACTGGGACAGCACAGCGCCTCCACCTAGTGGACACTGAGGAGCACACCTTGGGGGAATTTCACTAGGACAGGGGTGACCAAAATGTCGATCGTGGTCCACCAGACGATCCCTTGTGGATTTCTGGTGGATCACGTCAAAGCCGGCAAACGCGGAAGTGCGTATTTATTGGGTATGCGTGCGCACGTGGGGAGGAGTCAGAAGTCGATTGCCGCGCCAAAATGTCTGGGCACCCTAGGAAATAGTCACACCCAGTTAAATAAAGCAAAGAACAACTATACAGGTAAATGATAATCCTGCCTGGGGGGAACCCATGCAGTCTATCCACTCCCGGCATAGGGGCTGATTCACTAAAGTGCGATAAGCGTTATCACATGTTTTTTTGGGTTAAAATTGACGCAATAAATAAGGACCGATTCGTCAAAGTAATTTTGCATGCGTTAAATTCCGCGCTACTGCATTGCGTTAATTTGCGCGTAAAAATAATACTAGCGCATGATTCACAAACACATATGAAGTGTTATATGGGCTAAATATCACATTAGTCTGTGCGAAGATTAACACCTACTTGGGGCAGGCGGTAATTATAGAAAAGTACACTTCATGAGCTTTTGGCAACACAATATGGACTTTGCAGTGGGATTTATTCAAGTCTGTGTTGGCCCTAGAGTGATGCAGCCGCCAGTTTGCAGGGAAATGAGTCATTTTCAGAATAGTTTTGCGAACGTAATGGTTACGTGCATCACGTCTAAATTAAGGCAAGAATCCTATAGTGAACTGTGCGTTAAGTCGCGAAAAATAAGAAACGATAACATTTTTACCACATGCTATAAATAGCGCTCGTAATATCGACCTTTAGTGAATCGGCCCCATAGTCTCTTATGGTGCCCGGTCCCACACCTTGATCCAGATAGGCAAAAACCCTTTCTCAGTTCAGTACCTTCCCCAAGAGCTCTTAAGTCCCCCCAGGTAGCCCTACCTGCCCCAGAGTACCCCTCCCTTTAGAAAGGCAGCTGCTCCCATGTAGCAGGCACTTGAGGAACACCTGTCCTTACACAGGGGGGACATACTGGAGACTCACACCGAGGTAGTCACCAGCAACTTAGCAGACCTCTCTCCTTATGGTCTGGAATTCAATGCAAGGCAGAGTACAGTGCTGGTTACTCACTCACCATCTGATCTCTGGCTGGATTCAGCAGGGACTCCCTTTTATAAACTACTGGACCCCTCCCCTGATTTTTGGCTCCAAAGTTAGGCACTCCCTTTCTCCCAGAAGTGCACTGGGGCTCCCAGCCAATCAGGTTTTTTCTCCAGTCTGTAACTGGGCTGGAAGATGTCACAGACAGAAAAACAGGGGAAAGAGTTGTCTGATCCCCTACATCTCATGTAGGTATAGGACCCATTATCCAGAATGCTTGGGACCAAGGGTATTCTGGATAAGGGGTCTTTTCATAATTTGGATCTCCATACCTTAAGTCTACTAAAAAATCAATAAAAGTTAATTAAACCCAACAGAATTGTTTTGTATCCAATAATCATTATTTATATCTTAGTTGGGATCAGTTACAAGGTACTGTTTTATTATTACAGACAAAAAGGAAATCAGTTTAAAATTCTGAATTATTTGATTAAACTGGAGTCTATGGGAGACAGGCTTTCCGTAATTCGGAGCTTTCTGGATAACGGGTTTCTACTGTATTTCTTTCTTAAATGGGTCACAGTAAATCTAGGGTCAGTCATTAAATAAAAACCAAATCAGGAATTTCATGTAAGGAATGTGAAGCCAAACAGCTCATAACAGCTCTCTTGTAGCCTCTGTGATATTTTTTATTAATCTACTTTTCAAGCATACCACTAGGGAGCCTTGGGAGAGATTTCTAGAATTCCTGCTGAAATAAGAAAATACATCAAGGAACTGTACTATATAGACCCCCGTTTATAAGAAAGCTAGAAATGAGTTTTAAAATGATGCAAAAAGAGTAGCTGATACTAATTCATGACACAGAGGCTTATTGTATTACCTAAATATGGGTTACAAGGGCCATTCCATGTGTAAAAGATACTTAATTTAAAAAAGATTGCTTGGTAAACCAATGAATTACATTATTTGGCAACTTTTATCTCACAGCAGCCATTCTTTCATTACACTCTGGATTTCATGGTCGATAAAATGATAAACAGGCTCACAGAAACAGTTCTTAACTAATCTGCCATAACGGACACTGCCAATATATACACATTATGACCTAGTTTATTTTCTACCAATTGTGTCAGGACTCTTAAGGATTCAAACCCTGACTTTCTGTATGTGGTATTCAGTAGGCATAGTATCCTGCTGAGCCACTGGAGACATTTGGGTTTTGCTGGTTCCAATTGATATATATATATATATATATATATATATATATATATATATATATATATATATATATATATATATATATATATATATATATATATATATATATATATATATATATATATGTCCACCCTCACTCTCATTAAGGCCAGGTGTCTGTAATCTGGTTATTATGGGCCTATATGAGCCAATCCCTTTGTGCCTTCCGGTGCTGGATCATTAAGCCTGTTCAGTCACCTTGCTACCCCCTGTTCCAATTCCAGCCTTGTTCTTATCTGGTACCTACATTCTGATTCCTTGATCCTGTGCTTATGAATTTTGCCTGTTGGATAAAGATTCAGCCTGACTCGTGGACATTCTTTTGCTTGAATGCTGAAAAGAAGAGAAATACTCAGCGCTTCTCGTGGTCTTTGTACAGTGTGTATAACCTGTGTTGATTGTGTGCAGCCTCCTCTCACGACTCCCCTTTGACTGGGTATTCAAAGATCTCCAAACAATGTGCATTGGAAGTGCATAAAAATAAAGAACATGTGAAATTATGGTGTAATATTTCTTAAATAAATTAAATAGCTTCTGAGGAAGTGGCATGTAGCCACGAAACGCGTTAAGTCATGCTCTCTGCTATGATTTTAAAGATTTCAATAAAGAAGATTTTTATCTGAGAAACAACCTGGTGCTCCGCTCCTATTTCTATTTCTGCTTATTGATTTTGCCTGGATCGGGGGTGTAAGGTGGCGTGACAGCACGGTTGCAATTTACACTGGTTGCTATCCTGGTGAGTGCTCCCCTGTATTCGTTCTTAAATAAATTGAACACCCACAAGTGCAAGCTTGAAAAACTTTTCATGTGATTCAGTCACGCTTCCTGATGATCCGGCTCCTGAGGAAGCATGACGGAATCACGTGAAACGCGTAGAGCTTGTTCTTGTTTTTGCTGATTTGTACCACAGTCCTGCGAGTAGCCTGTATATGGGCAGGTTTTATTTATAATAAATAGTATTATACCATGGGGCACATTTACTAATCCACGAAAGTCCGAAAAGCGTCCGAATGCTTTTTTTCTGTAATGATCTGTATTTTTGCGATTTTTTCGCCGCTGTCACGACTTTTTTGCAAATTGTTGCGACTTTTTCGTTGCCGTCGCGAAAAATTCGGATTGGTTTTTCCGCCGTTTACAATTGCTCAATATGAAAAAATTGCGATGGCGACAAAAAAGTCGCGCAAAATACGATAAAGTCGTGACGGCGACGAAAAAATTGCGCAAAATACGGAAAAAACGTGACAGCGACGAAAAAGTCGCAAAATTTTCGTTTCCAATCCGATTTTTTCCCATTCGGGATTCGGATTCGTGGATTAGTAAATGTGCCCCTATGCTTGTTCTCTCTCATTTTATCATAATTTGAGGTGCCCGCTTTATCACTACCATCAAGGATCTGTAGATTTACTTTGCCTTGCTGTATTTTACACCTGGTGAGTGCATCAGCTCACCATTTTGCACTGGTGGACAAAATGTATTATTTAATTTATTTATTTATGATCACATTTTTCAAGCTTGCACTTGTGGGTGTTTTATTTATTCAGGAAATATTACACCATAATTTCACATGTTCTTTATTTTTTTTGCACTTCCAAAGCACATTGTTTGGAGATCTTGCTTGAATGCTGTTTGTCTAATTTTGGTATTGCTATTATTTTTTCATTAAATGACTGTTCTTACTTCATATAGCTTTCTCTATGGATCCATTCTGCAAGGTACCGAATCTGGGTTACTCAGCTCACAGGCTCCCCCCTGCCAACCTCCCTCCTGTGTTTCTGACACACTGTTACAATAGGTTAAAATAATAAAAGTCAACCAATCAGAGATTTACTGTCATTAGACTAAAGGTCCCCATACACGGTAAGATCCGCTCGCTTGGCCCTGGGGCCAAACGACCGGATTATGTAGGCGGCAATGGGGCAGTCGGTCCGGGGACCGCATCAACAAGCCGATGCGGTCCCCGATCCGACTGGATTTTCTAACCTGGCCGATCGATATCTGCCCAATTTCAGGCCAGATATCGGTCGGCCAGCCCGCTCGTCTCTGCCCCTACACGGGCAGATAAGCTGCCGAGTCGATCCAAGGGACCGATATCGTCAGCTTCTAGCGGCCCGTGTATGGGGACCTTTATCAAACTTTATAGCTGGATGGTTGCTATACTAGTGAAAATACCCAGGAAACTATTCTACACTGGAGCCAGGGTTCACCTTGGTGTCTCTGAAGAAAGAGACTTTGTATTTATTACAGTGTTTGTTTAAACTGCACTGTTGATAAAGAGCAGAGAGAAACCTGCCTAAAACCCAATCTGGTGTTCCTGTTTCATGTCTGCCTTATCTCTGCTACTGTCAATTCAGCAAATCTTCACAATAAGTGGAGGATAAAGCAACCCTTTTTGTAATTTATAAGACTATTATAAGTCACCAAGGAGACCACTTACACTATATAAGGCTTACTGGCTGAGTGTTTTTAAAAAGATCACACAACTCTAAGGTTACTTCTAAAAGCCTTATTGATGTTAGTAAGGGGCGTATCATCCTTTATAGACTTTACTTTGCAGAATTACACTTTTATAAACTTTTCTAGATTCAGGAACAAATACATATATTTGTTTATCAGGCTCTGCTCCCACTTGCCCAGAAAATCTTTTGATGCTGGCAAAGGGTCTCCTACAAGAATAGGATAAAGGTTTTATCATTTACAGTTTTGGTTAAAGGGGACCTGTCACCCACACATATAAATCTGTATAATAAATGTCTTTAACAAAATGGAACATTAACTTCTATGAAAAATAACTCCTATTCTCACTGTATTTAATGTATTTTGGGTGCCACTACTTCTGCTCCTCACTGTATAATATATTTAGGATCTGGAGTTATTTTTCATAGAAGTTAATGTTCAATCATATACTGCCTGCCTTGCCTTTATACCACATGCATAGAGGTGCGAGAGACAATTACTTTCACTTTCCATTCTGCACTTGCTAGATGTCACTGCACTTTTCACATTTACTCTTTCTCCTCACTGTGTATAATTGTGAAGCCACTAAACAGTTTGAAATCGTGGCTATCTTCTCATGAATTGAGCTGCATGCTAAATATTATATTTTATTTATTTAGAGAGGTACATTTGCTTTTGAAGGACTTTTGTTTATAGATAAAGATTCCTGTATCCATAAATAGCGATATTTTTACATGACAATTTCAGCTCAGGTGTAGGCATCCATCAAGATAGAACACTCTGGTTAATATAATTTATGTTTTACTCCTTAAAATGGGTGATACACGCTGTTCCAGAATCAGCTCGGAGAGTGGCATACAAACGAGAAAGATAAAATAAAATCCTGCGTAAGTCTTGTATTCAGTACTGAAGTCAAGGCAGCTGTTGGCATTTTTGAATAATTACATCAATTATAAGATATTGGATGACACTTTCACGTCCCCGAGAAGATGAAGATACCTGTCTGTAAAAACGGAAAATACTGTGCCTACTACAAAAAGAAAGCGAGAGAGACTGGGGGCTGCAATTTGCTCTACACAATTAATTTTAAGTGAGAAGAAGGATCAAATATTTCTCTTTAAAAAGATTCTGTCATGATAATTCACTCTACCATCTAAAATTGTATTCTTGAACCAACATGTAGCTGTAATATTGGTGTGTAGGCGCCATCTCAGTGCATTGTGCCTGAGTCTGAGCTTTCAGAAAGAGCCAGCGCTACACATTAGAACCTATTGTTTCTCCTGCTTAATTTACTTTCAGTAGGACGTAAGTCGCCTAATAGCAAAACAGGGTTTTTCCTGCTTGGGTTGATCTTCTTCAGGCTTCAGGAAACCTGCTCTTTGGAAGGGTAAGGGGGTCTGGAGTGTCATTGCCTCTCATTGTATTTAGGACTGAAGTTAACTGCATTTAATGTATTTTGGGCGCTACTGCACTCTGTCTCTCACTGTATTTAATGTATTTTGGGTGCCACTACTTCTGCTCCTCTCTGTATAATACAGTATATTTAGGATCTGGAGTTATTTTTCATAAACGTCAATGTTTCATTATTTACAAGTGCATACTGTTTGCATATATCTATATATATCATATATATCTAGTGATGAGCGAACCTGTTCCGTTTCGCTTCGCCGAAAAATTTGCGAATCTTTCAAAAGATCCACGAAATGGCGAAAATGTCGTGCGACAAAAAAAAATTGTCGCCCGCGGCTATTGTTTCGTCGCACGGCTATTGTTTCGTCACCCGTGGCTATTATTTTGTCGCGCGGCTATGGTTTCGTCGCCCGCGGCTATGGTTTTTTGACGCCGGTGACAATTTTTGGACGTGCGGCGAATTTTTCCGCGGCGAAAATTTTCATTCGTTTCGCGAAACGATCCGCCAATGGCGAAACGCGGAAATTCGCAACGAATCCATGCCTGGCGAAACTTTTCGCCCATCACTATATATATCCTTTAGTATACAAGCTACTTGAGGCTAATAGTACATGGGTAGATTTTACACAGTGCATTTTAGCTGGCAGATAAATGCCTGAAGCCACCCTAAATTATTGTGGAGCAGTATTGGCAGTTTTGCCTGTTTTCCACTAAAATTCAGGACAATACCAGCAGGGTTATTAGCCTATGGAGACACTATTAGTTCAGGCAGCTGAATCCTTTAGCAGACGTGTCAGGGAGCTGCTATTTGATTACCTGCCCATTGTTCTACTAATCGGCTGCTGAGGGGGAAAGGAAGCTCAGCAGTTAAGTGTGACTGAAGTTTATCAAACACAAGTCACATATCTGTGGCACCCTGGGAAATTTCAAAATTAAATGTAACCCCTATTTGGCTGATAAAGTCAAATATGTCCAGCTAGTGAATAGAGCTTGGGTACAGGCGACTCGGATTCACAGGATGGACCTTCGCTAAATGGAAGGTGCTTCTGGATGATGTTGCCTGTCTATACCTCCCACTGCCACTGTATAGTGCAAAACTTAAATAAATGATGGAATGGACGCCAGGAGCTCTTGCAAACCATCTTTAACTGTTTATTGTCCACGACAAGTAGTAGTAGTGCAGGGAAATCAATATTCATAATGAGGAAATAGCAATAACACTCTGATGAGTCTGGGCAGGGTAAGACACCTGTCAGCATGGCACCACTATGGAGGGCAGTCTGGATAGATACCTCAGTCCTCAGGTTGAATACTTTTAGCTTTAAAGAGTCCTACAGCCGACTATGGATCAGGGTTTAGGTACTGCCTGTATCCTGCGTCTTAACCGTGGCCCTATGCTGAGGCAACAGTGCCTGTATGGAAGAGTACTTCCAGCTAACCTCCTGGTTGGAGCCAGAAACTGCTCTACTATCTATAGCTATCTATCTCACTCTCCTAGAGGGTGCTGTTAAGGTGTTCTTCTATGCTTGCAAATCCTCGTTCACAGGATCCCTTTCCCCGACTTCTCTAGAGATAAGATGGATTCTCTAGGGTAGGCTTTGGCTTTACTGTGGCCTATTCTGATCCCAGGCTCAGTGGCCCTTCCACCTGAGACATCAGAGGCAGCCAAAGAGGAACATTATAAACATTACATTGGAGTGCAAAGGGTGGAGTCAACCTGTAAACCAAAAAGGCACATATGCAAACTATATACTGGATACATGGGTCTTTGCCCAGTAACAGCATAAACTAGGAAGTTGTAAGGTTTAAAGCCATCTGGGCATGTTAACCCTATGGGTCCCTACATTAATATAAAAAAAAAAAAAAAAAAAAACTGCTTGTGCTTTAATATGTTTCCTGCTAATCAGGACCAGGATGATGATCCAATTAGAATTCTGCCTGCTCTGTGTACACCCTACTTCATGTTATACAGTATTTGAAAAAATTGTGAAACAGTGAAAAAATTCGTGAAATGGCAAAAATTTGTGAAACACGGCTATCATGCAACCTCACTTGCTGAATCCATGCCTGGTGAAAAATTGCACCCATCACTACTAGAGATATAAAATACAGTTTTCCTAACACCAAACACCAAAGCAGCACTATATCTGTCCTTTTGGTGTTTGATAAGAGTATATCACTCAGTCAAGGTTGTGTAATGATCTCCCTATGTTGAATAGCAGGAATATGGCTGCTGTTGCTCTGGTAGAATTCTTATTAGAACCCCTATTGCATCCATAATTAGCCTTGACAATGAACAACAGACAGAGAGAGACCATCTGATATCTATATCTCACTGTTAAGGTCCTAAATAAATATATAGGTAAATTATTTGCAAAAAATAAAAAAAACAAACCATACTATACCAAACGACAAACAGGTGCATCCCAGTGTCACATGGTCCCCATACTCCGCCCTCCTTAGGCGTTTCGCACCACTGGGTGCTTTATCAGAGGAGGTCTCTGATGAAGCACCCAATGGTGCGAAACGTGTCTATTGTTGTTTGGCATAGTACGGTTTGTTTTTTGAATTTTTGCAAATAATTTGAACCAATAAATGTTTGCATGTTTCACTGTTAAACTTGTTGTTTATCTACATAATTAACCTTGACCTGCATACTTTAAGGGCAGGGGTCCTTTTAAACAGGGGACCAGTTCCTCGGACTGTTGGGGGGCCGGACTATAGTTTAAAAAAAAACCAAAAAAAACCCCACAAATTCCCATGCACACTGCACATATCTTATTTGTAGTGCAAAAAAACATGAAAGAGCAATACAATATTTTATGAGCTTTAGGGCCTGACTGGCAGCATTGCTGGCCTGCTGTTGTGTAGGCAGCTAGTAACTGAGCAACTAGTAGTAACTAGGGGGCCCTGCTTTGGGCCGGGCTACTACCCGTCTGTTTAGTGATGGTGGCTCAGCTCAGTGCATCCTCACCCCTGGCTACTACCCGTCTGTGTAGTGATGGTGGCTCAGCTCAGTGCATCCTCACCCCTGGCTACTACCCGTCTGTGTAGTGATGGTGGCTCAGCTCAGTGCATCCTCAACCCTGGCTACTACCTGTCTGTGTAGTGATGGTGGCTCAGCTCAGTGCATCCTCACCCCTGGCTACTACCCGTCTGTGTAGTGATGGTGGCTCAGCTCAGTGCATCCTCACCCCTGGCTACTACCCGTCTGTGTAGTGATGGTGGCTCAGCTCAGTGCATCCTCACCCCTGGCTACTACCCGTCTGTGTAGTGATGGTGGCTCAGCTCAGTGCATCCTCACCCCTGGCTACTACCCGTCTGTGTAGTGATGGTGGCTCAGCTCAGTGCATCCTCACCCCTGGCTACTACCCGTCTGCCTCAGCGTGGGGCCGAGGTCAACATTGAGGCAGGAGCCAGGTAAATGACCTTGGGGGGCCGTAGTTTGAAGACCCCTAAGATAGGGATTCAAGCCTTTCAACATTTGAAGAGACTGCAGGCATAACTAGAATTTTTTTTGCAACTGTTTGATAAGTCAAGTCTAATATGTCGAGTTATGACAAAGCTATGACAAACTGTAGAAGGCATCTAAGCTACTTGGATCAGGAGACACATTTTTAATGAATATGCCCCAGACATGTAGGCCCTGTTTAAAAAAAAAAAAATATGACCACAGGTAAATAGTATATACCACCATATTGAGTATACCTTTATGGTCAGTAACACTTCTATGGATGCTCCCTGTTAAAGCCAATCTGCCCATTACTCTATAGGAACTAGTGATAACTCTAACACTTTGAAGATAAGAGTGAGAGTTAAGGTGGCCACACACGAGGCGATTTGTGATCTTTCGTGCGACCATCGGTCGCAAGAAAGATCGTTCAATCGGCCACTAACGTTCAGGGCTGAAACAGCAGATAAGGAGGTAGAAACAATAGGATTTCTACCTCCTTCTGCCGATGCAGCCCTGACGGCAGATTTTGCTCAGGTGCCTTCTATGGCGCCCAATCAAAATCTTTTAACCCACCTGATCGGCGAGTCGACCGATATCAGCAGCCTCCTGCGATATCGGTCGCCTCGCCGAGTTGCCATACACGCACCGATTATCGTACGAAGCGAGGTTTCCTACGATATTATCGGTGTGTGTATGGCCAGCTTTAGAACTTTTTAGGACAAGTTTTTCCTACTTTACAATACATGCTGTAGTTTTTCCGCCCAAGTACTAAATAGTGCAAATCATATCTTTCTAAGACCTCATAGTGGATAGCAGAGGCTTATGAATATTTAGGATATTTAATATTTTATTATGCAACTTGACATTAGGAAGAATCAGCTCATCTGAGCTACCGGCAACCAGCAGATTATGTATGTAGAAAACTGAGTCCAAATCTCATGTTTCTTAGTAAGTTAGAAACAGAAATGTGAAGGACGGGTGGAAACTGCAGCAAAAAAAAAAGTAATAAAAATACAGAAATGCACTAATAACTCCAATAACTTACATTTGTTATATTAATTCAATTTGAGCAAAACTAAGAAATATGTAGACGAGGGACTGATTTATTATACCCCAGTTATTTTTAGCAAACATTAACAATGGTAACTATCGGGCATCTTGTGTTAAAAATAACAGTCTGATATGTTTTCCTTATTATATGGAATTAGAACGTGTGATATTGCTCATCTTCTGCAGTAAATGTGTCAGTTAGTTGAAAATATTCAATGTACATGACAGTCGAAAAAAAGTATTGATACAGGGGAAAAATATAAAAATGCTGGTAATTAGTAATGAGCGAATTCTTTTGCCAGGCATGGATTCGCCAGCGAATTTCTGCATTTCGCCATTGTTGGTTTCACAAAACTTCTGTGAAAATTTGCCATAGAATACAAAAAAAAGTTGTGGACGTGTCAAATTGGGCAGGGTTGCATCAAAATAGGCGCGGTAAAATAAAAATGGGTGTGTCGCATAAAAATAGATGCACAGGGGACAAATAAGTTGCCCGATAGCCGCAGTTCACAAATTTTACGCCGTTTTCCAACTTTTCCGCTAGTTTTGAGAATTTCGCCACAGTGAATTTCTGCATTTCGCCATAGTCTAATAGTTTTGCAAAACTTCAGTGAAAATGCGTCACAGAAAATAGGCGCGGCCGCATTAAAATTGCCACGGATGTGCCAAAATGGGAGCGGTCACATCAAAATAGGCGATAAGGGGACAAATAAGTCACGCGGCACCCACATTTCACAGATTTTTCAGTAGCTTTGCAAATTCATCACCAGTGAATTTCTTCATTTTGCAATTGGGTCACATCAAAACAGGCCCGGTTGCATTAAAATGGGAGTGGTCACGACAAAATAGGGAAAAGGTGGAATCCATTCTTCTCCCACAATTGCTCTCAAGAACCAGAGAGGAGGGATTTAGTGTAATGTCAAAGTCTTTTCAATATTACTGTTTTGCATTGATTAGTACAACAAAAACTATTTTTTTTTTTTTATTACAACAGACAGAATTCATAAAAAAACAAAAATCATCCAAAGAACCACAAATGTAACATGCCAAGAAACGCTTATAAATATTTTCTAACGGAAAGACGGAGCTGGTTTAATTGAGTCATCTGACACCCTGTCACTCTGATTTTTCCATTGAAATGTAACATATAACATGTGCAGCGGGAGTTGTGAGTCTTTTACTTTGCATTATTATCACTATTATTTTTAATTATTGTATATATTGTGACATGCTGACAGCCTGTACACGTAATTTTTGAGGGAGATTAGCTATGGTAGGCAGGCAAGGATCAGGGACAGATTTAGGAGCATAAAGACAGGGACACCACTTCTTCAGGCAAAACACAGATTTATTTAGGGCAAATTCTTCCCAAAATAAAGCTCACAAGAACCCAGTTCATCAACCAACAGTTCATCAAACTTGTTCCCTCTCTGGGACTCTCACCTTCCAGGGTTACTTCCACACTCTGGAACCTTTTTGGGGTTTCTCAATATCCCCAGTGACTTTCACACTCCTGAACACTCAGGCTTCACCTTAAGCCTTGCTGACTCTACTAAGCACTCATACATGTGGTCATGGCTCCCTCTGCTCCTCGCAATGGCAGGCAGCCCCCCAGCCCCTCTGGGAGTTCCTCACACAGGCAGAGGCAGCCTTCCTACCTTGTGGCCTATTCTGAGAGTGAATCCCACTCTTTAAGTCAACAACTAACCCCCAACAACTGTGTGTAACCCCACAGCTCTTTTATTTGCTGTTCCACCTGCAGCCTAACCAGGCAGCTCCGTACAGCTGGCCAACCGAAAATACTAGACCTATCCTACTGTCCCTCCATTTACCATACTCCTTTCTCATTTGTCCGGCTTTTCCTAAGCCAGTAACTTGAAAACAGCATTACCTGCTACAAGACCAGGCATTTTGCCTGGTTTTACTTATAATAAAGAAAAGAAAAAAGATCGCTCTAAGGGAAACCCTAAAGCGAAACAAAAATTCCTCAGAAACAATATAGATAAGTAATGAACAAATAAATAAGAAAATGAAAAAAATATAATAAACTAACAAACTATAAGTACCACGTGGTTCGATGAGGCCCGGGTGTTTAAACCCCGGGCCTGCCGCTCAAGTTTTAGAATCTATCTCTTATGTAGTTTAAAGTCTGAGAAACAGCATGCTCACCAAAGTCCGGCAATGGTCCGGGTGCTCACAGCCCCGAACCCGCAGCTAAGGAGGAATAACTTCAAAGTGGAAGGAAGGACATCGAGCACACTTCGGACACAAGGAATCCGTTAAAATTCTGTACTTTATTCCATCATGTTTAAAAACAAAAGTGTGCACACTTTTGTTTTTAAACATGATGAAATAAAGTACAGAATTTTAACGGATTCCTTGTGTCCGAAGTGTGCTCGATGTCCTTCCTTCCACTTTGGTTTTACTTATATCCCACCTTCAACACTGGTGGAAAACTCACCAAACCGTAACCTTGCCCAGTGTATCTCTCACAGTATTAATGTATTATTTTTAGTAGTTATCCAGCAATTCTTTTATAAACATCTGTTTCTTGCATTTTGGTGCTTTAAAATGTTTTATTTTCAGCAGTTTAGAACAGGTGATAGAGGCAAAATTCATTTCAGCTCAACAGGATATTATGCAATGGTCCCAAGCAAGCCATTAAAAAGGTGTATATTTATATCAAACGTTTGATTAATGAAACTTTGTGGGATGATAGATTTATACAGTGTCGGACTGAGATGCCAGGGGCCCACCAGAAAACCTTGGACCATAGGCCTACTCTCTAAACTATTATTCCTCCTCTCCTCACTCAACTTCTTCATTATCCAAGTCTCTTTTCTCTATCCTTCCATCTCTTCTTCCCATGCAGAAATAAGGAATGACCATGCAATTGGCCAAATAGAAGCAAGAGGGCCCACTGACACCTGGGCCCCCCGGGAGTTTTCCTGGTATCCTGGTGGGCCAGTCCGACACTGGATTTATAAACTACTTGAGAAAAAAACCCATGCAATCCATCTTATATTTTCTCCAAGAAGACATTGTTTTGTTCAGCTTTTTATCTTATGATTTTTCTGTTATGGAAATATGAATTTGTTTCTGTCACAGTCAATTTGAAAACAAACAAACCTAAGTGAGCATCAAGTGCATAGGTGTTAAAGAGACGATGACTTATCTCAGATTGGAGAAAACACTGCTTTCAGATGCATTGCTGGCACATATGTAAGGTCATTTATCATCTGCAAAGTAAGATATCTAGATGTAGTGTAAGAAATTGTGTTTTTGATGAAAAGAGTAAGGTGTTGATGGGACAGAGAAGGAAAGAGATGGTTTTATCCTTTTGTTAAACGTCTGTCTTTTAGAAACCATTTCACTGCTACAGTTATTCATCTGCATGGAGATAGTCTTGTGGTGATTCAAGGGGGCTTAATTTAAATGCAGATTCATTGAAATTAAAATTGCGTACAGTGAAATAGGCAATTTATTTTTCTATTCTTTACAGCTTTGCGGGTTTAAACGGGTAGAAGACATTTGGAGAGGTGTGTAAGAGCCACTTCCCTCATGGACAGCAAATGTATTGGACATACTATGAGACCCAAATGTGGTCAATGTGACCCTAAAACTCACTAACATTTTATAATTGCGAGATCAGACATACAGACAGAAAAAAGTCCTTTGTAATATGTACAGTGACCACCTCTGGTATCCAGCAGGAGCATAAGCAAAACAAAAGTAAGCAAAACCCTTGCTGCACTAATACATAGGGTGCTTTCCCTCTCTATTACTGGTCCCCTACTGGGATTACTGGCTAAACCAAAACATGCACAACTCCCCAGAGTCACAGTACCTTGAGAAGGTCCTTTTGTTTGTGAGAAAGCACTCCAAGCTGCTTCAGGCAGACACAGACCCTCACACACCAATTTCAGTCCACAGTCTGAGCCCAACTCTCTCTCTGGCTGCTACAGATCTGCCTGCTAATTATTCCCCAGGTGAGACTCCCTTGGGGAATTAACCCACTCAGGGCTGCTATACATCAGGGAGTAGGAGATGAACCTAGCGGAACTATATCTCCCTTCAAACTGTTTTCCTGTTACCAGTTCACATTGTCTATAATTAGCAATTAGCGATGAGTGAATCGTGAATCTGTCCTGTTTCGCTTCACCAAAAAATTCACAAACTGACAGTAATATTCACGAAATGGTAAAAAATCTGTGAAACATGTTTGTTTTCACAATTTTTATGTGCCGAACTTTGTTGCACGTTTTGCGAAATGTGAAACACCGAAATGTGCCGTGAATCCATGCCTAGCGAATTATTTTGCCCATGACTTTTAGAAATGCCACATTATATAAACTGATGCACCACTGCAGCAGACTCAAGTTTCAGAATTTCTGTAACAGTAATGATTCAGGCCTTCAAAGTTGTCCACTAGGAGTCGCTAACTTGGCTTCTGTTAAGAGTGTCAGTGGCACTGCACATACTCAGTATGCTCTGGGCTGGTGTTGAGAAGCTAGGGGGCCCATTTACTTACTCACGAACGGGCCGAATGCGTCCGATTGCGTTTTTTTCGTAATGATCGGTATTTTGCGATTTTTTCGGAAAATTATCGCAACTTTTTCGTTACCAATACGATTTTTGCGGAAAAACGCGAGTTTTTCGTAGCCATTCCGAAAGTTGCGATTTTTTCGTAGCGTTAAAACTTGCGCGAAAAGTTGCGCTTTTTTCGTAGCGTTAAAACTTAAAAGGCGCGATGTTTTGTGCAAGTTTTAACACTACGAAAAAATCGCAACTTTTTGCGCAAGTTTTAACGCTACGAAAAAATCGCAACTTTCGGAATGGCTACGAAAAACTCGCGTTTTTTCGCGCAAATCGTATTGGTAACGAAAAAGTCGCGATAATTTCCGAAAAGTCGTAAAGGCGCCGAAAAAAATCGCAAAAAATACGAAAAAGTCGCAAAATGTTCGTTTTCCAATTCGGTCGGAATTCGTGTCTTAGTAAATCAGCCCCTTAGTGTTAGGTCGCAAATCTTAAAACAGAATATAACGTTCACAGGTAAGTGACAGCATCACAGAGTATGTGTTATGGATCAGCAGAAGAGGAGATGGGGAGCTACCGAGGGGCAACTTTGGATTCACAGCTCTTCACTTCTAAAGGGCTGGGGGTCACCTTGGGCTGGTGCAGAACCCCAAAACATAATGTGCAGTGTTTTTAGCCTACTTCTTTATTAAAGGAACAGTTTAGTGTAAAAGTGAAAATAGGCAAAATAGATAGACTGTGCAAAATAAAAAATATTTTCAATATAGTTAGTTAGGCAAAAATGTAATCTATAAAGGCTGGAGTGGGCAGATGTCTAACATAATAGCCAGAACACTACTTCCTCCTTTACAGCTCTCTAAGCTGTTAGTAGTCAGTAACCAATCAGTGACTTGAGGGGGGGCCATATGGGACATAACTGTTCAGTGGCAAAATGGGCGCGGTTGTGGCAAAAAAAAGAGGCACGCAACCAAAAAAAGACATGGGTGACAAAATGTCTCGTGACAAATGTGTTTCGAATATATTTTCCTGTCGTTTCACAAATTTTTCGGTGAAACGGGACAGATTTGCTCTTCACTAACTATATTGCAAATATTTATTATTTTGAGCAGTCTATCCATTTTACCATTTTCGATATAGTTAGCTACTGTAGGCAAAAATGTAATCTATAAAGGCCGCAGTGGGCAGATGTCTAACATAATAGCCTTCCTCCTTTACAGCTCTCTAAGCTGTTAGCAGTCAGTAACCAATCAGTGACTTGGGGGGGTGGGGCATATGGGACACAACTGTTTAGTTAGTTTGCATTTGAATCTGACCTGTGTGCTCACAAACTATCTGAACAGTTATGTCTCATGTGGCCCCCCTAAAGTCATTGACTAACTAAGAGGTTAGAGAACTGATAGCAGGAAGTAGTGTTCTGGCTATTATGTTAGACATCTGCCCACTTTATAGATTACATTTTTGCCTAATTAACTATAATTAGTCATGAGCGATTTTCTTTGCCAGGCATGGATTCGCAGCGAATTTCCGCATTTCGCCATTGATGAATTGTTTAGCGAAACTTCAGCGAAAATTCGGCGTGGAAAATTTGTCAATAAAAGTCACAAAAAAGAGGCGCGCAACAAAAAAAAGATGCGGGTGACAAAAAGTCTTGCGGCTAATGCGTTTCGAAGAAACGGGACCGGTTCGCTCATCACTAACTATATTGCAAATATTTGTTATTTTTTGCAGTCTATCCATTTTACCCAGTTTCATTTTTACTCTCAACTGTTCCTTTGAGCTTTAGTTCTCCTTTAACGGATTCCCAACAACCCTTTTGCTGTACTGGGAAAATATTGAAAAAACAGCTTTACATACAAATTTTACTGAGAATTATTGGAACAAATTTTAGTTATGATATTTAGATGCAGAAAACTAGATGTTGATTTATCCTGGGGAAAGAGGCAATTTGCTGAAAAATGAGTGACATAAATGAATGTTAAATATTATTATAGTGGAGCATTTTGTTGGAGAAAGAGGCGATTTATTGCAGTATTTTTTATTCATAATAAGTTTACTCATAAAAAAAGTTCTTACAGTGGCAATATACGGTATATTTTGGGAATAACCTACGTCAAGGGTACATTATTACTCACAAACACAGCCAGCTAGCTAGTCATTGTGCAGTTACAGATTAAAAGCAATTTAATCTAATTTCAGTATTTATAAAAATTCAACATAAAAATGTTTTCCTTTCTTAACGCTGCTGTAAAGTTTTCATAAATATGAAAAACATTTAAACTCTAACAGGATAGAAAAGGAATGTAACCCTTTACTAGTGATGGGCGAAATGTTTCGCCAGGCATGGATTGGCGGGGAATTCCCGCGTGTTTCGCCATTGGCGGATTGTTTCGCGAAACGGATAAAAAAATTTGCTGCGGAGATATTTGCCGCACGTCCAAAAATTGCCGCCCGCATCAAAAAAGAAAAGTCGCGGGTGACAAAAGAATAGCCGCACGACAAAAAAATAGCCATGGGCGACAAAAGAATAGCCACAGGTGACAAAAGAATAGTCGCGGGCGAAAAAAGAATAGCCATGGGCGACAAAAGAATAGTCGCATGCGACAAATTAATAGCTGCGTGACAAAAGAATAGCCATGGGCGACAAAAGAATAGTCATGGGTGACAATTTTTTTGACGTGCAACATTTTCATTGTTTCGTGAATTTTTTTGCAATTTCGCGAATCTTTTGAAAGATTTGTGAATTTTTCGGAGAAGCAAAACAGGACAGATTCGCTCATCTGTAAGTTACCCTCCCATATAGATTGTAAGCTCTACGGGGCAGGGACCTCCATCCTCTTGTGTCTTTGACTCTTAACTTATTGCAACTGTATTTATCTTGTATTTATTTGTATTTATTGTTATACTTTGTATTTATCTATTATTATTTTAATAACCCCCTGTTTGTATTAATGTATTCTACTGTACAGCGCTGCGTACATAAGTAGTGCTTTATAAATAAAAATATACATACATCACTACCCTTTACCCCTACTGCCCTAATATATCACTGAGGCACCCAAACAATCTGCTAAATGGCAATACAAGACAAAGAAATGGACATTTAGAATGAAATTAGGAACACTTTGTTTGGTTAAATATAAAAGAGAATTAATTGTCCCTTCAAACACCAAATATTTGATAATAGAGAGGAAAATGAATTCAGAAATAAGACAGAGTGACTTTCGTTATATCACAAAACTAATTTATTTTATAGTTCATAGAGTTAATGTTCACATTAAAGGAGAAGGAAAGTCATTTTGGCATTTTACTGCCAATAGATTTGCCAAATTAGTGCCACCTAGAACACTATATTTATTCTGCAGAAAGCTTTATCATAGCTGAGTAAAGAGCCCTAGAAGCAGGGGCGTTTTTGACCCCTGAGGTGGCCAAAAGAGGAAAGAACTGTGCAGACTCCAGCCCCAGGAATGAAGGATTTTTCTGAGAGAGGAAGTCAGATACCCAAGAACATGTTTACAAAAAAGGAGACAAGAAATCCTGTGTTTCTTTTGATAGAGTAGCTTATGGTTGTATTTACATAGACCTTTCTGATAAAGCTTACTTTACAAACGCATATCGCAAATTTTTCGCAGACAGATTGGCTTATCACTATTCATTTGTATTAGATACTTTTTATATTTTTGGGGGGAGGTGGGGAAGTGCTGGAATTATCTTTACAGTAGACACAAGTGAAATTCTTTTTTCCATCAGGGAATAGTTTTGCAAATCCGTGCAACATTTTTAAACCTGCTTTTTATGTTGAAAAAATATAGAACAAAATGCAGATATCATTATTTTGCACCCCTTGCCTTCCACATTAACCATTTGATACAGAGTCTTTCCATGCCTTCTTCCTTTTTAAGGAGCTGTCCAGACTGTTTTCTTTAAAGAAACTAGCAACATGGGAAAAGTTGTAGGATAGTAGAAAGGAAGCAAGGTAACAAGGTAGGGCAATGTACAGTATTTGCTTTACACAGCTAAACATGCCTTATCCACAATGTACATTAATTTTCCCTTCTCGTTCACCCCAATGCATTTGGCAAAATGTTGACGTGGATTTTGCAAATATTCCGACAAAGCAACACAACAAGACTAGCAACAAGTCCTCCAAGTGCATTTTTCCATGTCTGCTATAGTCGTTAGTTAGAAACTGTATTGTGCATTCCTATAGATTCAATTGTTGAGTTCTTTCAAGGACATCATTACCTGGACTTCCAAAGGAATGCTGGGTGACAGGTTGAGGGTCCATCTACCCCCTAGCATTGTTGGCTAGGCAACAATAAAAGTATCTATGCATGTCTGAAGCATGTCTAGGCCCCCCTAGAGGAGAACAAGGAGTCACCTAAAACCCATATATTTTTCAGGAATCACGGGTTCAGGATATAAGCAGTTGGTATCATAGTAACTACTGGGAAAGCATCTAGTAGAATTAACTCTAAAACAACTGGACTTTTCTGAGTTTTTTCTCATCTGAGTGGCTTCTTCAGTTCAAATAACTGGTAGGGAATTCACCGGTATTTAAACCCTTGAGGGTAGCCCAGTCACAGACATCCAATCACAATGGTTCAATTGAGCTTATTCAGTTAGGTGTTGGCTAGTGATGAGCGAATCAGTTCCATTTCGCTTCGCCTAAAAATTCGCGAATCTTTCAAAAGATCCGCGAAATGGGCGAAAAATTCGCAAAACGGCGAAAATGTCGTGCGGCAAAATTAATTGTCGCCCGTGGCTATTATTTTGTCGCCGTGGCTTTTATTTTGTCGCACGGCTATTCTTTTGTCGTCCACGGCTATTATTTCATCGCATAGTTATTATTTCGTCACCTGCGGCTACTATTTTGTCGCCCGCGGCTATTATTTTGTCGCCCGCGGCTATTATTTTGTCGCCCGCGGCTATTATTTCGGACATGCTATTATTTCGGACATGCAGTGAATTTTTCCGCGGCTAATTTTTTCATCTGTTTCGCGAAACAATCCGCCAATGGCGAAACGCGGAAATTCGCCGCAAATCCATGCCTGGCGAAACATTTCACACATAACTAGTGTTGGCTGAAACTGACAGGTGTAGGAAGGTATGATCCAGTCACCCACAATGGAACCATTAAGAACCATTAAGATGCTAACAAAAAACAAATCATATTGAATATATTCATGGTTCGATGCTCTAGTCAATACTTATAACTCTTAGATTTTTTTCCTGTCCTATGTTCTCACAAACAGCAAAGGCAGAACAAGCATCTGATATTAATAAATAACACAGACCCCTCCCAATTACCCACATTCCTCTTGAATAAGTGAATATGAAACGGATATAAACAAAAGGAGCAATGGAACATATGAATAAAAGAAGCACTGCACCTGTCCTGCATCCTAGCAACTGATAAGCCATTCATTGTTGCAGGTCGAGCGCAATAGTGCAGAATAATCTGCCTATTAAAACCTGTGATTTTCCATATCCAAACTTGTTGCTTTTCATAAATAGTAATATAAATACATTTTCGCTACAAGTGAAAACAAGGGATGTTTTTTTGTAATGCACAAGGGGTTAAGGCTTAAATTCAACCATTACATTTCCAGTAGAAGCCTTACGTTCTCCCCTCGCACTCATTGGTATGCACATAGTCGTTTTATTTTGTTTTGTTTCAAATCAGAAGATTTTTGCAACCGACGGCTTTTCCCAGAATGAAACTTTTTATCTCACTCTTCCATTTTCAGTTGCCCATAAGGAACCAGCTGCAAGTTAAAAGATATACCGGAGGAATAGCAAAGCTTTATACTTTCTCTCTGTCTCTTTTTACTTTTAATTCTGCACAATGTGGAGATTCCTGTACAGAATCTAAAGGACGACAAGCGCATTTGAATAAGAATGAACCAGATCGTCCGCGAGAATGAAACAAAAAAAAATCATCAAAAATAATAACACAGGCAAAGTACTTTTATCTATTTCCAGTTGAAAACGTCTTTGGAAACGTAAGACAGGCATTGAGCAACATTTGTTCACAGTTGTTCCTTAAATGGCAATACAAAGAATAAAAAAAAACATATAGCAGCTTCAGACGTTTACTTTTAACCCTCTTACTGCCAGTGACATAGTTATTATGTCATCAGTAGGGAGGTATCATACCGCCAATAACATAGCAGTTATGTTTCCTGGTTTAAGGTTATGCTACACGTAAAACACATAGCCTCGTAAGGTGTCTGCCCAAAGTACAATTAATACAGCAGGTTTCTTTAAAGAGAGTCTTTAGGGATGGAAGATGCCATACTACTATCATTATTAACTTTGTAGATAATGTAACTATTACACTGCTTTTGTTTATGTTGTTATATGATTTCTGTATTTTGCCACTAGATGGATCATGCGATTAGAAGGGGGCTCTGTACCTTTAAGGTAGGAGGAGCCTTGACCGTGCTAGGAAGAGCAGGGGGAATGGAAGGGGTTAATTAATACAGGATAGGACTGGGGGAAGGAGGTTTTGTAAAGTAAGAGGAGGGACCAGGATAGGGAAGCTAACAGCAGAGGAAAAGGGGGTATCAATTACCTTGTGGAGGTCAAGGAGCATTGTCCCGCCTGCCCTTGAGTACAAGCAGTGGTGGATCAGGCTGGGGAGGGGTTTGTTTATGCTGTCACAGTTTGTGGTAGTAATGCTTGGTGGAAGGTGGGGGCTAAGCTCCAGTTTTGGCACATGGGTGTCCAAAGGTGGATGGTAACCTCCTCGGACATGGGTCAAAGGAGAGAAGTGGATTCTGGCTGCCTGCTCTCACTTACCCATGGTTGGTGGTTTGGAGTGGGCAAGCATTCCAATGGGCATAACATGGATGGTTATTGTTATTGGTAAAATGTTGATCATTTTATAAATTACTTTTGTATTTATCTATTTACATCTTTTCTGTTTAATAACACTGAGACCTGTTATATCCCATCCTGGACGTCATTATTGACTCTGAGGTACCGGGGGTGGGGGAAGGAGCTAAGGTAAGGAAGCCTGCGTAATTGGCGCTGCACTGTCATGACTGGCAAAGAAAACTCTTGAGTAGTGGTTCCAGATATGACGGATACCAGCCATCCCAGCATTCTTATCGCTCCCCTCTAGATATGCCTCCATGCAAAAGAAAGTAAAGTTCACTAGTGATGAGCCAATCTGTCCGTTTTGGCCTATTTGTGTCTGTTAGTTACCCCTCCCATATAGATTGTAAGCTCTACGGGGCAGGGACCTCCATCCTCTTGTGTCCTCGACTCTTAACTTATTGCAACTGTATTTATCTTGTATCTATCTGTATTTATTGTTATACTTTGTATTTATCTATTATTATCTTAATAACCCCCTGTTAGTATTAATGTATTTTACTGTACAGCGCTGCGCACATAAGTAGCGCTTTATAAATAAAGATATACATACATACATACATACAAATCTTTTCTAAGATACAGCGGAAAATTCACAAAGCGATGAAAATGACGCACATCAAAAAAAATTGATGCACGTACATTTTTTGACGCACATCATTTTTTTGAAGCGCACGAGAAATTTTTCAGGCAACATTTTTTTGTTGCATGGTGATTTTTTCCATGGCAAATTTTTGCGCCAGTTTCACGAATTTGCCACAAATTCACACCTGGTGAAAAATTTTGCCCATCACTACAGTTCGCCTTTAATTAAGTTGCCAAGCAAGCATATAGTTCACTTCCTGGCTAATACCCCAACCTTAAGGGGGCCATACACAAGCCGTTTTTTTACTTTCAAACAACCAATTCCAGAACGATCCGATAATATTGTTAAGTTATCATACAGTTGATGGTGTGCGAACAATCGTCGGCCCACTAATCGGGCCGACATTATTGGCCAAAAAATGTTAAAAAAATGTTGGTCGTTCAACGATAAAATCTGTCAGTTGGTGTGAGTGCCAGACATACTGTATGTCATTGAACGATTGTTCTCTGTCATGATTGCCAGCGGAAGTACACGAAAGTTCTTTGTGGAACCTTAATTTGTTTATTGCAGGGTTCGCTCGTATGTGAAAGCTACATATTACATAACCTTTAATAAAACATATTTTTTGGATAGTGCAGCAAGTTGCAACCATTTCCAAAATGCTGGCAAAACTCCCCAGAACTACTGGTAGAGTAGGGTATGGCACACACAGGGGCATGGGGCAGGCAGGAGTATGGCACACACAGGGCATGGGGCAGGCAGGAGTATGGCACACACAGGGCATGGGGCAGGCAGGAGTATGGCACACACAGAGCATGGGGCAGGCAGGAGTATGGCACACACAGGGGCATGGGGCAGGCAGGAGTATGGCACACACAGGGCATGGGGCAGGCAGGAGTATGGCACACACAGAGCATGGGGCAGGCAGGAGTATGGCACACACAGGGCATGGGGCAGGCAGGCGTATGGCACACACAGGGCATGGGGCAGGCAGGAGTATGGCACACACAGAGCATGGGGCAGGCAGGAGTATGGCACACACAGGCCATGGGGCAGGCAGGAGTATGGCACACACAGGGCATGGGGCAGGCAGGAGTATGGCACACACAGAGCATGGGGCAGGCAGGAGTATGGCACACACAAGGCATGGGGCAGGCAGGAGTATGGCACACACAAGGCATGGGGCAGGCAGGAGTATGGCACACACAGAGCATGGGGCAGGCAGGAGTATGGCACACACAGGGCATGGGGCAGGCAGGAGTATGGCACACACAAGGCATGGGGCAGGCAGGAGTATGGCACACACAGAGCATGGGGCAGATGGATAAATACTGCTTCTGCCACAATATCGGATCATACGTAGATGCATGATCTTTCTGTATTTTACATCAACAATACAATTACATCTTTTTAAATAATCGTTGTCCGTGTATGGCATATTGTATGGCAAACCAATTGTCAAACGATCGTGTACTGATTAGATTGTTCATCGCAGAACGAGTGAAATCAGCTCGTGTATGGCCCCCTTTAGTGACTGCAGAAACCTTAGAAACAGCAGGCCAAGAGAAACAGAGGCCTACAGATGTAGAGTTGCCTGAAATTTCAAATATGTTATCCAAGTGAACATGTCATTATCACATGACACCATATTTGATTCAATTAACTGACTGAGAGTAGCAAAACTATTTTTGAAATTGAGACATTCATTAAAATGTCAATATTTCCAGAATACAAAATTAATTTTGTGAGTAACCCCCGCTAATTTTTATATTTTTTTTCTCGTCATTTGTAATTGCCATTCAGTTTAGGCCACAATAAAAATCTCATTGCCCAGTAGCCAGAGGTTGGTGTATGTTTGTTTAGTAAAAAGGCAGAAGTGTTTGTGATCAATAACATAGCATTGTGTAGCCATGGATCGATTCTTTTCTTATATAGCTCATAAAATATGAAGAAAACATGCCAGAAGGTCCTGTTTTCTAAGATATATTATTTCCGCTCGATTAGCTTGGAAATATTTAATTTAAAAAAGCAGAGGGACGCTGGATTTTTGGACAGCACTGCAGAGGCAATATATCGCACTCCAATAATCACCACACTCTGTTAAATGTCTGATAATGAATTACAGCGTGAAATGCTGCTGGTAATTGGTTGCTGAAACACTCCATAATAAAGTGCTGTGTCACTAGTCACCGAGCTCGGGGAGATGGAATGGTTGCTCAACTGTCTATCAAACGCAATTCTAACTCTTGTTTTATTATATTCCAGCTGGGCTACGGGAGCTTTACATTTCATTTATGTTCCCTTTGTTAATGTTTTAAGTTATTTGAAGGTCTTTGTACCGGATTCTACCCTATCCAATAGATTTAATGTCAGCCTAAATAGAAATTCTGCCACCTGGGTCTGAGGCCCTGGAATATTGATTTAAATCTTGAATTAGTGCTGAATAGCTGTCTAATCAACCCAATAAATTCCAAAGCAAAATGTCGTTCAAAGGGAATACATACTGAAAGTCAGAATCCCAGACTTAAGCTGGCCATACACGCACCGATGATATTGTACGGAACCTTGTTTCGTACGGTATTCGGTGCGTGTATGGCGGCTCCACAAGGCAAACAAAATCACAAAATGCTTCGGATATCGGTCTTTGGTGCTAACTTGGAACCTAACATTTGTAAGGCGCGTTCCGGTAGCGCTGTATGGCACATGCGCCAAACAAACCAGCGCACATTTAGATGCGCCCGTGTTCGTACGGATGTAATCAACGATATGCACGCCAGCATGCGTCAGGGCATGCCACCGCGTACGGCATTGCGTGCATGAACGCGCATACATTTTGCCGCCAAATGCCACCCTTTTTGAAGGAAGTCACTCAGCACTTGGTTATAGGCCTAGCTTTTATTACTTGTGCTGATCTTCTGTGTTTGACACTCTGCTTGACCTTGGATTTGGCTGACTTCTGGATTACTGACCCTCGGCCTAATAAGAGACTCTGCCTGCCTCGACTACTTGCCTGTTTACGACCACACTCTTGTTCTTTCTGCCTCGGATTCAGACGTATCTCGAATTGACCCTCTTCAGCCCCATTTGCCTGAAGTCGCTCTTCATGCAGTTGAGCCAATACCAGGTACTCCTTACAACATCTAAAGCACAACGCAACCAGGGTCGGACTGGGTTGCTGGGACACTGGGAAAAATCCCCCGTTGGGCCCCTATGGCCCAGACCCAATGCCTGTTGCCGCTCCCCCAGCCACTGGTGTCCTCCCTTGACGCGTTTCACTTATGCGCTCAGGGGAGGACATCAGGAGGGGGCCCCTGTGTGGGGTTAGGGGGGCATGTTGGGGGACACGACCATAGGGGGCACCTTGGGGGGTGCAGGGCCCCTGGGGCGGTAGCCCAAATAGGCCCTGCACCCCCCAGTCTGACCCTGGACTCAACTACTGCACATGTGACAATTAATCCTCTGGGCTCACCCTTTCCAATGTATTAACTTTCCTTAAGTCATTTTCTTCTGTAAATCATGGAATCATTATCATGCCTTCACCTTTTGTTGAAAAAACAAAATAATCAATCATCAGTATTAATATATTGAATATAGTGATGAGCCAAACTGTCCCATTTCGCCATAAAATTCGCAAAACGGCAAGAAAATTTGCGAAACTGTAAAAAATTAGCAAAAAGCATTTGTTGTGCATTTTTTTTGTCACCCGCAGCTTTTTTGTTGCCCGCATCTATTTTTTGTCGCCTGCACTTTTTTTGACGTGAGCGCACCCAATTTGACGCGCAACAAAAAAATTCTGTGCGGCGAATTTTTCCGTGCCAAATTTTCACGGAAGTTCCGCAAAACAATTCGCCAATGGCGAAATGCGGAAATTTGCTGTGAATCCAGGCCTGGCGAAAAAATTCGCTCATCACTAACTGAATAGACTACTATACAATTAAGCTATCAACCAAGTCCTAGTCTTGTCGTTTTTAACCTTCAGTTTGATTTGATTGATTTAGAATACTATCATTTAATTGATGACTATTTAGTAACCTTTAGGCTGATGCCACACCAGGCGTAGGGCTGATTTTTTCGGCAAGCGGAAAAACGCTTGCCGAAAAATCAGCCCTACGCCTGCTACTTGTGCCTGCACCCGAATGAATGGGATACGCTCGGGTGCAGGCACATGTAGCCGATATACGCATGAAAACGCGAGAGAATGCAAAGTCTCGCGTTTTCGTGCGTATATCGGCTACATGTGCCTGCACCAGAGCGTATCTCATTCATTCGGGTGCAGGCACAAGTAGGAGGCATAGGGCTGAATTTTCGGCAAGCGTTTTTCCGCTTGCCGAAAAAATCAGCCCTACGCCTGGTGTGGCATCAGCCTAAGACTCATACATAACCACCCTTTTTTGAAAACGAAAGGGATCCACTACCTCGCACTACCTAGGCATAAATAAAGAGCAAAAGTTAAAGTTTTCTCACTACTATGTATGGCAAGAAAACAACTCAGCACTTACCATTTCTAATGGGTATTTATGTGTTTAATTAATATTTATCACCTTACAAAATAAGATCAGCTAATGAATGTGATTATTAGCAACTTTAATAGGTAACTAAACTCCCCCATCTAATTTGTCGACACAACAGATTGTGATGCAGAATGTTTTGTTTACGCGCTATTTTTCTTTAAATGGAGAAACCTGATTTAGCCGTGATTTGGGAGCTCTCCATTCTGGTCTCCAGGCTCTGGATATCTGGATCGCTTTCAGGGAAACCAGACCGAAAACAGCATAATCATTTAAGGAGGCTCATTAGCAATTTAACACATGTGATAAACATGATCCATGAGCTGGTTTTTACTTTTTGACAGCATATTCAGAGCCATCTGCCGCTAGTTAAGGAAACAATCAGCTTGAAAACATTTACAATAAGAAGCACAACAAATAAATGAGCAAAGGACTTGGGATATTATAGTATAGTGTCCTGTCAGGACACAAATCTATAATAAAATAACTGACCCGCTAATCTAGCTAATCAATGTATAACAGGTCAGATTTTTGTCCATTATAACTGTCTCTGTGGGCAACTGCAGACTGGGGTCCTGTGATGCCTGCCTTGCAACTGCTTCCCAAATCAACTGGCCACACCAGCAAAACCACTTACCCTTTAATAGACAACAGAGGTCTATGCGATCATTAGCTGCGCCAGAATTTTTATATGAAATTTGATTCTGAACAGACTCCGGCTGGAAATCAGTAGATATTTAGTATTAAGTGTCCATGGAATATGCTCCTGAACATTATTGGGTAAGTAAGAAGTGACAGGGGTTCTGTTTCCTTCTCCAACTCACCTATATGGGCAAATTGGATCCACTTGTTCAGCAACTGGGTTAGGCTAATGTCCCACTGGGAGATTCAGTCGCTGCAATTTTTAAAAAGCGTGTTCCAGTGACAAGTCGCTCATCTTTTCCTAACAATCGATTATTAAAGATTTCAACAACAGAGCAATTCTATTTCCCACAAATGCAGGTGTTATTCCACGCCCACAATTAGAAATGACATTCGGTACAATGGGGAAATCGCAGCGACTTCCCGCTCAGTGGGTTTTACTCTCAGCGATTCCAATAGTTTTGAATGACACTGCTTTCTTTGTAAAATCACTCATAGTCTCATAGCGATTCGGAGCAATAAGTGATTTGAAGTAGTATCGTCGGTTTAGGTCCTGGTGAATTCTTCTCTATGTAGAGTCAAACGAGCGACTTGTCGCTGGAACTTGCTTTTTAAAAATCACAGTGACTAAATTTCCCCGTGGGACATTAGCCTTAGAACTGAACTGACTATCTTTCCATGTTTAATTAAAGTCAAGTGCTTTGATTCAGCTATTTTTACAAGATATATTATGAGCCATTATCTGGAAACCCCTTATCTAGAAACTGATAAAAAAGTAATTTGGAAGAATTTTTTCAACCTGTCTGATCGACTATACAACCAATCGCCATGGTACGACAATTGTTGGGGCATTAATTCAGAGCCCACACATGGTCGGTAAATCATAAAAATCTGTGTTTCATATGAAAAGTTGTGAGTTTTTGGAGATTTACTCCGTCCAAATGGCTAAAAATCCGAATCTGACAATTTGCCAGCTAAAACTTGCCGAGATCATGTTACAGTCAATGGCAGATGTCCCTTCCCTTTCCTGAACAATCCTTCTTTTGCCTCGAAACTTTAGAGACTTCAGAATATTGCATTATGCTCAAGGAACATGTTAAGTAGCTCTAACAGCTTTCAAAATACTAAACCAACATAAAGTCAGTGGCTTTGTCTTTTATGGCATGGGACAAAATGGGTGACTTGGATGTTGTACTAAAATTTTGTAGGAGAGTACGGTTTTATGCAAATGTTCAAAATATGGCTCTTCTAAAGGTGAAAAGAGTAGATATTTTAGGCTAAATCTTTATTTCCAATCCCTATTTCTGTAGGGAAATGAGAGCAGAGCAGGCAGTAACCCTTCCAACAGGCTTGTTAAGGGATCACATTCAAAATTATGTAGTGGAGAATGGCATTATGAGCAGTAATCAGCATGGCTTTATGAAGGACAGGTCATGTCAGACCAATTTAATTGCTTTTTATGATGAGGTAAGTAAGAAGCTGGACAGTGGGGATGCAGTAGATATCATCTATTTGGATTTTGCCAAAGCATTTGATACCGTTCCCCACAAACGACTGCTTTCTAAGCTAAGGTCTATTGGTCTTAGTGAAGCCGTTTGCACATGGATAGAAAACTGGCTACAGGATCGGGTACAGAGGGTGGTTGTTAATGGTACATTCTCTACTTGGAGTAAGGTTCTCAGTGGGGTCCCTCAGGGTTCTGTACTGGGTCCACTTTTGTTTAATTTGTTCATAAATGACTTAGGGGAGGGTATTATGAGTAATGTATCAGTGTTTGCAGATGACACAAAACTCTGCAGACCAGTCAATTCTATCCAGGATGTGACATCCCTGCAGCAGGATCTTGACCAACTGGCAATCTGGGCAGCTAAGTGGCAGATGAGATTTAATGTGGATAAATGTAAGGTCATGCACCTGGGATGTAAAAACATGCAAGCCCCGTATACCCTTAATGGGACTGCACTAGGCAAATCCATAATGGAGAAGGACCTTGGAGTCCTTGTAGATAATAAACTTGGCTGTAGCAAGCAATGCCAGGCAGCAGCTGCAAGGGCAAACAAGGTTTTGAGCTGTATTAAAAGGGGTATAGATTCACGGGAGGAGGGGGTTATTCTTCCCCTTTACAGAGCGCTGGTAAGGCCCCATCTAGAATATGCTGTTCAGTTTTGGTCTCCAGTGCTCAAACGGGACATTACTGAGTTAGAGAGGGTCCAGAGAAGGGCAACTAAGCTGGTAAAGGGTATGGAAAGTCTCAGTTATGAAGAAAGACTGGCCAAGTTGGGGCTGTTTACACTGGAGAAGCGCTTAAGAGGTGACATGATAACTATGTATAAATATATAAAGGGATCATATAATAACCTTTCTAATGTTTTATTTACCAGTAGGTCCTTCCAACGGACACGAGGGCACCCACTCCGTTTAGAAGAAGGGAGGTTCCATTTAAACATTCGGAAAGGATTTTTTACAGTGAGAGCTGTGAGGTTCTGGAATTCCCTCCCCGAATCAGTCGTGCTGGCTGATACATTATATAACTTTAAGAAGGGGCTGGATGGATTCTTAGCAAGTGAGGGAATACAGGGTTATGGGAGATAGCTCTTAGTACTAGTTGATCCAGGGACTGGTCCGATTGCCATCTTGGAGTCAGGAAGGAATTTTTTCCCCTCTGCGGCAAATTAGAGAGGCTTCAGATGGGGGTTTTTTGCCTTCCTCTGGATCAACTAGTAGCTAGGCAGGTTATATATAGGCATTATGGTTGAACTTGATGGACGTATGTCTTTTTTCAACCCAACTTACTATGTTACTATGTTACTACTATGTTACTTTCCCCTGTGTCTCTGTCCCTATATATTAGGTACCTATCTAGTGTTACCAACCCCTATTTCTGTAGGGAAATGAGAGCAGAGCAGGCAGTAACCCTTCCAACACTTTCCCCTGTCTCTGTCCCTATATATTAGGTACCTATCTAGTGCTACCAACCCCTATTTCTGTAGGGAAATGAGAGCAGAGCAGGCAGTAACCCTTCCAACACTTTCCCCTGTCTCTGTCCCTATATATTAGGTACCTACCTAGTGCTACCAACTAGAGATGTAGCGAACCTCACAAAAAAAGTTTGCGAACCCGTTCGCGAACTTCTGCCAAAAAGTGCGAACTTTTGCGAACCCCATAGACTTCAATGAGAAGGCGAATTTAAAACCTAGAAAAGCCATTTCTGGCCAAAAAACTGATTTTAAAGTTGTTTAAAGGGTGCCACGACCTGGACAGGGGCATGCAGGAGGGGGATCAAGGGCAAAAATTTCTCTGAAAAATACGTTGTTGACACAGCGTTGCGTTTTGTGCTGTTAAGGGCAGAAATCACACTACATTTCTAAACTTGTGTAATAAACTGCTTTTACAAGGACTATTGGGTTACAGCAGATGAGATCAGCAGGACAGCTGCCCCCAGCAGCTACATACAGAGCAGTAGAAAGTAGATCACTAGTCAGCAAAGCTACCTAAACTGTCCCTCAAACCCCTGCACAGCTCTCTCCCTATGCTAACTCATCAAGCACACACAGGCAGAATGTAAAATGGCTGCTGGGCTTCAGTTTATATAAGGAAGGGAGATGTCCGGGGATGGTCCAGGAGGGAGAGGTGTCTGATTGGCTGCCATGTATCTGCTGGCTCTGGGGTGAGAGGTCAAAATTTGGCTCCAGCTAAGGCGAACCCAAAATTGCGAACATCGCTAAAAGTTTGCGAACTTGCGAACACCCGATTTTCGTGCGAATTAGTTCGCCGGTGAACAGTTCGCTACATCTCTATTACCAACCCCTATTTCTGTATGCAAAACATGCTTAATTGATTCACTCCTCTCTACGGAAAAACAAGCTAAAATATAAATAAGCTGGCCCATATCTGAATACTTACAGAACATAGTTTTGTGACTACAAAGATTTATTAATGGGATCTTTAATCACTAAGTTCTCTCTTTGTGCCATTAAATTATAATCAGCCTAGTCTTATCACTGGTTTCCTTTATTCATCTTAAAGATTGCCTACAGGTAATTCTTTATAATTGCCATTTTCCCTAACAACAACAGCAATTTTATTCTTCCTGTTACAAACTGGATAACTTAATTTGACCAAGCAACATGCATTTTTAATGCAAGCGAGAGGCTAGCTAATGCTCTTTTTTATCTGTACCATAGCTGTTCAATTAAAAATAATCTTATGGAATGTTGGAAACAGAAATGATGAAAAAATAGGCAAATGTAGACACATTAGATCACATTGTGAATGGAGAACAATTAATTATTGAAACAGTTTTGAGACGAATAACACACTTTATTAGTCACAATATTGCATTAGCAGTAAAGTGAGAAAACCAAGCTAGGTCATTAATTTTAATGGACTACATATCTTTTTGCCTAGGGAATTAGACGATACCAGCAATACTGAGTAATTAAAATTATTCCACTTGCAAAAAGTCTACTTAACGAGAGTAAATGTTCTTGCACCTTCTTCCTTTTCATGGTGGCACTTTGTATCACCCAACTCTACGCCCATGGATAACCAACATTATATCTAGGTGGATGGTTTCTACTTCTTTTCTCATCGTTTAATATGTTCAAACTTCTACTCAATAGATACTACCAAAATAAATGCTGAGCCTTCCCTGTGTATGAGATATATTACCCATAGTCATCCAGTTCTTTTCTTGTTCTGTAACTTAAGTTTAACAATTTATAGCATGTTTTACCCCCACCATGCAGTCGATTTCAGTCTACTGAATGGTCCTGTATCAGCCACACTGCTATATAATAGGTGTAGGGTATCCCCTTTAACTGGTCTTCAGGCTGGGCCCCCTTAGCTAATAACAAGGTTACAGATATATAGAAACATTGGGGTAACAGTCACCCTGCTATAGTTCCAGGGGTACCCAGGGCACAAATAAGCACTCACCCCAAATCTCCCCCTAACTGGCCTTCAGGCTGGGCCCCCTTAGCTCATAACAAGGTTACAGATATATAGAAACATTGGGGTAACAGTCACCCTGCTATAGTTCCAGGGGTACCCAGGGCACAAATAAGCACTCACCCCAAATCTCCCCCTAACTGGCCTTCAGGCTGGGCCCCCTTAGCTCATAACAAGGTTACAGATATATAGAAACATTGGGGTAACAGTCACCCTGCTATAGTTCCAGGGGTAAGGGCACAAATAAGCACTCACCCCAAATCTCCCCCTAACTGGCCTTCAGGCTGGGCCCCCTTAGCTCATAACAAGGTTACAGATATAGAAACATTGGGGTAACAGTCACCCTGCTATAGTTCCAGGGGTACCCTGGGCACAAATAAGCACTCACCCCAAATCCCCCCCTAACTGGCCTTCAGGCTGGGCCCCCTTAGCTCATAACAAGGTTACAGATATATAGAAACATTGGGGTAACAGTCACCCTGCTATAGTTCCAGGGGTACCCTGGGCACAAATAAGCACTCACCCCAAATCTCCCCCTAACTGGCCTTCAGGCTGGGCCCCCTTAGCTCATAACAAGGTTACAGATATATAGAAACATTGGGGTAACAGTCACCCTGCTATAGTTCCAGGGGTACCCAGGGTACAAATAAGCACTCACCCCAAATCTCCCCCTAACTGGCCTTCAGGCTGGGCCCCCTTAGCCCATAACAAGGTTACAGATATATAGAAACATATAAAATATTGGATTTTATGTTTGTTATTTATGTAATGTATATAAATATCACTAAGGGTTCTGCTAAGTATGTTTTGTATGCATCTTAATGAGATTTCACGTGTTTTCAGCCCAGTGATAGTTCTCTCATAGTCTACCATTCGTTGCTTTCACCGAGTCTGTTCATGGAGTTATTCTATTTCTCTAGAGCTTTGTGGTGAGTTAATTAAAATCTTATAATCCTTCCAAATCCATATCTCTGAAAGGTCAAGGCGACCTTATTAAGCAAGAAGTGTCTCGTGTCAATCATAGAATCTATAATTATATATATATATTTTTTTTTTTCCAATATATATATATATATTTTTTTTTTTTGCTTACATAGAAACAGGTTTTTTTGCCCAGTTTTGAACTATAAATACAACTAGCTTGTACATGTTAAAGCGTTGAAATGTATTAACCCAAATATTAAATGCTTTGTTTCAAACATGGAAAATAATTGGCAAAAATCCTGTAACTAGGTTGATTAACAGAGCGTAGCGGGGTCGTTAGGAGTCATCTCATACCGCTTATTGTCATTTCCCCAATAATTACTGGCCAGTCTAAATTACATTTGGAAGGCAATATGACATCTGGCAACCCCTCTGCTCTGCTTTAACTACAGGTATGGCAAACCGTGGGGGGGGGGGGGGGCAAAATGGTGAGGTTTGGAAAACTCGGTTACGGTTTTAACAACAATTTTTTTCTAATTATATGACCTAGTACAGGTATAGCACCTCTTATCCAGAATGCTCGGGACCAAGGGTATTCCGGATAAGGGGTCTTTCCGTAATTTGGATCTCCATACCTTAAGTCTACTAAAAAATAAATAAAACATTAATTAAACCCAATAGGATTGTTCTGCCCCCAATAAGGGGTAATTATATCTTAGTTGGGATCAAGTACAGGTACTGTTTTATTATTACAGAGAAAAGGGAATCATTTAACCATGAAATAAACCCAATAGGGCTGTTTTGCCCCCAATAAGGGGTAATTATATCTTAGTTGGGATCAAGTACAGGTACTGTTTTATTATTACAGAGAAAAGGGAATCATTTAACCATGAAATAAACCCAATAGGGCTGTTTTGCCCCCAATAAGGGGTAATTATATCTTAGTTGGGATCAAGTACAGGTACTGTTTTATTATTACAGAGAAAAGGGAATCATTTAACCATGAAATAAACCCAATAGGGCTGTTTTGCCCCCAATAAGGGGTAATTATATCTTAGTTGAGATCAAGTACAGGTACTGTTTTATTATTACAGAGAAAAGGGAATCATTTAACCATTAAATAAACCCAATAGGGCTGTTTTGCCCCCAATAAGGGGTAATTATATCTTAGTTGAGATCAAGTACAGGTACTGTTTTATTACAGAGAAAAAGGAAATCAGTTTTAAAATTCTGAATTATTTGATTAAAATGGAGTCTATGGGAGATGGGTTTTCCGTAATTTGGAGCTTTCTGGATAATGCGTTTCAGGATAAGAGATCCCATACCTGTAAGTTATTGTCCAAAATGGCTAGGCATGACTTTTGTTCTGTATAGGGACCTACAATTACCAAAAATGAAATAAAATGTTGTGTAGTTTTTATTATGTACAGTGAAGATCAAATCTGTCAAATTTCGCCAAAAAAATTGCGAAACTTTTAAAAGTTTGGCGAAACGGCAAAAAAATTGCACAACTTTTTTTGCTGTTGGTCATTTCTTTAATGTGCACAACATTTTATTTTGACACGGGCAACAATTATTTGTCACACAGTCAATTTTTCCACGCAAATTTTGTCGCCCATTTTGCAAAGAAATGATTCCATGCCTGGTGAATTATTTTGTCCATTACTAATTATGTATTTATATTATCCAGTGATATGGAACACTTCTAATACTATTTTATGAATAGATGGGGGCTCAATAAAAAAAAAGCTATTTATTCCAAAACGTCCAGTCAATTTGAACAAAATACACAGTTGCTTATATGTAATTTATAAAAACAATAACTAGTGATGAGTGAATCTGTCCCGTTTTGCTTCGCTGAAAAATTTGCTAAATGCATTGAAGCCAATGGGAATTTTTTCTCTGAAAATGTTTGGTTGAGGCAAATTTTTTACGCAAATTTGTGAAAAATGCAGAATTTCGAATCCATACCTGGCCAAAAAATTCACTCATCACTAACAATGACTATTTTAGTCTCATCTTTTAAATATCTTTGCAGCTTTTGACACTAATCGCACTTCTCTGTGACTTTTTCCCACACGTGAATTTGTGAAAATGAGTTTATTTACAGATTCAAAAATTAAAAGTGAGAAAAATTCTGTATTCTAGTGGTTTTCACTAGTGATGAGCAAATTTTTTTGCCCGGCATTGATTCACAGCGAATTTCTGCATTTCGTCATTGGCAAATTGTTTTGTGAACCTTCAACAAAAATTTGGCTCAAAACAATTAATCGCCCATCAAAAAATGATGTTGTGGTCGCTAAAAAATAGGCGCAGTTACGGCAAATTGTGCACGGTAGCAGAAAATGGGTGTGGCCACATCTAAATAAGTGCGGTAACATAAAAATAGACACGGATGCATTAAAAAAGTTGTGCACGACAAAATAGTCACACGACAACCACGTTTCACAAATTTTAGTCATTCTGCAAATTTTTCAGTACTTTCACAAATTTTCTGTCCACATCAAAATAAGCGGAGCCGCATCAAAATGGGTGTGGTTGCATCAAAAAAAGTTGTGCACGACAAAATAGTCACACGACAACCACGTTTCACAAATTTTAGTCATTCTGCAAATTTTTCAATACTTTCACAAATTTTCTGTCCACATCAAAATTGGCGCAGCCACATCAAAATGGGTGCGGTTGCATCAAAAAAAGTTGCGCTTGACAAAATAGTCACGCTACAACAACATTTCAGAAATTTTAGCCGTTCCATTAATATTTCTGTACTCTCGCAAATTTTCCGACGAAACGGGACAGATTAGCTAGTTTTTAACCCTTTTCAATTCAAGCCCCACTTTAAGGCCAGCCTTTGGTTAGGGCCCTCGTTAACTCAAAAAATTAATTGAGACATTTGGTGGCAGATTTACTGAAACTTGAATTTTTCTAGTTTTATTTATTTTTTTTTTTGGAAACCACGAAAAAACTAATTTCCACGAATGTCAGACTAAAAGTGGAAAAGCAGAATATCAAATGTTGTTTGTACCTTGTCTATAGTGACAAGTGAATCTGTCCTGTTTCGCTTTGACGAAAACGACATGAAAAATTGAGAAACAGTGAAAAATCGGTAAAACGCATTTGTCGTGCGACTTTTTTGTCACCTGGGTCTTTTTTTGTCCCCTGCATGTTTTTTTGTCTCACACAACTTTTTTTTGCCACAATCACGTCCATTTGGATGTGACCGCAACATTTTTTGACGCGCAATGAATTTTTCTACTGCGAATTTCCACTGAAGTTTTGTGAAACAATTCGCCGAAAAGCGGAAATTCACTGCAAATCCATGCCTGCCGAAAAAACTCGCTCATCACTTGCTTGTCTACTCTCCCACAACTTACTGCAGGGTGCCCAGGCCAAAAGCCCCTTCTGCCCTACCCTAAAGTCAACCCTGACTTTCCAAAAACTTTTTCTTTTTTGAAAGTTATAAAAAAAACAAACTGCAACATAGAAAATAAAATAGCTAAATGTACAAGTCAAGGAAATGTTGCTATGGCAAAATATGTTGCTAAATGAAATCTATTGAGAGGTTTGCATTGTGTTCTGGTATTCAAAGCACTTAGGTCTTACAGAACTGACAATAATTGGTCTGTCACGCTACAGAATGTTGCAGATAAAGAAGTCAGTGGAATTTCAGAGAATATTACTAAACAGATGTTTCTATAGCTCTGGGGTCCCTACTTGTAGAGCTGTCATGTTCATTCTGAATAGTTTCTTATTGTATTGTGATTTACTGTATAGAGCTCTTTACATACTGATGGCTTTACACTTTATAAGGTGTATAAATGGCAGAGGCACTGGCTTTGACCAAAGATGCCTAGTCTGGATCATGTGTCTTCTTTTCCAAGAAACTAGATTCTGAATAGAATGCCCCATAGGAACACAACTACTTTGATAAAATATATAGATCAACCTTAGAAAAAAGTAACATATATTTCTAAACATGTTTTATAAGTCTACTACTGTGTATTTCTAAGCTTGAATTTTTTCCCTTATAAATTTATGTAAAAATGAAGCAAGTGAATTTTTTCAGTTCATAAAGAGTTAAATGTGAATATTTGTCTTTTATTTTTTACACGCAGTTAGCTTTTTCACCACAAATGGGTTGTTCTGTACACTTAATAAAGCATTTGTATCTTGGTCACAGCTGTTAGGTGGTCAATAGTGATGGGCGAAATGTTTTTTGCCGTTTTGCGAATTTTTCGCCAAAGATAAACGGTACAGATTCACTAGCGGCTACTATTTATAAGCAGCTACTAATTATATGCTACCATTTATATGCTACCATTTATATGTGTCAACAATTTATATGCGGTGACTATACGCGGGCGTTGATTAGCGCATGTACCGTCAAATACCGAACGAAAATAGTCTTCGCGAGTTAAATAACGCATGCAATATCGTGCGTAAATTAACGCAAGTATGCTTTTAGTGAATCGCGCGTTAAGTCGCGAAAATTTAGACGCGATAAAATTTTTACCGCAAGCTATAAATAGCGCACGTTTTAACGCACTTTAGTGAATCAGCCCTAATATTGGAAAACATTTGTTATGCGGCTTTTGCTATGACCTTTAACTTGTGTGGTCGCTGGTCCTTGTTGTTGCCTTTGGCTTGCATTACCCGCTGGTCCTTGTTGTTGCCTTTGGCTTGCATTACCCGCTGGTCCTTGTTGTTGCCTTTGGCTTGCATTACCCGCTGGTCCTTGTTGTTGCCTTTGGCTTGCATTGCCCGCTGGTCCTTGTTGTTGCCTTTGGCTTGCATTGCCCGCTGGTCCTTGTTGTTGCCTTTGGCTTGCATTGCCCGCTGGTCCTTGTTGTTGCCTTTGGCTTGCATTGCCCGCTGGTCCTTGTTGTTGCCTTTGGCTTGCAATGCCCGCTGGTCCTTGTTGTTGCCTTTGGCTTGCATTGCCCGCTGGTCTTTGTTGTTGCCTTTGGCTTGCATTGCCCGCTGGTCCTTGTTGTTGCCTTTGGCTTGCATTGCCCGCTGGTCCTTGTTGTTGCCTTTGGCTTGCATTGCCCGCTGGTCCTTGTTGTTGCCTTTGGCTTGCATTGCCCGCTGGTCCTTGTTGTTGCCTTTGGCTTGCATTGCCCGCTGGTCTTTGTTGTTGCCTTTGGCTTGCATTGCCCGCTGGTCCTTGTTGTTGCCTTTGGCTTGCATTGCCCGCTGGTCCTTGTTGTTGCCTTTGGCTTGCATTGCCCACTGGTCCTTGTTGTTGCCTTTGGCTTGCATTGCCCGCTGGTCCTTGTTGTTGCCTTTGGCTTGCATTGCCCGCTGGTCTTTGTTGTTGCCTTTGGCTTGCATTGCCCGCTGGTCCTTGTTGTTGCCTTTGGCTTGCATTGCCCGCTGGTCCTTGTTGTTGCCTTTGGCTTGCATTGCCCGCTGGTCCTTGTTGTTGCCTTTGGCTTGAATGGACAGTTTTGTTTTTTTTTAATTGAAAAACAAGAAACTTAAGAAACATACAAAAATAATACAGTTACAAAACAAAAGCAAATATTCTATCTTAAATAAAAACAAAAGAACATAAATATACACCTCATTTCATAAATCAGATAATATATTGACAAGCATTTTATCTACTTCAACCAAGGTCTTAAAGAGAAATATGATGGTCCGTAGGCCCTGTAGGCCCACTCCTGGTAATTTAAAACAGAGACTTAATTTAAAGCATTAGAGACTTTTTTGTATACTTCAATCTTAAAGGGACAATGAAGCAGGAAGTGGTCCATGTGAAACACAGCAAAAAATGCAAATATACTCAAGAATATTTTTTAAAAACTCAAAGCCAGAATTTATTAACTATAAAAAAATGTGAAAAAGTCACCAAAAAGCCATAGGAAGTGAGTGGTGAGTTTTTATAGAAGTCAATGGGGATTGTCTCAAACAACTTGTGCTGAAAATGGTTTATTTTACCAAAGAAATTACTATCTCACACATGCTCCCTAAACCTAACAATTTTCCTCTGGTATAGACAATTGCTTCCTCGGTCAAGGACTCAAAGAATAAGTGAGTTACTTTCAACAGTAAAATGTGTTGGGTTCAGGCACTTACAAATAAAACTGAATATCTAAGAAAACTGACAAATAATGATCTATTAGGCATCCATTAGCGTTAAGTGGATTTTGCAACATTATAGCCAAGTTTGAATGGAAAGATCAGTCTTCTCTCTCCTCTAGATGGTAGGTCACCATTCAGTAAAGCTAACTGTAGGTAATAAGCCTACAGTAACCACGGGTACTTCTGCTATGGCTACTGAGGGAACTGCAGCACATTAGGGGAGCTCCACTGGCAATTCTCTAAACAACTGAATTTACGTGGCCAAACTAATACTTACCATCTCGAGCAGATGTCGGGGAACTGTCCAAGCAAAAGGCGAGGAACTCCTGTTTATCTTCAATGCTTCAACAGGTAGACAGGTCTTCAGTCTTGAATCCCATACAGATAAAAAAGAATTCTCTATGCCGGACTCTCTACCTGGAAACTCTCTACCTATTGACCCCATAGCCGAAAAAAAAGAAGATTCAACAACATATAAAGCACATAGCACTCTTATCTCCAGAAAAAAATACCCCTTTCACAAGAAGAGATAAAAAAAAAACAATATATCAAGTCAAAGATCAAGATCCAGATCACCCCATGGTAAAAGATTGTCCCCATCTCAATTTGGACGCCTAAATTAGTCTCACCTTAAATAATTCATTACTTGCTATACCTTAATTTATAGCTTTGCCACATTGTTTTATTATTTAGAGAAGGTACTACTTGCTTCTTTTGTTTAGATTCTTGATAAAAGTCCATTTAACTGCTTCATCCACTAAGGGCTCTGGCACACGGGGGAGATTAGTCGCCCGCGATTAACTCCCTGTTCGCGGGCGACTAATCTCCCCGAGTTGCCTACCCCTGCCATCCCACCGGCGAACATGTAAGTCGCCGGCGGGATGGCAGACGCGGCGGGGCGATTTCCGGAAATCGCCGAAAAAGACTCGGGGAGATTAGTCGCCTGCGAACAGGGAGTTAATCGCGGGCGACTAATCTCCCCCGTGTGCCAGAGCCCTTAAGGAATAAGTGAAGTCACTAGCTCTGTATTTTGTACTAATAATTGTTTGTTTGTTTGTTTATATTAACATAATCCACTAAATTTGTTCTATATTATATATTGCATTATTTTCTAATTGTTATTCCTAGTTATTTCTCTTGGTCATATTATTGTTCTTATCATGCTGACACCAGTTATTGCTCATGCGTGGTTGATCTAAGGATTAATATTTTTCTAAATGTTCATTTTCCCTCACAATACTTATGGATACAATTAAAGTAATATCCTGGAATTGTAATGGACTCAACTCCTAGATTGGAGTGCTGACATAGCACTCTTTCAAGAGACCCATCTAAATGGCAAAGCCAACAAGTACCTTTGCTCCTCTTGGGTAGCCGAGAGCATTTATTCCCCAGCTGTTAAGAAAAAAAGCAGGAGGTGTCAATACTATTAAACAAGAAACTTAACTACAATAAAGTAAAAACCTTCAATGATGACATGAAAAGATTCCTCCAAGTAGAAACTCTACCAAACAACAATTCCTGGAGCTTTCTATGTTCCTAATGATAATAAACTGGAATATTATTCTGATCTGACTCAAAGTATCTGCTCATTAAATTTGTCTAACCTCCTCTTAGGAGACGATTTTAATGAATCTTACTGTTAGGCTGGGGTTTGATCTTGGGACCTCATGATTGTTAGCTGCTCTCCCTACCCATTGAGCCAGGAGAGCAGCTGGTAAGAGTTTGTTGCTCATTTTTCCATCCATGCATTTGTGTTCAGTCAGGGATGTCTCTGCCCTATATAAGCCCAGCCCTCCTCACACTCCTTGCCTGAGCATTGGCCTAACATTGAGCACAATGGCTTGCCCCTAGCTTGTGTTCCCTGCTCTGGTTCCTTGCCTTTGCTCCTGCCACAGTCTTTGCCTGCTCCGCCCTGCCCTGCTCTTAGCCTTCACCTGCTCCATCCTGTCCTACTCTCAGTCTTCCCCCTCTCTGTTCCGTCCTGCTCTTAGTCTTCGCTCGCTCCTTCCTGTTCTGCTCTCAGTCTTTGCCCACTCCATCCTATCCTATTCTGCTCTCAGTCTTTGCCCACTCCATCCTATCCTATTCTGCTCTCAGTCTTTGCCCACTCCGTCCTGTCCTGTATAGTGATGAGTGAATCTGTTCCGTTTCGCCGAAAAATTCGCGAATCTTTCGATAGATCCGCGAAACGGCAAAAAATTCATAAAGGGGCATTAACAATTAACAGGGCATTAACAAGTTTTGGGAATGTTATGGTAATGACCCAATATTTATTTGTTGTTGTACTCAACAGCCTATGTATGATGTGTACCTATATTTGTATTGTTCAGTTTTTTCTTCAGGACCCTTTTTATATGTTGGTATGTTTTCTTGCTATGCTGCACGCTTCTTAGACAGACCCAACACATGACATGGTCAGCTATGTCGTTCCAGTATTTATTTTTCACAGCGTTAGCAGTTTTAGCGGCATATTTTCCAGTGATTCGGTCATACGGTGACACTAATTTCTCTATAAGAGCCTCATTTTCAAATTCACAAAATTTCAGATTTCTGAGTCTGTTCTTATGCTGTTGGTTCTTGCTTTGTTTGGGTGAGGAGGGGGTTTGAAGTTCTTCACTTTCCACTTCACTTGCTTCCTCTGGATGATAATCTTTATCTGTGCCTTCAATATCACAGAATTGTGGGCTGCTAATGTAGCCAGGCCTCTCTTCCTCACTGTCACTGTTTCACTAATGTGAAGTTGCACATGTTTTTTTGGTGTTGAGTTTGTGTTCTGTCATATTCACTAACATCTGAACTGTCACTGCTGTCATTAACATGAATAGGTGTTTCAATTTCCCATTAACAATTACTAACACTTGCATGTTTGGTGGTTTGGGCTAAATCTCTGATATAGAAGTTGCTTTGTTTCTTTCTGTTTTCAATTGTGAGTTTTGTGTATTATTCTGACTCCAATTGCTGTGATAATGGCTGAGTTCCCCCTGAGACCCCTCTCCCTGGGCCTGTATGGAGCTGGGCACAACCACTGTGGGCAATTTTTGCCAGACAGCAGAACTCACCAGGCACTTGGAATCCACAAAAGGTTCTTTATTTGTTGTGTGTAAACAAATGATGGGGGTGGATGGACAAATTCTAGAGGTCAAAAGGAATATTGCTTTCCCAACCCCTGGAGTAGCTCCTCACACATAGAAAGCATGGCATGAATGGCATGAATGGCATGATGGGAGGAACTGACATCACATATAAGGAAGGGGATGGGAGGGTATACAGACTTAGAAGTAAACAAGTTGCAATATGACCTTGTTCACTAGGTGGCAGTATAACAATGGATATCCATGTAAATCATTAACTTTAAACATGTGTGTTTTTTGTACTGTGTTGTTTGGTTTTTGGCATCTGTGAGCACTCATGCCTCCTTCATGTTATTCACTTGTTTATTACCGCCACTACTGTCTAAAATATTGCTGTTGCCCCTCCTCTCCATTGTATACCTTTCCAAGGAGTTTTTTCGAAGCGCTTGCGCATATGCATTTTCCGCATCCTCCACCTTGCCGCTCACAGCAGAAATGGGCAAAATGGCGGAATTCATGTGGTATATGTCACATAACGTTTGCGTGCATAATAGCACATGCTACGAAATAACGCATAAATATATCGCATGCGTTAAAATATTGCTTGAAAATCTGTCATCGCAAGATAAATAACGACAATAAAATTGCTTCTTAATTATGACAAGTGTCCTTTTAGTGAACTGATCGTTAACTCTCAAAAAATAAGAAGTGATAAGTAGTGATGGGCGAAATGTTTCGCCAGGCATGAATTTGCGGCAAAATTCTGCGTTTCACCATTGGCGGATTGTTTCGTGAAAACGGATGAAAAAATTGCAGCGGAAAAATTTGTTGCACGTCCAAAAATTGTCATCGGCGTCAAAAAAGAATAGTTGCGGGCTTCAAAAGAATAGCCGCGTGACAAAATAATAGCTGCGGGTGACAAAATAATAGCTGCGGGTGACAAAATAATAGCCACAGGCAACAAAATAATAGCCGCGAGCGACAAAATAATAGCCGCATGACGAAATAATAGCTGCGGGCGACAAAATAATAGCCGCAGCGACAATTTTCCGCACGACATTTTTGCCGTTTCGCGGATCTTTTGAAAGATTCGCAAATTTTTCGGTGAAGCAAAACGGAACAGATTCGCTCTTCAATAGTGATAAGATTTTTAACACATGCTATAAATAGCACTCGTTTTGTTGACCTAGTGAATCGGACCCATAATCTTGCTTCTCAGTAGTTATTTGTGAATCTGTCCCGTTTCGCTTCACCATTTTGTAAGGCACAACTCTTTTTGATGCGACCGCACCCATTTTGACAAGACTGCACCATTTTGATGGGAACGTGCTTATATTTACGTAACCGCAACTTCTTTTTACGAGGGCTGAATTTTTTTGCGGCAATTTTTTGCTAAGGTTTCACAAAACAACTTGCCAATGGCGAAATGCGGAAATTTACTGCTAATCCATGGCTGCCGAAAACATTCGTTCGTAACTGTAACTGCAAAACTATAAGTTCCATGCAGGATGCTGCCGCTTTGCAGAGCGATTTGACAAAATTGGAAAACTGGGCAGCAAACTGGAAAATGAGGTTCAATGTTGATAAGTGCAAAGTTATGCATTTTGGTAGGAATAATATAAACGCAAACTATCTACTGAATGGTAGTGTGTTGGGGGATCCTTAATGGAGAAGGATCTAGGGGTTTTTGTAGATCACAAGTTGTCTAATTCCAGGCAGTGTCATTCTGTGGCACTAAAGCAAATAAAGTGCTGTCTTGTATAAAAGGGCATTGACTCAAGGGATGAGAACATAATTTTGCCCCTTTATAGGTCCCTGGTAAGGCCTCACCTTGAGTATGCAGTGCAGTTTTGGGCTCCAGTCCTTAAGAAGGATATTAATGAGCTGGAGAGAGTGCAGAGACTGCAACTAAACTGGTAAAGGGGATGGAAGATTTAAATTATGAGGTGAGACTGTCGAGGTTGGGGTTGTTTTCTCTGGAAAAGAGACGCTTGCGAGGGGACATGATTACTCTGTACAAGTACATTAGAGGGGATTATAGGCAGTTGGGGGGGGTTCTTTTTTCCCATAAAAACAATCAACGCACCAGAGGTCACCCCTATAGATTAGAGGAACAGAGCTTCCATTTGAAGCAGCGTAGGTGGTTTTTCACGGTGAGGGCAGTGAGGTTGGGGAATGCCCTTCCTAGTGATGTGGTAATGGCAGATTCTGTTAATGCCTTTAAGAGGGGCCTGGATGAGTTTTTGAACAAGCAGAATATCCAATTGTGGATATATTGTGATACTAATATCTACAGTTAGTATTACTGGTTGTATATATTTAGTTTATGTATGTGAGTGTATAGGTTGGTTAGTATAGGTTGTGTGTGCTGGGTTTACTCGGATGGGTTGAACTTGATGGACAATGGTCTTTTTTCAACCCTATGTAACTATGTAACTACTTCTCAGGTCTGTGCTGCTGTAGTAAAAACTGAAGGGAAAAGAAAAATATAAAGCAATTAAATTACTACATTCGATGATTTCTCCTCATTTTCTAAAGTCAATATATTTGGCCCTGTCTTTCCAATCATTTCAAAGAAAAAAAGTTTTAATAATCATCCAAGGACACCTTATCAGTACAGAAGCTCTTGTATGCATTATGCCACCGTGCCCTTCATTTTGGAGCAATAAAATGAATATAAAATAATAAGCTTTTTTTAAAGAAAGATTTAATTTCCTTTATTTCATTCTCTTAGAGCCTGATGATCTTAAAACGTCATTGTTTCTTTTTACTGCTGACATTTCCTTTGACATAACATGCACATGTTGGCATCTGGTTTGAAAACAAAAGATTAAAGATAATGAAATTAAGACAAAAAAATGTTACGTGAAATTGACTTTTTTTCAAGTTTCAAGGTTTCCATGAGAGCTATGAGATCAGTTATACTGCTATGGGCTTTCCAACATCATAACTAATAATTAGTAATAGGCAAATCTGTCCAGGGAATTCGCAAATTGGCGAAAAATCGGCAAAATGCCTTTGTCGCACAACTTTTTTTTTTTGCTCATGTCTTTTTTTTTCTGTGCCCATCTTTTTTGTCACGACCGTGCCCATTTTGCCCAATTTGATGCGACCGCAACTTTTTTTGACGAGCGGCGAATATTTCTGCGGCGAATATGCATGGAAGTTTCGCAAAACAATTAGCAAAATGCGGAAATTCGCTGAGAATCCACGCCGCCTGGCGAAAAAAAAAAATCACTCATCACTAATAATAATCTATATGATTCATATTTTCAACGGTCTGTCCATATAAAAATCCTTTATAGGATTTGGTATGAGCAAACTTTTTTGGCTGGTGCAGATTTTCAGACTATACCATTTTGCACATTTTTCTGCGATTTCATGATTCTTTTTGTTTAAGCAAATTGGTCCAATTTCCCTCATCACTAATAATAATAAAATGGAAGGTCTTTCCCATATCACTTAGGGACAGAGTTACTAAAACTCCATCATTTGTTTCCCAGAATGTCTGATATTTTCTAAAAATAAGTCGCAAGGAAAGATACTCCAATAGGATTGTTCTGCCCCCAATAAGGGGTAATTATATCTTAGTTGGGATCAAGTACAAGGTACTGTTTTATTATTACAGAGAAAAGGGAATAATTTAACCATTAAATAAAACCAATAGGGCTGTTCTGCCCCCAATAAGGGGTAATTATATCTTAGTTGGGATCAAGTACAGGTACTGTTTTATTATTACAGAGAAAAGGGAATCATTTAACCATTAAATAAACCCAATAGGGCTGTTCTGCCCCAATAAGGGGTAATTATATCTTAGTTGGGATCAAGTACAGGTACTGTTTTATTATTACAGACAAAAGGGAATCATTTAACCATTAAATAAACCCAATAGGGCTGTTCTGCCCCAATAAGGGGTAATTATATCTTAGTTGGGATCAAGTACAGGTACTGTTTTATTATTACAGAGAAAAGGGAATCATTTAACCATGAAATAAACCCAATAGGGCTGTTCTGCCCCCAATAAGGGGTAATTATATCTTAGTTGGGATCAAGTACAGGTACTGTTTTATTATTACAGAGAAAAGGGAATCATTTAACCATTAAATAAACCCAATAGGGCTGTTCTGCCCCAATAAGGGGTAATTATATCTTAGTTGGGATCAAGTACAGGTACTGTTTTATTATTACAGAGAAAAGGGAATCATTTAACCATGAAATAAACCCAATAGGGCTGTTCTGCCCCCAATAAGGGGTAATTATATCTTAGTTGGGATCAAGTACAGGTACTGTTTTATTATTACAGAGAAAAGGGAATCATTTAACCATGAAATAAACCCAATAGGGCTGTTCTGCCCCCAATAAGGGGTAATTATATCTTAGTTGGGATCAAGTACAGGTACTGTTTTATTATTACAGAGAAAAGGGAATCATTTAACCATTAAATAAACCCAATAGGGCTGTTCTGCCCCCAATAAGGGGTAATTATATCTTAGTTGGGATCAAGTACAGGTACTGTTTTATTATTACAGAGAAAAGGGAATCATTTAACCATTAAATAAACCCAATAGGACTGTTCTGCCCCCAATATGGGGTAATTATATCTTAGTTGGGATCAAGTACAGGTACTGTTTTATTATTACAGAGAAAAGGGAATCATTTAACCATTAAATAAACCCAATAGGAATGTTCTGCCCCCAATATGGGGTAATTATATCTTAGTTGGGATCAAGTACAGGTACTGTTTTATTATTACAGAAAAATAAGGAAATCATTTTTAAAAATTAGAATTATTTGCTTATAATGGAGTCTATGGGAGATGGCCTTCGGAACTCCTTGGATAATGGGTTTCCGGATAAGGGATCCCATACCTGTATACATATATATATATATATATATATATATATTCCAGTTTGGCAAGATTCTTTAATAGGTCACTTAATATAATACCAACTGTCTGTTGGTTAAGTATTTATTCTGGGGGTATAGTTTTCCTTCAATACATTTATATGGAAATAAAGTAGTAACATTTTCGCCTTGTACAAAGTTAACCTTCTCTGCTGAAGAAAATATCCGTTTTAGTTTCCTGACTGGGATATTTCTTTGGCTATTAAAAAGCCACCCTCTTCCATTCTAGCTTCTGCATATTAGCTAAGTTATTAACCATCTTCTTTATGATTTTACTTTTAATAGCAGCGAGTGTTAGAGCAGAGGAATTGCTGAAATGAGATTTTGTTCGTGCCCAAATGCCTTCCCCTTCGTCAGAATTAAATACAGACGCATCATTGATGTGACACGGAAGAGCGATACCAAGAATCTGTCACCTCTTTATCCATCCTACTGATGCAGTTCATGAAAAGGAATGAGATCAGGGTGGGAAAAAACAGATGTTCTGTGGTTATTGGCGACAAGTTCTCAATCTGTTACAAGCACCGAAATAAGCCTTGACCCATATTTCTTCACACTTAACAGATGGTGAGTTGCAGAGGGCAGAGACATACACGGATAGGCATGTTAATATCATTTGCCCATAATCTTTTACTCACTCAGCGTATGTCACGTGCCTCTATTCACATCATTTATCAACTGATTTATATCACAGATTCTATATTATAATAAGTTACTGTATGTTAACCCTTTGCATGCTGGTCACAGATTTTGGAACCTCTATGATAGCACCAGGTATGGATTCCTAACGTATCACTAATAAGCAAAATTGTCCTGTATCGATTTGCCAAAAAATTAACAAAATTTTGCCAAATGCATTGGCGTCAAGGGTTGTTTTTTTCTCTTCCAGTGTGAAATTTTTTTTTTTTTTTTGTGGTGAAAGAACACATCAGGAAATTTTTGCTACTTGTGAAAACCCAAATTTTGCTGCAAATCTGTATCAACCAGAAAAATGTCCTCATTCTTAAGTATCACTGTTCAACAAAGCTTCTTTAGACAAGAAACCAGGGTCAAACTGGAGGGGTGCAGGGCCCATCGGGGCTGCTGAACCAGGGGCCCCTCACCAAAGATGCCCCCCGTTGGCCACATCCCCATTCCCCCACCAGGGGCCAACACTACCCCCCTAAACCCCCCCACAGGGGCCCCCAACATTCTCCCCTGAACATGTTTAAGATAAATGCATAAGGGGGGTCACCCGTGGGGAGATGTAAGAGGGATTGGGTCTGGGCCGCTAGGCCCCACTAGGGCCCACCAGGTTTTTTCCCGGTATCCCGGCAGCCCATTTCAACCCTGCAAAAGAACCTGTATCCCACTTAATAGATCCATTAGCAGGTTCCCTTCCTGCTCTGTTAACTCTCCACTCCCTCCATGTAATAACTGATAAGGCATTACACACATTTTTTTCAGGGCACCAAGCAATAAGGGTGAAGACACACAGGGCAGCTACTTTTTCAAGGCTACTAAACTCCAGAAAATACCCTGCCATATACAATACTGAGAATTGTCTCTGCTAAAACACATGTAGAGACAATTATCTGTAAATGATCAGCATTGTCTATTTTAGTAGCCATGACAAGTAACTGCTACAAGTAGCTCCGTGTATCTTCACCCTAAAACAGCGCTATGTCCACCCTAGGGAAGTTTGATAGTATCAGAGGATCAATACTGCCCAGTAAGCTCCCTATTATACATACCAGCAAGAGGCACTAGTAGGCAGGATTCTCACTCAGGCATTATCTTGTGGTTGTCATTAAGCAGATCCTTCCTACTGGAGAGCTGAGGTACAATGGGATAGTTTTATTAAAGATCTTTATTCCCTGTAATATTTTCCCTCGTAGATGCTCATATGAGCATAAGGCTCTATACCAAACTCATTTTATGCAACTATTATTATAGATAAGGAGTGAATTAATATATACCTACAGTATGAAAAGGGAGAAAAACCAAACTACAGTTAATTATACTATTTTGCAGATAAGCAGAGAGGCAGTTTGTTCATGAAATGGATTTCTTGGCTCATAGACAAATATAGACAAATATAATGTGCACTTCTAAAAGTAATTGAGCTCCTGCCTTCTACATCTGGGCATATTTTGAATGGGAATTTAGTTGGAGGATAATGAGGATAGAAATACAGTATTGTCCCTTATTCGGAATAAAGGAGATATGCTTATGCATCAGCAGACGATGGAAGTGAAAGTGGCACGGGGAGCACTTATTAATGGGAATGTGTTCTATGAGCTTATAATTGTATTACAACTAGGAAATTCATTAACAATGTTTCCCAAAGTCTGTCTAACATGCAAAATCTACAAGACTATAGTAACCCCATGACAGGCGTTTAATTTATGGATGTTGATGACACCCAGGGCATACCATACCAGTTCCAAAGCTGTTTGAGCTATTAATACTAGAGCAACTGCTAACTTCTTTGTGAGAGAAAGGGATTAAATTATGTTTTTATGTTGGGATTCATGCCCTTTGTGACAGAGTGTTATGAAGATACTGCTGCTAGAATCTCAGCCATAAAGCAGGGCAGGACTGCTACTTACAATGGGTATCAGATAGGATCTGTGCCACTGTGACAGAATGCTCTGTTATACAGATAGCTAGAATCTCAGCCATAAAGCAGGGCAGGCCTGCTGCTTACAATGGGTATCAGATAGGATCTGTGCCACTGTGACAGAATGCTCTGTTATACAGATAGCTAGAATCTCAGCCATAAAGCAGGGCAGGACTGCTGCTTACAATGGGGGGATCAGATAGGATCTGTGCCACTGTGACAGAATGCTCTGTTATACAGATAGCTAGAATCTCAGCCATAAAGCAGGGCAGGACTGCTGCTTACAATGGGTATCAGATAGGATCTGTGCCACTGTGACAGAATGCTCTGTTATACAGATAGCTAGAATCTCAGCCATAAAGCAGGGCAGGACTGCTGCTTACAATGGGTATCAGATAGGATCTGTGCCACTGTGACAGAATGCTCTGTTATACAGATAGCTAGAATCTCAGCCATAAAGCAGGGCGGGACTGTTGCTTACAATGGGGGGATCAGATAGGATCTGTGCCACTGTGACAGAATGCTCTGTTATACAGATAGCTAGAATCTCAGCCATAAAGCAGGGCAGGACTGCTGCTTACAATGGGGGGATCAGATAGGATCTGTGCCACTGTGACAGAATGCTCTGTTATACAGATAGCTAGAATCTCAGCCATAAAGCAGGGCAGGCCTGCTGCTTACAATGGGTATCAGATAGGATCTGTGCCACTGTGACAGAATGCTCTGTTATACAGATAGCTAGAATCTCAGCCATAAAGCAGGGCAGGACTGCTACTTACAATGGGTATCAGATAGGATCTGTGCCACTGTGACAGAATGCTCTGTTATACAGATAGCTAGAATCTCAGCCATAAAGCAGGGCAGGACTGCTGCTTACAATGGGTATCAGCTTCCCTCCAAACCTTATGCATCAGTCTATAGTGAGGTACATAGTTACATAGTTACATAGTTACATAGGGTTGAAAAAAGACCAGTGTCCATCAAGTTCAACCCATCCAAGTAAACCCAGCACACTTAACCCACACCTACCAATCTATACACTCACATACATAAACTATATATACAACCACTAGTACTAACTGTAGATATTAGTATCACAATAGCCTTGGATATTCTGATTGATCAAGAACTCATCCAGGCCCCTCTTAAAAGGCATTAACAGAATCTGCCATTACCACATCACTAGGAAGGGCATTCCATAACCTCACTGCCCTCACCGTGAAAAACCACCTACGCTGCTTCAAATGGAAGCTCCTTTCCTCTAATCTAAAGGGGTGACCTCTGGTGCGCTGATTGTTTTTATGGGAAAAAAGAACATCCCCCAACTGCCTATAATCCCCTCTAATGTACTTGTACAGAGTAATCATGTCCCCTCGCAAGCGCCTCTTTTCCAGAGAAAACAACCCCAACCCTGACAGTCTAACCTCATAGTTTAAATCTTCCATCCCCTTAACCAGTTTAGTTGCACGTCTCTGCACTCTCTCCAGCTCATTAATATCATTCTTAAGGACTGGAGCCCAAAACTGCACTGCATACTCAAGGTGAGGCCTTACCAGGGACCTATAAAGGGGCAAAATTATGTTCTCATCCCTTGAGTCAATGCCCTTTTTTATACAAGACAGCACTTTATTTGCTTTAGTAGCCACAGAATGACACTGCCTGGCATTAGACAACTTGTTATCAACAAAAACCCCTAGATCCTTCTCCATTAAGGAAACCCCCAACACACTCCCATTCAGTAGATAGTTTGCGTTTATATTATTTCTACCAAAGTGCATAACTTTGCACTTATCAACATTGAACCTCATTTTCCAGTTTGCTGCCCAGTTATCTAATTTTGTCAAATCGCTCTGCAAAGCGGCAGCATCCTGCATGGAACTTATAGTTTTGCACAATTTAGTGTCATCAGCAAAAATAGAAACAATACTGTCTATGCCCACCTCCAGGTCATTAATAAACAAGTTAAAAAGCAAAGGCCCAAGGACTGACCCCTGCGGTACTCCACTAACCACACTGGTCCAATTAGAAAATGTTCCATTTACAACCACTCTTTGTAATCTATCCTTCAGCCAGTTCTCTATCCAATTACAAATATTATGTTCTAGGCCAATATTCCTTAATTTGATCATTAACCTTCTGTGAGGTACTGTATCAAACGCTTTAGCAAAGTCCAAGTAGATGACATCAACTGCCATTCCAGCATCGAGGTTCCTGCTCACCTCCTCATAAAAGGCAACTAAATTAGTCTGGCAAGATCTGTTACGCATAAAACCATGCTGGCACAAACTAATAGTATTGTGAACTGCAATGTATTCAAGTACCCTATCCCTTATTACCCCTTCCAAAAGTTTTCCTACTACTGATGTCAGACTAACAGGCCTATAGTTTTCAGGCTGAGAACGGGATCCCTTTTTAAATAACGGCACCACATTAGCAATCCGCCAGTCTCTTGGCACCATGCCAAACCTCAATGAATCCTGAAAAATTAAGTGAAGAGGTTTGGCAATCACAGCGCTCAGCTCATTTAATACCCTGGGATGAATCCCATCCGGTCCTGGACCTTTGTTTACCTTTACATGTTCAAGTCTCTTTTGAATTTCCTCCCGAGTGACCCATGCGCCAGTAGCTAAATTACTAGAACTGGGCATATTACAAGGGAAGCCTTCATTATCTGGCTCCTCAGATGTATAGACAGATGAAAAATAAGAGTTCAAAATGAAAAATAAGAGTATAACTATTTCTTTAAAAAAGCAACAAAGGTTTTCCCAGTAATGGTATTTGCTAAGCATTTTCAAAAGCTATTAAAGGTTCCACAAACTTAGAATGAATAAAAACAATTCTCTTTAATAGACCCAAAACAAGATAGATCATTTCTGCTTTTACGATTCTATAAAAGAGCATTCATTGTAAACTTGCATTGTCTGTTCCAGTGTTGTGTCACCTGAGGATCCGGGAGACGCTCGGGAATGGGATTTGCAGAAGAGAATCACTTACTGCTTCATTTCATGTCTCACTGCTCACTTATGGAACATGGTTATTCGACTTAAATACTTGTCCTCGTGTGTCTTATTGATTAAAGAGTCGGCACATCTTAACATTTGAATTTAATCAGAAGGGAATATGTGTAATAAGAAAACACTGGGCAGCCTGAATTCATTGCTTACACACACAAAAACACCTTTCTGCCCGGAATTAACTGAGTCCTTTCATGCTAGGTGATCAGCACCCGACCCAACAAAGAAACCACTATTTCTAAACTTATTTAGAATCAGAAAAACCTCCCTAGAGGCCAAAGTGATTGAAGACTGTATTTATAATGAAAATGAGTTCTAATCACTACAGCGCTGATATACACAGGGTTAGGGCGGATGAATAAGAAGCTTTTATAATCTTTACATATCCAGAAGATTGAAGAAATGTCATGACCTTCTTCCCTACTCTGGCACATTAAAGGAGACTGCAAGTCAAAATGTAAAAAGCATACTGCCCAATAGTCCTCCTATTGTTTAGTAAAAACGCCACACTTTTGGCTCACCTAATCACATATTTACTCAGTCACACTTACTTCACATTTTCTAGAACAGGCAGCCATCTCTACAAAGGTATTCTCCCTTCCTTTCCCTCCTTGCTTCATACTGCACATGTGTTTCATTCCCTCCCCCCCTCCCCTCTGCCAGATCCGCTTCTGATTGGCTGGTGGGCATGTGTAGCTCAGAACAGGAGACAGGATCAAGTTACGCACATGCTCAGAGAATAGGAAGGCTGCCGCTGGCACCTACAGGAAGGGGAGAGAGATTTCAGTGATGTCACTGTAGGCTTCACACTGCTGTAGGCTGCCAGCACCATATCTCAGAGAAGCAAGCAGGGATCTGGGAATTTAGATATGCAGTAAGTACTTAAAAAGAATGCCTTTAGGCTTACTTTTAATTTATATTAACCTTTCATTGTGCTTTAAGCCCTTCGCACCTCAACTGAATGATTCCTAAGTTGTTCGACAAGGATGAAAGTTACGACAGGCTACTTAAAGGAGAAGGAAAGTCATTTTGGCATTTTACTGACAATAAATTTGCCACATTAGTGCCACCTAGAACACTATATTTATATTAAAAAAAAAAGCCATAGCAAAGCCTATAGCCTTGTGTTCCTTATATTTTTTGGTGCCTGGTATCACCATTTAAATACCTCCATGAATCTAGTAATAGGCATTTTTGGATTTCTTGGGTATTGAAATATTTTCCTAGATAGTCCCCTAGACAGTCCCCTAGACAGTCCAAGAGAGTGTTTAAGATGTCGATGTTGTATAAACTTAGCTAAATCTGTTTCCTTACCACTCATTAAAGGTGTTGATAACCTCTAACATTGGCACCATGCAAATGTAATTTGGTGAGATGTGCTTAGAAAAGCTAAATAATGTTTCTAACGGTTTTAACAAGGTCCCAATGCACCTCACCGGCTCATCAGGTAAATGCTAAAATCTTTACAATGAAAACATGTTGTACATTTGCAAAGTAAAAATCTTATAATGGTAGAAAATTACAGATTATAATTAGTGATGAGCGAATCTGTTCCGTTTCGCTTTGCCGAAAAAGTCGTGAATCTTTCAAAAGATCTGCAAAACAGCGAAAACTTAGCGAAACAGTGAAAATGTTGTGCGCCAAAAAAAATTGTCGCCCGCGGCTTTTATTTTGTCACATGGCTATTATTTTGTCGTCCTCGGCTATTATTTTGTCACGCGGCTATTATTTTGATGCCCACGGCTATTATTTTGTCGCCTGCAGGCTATTATTTCGTCGCACGGCTATTCTTTTGTTGCCCGCGGCTTTTATTTTGTCACACGGCTATTATTTTGTCGCCCTCGGCTATTATTTTGTCACGCGGCTATTATTTTGATGCCCACGGCTATTATTTTGTCGCCCGCAGGCTATTATTTCGTTGCACGGCTATTCTTTTGTCGCCCGCGGCTTTTATTTTGTCACACGGCTATTATTTTGTCGCCCGCGGCTATTATTTTGTCACGCGGCTATTATTTTGATGCCCACGGCTATTATTTAGTCACCCGCAGGCTATTATTTCGTCGCGCGGCTATTCTTTTGTCGCCCGCGGCTATTATTTTGTCGCACGACTATTCTTTTGTCGCCCATGGCTATTATTTCGTTGTGCGGCTTTTCTTTTGACGCCGGCGAAATTTTTTGACATGACGCAAATTTTTCCGTGGCAAAATTGTTTCATCCGTTTCGCGAAACAATCCACCAATGGCGAAACACGGAAATTCGCAGCGAATCCATGCCTGCCGAAACATTTCGCCCATCACTAATTTGCCTAGTCAGACCAGTAAGGTACAACTTGGATTTTGTTAGTCATTAAACCTGAGATTGTATCACATTGGTTTCTGTCTAATCATTTTAATGCTGTGAATGGTGACCTTATTTTGGCAGGTTTGTAATATAAAATGCTCGGCTGTTCAATAGTACACAAAGAATAATAGAGTTGCCTTCAAGTTTGTCCAGAAATACAAGAAACACATAATTGATTGATACGAAAACGAGACATTTTGAAGGCAAGTCGCAGAGGCTGCAGGCTGTTGCTTGACAGAAAATCTTTGAAATTAAGGCAAATTCAATCTGACAGGTATAAATGATAAAATAATCTAAAAACCTTATGTAAAAAAAGAAAGAAAAAGAGGGAAAAGGAGGGATTTTTAGTCTGGTAATGGAAGCATGTAATTATAGAAAAAAAATCCAACACATGCCATTGGGAAATGCAACCCCTTGCTTACTAATAGGGAATTATGGAACTATCATAGCGGAAGTTTCACTTAATAGCTCTAATCCTGTGGGAGTTTTTTCATTATTTGTGGCGATGATACATTAAACACATATGTCATATTAACGTGCTAATATGAAAGTACTGCCCACAGGGGGATTAAACAAGACAAGCGTTTTTGCTTGCTAAAGTTTTTCTTAACTGCAGAATATTAGCAAAATAAGCATGTTATTGTCCTCAGAAGAGTGTCCCTTTTCCTTGAGGAATAGATAGACTGCTGAGTCTTGTCCTGAGTTAGCCCTCCTATGTTGGGCCATTCTCTTACAGAGAGGTTGTTTTTTCTCCCCAAAGTCTAATCAGCGAACAGACAAATCAACAGGGAAGAAACAGATATCAAGAGAACTCATATAAGATACTCTCAAAATGGTATAGAACCCCGTCACAACTGCACCAAATGGGTCTAATACTGAATGACAGATGCTGGAGATGCAACGCTGCCCAGGGTACAATCCCCCACATTTGGGTTGCATGCTCAGTACTATCCCACTTTTGGAACAATGTGCAAATGATTATTCGGGATATCCTGGGTTCTCAGGTAATACTTACTCCTCAATTAATACTCCTACACTACACAGATTTACCGGAGTATATCTTTAAACACAGTCTCCTCCTACAGCTGTTACTCGCAGCAAAGATTTTAATTCCTAAACATTGGAGGGATGTAAACCCACCAACCATAGAGGAATGGTTCATAAACATAAATGATATCTGCACAATGGAAGAGATTACCTCTTTGATACATGAAAAACAACAGGAGTATTTATTGACCTGGAGACCTTGGATATCCTATCTGCATTCTCACAAAAAGCTGTAAAGTGATATAGAATAATACATATAAACGCCACAACGAGATACCTAATACTTACCAACCATGTGCCAAACGACTTCACCCCTGACCTCTTCTATCTTTCTTTTCTTCTCCTTATGATCCTTTTTTTTCCGGTCTTCATAGACAATCCGTAGTTGAGTTACATATATTCAACTCCTTGTTTTTTCCTCTCTCTTTCTTCGTTCCTTTCTTTTCCTTTTTTTTTAATTTCCCTTCAATTACCTTAACAATATTTAAGAAAGTATTAAGATTGTTAAACGAGTACTCACATAAATGTACGTGTAACTTTGGACTTGTTATTACAATAAAGATTTTGGTGAAATACAAAAAAAAATCAACAGGGAAGAAGGGAGATGAGAACAAGACATGCTGGAATATCAAGGATCTATAGGTAAAGAATTTATCAGACAGACTCAGCAGTCTATCTACATCTCAAGGAAAAGGGACACTCTTTTGAGGACAATAACATGCTTATTTTGGACCAAGAAGACAGTTGGTTTGAAAGAGGTGTGAAAGAGGCCATTGATGCCAGACTGGAAAAACCATCCCTGAACAGAGGACTTTTGACACCACTTGTCAGCAGCTTACAATGCCGCTTTGACACCCTCACCCCGGCAGTTTCACAGCAATTCACACTTCCAGTAACACCGGCATCAATAAGAATCATGGTACCATTGTGACTGGATCATACCTTCTTATACCTGTCAGTTTTAACCAACACCTAACTGAATAAGCTCAATGGAACCATTGTGATTGGATGTCTGTGATTATACTACCCTAAAGGGTTTACATACCGGGGAATTCCCTACTAGTCATTTGAACTGAAGAAGCCACTTGGATGAGTTGGTAAACGGTAAAAAAAAAAAAACTCAGAAAGGTCCAGTTGTTTTAGGCTTAATTCTACTAGATACTGCAGAATATGTTAGCATATTTTTCCTCATCAAATGAAACTTTGCAAGATATTTTTTGGCTTGTTTACTGAACAGGAAAGGACCAATACTGGCAAGACTTATGGACTTTCAAAGTTAAAAGTGATCATGAGCAATGGCTTTGGCTGATACAAGACGTTTTGAAATAAAACGGTTCTCATTGAAGCACTTTGCAGTGGCCTCAAGGAGGTTAACATTTTCTAAATAAATTTTAAACCTTGATAGCAGATGCCATAAACCATCTTGATTTTGCTCTTTTTTTCCTTTTTGACGATACACATGACTTAATTTTTACCAATAGAAGACCAAGAGAGCTTGGGCGGACAGGTTTAAGCATAGGCATGTATAGGTTATACAGTGTTGGAGTAGAGAATTTTTGGCCCACCAAAGGACCTAACCTCAAGGGTCCCTGTCATCACTGCTTCTCTGGCCCTGGTGGGGGAGGGGGGTTCTCTGTGACGATGCTCACTCCCTGCCGTTATGGCACTAAACGATTGGGGACTAAAAAACGATTCGGGATTACATTTTATTATTGGCTCCTGAGGAAGTGTGCCGATAGCATGTGAAACGCGCCGAGCTACTGTGCTACTTGTTGTTGGTTTTATATCATTGTACACTGTAAGTAGCCTGCATTGTGCAGGGTTTTATTTCATTAAATGATTTTACACTATTTTTGCTTCCCTCTGCATTCTATATACATTGAGGATTGAGATCCCACTTCAAACAATGCCTGGTCTGGTTTTCCTACATGCTCCATTTTAATTATGTCTGGTGAGCATTTATATTAGACACACTGAGTGGGTGTGACACACTGCAATTTGGCTTATCACTAAGCACTTTATGGTGTTTGGCTCACACAGAAATCATATGATTTGCACTATATTTTGTTTTTGTTTTCACTGTATGTGCTTCCATCGACATTATCGTGTACACATTTGAGGCCCATCTAAATGTGGGCTGTCCTCAAGAGGAAGCAGCACGTGACCACTATTGTTCCACAACATTGAAGATTGCCTTTAAAGGATTACTACCAGGAAGCACTGGGTATTGGGTATTCCACCCTAAAAAACATTGCATAGGTTATACCAGTGTTCCCCAACGAGTGGCTTGTGAGCAACATGTTGCTCCCCAACCCCTTGGATGTTGCTCTCAGTGGCCTCAAAAAAGGGGCTTATTTTTGAATTTCTGGTAAGGAGGCACGTTTTGGTTGCATAAAAACCAAGTATAATACCAAACAGAGCCTTCTGTAGGCTGCCAGTCCACATAAGGGCTATTAATTAGCAGATTATAGCTCTTATTGCTACTCCTAGAAACCTTTTTCATGCTTGTGTTGCTCCCCAACACTTTTTCCATTTATATGTTGCTCACGGGTATAAAAGGTTGGGGATCCCTGGGTTATACAGTGTTGGAGTAGAGAATTTTTGGCCCACCACAGGACCTAACCTCAAGGGTCCCTGCCATCACTGCTTCTCTGGTCCTGGTGGGGAAGGGGGGTTCTCTGTGACGACGCTCACTCCCTGCCATTTTGGCACTGTTGTAAGTTATTGTTTATAGTAGTAAATATAATTATATATATAAGAATTCCTTTGGAATTAAAACTGGAGAAATAAGAATGGGCTCACTGCCAAAATGGGTAATGAAGCTAAACTTTATCCTCAGCACACTGTAGGGAATATTTATAGCCCAGGACAGTAAGGCCCTAAATAATAATTTCAGTTCTTCTTTGCAAAACTTACCAATGTTTTGGAGCTCAAATTTGAATTTGCTTTGGGACCCAGTAGCAGCTAGATATACCACTAGATATGTGTGTATATAAAACAAGATAAAAACAAGATAAAAGAAGACGTAATCTAATAAAGTTATTCAAATATGACTATTGGTGTTCAAAGATAAAACTGACAGATATATCCTGGAAAAAGAAAATTGAATTTCGATGATTTGTTTTCCTACAGATGTCTGTAGAACCACAAAGTGTCCAGTGAGTTCATTCTCATAGTTACAGGTGTCTGTTTGTCTAGATATAAGTGATGTAATTGCTTTCAAGAACATTAGAATAATGGGTTCTTCCTTATAAAAGCCCACAATTCCTCCGTTGTGCTGTAACTAGCCTTGGCATTGAGATATGTGAAAGCCTGAATGCTACATTGGAGTTCTGACTCGGCTGCTGTGAAAATGGGATAAATTCATTCTCAGACATGCTAAGCACAGAAGATGTTATTTGCTGCAAGGTTATTTCAGGGATGGGCAATTACGTTCCGATAAGGAGCAAAAAAATATCCAATGAATATGGTAAACTGTTCATTTTTCTTTCTTTGTCTTTTTCCCCCCTATCTGTGGATGTAAACAAATCAATACAAAATGCGGTTGGTTATATTGCTGGAATGTTATTGTGCTTATCCACGGATAACAAGATATATTTGAAATATGTAATTATTTAGAGATTTACTCCCCCCTGCAATTTTTCTCTTATTAGAGGGAGTCTTTCCGAATGAATGAAAGCAAAATACATCTATGAACCCTCTATTGTTCCGAGTCCAAATATATATCCTTGTATTTTAGTATGTGTGCCTTTGTAATGGTTTTACTGTAGGCGGTTTCAGAAAATGGGAATTACGCGAGGGTAAAAACTGTAACTGATGTGAATGATGAACAATTTCTGTGTAAATGTGTCAGCGCTCTCTATATAAAGGATAATAAATAAAATAAAAAGATACACAAATCTATAACCAGCTTTGGTAAGTAAGAAGATGGAACAGGGATCTTCCAATGCAAATTGCCCAGACTTGACGTAATTTCCAATTTATCACGTAAAAATCAATTCATGGATTGGATTTGATGGTTATAGCGCAGTTAGAATCATAAAATACAGTAGGGCTCATTTACCTCCACATGTACAGTTGGCGAGTTGCACTTTTTCCCCACAGAAAGTTGCACATCAACGTATAGTTGCGCTCAGTGCTGCTCAGTCCTTTCTGCCTTCTGTTCCAAGTCAGGAGCTGCAGCATCTACTGTTGCAGGGGAACCCTGGAGCCACCTCCACCATCTGAACAGACAGTAGCTCCAGGGTTCCCTCAGTCCAACCCATCAAAAAAATAGGGCTCACACTTGCAGAATTGACGGCAGACTCTGAAAATATTTGGTGGTTTGCAATGTTGGGTCCAGTGTTGGAGAACCACATTCACTTGTTGGAGACACTTCACAATAGCATAGGGAGAATCATCTGTTTGCAGCTGGAATGTTGCATTGTGGGGGTAAAAATGGCGATATCACTCCAAATTGCACTTTACTCACTGAGCTTGTAGACATAGATGATACATGGCAGGCAGTGTATAGTCAGGATCAGGAAAAACAGAGACAGAAGCACCTACCAGTATACGTGCTAGTGCCGGGGCCATGAGTGACTCTACACTGCCATACAGCTTGTCTGCTCTCTGATCTGCTGGGGGCACTCAACTGAAGTAGCAGTTTCTTCAAAATCATAATATAGAGTTTCTGAGGTTACCCTATCCAGCAAGGGTAATAGTTTATTCCTGCTGACCTTTGCAGAAGTCAGGAGCTGTAATAGACTTTTTATAGGGCTGGACTGTAGTTATTCACTGTCTAAGCAAACAAGCTCTCTCTCTGTTAGTAAAGTTGGCCATATGCTATAAGATTTGCTTGTTTGCCATGGTTGCCAAACGAATGGTTGATTATCCCTAGCTGCCCACCTAGCAATATCAGGCTTATTCAACCATTTGGCCCTAGGGCCAAATGACTGAATTACAATTTTTGACCATTATTGTATGACCCAGCCTAGTAGGGTGCTAAGGTAATACAAGCCCAAAGTACTACTAAGATAGCTAGAATCTTAGCCATAAAGCAGGGCAGGACTGCTGCTTACAATGGGTATCAGATAGGATCTGTGCCACTGTGACAGAATGCTCTGTTATACAGATAGCTAGAATCTCAGCCATAAAGCAGGGCAGGACTGCTGCTTACAATGGGTATCAGATAGGATCTGTGCCACTGTGACAGAATGCTCTGTTATACAGATAGCTAGAATCTTAGCCATAAAGCAGGGCAGGACTGCTGCTTACAATGGGTATCAGATAGGATCTGTGCCACTGTGACAGAATGCTCTGTTATACAGATAGCTAGAATCTCAGCCATAAAGCAGGGCAGGACTGCTGCTTACAATGGGGATCAGATAGGATCTGTGCCACTGTGACAGAATGCTCTGTTATACAGATAGCTAGAATCTCAGCCATAAAGCAGGGCAGGACTGCTGCTTACAATGGGGATCAGATAGGATCTGTGCCACTGTGACAGAATGCTCTGTTATACAGATAGCTAGAATCTCAGCCATAAAGCAGGGCAGGACTGCTGCTTACAATGGGTATCAGATAGGATCTGTGCCACTGTGACAGAATGCTCTGTTATACAGATAGCTAGAATCTCAGCCATAAAGCAGGGCAGGACTGCTGCTTACAATGGGGGGATCAGATAGGATCTGTGCCACTGTGACAGAATGCTCTGTTATACAGATAGCTAGAATCTCAGCCATAAAGCAGGGCAGGACTGCTGCTTACAATGGGTATCAGATAGGATCTGTGCCACATTAGAGGAAAGGAGCTTCCATTTGAAGCAGCGTAGGTGGTTTTTCACGGGGAGGGCAGTGAGGTTGGGGAATGCCCTTCCTAGTGATGTGGTAATGGCAGATTCTGTTAATGCCTTTAAGAGGGGCCTGGATGAGTTCTTGATCAATCAGAATATCCAAGGCTATTGTGATACTAATATCTACAGTTAGTACTAGTGGTTGTATATATAGTTTATGTATGTGAGTGTATAGATTGGTAGGTGTGGGTTAGGTGTGCTGGGTTTACTTGGATGGGTTGAACTTGATGGACACTGGTCTTTTTTCAACCCTATGTAACTATGTACTATATGTAACTGTGACAGAATGCTCTTTTATAGAGAAAGGAGCAACCATTAACATAAATACATTACTCCATTCAAGCATAAAATTAATCACAACTTGCTCATAATGGAACTTATTTTTTTCTTAAGCATTTCTTTACTTTATTAACCATCACACAGATACAAATATTACATATGGGTGATAATAACCCTTCCTTCTAATTGTTAGAATAATACAAGATAAACCATCTTTTGTCGCTAATACCTTGAATGTGATATATTTCACCCAATTGAGTGTAGTCAGTTATGCAGCCCCGCAACTGCTCTTGTGCTTGTAAATAACCCCAAATGTGTTGTATTATTTACTAATTAAATGCAGTCTTTAAAGCAACGTCGAAGGTCTGTTGTTCCTCCTTATTTTAATAATATTTAATGTATGAACAAATATGTTCAATCTGCTTTAAAGAATAGTGGATCAGTAGTGAACTGAGGAGAATTCAGAGTACCAGAGTATCTATTAAATTCTCTTTGACCACCCACCTGAAGAAGACCCAAGGGGGTTGAACCAGTAGAATGGCTGAGAGGAGATACCTTGGCCCCACCCCAAACAACAAAGAAATGCCTAGAATTGCTTGTTTCTGCTCAGATCTCTGCATCTGCCTTTTCTTATCTGGCAAATCCACATCATTTAATGTAAGGGGAAAATGAATATTTATTTACATCTGCAACAAGTGCATGTTGGGGGTTTAGTGCTATTAAAGTGCAGATTTGCAATGAAACTCACTTTGTACAATGAAGAGGGCAGAAGGAACAGGCTGACAGGCTTCAGGGACTTAATTCCCTTATTTTTTGCAAGATTTATTGCTGAGCTAACGCTGAATACGATCCTGGGCTGTATTATGCATGAGTTATGCAGATCGAGTTACAAAAGGACATTTTTTTCCCCTTGCTTTTTTCTTGTTCAATGAACTTTTCATGAGTACAAGTAGGGATAATGCCAATGAGGTGTCACTGCTAACACGTCTAACACTGATTATTATATTTGATTACCTTAGGAGAAAAAAAGGGCCGGATCATAAAAAGCAAGGAAAATCTCAATATTCATGCAGTTTTAGCCTTCAGTCTTCAGTCAAGTTTAAACATATTGGTTCTGTTTTAGTCAGTGTAGGGGTAACACACCCTTGATGTAAAGAGCAGTGATGGGCAAAAAAAATTCAGCAGGCATGGATTCGCAGCTAAGTTCGCTGTGGAAAAATTCGCTGCATGTCCAAAAATTGAAGCCCGCGTCAAAAGAATTGTCGCGAGCGTCAAAAAAAATTGTCTCTCATCAAAAGAATTGTCTTGTGCGTCTAAAGAATTGTCTCGCGCCAAAGAGAATTGTCTCTCAAAAAAAGAATTGTCTCTCATCAAAAGAATTGTCTTGTGCGTCAAAAGAATTGTCTCTCGCCAAAGAGAATTGTCTCTCATCAAAAGAATTGTCTTGTGCGTCTAAAGAATTGTCTCTCATCAAAATAATTGTCTCTCGCCAAAGAGAATTGTCTCTCGCCAAAACAATTGTCTCTCACCAAAGAGAATTGTCTCTCATCACAAGAATTGTCTTGTGCGTCTAAAGAATTATCTCTCACCAAAGAGAATTGTCTCTCATCAAAAGAATTGTCTTGTGCATCTAAAGAATTGTCTCTCATCAAAAGAATTGTCTCTCGCCAAAGAGAATTGTCTCTCGCCAAAAGAATTGTCTCTCACCAAAGAGAATTGTCTCTCATCAAAAGAATTGTCTTGTGCGTCTAAAGAATTGTCTCTCATCAAAATAATTGTCTCTCGCCAAAGAGAATTGTCTCTCATCAAAAGAATTGTCTTGTGCGTCTAAAGAATTATCTCTCGCCAAAGAGAATTGTCTCTCATCAAAAGAATTGTCTTGTGCGTCTAAAGAATTGTCTCTCATCAAAAGAATTGTCTCTCGCCAAAGAGAAGTGTCTCTCGCCAAAACAATTGTCTCTCACCAAAGAGAATTGTCTCTCATCAAAAGAATTGTCTTGTGCATCTAAAGAATTGTCTCTCATCAAAAGAATTGTCTCTCGCCAAAGAGAATTGTCTCTCGCCAAAACAATTGTCTCTCACCAAAGAGAATTGTCTCTCATCAAAAGAATTGTCTTGTGCGTCTAAAGAATTGTCTCTCATCAAAATAATTGTCTCTCGCCAAAGAGAATTGTCTCTCGCCAAAAGAATTGTCTCTCACCAAAGAGAATTGTCTCTCATCAAAAGAATTGTCTTGTGCGTCTAAAGAATTGTCTCTCATCAAAATAATTGTCTCTCGCCAAAGAAAATTGTCTCTCGCCAAAACAATTGTCTCTCACCAAAGAGAATTGTCTCTCATCAAAAGAATTGTCTTGTGCATTTAAAGAATTGTCTCTCATCAAAAGAATTGTCTCTCGCCAAAGAGAATTGTCTCTCGCCAAAGAGAATTGTCTCTCGCCAAAAGAATTGTCTTGTGCATCTAAAGAATTGTCTCTCGCCAAAGAGAATTGTCTCTCATCAAAAGAATTGTCTTGTGCATCTAAAGAATTGTCTCTCGCCAAAGAGAATTGTCTCTCATCAAAAGAATTGTCTTGTGCGTCTAAAGAATTGTCTCTCATCAAAAGAATTGTCTCTCGCCAAAGAGAATTGTCTCTCATCAAAAGAATTGTCTTGTGCGTCTAAAGAATTGTCTCTCATCAAAATAATTGTCTCTCGCCAAAGAGAAGTGTCTCTCGCCAAAAGAATTGTCTCTCACCAAAGAGAATTGTCTCTCATCAAAAGAATTGTCTTGTGCATCTAAAGAATTGTCTCTCATCAAAAGAATTGTCTCTCGCCAAAAGAATTGTCTTGTGCATCAAAATAATTGTCTCTCGCCAAAAGAATTGTCTTGTGCATCTAAAGAATTGTCTCTCGCCAAAGAGAATTGTCTCTCAAAAAAAGAATAGTCTTGTGCGTCTAAAGAATTGTCTCTCATCAAAAGAATTGTCTTGTATGTCTAAAGAATTGTCTCTTGCCAAAGAGAATTGTCTCTCATCAAAAGAATTGTCTTGTGCGTCTAAAGAATTGTCTCTCGCCAAAAGAATTGTCTCTCGCCAAAAGAATTGTCTCTCGCCAAAGAGAATTGTCTGTCGTCAAAAGAATTGTCTTGTGCACAACAAAGTGTTTTTGACGAGCAACATTTTCGCCATTTCGCGCATCTTTTGAAAGATTTGTAAATAGTGATAAGCAAATTTTTTTCGCCATGCATGGATTTGCAGCGAATTTCCTCATTTCGCCATTGGCAAATTGTTTAGCGGAACTTCCATGAAAATTCACGCAGAAAAATTTGTTGCGTGACAAAAAAGCCGCAAATTGGGCTGGCACATCAAATTGGGCACGGTTGCATCAAATTGGGCGCAGCCGCATCAAAAAAGACAAAAAAACGCAGACGACAAAAAAAAATCACGTGACAAATGCGTTTCGCAAAACGGGACAGATTCGCTAGTAAAGACATCACAGTTAATTTCAGTGCTAGCTTCTTTTCCATGCTTTTTAAATGGACATGCCATTCTGTTTCCCTTCAGTTGGTAATAGAAGAAAATATATCTAGCAATTGTGAGCAGTTGTAGCTTCACCTTATTTATTGATAAATCCCCCTCCTAAATATCTTTATTGCTTTCTAATAAAGAAACTGTGACATACTAGTCGCCATGATACCTGGCTTTGCCATTTGTTATAATATTGTCCTAAATCGATACCCTTATTTAAGTGAGACTGAGAAGGAAATTTCTAACCTACCGACAACCCCATTCCCCCTCCAAAGGCCTCCCTCCCAAACTGAGCCATTAGGGAGTTACTCACAACAGCAACTATGTCTGTACCTAGTTAAAAGAATGCAGAGTAGAAAAAAGCAGTTGTTAAGTATTATCTCTCACTCCCTCAGGTCCTTTATGTGCTTTTATTTTACTCTTCAGAGTTCTTATAGCCACAATGGGCCCTTTGAAATCTTTCTTGACAGCTAATGGTATCAAGTAGCCAGAAAGGTTCCTAGTTGTAGGTCAACATGCTCTTGAGTCAAGAGACTAACTTGGTCCAAGACCCTTCACAGACATATCCACACAGAACACTCAACCTAACTCTTGGAATGGGTAATTATGAAATTGCCTATGTCATTAGGGGGTCATTAAAACAAATTATGATTTTGAAAAGAAAAATGTTATATGTGGCTTATATAAAATTGTAATTACTGTCCTTCCTGGATCTTAGGCCATGCTCCAAGGAAGGCAGTTACAAGTAGTGATGAATGAATCTGTCCCATTTCACTTCGGCCAAAAATTCACCAATCTTTCAAAAGATCCACGAAACGGCCTGGCAAAACATTTTGCCCATCACTAGTTACAAGGACTTTTACTAAGAAACATTCTTAGTGGGTTAGATGCAAACAACAAGCGAGCTTTAATCTCCACCTAACAGGTTTCAATTTGTTGTGGGGGGGGGGGGGGAGGTGATAAAGTCCCACACCTCAAATCATGTTGACTGGGTTTTTCATATAAAGTAATGAGATGGTTGCCGTAGCACACAAACTGTGGAACTATCAGTTACAGAGATACCTTTGATATAGATATTTTGCCTTTGGGTATGATTTGGAGTGTAAGCTCCCTGGACAACTGGTTTCCTGCTAAGCCTACATTACCCAAGACATTATGGATATGAATACATGCACATATAAAAAATAATAGCAAAACCATTATGAACAATTTCTTACCCCAGTAGGGATCATTCTCAATGGACAAAACGTGTGCCTATTATGGAAAGCTTGGGGGTGCAAAAGAGTCAGTTTTATAGAGGGATTTAACTGTAGGTACACTGTTGAGTATCAGTATTTCTATCCCCTTTAATATAGAAGGTTTTGCCTGCTGTCACAGGAATTCATTAGCTGTTGCTGGATCTAGTTTAGATGGGGTTTTTTTTGCAACAAATCTTGTGCTATAATAAAGTGTTTAAGTGCTGTATTGCATGCTATGTTGCTTAGCTTTTTGATGAAAAACATTTTACGTTGTTAGTGCTTGGTATTTACGGGACAATAGACAATTCTGTTGTTAACGCAAAAATAACAACGGTGTTTGGGCAGAAGCCAACGTTACATTATCCCTTGGATCTGCTACTAGCCCTCAACAAAATCATTTCCATTTCATTGGAATGAAACTCCTGCCCAATGTATCAATGACCTACGACAGCGCTACCGCCGTACGTTCATTAGATCTGACTTGTAAATAGGTTCATGTTATATTTATTTTCTTCCTGCCCTTTCATTAGAAGTCTCTGAGATATTCCTATTAAAGCAGCGCCTAGCATTTTCAGTGTAGAAAACCACCACATACATCTTTATTGTCGTACAAACCCAGACGTGTGCGGCAGCCTTCATCCGTCATTTCAGACTGCCTGCTGCTGGGAGGTGCGTGAAATGGTTTGAGGACAGGTGGCTTCAGTTGCTTCATTTACTGCACTCTTTCTGCATTTCCCACAGCATTCTGTACATTATACTCAAAGGTTTATGTATAAGTAGCTGAATGTAATCTCTAATCTATAACAACTAGTGATGAGCGAATCTGTCCCGGCGCGAAATCTGCGAAACGCATTTTTGTCACCCGCGGCTATTTTTTTATGTTGCCCGCCCAATTTGGATGTGACCGTGCCCGATTTGACGCAACCGCGCCTAATTTGACACGCAACAATAAAAAAAATTCTGCGCAACGAATTTTTCTGCGGGGAATTTTCACAGAAGTTTCTCAAAACAATTGGCCAATGGCGAAATGCGGAAATTCGCTGCGTATCCATGCCTGGCGAAAAAATTCGCTCATCACTAATAACAACCAATCAGCAGTTGTGTTTGACAAACTTTGCCTGTGTTTTGCTCAATTTTGTAGGTATCAATACCAAGATATACGGCTTAGTTTGCTTAAGCACCCTATAGGCACTAACAGGTAGATGTGTTTGAAGGAAGGCCAAAACTGACCCTTGCAAGTGAGGTTTGGTAGGCCAGAAATATAAAAATCCATTAAATATCTGTAGAGTAGCGATGAGTGAATCTGTCCCATTATGTGCGTATTTTTTTTTGTAGGTACACAAAAAATCAAAAATTTGATTCTTGCATAAAAAAATTATCCATGCAATTTTTTGTTGCGCTGCTAATTTTTCTGCATGTCCTGTGAAATAATCTGCCAATGGCAAAATGCGGAAATTCGCTGCGAATCTGTCCCAAAAAATTCACAAAACGGTGGAAAATTTACGAAACGCGTTGTGCACGAATTGTTTTGATGTGACCACACCTATTTTTGACACAACGGCCCCTATTTTGATGTAACCGCGACATTTTTTGACACATGAGGTATTTTTTTGTGGCAAATTTTCACTTATGTTTTGCGAAACAATTAGCCAATGGCGAAATGCGGAAATTCACTGCGAATCCATGACTGCCAAAAATATACGCTGTAGAGTTAAATAACACTGTTCCACTGAGCAGATAAAACACTATTGTATTCTACAGAGCTTATCTGTTATCTGCTATGTAACCTGTGCCTTTTCTCCTTTTTTCCAGCTTGAATGGCTGCCCCCATGGCTACACAGCAGCTTATTATATAAACTATAGTAGTGTTACTGTAGCAAACACACCAGTTTTACCAGTGCAGGGCAACAGTGCATTATATATTTATTACTTTAAAGCTCTTTCATTTTTTAGTGGTACTGTTCCTTTAATGCACAATTATTTTGTGCTGCAGCTTATTGTGAAGCTGATGTGCCATATAATATCCACAAGCCAAATGAGACTAAAGAAGACTGACTTAGCCCTAGTTTGGATGGTTTTCATTGGAGAATCCTGTTCATCCGTCTATAACTCATTTTAATCTACCCCTTTGGAGAGCTAGGGTGTAAAATGGGAAATGTTTATGAAAGATTTATGTTTAGGAAACACTCTTTGCTAGATACACTAAAATAAACAAATAAATAAACAGCCTTGTGATGCATACAGATCCACTGACCCTGTTATGCTTCATGTCAATGTGCCATTCATTAGCACTCACTGGAGTGAATTCAGCGCGCAAGTTATAGATGTAGGGCACATTTTGATGCTCTTTCCTGACATCTCGCGGTCGCTGTGCATGTTTATGGATGCTCCCAGGCGTGCCTCCAGGCAAATGTTATTATTATATATGTTTTTACAGTTTGTTTTTTTGCACAATAGTTTTAGTTGCTTTTCTGCATTATTTATGCTTAGAGCCTCTGGATAATGATCAGAAAGATATATAAGCCGTGCCTGTGGCAAATCCTGGGGGTCCCACTGCTATTATTACATTAGATTTGCAAAAACAAGTAGACAAATTTATCTTATTTTTATATACTCTTAGGGCTGTCCAAAATAAATCATCAGGCACATATACAACACAAAATCCATCTATTTATCCCTATAATTTACATTATCTCTTATAATACATGAGTGATACTTAGCCTGCAGCCTTGTGCCTTTATATGGGCACAGAACCCCTCAGTGACTTCTAATATCCTTATCATTTACAGTAGGGGGTACATTATCCCTTATAATACATGAGTGATACTCAGAGTTCCCTGTATAACTCAGCCTGCAGCCTTGTGCCTTTATATGGCCACAGAACCCCTCAGTGACTTCTAATATCCTTATCATTTACAGTAGGAGGTACATTATCCCTTATAATACATGATTGATACAGTTCCCGGTGATCTTTTTTACCTCGGCATCTAGTCTTATAGTTAAGTGAATATAATTGTCCATTATATATTATATGTCATGTAAGTTTATATATTTTAATGTTTTGCTTTTTAACAGAAATGACACTATCAGGTTTATTCCTTAGTTTTGAGTAGACAGTTCTCAGCACTTAGTGACATTCAAACAGAGGTTCATTCTAAGTCCCTTAATATTGCCCAGTAGCCAAGTGATGTAAAACAAGATGCAGCCTCTGTAATAAGAGCTTAGAATACAGCAGTATCAGTTTATGAATGCTGCAGAAGCTTCAGTATGTGATTATAAGGAAGACCCCACTTCCCCACGATGGTTTCTTTGGCTGAAATCGTCCTTAGTTTTAGCCATTATCCTCCCTGTTGGCTTTTTCTGCTTGTCTCTTAGTATAATAAACCCTGAAATCCTTTCATGCCATTTCAATTTATAAGCAATGTGCAGAGACACGATCACAGATGTTACAGGATAATTAAACTCATTTCAGAGCAGGTCTCTCTTGCCATTAAGGACTCTCCTTTTTTTGCTTTCCTAATCAAAAGCCTTCGGAAAAATGTTCCAGTCTTATTTTGGGCAGGAAGATTTACTGTAAGTAAAGACAAAATATAAATCTCGCTGCTTACACAATCATTTCTCTATCCCTTTCATAATACCGGCCTTACAAACTATGTAAAACATCTGCAAAATATCTCAGTCCATTTATACACCAGCAGAAACAGGCAATAAAGAGCAGTTTAACTTTAAATACAGACAATCAAGTTTTGTTTGTGAGTAAATATGATGGGGAAGATGATGGGGCAAAACAGTTCCATTCATTTATACACCAATTACAATAAAAACAATAACATCAATAATAATAAAATAAATACTACTACTAATACTGTAATAAAAACAAAATACACAATACTAAATAACAATAATAATCTACATCTAAAAATATCAAAATAAACAATTAATAATAAAATAAGAACTACTAATAACACTAAAATACTTCTCCAACTCCCCTCCTCCTTCGACTAATAAATATAATAAAATATTGCTAATAATATTGAAATAATAATAAAACGTGTTGATTGTTTCGGCTTCAATAAGGGGTAATTATATCTTAGTTGGGATCAAGTACAGGTACTGTTTTATTATTACAGAGAAAAGGGAATCATTTAACCATTAAATAAACCCAATAGGGCTGTTCTGCCCCCAATAAGGGGTAATTATATCTTAGTTGGGATCAAGTACAGGTACTGTTTTATTATTACAGAGAAAAGGGAATCATTTAACCATTAAATAAACCCAATAGGGCTGTTCTGCCCCCAATAAGGATTAATTATATCTTAGTTGGGATCAAGTACAGGTACTGTTTTATTATTACAGAGAAAAGGGAATCATTTAACCATTAAATAAACCCAATAGGGCTGTTCTGCCCCAATAAGGGGTAATTATATCTTAGTTGGGATCAAGTACGGGTACTGTTTTATTATTACAGAGAAAAAGGAATCATTTAACCATTAAATAAACCCAATAGGGCTGTTCTGCCCCCAATAAGGGGTAATTATATCTTAGTTGGGATCAAGTACAGGTACTGGTTTATTATTACAGAGAAAAGGGAATCATTTAACCATTAAATAAACCCAATAGGGCTGTTCTGCCCCCAATAAGGGGTAATTATATCTTAGTTGGGATCAAGTACGGGTACTGTTTTATTATTACAGAGAAAAAGGAATCATTTAACCATTAAATAAACCCAATAGGGCTGTTCTGCCCCCAATAAGGGGTAATTATATCTTAGTTGGGATCAAGTACAGGTACTGGTTTATTATTACAGAGAAAAGGGAATCATTCAACCATTAAATAAACCCAATAGGGCTGTTCTGCCCCCAATAAGGGGTAATTGTATCTTAGTTGGGATCAATTACAAGGTACTGTTTTATTATTACAGAGAAAAAGGAAATCAGTTTTAAAATTCGGAATTATTTGATTAAAATGGATTCTATGGGAGACAGGCATTCTGTAATTCAGAGCTTTCTGGATAACGGGTTTTCGGATAAGGGATCCCATACCTATACTACTACTAATACCAAAATAGTGCTGACATAAAAAGACACAACACTAAATAATAATAATAATCTACTTCTAAAAATATCAAAATAAACAATTAATAATAAAATAAGTACTACTAATAACACTAAAATGCTTCTCCAACTCCCCTCCTCCTTCTACTAATAAAAATAATAAAATACTGCTAATAATACTGAAATATTAATAAAACTACTATTAATAAAAAAAAAAAACTAATAAAGAAATTAAAAGAAAAGGAAAGGTAAAAACTAAGTAAGCTTTAACAGAAAGGTCTATGTAAATACAGCCATAAGCCCTCACAGAAACACTGCACTGAGTCCTCTATCAAAAGGAACACAGGATTTCTTGTCTCCTTTTTTTGTAAACATTTTCTTATTAGACTTCCTCTCTCAGAAAAAATCCTTCACTCCCGGGGCCAGAGTCTGCGCAGTTCTCTCATCTCTCCCTTCTCCTGCTCCCCCTCCCACAAGAATGCTAAGAACTCCCTCCCCCCTCCCTTAGGAATGTATGATCTGAACTATAATGGCTAGAGCTGCAGCAGGAAGCTTGGAAGACCAAGCTAAAATGGCAGCTGCAATCTTAAACAAACAGAGAAAGCTTCTTGGGCTCTTTGCTCATTTAGTACAATGCCAAAATTACTTTTTTTCTCATTTAAAATAATAAATATATGTAATCACAGTTTTAAATGTATAAGCCCATAAGGTATCACAGTAGGTGATTATGCATATAATGTCAGGTATACCGCATACAATTCATTTTTGAAACAATAGCAACAAAAAACTGAAGTGTATAAAAGTAATGACAATATAGTACTGTTGCCCTGCACTGGTGGAAGTTGTGTGTTTGCCTCGGAAACCCTACTATAGTTACTATAAATCAGCTGCTGTGTAGCCATGGGGGCAGCCATTCAAAAGTGAAAAGGCACTGGTTACATAGCAGCTAACAGTTAAAACTCCATTATATTATACAGAGTTTATCTGTTATCTGCTATGTGCCTCTGCCTTTTCTCCCTTGAATGGCTGCCTCCATGGCTACACAGCAGCTTATTATATTAACTATAGTAGGGTTTCTGTAGCAAACACCCCAGTTTTACCAGTGCAGGAACGGCTGCCCCCGGGGCTACACAGCGGGGTATTTATATAAACTATAGTAGGGTTTCTGTAGCAAACACCCCAGTTTTACCAGTGCAGGAACGGCTGCCCCTGGGGCTACACAGCAGGGTATTTATATAAACTATAGTAGGGTTTCTGTAGCAAACACCCCAGCTGTACCAGTGCAGGAACGGCTGCCCCCGGGGCTACACAGCGGGGTATTTATATAAACTATAGTAGGGTTTCTGTAGCAAACACCCCAGCTGTACCAGTGCAGGAATGGCTGCCCCCGGGGCTACACAGCGGGGTATTTATATAAACTATAGTAGGGTTTCTGTAGCAAACACCCCAGCTGTACCAGTGCAGGAATGGCTGCCCCGGGGCTACACAGCGGGGTATTTATATAAACTATAGTAGGGTTTCTGTAGCAAACACCCCAGCTGTACCAGTGCAGGAATGGCTGCCCCCGGGGCTACACAGCGGGGTATTTATATATAAACTATAGTAGGGTTTCTGTAGCAAACACCCCAGCTGTACCAGTGCAGGAATGGCTGCCCCCGGGGCTACACAGAAGGGTATTTATATAAACTATAGTAGGGTTTCTGTAGCAAACACCCCAGCTGTACCAGTGCAGGAACGGCTGCCCCCGGGGCTACACAGCGGGGTATTTATATAAACTATAGTAGGGTTTCTGTAGCAAACACCCCAGCTGTACCAGTGCAGGAATGGCTGCCCCCGGGGCTACACAGCGGGGTATTTATATAAACTATAGTAGGGTTACTGTAGCAAACACCCCAGCTGTACCAGTGCAGGAATGGCTGCCCCCGGGGCTACACAGCGGGGTATTTATATAAACTATAGTAGGGTTTCTGTAGCAAACACCCCAGCTGTACCAGTGCAGGAATGGCTGCCCCCGGGGCTACACAGCGGGGTATTTATATAAACTATAGTAGGGTTTCTGTAGCAAACACCCCAGCTGTACCAGTGCAGGAATGGCTGCCCCCGGGGCTACACAGCGGGGTATTTATATAAACTATAGTAGGGTTTCTGTAGCAAACACCCCAGCTGTACCAGTGCAGGAATGGCTGCCCCCGGGGCTACACAGCAGGGTATTTATATAAACTATAGTAGGGTTTCTGTAGCAAACACCCCAGCTGTACCAGTGCAGGAATGGCTGCCCCCGGGGCTACACAGCGGGGTATTTATATAAACTATAGTAGGGTTTCTGTAGCAAACACCCCAGCTGTACCGGTGCAGGAATGGCTGCCCCCGGGGCTACACAGCGGGGTATTTATATAAACTATAGTAGGGTTTCTGTAGCAAACACCCCAGCTGTACCAGTGCAGGAATGGCTGCCCCCGGGGCTACACAGTGGGGTATTTATATAAACTATAGTAGGGTTTCTGTAGCAAACACCCCAGCTGTACCAGTGCAGGAATGGCTGCCCCCGGGGCTACACAGAAGGGTATTTATATAAACTATAGTAGGGTTTCTGTAGCAAACACCCCAGCTGTACCAGTGCAGGAATGGCTGCCCCCGGGGCTACACAGCGGGGTATTTATATAAACTATAGTAGGGTTTCTGTAGCAAACACCCCAGCTGTACCAGTGCAGGAATGGCTGCCCCCGGGGCTACACAGCGGGGTATTTATATAAACTATAGTAGGGTTTCTGTAGCAAACACCCCAGCTGTACCAGTGCAGGAATGGCTGCCCCCGGGGCTACACAGCGGGGTATTTATATAAACTATAGTAGGGTTTCTGTAGCAAACACCCCAGCTGTACCAGTGCAGGAATGGCTGCCCCCGGGGCTACACAGCGGGGTATTTATATAAACTATAGTAGGGTTTCTGTAGCAAACACTCCAGTTTTACCAGTGCAGGGCAGCAGTACTTTATATTTAATTGACTTCATAGTGCTTTCTTTTTTTTGGTGTTACTGTTCCTTTAATTATAGACGATAAGTAAAAACTTTTAGAAAACAGACTAGCAACACAAGCTGGGATCAGTTTGCTCCTCCATTGAAATGATCACTGTAGCCCACAGACAAGGAATTTATTAACATTTCTTTTCAACACCGTAATCCTCAACCTTCTTGTTGTCGTGTCTGTCAATTCAATTAACACTGAGAAGGAAGCACGTTTGCGCTGACTAGTTGTCTGAAATAACACAGTATTAGTAGGTGACGAATATTCATTGAAAATGAAAAAGTCTTTAAAAAAATTAAAATATTGCTACCAAGTCAGCTAAAACCTTGTAGATAATTTCACTTCGTTTTCAAGGAGAAGGAAAGTAATTTTGACATTTTATAGATTTGCCACATTAGTGCCACCTAGAACACTATATTTATTCTGCAGAAACCATTACCATACCTGAGTTAAAAGCCCTAGAATCTCCCTCCGTTTGCTTAAGATTGCAGCTGCCATTTTAGCTTGGTCTTCATAGCTTCCTGCTGTGGCTCTAGCTGTTGGTAGCTCAGATTACACATTCTTAAGGGAGGGGGAGTGAGTTTTATGAATTCTTATGGGAGGGGGAGCAGGAGAGGGGAGAGAGGAGAGAGCTGCACAGACTCTGGCCCCGGGAGTGAAGGATTAAAAACTGTGATTACATTTTTCTGACATTGCTGACTGCAAATAATTTCAAATTTTCTAGAATCAAATATTTGAGATTTATCAGTCAAAAAGATACAAATATTTGAATGGAAAAAACCTAGTGAACTTGCATCCTAACGTCCAAATCCTAAAAATCACATGATTTTTGTCACGTAAACACAGAAGTTGAACATTTTTTTGCCGCGGGAGTGAAGGATTTTTCTGAGAGAGGAAGTCTGATACCAAAAAACATGTTTACAAAAAAGGAGACAAGAAATCCTGTGTTTCTTTTGACAGAGGACTCAGTGCAGCGTTACAGTGAGTGTTTATGGCTGTATTTACATAGACCTTTCTGATAAAGCTTACTTAGTTTTTACCTTTCCTTCTCCTTTAATTCTATTCAGTGAATAAAGAGAAAATAGACACTCTTACTTTTATTATATTAAGGCAATTATTTTAACCTCATTCAGTTGAATGTCATTGATATGTGCAGTGTCAAACAAGAGCAAGGGAGAAATGTGAGATCTATTGTAACGTAAGAGAATACACTGGAGATGGCAATGTAAACAAGGATAAAAAACTCTCGCTCATTCCTTGTTAGATGGGCTATAGATGAGGGAAGGGGAAGGACATGAAAAAACGAGTGGGTCACCGACTGCAGAGATAAATGGAATATATATAAAATGTAGCACAGGTATGGGACCCATTATCCAGAATGCTCGGGACCTGGGGTTTTCCGGATAAGGGATCTTTCTGTACTTTGGATCTCCATACCTTGAGCCTACTAAAAAAATAATTTAATCATTAAATAAACCCAATTTGTTCTGCCCCCAATAAGGGGTAATTATATCTTATTAGGGATCAAGTTCTGGTACTGTTTTATTATTACAGAGAAAAGGGAATCATTTAACCATTAAATAAACCCAATAGGGCTGTTCTGCCCCCAATAAGGGGTAATTATATCTTAGTTGGGATCAAGTACAGGTACTGTTTTATTATTACAGAGAAAAGGGAATCATTTAACCATTAAATAAACCCAATAGGGCTGTTCTGCCCCAATAAGGGGTAATTATATCTTAGTTGGGATCAAGTACAGGTACTGTTTTATTATTACAGAGAAAAGGGAATCATTTAACCATTAAATAAACCCAATAGGGCTGTTCTGCCCCCAATAAGGGGTAATTATATCTTAGTTGGGATCAAGTACAGGTACTGTTTTATTATTACAGAGAAAAGGGAATCATTTAACCATTAAATAAACCCAATAGGGCTGTTCTGCCCCCAATAAGGGGTAATTATATCTTAGTTGGGATCAAGTACAGGTACTGTTTTATTATTACAGAGAAAAAGAAAATTATTCTAAAAAATGTGAATTATTTGATTAAAATGGAGTCTATGGGAGATGGACTTTCCGTAAATCGGAGCTTTCTGTTTAATGGGTTTCCGGATAAGGGCTCCGATACCTGTACTTAAAATGATTTATATTTTTATTGAATATCTGAAAGGTATTTGTTCCTTATACTGATATTTTCCAAATATATTTTCAGTAGTGATGAGCGAATCCGTCCCGTCTCACTTTACCGAAAAAATTTGCAAAACTACCAGAAAATTTGCTGCATGCATTTTTTTTTTAACATGATGGCGACAATTTTGACACGGGTGCACCCATTTTGACGTGACCGCACTTATTTTGACTCGACCGCAACATTTTGTTGATGCCACAAATTTTTTTGCACTAAATTTTCACTGAAGTTTCATGACACAACTCGCCAATGGTGAAATGCGGAAATTCGCTACAAATCCATGCCTGGCGAAATAATTCGCTCATCACTATTTATAAGTAATAGCCAAAGAAGTGAATCCTCCTAGAAGATAAACAGGGAGAATCTATAATGGACTTTGCTGACGTTATACTTCCTGCTCTTGCCCTATCCACTGACCTCCACATGTCAGACTTGCTTGGGCAGATGAGTAGAGTGGGCATACATTACATAGTCAATGATGACTAGTGATGAGCGAATCTGTCCCGTTTGGCTTCCAAAAGATTTGCGAAACGGCTATTCTTTTGTCACCCGTGGCTATTGTTTTGTTGCGCGGCTATTCTTTTGGTCCCACAGCTATTGTTTTGTCACCCGCGGCTATTGTTTTGTCACCCCCAGCTATTGTTTTGTCGCCCGCGGAGAAGCGAAGCGCAGTGAATTTTCCCGCGGCAAATTTTTTCATTCGTTTCGTGAAACAATCTGCCATGGGCGAAACATGGAAATTCGCCGCGAATCCATGCCTGCTGAAACATTTCACCCATCACTAATGATGACACGTTGGTCTATTTTGACGAGGCCGCAACTTTTTTTGACACAACTAATTTTTTGCGCACCAAATTTTCACGGAAGTTTTGCAAAACAATTCGCCTATAAAATAATATGCCGCTTACTCTGGCCTATTCAAGATGAGTGCCCATAGGCTCAGCAATGAAAAATGTCATGGATAATAATGTTTAAACCCTAGAAACTGGATAGTAACATAAGGCTACAAGTGGAAATTGTGCACAATAACACAAAAACAAATCAATTCCAGTTTCCAATAAAAAGATAAATCATATCAGAGCCTGAGAAGCCCAAAACATTTATCCAATCCTCTGTAAAATGCTTGTCCATCCATGTTCAGAAAACTATTAAGTATATTTTAATCTAGAATGATGAATGGTACGTGGCTTTCTCAAGTAGTCCCAGCATCCCTCAGGCAGCCCAGCAGCTCTATGGTTCTTGTTCCCTGATGTTTCCGGTATCCAGCTGTAGGAACCCAGGTTCGATGTAAATTTATTAGTTTGTATTTTATCTGTAAATGTATAGCATATGTTATTGTAACAAGTGGATGTAGTTTAAACGTTCCATTTGTCTATGGGTTTGAAATGTAAATGATAGTTAGCCTGCCTTCCTCCCCAGGAGATACCTGTTGTGAGGCCAAACGATACCTGGAGCCTTGGATCACAGCACAGGTCCAGATACTCCCTTGGAAAGAGACCTTTTCTGCCTGCTATAGATTAAATTGTTTACTAAACTAGGCATGCTTACTAGGTGGCTTCTAATAGGCCCAACAGTTCAAGCTGTGATTGGTCCTAATGTAGCTGAGAGTCTGATTGGTCCCTAGTTCTCACCTGGGCTGAGGCCTGATTGTTTTTCTTTGTTGTCTACCTTTGTGACTAGCAGATGGTGTCAAACTCTGTTCTGAATTTACAACAGAAGTTAATCTCTTTCAACCCTGCAAAGTCTGGCATAAAATATCCATTTTTTCTGGGTTGTGTCCCACAATGAGCTGTTAGCCAATGCCTCTAATTATCAGCACCCAGTGACCAACAGTTCCCATTCCTGGCACAGGAACAAGAGCGCTTAGTACGAAAATATACATTCGAAAATCCAGAATTTTTTGAGTTGAAAGCATTGCTCGAGTTTAAACAGACATTCGTTTCCATAGATCCTCTTTATTTTTCTCAAACAGGAATTGCTCCAGCAGCCATTTTAGGAGCATCAGTGCTCATTCTTGGAAAACAATAATGTGTTTCAATTTCACTTGAAACTGGGTGAAATAGAAAACAATGATGGGATTAACTTCCCCTTTAAAAATGTGTGGAATAGAAAATAGAGGATTAAGATCTCCTTGAAGCTGGGTGAAACTGACAACAATGAGGGGATTAATTTCTGCTTGAAGCTGGGTGAAACTGAAACCAACGAGGGGATTAACTTCCCCTTAAAACTGGGTGAAACTGAAACCAACGAGGGGATTAACTTCCCCTTGAAACTGGGTGAAACTGAAAACAACGAGGGGATTTAACTTCCCCTTGAAACTGGGTGAAACTGAAAACAATGAGGGGATTAAGTTTTCATTGAAAATCCAAGGACAGGCTGTCACTGACTATCCTATTCCTCCCTGCCAAATTTTGTTTTGACAAAACATTACTAAATCATGAATTATGGGAGTTATTTTCAAAAAAACTGGAACAATAATGAAAAAAATCAAGTTCTGGCGAAAACCCATTCGTAAATCTCGAAATTATCTAGAAGTAAGAAAAAAAAAATTTGACTTTATCTCAAAGTTGCTTATTAATGTGCCCCTAACTGTTTGTTTGGGTCCTGCGTCTGTCACACCAGGAATCACCGGAGAACTTTGCATTTGGGACACTGCTCTCAGAGCTGAGACACTGAACACACTACAGGAAGGACAGCGAACTCAAGGACAATTGCGTACACATAGGGGCAGATTTATCAAGATGTGAGTTCAGAGCTTAATACATAAATACTCACCCACGTTCTGCTCATTCCTTGGGGGTTTTTAGAAGTGTATTTATCAAAAAGTGAGTTCTAACTTTCACCCATTGATAAATAAACCCCATAGGAATGAATAGAACGTGGGTGAGTTTTTATGTATTAAGCTCTGAACTCACATTTTGATAAATCTGCCCCCTAATGTCAAAAAACAGCAGAAGCACATAGTACCTATGTCTGCATACACTTTCATTTGCCCAGAAAATGTCATCTGTTTGATTATATAAAGCAGTTCAGTTAGACTTTCCAGTCTTTGGAGATTTGTAAACTCAGTCATTACAATCTTTTTGTTCTTCTTTGATGACTCCACATGGGGACATTTGATTCTGTACATTGTTTGCTTAGAAGACAATCCTCCTGATACTTAGGAAAAAACGGGGAGCCAGTGCAGTGTAACTTAGATTGTCCCACGCATTTTATACTATAAATAAAGATCAATTACTGCTCAGGATTTGCTTAGATCTGAAAAAGAAACTCTTATTTGGAAGTTTCTTTGTAATTGGTTGTCTTCTTTTAGTCTATCTGCTAATTAGTAGCGATGGATGGAATCATTTGGCAGGCATGGATTCACTGCAAATTTCACCGTTTTTGTATTGGTGGATTTTTTCGCAAAAGGGTTGACAAAATTTGCCGTTGAAAAATTCGCCATGTATCAAAAAATTGTCGCCCGCATCAAAAACTGCCGCTCGCCACAAAAAAAGTCATGCGCGTAAAAAAATGACATGCATAAAAAAGTAAGATGCATCACATTTTTGCATCACATTTTTTCCGTTTTGCAAATCTTTGAAAAGAAAAAGTCGAAAAAGTCGAAAAAGTCGAAAAGGAAGCGAAGCGGTGAAAATGTTAATCAGTCTCTGCATTAAAGTTGTAGTGAAAACATAATATAGATACGGGATCCGTTATCAGGAAACCTGTTATCCAGAAAGTTCCAAATTACGGAAAGGCCATCTCCCATAGACTCCATTATAAGCAAATAATTCTAAATTTTATAAAATGATTTCCTTTTTCTCTGTAATAATAAAACAGTACCTGTACTTGATCCAAACTAAGATATAATTACCCCTTATTGGGGCAGAACAGCCCTATTGGGTTTATTTAATGGTTAAATGATTCCCTTTTCTCTGTAATAATAAAACAGTACCTGTACTTGATCCCAACTAAGATATAATTCCCCCTTATTGGGGGCATAACAGCCCTATTGGGTTTATTTAATTTTTAAATGATTTTTTAGTAGGCTTAAGGTATGGAGATCCAAATAATTCCTTATCTGGAAAAACCCCAGGTCCCGAGCATTCTGGATAACAGGTCCCATACCTGTACTTACAGAATTTTACTTCCAAAAAATAAGTGGCAGAAAGGAACTCAAACGTGAATGCTCAAGATATCCTTCCCCATGACTCCTATGACAGCTTGACAGGTATTGGGGCAAGGTTTTTGATCTATTTTTTTTTTATCTGAGTGACATCATAGTGGGCAGGGAGAGGCGGGATTGGGACATCACGGGGGCAGGGCTATGACACGGCCATCATCAATTGGCCGATTTCCGTGTAAATGTAACTGTGCTTTTTTTAAGGGGCACTAACACTAAAATAATGATGTGTTTGCATATAGCAGTAGGCAAGCCTCATGTTACCTGGATTCTGTTCCGCTGCCTCATTTTGATATTTTTTTCTTCTTTTCTGAAAGACTTGGCTGGATTTTAACCAGGGAAGAACAATTCTGTTTGAGGTAGTCACAATAACTATGGGATTGAGGGGGCCTTAGGCACATGACAATAAAAGAACGCAAACGTGGATCATAAGACACTCCTCTAGGACTTGGTACGGGAGAGATTTATCTGCCTCTCAGATTCACAAGTTTCGCATTTAACAATAAGACACAGAGTTACAGTTCAGGCTTAGAAAATAATTCCAAAATGCTCTGAAGTATTGCTGTAGGCATATTCTGTATACATAAAAAGGAAAGTGATATTACTTTTCTAGGCAAGAAAGAAAAAAAACTTTAAGGTTATGATCCCATGGTTTTAAGTTGCAGAATACTGAAAACTATCTATCTATCTATCTATCATCATCTATCATTATCTATCTATCTATCATCTATCTATATATTATCTATCAATCATCTATCTTATATCTATCTATAATCTATCATCTATCTATCTATCTATTTGTTTATCCCCTATTATCTACCTTTCTATCGATCGATCTATCTATCTATCATCTATCTATCTATCTATCTATATAATCTATCTATTTGTTTATCCCCTATCTATTATCTGCCTTTCTATCTATCAATCTATCAATCTGTCATCTATCTATCTATCTACAGTATCTATCTATCTATTTATCTATCTATTTATCTATCTATCTATCTACAGTATCTATCTATCTACAGTATCTATCTATCTACAGTGTCTATCTATCTACAGTATCTATCTATCTATCTATCTATTTGTTTATCCTCTATCTATTATCTACCTTTCTATCTATCTATCTATCTATCTATCATCTATCTATCTATCTATCTTTCATCTATCTACAGTATCTATCAATCTATCTATCTATCTATTTATATCATCTATCTATCTATTTGTTTATCCCCTATCTATTATCTACCTTTCTATCTATCAATCTATCAATCTGTCTTCTATCTATCTATCTATCTATCTACAGTATCTATCTATCTACAGTATCTATCTATCTACAGTATCTATCTATCTATCTATCTATCCTTTGTCAAAAAATAAACCACACATTTGCTACAAACCATAAGTAGTGATGGGCAAAATAATTATTCAGGCATGGATTCGCTGTGAATTATTTCGCGAAACGGGTGTCAAAATTTGTACAACAAAAAATTGTTGCACGTGTCAAAAAAATGATGTGTGTGACAATATTTTTTTGACGCACAACATTTTCGCTGTTTCACGGATTTTTCGATGTTTCGAGAATCTTTTGAAAGATTTGCAAATTTTTCAGCCAAACAGGACAGATTCGCTCATCGCTAACCATGAGAGTCAGTCAGCTGAATTTCACAAGATAACATTAATACCCTAGAAAGTCATTACCCATAAGCTCCTGAGTTGTTGCCAATATATGAAATATTATAAATAGTCATTAACATCAGAAAACCACAAACGTAGAACATATAAAATATTTATTATTCTATTTATGTTTACAATACGTTAAAAAAAAAACAAAAAAAAACATTTACAATTATTTTTTTTTCTCCAAATTACTCCACTGGCATTTAATAATTATCCTTCATAAGTGTCCTTTGAAACTTGTTCTGCTTGTCTGGATTCATTACACATTCCCCAATGTTTCCATTGCTCTGATTGTGTTTACTTTCCAGTCTGCATCACTTTACTGTCTGCTCCGAGATATATTTTAGAAAAAGAGGGGTGGTAATTGTACAGTGAACACTCTACTGTAATATATATATGGAATAATGGAAACCCTGATGTCAAATATAAAGATATTATCAGTCACCAAAAAGTTCCGTGACCATATAAAAACATGAGGCTTAAGGGGGGTACATTATTTATTATAATACACAAGTTTCAGTGAGTCATGTGACACAAATTACATCACAAGGAGAAATTATAATTCATGACTTCACTAAGCACCATTTATAGGCCTGGAGATGAGGAAATGTTCCCACGGTTGCATGGAACTGAAGCTCTAGTCCAGGGCAGGAAAGTGGGTGATAAAAATGGATCCTCTCATTTTTTTGCTATGTATTTGTTACACATTTAGTAACTCCTTTCTACCTGCTCATTTATATCCTACCCCCTGTCTATACATTTGACTGTAATTCTTCAAAGTTGACTCTTTGGTTTACCCTTAGTGGTATTTGAACAGAGTCGGACTGGGACCCCAGGGGCCCACCAGAAAACCTTAGACCCTAGGCCCACTCTCCAAACTATTTTTCCATCTTTCCTCACCCAACCTCTTTATTCTCCTAGTCTCTTTTATTTACATGCTAGCATCTATTCTTCAATATATGTCTCCTCTTCCTTCCCATTCAGAAATAGGGAATGCCCATGCAACAGGCCAAATCATCAGGAGCAGGAGGGCCCCCTGACCCCTGGGCCCATTGAGAGTTTTCCTGGTATCCTGGTGGGGCCAGTCCAACACTGTATTTGAAAACTCTCTGGGCTCAGTAGATTATTTATCATATATCTATCTATCTATCTATCTATCATCTACCTTTCTATCTATCTATCTATCTATATATTATCTATCTATCTATCATCTACCTTTCTATCTATCTATCTATCTATATATTATCTATCTATCTATCATCTACCTTTCTATCTATCTATCTATATATTATCTATCTATCATCTATCTATCTATCTATATATTATCTATCTATCTATCTATCCATCATTTCTCTTTATCTTCGATCTATCTATCTATTATCTATCTATCTATTATCTATCTATCTATCCATCATTTCTCTTTATCTTCTATCTATCTATCCATCATTTCTCTTTATCTTCGATCTATCTATCTATCTATCTATTATCTATCTATCTATTATCTATCTATCTATCCATCATTTCTCTTTATCTTCTATCTATCTATCTATCCATCATTTCTCTTTATCTATCTATCTATATATCTATCTATCATCTATCTATTATCTATCTATCCTGGTGGCCCAGTCCAACACTGTATTTGAAAATTCTCTGGGCTCAGTAGATTATTTTTTAGCAGGCTTATAGTACAGACTTAATCCAACCCTCTGCATTGCCACTAAATTTAAATTCATCTGATTTCCATATAATGAAGACACAATCCACATATCAGAACTAACAATGTATCAGCTCACTGTACAGTTAATAAAACCAGTTTCTGTTATGTTTAACTCTATGGATTCCTTAATGTAACTGCTTGCTGCTTCCCCCAACTGCCATGGGTCACACAGCTTCCATCCAAAAAAAATGAATAGGAATTGATTCAGAGAGTAATTCTATTACCGGTTTGGGGTCAGAAATGATCACTAGGAGGCTGAATTGACAGTCAGCCGGGGGAGCATACTTTATTTGGAACAATAAGCTTTTGCATTTTTTCCTTAGGTAATTTTCTATGTAAAATGTATTTGGTTTGAGAGGTGGAATGATTTTAGAATTCCGGTATATTGACACAAATAAAAATTCAAGCACTGACTTCTTCTTTAAAACAAAAGACAACGAGAGAGAGAACACTGTTGATTTCCTTCGCTCCACTCGTAGCTCCCTCAGTCCCCGGCCAATAGTTACCATGTCAAGAGAACAGCAAAATGCTATTCATCCAGCTTATTACTATACCGGTGACAATAGTTAAACAAGTCCATGAAAGTCTACAGAAGTTTCAAAGTCAAGATAATGGAGCGGAATTGCCAATAACAAACCCACAAGGAAGCATTACAGAAGTGATATGAAATTATGTAAGATCCATTTGTACGCAAGGAAGAAAGCTTAAACGGTTTCGCTTTTCAAAGGCAACTTTATTCAAGCGCGGTCGAACTATAAAACAAGAAGGGTGTAAATCAAAAGCACCGTAACTATATCATGTGTACTGTAAAGCCTTGAAAAATAAAAGCCTGTGTGTATTCGGTTGTTATTTATCTTTGGCGTATACTCAATAATAGGACACACATTTTACTACATAGTCATGCCTAATAATGTATATATGTCTATATAAATATACACACACATATTATATATATATATATACCAAATCAAACACAACCAGCACCAAGGGTCTTGTAGTTCAAACAAATATTAGTGTATTATAATTGCATGTACAACCGACGTTTTGGTCCCTTTTGGGACCTTTTTCAAGGCCGTGTAGACTTTTTTTTATATATGTATATATATATATATATATATATATATATATATATATATATATATATATATATATATAACCTGTTATCCAGAATGCTTGTGACCCGGGGCTTTCCAGATAAGGGATCTTTCCATAATTTGGGTCTCCGTGCCTTAAGTCTACCAAAAAATCATTTAAACATCATTTAAACCCAACAGGATTGTTTTGCCTCCAATAAGAAGTCATTGTATCTTAGTTAGGATCAAGTACAAGGTACAGGTATAGGACTCGTTATCCAGAATGCTCGGGACCAAGGGTATTCTGGATAAGGGGTCTTTCTGTAATTTGGATCTCCATACCTTGTCTACTAAAAAATTAATAAAACATTGATTAAACCCAATAAGATTGTTTTGCCTCCAATAAGAATTCATTATATCTTATATATATATTATAACAGAGAAAAGGGAATCATTTAACCATTAAATAAACCCAATAGGGCTGTTCTGCCCCCAATAAGGGGTAATTATATCTTAGTTGGGATCAAGTACAGGTACTGTTTTATTATTACAGAGAAAAGGGAATCATTTAACCATTAAATAAACCCAATAGGGCTGTTCTGCCCCAATAAGGGGTAATTATATCTTAGTTGGGATCAATTACAAGGTACTGTTTTATTATTACAGAGAAAAGGGAATCATTTAACCATTAAATAAACCCAATAGGGCTGTTCTGCCCCCAATAAGGATTAATTATATATCTTAGTTGGGATCAAGTACAGGTACTGTTTTATTATTACAGAGAAAAGGGAATCATTTAACCATGAAATAAACCCAATAGGGCTGTTCTGCCCCCAATAAGGGGTAATTATATCTTAGTTGGGATCAAGTACAGGTACTGTTTTATTATTACAGAGAAAAGGGAATCATTTAACCATTAAATAAACCCAATAGGGCTGTTCTGCCCCAATAAGGGGTAATTATATCTTAGTTGGGATCAAGTACAGGTACTGTTTTATTATTACAGAGAAAAAGGAAATCATTTTTAAAAATTAGAATTATTTTCTTATAATGGAGTCTATGGGAGACGGCCTTTCCGAAATTCGGAACTTTCTGGATAACGGGTTTCCGCATAAGGGATCCCATACCTGTACTGATAAAGTGAGACTGCATTCTCAGGACTTCTGAAAGAAAAAATTGGTATTTATTAGAAATGGACTGATGTTTCTCTTTTTTGAGAAAGGCTAGACAAAAGATCAGTCCATGTGTAATAAACACTAGAGATGAGCGAATCTGTCCCGTTTCGGCGGAAAAAAAAAACAGGGGAAAATCCGCGAAACAGGGAAAATGCTGCACGTCCAAAAAATTGTCACGCAAGAATCCGACCAAGTAAGGAGTCACCCAGAGAAGTGTTGAATACCCAAGTGAAGGGTCATCCAGAGAACAGGTCTCTCAGAGAAGGTCATAGAGCAGGAAGGCTGCCTGCCTGTGTGAGGCACTCCCAGTGGGGCTGGGGTGCTGCCTGCCACTGCAAGGAGCAGAGGGAGCCATGACCACGTGTATGAGTGTCGGAATAACAAGGCTTAGGGAGAAGCCAAAGTGAGCCAGAAGCTGGTGAGCTGGTATACCAGGAGGGGAGAGACAGCAGGGCTGAGTGAGTAGCCTGAGAGTTCATGAGTGTGAGAATCACCGTGGATGTGTGAAGCTCATTGGAGAGTAGGGATGTAGCGAACCTCAAAAAAAAAGTTCGCGAACTTCCGCCGAAAATTGCGAATATTCGCGAACTTTGCGAACCCCATAGACTTCAATGGGAAGGCGAACTTTAAAACCTATAAAAACCATTTCTGCCCAGAAAAGTGATTTTAAAGTTGTTTAAAGGGTGCCACGACCTGGACAGTGGCATGCAGGAGGGGGATCAAGGGCAAAAACCTCTGAAAAATTGACACACGCCGTTTTTCGAAATGATCGGTAATTTTGCGACTTTTTCGTATTTTCCGGCGCTTTCGTAAAGTTATCGTAAGTTTTGCGACTTTTTCGGAGCTTTCGTAACGTTATCGTAAGTTTTGCGACTTTTTCGGAGCTTTCGTAACGTTATCGTAAGTTTTGCGACTTTTTCGGAGCATTCGTACCGTTATCGTAAGTTTTGCGATTTTTTCGGTGCCGGCGAACCCAAATTGCGCACATCACGAAAAGTTCGCGAATTTGCGGACTTGCGAACAACCGATGTTCGCGCGAATTAGTTCGCCGGCGAACAGTTCGCTACATCTCTATTGGAGAGGGTGAGAAGCCCCAGGAAAAGATTCCAGTGAATGAGAGTTACCCTGGAAGGTGAGAGTCCCAGAGAGGGTACAAATCATGAACATGTTTGATGAACTGTTTGCTGATGTTTATGTTGGGAGGAGTTTGCCCCAAAAAATCCTCTATGCTCCCGATCCTCTACTTACTTGCCTACCATAGCTAATTTCCCCAAAAAGTTACGTGTACAGGCAGTCAGCTTATCACAATATATATAAAATAACAATGGAGATTTGTAACAGTAGCTACATTTTTAACTGAACCATTTCATTACTCTAGAAAGATTTAAAGCCAAAGTTGCTTTGGGGCATGATTGATAATTAATAGTAATTCCCGGGAAGACCATTCATCCTTACCGATAAGCTAACACGCCTGCACTTGATGCCTATTAAGAGAACAGTAGACATTACAGTAATTAAATCAAACTAAGGTTGTTACTCTACATGGAAAATTTCAGGCTTGACTGGCCAATAGTCTTGTCACTTTAAATCAACAAGGAAAAGTTTCCATAGATTAGTACGGAACTAGAGCAAATTTCTAACATGCTATGTCTGTTGATAGGAAGCTTCTAGTATGTCAATATATATGTCAATATATATGTCTAGTCAGTGGCTTTTAACAGTTTTAACTGTGTTGTTTAGCTATGGGGTTACGCAAATGTTTCTGGAGTGCAAATTCCATGAGACTTATACAGAACATAAAGGTTTTATATAATCTTCTGTTGGAGCTTTGAGACAACTTAGTTTTGAAGAGAGAAGTGTTGCTCTGTCAAATTCTGCTGGACTACAATTCATACCTGTAAGTTCCCCCAGTATATTATCACTGGTTCCCAAAATTTGGTGCTGCCTCCCAATGGGGGCTTAGAGCAGTGCAAGGGAAGGTTCAGCCTGAAGGCCTAATAAGGTGAGCATTGGGGAGGTTTTCTCTTCTAAATCCAACTTAATACCAACTTAAAGATCAGTAAGGGTAAGATTTGAGATACATATGTATTTGCAGTCCAATATACAGATGCAGCCCTTTTAATGGCCTAGTTTATGCGAGATAATGCCACTCATAGGGCAAACTTTGTGCGTAATAATGCATTTTGGAGAAAGTTTCCTTCCTTTGTCAAAGAAATAGATTATTTATGACTTATCATGTGTTTGCAAATGTAAGTGAGCACAGTCAAGACCGAGAGCACAAGGTTTAACCATAGCTAATGAGATCCAGTCATGAGGGTTCAATTCACTTACCCCTTTCCAGTATTCAGACTATGGATAATACTTGTTTCCTACTGCCTTGAAGTTTAAATCTGTAAAATAAATATTTATATTCCCAAACTCCATCTGATTAAAAAAAAAACCCTAAGAAAAAGGTCCCCCTGTCATTTGTTCCCTTTCTTGTTTCGCTGACCTGGAATGCTGTATATTTTAGCAGCCTGTGTTTTGATAACAGTTTTAATCTTTTCCCTCTACCCGACTAGAGAACAGTTGGTTTATTTGTCTGCCAAGTTGAAAACACAGCTCTCTGCTAAAAGGAGCATATGTTGTTGTAAAAATTCAGATTTGATCATAATGATTATGCAGCTTCTTACCCAAAATGCAAAAAAAAGATACACATAAGATTTGAACTTGTTTTGCAAAGAAAATCCTTTGTACAAAAACAGAAAATGAGATGGTAGCACTTAATGGAAAAGGAGGCAAGAATGGAGACAAACCACCCATTAAATGTGCCTACGACCCATAAAGCACAACTCAGTTTTAACTATGAATTCACAGACATAACCACTTGTTTGTGTCATCTAATAGGTTAAAAACAACATGGTGTCTGAGATGTTAAAATGGCAATACACGGGCTGATAAAAGCTGCCAGTGGCCTAAGTTGGCAGCTTACCAGCAGTGTATGGGGCGCTCAGATGGGCCTGTCTGACAGATATCTGTCTGGAAATCGGGCAGCTTTAGAAATCTGTGGCGGCGAAAAGCTCATCAGCTGCATCCCACTAATATGATCCAATGGTTCAGCCCGAGGGCTTCATCGGCTCAACCATATTGTATAAAGATCCACTAGTTTAGCAACCTCCCAAACAAGCGCCACCATTAGGAATTATGGTTAAAAGGAGTCCAAATGTCCCCCAACATATCTTAATTACTTTTATCTTGACAAAATGAGTAGTCTTGCTGCTTAACAGTTTAAAGGAGAAAGAACAGTAAAAACTAAGTAAGCTTTATCAGAAAGGTCTATGTAAAGACAATATGTAAAAACACTTACAGAACTGTTGCTCAGTGAAAAGAAAAAACATATTTCTTTCCTTCTATTCTGTATACATGATTTTCTGTGTTAGACTTCCTTCTCTCAGAAAAATCCTTCAGTAGGGATGTAGCGAACCTCAAAAAAAAAGTTCACGAACGCGTTCGCTAACTTACGCCAAAAAGCGTGAATATTCGCAAACTTTGCGAACCCCATAGACTTCAATGGGAAGGAGAACTTTAAAACCTAGAAAAGCCATTTCTGGCCAGAAAACTGATTTTAAAGTTGTTTAAAGGGTGCCACGACCTGGACAGTGGCATGCAGGAGGGGGATCAAGGGCAAAAACTTCTCTGAAAAATACTTTGTTGACACAGCGTTGCGTAAAACCGCAAAGGCAGCTGGCAGACCTAGCGGAAATATGCTGCGTTTTTTGCTATTTCGCACTATTAGCACCATGGAAACGGGATTTGCTTACACCAGTACTAGGCTGAAAAACGCCATGTGTGGCTTGTGCGGTGTTTTTAGGCCGAGAAAAAACGCAGAGAAAAAACGCAGCGGAAAAAAAACGCGGCGAACCCAAATTGCGAACATACGCGAAAAGTCCGCGAACCTCCGAACTTGGGAACACCCGATGTTCGCGTGAATTAATTAGTTCGCTGGCGAACAGTTCGCTACATCTCTATCCTTCAGAGCATGACATGGGCCTGCTCAGTTTGCGTCTCTTTCCCCCTCCCTTCTCTGTCCTCCCCCTCCACTCCTTGCTGTAATCTGAGCTGATAGCTGTTCCAGGCAGCAGCATACAGACAGGGAAATGACATCAGACTAAGCTAAAATGGCTGCTGCAATCTTAAACATACAGAGGGAGCTTCTAGGGCTGTTTACTCAGGTATGATAAAGCACTCTGCAAAATGAATATAGCATTCTAGCTTACAGTATTGTTAAACTATTGACAATAAAATGCCTAAGTAGTTTTCCTTCTCCTTTAAGGTCCTGGGTTTTATTCTCACCAGAGCACTATCTGCAAGTAGTTTAAATGTTTTTTAACATTAATGAACCAAGAACAACCAATTAAATATGTAGGTTTGGATTCCTCCAGGCACGCTGGCTTCTGAGTATTGCTTCTTAACACACTTATCTACATCAAATATTTCTGTGAAAATGTATGTTTAGATCTCCTTTATGTTAAAACAGGATCAATACTGAGTTCAGTCTTTACTTTATCTGCTTGACTTCTGGGCTAACGCTTGAATTTCTGAATAGTTGGAGGAATTGAATTATCTGGGTTGCCATTTAAGCCAAAAAGAAAAGATAAACAATCAAGAGAAGGCAATTTATTTCCAAAGTGACTGATATAGTTTAGTTAGCAGATCCTTCGCTGTTTTAATGCCAATTTGAAAATACAGCCGAAGGAGAGTAACTGCTGCCTCAATGATGAAAGGGTTCTTAGGGATTAGAGATTCTTAGGTTTCTAGTAAAGTTAAAGATGTCTTTAGTAGTTAGTAGGTTCAAATTTTGTCCCAGTAAATCTAATTTCTATTTCATGCAGAAGAAGGCAAACATTCTTAAGCTGCTCCCAAGGGTTAAAAAAAGTCGCGACGGCATAAAAAAAAGTCGCGGAACATACGAAAAAGTTGCAAAAATACCGATCATTGTGAAGAAAACGCATTCGGACGCCTTCGGAACGTTCGTGGATTAGTAAATCTCCCCCCATGGTCTTTGTGCCTCCCAATCTTGTCTTTACGTCAGAAATTAAAAAATGAAAACCTGGTTTGGGGGCACTGGGAGCAACATCCGAGGGGTTGGGGAGCAACTTAGGGACCCCTGAGCCATTGGTTGGGGTTCACTGCCTTAGACTAATAAGCAGAAATTAGACATGAAACTAGGTTAGAATGAATATAAATTTTGTATCTGCCAACCCCATCGCCTTAGGAAGTCTATATAACAACAATAACTCAGTGTAGGAATGTACTGTAGCTCTATAATTTCAAAAGGATGTCATAAAACAATGCGGCAAAGTGAATTTCCTAGGATGATGATGACATTTTCTAAATGTATATACAATATAAATCTGGTATTACAATAAAGAAAGGTTACACAGTATGTGTATAAACTGCAGTTTTCTTCTTCATTTATTCTCTCCTACAAAACTGGGATATTTTTCCCCCCCAGCCCTGACCATGTGAATGCTCAGAACACACACTTAAGAACAAAATAATAAAGGAACAGTTGACAAAGTTAGACAGAAAAGAAATATTGCCACAGGATTTAATATAAAAAGAGATTCTTTTTCCTCACACACCGAGACACCTCCTAAAGCAAATAAACTGCAGGATCTTTTTTTAAATGTGTTTCTAGCTGAGGTTATTTTCATGGTTCCAGTGAAACAGGGAATTTTAAATAATAACTGGTTACATCTTTTTCTTCTCCAGATCAAAGATACATGTACGGATGAACTGCAGATTATTATTGTAATTATGTGTAACCCTATTTTGGCTATGATTGTACTTTTAACACGCAATCACCTGCGTGTGGTGCTACAGGAGCCCTGAGCCCCCGCTTATTTGTGGGGGACAGGTTTGATATAAATGGCGTGCCTCCACCCAGGGTAGGTATAGGTAGAACTATATGTATCCTCCCTGGGAAAACTCTATGAGGTCCTCCTTGGACCCGGACTCCCGGTACCTTGCCCCTCCCTTGGGGTAGCTGCTTACCAGGCAGTTGAGGATCCTCAGTATATGAACCAGCAAGACACTGGTTAAAATGGTGAACCAGATGAACTTGTTTATTGATGCAGGCAGAACACTTCAGAGGATGTCACACAGACGGCTCAAGTCACACACTCTCTCTTTGGGCTACCCCCGGTACTCCCGCCGGATGCTTCCACCTAGGAACTCACCCCGGTCCACGCGTAGGGCCCCTTCACTGGGAACACTCCCAGGTGCTGACTTGGCTCCTCTTACTACACACTACAGGCCCTTAACTCCAGCCATGAGTGCTGGGGGGTCTTAACCCCTCTCTCTCCTGTTGGGGCTATCACTGCCCGTTCTCTCTAGCCTGCCTGTCACTCCTAGAGTGACCTGTTACAGTACCTCCTGTACTAGAACACAAGCCTGTTATACGCTTCTTTACAAGAAGCAGTCCCAGGACGAAGACCTGCTGAAACTGGGAGTCATTCCCTTTTATACTTTTAGCACAGCGACATCTAGTGGTGGCTGTTAACTTGCAGGGAAACTCCCTTTTCACACATAAACACCCAGGACCACCTTTAGGTGTCCAAATCTCATAAGGCCACCCTCATGGTGCCTGTCTAAAGGGGAACTAATCCTGGAGGGGCCCAATTCTTTGGGGTCCCTACATATGTAAAAGAGAAGAAAAAAGGAGTGGAAAATGTGAATCTTTCCCAACACAATAAACTTTTTGGCAAATTGTGACATTATATTATTACTCTTTCAACTTTCTATTCAATCATTTTCTTTTCCTTCCTATTTTTTTAAAAAAAAATTGTTTCTTTATTTATTCTTTTATTTTTATATGACTTATTTAAGTTTTTTTTATTTATATTTCCTTATTTATTATTTTTTTCTAATGATGTTTTATCTATTTATTTTAGTGATGGACGAAATGTTTCGGCAGGCATGAATTTGCGGCGAATTTCTGCGTTTCACCATTGGCAGAATTGTTTTGCGAAAGAGATTAAAAAATTTGGCGCGCGTCCAAAAATTGTCGCAAGAATAGTCGCGGGCGTCAAAAGAATCGTTGCGCGTCCAAAAATTGTCGCAAGAATAGTCGCAGGTGACAAAAGAATAGTTGCGCGTCAAAAGAATAGTCTCGGGTGAGACTATTTTCGCTGTTTTGCGAATTTTTCACCGTTTCACAAACCTTTCGAAAGATTTGCGAATTTTTCGACAAAACGGGACAGATTCGCTCATCTCTAATTTATTTAACTGCTTATTTATGTTTTTACTTCTATATCCTTATTTTTTCAGGTTTTAAAAATGATATTTGCTTTTTATTATCCTTCTTTATTTTATTATATTGTTTATTTTTAGTAATGAGCGAATCTGTCCCATTTTGCCAAAAAAATTTGCGAAAGGGGCGAAAAATTTATGAAACTCATTAATTGCATGACTTTTTCGGCATAACCGTGACTATTTTGAGGTAAGCTCTCCCATTTTGATACGGCTGCACTAATTTTGATGCCAAAAAATTTGGGAAACGGTGAAAAATTTGCAACTGCTACTGCTAATACCTTAGAGCACAAGGAAACGTCAAAATATAGCCATATGACTTAAGTCAGTTGCCAGGCTGGGATGGTGGCCATGGTTTCTCAAATTACTTTTGTGATAGAGGTGGAACTAAGTGTGAGTGATCACCTAATGATTATACTGTATATATAGGAGAGGAGCAGAGAGGAGCACAACCCATCAAAATATAATATCTGCCCGGGTGAAGGCAAAAAAAACATGTATAGAAACTCACTGGAACAGGGTCGGACTGGACCACTGGGACACCGGGAAAAATCCCGGTGGGCCCCGACGGCCCAGACCTGGCCATTCTCGGCGCTCCCCCTGCCTTACCGCTCCTCCCGACGCATTAAATTACGCACGCTCGGGGGAGGATGTTGTGTGGGGGGCCCTGCGGGGGGGGATTAGGGGACGTGGCCGGGGGGGGCACTTGCAGGGCACCTGGGGCGGGTGCCCTTCATCCCCCAGTCCAACCATGCACTGGAAGTTTGTGTAAAACACAGGGATTTCTTTTGATAAAACTTTTTGCCAGTCAAAATAGGAGTGGTCACATCAAATTGTGCGCAATCGCGTCAAAATAGATGGGGTCACGTCAAAATAGGCGCTAGTTCTTTTGCGTTTTCTGTCGTTTTGTTAATTTTTCGTTGAATCAAAACGGGACACATTCGGTCATCATTAAAATAGGCCTCTAGGTTTTGGTGCATTAACTTCATTGGTAGATGATCGTTGACACTGGTTGACACTGAGCTTTATTATATTGATCTGATTGATTCCTGGTTCCGGACTTACAGGCAGTTTGACAGTGGAAGTTGTGAGGACATTAGTACAGGTATTGAACCCCTTATCAGGAAACCCGTTATCCAGAAAGTTCTGAATTACAGAAAGGCCATCTCCCATAGACTCCATTTCCCTTATCCGAAAAACTCCAGGTCCTGAGGATTCTGGATAATGGGTCCCATACCTGTACTACAGACTTTACCAATATCCTGCTACAGTAGGTGAAATCTACCCATCTGCAAAATTCACAGAGTAAGTAAAATAGAAGAAGTTTAAAGAAATACAACTAAAACCATTGAAGGATATTATGATCTAATTTATAGGGAAACACTAAGGGGCTGATTAACTTACCCACGAACGGGTCGAATGGAGTCCGATTGCGTTTTTTTCGTAATGATCGGTATTTTGCGATTTTTTCGTATGTTTTGCGATTTTTTCGGATTCTTTACGAATTTTTCGTTACCAATACGATTTTTGCGTAAAAACGCGAGTTTTCGTATCCATTACGAAAGTTGCGTAAAAAGTTGCGCATTTTTCGTAGCGTTAAAACTTACGCGAAAAGTTGCGCATTTTTCGTAGCGTTAAGTTTTAACGGTACGAAAAATGCGCAACTTTTCGCGCAAGTTTTAACGCTACGAAAAATGCGCAACTTTTTACGCAACTTTCGTAATGGATACGAAAAACTCACGTTTTTACGCAAAAATCGTATTGGTAACGAAAAATTCGTAAAGAATCCGAAAAAATCGCAAAACATACGAAAAAATCGCAAAATGTTCGTTTTCAAGTCGGAACTTTTCCAATTCGGGTCGGATTCGTGGGTTAGTAAATCAGCCCCTAAGAGGCACAGTTACTAAGCAATTTTAAGATAAAGTCAGATTTTTTTTCAAGTTTTATGAATGGGTTTTTGCCAAAACTTGATTTTTTCGTTATTCTTCTCTGAAAAATTTGAGTTTTTTGAAAATAACTCCCATAATTCGGGATTTATTTTTAGCTAACTTTTTTTTGTAAAAAAAAAAAAAAATTCGTCAGGTTTGATCTGGCGAGTACCATTGAGTCCTATGGAGGCTTAGAATAGTAGAGGAATAGAATAGTCAGTGACAGCCTGTCCTTGATCTTTCAGTGAGAAGTTAATCCCCTCATTGTTTTCAGTTTCACCCAGCTTCAAGGGGAAGTTAATCCCCTCATTGTTTTCAGTTTCACCCAGCTTCAAGGGGAACTTAATCCCCTCATTGTTTTCAGTTTCACCCAGCTTCAAGGGGAAGTTAATCCCCTCATTGTTTTCAGTTTCACCCAGCTTCAAGGGGAAGTTAATCCCCTCATTGTTTTCAGTTTCACCCAGCTTCAAGGGGAACTTAATCCCCTCATTGTTTTCAGTTTCACCCAGCTTCAAGGGGAAGTTAATCCCCTCATTGTTTTCAGTTTCACCCAGCTTCAAGGGGAACTTAATCCCCTCATTGTTTTCAGTTTCACCCAGCTTCAAGGGGAAGTTAATCCCCTCATTGTTTTCAGTTTCACCCAGCTTCAAGGGGAACTTAATCCCCTCATTGTTTTCAGTTTCACCCAGCTTCAAGGGGAAGTTAATCCCCTCATTGTTTTCAGTTTCACCCAGCTTCAAGGGGAAGTTAATCCCCTCATTGTTTTCAGTTTCACCCAGCTTCAAGGGGAAGTTAATCCCATCATTGTTTTCTATTACACCCAGTTTTAAGTGAAATTTAAACACATTATTATTTTCCACGAACGAGTGCCAATGCTCCTAAAATGGCTGCTGCCGCAATTCCTGTTTGGGAAAAATAAAGAGGATTCATGGAAACAAACGTCCATTTAAACTTACATTTTTCAACTTTTAACAATACTTTCAACTCTAAGAATTAGGAATTTTCAAATGTAAACTTAAAATTTTCATACAAACGATTCAAGCATTATCGTGACATTTTATAAATACAGCAATGATCGAGTTTAATGCAAATTTATACCATGTCGAGTTCATTTGACTTTCAAGGTCAGAAAAAAAAACTAATTTTAATAAATGTGCCCCTTAATTTAGAGTTGTTCTTAATAGAAAAGAAATGCTTTGTGGTTAATATGTTCCGCAAGGTCCGTATCAAAAGTTGTAAAATAAACCTCTTGTGTAGGACAATGTAACTGTCAAGTGGACATCGGTTGAAAGTGAGGGAGAAGTTATTTAAGAATTAGTGATGAGCAAATTTTTTCGGCAGGCATGGATTCGCAGCGAATTCCTGGATTTTTTTTGTTGTGCGTCAAAAAAGGGTGTGGTCATGTAAAAAAGGGCGCGGTCGCATAAAAAAAAAGTATGGGCGACTAAAAAAATAGACGCGGGCGACAAAAATAGACGTGGGCAACAAAAAAGACAAGGGAGACAAAAAAATCGTGTCGCAGAATTTTAAGGCGAAACGGGACAGATTTGCTCATCACTACTAAGAATCAAAATAACAAAGATTTCTTAAAGGACAATGAAAGCTTAATATAAATTAAAAGTCTAAAGGCATTCTTTTTGAGTACTTACTGCATATCTAAATTCCCAGATCCCTGCTTGCTTCTCTGAGATATGGTGCTGGCAGCCTACAGCAGGGTGAAGCCTACAGTGACATCACTGAAATCTCTCTCCCCTTCCTGTAGGTGCCAGCGGCAGCCTTCCTATTCTCTGAGCATGTTTGTAACTTGATCCTGTCTCCTGTTCTGAGCTACACATGCCCACCAGCCAATCAGAAGCGGATCTGGCAGAGGGGAGGGGGGGGGAGGGAATGAAACACATGTGCAGTATGAAGCAAGGAGGGAAAGGAAGGGAGAATACCTTTTTAGAGATGGCTGCCTGTTCTAGAAAATGTGAGTAAGTGTGACTGAGTAAATATGTGATTAGGTGAGCCAAAAGGGTGGCGTTTTTACTAAACAATAGGAGGACTATTGGGCAGTATGTTGATATTCCTCTTTGGTGATATAATATTTGGTTGCACCATTATAGTCTCCTATATCTGTATATGAACAATGAGGGACAGATGTTTGTATAGACACAGATTTGTTTTCTCATTAAGCCTCCAATTAACCACCTGGCTTCATTTCTTAGCTTTCTTTATGATTCAATAAACCATGATGTTAAAATATGTGGTGAGATATTTACTATGATTAGAACGGAAGAATTCCCAGCCATTAAAATGATCTTATGTGCTAAAACCTGTCGGGAGAATGTAACTGTCAGTAAAGTGTTTAACAGTTTGACATTTATTAAAGCTCATGAATGACCCAATTTGTCATATTCTGTTTGACTGGTTTCAGACACTGAATTAAACTCGATCATTGCTGTATTTACAAAATGTCACGATAATGCTTGGATCGTTCGTACGAAAATTTCGAGTTTACATTTGAATTTTTCAAGTTGAAAGCATTGTTAAAATTCGAAAAATTTGAGTTTAAACGGACGTTTGTTTCCATGGATCCTCTTTGTTTCCTCCAAACAGGAATTGCCCCAGCAGCCATTTTAGGAGCATTGGCACTCGTTTTTGGAAAACACTAATGTGTTTAAGTTCCCCTTGAAGCTGGGTGAAACAGAAAACAATGAGGGGATTAACTTCCACTTGAAGCTGGGTGAAACTGAAAACAATGAGGGGATTAAGTTCCCCTTGAAGCTGGGTGAAACTGAAAACAATGAGGGGATTAAGTTCCACTTGAAGCTGGGTGAAACTGAAAACAATGAGGGGATTAAGTTCCCCTTGAAGCTGGGTGAAACTGAAAACAATGAGGGGATTAACTTCCACTTGAAGCTGGGTGAAACTGAAAACAATGAGGGGATTAACTTCCACTTGAAGCTGGGTGAAACTGAAAACAATGAGGGGATTAAGTTCCCCTTGAAGCTGGGTGAAACTGAAACCAATGAGGGGATTAAGTTCCCCTTGAAGCTGGGTGAAACTGAAACCAATGAGGGGATTAAGTTCCCCTTGAAGCTGGGTGAAACTGAAAACAATGAGGGGATTAAGTTCCCCTTGAAGCTGGGTGAAACTGATAACAATGAGGGGATTAAGTTCCCCTTGAAACAGGGTGAAACTGAAAACAATGAGGGGATTAAGTTCCCCTTGAAACTGGGTGAAACTGAAAACAATGAGGGGATTAAGTTCCCCTTGAAACAGGGTGAAACTGAAAACAATGAGGGGATTAACTTCCCCTTGAAGCTGGGTGAAACTGAAACCAATGAGGGGATTAACTTCCCCTTGAAGCTGGGTGAAACTGAAACCAATGAGGGGATTAACTTCCCCTTGAAGCTGGGTGAAACTGAAACCAATGAGGGGATTAAGTTCCCCTTGAAGCTGGGTGAAACTGAAAACAATGAGGGGATTAAGTTCCCCTTGAAGCTGGGTGAAACTGAAAACAATGAGGGGATTAAGTTCCCCTTGAAGCTGGGTGAAACCAAAAACAATGAGGGGGTTAAGTTCCCCTTGAAAATGTGTGAAATAGAAAACAATGAGGGGATTAAGTTCCCCTTGAAGCTGGGTAAAACTGAAAACAATGAGGGGGTTAAGTTCCCCTTGAAACTGGGTAAAACTGAAAACAATGAGGGGATTAAGTTCCCCTTGAAACAGGGTGAAACTGAAAACAATGAGGGGATTACGTTCCCCTTGAAAATGTGTGAAATAGAAAACAATGAGGGGATTAAGTTCCCCTTGAAGCTGGGTGAAACTGAAACCAATGAGGGGATTAAGTTCCCCTTGAAGCTGGGTGAAACTGAAACCAATGAGGGGATTAAGTTCCCCTTGAAGCTGGGTGAAACTGAAACCAATGAGGGGATTAAGTTCCCCTTGAAGCTGGGTGAAACTGAAAACAATGAGGGGATTAAGTTCCCCTTGAAGCTGGGTGAAACTGAAAACAATGAGGGGATTAAGTTCCCTTTGAAAATGTGTGAAATAGAAAACAATGAGGGGATTAAGTTCCCCTTGAAACTGGGTGAAACTGAAAACAATGAGGGGATTAAGTTCCCCTTGAAACAGGGTGAAACTTAAAACAATGAGGGGATTAAGTTCCCCTTGAAGCTGGGTGAAACCAAAAACAATGAGGGGGTTAAGTTCCCCTTGAAAATGTGTGAAACCAAAAACAATGAGGGGATTAAGTTCCCCTTGAAACAGGGTAAAACTGAAAACAATGAGGGGATTAAGTTCCCCTTGAAACAGGGTGAAACTGAAAACAATGAGGGGATTAAGTTCCCCTTGAAGCTGGGTGAAACTGAAAACAATGAGGGGATTACGTTCCCCTTGAAACAGGGTGAAACCAAAAACAATGAGGGGATTACGTTCCCCTTGAAAATGTGTGAAATAGAAAACAATGAGGGGATTAAGTTCCCCTTGAAGCTGGGTGAAACTGAAAACAATGAGGGGATTAAGTTCCCCTTGAAGCTGGGTGAAACTGAAAACAATGGGATTAACTTCTCATTGAAAGTTTAAGGACAGGCTGTCACTGACTATTCTATTCCTCTACTATTCTACTAATAAGCCTCCATAGGCCTCAATGGTACTCAACAGATCAAACCTGCTGAAAAAAGTTAACTAAACATTAATAAATTATGGGAGTTATTTGCAAAAAAACTCGGCGAACAATAACGAAAAAAACGAGTTCTGGCGAAAACCGATTGATACAGGAAATCTGGAAATTATCTAGAAGTAAGAAAAAAAATCTGATTTTATCTCAAAATTGCTTAGTAAATGTGCCCCTTGGTCTCTGTACCATAAACCTCTGTGATAATCTAATTTTTTTGCCATGTTTTGCTGAGAAAAAAAGTCCCATAGACTCCAATGGGCCACAAAAAAATGACACGATATGGGAAAAGTCGCTGTGAACAAAAATGCCCCTTGACTTTAATCAGGGTTGGACTGGGGGGTGCAGGGCCCACCGGGGCCCCTGCTGCACCCACTAACTCTCCGCCCAACGTCCTCCTCTGCGCACGTACTTTTAACGCATCAGGGGAGGAACACCATCAGCCGTGGGAGCGTTGGCAAAGATTGGGTCTGGCCCACCGGGGTCCACTAGGGCTGGGGCCCATTGGGTTTTTTCCCGGTGTCCCGGCGGCCCAGTCCAACCCTGACTTTAATGATTTTGGCAAATTTTCACTGTTTTGCACATTTTCCGGCAAAGCAAAACCGATTCACTCATCACTGCTCTGCAGATATATTATTTATTTGTCTGGATCCCAATTTCCTAAAATTTGTGGCATCACTTAATTTCATTCCAAATTTATATCTGGAAAAAAAAATCGCTCCCCAACACATTTTGTACTGTACGTTTCTGCTGAGTATGGAGATTTTTAGAACATGAACTTTAGGAGAAAGCATCTGTTTATATAATGAGACAGTGGAGACTTAGTACCACGAATTCTACTATAAAAGAAATACGGATTATTAAATAATAATAGAATGCTTGCATCCCCCGGAAAAAAAGGTTCTTTTCCTCTTTTTTTATATAATGAAATAGAAATGCAATACATTTTCATTATTAACGTGTTCATTTTCTTTTCTCATTTGCTTTACCTCAAATTGCTGTGATTTGTTAATAGATACAGATGTAAAACACGTCTTTCCGTAATTACATGGCAGCATTCCTCATTCTGAGCCATTGTATTGTTAGTTATTTCAATTAATGATTCATTATTGAACATTTGCTATAAAACATTGAAGAGGATTGTTTTGCATTTATTAACACTAACGCAAATGTGCAGGAATGTTCATATTTAGAAGAGAATTCGTAGCCTGGAGAAAAAGAAAATGACCAACTAGTCCCAACTGGTTTTTGACCTTTATGCTTATTAATATACTTATTAGTGATGAGCGAATGTGTCCCGTTTCCTTTTGCCGAAGAATTTGTGAATCTTTGAAAAAATGTAAGAAACTGCGAAAAATGTGTAAAACAGCGAAAATGCGATGCACAACTATTTTCTTTACGTGCGTAATTTTTTTTACACATGAACAATTTTGTTTTATAAGGGAAACAATTTTTTGATGCAGTTAAATTTGTGCAACAAAATCTTATTTGTCGCAACGAGTACGAAAGTTTCAGATTCATTCAAGTTTCAGTATTGTGACTTTCCTTGGGCCGGGTTGGAGCTGCAGAGTGCCATTGAGCCCTATGGGAGACTTTGCAGCTCCAACCCGGCCCAAGGAAAGTCTCCCATAGGGATCAATGGCACTCTGCAGCTCCAACCTGGCCCAAGGAAAGCCTCCCATAGGGATCAATGGCACTCTGCAGCTCCAACCCGGCCCAAGGAAAGTCTCCCATAGGGCTCAATGGCACTCTGCAGCTCCAACCCGGCCCAAGGAAAGTCTCCCATAGGGCTCAATGGCACTCTGCAGCTCCAACCCGGCCCAAGGAAAGTCTCCCATAGGGCTCAATGGCACTCTGCAGCTCCAACCTGGCCCAAGGAGAGTGCCATTGAGCCCTATGGGAGACTTTCCTTGGGCCGGGTTGGAGCTGCAGAGTGCCATTGAGCCCTATGGGAGACTTTCCTTGGGCCGGGTTGGAGCTGCAGAGTGCCATTGAGCCCTATGGGAGACTTTCCTTGGGCCGGGTTGGAGCTGCAGAGTGCCATTGAGCCCTATGGGAGACTTTCCTTGGGCCGGGTTGGAGCTGCAGAGTGCCATTGAGCCCTATGGGAGACTTTCCTTGGGCCAGGTTGGAGCTGCAGAGTGCCATTGAGCCCTATGGGAGACTTTCCTTGGGCCAGGTTGGAGCTGCAGAGTGCCATTGAGCCCTATGGGAGACTTTCCTTGGGCCAGGTTGGAGCTGCAGAGTGCCATTGAGCCCTATGGGAGACTTTCCTTGGGCCAGGTTGGAGCTGCAGAGTGCCATTGAGCCCTATGGGAGACTTTCCTTGGGCCAGGTTGGAGCTGCAGAGTGCTATTGAGCCCTATGGGAGACTTTCCTTGGGCCAGGTTGGAGCTGCAGAGTGCTATTGAGCCCTATGGGAGGCTTCCAAAATCATGCACTGAAGGATCAAAGTCGGAAAGGTTTTCCCGCCAATACAATATTATCATGACTATTACAATATTTTCGTAAGCATTTTTGTGATATTTGTGATCATCAGAAATTATCGTATCCAATCCAAATTTTTCCTATTTCGGGATTCAAACTCATACTTTGATGAATGTGCCCCTTAGTGTATAGATAGGTCTGTATGTGTATATATGTACGCTGGGGTTCATTGATGGGATTCAACTTGATGGACATTGGTCTTTTTTTAACCCAACTTAAATATATATATATAACTTTATACATAGTTAGTGCTTCCCTTATTCTGGTACTTCTGCTGAGGGCGCCCCGAGGCCGCCCCTATTCTGCCCCTCGAGGCTGCCCCCATTCTGTGCCCCCTACTCCACCCCGCGCACATGTGTGAACACGCGACACCCCAAACCCCACCCCCCGCATGAGCGCGCATGCACATGCGCCAACGTTAAAAGTCCCATACGGAGCACTGGGGAGAGATCCCTTAGGGGCTTGCCACCCCTAAGTTAGTGCCACCCTAGGCCTGGGCCTTAGTGGTCTCGCCACAAATCCGGGCCTGGCTGCAACCCCCAAGGTGCCCCCGGCTGGGGAGCAGTTCAGAAGAGAATCTTCTTTAAGTGGTACCTTGATTTACTGAGTTACATTTGGTGCAGTTCTTTGAACAAAACCCCTTATTGGAGTACCAGTGGCACCCAAGTGAGCAGGATTGAGCAAGGTTCACACCTGGGTATCATAATGGACATAACTCAGCTCCATTATATTTCAGTTGTTGCCCTAAACTTAGATTTAGTGACTTTAGACCTAGTTTCTGTATTACAGATATTTATTAAGGGAATAAATATAGTTCTGCCAAAGATTTTATCAATATTCTACTTCACGTATGCCCCAAAAGGTGCTGACAGGTGTTCATTTTTCCCTTGTAGAAGTGAAACTCAAGTCATTCGACCTTTGTATTGCGACAAAGAGCATTTCCCTACCTAGAATTTGTAATTGTTGATAATTCTGTGCTTGCTCGGTGGGCAGTACCCATGTCTGGGTAGAAAGTGAAGGCTGAGCAAATGCAAGGGAAATAAAGCTTGCATAGATAGAGGAAAAAAGAAAGGGGAGAGAGGGAAAAAGTAATTTGCTTTGACCTAAGCTATAAATCCAAGGGTCGGTAATGACCATCTCCTGACACAGTTGGGACAATGATTAAGTGGACACCTTCAGCCAGACTGTGGTACATATCTTCCTGTTCAGCGTCCGTTTATTTTAAACAAAAGCAGACTCGACACTAGAGAATAATACGGCCTTTGATTGGATTAATAAAATATGCTGGAGCCCGAAAGGAAAAATGTCCATCTTTGTTGAATGCCCATTTTTCATTTCTGTACTGGGTGTGAGGATTAACAGCACAATAGCAGGGCAAAACTACTCTTCATTTTGCAAAGTTAAAGGCAATATAAAATGTCCATAACACTGTTATCAGCAATTTCTGGCATTTATGAATATGATAGGATCTGTAGTCTAGTAACTATGAAAAAATTATTCTTAAATTGGGCTGAAACTGGAAAATGACATGATCTCACTGGGGTATGAAAAGCAGACCGAGACTGTACAGCCTGTACAGAGAGATACCATAAAACTATGGCAGCATAGGTATTCCCCTGTACTAAGCACAATTCAGCAGGAACAGCCCCCTAAGTTTGCTCATAGCCTGTACAGAGAGATACCATAAAACTATGGCAGCACAGGGATTCCCCTGTACTAAGCACAATTCAGCAGGAACAGCCCCCTAAGTTTGCTCATAGCCTGTACAGAGAGATACCATGAAACTATGGCAGCATAGGTATTCCCCTGTACTAAGCACAATTCAGCAGGAACAGCCCCCTAAGTTTGCTCATAGCCTGTACAGAGAGATACCATAAAACTATGGCAGCACAGGGTTTTCCCTGTACTAAGCACAATTCAGCAGGAACAGCCCCCTAAGTTTGCTCATAGCCTGTACAGAGAGATACCATAAAACTATGGCAGCATAGGGATTCCCCTGTACTAAGCACAATTCAGCAGGAACAGCCCCCTAAGTTTGCTCATAGCCTGTACAGAGAGATACCATGAAACTATGGCAGCATAGGGATTCCCCTGTACTAAGCACAATTCAGCAGGAACAGTCCCCTAAGTTTGCTCATAGCCTGTACAGAGAGATACCATAAAACTATGGCAGCATAGGGATTCCCCTGTACTAAGCACAATTCAACAGGAACAGCCCCCTACGTTTTTCTGCGGAGAATCCATGCCTGGCGAAACATTTTGCCCATCATTACAGTTGACTATTGTTACATTTAAGTTGAGTCTCAAAGTAGTCAGATCAGCAGGGAAGCACATGTCCAGGCTTAGGGAACTGTTCCAAATATTACATTAAATATATTACATTAAAATCATGAAACGGCTGTTATGTTTGGGTAAAGTTCCCCTTTAATAATATACTGTACTGGCAGGTCCAGTAACATTTCTTTATCCCTTTGTTAAACAGCACTGTTACATTTGGCTTTAGTTCCCTTGAATTTTGCTTCAGTATATTTAATATCCATGGGACAGATCGGGCGTCACGCCAATGGCTCATAAAGTTGCTGTAAACAATTCTGTTTGTGACTTGCCGCTGCCGTTAGGAACGTCATTTACCTTAATGAGCAGCAGTGCTCTATAAAACAGCATTATTTCTTATCCTATCTATTCCTATGAACCTGCCACCTCCAGTTCAGTCAGACCCTATACCTATTAGCTATTGAACTACATTCTTTTACTGATATATATATATATATATATATATATATATATATATATATATATTTATATATAAGTATATTGCAATATCTACTCTGCCAGCGTGGTTTGCTTTACACAATTACTGACTCTACTGGTACAAGGGAGGGAATACATAGAAGCCCATTACCATGCAAAATGCAAAAAGCTTTCTCTATCCTGCTTACGTTTTAATTGGGTAAATGGGGAAATAATCACAACGGCGGTCATAAAAGTAATTATATATGCTAAAAACAAGAGGGCAAAGGTTTGAAGCATGGGAAATTAAAATATTCTCTTCTAAACAGATGCTGCTTTGTAACAAAAATCCACTAAACTATAGTGGATGATTAATAAATCCATTTCACAAATGATCTTTGTTATTTATTAATACATTGGTTTATATATTTACTGATTTATCTGTGTTTCTAAACCTAGGCCTTGCCCAGCGACCATCAACGCACTCATACAGTCACTGACTGATTTCCCCTACTCCAATTGGCTGATTAGAGCACAAGCCAATAAATAGCAAATAGCAATGAACTACACACCTGGGGGCACAGTTATCAATGTACGATTGAGTCCGAATACAAAAAATTCGTATTTTTCCTAAGTTTTAGAACTGTGCGTGTTTTGTGCGATTTTTTTGTTAATTTGTGAAACCTTTTTGTACTTTGCGACAATTTGTGAGAGTACAAAAGTTTCGGATTAATTCAAGCTTCGGTATCGTGACTTTCCTTGGGCCAAATTGGAGCTGCAGAGTGCCATTGAGCCCTATGAGTGACTTTCCTTGTGCCGGGTTGGAGCTGCAGAGTGCCATTGAGCCCTATGGGGCCAGGTTGGAGCTGCAGAGTGCCATTGAGCCCTATGGGTGACTTTCCTTGGGCCGGGTTGGAGCTGCAGAGTGCCATTGAGCCCTATAGGAGACTTTCCTTGGGCCAGGTTGGAGCTGCAGAGTGCCATTGAGCCCTATGGGAGACTTTCCTTGGGCCGGGTTGGAGCTGCAGAGTGCCATTGAGCCCTATGGGAGACTTTCCTTGGGCCGGGTTGGAGCTGCAGAGTGCCATTGAGCCCTATGGGAGACTTTCCTTGGGCCGGGTTGGAGCTGCAGAGGGCCATTGAGCCCTATGGGAGACTTTCCTTGGGCCGGGTTGGAGCTGCAGAGTGCCATTGAGTCCTATGGGAGACTTTCCTTGGGCAGGGTTGGAGCTGCAGAGTGCCATTGAGCCCTATGGGAGGCTTTCCTTGGGCCGGGTTGGAGCTGCAGAGTGCCATTGAGCCCTATGGGAGGCTTTCCTTGGGCCGGGTTGGAGCTGCAGAGTGCCACTGAGCCCTATGGGAGACTTTCCTTGGGCCGGGTTGGAGCTGCAGAGTGCCATTGAGCCCTATGGGAGACTTTCCTTGGGCCGGGTTGGAGCTGCAGAGTGCCATTGAGCCCTATGGGAGACTTTCCTTGGGCCGGGTTGGAGCTGCAGAGTGCCATTGAGCCCTATGGGAGACTTTCCTTGGGCCTTGTTGGAGCTGCAGAGTGCCATTGAGCCCTATGGGAGGCTTTCCTTGGGCCGGGTTGGAGCTGCAGAGTGCCATTGAGCCCTATGGGAGACTTTCCTTGGGCCGGGTTGGAGCTGCAGAGTGCCATTGAGCCCTATGGGAGACTTTCCTTGGGCCAGGTTGGAGCTGCAGAGTGCCATTGAGCCCTATGGGAGACTTTCCTTGGGCCGGGTTGGAGCTGCAGAGTGCCATTGAGCCCTATGGGAGACTTTCCTTGGGCCAGGTTGGAGCTGCAGAGTGCCATTGAGCCCTATGGGAGACTTTCCTTGGGCCTTGTTGGAGCTGCAGAGTGCCATTGAGCCCTATGGGAGGCTTTCCTTGGGCCGGGTTGGAGCTGCAGAGTGCCATTGAGCCCTATGGGAGGCTTTCCTTGGGCCAGGTTGGAGCTGCAGAGTGCCATTGAGCCCTATGGGAGACTTTCCTTGGGCCAGGTTGGAGCTGCAGAGTGCCATTGAGCCCTATGGGAGACTTTCCTTGGGCCGGGTTGGAGCTGCAGAGTGCCATTGAGCCCTATGGGAGACTTTCCTTGGGCCGGGTTGGAGCTGCAGAGTGCCATTGAGCCCTATGGGAGGCTTTCCTTGGGCCGGGTTGGAGCTGCAGAGTGCCATTGAGCCCTATGGGAGACTTTCCTTGGGCCAGGTTGGAGCTGCAGAGTGCCATTGAGCCCTATGGGAGACTTCCCTTGGGCCGGGTTGGAGCTGCAGAGTGCCATTGAGCCCTATGGGAGACTTTCCTTGGGCCGGGTTGGAGCTGCAGAGTGCCATTGAGCCCTATGGGAGGCATGTAAACTGTTGTGTCAAAAAAAAATGATGTGTGCAACATTTTTTTCACGTGCGCAACAGTTTTTGTTGACGCCTGCAGCAAATGTTTTTATGCCCGGGATAATTTTTTGTCTCGCGCCAAATTTTTCCGCAGTGAATTTTTGCCCCACTTTGATGAAGAAATTTGCCCGCAAATCCATACCTGCCCAAAAATTTCGCCCATTACTATTTACAAGTAGTGGTGAACAAATCCGTCCTGTTTTGCTTCACTGAAAAATTCGGGAACCTTGGTAAAGATTTGCAAAACGGGCAAAAAGTTATGAAATGGCGATAGTTTCATATTTATGAAACAGTTTCAATGCTTTATGACTTGGCAGCTGGATTTTTTGTTTAGTTTGGTTCTAAAATCCTTGTGGAAATTCGCTGCGAATCCATGCCTGGTGAAAAAATTCACTTGTCACTAGTGACAGGAAGCATGACTTATTTGTGACCTAGGGGACTGCCTTATATATTTCAATACTTGTGATTTGATTAGCTGAGGTGAGATTTGGCATTAACATAAATGTATTAATCTAGATATTCCTGGAAAACCAATCCCAAATATCATATATGGTGAGTAGTGATGAGCGAATCTGTTCCGTTTTGCTTCGCCGAAAGATTCGGCGAAAATGTTGTGCGGAAAAAAAAATTGTTGCCCGCGGCTATTATTTTGTCGCACAGCTATTTTTTTGTTGCCCGCAGCTATTATTTTGTCGCCCGCGGCTATTATTTTGTCGCACAGCTATTGTTTTGTCACCAGCGGCTATTATTTTGTCGCACAGCTATTGCTTTGTCGCCCACGGCTATTATTTTGTTGCACAGCTAATGTTTTGTCGCCCGCGGCTATTATTTTGTCGCACGGCTATTATTTTGTCGCACAGCTATTTTTTTGTTGCCCGCAGCTATTATTTTGTCGCCCGCAGCTATTATTTTGTCGCACAGCTATTGTTTTGTCACCCGCGGCTATTATTTTGTTGCACAGCTATTGTTTTGTCACCAGCGGCTATTATTTTGTCGCACAGCTATTGCTTTGTCACCCACGGCTATTATTTTGTTGCACAGCTAATGTTTTGTCGCCCGCAGCTATTATTTTGTCGCGCAGCTATTCTTTTGACCCCCACGACTATTCTTTTTTGACGCCGGCGACAATTTTTGGACGTGCGGCATATTTTTTCATCCGTTTCCCGAAACAATCCGCCAATGGCGAAAACGTGGAAATTCGCCGTGAATCCATGCCTGGCGAAACATTTCACCCATCACTAATGGTGAGTGTTTGGTTGAACTTCATTTAGACATTTCTAAAGATATTTTCATGGATCTGTTATCTGAAAAGACGGTGCAGAACAAATTTGGGACCAGAAAAGGTTGAACTTGAAAAGTCTCTAAAAAACGAGTCGTCTTTGCTCATTCCAAATCGGTATAGGTATACTGCTGATCCATTAAAATCATTTATTTTAACACAAGAAATCAATTCAATATCGATTTCCTTGAAAGCCTAATCACTTAAATGGTAATTACAGTAAATGCAGGAATATACTGGGGCACACATTCAAGGTTGCTAGTACAGAGCCAAGCTTTCTTCCATTAATATATTATACCATTCTGCATCATAAACTGGAGTCTTTATTCTGAAGTTTGGGCGCCACTTAGATCCTAGGTCGTTTTCTTGGAAGCAGAGACAGGCATTTGCTTTTCCAACCAGCGCTCTACATGATTAACAAGTAATCTGTCTTGTGAAATGAACAGGGGAAATGCGTCTGGCTATTAAGTCTTCCAAGGTTGAAATTAACTGATTATAAATTGCTTCTGATGCCTCACCGAAGCACATTAAGATCATATTTGTTTGCATTTCAGCCCACCAAATGAGGCGAAATGGACATGAACTTATGAACTGAAGCTTTTAAGAAGCACCTATTTAAAACCTTAGTTATAGCCAGCAATTACTTGGCTTATAAAAGTATGGGAGTTAAAGCAAGGATGATAATTACATCTTAACGTAAGTCATATAAAGGAGACATTAGTCCAAATATTTGTTGTAATGTACGTAGTGGATTTGGGAAGTTTAGACATTAGTAATGAGCAAATTTTTCCAGCAGGCATGGATTTGCAGCGAATTTCTACATTTTGCCATTGGCGAATTGTTTTGTGAAACTTCAGGGAAAATTTTCTGCGGTAAAATTTGTCATAAAAAAGTCACGGTCGCGTCAAATTGGGTGCAGTCATATCAATTTTGACGCAGTTGCATAAAAATAGGTGCGACTGCGTCAAAATGGGCACGGTTGCGACAAAAAAAGACGCGGGCGACCAAAAGTTGCATGATAAGTGCGTTTCATAGATTTTTCGCAAATTCCATTTCACAGATTTTCCTGTTTCGTTAATTTTTCAGCAAAGCAAAACAGGACAGATAATCACTATTAGACATAGGTTTGGAGATTTATAAATGATTTGATTCTAATTCTTGTTTGTCTCAAACCAAAATGTATATAAGTATGGGATCTATTACATGTATGGGATCTATTACAGGTATGGGATCTATTATCTGAAATGCTTGGGACCTGGAGTTAGTTCTCTGTATAACACAGCCAATAAAAACACATGATGGGCAATTTAATGATTCCATTTAAGTTGCAGTGTTACACTATTCACCTCAAAATGCCCATTCAGACCAAGCTGTCGGCTTACCTGTCCACGTAGGGAGTCTGCTGCCTGGTCTGCCCAAATGCTATCTTGCTGAAAACTGGGCAGTTTAAAAATGTCATTGGACAAGGGGTGCATCTGCATGCTGTATGGCAGGCAGAGTCCTGGTCTGATCGGTTTCTGTAGGTTCTTCTGTACGTTGGCCCTAGGGTCAACTATTGAATTAGCCCAATTTGGCCCAGATCTTGTCGTTTGGCATCCAACATAGCCAAACAATCGGATCTGGCTGTGTGTATGTGTGACCACTTTTATACTGTACATACTCCCAAACATCCATGCATATTCCTCTTAATTCTAAACTCATACATTCAAAAGCACCTACCAGTCAGGTGTATAATAAACATTAAATAAGATTTTATCTAGTGAATAATATACCCCGTACTGTAAAATATAAGGATATTATAAATCATTAGTGATGAGCGAATTTTTTCGGCAGGCATGGATTCGCAGCGAATTTCCGCGTTTTGCGAAAGTTCCATGAAAATGTGCTGCGGAATTTTTTTTGTCGCGCACCAAAACGGTTGCGTCAAATTGGCCATGGTCCAGTCAAAAAAGTGTGGGCGACAAAATAAATACTGTAGATGCGGGCAACAAAAAAGGACACCGGCAACAAAAAAGAAGCAGGCGGCAAAAAAAAAAAAATCACGCAACAAATACGTTTCGTGAATTTTCTTGCTGTTTTGCAAATTTTATAGCGAACGAAATGGGACAGATTCGCTTAATAAATAATAAATCACCAAGTAGTTCCATGACTACATAAAAGCATAAGGCTGCAGGCCAAGCGCCTTTATACAAGTGATTGAACTTCAACGTAATTTCTGGTATCCTATTTTATAATACACAAGTTTCGGTGAGTCACGTGACATCAATTACATCACTAAACACCGATTATAACTGATGACATCACTAAGCACCATTTATAAAGATATCATTTTAATTCATGGCTCGTGTGCATTATAGTGGTATTTTGCTTTTATAGACGGCAATATTAGATTATAGATCAGTGTCCATAATTGTATAAATGTGTAACTTAGAAAAACAATTTCCAACCACTTTCTATATTTTTGTCCCTGTAATATTATCGTTGAAGCTCTGGTGCCAATGACATTTCATGTTAGACTTCCAAATTTGAATCCACTTTGGTCATTATTGTGACGGGAAAATGACTCCAAATGGAGTTGAAAATCATTTTGCCACTCAACAATAGTACAACAATAGTTCTATAGTTGCCATGACAGCACTTAGCTTAACCAGAAGAGAAGGGCTATTGTTACTCTCTGCTGCTGGTACCCACCACATGACGGCTTGCGTTTCAGCTAACTCATGTTAAATGTAAAAATTTGTTCAAAGACATGAAAAAAAATCAAAGATTGAGCTAATTTGCCTGTGAGTGACTTGCTTATTTTATCCTCTTGAAACGGAGAGTAATTGTTTTGCTGTTGCTTTGTGCCGAGGGAATGTGCTGGTTTGGGCACTCTTGGGGAGATTTTCACATTGTAAACACAGTTTGCACCAATTTAGGAGACTATATTGTAAACGTTTATGTATTTTTTGCTTAAAAAACACAGTCCGCTGCTATTGAGAAAGCATATGGAAACTTCATTGAAAATATTGAGATATCAATAATGTTAAACACATTCCCAGTGTCTTAGCTGCTGATCCGAAGTCTGAAAGAAAGGCAACGGCTTGGGGTCTAGTTGACTTAAGCTATTTCATACTGCAATATTATATTTTATATTTCTATGGAACACATTCCCACTGAATATATAACCCTTTTGGTTTAGTTTGAAAAGTATCTGATTTGTGTTAGAAACAGGAGTTCGAAGTTGTTATAGTGTAGGGTATATTAATCACTTCCCGTCCTATCCCTGGGGTTCTGAAACCTTATAGTTCTAGACTCCTAATTGCATAATTATTTTCAAAACAAAACACCCCAAATCTTGAGTTTCTCAAACTTTAATTTTTAACTGATTATCTGCTTCTATATCCAATGGATACATGGGTACAGGATGGGTACAAGGATCCAAGGTATATGGGAACAAGGATCCTGCCTATTAGCGCTACATAAGCCGGATTGCTGTTAGCACAGACGGATAATTGCGCATTTTGGCTTATGGATATTGCATTGTGATATCAGAAATACAAATATATTGCTGTTAAGAGGTACAGTACAAAAGACATTGAAAAAAAATTAATTAGAAAAAGGCTAGTTACACATTATATTGAAGGATCCACTTGCATGAAATAGGCCACTGCCCTAGGTAGCAAAACATTTAATAAAGCTGCTTTAAGAATACATCCCTGATGTTGCTGGACTACAACTTCTCATCTGGTGTTATGTTGTATAATATGCTGGATATATGCTGTGGGTATGCCCTGGTAGTGTATCACTAATATATAGTAATGAGCAAATCTGTCCCATTTTGCTATGCTGAAAAACTAGCAAAATGGCAAATATTTGTAAAACAAGTTAAAGTCAAAGGGTGTTTTTTCCTCTGCAATTTGTTTCCATTTTTTCACAGGCTAACCTCATAGTTTAAATCTTCCATCCCTTTTACCAGTTTAGTTGCAGTCTCTGCACTCTCTCCAGCTCATTAATATCCTTCTTAAGGACAGGAGCCCAAAACTGCACTGCATACTCACGGTGAGGCCTTACCAGGGACCTATAAAGAGGCAAAATTATGTTTTCATCCCTTGAGTCAATGCCCTTTTTATACAAGACAGCACTTTATTTGCTTTAGTAGCCACAGAATGACACTGCCTGGAATTAGACAACTTGTTATCTACAAAAATCCCCTGATCCTTCTCAATTAAGGATCCCCCCAACTCACTATGATTTACTGTGTAACTTGCATTTATATTATTTCTACCAAAACGCATAACTTTGCACTTTCCAACATTGAACCTCATTTTCCATTTTGCTGCCCAGTTTTCCAATTTAGTCAAATCGCTCTGCAAAGCGGCAGCATCCTGCATGGAACTTATAGTTTTGCACAATTTAGTGTCATCAAAAATAGAAACAGTACTGTCTATGCCCACCTCCAGGTCATTAATAAACAAGTTTAAGAGCAAAGGACCAAGCACTGACCCCTGTGGTACTCCACTAACAATTAGAACTGGTTCCATTTACCACCACTCTGTGTAATCTATCCTTCAGCCAGTTCTCTGTCCAAGTACAAATAATATGTTCCTATCAGAAAGCAGCAACATGCATTATACAATTCCCCATGCTCAAAGAAAGGCAATGTTGCATTTCATAAACCAGACTTGATGTGCCTTAAATACATTTAAGGCAGAGACTGATACTGCATGTTCTCTTGTACAAGTTATTTCCCAACATTAGTGTCCCTTTGATGTTCTTCGCTTTTACGGGGCCATTACAGCTCTTAATATAAAGCCTGCACAGTTCTAAGATCAGTCCAGTAATGATGGAACGTAAAATTAATGCAGTCAAAGTCTGAGACTGAGAACCCTGGCAGATGAGCATTTCCAATGGGCGCACAGACCAGATTCATTCCATATCTGTGACTTGCATAAAGCCCGTACATTGATTTTCTAACAAAATACTGCAGACCCTGAAGCCGGATGGGGCTCAAACGATGCTTTCCTCTGTTGTTTCCAGTATTTTTTCTCTTTTATCCCGTTCATATATTCCCCAGGGCCTGACAGCTTTTTATCATTGGGGCTTTTTATCCTTCTCCCCTGTGTTTTTATTTATTTATTTATTTTTTTTTAAAGCAAGTGGATTTGATTTTGCAGTTCGGTAACATTCAGAATGCAAAACACTGCAAGCTCTTTAACGCTCCGTTTTTCTAAAGCTCCATGTTGCAGTCAATATTTAATAAGCAGCCAGATTTTTTTTTTAATAAATTACAAGTTTGGCAAACTGGCAAGGGATTTATTGAAAGGGCTTCATCAATTAAAATCACCTTTCTGGTGATGATTAAAGATGTATAAACCACTGCTAGAGTCTTTTGTTATTTTTTTAACAACTCATTCTGCGTTTATTTATTTCATGGATGTACACGGCATACAGTATGTGTTATTCATTATTCAATACAATGGATAGCATAATATGATAACACATATTCCCTTGCCACCCATACAAGGTATATAAGCCTTCTGAATTTAGTCCTGAGTATATAGATAAAAAAAAGTTTTAAAGGGGATTTGTTCTTTTCTCAAGTCTCTAAAAGTAGTAATTCTTTATTATACAGTAGATAAACCAAGAGGATTCTCCAATAAAATGAATCCCAATCAACATTATGTAAGTTATTAAATCCTTATCTCACACATTAAGAGAAGTAGGTAGAGTTCACTCACCAATCTTTCTGGTAATCAAACTCCAGAATTAAAGACATAGTATTCTCATTGGAGGTTATTTTGTCTGTGCAGTGTTGCAGTAAGATTCCATTTCTATGGTTCTGGACTTGAGTACCCATCATTTGTTGTAGTCCAACAACATCTGGTGGAGCACCACTGATAAGGAAAGTATTTCCCCTTTAGTGATGGGCGAAATGTTTCGCCAGGCATGGATTCGCATTTCGCCATTGGCAGATTGTTTACGTGAAACGGATGAAAAAATTCGCAGTGGAAAAATTCGCAGCGTGTCCAAAAATCGTCGCTCGCATCAAAAGAATAGTCGCATGTGTCAAAAGAATAGTTGTGTGTCAAAAGAATAGTCGTGTGTCAAAAGAATAGTTGCGGGCATCAAAAGAATAGTCGTGTGTCAAAAGAATAGTCGCGGGCATCAAAAGAATAGTCGCGAGTGGCAAAAGAATAGTCGCGGGCATCAAAAGAATAGTCGCGGGTGGCAAAAGAATAGTCGCATGTGTCAAAAGAATAGTCGCATGTGTCAAAAGAATAGTCGTGTGTCAAAAGAATAGTCGCGGGCATCAAAAGAATAGTCACGGGTGGCAAAAGAATAGTCGCGGGTGGCAAAAAATAGTCGTGGGTGTCAAAAGAATAGACGCAGATGACAAAAGAATAGCCGCGCGTCAAAAGAATAGTCGTGGGCGACAAAAGAATAGTCGCTGATGAAAAAAGAATAGCCGCGCGTCGAAAGAATAGTCACGCATCAAAAGAATAGTCTGGGGCGACAGTGGAAAAATTTGCAGCGTGTCCAAAAAAATTACAACCCCTATGGCACTGTCATGCCCTGCCTCCCTACGCCCTGCTACGGGTCAACGGTCACTGGAGAAGAAAGTGTTGGACAGACACAGGGCACACTGAGCATGAAGTAAGATGGACCATTAATAACTGATCTCAAGTTGTCAGATGAAAATCAGCTATACCATAACCATAAAGACTATTTTTTTGTCGCCCGTGGCTATTCTTTTGTCGCACGGCTATTATTTTGTTGCCCGCAGCTATTCTTTTGTCGCACGGCTATTATTTTGTCGCCCGCGGCTATTCCTTTGTCGCACGGCTATTATTTTGTCGGTCGTGGCTATTCTTTTGTCGCACGGCTATTATTTTGTTGCCCACGGCTATTATTTTGTCGGCCGTGGCTATTATTTTGTCGCCCGCGGCTATTATTTTGTCGCCCGCGGCTATTATTTTGTTGCGTGGCTATTCTTTTGACGCCCACAACTATTCTTTTTTGACGCTGGCGACAATTTTTGGACGTGCGGCAAATTTTCCCACAAATCCATGCCTGGCGAAACATTTCGCCCATCACTACTTGTGAGCAACATGTTGCTCACCAACCCCTTGGATGTTGCTCCCAGTGGCCTCAAAGCAGGTGCTTATTTTTGAATTTCTGGTTAGGATGCAAGTTTTGGTTGCACAAAAACCAAGTATAATGCCAAACAGAGCCTTCTGTAGGCTGCCAGTGCACATAGGGTCTATTAAGTAGCCAATTAAAGCTCATATTTCTACCCCTAGGAACATTTTTCATGCTTGTGTTTCTCCCCAACACTTTTTCCATTTAAATGTGGCTCAAGGGTATAAAAGGTTGGGGATCCCTGATATATATGCTTCCTATATGACTTCCTGTCAGGCCTCTCCCATCAATATGCAGGCATCTTTGGGCATGTATGTCAGTGCCCATTCAGATTCAAAGGTGCGCACGTGAGCACAATTGTATGTACATTTTACTTTTGGATTTGGTTTTTGGCTCTCAACCTGGTTATCACATTTCAAGGTTCAATTGCAAAAGCATTTGTCAAACTCTGAGGCACTTCTGCTAGGTCCCGAGTAGTCAGTGGGAGACAAGGGAGAGCCCATAGCTCTACCGGCTCTGCAAGGATCCTGAAACCTTAGGACCTTAGGTCAGGATTTTATTTATGTTACAACTTAAGGCCAATGCATTTTACCCAACTGATGTCAATAACTTGCATAAAAAAGCATATTGAGCTTTGTAACCCAAATCATCATTAAATCTCTAAAGCTATTTTCTAAATCAAGATACATGCGGCTAGCCTTGGCAAGTTATGTTCGTTTATATTCAGTGCACATGGTTAAATGACTTCCTTTAGACACAGAGGATTACTTGGCTTTTCCCATTCAGAACTGTTTGTTCTCTGTACAGCTGCTTTGTCTAGTTCCAAACCTTTTAGGCAGATAGATTAAGCCATAGAGCAAATATTGCTTCTTGAGTTCTTGAAAATAAAAGCAGAGTCACTAAGGAGCACTGTGATGGTTTTTTTTTCCCCTATGCAGATAGTTCATCCTATACTATGAGCAGTCACATCTACAGGGCAAACATCATCCTGACAGCTTCATTACTTCAGTTTTGTTGCAGTGCTATTGTGTAAGATAAGCCCAACAGATTTCTCAGAAACCAGAATGATTTAGCATTACAATGTCATTTGCGCTGTCTCTAGTAGCTATGAATATCCATGAAAAATAACTGAGAGCAGAGGTTGGGATTGTTGGGACCAAAGGCATCATGTTCACCGGCATATGTTAGAATTACATCTCGAAACCCCTTTACTGCCAGCCAATTACATTTTCACACTTCAAGAACAACACCCTGCTTGATTTTTGCAGGAAACCATATATATTTTTAAAGACTGTATTTCTTCGCCAAACTACGTAACTGCAAAAATTCTGAAAATTGTCTCAAAAGCATGCATTGTATAGCATTATATTTAGTGATGAGCACATTTTTTCGCCAGGCATGGATTTGTAGCGAATTTCTGCATTTTGCCATCGGTGAATTGTTTCGTGAAACTTCCAGAAAAATTTGCGCGCCACATTGGGGAGCAGTCGTGTCAAAAAAGGGTGCAGTCATGGCAAAATTGGGCATGTCAAGAAAGCGCGCGCGACAAAAAAAAATAGACACGGGCGACAAAAAAATCGCGCAACAAATGTGCTTTGTGAATTTTTCGCCGTTTCGGGAATTTTCTTGCTATCTTGCGAATTTTATGGCGAAGCGAAACGGGACAGATTCGCTCATCATTCGCTCATCATTCGCTCATTCATCGATTCATCTAAGCCGTTGCATCAAATTTTATGATGCTTAAATGTAGGCATGACAATAGAAGTATTCACTTTGCTTCATATATCATAAAGACAACATAAACATAAACGTAAAGACAAAGACATTTTGTAGGAAGACAAACGAGGGAAAAGGAAAAGAAGGAGAGTGTAAAGCTGGCCATACAGTACTTGTTATGGTCAACTAGGTTGAGTCTATTGTTTTACCTCTATTGTTTAACCCCCATAATCAGATGAGCCTTACTGAGACCTGTAAGGATAGGACTGCATCAACAAACCAATGTGGCCTTTCTAATCCTGCCTGATTTTTACCCCTCCCAATGATCCCACACATGGGCCAATAATCTTCCAACTCTGTCTAAAAAGGCTAAATCAGCAGATTTTATCAGCCTGTGTAGACGTGCAACTTTCTTCAACTAAACTTACTATGCGCTTAAGGGCAAATGCCCATACCTGATGCACTCTTACCATCCAGTTTGTGCCTGTATGTTACCCAACCACTTAGACTGTAAGCTCTACGGGGCAGGGACCTCCTTCCTACTGTGTCTCATACCACATGGCACTTATTCCCTGTGTATTTATACTTATTTATTGTATTTATTATAACACTTGTCTTCCCTGTGTGTAATTTTGTATATTGTAAGATTGTACAGCGCTGCGTACCCTTGTATGCTTTATAAATAAAGTTATACATACATACATACATACATACTATGTTAACTTTAATTTATGGTGACAGTGAGTACAACAACTCCATCTTTGCTCAAATGCAACTGAAGCAGTTGCCATAAATGAGCCCTGTGAAATTTTGAAGGGGGGGAGGTATTTATCTTACACTTTCCCTTATGTGTCTCTGTAGCACAATTACAATGCTAACGTAGCCTTCCCATGATACATTTCAATGAAAGCCGAAGCAGAGGAACCCAATGAATGACTCATTATCAGGTTAGGGCTGACGGCATCTCAGATCTTGGTCGCATCACAGCTCTGTTTGTGCGCCATGGCAGCTTAGTAAACGGATGTTTTGAAATGATTAAGAGCAAAGAATGCCATCTGAAAAACTAAAATGACTTCAGAAAATGCCAAACTGAAATGGATTGAAAGGGGAAGACAAAACTTCATTTTGAATAACCAAGTTAGCAACTCCCTACAATAGGCACATTTTGATCATCTTGCTCATCAGGATAGCTCATGTATTCATATTAATAAGCCAGTTGCTTCTTAATGAGACTTTATATGAAATTGATATCAATCACCTTCCATTGTTCTCATCCTGGCAGCACTTTCAACAGAAACAGCCCCCTAAGTCTGCTCATAACCTATAAAACTATGGCAGCATAGGTATTCAGGTATTCCCCTGTACTAAGCCCCCTAAGTTTGTTCATAGCCTGTACAGAGAGATCCCATAAAACTATGGCAGCATGGGTATTCCCCTGTACTAAGCACAATTCAGCAGGAACAGCCCCCTAAGTTTGCTCATAGCCTGTACAGAGAGATCCCATAAAACTATGGCAGCATAGGGATTCCCCTGTACTAAGCACAATTCAGCAGGAACAGCCCCCTAAGTTTGCTCATAGCCTGTACAGAGAGATACCATAAAACTATGGCAGCATAGGGATTCCCCTGTACTAAGCACTATTCAGCAGGAACAGCACCTAAGTTTGCTCATAGCCTGTACAGAGAGATACTATAAAACTAAAGCAGCATTGATATTCCCCTGTACTAAGGACAATCCATCAGGAATAAGTACAGTAATATCCTAGTTAGTCACTTCTACTAAGCACAATGCAGCAGGAAAATAATGTATCGTTGTCTTCAAAGTTATGCTGTTTATCTATGCATAGAATAATTTATGGGCAGATATTCAGACAGATAGTACACTGGTCCCAGCCAGGAAGATTTAAAATGATAAATTACACTGTTTGAATACATAAAACTCAACAACGGGGAAAGAAAAAGTTGAATGGTTGATGAAGTTTTGATGACCGCTCATATAACTTAACCCTTCTGTTCTGCTCTTGCCGCATTCGCTCGTAAGCGTAAAGTCCCACTTCAGTCATAAAGTTTTTTCTCTGATTTATAGATGGTCATAATTACCCCGGTATTTGAACAAACCCACTGCAGAACAACATTCACAAATCATTATCCTGCGGCAAATCAGAAAAAATTACGCCATCATTTATTTTCCAGTTGTGTTTTGAATTGAAAATGAGCATGGAAAGGATAAAAGCAAAAAAAATCGTTTATCTACGAGAATCCAAGACGGCAAGCGTTAATCATCCTTGTGTCGTAGATACGGGCAGCCAGGTAGCCCAGGAGTATGCAGAAAGAGCGGGACTATTATGAGAGAGATAGAGAGATGAATGGCAAGGAAAGTCCAAGCTTGGCAACTTTGTAGGACATGGACTTTATTGCACTTGGTGGCACCAAGACTGGTTTAATGAGGTTTAGCACAATATAAACCTTATTCTTATAAGAATAATTCTTATATTCAATATAAAACCCTCCCTGGTATGGACTGTTGATGCTTCTGAGGAAGTGGAGGGATGCCATGAAACGCGTCAAGCGTAGGTCCTTTGGGATGTATATGTGCTTTTTATTGATGATAGAATAAAGACTGATTTTGTATTTTTATCCTCGTGGTGCTCCGCTATTCTTTTCTGTAAATAGAGAGATGAATGGCAAGGAAAGTCCAAGCTTGGCAACTTTGTAGGACATGGTCTTTATTGCACTTGGTGGCACCATGACTGGTTTAATGAGGTTTACCACAATATAAAACCTTATTCTTATAAGAATAATTCTTATATTCAATATAAACCCCTCCCTGGTATGGACTGTTGATGCTTCTAAGGAAGTGGAGGGATGCCACGAAACGGGTCAAGCGTAGGTCCTTTGGGATGTATATGTGCCTTTTATTGATGATAGAATAAAGACTGATTTTTTATTTTTATCCTCGTGGTGCTCCGCTATTCTTTTCTGCAAATAGAGAGATGAATGGCAAGGAAAGTCCAAGCTTGGCAACTTTGTAGGACATGGACTTTATTGCACTTGGTGGCACCATGACTGGTTTAATGAGGTTTAGCACAATATTAACCTTATTCTTATAAGAATTATTGTACAGCGCTGCGGGATATGTTGGCGCTTTATAAATAAATGTTAATAATAATAAGAAGAATTCTTATATTCAATATAAACCCCTCCCTGGTATGGACTGTTGATGCTTCTGAGGAAGTGGCGGGATGCCACGAAACGCGTCAAGCGTAGGTCCTTTGGGATGTATATGTGCCTTTTATTGATGGATGTATAAAACCTTATTCTTCATCAGACTTTCTTTCTCACTTTGCACTGCTGGAATTTAGTCCTTCGCTAATTCTGACCTCTAACACTGCACAATAGTTTGGCTTAGAAATAGAACAGTATAATACATATAATTATGGGCATTTAGACTAAAACAAGAAGAGCTGTATTCAGCGGGAAAGGGCAGGCGTGCACAGGGCCACCCAATAATCATTTTTAATGGCAGTTCTAACAAGGTCTCGGTGAGACTGCAGGATGTTATTAAAATGTGTGAGGCACTACTGAGCGAGATTGGTCCTTCAGTGCTCAGCGGGTGATTGCTTTTTGCTAAGGATTAGCCAGCTCTCTGTCCAGCTATGGTTGGTATCAAAATTTAAATATTTACAAGCTAACATCTTTTCATTTGTATTTTAGGTACACTGTCTGGGAGGAATCTCTGCAAAAATATCTTTAACACATAAATGTAAAAGCTAAAAGCATAGGCATGTAACACACCCAGATAGAAGAACTTATAATTAGGGGTGGGGGAACTCAGTTTTACAGTGAAATATGTGGTTCCATCATTGGTTCTGTTTTTCCAGAAAAAAATTATTTCATTATTCCGTTGTTAGGAACACTCTGCTTCCTTTCCAAGGTGGCGTCATGTCTGCGTGCAACGTAGTGACATACCATCACGCTTCAGAGCTAAAATTCAACATAAATAGATGCCAAAGACCTGGGTTCAATGTCTGAATATAGGAATTTATTTGCAAGTTCCTCTGTGCATCTAAATTTGCTGGTTTGTTTCTCGGTTCCTAACACTCCTGCCTGGTTTTGATTACACTGATTGCTGCCTGTCCCGAGCTAAGCCTGAACTTTGACTAAGACACTTCACCCATTAGATACCATGCATTGGAATATTCTTGATACCGACTTTTAGCCTGGTAAGGTCCGTGCAGGCCTTAATATATGTTCCCCTTGCCTTCCACATCGACCAATTGAATTAGAGCACCCCTGTTAATGTGGGGGAGGCACTACCACCTGAAAAAAGTTTCTCTTGGCATTAGAGTACAAGTAGAGTTGGCACCTCTGCCGGCTAAGAAAGCCGGGCAAGGGGTGGGGGTGATGTCATGGGGGGCAGAGGCAGGGTCATGACATTGCAGGGCGCGGAGGAGGCGGGGTCATGATATCACGGGGCTATGATGGATCACTGCGTCAATGTTACTAAGTCCTGCCCAGTTTTCCTAATTAGGGAAACCAGGCAGGAGGTTTTCACCCCTTCCGAAAACCAGGCTGTCCAGGTCAAAACTGGAGAGGTGGCAACCCTGAGTACAAGTCTCTCAGCACCAACTATTGATGCACTAGTCAGGAACCCTGAAATTACTGCCATGTTTAGGGTGGTAATTCAAGCAGAACACTGATTCAGTGTCTGTGCTTCACTAAGGCTGGGTTGAAGGTTGAATTAGTGCTTCGGCCAATACACAGAATTGCAAGGAGCATCTTTGGCCACAAGTACCCTGTATAAATGGCATTAATATGCCCACAACTCCATTGTCTGCAAGGAAATGTCATTGCGATTTGACATGAGAGTGCTGACAATAATGAAGTCTGACCACCCTGACAGTCGGAGTTGCAGCTTCAACAAACAATTTTTTTTTCCAAAAACAACAGCCAATTCATCTGCTACTTGAAATCATACCATCATTTTGATCTTATTAGGCTTCTTAAGACGGGTATCCTTCACAACTCACATGTACCAAGCAAGCCCAACACACCGCCAAGGTGCACACGTGGGAAACATAGCCATAGACATAGTGCAGCCTTTCTCTGAATGTGATAGATGAAGTTTTATATATGAGAATGTGTATCATTGTTACATACACTTTATACAGTAATTATTATCCTTCTGCTGTATATTAGCTCCACAGCTTTTATTGCCAAATAAATGTCTATATCTTCCCACACACCACTTCAATTTCCTTCCTTTAGAAATGCACGGTTGAATACAACCATTACACACAATGCACTGAGCTCTATTCTAGATCTATAGCTTCTTCTGCAGAAAACAATTACACATATATAAAACTAATGTACAGTCATAATAGTTTTTGTATGTGTATATATATATATATATATATATATATATATATATATATATATATATATACACCCATACATGTGTGTGTGCTGTAAATGTATTCCTTGGTTGTGTGGCTAATGTATTTGAGAGTGCATGTTTAATAAGGTTACCATCAAAATTTATAGCACTTACTTTACACTGATGTGCAAATGAGTAATTTAGACTATACAAAGGTTAGCGTTTTCAAAGTAATTAAGTTAACATGATTTAAGAAAAGTGACCTTGGGAAAGCGCAATTCTCCAAAGAAATTATAAAATATATTCTTGCCTCATTGCTTTAGAAGACAACAGAGGATACAGAGCATTAACTCTACATGTGCTGAAAGAATAGGCTCTGCGGTCTGAGACTATGGGAAGTTCTTTCATGTATCTCTGGGTTTATAGCCGTAAACTCCTTCTGGGAGCCCAGGCATGGGAAGCAGGGCATGACTATGTTAGGAGGACAACTCCCTTCCCCCCGCAGTGCGGGGGGTGGGGTCGACTTTGAACCCCAGTAATCAAAAAGCTGCAGTTGGAAAAGTGAGTGGGTAACTGGGTAGGCCTGGGGTCCCCAGGGAGATGGATAATGCTAAAATGGGACTTGGATAATAAACAAGACACAGGCTCCGGGCCTGGGCTCAGGGTCAGACCTCTTTAGAGGTACAGGTATAGGACCCGTTATCCAGAATGCTCTGGACTAAGGGTATTCCTGATAAGGGGTCTTTCCGTAATTTGGATCTCCATACCTTAAGTCTGCTAAAAAATCAATAAAACATTAATTAAACCCAATAGTATTGTTTTGCATCCAATAAGGATTCATTATATCTTAGTTGGGATCAATTACAAGGTACTGTTTTATTATTACAGAGAAAAAGGAAATCAGTTTTAAAATTCTGAATTATTTGATTAAAATGGAGTCTATGGGAGACGGGCTTTCCGTAATTCGGAGCTTTCTGGATAACGGGTTTCCGGATAAGGGGTCCGATACCTGTATAAGTAATTTGACTGCTGTTTAATGTTTGGATTTACAAATGGTTTAATACAAGTTATGGTTGTTTACATATATATAATTACTGATTTATATTAAAAAAGTTACAATAAACCACTGCGGCCTTCTCTCCCCAAAATAAGTTGTCCGTTTTTTTTATTTCGGTATCAGGGGGAGGGAAAAGGGGCACAACAGGCTCGATACTGCATTAGTCATGTGATCTGTAACAAGTCATGAAATCAGGTTGTGAATGGAAGAAAATTGTAATCCCTGCGGGACAGAAACATAGAAACTGCTTGTGAACAATATAGAAGCTTGAGATATCTTGACTATGTATCTAGACAGCTTGTATCTTCTGGCTTCCTATTCAAAATCTGGGTCGATCTATCTATCTATCTATCTATCTATCTATCATCTATCCAAGATATTATTCTCCCCCTCAATTCATTTTTCAATTCAATTTTTCCATTTTTGTGTCTTTCTCTCCTTTGGTCTCCCATGTTTTCTTTATGTTCTTTGCTTACACCCTGTGCTTTTCTTCTGTTTTATTGAACGTATACTCTTATCACTTTTAGCGGAAGAGGGAGAAGGTCACAGGAATTCATAGAAAGCAAAAGATTAAACACAGGAGGGCCAACTTGGTCATCCTTGGTCATTACCTGTTCTTCTCTCTATGTTCCTACAAAAGTGTTACTTTTTGGAGGCTGAATAGTGCCCTTTCTGGCCAATGATACCACTAGAATGGCCTCAGATTTGAGGAATTTCATAAAAGCACTCTAAACGCATATAAGAAGTCATAAATGGACACAATGAAGAGTGCATTTTGAAGCAAATGTTTAGGGTATTTGTGCCCAAACACATTCCTGCACTTCCACATGGTGCCAGTGTCCATTCACGGTTTTCTGATGATTGGTGCCCAAATGCACGTTTTGATTCTATGGAACTCTAGAACTACTGACACCTTGCACTTGGTTGTAGCCCCAAAGTTTTCACAATGAGTTGCACCCAGTGAAATAGATGCAAATACGATTTTGCATGGGTTCTCCTGAAGATACTGAACCACACTGTAAAAATGCTGATTTGTGTCCACTGACACAATTGGCCCGATGTAGCCACAACCATGTTGGAATTATGTTATTAGTAGAAAACAAGGAGCCTTACATTTGAAATTGTACCTCTAAATTACACCTATCAGAATAAATGTTTCAGGGATTTCAGAGCCGAGCACCAATTTCTTTCTTTATTTGCTCTTTGTGGCAAGGCAAGGATTGGACTTTATTATTTTGAGATAAAAAGTACATATTTTAGTTTATAGCATACATGGAAGTCCATTATCTGATTTGGAAGAGCCACAATGTAGGTGTCAATGTAAGGCACATGTGAGTCCTTGACCAAGATAAGTGTTGGCATATTAAAATACAACAGAATTACATTTGGTTTGAGAGGAAAATGTCAAGCAAGGTGTGTGGGCTAAAAAGGAAGAAATAAAAAAGAGATTTGCTTGTGTAGAAAACCAATGCTGTCCATACAAAGACAGGAAAGACCTTGAGGTTCAGACACATCGGCCTTTTATCTTGGCACAAAATTGCAATGCCAGAGGGCATGTCTTGAAGTGGTTGCATTGTTTGTAGTAATCATTGTAAAACTGTTCCTATGGGATTCTGAATTCTATGTGTTTATAGGTTTGTGTACGACGTGGCAGGAAGCTAGTTTTTTTCCTTTTCTATTACCATTAGTCTTAGAAATTAAAAAATAGATATGTCAGCCTCTCTAGGTAGCCATTGGAACCTATAGTAGCTAAACTATGTAAAGGACTTCCATACATATATTTAAGCAAATGTTTTGTTTTAATTTGGTTATTTTTATTATTTTTTATTTATTTATTTTATCATTTTTGGAACTTTTGCTATAAATAAACAAATGTTAAAAAAAACCTCTATTTTCTATTAGTGATGCACCGAACCCACTTTTTTGGACAATGGATTCGACCCAAACCAAACCCTGCCAAAAAAGGCCGAATCCTAGCGGAATACGGAACCGAATCCTGGATTTGGTGCATCCCTATTATCTATGGATGAGAGTTACCTGGTTGCTGTGCTCAAGAGGTCCCCATCTGATATAAATATAATATGCATTTGCAGCATCCGTACATTCTGTGTTGTGGTGCACATTGCATTTGAAAGAATGACAAAGGCTTCCATGGTCGCATAGTGATTTTTCTCAGCCAACATTGAGCCTTTTTCCTGCCCTTTGACTTTGTTTTGAGTACTCCGGTTTCTCTGTTAGTGATACAATGCTGGATGGACCGACCTTCTTTCTGTTTGACCTTGAGATTTCCTTCTGTTTTGTAATTTTAGCATATAATTGATATACTCCTGCTTCATTACAGTAACTTCAATTATATACAACTGTACAGTCATAGCCTGGGCCTTGAATTGCAATGCAGTTGGTAAACAGGGACAACACGTTGCTCTAGATATTTTTCCTGCATTAGCAGATATCCAACCCCCAGTTAAGGGCATTAGGTTAAAGTAACACTGTCATGGGAAAACGTTTTTTTTAATTCAAAACGCATCAGTTAATAGAGCTTCCCTAGCAGAAATACGTTTTTCAAAAGTGTAAACAGACTTTTTTAAACGTAATTTGGAAATTTCACATGGGACTAGCCATATTCTTCATTTCCCAGGGTGCCACAGCCATGTGACCTGTGCTCTGATAAACTTCACTCACACTTTACAGCTGTGCTGCAAGTTGGAGTTACCTCCTAGCAGCCGATGGAACAATGGAAAGGGAGCAAGATAGCAGCTCCCTGACACCTGTATTGCTAAAAGTGGAAGATATAGGAATAGCACTCAATAGTAAAAAATCCAAGTCTGTCTTGGGACTCCTCCAGTTACATAGGAGTTCTAGGGCCTGATTCACTAAAGGGCGTTAAAAATTATCGCACGCTTTTTCGCGTTAAAAAACGCAAAATAATTGCCATAGTATTATCGCGTGCGAAAAATCGCCATTTTCACATGGGTTATTTCTCGCACTAGTTTTACCGTTTTGCGTTAATTTCCGCGCTGAAAAGAATACAATCGCATGATTCACTATAACTTTTGCGCGCTAAATATCGCATTCGGCTATGCGAAAATTAACACCTACTACAGGCAGGCGAAAAATTATACAAAAGTACAGTAAATTATTTTTTGCAATAAAATATGGACTTAGTGTTATTTATTCAAGTCTCTGTTTCCCCCAGAGTGATGCAGCCGCCAGTTTGCAGCGAAATGTTCATTTTTAATACAGTAATTTTCTGCAAGTATTGGCGTGTATGGCTAACATGGCATGCGTTCATTTGCGCGACTATTTATATTTGGCTACAAGTGATGAAATGTTTCACCAGGCATGGATTCGCAGCGAATTTTTGGACGTGCGTTGAATTTTTTTCGCGGCGGATTTTTTCATGCGTTTCTCAAAACAATCCGCCAATGGCAAAACGCATGAAAAAATTTGCCACGCAAAAATTCACCGCACATCCAAAAATTGATACAAGTGTCAAAAAATAATAGTCACGGGCAACAATTTTTTTGCCCGCACAACATTTTTGCCGTTTCGTGGATCTTTCGAAAGATTTGCTAATTTTTCACCAAAGATAACCAGAACACATTTGCTCATCACTAGTGGCTACTATTTATAAGCATCTACTATTTATATGATACCATTTATATGCTACCATTTATATGTGGCTAATATTTATATACACCATTTATATGCGGCAACAATTTTTATACACTATTTTTATGCTACCATTCATATTCGGCGATTATTCGCGTAATTTAGCGCATGTACCGGCAAATACCGCATTGAAATAGTCTTTCGCGAGTTAAATAACGCATGCAATATCGCGCGTAAAAAAGTGCAAGTATGCTTATAGTGAATCGTGTGAAAAATCGCCAAAATTAAGCCGCGGTAAAAATTTTAGCGTACAATAAAAATAGCGCACGTTTTATCGCCCTTTAGTGAATCAGGCCCCTAATGTGTAGCGCTGGCTCCTTCTGAAAGCTCAGACTCAGGCACAATGCACTGAGATGGCGCCTACACACCAATATTACAGCTAAAAATACATTTGTTGGTTCAAGAATAAAATTTTAAATGGCAGAGTGAATTATTTGCTATGTAAACAATGTAATTTATAAATAAAAAGTAAACCATAAAAATCATGACAGAATCCATTGAATATGTTATCACAATATCACCCAACAGGGAATTACACAGCCTCATTGCCCTTACTGTGAAGAACCCTTTCACCTTCAACTCATTTATGTTCCTAAAGTGGGGCCTGATGCGACCTTTATTTAATGTCCTCTAATGTGCTTATAAAGAGTAATTATGTCCCCTCACAACAGTTTTCTTCTCCAATGAAAACAACCGCAACTTTCCTAGGCTTATGTAAGAGGTATAAGTTTAATAAACACCCCCCCCCAATAACAATTCTGCTTTTAAACAAGTTCAGCACTTACTTACATTTTGTTTCCTATAAGACTGTATTTTCCAGGAACACTTCCTACTCCGCTACTGCAGAGGGAACCAAAGTGCACAGCTAAGGTAGGAACTTTTACCAGATGCACCAGTTTCCATGTGCAGGACTAAGTGAATGGTGCTTTAGTCTTACAAGTAGTAATCCTTATCCTAAAGTTTTATAAAGTTACCCAAAATTGTTTATATGACACTGCAAATCAGTAGTTAATGCTGGTTATAGATCCTTTATGCAGCAAGATATGTTATATTTCTAGCACAGTAAAATGTTATGTTACTTGTGTAGGAACCCATAGGTTTAACACTCCCTATGGTCTTATCCCTACACTTCCCAGTTGGCTGTTACTGAGCAGAATGTTATGTTTCAACTTTAGCTATTTGCATCTGTGCAATTATTGGCCCTTAGATAGGATGACCACTTCCTGCACACATTAATATACTGTAGTGTTATGCAGGGGGTGGGCACTTCCTCTTTGGCCTTCCTCTCACTAGCAGAAGGGGGTGCTACATTGAGCCTGGGACCCAACTAGGCCCAGAAGTCTGTGCCCTAGAGGAAGCCATCCATCTAGTGATACTAAGTCGGGGAGCAGGGACCCCGTGAATGAGGTGAAGTAATTTGCAGGTTAGACCTCTGCAATAGCAGCTCTAGGAGTGTGACTTAGCTCAGGGTTATTTAGCAAGAGCAGCTGTGTGCTCCAACAAAGGAGAATTTAGTGGGTTTAGTACCCCCAAGGCTCTTATTGTAGAGACCACAGTTCAGACGTAGGATATCTAAACCCTGAACCACAGTCAGCTGTAGGGATCCGGGCCAGTAAAGGTAGACACCCTTGGGACTTCTGTCTATTATCCCTCATCTGTCTCCACCGTGGTGCTACACTACTCTGCTTATATTGCAACTGCATCTGATATTTTACAACTATACCTCAATGCTGTGAGTATTAACCCTGCATATGCTGTGCATTCCATCAATAAACAAAGTTCTAGTTCAATGCAAAAGAACCTCTGGCGTCCATAATTCTATCATATACACCTTAGGCAGTGGAGAGTTGCAGTTCAGCAACATCTGATAAACAAATTTCTTTCCATATGCAAAGGCCTATTCTGCGTGTTTGAGTCACATGTGCCTGTGCTCATACCCACTAGCTGGACATTGGCAAGTACTAGCCAAAATAGGGTTACACTTGTATACTGAAGTACTTGTATAGAAGTATATGTTTAGAAGTTTAGGAACTTTTACCCGATGCACCAGTTTCCATGTGCAGGACTAAGTGAATGTTCCTGTTGTCTTACAGCTCCCTGCAATAAAAGTTACTTCTCTTACCCTACCCTCGCACTGAATTCGTTTTCATATGTGCAACTCTTATTTCATAGTTTGTTTGTTCCATTCATTCCAATGGAAGCTAAAGCTGCACTCCTTTTTACTCTTTTCAGCTTATTAATGCCTTTATTCTGAACTGGTGCCAATTCAGAGCAATTAGTTTGTGCGTTATTTGGACATGAATAGAAAACGCCACTGGCTATTAATTACAGCTGACCTAGGTATTTCAGTAAAAAGTTACCTTTTTATATTTAGAAAAAGAACATTATGTTCAGATTTAAAACCAACATGCATGACCAGGGAAGTACAATGTTTTAGAGTTTTGCTAAAGTCTATTTGTCCAGGTTATGACTTTCTAATTTTATCCTGGTTTGTTTCTTTTTTCCCCCTCTCAGACTGATGTTCCTTTAGATAAAACTTGGATTGCACAGTTGTCTATTATATATTACTTAAGCTTAATTACAGATGTAAGATGGGTCCAATGAAAATCCTTTCTACAATCAGTACATCAACCATCTTGCAGTTATCTAACATAGGAAGATGTGCAGGTTTGGCTTGTGGTTATTGCCCAGCAATCAAACAATAGACAGAAGGACATAGTGATGTTTACACTAGAAGAAAGCTTACATTCCTTACAATCCTATTGGACAAATAAAGACCAAGGAGCCATGTGTAAATAGAGCAAACAGGAGTCTCACTGGCCCCTGAGAGCTCAAAACATTTCACCAAATTGCATGGCTGATGATTCTGATCTATAATTCTCATGTTTTCTACCCCTATAACATAGATAACATTGGTAGAGAGTCTTTCATAGGACAAGAATAGGAAGGAGGGCAATGACAGGGCTAGGAAGAGGCAGGAAGTGACGTCACAGTTGTAAATCATATTGGTTGATAAGTTAATACATTGCCGATATTAATGTACAAGTATGGGATCCATTATGCCGAAAGCTTGAATTACAGAAAGCCTGTCTCCCATAGACTCTATTTTAATCAAATAATTCAGAGTTTTAAAATGGATTTCATTTTTCTCTGTAATAATAAAACAGTACAGATATGGGATCCCTTATCCAGAAACCCGTTATCCAGAAAGCTCCGAATTACGGAAAGCCCGTCTCCCATAGACTCCATTTTAATCAAATAATTCAGAATTTTAAAACTGATTTCCCTTTTCTCTGTAATAATAAAACAGTACCTGTACTTGATCCCAACTAAGATATAATTACCCCTTATTGGGGGCAGAACAGCCCTGTTGGGTTTATTTCATGGTTAAATGATTCTCTTTTCTCTGTAATAATAAAACAGTACCTGTACTTGATCCCAACTAAGATATAATTACCCCTTATTGGGGGCAGAACAGCCCTATTGGGTTTATTTAATGGTTAAATGATTCTCTTTTCTCTGTAATAATAAAACAGTACCTGTACTTGATCCCAACTAAGATATAATTACCCCTTATTGGGGGCAGAACAATCGTATTAGGTTTATTTAATGGTTAAATGATTCTCTTTTCTCTGTAATAATAAAACAGTACCTGTACTTGATCCCAACTAAGATATAATTACCCCTTATTGGGGGCAGAACAGCCCTATTGGGTTTATTTAATGGTTAAATGATTCCCTTTTCTCTGTAATAATAAAACAGTACCTGTACTTGATCCCAACTAAGATATACAGTAAATAATCCTTATTGGATGCAAAACAATCCTATGGGGTTTAATAACTGTTTTATTGATTTTTGGTAGGGTTAAGGTAAGGAGATCCAAATTATGGAAAGACCCCGTATCCGGAATACCCTTGGTCCCGAGCATTCTGGATAATAGCTCCTATACCTGTACCTTGTACTTGATCCCAACTAAAATATAATTAATCCTTACTGGAGGCAAAACAATCCTATTGGGTTTAATTTATATTTTAATGATTTTTAATAGACTTAAGGTATGAAGATCCAAATTACAGAAAGACCCCTTATCTGGCAAACCCTTGGTCCTAAGCATTCTGGATAATGGGTCCTATACCTGTACATTTATTTTAATCTGCAATTAAAGCTGTGACCTTCTCTATCCTAAAACCTGGATGGCATTATTTGTGTCTTGGGGTTCCATAAATGGATATACGCATAAGGTAAGCAAAGGGGTAAGTTGGTGGTTATCCTTCCTGCAGGGGCTTGACTCTACCCTTGTCATAAAGCACCATTCTCTAATAACACTAGTTTACATGGGAGGGGGCAAGTCAGCTTGCAGTCAAACAGATCTAGTTGATCTAGAACTACTTAATTGAAAGTCTAAGGACTGAGGGGCAAGATGAAGTAGGGAAGTAGTTAAAGTACAATAGCAGGTTATGTGTCACATAGGAGGAGGACGTATTTAAAAGCCCTCAAAACAATGGTGGCAGCTTACTGTGTTTGGGCACGGGCTGGAGTGTTTATGGGCAAAGACGCATGGACTAAATAGTCACCGTGACTTTTAAAAAGTTGCAGTGACTAATCACAGCAATTTAGCTGCCATAGATTAATATATGTGTCGGCACAAAACTCGCGTGTTGTTTGTGGCATGCTGATTAGTCACCGCAACTGTTTAAAAAGTTGCGTCCACTAATCGCTCCATGTGTCTATGCCCTAAGGAGGTATGGGTGGGAAAGGCAACTTGAATGGCAGTCCCCATGGCTACACAGCGCCCAAGTTACAGTATATGAACTGTAGTAGATCTTTTTGGTGTTGATGGGCCTTTAAAGAAATGTTTTCAGTACCTCTGTAAATCAGATGTTGCTGGCTGTTTCTTTTCTCTGTTCCTTTTATTCTTATTTTTACTTAGGCGAAGAGAAACAAGCAGTAATCCAGTAAAATGTCACTTTTGTTAAGGCTGATATGCAAGTTTTAACTCAGTAACACGTTTATGTTCTTCACGCAGGCAGTTCCACTTTGTGTATTTTTGAGAATTTGTTTAAATATGAGACTGTACAAGTTATGCATAAAAAGGAGCTGCTGCCGAGCCCTGCAAGATGAAAGGTGTTTGATCTAGCTCACAGCCATATTGAATTCAATCACAAACAGGAACGTGCTACCAGCCCTAAAGTTATATTTTCCTGCTAATCCTCTATGAAATGGACTTTCCCATGCACCCTGCAAAAACGATGGGACTTTATTAGGAGAAGCCTTTGAACTGACCTACATAGGCTACTAGATGTTTCTTGTAATAAAAGTAGGCAGTCCAGTTACTTTCCTATAGTTTTCCCCCCTTTACATTTGTAAAATCCAAGCTTAGTGTATTCCATCAAACTATTTTAGATTGTTCTTCTATATCGCAAGGATCAAGGGCCAATCTTAGCTCTTTAAAGTGGCATTCCCAAAATGTTAGGGCAAGTTCTGGTAGTGATGAGCTAATCTGTCCCGTTTTGCTGAAAAACTTGCGAAACTTTGGAAAAATTTGCAAAACAGCAGACAATTCACGAAACGCGGCTACTGCACAATTTTTGGGGGGCGCACAACGTTTTTGGTGCAGCTGTGACTTTTTTGATGCAACTGCAATGTATTTGATGCAACCGTGACTTTTTTTGATGCAACTGAAATTTTTTTTGTGGCAAACTTTTGCGCCCATTTTGGCAATGCCGAAACACAGAATTTCAACCGAATACATGCCTGCTGAAAAATTTTGCTCATCACTACTTGCTGGTCTTGGTCATAGCACAGTGCGATCTTTATAAAGGAATGTGAAAGCCAGAAGTTTATTGTGCCCAGGGTTAAAACCACAGGGACTTCTGTATGACCCATTATAGAGAATATTGCCCTCTTTATTAGTGATGAGCGAATTTCTTTGCCAGGCATGGATTCACAGCGAATTTCCTCATTTCGCCATCAGCGAAAATCTGCCGCAAAAAATATGTTGCCCGTATAAAAAAGCCATGGTTATGTCAAAATACTCACAGTCGCATCAAAAAATAGGTGAAGATGTGTGCAAAAAAACTTGTTTCGTGGATTTTGTGCCGTTTCGCGTAATTTCCTAGTGGGACAGATTCGCTCATCACTAATCTTTATTTTAAAGATTCTGCTTTAGCTCCATGCAAATAATGAACATTAACCAAGATGGATATCTGGCTCCAGTATGTACAATGTGCTGGCATAGGTATGAGACCAGATGACCAGCGGAAATAACTTATTATATAAAACAAGGGAAAAGTAGGTTTTCTTTGGGGCTACATGCTACAAGTCCTATGATGCAATTCTTTACTGAACAAAATTATTGGAGGAAGGCTTTTCCAAATGCAATAAAAATGGATGTACCAAAAATGTTTTGGGGTGTATGTTGTGTGTGTGGCAGTGTAAGCATAGTTAGTCTCACTTGGTAACGAAGTTCTTGTAGGAAATTACCTTAAAGGACAATGAAAGGTTAATATAAATTAAAAGTAAGTCTAAAGGCATTCTTTTTAAGTACTTACTGCATATCTAAATTCCCAGATCCCTGCTTGCTTCTCTGAGATATGGTGCTGGCAGCCTACAGCAGTGTGAAGCCTACAGTGACATCACTGAAATCTCTCTCCCCTTCCTGTAGGTGCCAGCGGCAGCCTTCCTATTCTCTGAGCATGTGTGTAACTTGATCCTGTCTCCTGTTCTGAGCTACACATGCCCACCAGCCAATCAGAAGCGGATCTGGCAGAGGGGAGGGGGAAGGGAATGAAACACATGTGCAGTATGAAGCAAGGAGGGAAAGGAAGGGAGAATACCTTTTTAGAGATGGCTGCCTGTTCTAGAAAATGTGAAGTAAGTGTGAGTAAATATTTGATTAGGTGAGCCAAAAGTGTGGCGTTTTACTAAACAATAGGAGGACTATTGGGCAGTATGCTTTTTACATTTTGACTTGCAGTCTCCTTTAATGCCCTAGTTACATAGGGTTGAAAAAAGACCAGAGTGCATCAAGTTCAACCCATCCAAGTAAACCCAGCACCCACACCCTATACTTACCAATCTATACACTCACGTACATAAACTATATATACCAACATCAATACTGACTGTAGATATTATATCACAACAGCCTTGGATACTATGCTTGTTCAAGTATTGTATAGTGATTCCCTAGACAGCGGTCACTGCACACTTATCCATAAATATTCTACAAATCAGATCATGTGTCACCATCTTGCCAAATTACTCACTGAAATACAGTTTACATCTTTAATTATTTTGGTCAAATGTACCCATCATGAATTGCCTTGATGATGAGTCGGTTGACCACATATAAAAAGAGTACGGGGAGTAATTATTAATCCCAATAAAAAAATGTCTCCCCTCCTTTCAAGCAAGAGAGGGTGCTGATCGGACACCAAGTACAGGTTGGTAGTGGTGGTTCTAGACTAACTATAGGCTTGAGTGGCAGTAATTTCAGGGTTCCCACTCCGGGGTGAGTCAATAGGCACAGTTCCCACACTGAATATTTTGAGCACCATTGTGTCCAGTTTGCACAAATCTGTCTGCAGCTGCAATCATGCTAGAATTGTAGGGAGCAATACTGCATTATGGATATAAAACATGACCAATTGCATTCACAAACTTTTCACACTGCACTTGCTTTCATGAAGGAGCCCTTATTAGTGATGGGTGAAATGATTCGGCAGGCATGGATTCACTGCAAATTTCCGCCTTTCACTATTGGCAGATTGTTTTGTGAAACGGCGTCAAAATTTGCCTTGTGACAAAAAAATGTTGCTTGTGTCCAAAAATTCACAAATTTTTCACCGTTTCGCAAATCTTTTGAAAGATTCATTAATTTTTTTTAAAACGCGAAATGGGACAGATTCGTTCTATTTTCTATATTTAAAGCTTCTAGAACCAATTCTGGGGACAAAGATGAAGGAGTTAGAGTTACACATATCAGGGGTAGTGATGAGCGCAGCTGTCCCGTGTCGCTTCGCCATGAAATTCGCGAAATGGCAAGAAAATTTGCAAAACGGCGGAAAATGCGCAATTGTTGCACAATTTTTTTGTTGCCTGCATCTATTTTGTCGCCCGGGTGTATTTATTTTGTCGCCCACGATTTTTGTCGCGCCTTTTTGATGTGACCACGCCGATTTTACTCGACCGCACCCAATTTGATGTGCAACAAAAAAAATTCTGTGCGGCGAATTTTTACAGAAATTTCGTGAAACTATTCGCCAATGGCGAAATGCGGAAATTCGCTGCGAATCCATGCCTGCCGAAAAAATTTGCTCATCACTAATCAGGGGCCATTTTCATTAAAACATTTTCTTGCATCCAGTGAGCTATTTCTTTTGGAGAATTGAAGAATAGAATGGTGGAATTCAGTGCTCAGATCCCCTTTAATTCACTGTATGTGGCTGTTTTCCATTTAATGGCGTTGGTGTCCTTTCCAGTGTGGATATAAAGACAGGGAGACATGCAAGAACCATAAATCATATACACATATGGTATTTGGACTAAACTGGCAAATCAGCAGTTTTTGTTGTCGAAAAAAGGTTTTACAGATAAAACTTTAGGAAACATTGTGTTTAATATCACGATGCACAGAATGTTTGTCTTCTGCTATATTTATTTTTAGAACTAATTTGTATTAGCAGCATGAACCTGTTTTTTATGTGAAGTAATTAAGAAATCAAATTGATTAGTGGATAATTTATTATGTTCTCCACTGAATGAAGTCTACAAGAGATATATGTCTCCGGCATGCATTATGTGAAATCCACAGAAAATTCCAGATTGTTTTCTTAAAGGAGACATAACAGTGCGGTTCCACCTGAGCTCGGACACAATAAATAGGAGAGACTCAAGTGGGCACATTTATTAAAACTCATAGTTTTCTGACCTTGAAAGTCATATAAACTCATAGACATGGTATAAATTCGAATTAAACTTGATCATTGTTGTATTTATAAAATGTCACGGTAATGCTTGAATCGTTCATATGAAAATGTCAAGTTTACATTCGAAAATCTCAAATTTTTCGGGTTGAAAGTATTGTTAATACTCGAAAAATTTGAGTTTAAACAGACGTTTGTTTCCATGAATCCTCTTTAGAGCATTGGCACTGATTCTTGGAAAACAATAATGTGTTTACGTGTCACTTGAAATTGGAAAGCTGAGTGAAACTGAAAACAATAAGGGGATTAAGTTCCCCTTGAAGCTGGGGGAAATAGAAAACAATATGAGGATTAACATCCCCTTGAAAACATGGGAAATAGAAAACAATGATGGGATTTAACTTCCCCTTGAAAAGTGTGAAAAAGAAAACAATGAGGGGATTAACTTCCCCTTGAAGCTGGGTGAAACTGAAAACAATGAGGGGATTAACTTCCCCTTGAAGCTGGGTGAAACTGAAAACAACGAGGGGGATTAAGTTCCCCTTGAAGCTGGGTGAAACTGAAAACAACGAGGGGATTAAGTTCCCCTTGAATCTGGGTGAAACTGAAAACAATGAGTGGATTAAGTTCCCCTTGAATCTGGGTGAAACTGAAAACAATGAGGGGATTAAGTTCCCCTTGAATCTGGGTGAAACTGAAAACAATGAGTGGATTAAGTTCCCCTTGAATCTGGGTGAAACTGAAAACAATGAGGGGATTAAGTTCTCCTTGAAGCTGGGTGAAACTGAAAACAATGAGGGGATTAAGTTCCCCTTGAAACTGGGTGAAACTGAAAACAATGAGGGGATTAAGTTCCCCTTGAAGCTGGGTGAAACTGAAAACAACGAGGGGATTAAGTTCCCCTTGAAAGTGGGTGAAACTGAAAACGAGGGGATTAAGTTCCCCTTGAAACTGGGTGAAACTGAAAATAATGAGGGGATTAACTTCCATTTGAAGCTGGGTGAAACTGAAAACAATGCAAGGATTAACATCCCCTTGAAAACATGTGAAATAGAAAACAATGATGGGATTTAACTTCCCCTTGAAAAGTGTGAAATAAAAAACAATGAAGGGATTACCTTGTCCTTTAAAATGTGTCAAGGACTGCCTATCACTGACTATTCTATTCCTCTACAATTCTAAGCCTCCGTAGGACTCACAAAAAAAAAGTTAACTAAACATTCATAAATCACAAAATATGGGAGTTATTTTCGAAAAACTCGAATTTTTCTGGTAACAATAACGAAAAAATCAAGTTTTGCCACAAAACCCATTCATAAATCTTAAAATTATCTAGAAGTAAGAAAAAATCCAGCTTTATCTCAAAATTGCTTAGTAAATGTGCCCCTAAGTTTCATAAAAGTTATATTACTCAGTGTTGCTTTTAAGACTCCAGAGTTGCTGGACTACAGCCCCATCAGCTTTAAACTCTTTCAAATATTTTTAAATGCTGTAGATGTAGCCCACCGACATTTGGGTAGAGTAACACGGTTATAGAAAGTCTATGTTCCCTTTAATGCAAAACGGGAACTGGGTAATGACAAAGCAAAGAGAATCTGGAATTACAGTACATTAGGGGTCACCTGTTATAGAGATAGGGTTGCCACCTGCCCGGGTCAAAACCTCCTGGACTTAGTTACATTGACATCACCCCGGCTTTCGTAGCCGCCAGAGGTGGCAAGCCTATATAGAGACATAAGGGCTGATTCACTAAAGGTCGATAAGATTTATTGCATGCTTTTTTGCGTTAAAATTGACACGAAAAAAACACGTGATTCACTAAAGTATTATCGCATGTGTTAAGTTGCATATCACCTGCGTTAATTTACGCACTACCGCATGCGTTATTTTGCGCACCGAAATAACACTAACGCATGATTCACAAACACTTAGACGCGCTAAATATTGCATTAGTCTATGCGAAAATAACACCTACTTGGGGCAGGCGGTAATTATAGAAAAGTACAGTTCATGAGATTTTGGCAACACAATATGGACTTTGCAGTGGGATTTATTCAAGTCTGTGTTGGCCCTAGAGTGACGCAGCCGCCAGTTTGCAGGGAAATGGGCATTTTCAGTACAGTATTTTTCCGAAAGTATTGGCATGTATGGCTAACATGGCGTGCGTTTCTTCGCACACGGCAATTATTTGTACGCGGTGCGTTGATTAGCGCTCGTTCCGTCAAATACCGCACAAAAATAGTCTTCGCAACTAAAATAACGCAAGCAGCATTGTGTGTAAATTAACGCAAGTTAATTCGTGAAAAATTAGATGCGATAACATTTTTAACGCATGCGCTATAAATAACGCACATTTTATCGACCTTTAGTGAATCAACCATATAGTAAATAGTAATGAGCGATTCTGTCCCACAAAAAATTTGCGAAACAGATTTGTCGCACGTTTTTTTTTTTTTTGTCGCCCGCATCAATTTTGGTTGCCCACAACCGCGCCCAATTTGACACAACCGCACCCTTTTCTTTGGCGCCCGATTAGATGCGACCACGCCCGATTTGACGCAACCTTTTTGACGCCACTGCGCCCAATTTGACATGCGTCAAAAAAAAATCTGCGCGACAAAATTTTCCGCTGCAAATTTTGCAGCGGAAATTTTGTTTTCCACAAAAGCCTTGAAAAAGCAATTTAGCGTCTTTTGTTGTCCCTGGTTCTAGAGAGAGATGGGTACAAAGCCTGGCTTCCTGTTCCTGGTTCTGAAGAGTGATAATATAATTCAATGTACATTATAACTTTAATGACATCCCTGCCTCTAACTGGGTTCAAGGTGGATGCTAAATACACCGGGCTGTTTCCTCTATTGTGATTTCATTGGCTTTATCCGCTAGAGGGGCAGATCAAGTAGTCGGAGGGGCTTTATTTATAAAATGGACTTGTCTGCGCTCCTGCATGGCTACTGGAATGGTATAATAATGAATGTTAGTGATGAGAGAAAAATTCGTGAAACGGCGAAAATGACGTGCAACAAAAAAAAATTGTCGCCCGCGGCTATTATTTTGTCGCGCGGCTATTATTCTGTCGCATGGCTATTATTCTGTCGCATGGCTATTATTCTGTCGCATGGCTATTATTTTGTCGCCCACGGCTATTATTTCGTCGCCCACGGCTATTATTTTGTTGCCCGCTGCTATTATTTCGTTGCGCGGATATTCTTTTGACGCCCGCGACAAATTTTTGGACATGCGGCAAATCTTTTCGCAGCAAATTTTTTCATCCGTTTCACGAGACAATCCGCCAATGGCGAAACGCGGAAATTCGCTGCGAATCCATGCCTGCCGAAACATTTCGCCCATCACTAATGAATGTATTTAATATTCTCCTATAGGATATAATTGCAGTTTGAATACGTCTCCCCTTGCGAAGCCATTTACAAAATATTTCTCGGTGCTGAGCAGTTATGGCTAAAATGATATTTATCACCAACATATTGAGCTCAGCCGAATGAAAACCTAATTAATGAGCCCAGACTGGTGTTTACAGGGTGTTTTGTTTGTTTGCAAAGCTGTCACTGAGATGAAAGAGGCGCCTGGCCGTGTTTTTCTTGGCGTGCGTGGATGATATTTTCATTGTCTGGACTCTTTCTCTATGAGCTTCCTGTTTTCTGTGATAGGCTGCCATTCCTTATTGTGTAAAATCTATTGACTGATGAATGGACTCAATAGAAAATCCATTTAAACTGTCATTTATTTTAATGACAATATTTTCTCCTGGTAAATAAGCACAAAAAATGCAAAAAAAAAAAGATAATATTCAAATAGGAATACAGTAAAAGTGCAGCTAGAATAAAGTATTCAGAATACACTATCTGGGACAGTAGCATTCAGTGGGGCCGATTCACTAAATGGCGATAAAACGAGTGCTATTATTAGCATGTGTTTCTTATTTTTTGCAACTTAACACTCGATTCACTAAAAGGCCACGTGTCATAATTAAGAAGCGTTATTTAACTCACGATGAGCGTTTTTTTTGCGTTATTTTCCGCCGCGTGCAATATATTTTGCTGTGTTTATAAAATGTCCCAATAATGCTTGAATCGTTTGTACGAAAATATCTAGTTTACATTCAAAAATCCTGAATATTTAGAGTTGAAAGCATTGTTAAAACTCAAAAAATTTGAGTTTAAATGGACATTCCTTTCAATGAATCCTCTTTATTTTTCCCAAACGGGAATTTCTCCAGCAGCCATTTTAGGACCATTGGCACTTATTATTGGAAAACAATAATGTGTCTAAGTTCCCCTTGAAGTTGGGTGAAACTGAAAACAATGAGGGGATTATGGGAGTTATTTTTTTTTTAAAAAACTTGAATTTTCCGGGGAACAATAAAAAATCGAGTTCTGGCCCAAAACCCATTCATTAATCTCTAAATTATCTAGAAGAAGAAAACAAATCTGGTTTTATCTCAAAATTGCTTAGTGCCCCTAAATTGCACCCATGTTCTATTTATTCCTGTGAGATTTATAGAAGCGCATTTATGAAATAGTGATATTTTCCCACGCAAATTTTTGCAGCAGTTTTGCAGAACAATTCGCTAGTGGCAAAACGTGGAAATTCCATTGGTGAATTGTTTCGCAAAATGGGTGTAATTTGGTGGAAGCGCTGCAAAAAAAAATTGCGTGTGTGACAATTTTTTTTGACGCATGACATTTTTGCCGTTTTGTTAATTTTGCACCAAAGCAAAACGGGACAGATTCACTACGTGTAAATCCTCACCCAAGTGGCTTCACAATCTCTAATTAGATCCCTATTAGTGATGAGCGAATCTATCCAGTTTCGTTTCCACAAAATATTTGCAAAACGACAGAAAAATTTGTAAAATGGTGAAAAATTTGTGAAACGCTTTTGTTGCTTTTTTGCCATGCACAACTTTTTTTTACACGGGTGCGCCCATTTTGACTCAACCACAACTTTTTCGGATGCGCAACGAGTTTTTTCGCAGCAAATTTTGGAAGAAGTTTTGCAAATCAGTTCTCCAATAGCGATGAGCGGATCTGTCCCGTTTCGCTTCGCCATAAAATTCACAAAGCGGCAAGAAAATTTGCGAAACGGCGAAAAATTTGCAAAACGCATTTGTCGCACGATTTTTTTTTGTCGCCCACATCTTTTTTGTCTCCCGCGTCTATTTTTTTGTCGCCCTCACTTTTTTGATACAACCGCAACATTTTTTGACGCAACTGTGCCCGATTTGACGAGACTGCGCCCTTTTTTTTACATGACCAATTTGACACGCGACAAAAAAAATCTGTGTGACAATTTTTCCGCAGCAAATTTTCCCGGAAGTTTCGCAAAACAATTCACCAATGGCGAAATGCAGAAATTCGCTGTGAATCTATGCCTGGCGAAAAAATTCGCTCATCACTAATCCCTACTTTGTACATAATTGGGGTCTGTTAATTAATTTGACTTACTTTTGGCCTTTGGTCAGGTCAGTTTTACGCTTACTAAAATAGTTTTTACTCCAAACCCAGATTCTTCCTAAAATATTTGTATTTGTATGAGGAACACACAGACCTGTAATGGCGGCTTTATCTGTATTGAATTGTCATTTACTCTCCCAGGATTGGATTTTGAATCTTTAAGTTATCGGCCTTCAGATCCCAATTACAGACATTTTTTTTTTCACACGATGCAGTCAAATGATATATTACTCTTATCGGCAAAAATGTTTAAGGGATCTGTTATCTGGCTGCCGATTTCTCAAAAAAGATGGATATTAAAAGTCCAATTAAATTTAAAAAATGTGATAAAAGTAGAAACACAAATGAACAAACATAAATCAATTCTGACAAGAAAACTTGTTTATCATTCTGGAAATCTCCAGTTATTTTAAAACATTCACTGCGTCTACGTGGCTTCCACCATCTAGAGCCGAGTCATAGGAAAACATTGGAATATCTATTCATTCTGCTAATGGAAGTGCAACCGTCATTAAGTGGTGCTATTTATCATGGAATTCACACTGAGATTCAACGTTGTATATTGTCCGTATTGTAAAACGACTCAAAGAAGCAGATGTATTAACAATTAAATTGTGAGTATTTTCAAGTTTTTTTTTCCAATTAAAAAAAAGGGCAGAGGAAAAAAAAACTCCCATTGCCTCAAATGCATTTGGTGAAATATCTGCAAAATTTCACCATTTGAAAATTTTTTCTGTGGTTTGGAAAAATGTTCAACGAAGAAACTGGGCAGAAAACTAGTGATAAGCGAATCTGTCCCGTTTCGCTTCGCCAATAAATTAGCAAATCTTTCAAAAGATTTTCGAAACCGTGGAAAAAAAATTGTCGCCCGCGACTATTCTTTTGACGCGCGACTATTCTTTTGATGCCTGCGACTATTCTTGTGACTATTCTTGAGACAATTTTGTCCGCACGACTATTCTTTCGATGCCCTCGACTATTCTTGCGACAATTTTTGGACGCGCGACTATTCATGGGCCATTTTTTGGACATGAGGCAAATTTTTCTGCGGCAAATTTTTTCATCCGTTTCACAAAACAATCCGCCAATGGCGAAATTTGGCGCAAATCCATGCCTGCCGAAACATTTCGCCCATCACTACTCATAACTAGTGATGAGCGAATCTGTCCCGTCTGCCAATAGGGTCACAGTATGGTCTATCACATGTATAATAAACCTCTCATGGTTGGGGAACATGTTTAACACCATCCAAATAACTGTATGATTTGGTACAGTATGTAGCCATCAAAAGATTTTTGAAGACAAGCCAGACATAGGATAGCTTTTGGTTTTACCCCAAATTATATTATTGCCAATGCATATGGATGGCCAGGTTGTTAAACTCTTTCAATAAATGGCCCTTAAGCACAGATTTAAAACAACACAGAAGAGAGATGTATGTCACCTTGTCACTTTTAGGTGAGCCAGTGCGCTATTCCCAGAGGGTCACAGAGCCATCTATCATAAGCACTTGTACAACAAGCCACTAATGGTTGGGGAACATGTAAAGACCATACCAAATGATTGTATCCTTTGGTATGTGGCCATCACAAGATGTTTAAGGACAAGCAGGTTGTGTTAGGTGAAGGCTTAACTCTAACTAACCAGGTTACAAAGGAATGCTAATGGATATTTAACTCTGTTTGTGAATGCTGCCCATACTGCATACATTGAGGAAAAACTTGTCAACGGACGTAAAAGGCAATATTCTCTATCTTCATTTGTTTTGCCACTGCAGGCTTTGGTTTCTATGGCAATAAAGCCTCTCTAATCGGTTTGTGTTTGATTTAAAGTAAAGGCTATTACTGAAGGCAGGTGGCTTCCTAATTGACTAAATGATGGAAAATTGGTGGAAATCCGCTCAGATGCCCATGTAGATATTGGGTGACCTGTACTGTTCTTCACATTTTGCCCTTAACTTACAGTACAAAAGGCACCAAACGACGTTGGGTCACATAAGTACTTAGCATTAGCAATGGCAAATCATGTACATAGTTGCAAATCTAAAAACAGCAGTGAAGTTAGGGAAAGAGACGAATGTTCACGTAATATTTTATTCCCAGACTTGTCATGACACAATTTAGGAGTTACTGACATCTTTAGATTTGTCTTCTTTGTCTTCTTTTATTTTCCTAACCTAGAAAGATGTATGAGTGGAGTCTAGATAAAACAATACTTTGGGTATATTGGGTGACTTAATGAAATACTGTACATTAATTGAAAATGAATCATAATTTTACCATGCAAATAGCTATGCTGTGTATATTCCATTCTGCCAGGCAAACCCGCTATAGATATAGATATGCGTACCTGCACTGTACATTCCATTTTACCAGGGAAAGCAGTTCTAGAGGCGCAAAGCAGCAACAGCAGTAGCTCTGTATATTTCATTTAAACTTCCCCCCGGCCATCCACTCCGCTTAAACATTGAAATCTTATTTTTCTGACCATTCCCTTGAATTGCCTTCTATCTCCACCTCATACCTTCTCTCTGTTGGAGTACCTAAAAGCTCTGTTTTTGGCCCCCTGCTTTTCTCAATTTATACAACTTCTTTAGGGAAATGCATTCAGCCATTTGGAGTCGCACCTGCATACTGAGACACCCGGCTCTACCTGTCTACTCCTGACCTCTCCCCTTCTGTCCTTTGCTAAATTACAGACTACCTGTCTGCCATCTCCTCCTGGATGTCACAGTGCCACCTGAAACTGAATTTTTATAACAGAATTCATTATACAGTATTTGCTCCAACATCTCCCCCTGTCCCTCAGTCACTAACATCACCTTTCAATCAACCACACAGGCAAGCTGCCTAGGAATGATCTTAGACTCCCATCTGTCTTTTACTCTTCAAATGACAAAACACTTGCCAAATCTTGTAGTATTCACCTGCACAACATTGCCCAAATACTCCCTTACATCAGGTTAGACACAACTAAAATACTCATCAAGTTTCTTATCATTTCCTGCATTGATTATTGTAACATACTCTCTACAGGCATTCCAACACATCGCATTTCACAACTCCAATCTGTTCTAAACGCTGCTGCCAGACTCATTAATCTCACAGCTCCACATGAGCCTCTCCCCTATGCATATCTCTTCACTGGCCCCCAATCTCTTCTAGAATCAAATTCAAATTACTAGCACTCACATGTAAGGCCCTTATCAATGAAGCCTCTCCCTATATCTCAGCTCTGATCTCAAAATACACTCCTTCATGCAACCTACTCTCTGCTTCTCTTCTTCTCCTCTCATCACTTCATCCCATTCCTGACCGCAAGACTTCTCTTGAGCTTCTGCCTGTCTCTGGAAGTCTCTGCCTCAAACCATCAGACTCAACCTAGTTAGTTATACATTAAGCTCTGTGTAATTTGCTGGCGCTATATGAATAAATGATGAAGATAAAATCATATTGAACCAGGCATTTTGCCACAAATCTTCACATTATTGTCATTCAGCCTTGCCTTACATAGGCATACCATGCAGTTATTCATCCAAAAATCTCTTTGCATGTCTTCATTTTAGAGAACTGCATTTCTGAAATGGCCTTGCTTAGTTTAGCAGCCACTCTATCACAGTGCTTTCATGCACCTAGTATTATCCTATGAATGTTCCACAATGTTCTGACAATGATTCTTCACATGAAGGAAGATCAAAAAAGCCAGCAATTAAATATAAAAGGGAAATATCTTAAACATTGCTGAGATTGTTACTGAAAACAATAGTGCATTGAAATTCTACTTTACTTCTACTCAATGGCACTGAGGAGAGATATTAGTGAGTGCAATAATGAATAGTGAATGAAAATAATGAAGTGGAGAAAGGTCTCAATGAAGAGTAGTGGAAAGAAAACTGGCAGCACATGAGTAAATGTAATACTAAATTAGCAAGGGCCCATTGAATGAATGATGTACCAGTTGCCAATTCCATTCCACCTTTATACAAATAAGATACATTGTTGGCAGTGGATTATGGAAAATGGTCTTCTTGATTGATGATGAAACTCTGGAACTTCATCGGTCAATTTGTGTTCATTTTTTCATATGATTTGGATGATGCAGAAAGCACAGAACCTTAGTGGGTTGCACTCCTGCTTTGCAGTGTTGAGGTCCTGAGTTTAATGCCATATCTATAGTAATATGTCAAATCAACCTGTATTTTTTCTCATGAAGAAAATTGAATTGGAAAATATCAAGCATGCTCACCCTGAAGGAAATAATAAAACTGGTAAATGCCAACAGATATTTAATATTTGGAAAAGCTACTCTCAACAACAAAAGAACAAGAAAGGATTTTGAATCTGGGGCCCATGGGAACTACATGGATTGGCCAATTAACAATTTCTCTACCCAACTGCAAACTGACTTCTGCCTCTTACCATATTCCTATCAACGATTATACACACATAGAGGTACAGTATACATACAATCTATGCTAGATATATGTCTGGATATATACAGTAATGCAGGTAGAGCAAAGCCTGGTCACTTTTGTTAAAAGAAAAGACATTAGCAGTCCAAAGAGTGAATTGTTTTTTCCTTTGACAAATGTCACCATGCGTGACCGAAACATGGGGCACTTAATAAATTGCCGTTTGATTTTTAAGACCTGAATGTGCTTTCCTTTACTATATACATATATATATATATTTTATTTTTTTTGCCCTCGAGCTGCTGCGCAACATTAAGTTTATATAATACAGGAGAATTTCTCATTTGGAGAGTTCAGATAAAATTATATTACTATTTCCTACCACATTCAACACATATTCCAAACAACAAATCATTCAGAAGTTGTTACTTGCAAAACAAAAGCTGCAGGTGGTTAAAAGGCTTTATGTATGAATCTATGGGGGAAAACAAAGATGATTCAAAGGTTTTAAAGTTTCAGAAACTCTGCATGCAGTCGGGTATTTACCTACCATATTGCAAATTTACATTTCCTAGGCATTTTGTCTTTATTTTTCTGTATCATTTTACTTTACATTTATTATGTTGTGTAATAAACCAGGCTAAGGAGCTCAAATAGTCCCAAAGAGTCCACAGAAGATATCTCATCAAAACCCACCAGCGAAGGTCAAGCAGTTCAACCATCATCAGTCAACTCCTAGCAGGCAACAAGACTGAGCCTTGGATTAGGTGATATACAAGGTAGTAGATCTAACTCCTTAGATAGTCATTTTGGCATTCTACTGCCAATAGATTTGCCACATTAGTGCCGCCTAGAACACTATATTTATTCTGTAGAAAGCTTTACCATACCAGAGTAAAGAGCCATAGAAGCTTTCTCTGTTTGTTTAAGATTGCAGCTGCCATTTTAGCTTGATCTTCATAGCTTCCTGCTGCAGCTCTAGCTTGTATAGCTCAGATTACACATTCCTAAGGGAGGGGGAGGGAGTTTTATGAATTCTTATGGGAAGGGGGGAGCAGAAGAGGAGAGAGCTGCACAGAATCTGGCCCCGGGAATTTAGGATTTTTCTGAGAGAGGAAGTCAGATACCCTAAGAACATGTTTACAAAAAAGGAGACAAGAAATCCTGTGTTTCTTTTAATAGAGGACTCGGTGCAGCGTTTCTGTGTGTGCTTATGGCTGTATTTACATAGACCTTTCTGATAAAGCTTACTTCATTTTTACCTTTCCTTCTCCTTTAAAGCAGATACAGTAACTTCACTGGTACCGATCTGACATCATCAGATTTAAGATTTAAGAATCATCACATGTTGGATAAAAGAAAAAATCTTTCATCAAAGCTCAGAGACTGTCCTATTTACACAAACACAGATTAGCCATACTTATACTGGGTCATACAGTTCTACAGCTCACTTGTCAGAAGTGTCATAAAGTGTCATGGTTCAGAACTGGGCATAAAACTGATATTTTTAGGAAACAATGGGTTAATCAGTGATGACATTTTGAATAGTACCCCATCAACCGTTTCCCTATTGTTCAGGAAATAATAATGTTGGTACAAAGAGCAACTACATACACGTTAATATGGCTACATGGGCCAAGAAATACTCCAGACCAAATTGACAGCTTATTGGCTTGGGTATAGAGCCCTCCTGATGTCCTGCCTGACTAATATCTGACTGAAAAGCAGCCATATATCTATAGGGCAGGTTAGAAAAGCCCATCAAGTAGGGAACAACATGGCTGCTTTGCTGCAGTTCTCTCCAATGGATCTCCATAGGCCCCTCAGTATGATCTGCTTTTTGGCCAAGGTGCTGAACAATAAGATCAGTCTGATTTGACCCAGAGCATTGGTGGCACGATTGGGCAAGATCTTCTAATTTGCTGAAGTCACCATTTAAAATGTATCCCTTCATATTATCATAGACTTAGAGAAAATATCAGTCCGTTTGGGTAGTAAGAGCTTGATAAAAATCTATTATTGTTAGGAAGGTTTGTGTTCCCTTTAATGTATAGCTATACCTGTAATGACAGTGTTGCAAATAATGCTGCATGTTGTATTGTGAATGTTTATTTATTGTAAAGTTCTGACCCACTTTATACTAGATACCACCGAGTACTGCAAGGAAAGATGGATGATCCAAGAAAGAAGAAAAACTGGAATAAACACACAGCATAAATAATATACTAAGACAACTTTAATTCAGACTGCAATGTACAAGCAAATCTTCATGTAAAGGAGTTAATTAAGTTTAGCTGCAGCCATTGTACAGTTTGTTAAACATGGCCACTGGGATTTCCTACCTTGCTGTATAATTCTACAGTTCTTGCTTGTTTATTAATGTAACTCCGCTTAGGGACAAAATTAACACATTTTTATTACAGCCTTTCCCTCTTGGTTTAATATTTATCTCTCATAAATGCCCTTTTCCCAAAAACTGAAATACATAAAGAAATCATTAATTAATCACCTTAATGTATTTGTTTGTACCTTTATAAATACACAAGTGATGCCCAGAGTTCCCTGTATAACTCAGCCTGCAGCCTTGTGCCTTTATATGGTCACAGAACCCCTCAGTGACTGCTAATATCCTTATCATTTACAGTAGGGGGTACATTATCCCTTATAATACATGAGTGATACTCAGAGTTCCCTGTATAACTCAGCCTGCAGCTTTTCTGCCTTTATATGGTCACAGAACTCCTTAGAGATAATGTACCCCCTACTATAAATGATAAGGATATTATTAGTCACTGAGGGTTCTGTGACCATATAAAGGCACAAGACCACAGGCCACTTTTATACTGGTTATCGACCTCAAAGGCAGCTTCTAATATTATATCACCAATATTGTTTAAGTCATAAAACAAGTGACATCACTATGCACTGATTATACAGTAAATAATGACATCACTAAGCAACTGGCAGTGTAACAGTTTATTCATGAATTTTGTGCATTAAAACAATATTTTACACCGTCCTATTCCTATCCTATTTCCCTTTTAAAACAAAATATTGTCTTTGAAACTCTTTGTACGGCTCAGTGGCGCGAGCTTGGTGAAACCTCCAAGCGCATTTCTCTCTTAGCCAGTATAATGAATATCATGGTGCATTCAGCAATGTCCTTTACTTTTTCAGCATCCGAAGCCTCAGCCTAATTTATATCTGTCTCTTGTAGGACCCTCCAGCTATTCAGCTTGCAAGGGTTTCAGAATTTGATTTTGACGCCGTACAATTACCCTTCTTTCTTACATTATATTTTCAAATACTGTAATAATGCACTGTAAAAAAAAAAATATGTCCGGTTTTATAAAAGAGCAAGAAATTAGGGGTTAGGTTTACACCCCCATACCTTATATGAAGACATGGAAACTATTATCTGGAGAAGGCAGTACACTCTGCTCTTTCCATAGTTCGAAAAACAATACAGGGTTTTTGATGGACTTTTTTTTTTAAGATTAAAAATTCCTTTCTTGGTTGTAAAGGACAGGCTGAGACTGAAGCATTATTTGGGCCGGCAGCTCTCACAGGCAGGATGAAAGCAAATAGTAAGTTTTCTGACCTGTTATTGAAATACCGGCGCTGGAAACAAAGATGTAACCAACTGTTAAGACAGAGTTTCTGTTCATGGTTATGAAAAGAAGATGATGTGAGACTGGGAAAGGGTACAATGAGCGCGGCAGAAAGCAAGATCAAGGACTAATAGGTCTGAACAAAAGCAAGAATATTCAATAGAGTTTCTTTCAAGGATGGAGATGGGTTGAAAATTGTTTCTGAGAATTGAGGGAAAGACATTGCCAAGTAGTTTTGGAACACATTTTTCTACCACCAAACATTTAAAAGTCACTTTTTCTTTCCTTTTGAAGTTTCCATTTCATTTTACAGTTGTCAAGGGAAAAAAAATAATCAGATTGAGCAGTAATTTTATACCTGTAAGAGTGATGCCTATGTTAGGAAGCTAGAAACGTTTTAGTGGAGGTTTATTTTCACTCAACTTGGAGCTGCTTAGCTTGGAGAGATAAAAAGTGCAATGGGAAGGTCCATGTCCCCTTTAATATTAGCACAGATTGTGATTACAGGTAAAGCTATGCATGCAGCATAATTTATTTAGTGTTGGACTGTAACGGCACTGTGCAACGGCACTGCTATTGGGCCCTAGACCATTGCAAAAATGTATTCTGGAGGGATAAATGTCAGTTTACCATCAGACAGCTCAATGGATAAACCTGGGATTGGCAGGAGAACACTAAATGCCTGAATGCATAATGCCCACCGTAAAGTTTGGTGAAGGAAGAATAATGGGCTGGGACTGTTTCCATGATTCGGGTTCGGTTCTATGGTTCCAGTAAAACCTATAGACTGCTGTATATAATGAGATTCCTGACTATTCTGTGCTTCCTTTTTGTGGAACAATTTGGTGGCGCAATGCTGTCTGGTTTTGGTCTCCAGGGCTCAAACAGGATATTATTGAATTAGAGAGGGTACAGAGAAGGGCAACTAAGCTTGTAAAGGGTATGGGAAGTCTCAGTTATGAAGAAAGACTGGCCAAGTTGGAGTTGTTTATCTTGGAGATGGGACGCTTAAGTGGGAATTTGATAACTATGTATAAATATATAAGGGATCATACATCATCTCTCTAATGTTTTCATTTACCAAGTCCTTCCAGCAGACACAGGGCACCCATTCTGATTAGAAGAAAGGAGGTTCCATCTAAATATTTAGAAATATTACAGTGAGAGCTGTAACGTTGTGGAATTCTCTCCCTGAATCATTTGTACTGGCTGATATATTAGATAGCTTTTAGAAGGGGCTGGATGGCTTTTTAGTAAGTGAGGGAATACAGGGTTATGGGAGATAGGTCTTAGTTCCAAGTTGATTCAGGGACTGGTTGATTGCCATCTTGGCATTAGAAAGATTTTTTTCCCCCATTGAGGCATATTAGAGAGGTTTTAGGTGGAGTTTTTGCCTTCCTCTGGATCAACAGTTAGGCAGGTTTATATAGACAAAAAGGGTTGAATTTAATGGATGTGTTTACAACCTATGTTATGTGTTCAATTTTGTTCAATTATAGTGGAGAGGACAAGGTAGTCATTGTCTACCTAAAATCCTTTTTTGATATTTTTCCCTCTTTCTTTGCCTTGCCCTATCTCTCCCTTTTTTCCGCCC